>NC_047530.1:2489626-3854388 GCF_012275295.1 Melopsittacus undulatus
CCTTCCCTTCCTCCTTCCTTCCTTCTTTCCTTCTTTCTTTCCCACTTCCTTTCTTCATTCCTGGCTTAATTAATGGCTTTCTCTCTTGCCTTCTTCCTTTTCTTTCTCTCTATCTCTTACGCTTTTCATTCCTCTTTTACTATTTTCTCCCTCACAGTCCATTTTGCAATGCTTCCCTTTGCCTTATCCTCTACACCACAAATCCCCCCAGCACGCACCAGGGGTCCTCCTTGGCTTCCCTGTCTTTGCAGTCCTTTCCAGAGCCCTGCTTGGCTGGGACAGGAGACACGGCCAGAACTCCCCCAGGGTTTCTCTCTCACGCCTTCCCCACGCAAAGAGCTCCCCCAAAGCACCACAACACTCGGCTGCTCAGCCAAAGCACACGCAGTTTATCTGGGGGATACAGGGCCACAAGGGTCTCTTCTGCTGACAGGCAGGATACATCGCAAAGTGAACACATGCTAGCTCTATAATCTGCAGAGTTTATTAAACAAGCACACTAAAGACAATGACACTAATGTGAATTAGGTAAATATCTCTCACTATCTAGAGTGAACAAGCACAGTAAAGCAAATCAGAGATATATGGATGTGTAAGGAAAGTACCAAAGAAACTTTGCAATGCATCAAATCATGACTGTATAGAGACAACAGAGATTAAGAAGAAATACATCACCAGCTACCACTGAATCATCATCCAGTGCCACACTTCCAGCTGGGAAGCCCCATTGCAGCTGATGCCAGGAGTCTCAGGTAATTGGGAAAATTCATATGCAGTGCGTCCACCCATAGGTGAGGCTTCTCCCATGGCCACCAGAGAGTCCTTCTTTTATACCCATACCAAAACAAGCGGCTTTATGCCAGATCTCTGATTGTTTACTCATGGGACTGTGCAGTTTCTCATGATCTCAGCATTGTCCACGCTGAGAGCGTTGTCCAGGCACCCCAGTGTGGCCAAGTGTGAAGGTCATAGAACAGCTGCACCCCTCTCTTTCCTGCCTCTTTCTGACAAACACTCACAATGAACATAAACGTGTGTACTCTACCGAACACCCTGCTGCAAACAACATCCTTTGTTCTGTCTCTCAGGCATGAGAGGGAGTCAACTCTCAGCTAGGTTCCCATCCATTACAGGGTCATTGCAAGGGGGAGCAGAGCTCAGGCCTCCCCCTGCCCAGCAGGGCCTTGGGCAGTGCTCTCCATGGGGATGCCCTCAGGCACGGGGCTCTCCTCCTTGCTCCTCGCTTTCTCTTCAAACACTCTGCGCAGGGCGGCTTGGATGGAGCCTTGGAAGCGGCGCTGCCGGCCAGCTTCCCCACCAGGAAGTAAATGACTGGATTGATGCTGCTGTTCAGCAGAGCCAGAACCAGAGTGGTGTTTTCTGGAAATAAATTACGCGAAAGGGACAAATCGAAGAAAACCTCAGCACTGAAAGGCATCCCAAAGGCAAAGAAGAAGATGACATTGAGCACAACAGCAACATAGAGTTTCCCCAGGCTCCGTCTCTGTGAGCCACATCGGAGCCTTATGACCATGGACGCGTTGGAAATCAACATCAATAATGACAATATCACGGAATAGGTAATGGCCACACTTTTAAATATTGTTACATGAATTTCATCAAATTTGAAGCAAAGATAAATGGACAACATGAAAGAGCCGATGCTGGCCCAGAGCACCCCACTCATGATGCCTGACAAGTGCTTTGGGCGGTGGCAGCGATACCAGATTGGGAAGATGACAGAGACAGAGCGCTCCGTGCTGATGGCTGTCAGGAGACCCAGGCTGCTAAGGACAAAGAAGTGGCACAGGAATTCAATTGCATCTACAAACTTTTCAAAGAAAGGATAAAAAGAATCCAAACCGTAACAAATGATTGTTAAGTTGAAATATGCCAATGTGAACAGAAAAAACAAGAGGAGCAGACAGCAGTCAGCAACAGCTACATTTAGGATGTAGACAGTGAAATGGTTCTGCTTCATCTGGAAACCCAGGAACCACAAGACTATCCCATTCCCCACCATTCCAAAGACACAGATCACCAAAAGGAAAGCTAGCAAGACCATAAGTCCACCCGATGCATGTAAACATTTACGTTCACCATGATCCACATTGCTCCAATTTCCATCACGTGTGTAATTCAGAGAGAGGTCTGTTGTGTTGGTGCCCTCCATGGAGAATGAGGCTGCTCTGGGTGGCCGCCTTCTCCCTCTGCCACCACCTCCTAGGAGACACAAGCAATGGGAAGGCAATGAGGGCCATCGGCGTTCCCCGCTCTCCCCATCTCTGCGCACAGCCCCACGCCAGCCCCAGGCTGCTCCAGGCAGGAGCCGTCCCCTGGCGTGGCCAGGACAGGCTCCCAGCCCTGCCCGCCTGGCCCTGCCCAGGAGCCATCTCCCACCTGCCCGTGCCCGCTCTCCTACCTCCTGCTGCTCCTGCCAACAGCGCTGCTGCAGGAGCTCCAGCACAGGGGCCTCCAGCCTCGGCAGCACAAAGCCTCTGGGGATGCTTGCGTGGCCACCGTGCTCTGCTCTGCCCTCTTCCTCGTGCCTGGGCACCACAGCTTTGCCCACACATCACAGCCCCTGCTCACCACACACCCCTCACAATCTGCCCCCATCGCTGACAGCTTCCCCTCACATGTCCCATGGCAGAGAGAGATCTTGTCACTAGGAGCTGGGCACCTCACCCCCTTCCTCTCTCTCCTCCCCACAGCTTTTCACCACCAGGGGAGGATCCTTTATGATCCCAGGACAAAGGCTCTCAGATTCCATAAAACAGCCTTTGGAACACCATTTGCTACATCCATACCTCTCAGGAAGGAGGGAATCGCTCACAGAATCTTATGCCCTTTTAGGTGTTGGGAACCCAGGATCTTGCACCATCAAACAGACCCATCCTGTCCATGGAACGTTATCCCATTCTGGGTGTCTGAGCTGTTACAGGGTTCCAGAAAGAAGAAGACAGCTCTTTCTACTGCCAAGCAAAACGGATGCTCACGTGAGAACTGCTGCAGCAGTCTCAGACATAGGCAAGCACACGCAGTGTGAGCTGCCTGCAGGCTGCCCTCTTGCCATCAGCCAAGAAGGTTTATTCCCGGCCAAGGCAGATGCACAGTGTGCACAGGCCTGGAACTGCTCAGCTTGGGTGTTCTGTGGATCACTCACTCCCTGAGGAACTCACGTGGGAAAGGTGGGATTGTAACACAGGAATGTCCATGAACCATTCCCAGGGATGGCGCATGGCAGAAAGGTGAGAGTGGGAGAGATCAACAGCGGGAGATCACTGAGGTGCAGACACGCAGCAGCATCAGGGCTCAGCTTCTTGTCTCTAATGCCATGGAAAGTGGTGCTCAAAGACTTCTTCCATCTTTCTTCCGGGAGGCAGCACCAGGAGCTAAAGGCTTTGCTTTAATGTGTCAAAGCATGGAACATAATACCTGTGGGACATTGGAGGCTACAAAGCCATAGAAGAAATCAATAAAGGGAAATGCCTTTCACAGTGGAGGTGAAGAAAGAAAAGCACATGCTGTCATTGTAGGACAAGCAGGAGCTGACATGTTATAGGCCCAAAAGTGATGGAAATGGGGATAAAGGGACCTCGTCTCCCGAGGCGTGACTGAGCAACACTGAACTGGCCATGTGCAGCTCTCTGATTCTCTTGCAGGCCCTGAAGGCTACAGCAGGCCTTATTTGCTCTGACCCACTGACTCATCCCTTGCCCCTTGCTGCAGGCCTGCACACCCACACTGCAGGACTTGTCCCTGCCTGAAGCCCTGTCTCCATCCCCTCTCATGGGTGGCCCTTCAGCCTGTGCTCCAGCCCTGATTCAAGCCTACCTTTAAGCCTTAACTCCTGCAGCTCCAGGCTGCAGCCCTGCAGAGACTGTGGAGCTTGCTCATTACCGTGTGTTCACCACATGAAATCAAGGGATACCCTTGGAAGACTCCAGCCTTGGGGGTGACAAGCACAGGCTTTGACTGCCAGAAAATGGTATTTAGAAGCTGGGAAACACAGCAAAGATGGAGAAAACTAAGCAATGAAAATGTTGTTCCATGTGCTGCTGAGGGAGGAGATTGTGTGGCAGGAACCACTTGTAGATAAAAGCTCATTTGCAACACTACAGACCCCACACAGTGTAATCTCAGAGGAGACACATGCACATCAGGGATGTGATTAGAGGCAGTGGGCAAAGCCCTTGTGATGTCCTCTATATGAGGAATGGTGATTTCTCATGGCAAGATGACACAAGGCCATGCTCTGCCTCATTGTCTGCATCTGCTGAAGGGATTCTCTTGACATCTCATTGCCAAATCTCTTCCCCATCATCTGCTTGCTGAAGGGACATAAGATTCTGTGAGCAATTCCCTCCTTCCTGAGAGCTATGGATGTAGTAAATGGTGTTCCAAAGGCTGTTTTATGGAATCTGAGAGCCTTTGTCCTGGGATCATAAAGGATCCTCCCCTGGTGGTGAAAAGCTGGGGGGAGGAGAGAGAGGAAGGGGGTGAGGTGCCCAGCTCCTAGTGACAAGATCTCCCTCTGCCATGGGACATGTGAGGGGAAGCTGTCAGCGATGGGGGCAGATTGTGAGGGGTGTGTGGTGAGCAGGGGCCGTGATGTGTGGGCAAAGCTGTGGTGCCCAGGCACGAGGAAGAGGGCAGAGCAGAGCGCGGTGGCCACGCAAGCATCCCCAGAGGCTTTGTGCTGCCGAGGCTGGAGGCCCCTGTGTTGGAGCTCCTGCAGCAGCGCTGTTGGCAGGAGCAGCAGGAGGTAGGAGAGCGGGCACGGGCAGGTGGGAGATGGCTCCTGGGCAGGGCCAGGCGGGCAGGGCTGGGAGCCTGTCCTGGCCACGCCAGGGGACGGCTCCTGCCTGGAGCAGCCTGGGGCTGGTTTGGGGCTGTGCGCAGAGATGGGGAGAGCGGGGAACGCCGATGGCCCTCATTGCCTTCCCATTGCTTGTGTCTCCTAGGAGGTGGTGGCAGAGGGAGAAGGTGGCCACCCAGAGCAGGCTCATTCTCCATGGAGGGCACCAACACAACAGACCTCTCTCTGAATTACACACATGATGGAAATTGGAGCTATGTGGAACATGGTGAACGTAAATGTTTACATGCACCGGGTGGACTTATGGTCTTGCTAGCTTTCCATTTGGTGATCTGTGTCTTTGGAATGGTGGGGAATGGAATAGTCTTGTGGTTCCTGGGTTTCCAGATGAAGCGGAATCCTTTCACTGTCTACATCCTAAATCTGGCTGTTGCTGACTGCTGTCTGCTCCTCTTGTTTTTTCTGTTATCATTGGGATATTTTATCTTAACAATCATTTGTTATGGTTTGATATCTTTTCATCCTTTCATCAATAACTTTGTATATGCAGTTGAATTCCTGTGCCACTTCTTTGTCCTTAGCAGCCTGGGTCTCCTGACAGCCATCAGCACGGAGCGCTCTTTCTCTGTCATCTTCCCAATCTGGTATCGCTGCCAGCGCCCAAAGCACTTGTCAGGCATCGTGAGTGGGGTGCTCTGGGCCAGCATCGGCTCTTTCATTTTGGCCATGTATCTTTGCTATCTCTTTCATCAAAGATATGGGACACTCTTTTCAAGTGTGATCACTGTCTACTCTGTGATTTTGTCATTACTGATGTTGATTTCCAACGTGTCCATGGTCATAAGGCTCCGATGTGGCTCACAGAGACGGCACCTGGGGAAACTCTATGTTGCTGTTGTGCTCAATGTCATCTTCTTCTTTGCCTTTGGGATGCCCTTCACCTTAAATGCTGTCCTTGCACTTTTACATAACGGTATTTCCGTTAATCAAAGAGTGGTTCTTGTTCTGGCTCTGCTGAACAGCAGCATCAATCCAGTCATTTACTTCCTGGTGGGGAGCTGGCGGCAGCGCCGCTTCCAAGGCTCCATCAAAGTCGCCCTGCGCAGAGTGTTTGAAGAGAAAGCAAGGAGCAAGGAAGAGAGCCCTGTGCCTGAGGGCATCCCCATGGAGAGCACTGCCCAAGGCCCTGCTGGGTAGGGGGAGGCCTGAGCTCTGCTCCCCCTTCCTATGAGGCTCCTGCCCCTGTCCCCCCCAAATAAACTGTGTGTGCTTTGGCTGAGCAGCCGAGTGTTGTGATGCTTTGGGGGAGCTCCTTGCGTGGGGAAGGTGTGAGAGAGAGGCCCTGGGGGAGCTGTGGCTGTTTCTCTGGTCCCAGGCAGGCAGGGCTCTGGCAAAGGGACTGCAAAGACAGGGAAGCCGAGGAGGACCACTGGGTTCATTCCTGAGGGACTTGGGGTGTGGAAGAGAAATCAAAGGGAAACCCTGCAAACTGGAGAGTGAGGCTGAAAGAGGGTAATGCAAGAGAAACTGAGAAAGAGAGAGAAAGAGAGAAGGCGACACAGGAAAACATATAAATTTGGAGAGTGGAAGAGAGAAGAAGAGGAACAGAAAAGGAGAAACAAGAAAAATTGAGAGTTAGAGAAAGAATGGAAGGAAGGAAGGAAGGAACAGGAAACAATCAACGAAAGGCAAAAATAAAGGAAAGGAATGGGAAAGGAAAAGGAAAAGGAAAGGAAAGTAAAGGGCAATGAAATGGAAGGAAGGCAAAGGAAGGAAGGCAACGAAAGGGTAGGAGAAATGTAAAGGTAAAGGCAAAGAGAACAGTGAAGGGAATGGCAAGGAACAGGAAGAAGACAAAAACGAAAAAAAAAGGAGAGGAAAGGGAAAGGAGGGAAAAGAAAGGGAAAGGAAGAGAAGGAAATGAAAGGCAAGGGAAGAGAAGGTAAAGCAAGGGAAGGAAAAGAAATGGAAGGGAATGGAAGGGAAGGGAAGAGAAGGGAAAGGAAGGCAAGGCAATGCAATGGAAAGGAAGGGAAGGGAAGACAATGGAAAGGAAGGGAAGACAATGGAAAGTAAAGGAAGGGAAGGCAATGGAAGAAAAGGAAATCAAGGGAAGGCAAGAGAAGGCAAGGCAAAGGAAAGGAAAGACAAAGAAGAAAAGGGTAGGGAAGGGAAGGCAAAACAAGGAAAGAGAAAGGAAGGAAAGGGAAGTCAAGGGAAGGAAAGACAAGGCAAAAGAAGGAAAAGGAAGGGAAGGGAGGGCAATGGAAAGGAAGAGAACGGAAGGCAAGGCAAGGCAATGGAAAGGAAAAGAAAGGAAGGCAATAGAAAGAAAAGGAAGGGAAGGGAAATCAAGGCAAGTTAATGGAACTGAAGGGAAAGGAAGGGAAGGGAAATCAAGGCAAGGCAAGGGAAAGGAAGGGAAAGGAAGAAAAGAGTAGGGAGGGGAAAGGAAAAAAGTGAAGGAAATGGAACTTAAAGGAAGGGAAGGCAAGGCAAGGCATGGGAAAGGAAGGGAAGATAATGGAAAGGGAAGGTAAGGATAGGAAGGGAAGAGAAGGCAAGGAAAGTGAAAGGTAGGGAAGTCAAGTTAAGGAAAGGGAAGGGAAGTCAAGGGAAGGAAAGACAAGGCTAGGCAAGTCTGGGCAAGGCAAGGCAAGAAAAGGAAAGGAAGGAAAGGGGAAATGAATGAAAAGAAAAAGGGGAAAGTTGAAATTAAGAAAAAGGGGAGGGAATAAGGGAACTAAGAAACAATGAAAGAGTGAATGTGAGAGGGACTCAGAGAAAGCAAACGAGAAGGAGAAACTGTCCCGAACAGGAGCCCCAGTCCCTCTGCTCACACAGACCCCGGGTTCAGGGGACGACAGGGTCACATCCAGCCCACGCCCGGCGCTGTTTGCACAGACATGTGCGGGGCTGGTGCCTCTAGATGGCAGGAGATGGGTTCTGATCACAAGGAGCATCCTTGCTCTTCTGCTCTGGTGTCCAAAGCAGCGGTGAGCAGAGCCGGCCGTGAGCTCCTGCCTGATGGAGAGGCACAAAGGCAGGCCGGGCTGGGCTGCAGAGCTGGGCAGGCAGCAAGAGCACGCTCCTTACATGGAAATGTGCCGCACTCTTCAGTGGCAGGGTTCGATCCCTCTGAGCAAAGGATGGGTTCAGCAGTGCCTCTGAGCAGAACGTTCCCGGGACTCCGGCTCGTGTACTCATAGTAACTCCACTGAATGCACCTCTGTGCCCATGACCAGTAAAAGCCTGAAATATGGAAATTAACATGAGCAGATGTATGGGCCACTTTATTTCGTACAAATCAGGAGCATCACACTTCTATTTGTGTGTACATTTGGTTCTCCAGCTCAGCATGAGGAGGAAGCCTGATGCTGCCACTCTGATCCTGGCCATGCCACGAGGTGCTGAACAGCTCTGCACAACTGTTTCAAGGCACGCAGCCACCAGGGGAGAGCAGCAACCAGCATGTGGCAGGGATCTGTGTTCACCCACCCATTTCCCTGCTTCTTTCCCTGTGGGAAGTTATCCATTCTTTCACCTCTGCATGAAGTCATGGAACCACAGACTGGTTTATGTTGGAAGGGAGCTTAAAGCTCATCCAGTTCCAAGCCCTGACATGGGCAGGGACACCTTCCACTAGAGCAGGTTGGATGATGCTCTGAACGCCATCCAAACTTTATTTAAACATTGTCAAGGACGGGGCAGCCACAGCTTTGTTTTCTTGTCTCCTTTTCCCCTCCTTTTCCCCTTTCTTTCTGCCTTCCTTTTCTCCAGTCTCCCACCGTCCCTTCCGTTCTCTCCCCACCTTTCTTTCTCCCTCCCTCCCTTCCTTTCTCTCTCCCTGCCTCCCTCCCTTCCTTTCTCCCTGCCTCCCTCCCTTCATTCATTCCTGCTTCTCTTTCTTTCTTTCTTTCTTTCTTTCTTTCTTTCTTTCTTTCTTTCTTTCTTTCTTTCTTTCTTTCTTTCTTTCTTTCTTTCTTTCTTTCTTTCTTTCTTTCTTTCTTTCTTTCTTTCTTTCTTTCTTTCTTTCTTTCTTTCTTTCTTTCTTTCTTTCTTTCTTCTTTCTTTCTTTCTTTCTTTCTTTCTTTCTTTCTTTCTTTCTTTCTTTCTTTCTTTCTTTCTTTCTTTCTTTCTTTCTTTCTTTCTTTCTCTTTCTTTCTTTCTTTCTTTCTTTCTTTCTTTCTTTCTTTCTTTCTTTCTTTTTCTTTCTTTCTTTCATTCTTTCTTTCTTTCTTTCTTTCTCTCTTTCTCTCTTTCCTTCTTTCTTTTTTTCCTTCTTTCCTTCTTCCTCCCTTCCTTCCTCCCTCCTTTCCTCCCTCCTTTCCTCCCTCCCTTCCTCCCTCCCTCCCTTCCTCCCTTCCTTTCTTCTTTCCTTCCTCCCTTCCTTCCTTCCATCCTTCCTCCCTTCCTTCCTCCCTCCCTTCCTCCCTCCCTTCCTCCCTCCCTCCCTCCCTCCCTCCCTCCCTCCCTCCCTCCCTCCCTCCCTCTCTTTCTTCCTTCCTTCCTTCCTTCCTTCTTTCGTTCCTTCCTTCCTTCCTTCCTTCCTTCCTTCCTTCCTTCCTTCCTTCCTTCCTTCCTTCCTTCCTTCCTTCCTTCCTTCCTTCCTTCCTTCCTTCCTTCCTTCCTTCTTCCCCACTTCCTTTCTTCATTCCTGGCTTAATTAATGGCTTTCTCTCTTGCCTTCTTCCTTTTCTTTCTATCTATCTCTTACTCTTTTCATTCCTCTTTTGCTTTTTTTCTCCCTCACAGTCCAATCTGCGATGCTTCCCTTTGCCTTCTCCTCTACACCACAAACCCCCCAGCACGCACCAGGGATCCTCCTTGTCTTCCCTGTCTTTGCAGTCCTTTCCAGAGCCCTGCTTGGCTGGGACAGGAGACACGGCCAGAACTCCCCCAGGGCTTCTCTCTCACACCTTCCCCACGCAAAGTGCTCCCCCAAAGTACCACAACACTCGGCTGCTCAGCCAAAGCACACACAGTTTATTTGAGGGGGACAGGGCCACAAGGGTCTCTTCTGCTGACAGGCAGGATACGTCGCAAAGTGACCACACGCTAGCTCTATAATCTGCAGAGTTTATTAAACAAGCACACTAAAGCCAATAAGCACACTAAAGACAATAAGCACACTAAAGACAATGACACTAATGTGAATTAGATAACTATCTCTCACTATCTAGAGTGAACAAGCACAGTAAAGCAAATCAGAGATATATGGATCTGTAAGGAAAGTACCAAAGAAACTTTGCAATGCATCAAATCATGACTGTATAGAGACCACAGAGATTAAGAAGAAATACATCACCAGCTACCACTGAATCATCATCCAGTGCCACACTTCCAGCTGGGAAGCCCCATTGCAGCTGATGCCAGGAGTCTCAGGTAACAGGGAAAATTCATATGCAGTGCGTCCACCCATAGGTGAGGCTTCTCCCATGGCCCCAAGAGAGTCCTTCTTTTATACCCATACCAAAACAAGCGGCTTTATGCCAGATCTCTGATTGTTTAATCATGGGACCGTGCAGTTTCTCATGATCTCAGCATTGTCCATGCTGAGAGCGTTGGCCAGGCACCCCAGTGTGGCCCAGTGTGAAGATCATAGAACAGCTGCACCCCTCTCTTTCCTGCCTCTTTCTGACAAACACTCACAATGAACATAAACGTGTGTACTCTACCGAACACACTGTGGCAAACAACATTCTTTGTTCTGTCTCTCAGGCATGAGAGGGAGTCAACTCTCAGCTAGGTTCTCATCCATTAGAGGGTCAATGCGAAGGGGGAGTAGAGCTCAGGCCTCCCCCTGCCCAGCAGGGCCTTGGGCAGTGCTCTCCATGGGGATGCCCTCAGGCACGGGGCTCTCCTCCTTGCTCCTCACTTTCTCTTCAAACACTCTGCGCAGGGCAGCTTGGATGGAGCCTTGGAAGCGGCGCTGCCGGCAGCTCCCCACCAGGAAGTAAATGACTGGATTGATGCTGCTGTTCAGCAGAGCCAGCACCAGAGTGGTGTTTTCGGGAAATAAATTACGTGAAAGGGACAGATCGAAGAAAACCTCAGCACTGAAAGGCATCCCAAAGGCAAAGAAGAAGATGACATTGAGCACAACAGCAACATAGAGATTCCCCAGGCTCCGTCTCTGTGAGCCACATCGGAGCCTTATGACCATGGACACGTTGGAAATCAACATCAATAATGACAATATCACGGAATAGGTAATGGCCACACTTTTAAATATTGTTACATGAATTTCATCAAATTTGAAGCAAAGATAAATGGACAACATTAAAGAGCCGACGCTGGCCCAGAGCACCCCACTCACGATGCCTGAGAAGTGCTTTGGGCGGTGGCAGCGATACCAGATTGGGAAGATGACAGAGACAGAGCGCTCCATGCTGAGGGCTGTCAGGAGACCCAGGCTGCTAAGGACAAAGAAGTGGCACAGGAATTCAATTGCATCTACAAACTTATCGAAGAAATAAGAAAAAGAATCCAAACCATAACAAATGATTGTTAAATTGAAATATGCCAATGTGAACAGAAAAAACAAGAGGAGCAGACAGCAGTCAGCAACAGCTACATTTAGGATGTAGTCAGTGAAATGGTTCTGCTTCATCTGGAAGCCCAGGAACCACAAGACTATACCATTCCCCAGCATTCCAAAGATACAGATCACCAAAAGGAAAGCTAGCAAGACCATAAGTCCACCCGATGCATGTAAACATTTACGTTCATCATGATCCACATTGCTCCAATTTCCATCACGTGTGTAATTCAGAGAGAGGTCTGTTGTGTTGGTGCCCTCCATGGAGAATGAGCTTGCTCTGGGTGGCCGCCTTCTCCCTCTGCCACCACCTCCTAGGAGACACAAGCAATGGGAAGGCAATGAGGGCCATCGGCGTTCCCCGCTCTCCCCATCTCTGCGCACAGCCCCACGCCAGCCCCAGGCTGCTCCAGGCAGGAGCCGTCCCCTGGCGTGGCCAGGACAGGCTCCCAGCCCCGCCCGCCTGGCCATTTGTTATGGTTTGGATTCTTTCCTGCCTTTCTTCTCTAAATACGTAGGTGCAGTTCCATTTATGTACCAATTGTTTGTCCTTAGCAGCCTGGGTCTCCTGACAGCCATCAGCACGGAGCGTTCTGTCTCTGTCATCTTCCCAATCTGGTATCGCTGCCACCGCCCAAAGCACTTGTCAGGCATCGTGAGTGGGGTGCTCTGGGCCAGCGTCGGCTCTTTCATGGTGTCCATTTATATTTGCTCTCGCTTAGATCAAAGGTATGGGACAGTCTCTGCAATTGTGGGCATTTTCTATTCCGTGATTTTGTCATTATTGATGTTGATTTCCAACGTGTCCATGGTCATAAGGCTCCGATGTGGCTCACAGAGACGGCGCCTGGGGAAACTCTATGTTGCTGTTGTGCTCAATGTCATCTTCTTCTTTGCCTTTGGGATGCCTTTCAGCATAAAAGCTTTCCATGATCTTTTGTATTATGGTTTTCTACGTGTCGAAAAAGTGACTCGTGTTCTGGCTCTGCTGAACAGCAGCATCAATCCAGTCATTTACTTCCTGGTGGGGAGCTGCCGGCAGCGCCGCTTCCAAGGCTCCATCCAAGCTGCCCTGCGCAGAGTGTTTGAAGAGAAAGTGAGGAGCAAGGAGGAGAACCCAGTGCCTGAGGGCATCCCCATGGAGAGCACTGCCCAAGGCCCTGCTGGGCAGGGGAGGCCTGAGCTCTGCTCCCCCTTGCAATGACCCTGTAATGGATGGGAACCTAGCTGAGAGTTGACTCCCTCTCATGCCTGAGAGACAGAACAAAGGATGTTGTTTGCCACAGTGTTCGGTAGAGTACACACGTTTATGTTCATTGTGAGTGTTTGTCAGAAAGAGGCAGGAAAGAGACGGGTTCAGCTGTTCTATGACCTTCACACTTGGCCACACTGGGGTGCCTGGCCAACGCTCTCAGCGTGGACAATGCTGAGATCATGAGAAACTGCACAGTCCCATGAGTAAAGAATCAGAGATCTGGCATAGAGCCGCTTTTTTTGGTATGGGTATAAAAGAAGGACCCTCTTGTGGCCATGGGAGAAGCCTCACCTATGGGTGGACGCACTGCATATGAATTTTCCCAATTACCTGAGACTCCTGGCATCAGATGCAATGGGGCTTCCCAGCTGGAAGTGTGGCACTGGATGATGATTCTGTGGTAGCTGGTGATGTATTTCTTCTTAATCTCTGTTGTCTCTATAAAGTCATGATTTGATGCATTGCAAAGTTTCTTTGGTACTTTCCTTACAGATCCATATATCTCTGATTTGCTTTACTGTGCTTGTTCACTCTAGATAGTGAGAGATATTTATCTAATTCACATTAGTGTCAGTGCAATAGTGTGATTATTGTCTTTAGTGTGCTTATTTAATAAACTGTGCAGATTATAGAGCTAGCATGTGGTCACTTTGCGACGTATCCTGCCTGTCAGCAGAAGAGACCCTTCTGGCCCTGTCCCCCCCAAATAAACTGCGTGTGCTTTGGCTGAGCAGCCGAGTGTTGTGGTGCTTTGGGGGAGCTCTTTGCGTGGGGAAGGCTTGAGAGAGAAACCCTGGGGGAGTTCTGGCCCTGTCTCCTGTCCCAGCCAAGCAGGGCTCTGGAAAGGACTGCAAAGACAGGGAAGACAAGGAGGACCCCTGCTGCGTGCTGGGGGGATTTGTGTTGTAGAGGAGAAGGCAAAGGGAAGCATTGCAAAATGGACTGTGAGGGAGAAAATAGTAAAAGAGGAATGAAAAGCGTAAGAGATAGAGAGAAAGAAAAGGAAGAAGGCAAGAGAGAAAGCCATTAATTAAGCCAGGAATGAAGAAAGGAAGTGGGGAAGGATGAAGGAAGGAAGGAAGGAAGGGAGGAAGGAAGGAAGGAAGGAAGGGAGGGAGGGAGGTAGGGAGGGAGGGAGGGAGGGAGGAAGGAAGGAAGGGAGGAAGGAAGGAAGGAAGGAAGGAAGGGAGGAAGGGAGGAAGGGAGGGAGGAAAGGAGGGAGGAAGGAAGGGAGAAAGGAAGAAAGGAAGAAGGAAAGAAGGAAAAAAAGAAAGAAGGAAAGAAGGAAAGAAGGAAAGAAGGAAAGAAGGAAAGAAGGAAAGAAGGAAAGAAGGAAAGAAGGAAAGAAAGAAAGAAAGAAAGAAAGAAAGAAAGAAAGAAAGAAAGAAAGAAAGAGAAAGAAAGAAAGAAAGAAAGAGAGAGAAGCAGGAATGAATGAAGGGAGGGAGGCGGGGAGAAAGGAAGGGAGGGAGGCAGGGAGAGAGAAAGGAAGGGACGAGGGAGAAAGAAGGGTGGGGAGAGAACGGATGGGACGGTGGGAAACTGGAGAAAAGGAAGGCAGAAAGAAAGAGGGAAAAGAAGGGAAAAGGAGACAAGAAAACAAAGCTGTGGCTGCCCCGTCCTTGACAATGTTTAAGGAAAGTTTGGATGGCGTTCAGAGCATCATCCAACCTGCTCTAGTGGAAGGTGTCCCTGCCCATGTCAGGGCTTGGAACTGGATGAGCTTTAAGCTCCCTTCCAACATAAACCAGTCTGTGGTTCCATGACTTCATGCAGAGGGGAAAGAATGGATAACTTCCCACAGGGAAAGAAGCAGGGAAATGGGTGGGTGAACACAGATCCCTGCCACATGCTGGTTGCTGCTCTTTCCTGGCGGCTGTGTGCCTTGAAACAGTTGTGCAGAGCTGCTCAGCACCTCGTGGTATGGCCAGGATCAGAGTGGCAGCATCAGGCTTCCTCCTCATGCTGAGCTGGAGAACCAAATGTACACACAAATAGAAGTGTGATGCTCCTGATTTGTACAGAAGAAAGTGGCCCATACATCTGCTCATGTTAATTTCCATATTTCAGGCTTTTACTGGTCATGGGCACAGAGGTGCATTCAGTGGAGTTACTATGAGTACACGAGCAGGAGTGCCGGGAACGTGCTGCTCAGGGGCACTGCTGAACCCATCCTTTGCTCAGAGGGATCGAACCCTGCCACTGAAGAGTGCGGCACATTCCCATGTAAGGAGCGTGCTCTTGCTGCCTGCCCAGCTCTGCAGCCCAGCCCGGCCTGCCTTTGTGCCCCTCCATCAGGCAGGAGCTCAGGGCCGGCTCTGCTCACCACTGCTTTGGACACCAGAGCAGAAGAGCAAGGATGCTCCGTGTGATCAGAACCCATCTCCTGCCATCTAGAGGCACCAGCCCCGCACATGTCTGTGCAAACAGCACTGGGAGTGGGCTGGATGTGACCCTGTAGTCCCTTGAACCCGGGGTCTGTGTGAGCAGAGGGACTGGGGCTCCTGTTCGACGCAGTTTCTCCTTCTCGTTTGCTTTCTCTGCATTCCTCTCTCACCTTCATTCTTCTTTGTGTCTTAGTTCCCTTCCTCCTTCCCCCTTTCCTTCATTTCCTCTTGTCTTTCTTCTTTCCTTTTCCTTCATTACCCCTTGACTTGCCTTGTCTTGCCTTTCCTTTCATTGACTTCCCTTCCCTTAACTTTCCTTGCCTTGTCTTGCCCTGCCTTGCCTTGCCTTGGATTCCCTTCCCTTCCTTTCCCTTCCCTCTTCTTTTCTTCCCTTTCCTTCCCTTCCCCTTAGCCATTCCCTTTGCCTTTCCTTTTTCCCTTCCTTTTCCCTTATAATTCCTTGCCTTTCCCTTCCTTCATTTCCCTTCCCTTCCCTTTCCTTTCCTTCCTTTCCCTTCCCTTCCCTTCCCTTCCCTTCCCTTCCCTTCCCTTCCCTTCCCTTCCCTTCCCTTCCCTTCCCTTCCCTTCCCTTCCCTTCCCTTCCCTTCCCTTCCCTTTCCTTCCTTTCTCTTCCTTCCCCTTTCTTCTTTTCTTCACATTCCTTGCCTTTCCCTTTGCTGCTCCCTTTGCCATTCTCTTTGCCTTCCCTTGCCTTTCCTTCCCTTCTCTTGTATTCCCTTGCTTTCCATCATTTTTCCTTTGCATTTCCTTCCCTTTCTTATTGCCTTTCTTTTTGCCTTCACTTCTGCCTTTTCTTTTAGGCTTTCTTTGATTTTTAAATTATCCTTCCTTCCTTCCTTCCTTCACTAATTCTCTCATTTTCTTCTTTCACTTTTTCATTTCCTTTTCAACTCTCTCTCACTCTCCATTATTGCAGTGTTTTCCAGTGCCTTCTCTCTTTCTCAATTTCTCTCACATCCCCTCCCTCTCTCTCTAATTTGCAGTGCTTCCCTGTGACCTGCTCTTCACACCACAAATCCCCCCACGACCTAACACAACCCCTTGGCTCACCAGGGGCTTTCCATCTCTTCCCCATCTTTGCAGTCCCTTTACCAGAGCCCTGCTTGCCTGGGACCAGAGACACGGCCACAGCTCCCCCAGGGCCTCTCTCTCCCACCTTCCCCACGCAAGGAGCTCCCCTAAAGTACCACAACACTCGGCTGCTCAGCCAAAGCACACACAGTTTATTTGGGGACACAGGGACAGGAGCCTCATAGGAAGGGGGAGCAGAGCTCAGGCCTCCCCCTGCCCAGCAGGGCCTTGGGCAGTGCTCTCCATGGGGATGCCCTCAGGCACGGGGCTCTCCTCCTTGCTCCTCGCTTTCTCTTCAAACACTCTGCGCAGGGCAACTTTGATGGAGCCTTGGAAGCGGCGCTGCCGGCAGCTCCCCACCAGGAAGTAAATGACTGGATTGATGCTGCTGTTCAGCAGAGCCAGAACAAGAACCATTTCTTCATTAAAGAAAATATCGTTATGTAAAAGTAGAAGGATAGCATTTACGCTGAAAGGCATCCCAAAGGCAAAGAAGAAGATGATATTGAGCACAACAGCAACATAGAGTTTCCCCAGGCGCCGTCTCTGTGAGCCACATCGGAGCCTTATGACCATGGACACGTTGGAAATCAACATCAAGAATGACAAAATCACAGAGTAGACAGTGATCAGACTTCCAAAGAGTGTCCCATATCTTTGACGAAAGACATAGCAAAGATAAATGGACACCATGAAAGAGCCGACGCTGGCCCAGAGCACCCCACTCACGATGCCTGACAAGGGCTTTGGGCGGTGGCAGCGATACCAGATTGGGAAGATGACAGAGACAGAGCGCTCCGTGCTGATGGCTGTCAGGAGACCCAGGCTGCTAAGGACAAAGAAGTGGCACAGGAATGGAACTGTATGTATGTACTTCCTGAAGAAAGGCAGGAAAGAATACAAACCAAAACAAATTATTGATGTGTTGAGAAACCCCAATATGAACAGAAAATACACAAGGAGCATAGAGCAGTCAGCAACAGCCAGATTTAGGATGTAGACAGTGAAAGGATTCCGCTTCATCTGGAAGCCCAGGAACCACAAAACTATCCCATTCCCCACCATTCCAAAGACACAGATCACCATACAGGCAAGGAAAAAGACCACATATCCATCAAATGAATCTCCACAACTATTTTCAGCATCCCACTCGTAGCTCCAATTTCCATCATATGTGTAATTCAGAGAGAGGTCTGTTGTGTTGGTGCCCTCCATGGAGAATGAGCCTGCTCTGGGTGGCCGCCTTCTCCCTCTGCCACCACCTCCTAGGAGACACAAGCAATGGGAAGGCAATGAGGGCCATCGGCGTTCCCCGCTCTCCCCATCTCTGCGCACAGCCCCACGCCAGCCCCAGGCTGCTCCAGGCAGGAGCCGTCCCCTGGCGTGGCCAGGACAGGCTCCCAGCCCTGCCCGCCTGGCCCTGCCCAGGAGCCATCTCCCACCTGCCCGTGCCCGCTCTCCTACCTCCTGCTGCTCCTGCCAACAGCGCTGCTGCAGGAGCTCCAGCACAGGGGCCTCCAGCCTCGGCAGCACAAAGCCTCTGGGGATGCTTGCGTGGCCACCGCGCTCTGCTCTGCCCTCTTCCTCGTGCCTGGGCACCACAGCTTTGCCCACACATCACGGCCCCTGCTCACCACACACCCCTCACAATCTGCCCCCATCGCTGACAGCTTCCCCTCACATGTCCCATGGCAGAGAGAGATCTTGTCACTAGGAGCTGGGCACCTCACCCCCTTCCTCTCTCTCCTCCCCCCAGCTTTTCACCACCAGGGGAGGATCCTTTATGATCCCAGGACAAAGGCTCTCAGATTCCATAAAACAGCCTTTGGAACACCATTTGCTACATCCATAGCTCTCAGGAAGGAGGGAATCGCTCACAGAATCTTATGCCCTTTTAGGTGTTGGGAACCCGGGATCTTGCACCATCCAACAGACCCATCCTGTCCATGGAACGTTATCCCATTCTGGGTGTCTGAGCTGTTACAGGGGTTCCAGAAAGAAGAAGACAGCTCTTTCTACTGCCAAGCAAAACGGATGCTCACGTGAGAACTGTTGCAGCAGTCTCAGACATAGGCAAGCACACGCAGTGTGAGCTGCCTGCAGGCTGCCCTCTTGCCATCAGCCAAGAAGGTTTATCCGTGGCCAAGGCAGATGCACAGTGTGCACAGGCCTGGAACTGCTCAGCTTGGGTGTTCTGTGGATCACTCACTCCCTGAGGAACTCACGTGGGAAAGGTGGGATTGTAACACAGGAATGTCCATGAACCATTCCCAGGGATGGCGCATGGCAGAAAGGTGAGAGTGGGAGAGATCAACAGCGGGAGATCACTGAGGTGCAGCAGCAGCAGCATCAGGGCTCAGCTTCTTGTCTCTAATGCCATGGAAACTGGTGCTCAAAGACTTCTTCCATCTTTCTTCCGGGAGGCAGCACCAGGAGCTAAAGGCTTTGCTTTAATGTGTCAAAGCATGGAACATAATACCTGTGGGACAATGGAGGCTACAAAGCCATAGAAGAAATCAATAAAGGGAAATGCCTTTTACAGTGGAGGTGAAGAAAGAAAAGCACATGCTGTCATTGTAGGACAAGCAGGAGCTGACATGTCATAGGCCCAAAAGTGATGGAAATGTGGATAAAGGGACCTCGTCTCCCGAGGCGTGACTGAACAACACTGAACTGTCCGTGTGCAGCTCTCTGATTCTCTTGCAGGCCCTGAAGGCTACAGCAGGCCTTATTTGCTCTGACCCACTGACTCATCCCCTGCCCCTTGCTGCAGGCCTGCACACCCACACTGCAGGACTTGTCCCTGCCTGAAGCCCTGTCTCCATCCCCTCTCATGGGTGGCCCTTCAGCCTGTGCTCCAGCCCTGCTTCAAGCCTACCTTTAAGCCTTAACTCCTGCAGCTCCAGGCTGCAGCCCTGCAGAGACTGTGGAGCTTGCTCATTACCGTGTGTTCACCACATGAAATCAAGGGATACCCTTGGAAGACTCCAGCCTTGGGGGTGACAAGCACAGGCTGTGACTCCCAGAAAATGGTATTTAGAAGCTGGGAAACACAGCAAAGATGGAGAAAACTAAGCAATGAAAATGTTGTTCCGTGTGCTGCTGAGGGAGGAGATTGTGTGACAGGAACCACTTGTAGATAAAAGCACATTTGCAACACTACGTACCCCACACAGTGTAATCTCAGAGGAGACACATGCACATCAGGGATGCACATGTGCATCAGGATGTGATTAGATGCAGTGGGCAAAGCCCTTGTGATATTCTCTATATGCTTCTATATGCTTCTGCTGAAGGGATTCTCTTGACATCTCATTGCCAAATCTCTTCCCCGTCATCCTCTTGCTGAAGGGACATAAGATTCTGTGAGCGATTCCCTCCTTCCGGAGAGCTATGGATGTAGTAAATGGTGTTCCAAAGGCTGTTTTCTGGAATCTGAGAGCCTTTGTCCTGGGATCATAAAGGATCCTCCCCTGGTGGTGAAAAGCTGGGGGGAGGAGAGACAGGAAGGGGGTGAGGTGCCCAGCTCCTAGTGACAAGATCTCTCTCTGCCATGGGACATGTGAGGGGAAGCTGTCAGCGATGGGGGCAGATTGTGAGGGGTGTGTGGTGAGCAGGGGCCGTGATGTGTGGGCAAAGCTGTGGTGCCCAGGCACGAGGAAGAGGGCAGAGCAGAGCGCGGTGGTCACGCAAGCATCCCCAGAGGCTTTGTGCTGCCGAGGCTGGAGGCCTCTGTGCTGGAGCTCCTGCAGCAGCGCTGTTGGCAGGAGCAGCAGGAGGTAGGAGAGCGGGCACGGGCAGGTGGGAGATGGCTCCTGGGCAGGGCCAGGCGGGCAGGGCTGGGAGACTGTCCTGGCCACGCGAGGGGACGACTCCTGCCTGGAGCAGCCTGGGGCTGGCGTGGGGCTGTGCGCAGAGATGGGGAGAGCGGGGAACGCCGATGGCCCTCATTGCCTTCCCATTGCTTGTGTCTCCTAGGAGGTGGTGGCAGAGGGAGAAGGCGGCCACCCAGAGCAGCCTCATTCTCCATGGAGGGCACCAACACAACAGACCTCTCTCTGAATTACACACATGATGGAAATTGGAGCTATGTGGAACATGGTGAACGTAAATGTTTACATGCACCGGGTGGACTTATGGTCTTGCTAGCTTTCCATTTGGTGATCTGTGTCTTTGGAATGGTGGGGAATGGAATAGTCCTGTGGTTCCTGGGTTTCCAGATGAAGCGGAATCCTTTCACTGTCTACATCCTAAATCTGGCTGTTGCTGACTGCTCTATGCTCCTCTTGTTTTTTCTGTTATCATTGGGATATTTGATCTTAACAATCATTTGTTATGGTTTGATATCTTTTCATCCTTTCATCAATAACTTTGTATATGCAGTTGAATTCCTGTGCCACTTCTTTGTCCTTAGCAGCCTGGGTCTCCTGACAGCCATCAGCACGGAGCGCTCTTTCTCTGTCATCTTCCCAATCTGGTATCGCTGCCAGCGCCCAAAGCACTTGTCAGGCATCGTGAGTGGGGTGCTCTGGGCCAGCATCGGCTCTTTCATTTTGGCCATGTATCTTTGCTATCTCTTTCATCAAAGATATGGGACACTCTTTTCAAGTGTGATCACTGTCTACTCTGTGATTTTGTCATTACTGATGTTGATTTCCAACGTGTCCATGGTCATAAGGCTCCGATGTGGCTCACAGAGACGGCACCTGGGGAAACTCTATGTTGCTGTTGTGCTCAATGTCATCTTCTTCTTTGCCTTTGGGATGCCCTTCACCTTAAATGCTGTCCTTGCACTTTTACATAACAGTATTTCCGTTAATCAAAGAGTGGTTCTTGTTCTGGCTCTGCTGAACAGCAGCATCAATCCCGTCATTTACTTCCTGGTGGGGAGCTGGCGGCAGCGCCGCTTCCAAGGCTCCATCAAAGTCGCCCTGCGCAGAGTGTTTGAAGAGAAAGCAAGGATCAAGGAAGAGAGCCCCGTGCCTGAGGGCATCCCCACGGAGAGCACTGCCCAAGGCCCTGCTGGGCAGGGGGAGGCCTGAGCTCTGCTCCCCCTTCCTATGAGGCTCCTGCCCCTGTCCCCCCCCAAATAAACTGTGTGTGCTTTGGCTGAGCAGCCGAGTGTTGTGGTACTTTGGGGGAGCTCCTTGCGTGGGGAAGGTGTGAGAGAGAGGCCCTGGGGGAGCTGTGGCTGTTTCTCTGTTCCCAGGCAGGCAGGGCTCTGGCAAAGGGACTGCAAAGACAGGGAAGCCGAGGAGGACCCCTGGGTTCATTCCTGAGGGACTTGGGGTGAGGAAGAGAAATCAAAGGGAAACCTGCAAACTGGAGAGTGAGTCTGAAAGAGGGGAATGCGAGAGAAACTGAGAAAGAGAGAGAAAGAGAGAAGGCGACACAGGAAAACACATAAATTTGGAGAGTGCAAGAGAGAAGAAGAGGAACAGAAAAGGAGAAACAAGAAAAATTGAGGGTTAGAGAAAGAATGGAAGGAAGGAAGGAAGGAACAGGTAACAATCAACGAAAGGCAAAAATAAAGGAAAGGAAAGGGAAAGGAAAAGGAAAAGGAAAGGAAAGGGCAATGAAATGCAAGGAAGGCAAAGGAAGGAAGGCAATGAAAGGCAAGGAGAAATGTAAAGGTAAAGGCAAAGAGAACAGTGAAGGGAATGGCAAGGAAAAGGAAGAAGACAAAAACGAAAAAAAAGGAGAGGAAAGGGAAAGGAGGGAAAAGAAAGGGAAAGGAAGAGAAGGAAATGAAAGGCAAGGGAAGGGAAGGTAAAGCAAGGGAAAGAAAAGAAATGGAAGGGAATGGAAAGGAAGGGAAGAGAAGGGAAAGGAAGGCAAGGCAATGCAATGGAAAGGAAGGGAAGGGAAGACAATGGAAGAAAAGGAAATCAAGGGAAGGCAAGAGAAGGCAAGGCAAAGGAAAGGAAAGACAAAGAAGAAAAGGGTAGGGAAGGGAAGGCAAAACAAGGAATGAGAAAGGAAGGAAAGGGAAGTTAAGGGAAGGAAAGACAAGGCAAACGAAGGAAAAGGAAGGGAAGGGAGGGCAATGGAAAGGAAGAGAACGGAAGGCAAGGCAAGGCAATGGAAAGGAAAAGAAAGGAAGGCAATAGAAAGAAAAGGAAGGGAAGGGAAATCAAGGCAAGTTAATGGAACTGAAGGGAAAGGAAGGGAAGGGAAATCAAGGCAAGGCAAGGGAAAGGAAGGGAAAGGAAGAAAAGAGTAGGGAGGGGAAAGGAAAATGTGAAGGAAATGGAACTTAAAGGAAGGGAAGGCAAGGCAAGGCATGGGAAAGGAAGGGAAGATAATGGAAAGGGAAGGTAAGGATAGGAAGAGAAGACAAGGCAAGGAAAGTGAAAGGTAGGGAAGTCAAGTTAAGGAAAGGGAAGGGAAGTCAAGGGAAGGAAAGACAAGGCTAGGGAAGTCTGGGCAAGGCAAGGCAAGAAAAGGAAAGGAAGGAAAGGGGAAATGAATGAAAAGGAAAAGGGGAAAGTTGAAATTAAGAAAAAGGGGAGGGAATAAGGGAACTAAGAAACAATGAAAGAGTGAATGTGAGAGGGACTCAGAGAAAGCAAATGAGAAGGAGAAACTGTCCCGAACAGGAGCCCCAGTCCCTCTGCTCACACAGACCCCGGGTTCAGGGGACGACAGGGTCACATCCAGCCCATGCCCGGCGCTGTTTGCACAGACATGTGCGGGGCTGGTGCCTCTAGATGGCAGGAGATGGGTTCTGATCACACGGAGCATCCTTGCTCTTCTGCTCTGGTGTCCAAAGCAGCGGTGAGCAGAGCCGGCCGTGAGCTCCTGCCTGATGGAGAGGCACAAAGGCAGGCCGGGCTGGGCTGCAGAGCTGGGCAGGCAGCAAGAGCACGCTCCTTACATGGGAATGTGTCGCACTCTTCAGTGGCAGGGTTCGATCCCTCTGAGCAAAGGATGGGTTCAGCAGTGCCCCTGAGCAGCACGTTCCCGGCACTCCTGCTCGTGTACTCATAGTAACTCCACTGAATGCACCTCTGTGCCCATGACCAGTAAAAGCCTGAAGTATGGAAATTAACATGAGCAGATGTATGGGCCACTTTCTTCTGTACAAATCAGGAGCATCACACTTCTATTTGTGTGTACATTTGGTTCTCCAGCTCAGCATGAGGAGGAAGCCTGATGCTGCCACTCTGATCCTGGCCATGCCACGAGGTGCTGAGCAGCTCTGCACAACTGTTTCAAGGCACGCAGCCACCAGGGGAGAGCAGCAACCAGCATGTGGCAGGGATCTGTGTTCACCCACCCATTTCCCTGCTTCTTTCCCTGTGGGAAGTTATCCATTCTTTCACCTCTGCATGAAGTCATGGAACCACAGAGTGGTTTATGTTGGAAGGGAGCTTAAAGCTCATCCAGTTCCAACCCTTGACATGGGCAGTGACACCTTCCACTAGAGCAGGTTGGATGATGCTCTGAACGCCATCCAAACTTTATTTAAACATTGTCAAGGACGGGGCAGCCACAGCTTTGTTTTCTTGTCTCCTTTTCCCTTCCTTTTCCCCTTTCTTTCTGCCTTCCTTTTCTCCAGTCTCCCACCCTCCCTTCCGTTCTCTCCCCCTCCCTTCTTTCTCCCTCCTTCCCTCACTCCCTCCTTCCCTCACTCCCTACTTCCCTCCTCCCTCCCTTCATTCATCTCTTTCTTTCCTTCTTTCTTTCTTTCTTTCTTTCTTTCTTTCTTTCTTTCTTTCTTTCTTTCTTTCTTTCTTTCTTTCTTTCTTTCTTTCTTTCTTTCTTTCTTTCTTTCTTTCTTTCTTCTTTCTTTCTTTCTTTCTTTCTTTCTTTCTTTCTTTCTTTCTTTCTTTCTTTCTTTCTTTCTTTCTTTCTTTCTTTCTTTCTTTCTTTCTTTCTTTCTTTCTTTCTTTCTTTCTTTCTTTCTTTTTCTTTCTTTCTTTCTTTCTTTCTTTCTTTCTTTCTTTCTTTCTTTCTTTCTTTCTTTCTTTCTTTCTTTCTTTCTTTCTTTCTTTCTTTCTCTCTTTCTCTCTTTCTCTCTTTCCTTCTTTCTTTTTTTCCTTCTTTCCTTCTTCCTCCCTTCCTTCCTCCCTCCTTTCCTCCCTCCTTACCTCCCTCCCTTCCTCCCTCCCTCCCTTCCTCCCTTCCTCCCTTCCTTTCTTCTTTCCTTCCTCCCTTCCTTCCTTCCATCCTTCCTCCCTTCCTTCCTCCCTCCCTTCCTCCCTCCCTCCCTCCCTCCCTCTCTCCCTCTCTCCCTCTCTCCCTCCCTCCCTCCCTCCCTCTCTCTCTCCCTTCCTTCCTTCCTTCCTTCCTTCCTTCCTTCCTTCCTTCCTTCCTTCCTTCCTTCCTTCCTTCCTTCCTTCCTTCCTTCCTTCCTTCCTTCCTTCCTTCCTTCCTTCCTTCCTTCCTTCCTTCCTTCCTTTTTCCCCACTTCCTTTCTTCATTCCTGGCTTTATTAATGGCTTTCTCTCTTGCCTTCTTCCTTTTCTTTCTCTATATCTCTTACTCTTTTCATTCCTCTTTTGCTTTTTTTCTCTCTCACAATCCAATCTTCGATGCTTCCCTTTGCCTTCTCCTCTACACCACAAACCCCCCAGCACGCACCAGGGGTCCTCCTTGTCTTCCCTGTCATTGCAGTCCTTTCCAGAGCCCTGCTTGGCTGGGACAGGAGACACGGCCAGAACTCCCCCAGGGCTTCTTTCTCACACCTTCCCCACGCAAAGTGCTCCCCCAAAGTACCACAACACTCGGCTGCTCAGCCAAAGCACACACAGTTTATTTGAGGGGGACAGGGCCAGAAGGGTCTCTTCTGCTGACAGGCAGGATACGTCGCAAAGTGACCACACGATAGCTCTATAATCTGCAGAGTTTATTAAACAAGCACACTAAAGACAATAAGCACACTAAAGACAATGACACTAACGTGAATTAGATAAATATCTCTCACTATCTAGAGTGAACAAGCACAGTAAAGCAAATCAGAGATATATGGATCTGTAAGGAAAGTACCAAAGAAACTTTGCAATGCATCAAATCATGACTGTATAGAGACAACAGAGATTAAGAAGAAATACATCAGCAGCTACCACTGAATCATCATCCAGTGCCACACTTCCAGCTGGGAAGCCCCATGGCAGCTGATGCCAGGAGTCTCAGGTAACAGGGAAAATTCATATGCAGTGCGTCCACCCATAGGTGAGGCTTCTCCCATGGCCCCAACAGAGTCCTTCTTTTATACCCATACCAAAACAAGCGGCTTTATGCCAGATCTCTGATTGTTTACTCATGGGACTTTGCAGTTTCTCATGATCTCAGCATTGTCCACGCTGAGAGCGTTGTCCAGGCACCCCAGTGTGGCCCAGTGTGAAGATCATAGAACAGCTGCACCCCTCTGTTTCCTGCCTCTTTCTGACAAACACTCACGATGAACATAAACGTGTGTACTCTACCGAACACCCTGCTGCAAACAACATCCTTTGTTCTGTCTCTCAGGCATGAGAGGGAGTCAACTCTCAGCTAGGTTCCCATCCATTACAGGGTCATTGCAATGGGGAGCAGAGCTCAGGCCTCCCCCTGCCCAGCAGGGCCTTGGGCAGTGCGCTCCATGGGGATGCCCTCAGTCACGGGGCTCTCCTCCTTGCTCCTCGCTTTCTCTTCAAACACTCTGCGCAGGGCGGCTTGGATGGAGCCTTGAAAGCGGCGCTGCCGGCAGCTCCCCACCAGGAAGTAAATGACTGGATTGATGCTGCTGTTCAGCAGAGCCAGAACCAGAGTCACAGTATTAGGAAAACGAAAAACATAAAATAAAAGATTAAGGAAGGCATCTACAGTGTAAGGCATCCCAAAGGCAAAGAAGAAGATGACATTGAGCACAACAGCAACATAGAGTTTCCCCAAGTGCCATCTCTGTGAGCCACATCGGAGTCTTATGACCATGGACACATTGGAAATCAACATCAATACTGACAATATCACGGAATACGCAATGCCCACATTTCTAAATATTGTTACATTAATTTCAAAAAGTTTGAAGCAAAGATAAATGGACAACATGAAAGAGCTGACGCTGGCCCAGAGCACCCCACTCACGATGCCTGACAAGTGCTTTGGGCGGTGGCAGCGATACCAGATTGGGAAGATGACAGAGACAGAACGCTCCGTGCTGAGGGCTGTCAGGAGACCCAGGCTGCTAAGGACAAAGAAGTGGCACAGGAATGGAACTGTATGTACGTAATTAAAGAAGAAAATAAGAAAAATATCCAAACCATAACAAATTATTGATGTCTTGAGAAACCACAATATGAACAGAAAATACACGAGGAGTATAGAGCAGTCAGCAACAGCCAGATTTAGGATGTAGACAGTGAAAGGATTCCGCTTCATCTGGAAGCCCAGGAACCACAAGACTATCCCATTCCCCACCATTCCAAAGACACAGATCACCATACAGACAAGGAAAAAGACCACATATCCATCAAATGAATCCCCACAACTATTTTCAGTAAACCAATCGTACATCCAATTTCCATCATGTGTGTAATTCAGAGAGAGGTCTGTTGTGTTGGTGTCCTCCATGGAGAATGAGCCTGCTCTGGGTGGCTGCCTTCTCCCTCTGCCACCACCTCCTAGGAGACACAAGCAATGGGAAGGCAATGAGGGCCATCGGCGTTCCCCGCTCTCCCCATCTCTGCGCACAGCCCCACGCCAGCCCCAGGCTGCTCCAGGCAGGAGCCGTCCCCTGGCGTGGCCAGGACAGGCTCCCAGCCCTGCCCGCCTGGCCCTGCCCAGGAGCCATCTCCCACCTGCCCGTGCCCGCTCTCCTACCTCCTGCTGCTCCTGCCAACAGCGCTGCTGCAGGAGCTCCAGCACAGGGGCCTCCAGCCTCGGCAGCACAAAGCCTCTGGGGATGCTTGCGTGGCCACCGCGCTCTGCTCTGCCCTCTTCCTCGTGCCTGGGCACCACAGCTTTGCCCACACATCACGGCCCCTGCTCACCACACACCCCTCACAATCTGCCCCCATCGCTGACAGCTTCCCCTCACATGTCCCATGGCGGAGAGAGATCTTGTCACTAGGAGCTGGGCACCTCACCCCCTTCCTCTCTCTCCTCCCCCCAGGTTTTCACCACCAGGGGATGATCCTTTATGACCCCAGGACAAAGTCTCTCAGATTCCATAAAATAGCCTTTGGAACACCATTTACTACATCCATAGCTCTCAGGAAGGAGGGAATCGCTCACAGAATCTTATGCCCCTTCAGCAAGCGGATGATGGGGAAGAGATTTGGCAATGAGATGTCAAGAGAATCCCTTCAGCAGAAGCAGACAATGAGGCAGAGCATGGCCTTGTGTCATCTTGCCATGAGAAATCACCATTCCTCATATAGAGGACATCACAAGGGCTTTGCCCACTGCCTCTAATCACATCCCTGATGTGCATGTGTCTCCTCTGAGATTACACTGTGTGGGGTACGTAGTGTTGCAAATGAGCTTTTATGTACAAGTGGTTCCTGTCACACAATCTACTCCCTCAGCAGCACACGGAACGACATTTTCATTGCTTAGTTTTCTCCATCTTTGCTGTGTTTCCCAGCTTCTAAATACCATTTTCTGGGAGTCACAGCCTGTGCTTGTCACCCCCAAGGCTGGAGTCTTCCAAGGGTATCCCTTGATTTCATGTGGTGAACACACGGTAATGAGCAAGCTCCACAGTCTCTGCAGGGCTGCAGCCTGGAGCTGCAGGAGTTAAGGCTTAAAGGTAGGCTTGAAGCAGGGCTGGAGCACAGGCTGAAGGGCCACCCATGAGAGGGGATGGAGACAGGGCTTCAGGCAGGGACAAGTCCTGCAGTGTGGGTGTGCAGGCCTGCAGCAAGGGGCAGGGGATGAGTCAGTGGGTCAGAGCAAATAAGGCCTGCTGTAGCTTCAGGACCTGCAAGAGAATCAGAGAGCTGCACATGGACAGTTCAGTGTTGTTCAGTCACGCCTCGGGAGACGAGGTCCCTTTACCCTCATTTCCATCACTTTTGGGCCTATAGCATGTCAGCTCCTGCTTGTCCTACAATGACAGCATGTGCTTTTCTTTCTTCACCTCCACTGTGAAAGGCATTTCCCTTTATTGATTTCTTCTATGGCTTTGTAGCCTCCAATGTCCCACAGGTATTATGTTCCATGCTTTGACACATTAAAGCAAAGCCTTTAGCTCCTGGTGCTGCCTCCCGGAAGAAAGATGGAAGAAGTCTTTGAGCACCAGTTTCCATGGCATTAGAGACAAGAAGCTGAGCCCTGATGCTGCTGCGTGTCTGCACCTCAGTGATCTCCCGCTGTTGATCTCTCCCACTCTCACCTTTCTGCCATGCGCCATCCCTGGGAATGGTTCATGTACATTCCTGTGTTACAATCCCACCTTTCCAAACGTGAGTTCCTCAGGGAGTGAGTGATCCACAGAACACCCAAGCTGAGCAGTTCCAGGCCTGTGCACACTGTGCATCTGCCTTGGCCGCGGACAAACCTTCTTGGCTGATGGCAAGAGGGCAGCCTGCAGGCAGCTCACACTGCGTGTGCTTGCCTATGTCTGAGACTGCTGCAACAGTTCTCACGTGAGCATCCATTTTGCTTGGCAGTAGAAAGAGCTGTCTTCTTCTTTCTGGAACCCTGTAACAGCTCAGACACCCAGAATGGGTTAATGTTCCATGGACAGGATGGGTCTGTTTGATGACGCAAGATCCCGGGTTCCCAACACCTAAAAGGACATAAGATTCTGTTAGCAATTCCCTCCTTCCTGAGAGCTATGGATGTAGTAAATGGTGTTCCAAAGGCTGTTTTATGGAATCTGAGAGCCTTTGTCCTGGGGTCATAAAGGATCATCCCCTGGTGGTAAAAAGCTGGGAAGAGGAGAGAGAGGAAGGGGGTGAGGTGCCCAGCTCCTAGTGACAAGATCTCTCTCCGCCATGGGACATGTGAGGGGAAGCTGTCAGCGATGGGGGCAGATTGTGAGGGGTGTGTGGTGAGCAGGGGCCGTGATGTGTGGGCAAAGCTGTGGTGCCCAGGCACGAGGAACAGGGCAGAGCAGAGCGCGGTGGCCACGCAAGCATCCCCAGAGGCTTTGTGCTGCCGAGGCTGGAGGCCCCTGTGCTGGAGCTCCTGCAACAGTGCTGTTGGCAGGAGCAGCAGGAGGTAGGAGAGCGGGCACGGGCAGGTGGGAGATGGCTCCTGGGCAGGGCCAGGCGGGCAGGGCTGGGAGCCTGTCCTGGCCACGCCAGGGGACGGCTCCTGCCTGGAGCAGCCTGGGGCTGGCGTGGGGCTGTGCGCAGAGATGGGGAGAGCGGGGAATGCCGATGGCCCTCATTGCCTTCCCATTGCTTGTGTCTCCTAGGAGGTGGTGGCAGAGGGAGAAGGCAGCCACCCAGAGCAGGCTCATTCTCCATGGAGGGCACCAACACAACAGACCTCTCTCTGAATTACACACGTGATGGAAATTGGAGCTATATGGAACATGGTGAACGTAAATGTTTACATTCATCGGATGGAGTTATGGTCTTGCTAGCTTTCCATTTGGTGATCTGTGTCTTTGGAATGGTGGGGAATGGGATAGTCTTGTGGTTCCTGGGCTTCAGGATGAAGCGGAATCCTTTCACTGTCTACATCCTAAATCTGGCTGTTGCTGACTGCTGTCTGCTCCTCTTGTTTTTTCTGTTCGCATTGGGATATTTGATCTTAACAATCATCTGTTATGATTTGATATCTTTTCATCCTTTCATCAATAACTTTGCATATGCAGTTCAATTCCTGTGCCACTTCTTTGTCCTTAGCAGCCTGGGTCTCCTGACAGCCATCAGCACGGAGCGTTCTGTCTCTGTCATCTTCCCAATCTGGTATCGCTGCCAGCGCCCAAAGCACTTGTCAGGCATCGTGAGTGGGGTGCTCTGGGCCAGCGTCAGCTCTTTCATGTTGTCCATTTATCTTTGCTATCTCTTTCATCAAAGATATGGGACACTTATTTCAAGTGTGATCACTGTCTACTCTGTGATTTTGTCATTACTGATGTTGATTTCCAATGTGTCCATGGTCATAAGGCTCCGATGTGGCTCACAGAGACGGCACCTGGGGAAACTCTATGTTGCTGTTGTGCTCAATGTCATCGTCTTCTTTGCGTTTGGGATGCCCTTCACCTTAAATGCTGTCCTTCCACTTTTACATATCGGTATTTTCGTTAATCAAGGAGTGGTTCTTGTTCTGGCTCTGCTGAACAGCAGCATCAATCCCGTCATTTACTTCCTGGTGGGGAGCTGGCGGCAGCGCCGCTTCCAAGGCTCCATCAATGTTGCCCTGCGCAGAGTGTTTGAAGAGAAAGCGAGGAGCAAGGAGGAGAGCCCCGTGCCTGAGGGCATCCCCATGGAGAGCACTGCCCAAGGCCCTGCTGGGCAGGGAGAGGCCTGAGCTCTGCTCCCCCTTCCTATGAGGCTCCTGTCCCTGTCCCCCCCAAATAAACTGTGTGTGCTTTGGCTGAGCAGCCGAGTGTTGTGGTGCTTTGGGGGAGCTCCTTGCGTGGGGAAGGTGGGAGAGAGAGGCCCTGGGGGAGCTTTGGTCTTGTTTCTGGTCCCAGGCAGGCAGGGCTGTGCAAAGACAGGGAAGCCAAGTAGGACCCCTGGGTTTGTTCTTGGGGGACTTGGGGTGTGGAAGAGAAATCAAAGGGAAACCTGCAAACTGGAGAGTGAGGCTGAAAGAGGGGAATGTGAGAGAAACGGAGAAAAATAGAGAAAGAGAGAAAGTAGCACAGGAAAACATATATTTGGAGAGTGCGAGAGAGATGAATAGTAACTGAAAGAGAGAAAGAAGAAAAATTAAGGGTTAGAGAAAGAATGGAAGGAAGGAAGGAAGAGGAAACAATCAATTAAAGTAAAAAAAAGAAAGTAAAGAGAAAGGAAAAACAAAGGAAAGGCAAATGAAATGCAAGGAAGGCAAATGAAGGAAGGCAATGAAAGGCAAGGAGAAATGTGAAGGCAAAAGTAAAGGCAAAGGGAACTGCAAATGGAAAGGCAAGGAAAAGGAAGAAAGGAAGAAAAAAGGGGAAAAAGGAAGAAGAAAGGGAAAGGAAGGAATAGAAAGGGAAAGGAAGTGAAGGAAATGAAAGGCAAGGGAAGGGAAGGTAAAGCAAGGGAAGGAAAGGAAAGTGAAGGGAAGGCAAGGCATTGCAATGGAAAGGAAGGTAAAGTAATGGAAGGGAGTGCAATGGAAAGGAAGAGAAGGGAAGACAAGGCAAGGCAATAGAAAAGAAGGGAAGGGAAAACAATGGAAAGGAAAGGAAGGGAGGGCAAGGCAAGGCAATGGAAAGGACAGAAAGGGAAGGCAAGGCAAGGCAATGGAAAGAAAGGAAAGGGAAGGGAAATCAAGGCAAGGCAAGGGAAAGGAAGGGAAAGAAGAAAAGTGTAGGGAAGGGAAGGGAAATAAAGGAAAGGAAGGGAAGGCAATGGACAAGAAGGGAAGGGAATGCAGTGGAAACAAAAGGAAGGGAAGGGAAAGGATGGGAAGGAATGGAAGGGAAGGCAAAACAAGGCAAGAGAAAGGAAGGAAAAGGAAGTCAAAGTAAGGAAAGACAAAGGAAGGGAAAGCAAGGGAAGGTAAGGGAAGGCAATGGGAAGGAAGAGAAGGGAAGGCAAGGCAAGGAAATGGAAAGAGAAATAAAGGCAATGGAAAGGAAGAGAAAGAAAGGGAAGAGAAATCAAGACAAAGCAATGGAAAGGAAGGGAAGGCAATGGAAAGGAACGAAAGGGAAATCAAGGCAAGGCAAAGCAAGGCAAGGGAAAGGAAGGGAAAGGAAGAAAAGGGTAGGGAGGGGAAGGGAAAAAAGTGAAGGGAATGAAACTTAAAGGAAGGGAAGGCAAAGGAAAGGAAGGGAAGGGTAGGGAAGGGAATGGAAGGTTAGGGAAGGGAAGTGAAGGGAAGGCAATGGAAAGGAAGGCAATGGAAGGCAATAGGAAGGAAGGCAAAGCAAGGCAAGGCAAGGCAATGGAAAGGAAGTCAAGGCAAGGCAAATTAAGGCAAGAGAAAGGAAAAAAAGGGAAGTCAAGGGAAGGAAAGACAAGGCAGGGGAAGGGAAGGAAGGCAAGACAAAAGAAAGTAAGGCAAGTCAAGGCAAGGAAAGTGAAAGGTAGGGAGATCGTGGGAAGGAAATGAGAAGGAGAAACTGTCCCGAACAGGAGCCCCAGTCCCTCTGCTCACACAGACACCGGGCTCAGGGGACTACGGGGTCACATCCAGCCCATGCCCGGCGCTGTTTGCACAGACATGTGCGGGGCTGGTGCCTCTAGATAGCAGGAGATGGGTTCTGATCACACGGAGCATCCTTGCTCTTCTGCTCTGGTGTCCAAAGCAGCGGTGAGCAGAGCCGGCCCTGAGCTCCTGCCTGATGGAGAGGCACAAAGGCAGGCCGGGCTGGGCTGCAGAGCTGGGCAGGCAGCAAGAGCACGCTCCTTACATGGGAATGTGCCGCACTCTTCAGTGGCAGGGTTCGATCCCTCTGAGCAAAGGATGGGTTCAGCAGTGCCTCTGAGCAGCACGTTCCCGGCACTCCTGCTCGTGTACTCATAGTAACTCCACTGAATGCACCTCTGTGCCCATGACCAGTAAAAGCCTGAAATATGGAAATTAACATGAGCAGATGTATGGGCCACTTTATTTCGTACAAATCAGGAGCATCACACTTCTATTTGTGTGTACATTTGGTTCTCCAGCTCAGCATGAGGAGGAAGCCTGATGCTGCCACTCTGATCCTGGCCATGCCACGAGGTGCTGAGCAGCTCTGCACAACTGTTTCAAGGTACGCAAGCCACCAGGGGAGAGCAGCAACCAGCATGTGGCAGGGATCTGTGTTCACCCACCCATTTCCCTGCTTCTTCCCCTGTGGGAAGTTATCCATTCTTTCCCCTCTGCATGAAGTCATGGAACCACAGACTGGTTTATGTTGGCAGGGAGCTTAAAGCTCATCCAGTTCCAACCCTTGACATGGGCAGGGACACCTTCCACTAGAGCAGGTTGGATGATGCTCTGAACGCCATCCAAACTTTATTTAAACATTGTCGAGGACGGGGCAGCCACAGCTTTGTTTTCTTGTCTCCTTTTCCCTTCCTTTTCCCCTTTCTTTCTGCCTTCCTTTTCTTCAGTCTCCCACCCTCCCTTCCGTTCTCTCCCCCTCCCTTCTTTCTCCCTCCTTCCCTCACTCCCTACTTCCCTCCTCCCTCCCTTCATTCATCTCTTTCTTTCTTTCTTTCTTTCTTTCTTTCTTTCTTTCTTTCTTTCTTTCTTTCTTTCTTTCTTTCTTTCTTTCTTTCTTTCTTTCTTTCTTTCTTTCTTTCTTTCTTTCTTTCTTTCTTTCTTTCTTTCTTTCTTTCTTTCTTTCTTTCTTTCTTTCTTTCTTTCTTTCTTTCTTTCTTTCTTTCTTTCTTTCTTTCTTTCTTTCCTTCCTTCCTTCCTTCCTTCCTTCCTTCCTTCCTTCCTTCCTTCCTTCCTTCCTTCCTTCCTTCCTTCCTTCCTTCCTTCCTTCCTCACTTCCTCACTTCCTCACTTCCTCCCTCCCTCCCTCCCTCCCTTTCTTCTTCCCTTCCTCCCTTCCTCCTTTCCTCCTTTCCTTCCTTCCTTCCTTCCTTCCTTCCTTCTTTCCTTCTTTCCTTCTTTCCTTCCTTCTTTCCTTCCTTCCTTCCTCCCTTCCTCACTTCCTCACTTCCTCACTTCCTCCCTCCCTCCCTCACTTTCTTCTTCCCTTCCTCCCTTCCTCCCTTCCTCCTTTCCTCCTTTCCTTCCTTCCTTCCTTCCTTCCTTCCTATCTTCCTTCCTTCCATCCTTCCTTCCTTCCTTTTTTCCTTCCTTCCTTCCTTCCTTCCTTCCTTCCTTCCTTCCTTCCTTCCTTCCTTCCTTCCTTCCTTCCTTCCTTCCTTCCTTCCTTCCTTCCTTCCTTCCTTCCTTCCTTCCTTCCTTCCTTCCTTCCTTCCTTCCTTCCTTCCTTCCTTCCTTTCTTCTTTCTTCCTCAATTCCTTTCTTCATTCCTGGCTTAATTAATGGCTTTCTCTCTTGCCTTCCTCCTTTTCTTTCTATCTATCTCTTACTCTTTTCATTCCTGTTTTGCTTTTTTTCTCCCTCACAATCCAATCTTCGATGCTTCCCCTTGCCTTCTCCTCTACACCACAAACCCCCCCAGCACGCAGCAGGGGTCCTCCTTGGCTTCCCTGTCTTTGCAGTCCTTTCCAGAGCCCTGCTTGGCTGGGACAGGAGACAGGGCCAGAACTCCCCCAGGGCTTCTCTCTCACACCTTCCCCACACAAAGAGCTCCCCAAAGCACCACAACACTCGGCTGCTCATCCAAAGCACGCACAGTTTATCTGGGGGATACAGGGCCACAAGGGTCTCTTCTGCTGACAGGCAGGATACGTCGCAAAGTGACCACACGATAGCTCTATAATCTGCAGAGTTTCTTAAACAAGCACACTAAAGACAATAAGCACACTATTGCACTGACACTAATGTGAATTAGATAAATATCTCTCACTATCTAGAGTGAACAAGCACAGTAAAGCAAATCAGACATATATGGATCTGTAAGGAAAGTACCAAAGAAACTTTGCAATGCATTAAATCATGACTGTATAGAGACAACAGAGATTAAGAAGAAATACATCACCAGCTACCACTGAATCATCATCCAGTGCCACACTTCCAGCTGGGAAGCCCCATTGCAGCTGATGCCAGGAGTCTCAGGTAACAGGGAAAATTCATATGCAGTGCGTCCACCCATAGGTGAGGCTTCTCCCATGGCCACAAGAGGGTCCTTCTTTTATACCCATACCAAAACAAGCGGCTTTATGCCAGATCTCTGATTGTTTACTCATGGGACTGTGCAGTTTCTCATGATCTCAGCATTGTCCACGCTGAGAGCATTGTCCAGGCACCCCAGTGTGGCCAAGTGTGAAGATCATAGAACAGCTGCACCCCTCTCTTTCCTGCCTCTTTCTGACAAACACTCACAATGAACATAAACGTGTGTACTCTACCGAACACACTGTGGCAAACAACATCCTTTGTTCTGTCTCTCAGGCATGAGAGGGAGTCAACTCTCAGCTAGGTTCCCTCCCCTGCCCAGCAGGGCCTTGGGCAGTGCGCTCCATGGGGATGCCCTCAGTCACGGGGCTCTCCTCCTTGCTCCTCGCTTTCTCTTCAAACACTCTGCGCAGGGCGGCTTGGATGGAGCCTTGAAAGCGGCGCTGCCGGCAGCTCCCCACCAGGAAGTAAATGACTGGATTGATGCTGCTGTTCAGCAGAGCCAGAACCAGAGTCACAGTATTAGGAAAACGAAAAACATAAAATAAAAGATTAAGGAAGGCATCTACAGTGTAAGGCATCCCAAAGGCAAAGAAGAAGATGACATTGAGCACAACAGCAACATAGAGTTTCCCCAAGTGCCATCTCTGTGAGCCACATCGGAGTCTTATGACCATGGACACATTGGAAATCAACATCAATACTGACAATATCACGGAATACGCAATGCCCACATTTCTAAATATTGTTACATTAATTTCAAAAAGTTTGAAGCAAAGATAAATGGACAACATGAAAGAGCTGACGCTGGCCCAGAGCACCCCACTCACGATGCCTGACAAGTGCTTTGGGCGGTGGCAGCGATACCAGATTGGGAAGATGACAGAGACAGAACGCTCCGTGCTGAGGGCTGTCAGGAGACCCAGGCTGCTAAGGACAAAGAAGTGGCACAGGAATGGAACTGTATGTACGTAATTAAAGAAGAAAATAAGAAAAATATCCAAACCATAACAAATTATTGATGTCTTGAGAAACCACAATATGAACAGAAAATACACGAGGAGTATAGAGCAGTCAGCAACAGCCAGATTTAGGATGTAGACAGTGAAAGGATTCCGCTTCATCTGGAAGCCCAGGAACCACAAGACTATCCCATTCCCCACCATTCCAAAGACACAGATCACCATACAGACAAGGAAAAAGACCACATATCCATCAAATGAATCCCCACAACTATTTTCAGTAAACCAATCGTACATCCAATTTCCATCATGTGTGTAATTCAGAGAGACGTCTGTTGTGTTGGTGTCCTCCATGGAGAATGAGCCTGCTCTGGGTGGCTGCCTTCTCCCTCTGCCACCACCTCCTAGGAGACACAAGCAATGGGAAGGCAATGAGGGCCATCGGCGTTCCCCGCTCTCCCCATCTCTGCGCACAGCCCCACGCCAGCCCCAGGCTGCTCCAGGCAGGAGCCGTCCCCTGGCGTGGCCAGGACAGGCTCCCAGCCCTGCCCGCCTGGCCCTGCCCAGGAGCCATCTCCCACCTGCCCGTGCCCGCTCTCCTACCTCCTGCTGCTCCTGCCAACAGCGCTGCTGCAGGAGCTCCAGCACAGGGGCCTCCAGCCTCGGCAGCACAAAGCCTCTGGGGATGCTTGCGTGGCCACCGCGCTCTGCTCTGCCCTCTTCCTCGTGCCTGGGCACCACAGCTTTGCCCACACATCACGGCCCCTGCTCACCACACACCCCTCACAATCTGCCCCCATCGCTGACAGCTTCCCCTCACATGTCCCATGGCGGAGAGAGATCTTGTCACTAGGAGCTGGGCACCTCACCCCCTTCCTCTCTCTCCTCCCCCCAGGTTTTCACCACCAGGGGATGATCCTTTATGACCCCAGGACAAAGTCTCTCAGATTCCATAAAATAGCCTTTGGAACACCATTTACTACATCCATAGCTCTCAGGAAGGAGGGAATCGCTCACAGAATCTTATGCCCCTTCAGCAAGCGGATGATGGGGAAGAGATTTGGCAATGAGATGTCAAGAGAATCCCTTCAGCAGAAGCAGACAATGAGGCAGAGCATGGCCTTGTGTCATCTTGCCATGAGAAATCACCATTCCTCATATAGAGGACATCACAAGGGCTTTGCCCACTGCCTCTAATCACATCCCTGATGTGCATGTGTCTCCTCTGAGATTACACTGTGTGGGGTACGTAGTGTTGCAAATGAGCTTTTATGTACAAGTGGTTCCTGTCACACAATCTACTCCCTCAGCAGCACACGGAACGACATTTTCATTGCTTAGTTTTCTCCATCTTTGCTGTGTTTCCCAGCTTCTAAATACCATTTTCTGGGAGTCACAGCCTGTGCTTGTCACCCCCAAGGCTGGAGTCTTCCAAGGGTATCCCTTGATTTCATGTGGTGAACACACGGTAATGAGCAAGCTCCACAGTCTCTGCAGGGCTGCAGCCTGGAGCTGCAGGAGTTAAGGCTTAAAGGTAGGCTTGAAGCAGGGCTGGAGCACAGGCTGAAGGGCCACCCCTGAGAGGGGATGGAGACAGGGCTTCAGGCAGGGACAAGTCCTGCAGTGTGGGTGTGCAGGCCTGCAGCAAGGGGCAGGGGATGAGTCAGTGGGTCAGAGCAAATAAGGCCTGCTGTAGCTTCAGGACCTGCAAGAGAATCAGAGAGCTGCACATGGACAGTTCAGTGTTGTTCAGTCACGCCTCGGGAGACGAGGTCCCTTTACCCTCATTTCCATCACTTTTGGGCCTATAGCATGTCAGCTCCTGCTTGTCCTACAATGACAGCATGTGCTTTTCTTTCTTCACCTCCACTGTGAAAGGCATTTCCCTTTATTGATTTCTTCTATGGCTTTGTAGCCTCCAATGTCCCACAGGTATTATGTTCCATGCTTTGACACATTAAAGCAAAGCCTTTAGCTCCTGGTGCTGCCTCCCGGAAGAAAGATGGAAGAAGTCTTTGAGCACCAGTTTCCATGGCATTAGAGACAAGAAGCTGAGCCCTGATGCTGCTGCGTGTCTGCACCTCAGTGATCTCCCGCTGTTGATCTCTCCCACTCTCACCTTTCTGCCATGCGCCATCCCTGGGAATGGTTCATGTACATTCCTGTGTTACAATCCCACCTTTCCAAACGTGAGTTCCTCAGGGAGTGAGTGATCCACAGAACACCCAAGCTGAGCAGTTCCAGGCCTGTGCACACTGTGCATCTGCCTTGGCCGCGGACAAACCTTCTTGGCTGATGGCAAGAGGGCAGCCTGCAGGCAGCTCACACTGCGTGTGCTTGCCTATGTCTGAGACTGCTGCAACAGTTCTCACGTGAGCATCCATTTTGCTTGGCAGTAGAAAGAGCTGTCTTCTTCTTTCTGGAACCCTGTAACAGCTCAGACACCCAGAATGGGTTAATGTTCCATGGACAGGATGGGTCTGTTTGATGACGCAAGATCCCGGGTTCCCAACACCTAAAAGGACATAAGATTCTGTTAGCAATTCCCTCCTTCCTGAGAGCTATGGATGTAGTAAATGGTGTTCCAAAGGCTGTTTTATGGAATCTGAGAGCCTTTGTCCTGGGGTCATAAAGGATCATCCCCTGGTGGTAAAAAGCTGGGAAGAGGAGAGAGAGGAAGGGGGTGAGGTGCCCAGCTCCTAGTGACAAGATCTCTCTCCGCCATGGGACATGTGAGGGGAAGCTGTCAGCGATGGGGGCAGATTGTGAGGGGTGTGTGGTGAGCAGGGGCCGTGATGTGTGGGCAAAGCTGTGGTGCCCAGGCACGAGGAACAGGGCAGAGCAGAGCGCGGTGGCCACGCAAGCATCCCCAGAGGCTTTGTGCTGCCGAGGCTGGAGGCCCCTGTGCTGGAGCTCCTGCAACAGTGCTGTTGGCAGGAGCAGCAGGAGGTAGGAGAGCGGGCACGGGCAGGTGGGAGATGGCTCCTGGGCAGGGCCAGGCGGGCAGGGCTGGGAGCCTGTCCTGGCCACGCCAGGGGACGGCTCCTGCCTGGAGCAGCCTGGGGCTGGCGTGGGGCTGTGCGCAGAGATGGGGAGAGCGGGGAATGCCGATGGCCCTCATTGCCTTCCCATTGCTTGTGTCTCCTAGGAGGTGGTGGCAGAGGGAGAAGGCAGCCACCCAGAGCAGGCTCATTCTCCATGGAGGGCACCAACACAACAGACCTCTCTCTGAATTACACACGTGATGGAAATTGGAGCTATATGGAACATGGTGAACGTAAATGTTTACATTCATCGGATGGAGTTATGGTCTTGCTAGCTTTCCATTTGGTGATCTGTGTCTTTGGAATGGTGGGGAATGGGATAGTCTTGTGGTTCCTGGGCTTCAGGATGAAGCGGAATCCTTTCACTGTCTACATCCTAAATCTGGCTGTTGCTGACTGCTGTCTGCTCCTCTTGTTTTTTCTGTTCGCATTGGGATATTTGATCTTAACAATCATCTGTTATGATTTGATATCTTTTCATCCTTTCATCAATAACTTTGCATATGCAGTTCAATTCCTGTGCCACTTCTTTGTCCTTAGCAGCCTGGGTCTCCTGACAGCCATCAGCACGGAGCGTTCTGTCTCTGTCATCTTCCCAATCTGGTATCGCTGCCAGCGCCCAAAGCACTTGTCAGGCATCGTGAGTGGGGTGCTCTGGGCCAGCGTCAGCTCTTTCATGTTGTCCATTTATCTTTGCTATCTCTTTCATCAAAGATATGGGACACTTATTTCAAGTGTGATCACTGTCTACTCTGTGATTTTGTCATTACTGATGTTGATTTCCAATGTGTCCATGGTCATAAGGCTCCGATGTGGCTCACAGAGACGGCACCTGGGGAAACTCTATGTTGCTGTTGTGCTCAATGTCATCGTCTTCTTTGCGTTTGGGATGCCCTTCACCTTAAATGCTGTCCTTCCACTTTTACATATCGGTATTTTCGTTAATCAAGGAGTGGTTCTTGTTCTGGCTCTGCTGAACAGCAGCATCAATCCCGTCATTTACTTCCTGGTGGGGAGCTGGCGGCAGCGCCGCTTCCAAGGCTCCATCAATGTTGCCCTGCGCAGAGTGTTTGAAGAGAAAGCGAGGAGCAAGGAGGAGAGCCCCGTGCCTGAGGGCATCCCCATGGAGAGCACTGCCCAAGGCCCTGCTGGGCAGGGAGAGGCCTGAGCTCTGCTCCCCCTTCCTATGAGGCTCCTGTCCCTGTCCCCCCCAAATAAACTGTGTGTGCTTTGGCTGAGCAGCCGAGTGTTGTGGTGCTTTGGGGGAGCTCCTTGCGTGGGGAAGGTGGGAGAGAGAGGCCCTGGGGGAGCTTTGGTCTTGTTTCTGGTCCCAGGCAGGCAGGGCTGTGCAAAGACAGGGAAGCCAAGTAGGACCCCTGGGTTTGTTCTTGGGGGACTTGGGGTGTGGAAGAGAAATCAAAGGGAAACCTGCAAACTGGAGAGTGAGGCTGAAAGAGGGGAATGTGAGAGAAACGGAGAAAAATAGAGAAAGAGAGAAAGTAGCACAGGAAAACATATATTTGGAGAGTGCGAGAGAGATGAATAGTAACTGAAAGAGAGAAAGAAGAAAAATTAAGGGTTAGAGAAAGAATGGAAGGAAGGAAGGAAGAGGAAACAATCAATTAAAGTAAAAAAAAGAAAGTAAAGAGAAAGGAAAAACAAAGGAAAGGCAAATGAAATGCAAGGAAGGCAAATGAAGGAAGGCAATGAAAGGCAAGGAGAAATGTGAAGGCAAAAGTAAAGGCAAAGGGAACTGCAAATGGAAAGGCAAGGAAAAGGAAGAAAGGAAGAAAAAAGGGGAAAAAGGAAGAAGAAAGGGAAAGGAAGGAATAGAAAGGGAAAGGAAGTGAAGGAAATGAAAGGCAAGGGAAGGGAAGGTAAAGCAAGGGAAGGAAAGGAAAGTGAAGGGAAGGCAAGGCATTGCAATGGAAAGGAAGGTAAAGTAATGGAAGGGAGTGCAATGGAAAGGAAGAGAAGGGAAGACAAGGCAAGGCAATAGAAAAGAAGGGAAGGGAAAACAATGGAAAGGAAAGGAAGGGAGGGCAAGGCAAGGCAATGGAAAGGACAGAAAGGGAAGGCAAGGCAAGGCAATGGAAAGAAAGGAAAGGGAAGGGAAATCAAGGCAAGGCAAGGGAAAGGAAGGGAAAGAAGAAAAGTGTAGGGAAGGGAAGGGAAATAAAGGAAAGGAAGGGAAGGCAATGGACAAGAAGGGAAGGGAATGCAGTGGAAACAAAAGGAAGGGAAGGGAAAGGATGGGAAGGAATGGAAGGGAAGGCAAAACAAGGCAAGAGAAAGGAAGGAAAAGGAAGTCAAAGTAAGGAAAGACAAAGGAAGGGAAAGCAAGGGAAGGTAAGGGAAGGCAATGGGAAGGAAGAGAAGGGAAGGCAAGGCAAGGAAATGGAAAGAGAAATAAAGGCAATGGAAAGGAAGAGAAAGAAAGGGAAGAGAAATCAAGACAAAGCAATGGAAAGGAAGGGAAGGCAATGGAAAGGAACGAAAGGGAAATCAAGGCAAGGCAAAGCAAGGCAAGGGAAAGGAAGGGAAAGGAAGAAAAGGGTAGGGAGGGGAAGGGAAAAAAGTGAAGGGAATGAAACTTAAAGGAAGGGAAGGCAAAGGAAAGGAAGGGAAGGGTAGGGAAGGGAATGGAAGGTTAGGGAAGGGAAGTGAAGGGAAGGCAATGGAAAGGAAGGCAATGGAAGGCAATAGGAAGGAAGGCAAAGCAAGGCAAGGCAAGGCAATGGAAAGGAAGTCAAGGCAAGGCAAATTAAGGCAAGAGAAAGGAAAAAAAGGGAAGTCAAGGGAAGGAAAGACAAGGCAGGGGAAGGGAAGGAAGGCAAGACAAAAGAAAGTAAGGCAAGTCAAGGCAAGGAAAGTGAAAGGTAGGGAGATCGTGGGAAGGAAATGAGAAGGAGAAACTGTCCCGAACAGGAGCCCCAGTCCCTCTGCTCACACAGACACCGGGCTCAGGGGACTACGGGGTCACATCCAGCCCATGCCCGGCGCTGTTTGCACAGACATGTGCGGGGCTGGTGCCTCTAGATAGCAGGAGATGGGTTCTGATCACACGGAGCATCCTTGCTCTTCTGCTCTGGTGTCCAAAGCAGCGGTGAGCAGAGCCGGCCCTGAGCTCCTGCCTGATGGAGAGGCACAAAGGCAGGCCGGGCTGGGCTGCAGAGCTGGGCAGGCAGCAAGAGCACGCTCCTTACATGGGAATGTGCCGCACTCTTCAGTGGCAGGGTTCGATCCCTCTGAGCAAAGGATGGGTTCAGCAGTGCCTCTGAGCAGCACGTTCCCGGCACTCCTGCTCGTGTACTCATAGTAACTCCACTGAATGCACCTCTGTGCCCATGACCAGTAAAAGCCTGAAATATGGAAATTAACATGAGCAGATGTATGGGCCACTTTATTTCGTACAAATCAGGAGCATCACACTTCTATTTGTGTGTACATTTGGTTCTCCAGCTCAGCATGAGGAGGAAGCCTGATGCTGCCACTCTGATCCTGGCCATGCCACAAGGTGCTGAGCAGCTCTGCACAACTGTTTCAAGGTACGCAAGCCACCAGGGGAGAGCAGCAACCAGCATGTGGCAGGGATCTGTGTTCACCCACCCATTTCCCTGCTTCTTCCCCTGTGGGAAGTTATCCATTCTTTCCCCTCTGCATGAAGTCATGGAACCACAGACTGGTTTATGTTGGCAGGGAGCTTAAAGCTCATCCAGTTCCAACCCTTGACATGGGCAGGGACACCTTCCACTAGAGCAGGTTGGATGATGCTCTGAACGCCATCCAAACTTTATTTAAACATTGTCGAGGACGGGGCAGCCACAGCTTTGTTTTCTTGTCTCCTTTTCCCTTCCTTTTCCCCTTTCTTTCTGCCTTCCTTTTCTTCAGTCTCCCACCCTCCCTTCCGTTCTCTCCCCCTCCCTTCTTTCTCCCTCCTTCCCTCACTCCCTACTTCCCTCCTCCCTCCCTTCATTCATCTCTTTCTTTCTTTCTTTCTTTCTTTCTTTCTTTCTTTCTTTCTTTCTTTCTTTCTTTCTTTCTTTCTTTCTTTCTTTCTTTCTTTCTTTCTTTCTTTCTTTCTTTCTTTCTTTCTTTCTTTCTTTCTTTCTTTCTTTCTTTCTTTCTTTCTTTCTTTCTTTCTTTCTTTCTTTCTTTCTTTCTTTCTTTCTTTCTTTCTTTCTTTCTTTCTTTCTTTCTTTCCTTCCTTCCTTCCTTCCTTCCTTCCTTCCTTCCTTCCTTCCTTCCTTCCTTCCTTCCTTCCTTCCTTCCTTCCTTCCTTCCTTCCTCACTTCCTCACTTCCTCCCTCCCTCCCTCCCTCCCTTTCTTCTTCCCTTCCTCCCTTCCTCCTTTCCTCCTTTCCTTCCTTCCTTCCTTCCTTCCTTCCTTCTTTCCTTCTTTCCTTCTTTCCTTCCTTCTTTCCTTCCTTCCTTCCTCCCTTCCTCACTTCCTCACTTCCTCACTTCCTCCCTCCCTCCCTCACTTTCTTCTTCCCTTCCTCCCTTCCTCCCTTCCTCCTTTCCTTCTTTCCTTCCTTCCTTCCTTCCTTCCTATCTTCCTTCCTTCATTCCATCCTTCCTTCCTTCCTTTTTTCCTTCCTTCCTTCCTCCCTTCCTTCCTTCCTTCCTTCCTTCCTTCCTTCCTTCCTTCCTTCCTTCCTTCCTTCCTTCCTTCCTTCCTTCCTTCCTTCCTTCCTTCCTTTCTTCTTTCTTCCTCAATTCCTTTCTTCATTCCTGGCTTAATTAATGGCTTTCTCTCTTGCCTTCCTCCTTTTCTTTCTATCTATCTCTTACTCTTTTCATTCCTGTTTTGCTTTTTTTCTCCCTCACAATCCAATCTTCGATGCTTCCCCTTGCCTTCTCCTCTACACCACAAACCCCCCCAGCACGCAGCAGGGGTCCTCCTTGGCTTCCCTGTCTTTGCAGTCCTTTCCAGAGCCCTGCTTGGCTGGGACAGGAGACAGGGCCAGAACTCCCCCAGGGCTTCTCTCTCACACCTTCCCCACACAAAGAGCTCCCCAAAGCACCACAACACTCGGCTGCTCATCCAAAGCACGCACAGTTTATCTGGGGGATACAGGGCCACAAGGGTCTCTTCTGCTGACAGGCAGGATACGTCGCAAAGTGACCACACGATAGCTCTATAATCTGCAGAGTTTCTTAAACAAGCACACTAAAGACAATAAGCACACTATTGCACTGACACTAATGTGAATTAGATAAATATCTCTCACTATCTAGAGTGAACAAGCACAGTAAAGCAAATCAGACATATATGGATCTGTAAGGAAAGTACCAAAGAAACTTTGCAATGCATTAAATCATGACTGTATAGAGACAACAGAGATTAAGAAGAAATACATCACCAGCTACCACTGAATCATCATCCAGTGCCACACTTCCAGCTGGGAAGCCCCATTGCAGCTGATGCCAGGAGTCTCAGGTAACAGGGAAAATTCATATGCAGTGCGTCCACCCATAGGTGAGGCTTCTCCCATGGCCACAAGAGGGTCCTTCTTTTATACCCATACCAAAACAAGCGGCTTTATGCCAGATCTCTGATTGTTTACTCATGGGACTGTGCAGTTTCTCATGATCTCAGCATTGTCCACGCTGAGAGCATTGTCCAGGCACCCCAGTGTGGCCAAGTGTGAAGATCATAGAACAGCTGCACCCCTCTCTTTCCTGCCTCTTTCTGACAAACACTCACAATGAACATAAACGTGTGTACTCTACCGAACACACTGTGGCAAACAACATCCTTTGTTCTGTCTCTCAGGCATGAGAGGGAGTCAACTCTCAGCTAGGTTCCCTCCCCTGCCCAGCAGGGCCTTGGGCAGTGCACTCCATGGGGATGCCCTCAGGCACGGGGTTCTCCTCCTTGCTCCTCCCTTTCTCTTCAAACACCCTGCGCAGGGCGGCTTGGATGGAGCCTTGGAAGCGGCGCTGCCGCCAGCTCCCCACCAGGAAGTAAATGACTGGATTGATGCTGCTGTTCAGCAGAGACAGAACCAGAGTCACATTTTCTACAAGTAGAAAACCATTATACAAAAGATCATGGAAAGCTTTTATGCTGAAAGGCATCCCAAAGGCAAAGAAGAAGATGACATTGAGCACAACAGCAACATAGAGTTTCCCCAGGCTCCGTCTCTGTGAGCCACATCGGAGCCTTATGACCATGGACACGTTGGAAATCAACATCAATAATGACAAAATCACGGAATAGAAAATACCCACAATTGCAGAGACTGTCCCATACCTTTGACCTAAGCGAGAGCAAATATAAATGGACAACATGAAAGAGCCGACGCTGGCCCAGAGCACCCCACTCACGATGCCTGACAAGTGCTTTGGGCGGTGGCAGCGATACCAGATTGGGAAGATGACAGAGAAAGAGCGCTCCGTGCTGATGGCTGTCAGGAGACCCAGGCTGCTAAGGACAAACAATTGGCACATAAATGGAACTGCACCTACGTACTTAAAGAAGAAAGGCAGGAAAGAATCCAAACCATAACAAATCATTGTTAAATTGATATACCCCGGTATGAGCAGAAAATAAACAATGAGCACACAGCAGTCAGCAACAGCCAGATTTAGGATGTAGACGGTGAAAGGATTCCGCTTCATCTGGAAACCCAGGAACCACAAGACTATTCCATTCCCCACCATTCCAAAGATACAGATCACCATACACACAAAATATAAGGTCATTTCTCCATCAGGAAGAAAGAAACATGGGTTTTGAACATTTCGATCTTTGCTCCAGTTTCCATCACGTGTGTAATTCAGAGAGAGGTCTGTTGTGTTGGTGCCCTCCATGGAGAATGAGGCTGGTCTGGGTGGCCGCCTTCTCCCTCTGCCACCACCTCCTAGGAGGCACAAGCAATGGGAAGGCAATGAGGGCCATCGGCGTTCCCCGCTCTCCCCATCTCTGCGCACAGCCCCACGCCAGCCCCAGGCTGCTCCAGGCAGGAGCCGTCCCCTGGCGTGGCCAGGACAGGCTCCCAGCCCTGCCCGCCTGGCCCTGCCCAGGAGCCATCTCCCACCTGCCCGTGCCCGCTCTCCTACCTCCTGCTGCTCCTGCCAACAGCGCTGCTGCAGGAGCTCCAGCACAGGGGCCTCCAGCCTCGGCAGCACAAAGCCTCTGGGGATGCTTGCGTGGCCACCGCGCTCTGCTCTGCCCTCTTCCTCGTGCCTGGGCACCACAGCTTTGCCCACACATCACGGCCCCTGCTCACCACACACCCCTCACAATCTGCCCCCATCGCTGACAGCTTCCCCTCACATGTCCCATGGCAGAGAGAGATCTTGTCATTAGGAGCTGGGCACCTCACCCCCTTCCTGTCTCTCCTCCCCCCAGCTTTTCACCACCAGGGGAGGATCCTTTATGACCCCAGGACAAAGGCTCTCAGATTCCATAAAACAGCCTTTGGAACACCATTTACTACATCCATAGCTCTCCGGAAGGAGGGAATCACTCACACAATCTTATGCCCCTTCAGCAAGCGGATGATGGGGAAGAGATTTGGCAATGAGATGTCAAGAGAATCCCTTCAGTAGATGCAGACAATGAGGCAGAGCATGGCCTTGTGTCAACTTGCCATGAGAAATCACCATTCCTCATATAGAGAACATCACAAGGGCTTTGCCCACTGCCTCTAATCACATCCCTGATGTGCATGTGTCTCCTCTGAGATTACACTGTGTGGGGTACGTAGTGTTGCAAATGAGCTTTTATGTACAAGTGGTTCCTGTCACACAATCTACTCCCTCAGCAGCACACGGAACGACATTTTCATTGCTTAGTTTTCTCCATCTTTGCTGTGTTTCCCAGCTTCTAAATACCATTTTCTGGGAGTCACAGCCTGTGCTTGTCACCCCCAAGGCTGGAGTCTTCCAAGGGTATCCCTTGATTTCATGTGGTGAACACACGGTAATGAGCAAGCTCCACAGTCTCTGCAGGGCTGCAGCCTGGAGCTGCAGGAGTTAAGGCTTAAAGGTAGGCTTGAAGCAGGGCTGGAGCACAGGCTGAAGGGCCACCCCTGAGAGGGGATGGAGACAGGGCTTCAGGCAGGGACAAGTCCTGCAGTGTGGGTGTGCAGGCCTGCAGCAAGGGGCAGGGGATGAGTCAGTGGGTCAGAGCAAATAAGGCCTGCTGTAGCTTCAGGACCTGCAAGAGAATCAGAGAGCTGCACATGGACAGTTCAGTGTTGTTCAGTCACGCCTCGGGAGACGAGGTCCCTTTACCCTCATTTCCATCACTTTTGGGCCTATAGCATGTCAGCTCCTGCTTGTCCTACAATGACAGCATGTGCTTTTCTTTCTTCACCTCCACTGTGAAAGGCATTTCCCTTTATTGATTTCTTCTATGGTTTTGTAGCCTCCATTGTCCCACAGGTATTATGTTCCATGCTTTGACACATTAAAGCAAAGCCTTTAGCTCCTGGTGCTGCCTCCCGGAAGAAAGATGGAAGAAGTCTTTGAGCACCAGTTTCCATGGTATTAGAGACAAGAAGCTGAGCCCTGATGCTGCTGCGTGTCTGCACCTCAGAGATCTCCCGCTGTTGATCTCTCCCACTCTCACCTTTCTGCCATGCGCCATCCCTGGGAATGGTTCATGTACATTCCTGTGTTACAATCCCACCTTTCCAAACGTGAGTTCCTCAGGGAGTGAGTGATCCACAGAACACCCAAGCTGAGCAGTTCCAGGCCTGTGCACACTGTGCATCTGCCTTGGCCGCGGACAATCCTTCTTGGCTGATGGCAAGAGGGCAGCCTGCAGGCAGCTCACACTGCGTGTGCTTGCCTATGTCTGAGACTGCTGCAACAGTTCTCACGTGAGCATCCATTTTGCTTGGCAGTAGAAAGAGCTGTCTCCTTCTTTCTGGTACCCCTGTAACAGCTCAGACACCCAGAATGGGATTACGTTCCATGCACAGGGTGGGTCTGTTTGATGACGCAAGATCCCGGGTTCCCAACACCTAAAAGGACATAAGATTCTGTTAGCAATTCCCTCCTTCCTGAGAGCTATGGATGTAGTAAATGGTGTTCCAAAGGCTGTTTTATGGAATCTGAGAGACTTTGTCCTGGGATCATAAAGGATCCTCCCCTGGTGGTGAAAAGCTGGGGGGAGGAGAGAGAGGAAGGGGGTGAGGTGCCCAGCTCCTAATGACAAGATCTCTCTCTGCCATGGGACATGTGAGGGGAAGCTGTCAGCGATGGGGGCAGATTGTGAGGGGTGTGTGGTGAGCAGGGGCCGTGATGTGTGGGCAAAGCTGTGGTGCCCAGGCACGAGGAAGAGGGCAGAGCAGAGCGCGGTGGCCACGCAAGCATCCCCAGAGGCTTTGTGCTGCCGAGGCTGGAGGCCCCTGTGCTGGAGCTCCTGCTGCAGCGCTGTTGGCAGGAGCAGCAGGAGGTAGGAGAGCGGGCACGGGCAGGGGGGAGATGGCTCCTGGGCAGGGCCAGGCGGGCAGGGCTGGGAGCCTGTCCTGGCCACGCCAGGGGACGGCTCCTGCCTGGAGCAGCCTGGGGCTGGCGTGGGGCTGTGCGCAGAGATGGGGAGAGCGGGGAACGCCGATGGCCCTCATTGCCTTCCCATTGCATGTGTCTCCTAGGAGGTGGTGGCAGAGGGAGAAGGCAGCCACCCAGAGCAGGCTCATTCTCCATGGAGGGCACCAACACAACAGACCTCTCTCTGAATTACACATATGATGGAAATTGGAGCTATGGGGAAGATAGTGAACTTCCATGTGTCCATACGTCGGCCACAGAGATGATCTTGACACCTTTTCTCACAGGGATCTGTATCTTTGGAATGGTGGGGAATGGAATAGTCTTGTGGTTCCTGGGCTTCCAGATGAAGCGGAATCCTTTCACCGTCTACATCCTAAATCTGGCTGTTGCTGACTGCTGTGTGCTCCTCTTGTTTTTTCTTTTCTCATTGGCATTTTTCAATTTAACAGTCATTTGTTATGGTTTGAAATCTTTTTTTCCTTTCTTCATTAATTTTGTAGTTGCAGTTGAATTCCTGTGCCACTTCTTTGTCCTTAGCAGCCTGGGTCTCCTGACAGCCATCAGCACGGAGCGCTCTGTCTCTGTCATCTTCCCAATCTGGTATCGCTGCCACCGCCCAAAGCACTTGTCAGGCATCGTGAGTGGGGTGCTCTGGGCCAGCATCGGCTCTTTCATTTTGGCCTTTTACCTTTGCTTCAAATTTGATGTAATTCATGTAACAATATTTAAAAGTGTGGCCATTGCCTATTCCTTGATATTGTCATTATTGATGTTGATTTCCAACGTGTCCATGGTCATGAGGCTCCGATGTGGCTCACAGAGACGGCGCCTGGGGAAACTCTATGTTGCTGTTGTGCTCAATGTCATCTTCTTCTTTGCCTTTGGGATGCCTTTCAGTGTTAAGGTTTTCCTCGATCTGTCCGTTTCGAGTATTTTATTTCCAGAAAAAACCACTCTGGTTCTGGCTCTACTGAACAGCAGCATCAATCCAGTCATTTACTTCCTGGTGGGGAGCTGCCGGCAGCGCCGCTTCCAAGGCTCCATCCAAGCCGCCCTGCGCAGAGTGTTTGAAGAGAAAGCGAGGAGCAAGGAGGAGAGCCCCGTGCCTGAGGGCATCCCCATGGAGAGCACTGCCCAAGGCCCTGCTGGGCAGGGGGAGGCCTGAGCTCTGCTCCCCCTTCCTATGAGGCTCCTGTCCCTGTCCCCCCAAATAAACTGTGTGTGCTTTGGCTGAGCAGCCGAGTGTTGTGGTGCTTTGGGGGAGCTCCTTGCGTGGGGAAGGTGGGAGAGAGAGGCCCTGGGGGAGCTGTGGCCGTGTCTCTGGTCTCAGGCAGGCAGGGCTCCTGCAAAGGGACTGCAAAGACAGCGAAGCCGAGGAGGACCCCTGGGTTCATTCCTGAGGGACTTGGGGTGAGGAAGAGAAATCAAAGGGAAACCTGCAAACTGGAGAGTGAGGCTGAAAGAGGGGAATGTGAGAGAAACTGAGAAAAAGAGAGAAAGAGAGAGAAAGAGAGAAGGCGGCACAGGAAAACACATAAATTTGGAGAGTGTTAGAGAGAAGAAGAGGAACAGAAAAGGAGAAACAAGAAAAATTGAGGGTTAGAGAAAGAATGGAAGGAAGGAAGGAAGGAACAGGAAACAATCAATGAAAGGCAAAAATGAAGGAAAGGAAAGGAAAGCAAAAGAAAGGAAAGGAAAGGAAAAGGAAAAGGAAAGGAAAGGGCAATGAAATGCAAGGAAGGCAAAGGAAGGAAGGCAATGAAAGGCAAGGAGAAATGTAAAGGTAAAGGCAAAGAGAACAGTGAAGGGAATGGCAAGGAACAGGAAGAAGACAAAAACGAAAAAAAGGAGAGGAAATGGAAAGGAAGAGAAGGAAATGAAAGGCAAGGGAAGAGAAGGTAAAGCAAGGGAAGGAAAAGAAATGGAAGGGAATGGAAGGGAAGGGAAGAGAAGGGAAAGGAAGGCAAGGCAATGCAATGGAAAGGAAGGGAAGACAATGGAAAGGAAGGGAAGACAATGGAAAGTAAAGGAAGGGAAGGCAATGGAAGAAAAGGAAATCAAGGGAAGGCAAGAGAAGGCAAGGCAAAGGAAAGGAAAGACAAAGAAGAAAAGGGTAGGGAAGGGAAGGCAAAACAAGGAAAGAGAAAGGAAGGAAAGGGAAGTCAAGGGAAGGAAAGACAAGGCAAAAGAAGGAAAAGGAAGGGAAGGGAGGGCAATGGAAAGGAAGAGAACGGAAGGCAAGGCAAGGCAATGGAAAGGAAAAGAAAGGAAGGCAATAGAAAGAAAAGGAATGGAAGGGAAATCAAGGCAAGGTAATGGAACTGAAGGGAAAGGAAGGGAAATCAAGGCAAGGCAAGGGAAAGGAAGGGAAAGGAAGAAAGGGGTAGGGAGGGGAAAGGAAAAAAGTGAAGGAAATGGAACTTAAAGGAAGGGAAGATAATGGAAAGGGAAGGTAAGGATAGGAAGGGAAGAGAAGGCAAGGAAAGTGAAAGGTAGGGAAGTCAAGTTAAGGAAAGGGAAGGGAAGTCAAGGGAAGGAAAGACAAGGCTAGGCAAGTCCGGGCAAGGCAAGGCAAGAAAAGGAAAGGGGAAATGAATGAAAAGGAAAAGGGGAAAGTTGAAATTAAGAAAAAGGGGAGGGAATAAGGGAACTAAGAAACAATGAAAGAGTGAATGTGAGAGGGACTCAGAGAAAGCAAATGAGAAGGAGAAACTGTCCCAAACAGGAGCCCCAGTCCCTCTGCTCACACAGACCCCGGGTTCAGGGGACTACGGGGTCACATCCAGCCCACACCCGGCGCTGTTTGCACAGACATGTGCGGGGCTGGTGCCTCTAGATGGCAGGAGATGGGTTCTGATCACACGGAGCATCCTTGCTCTTCTGCTCTGGTGTCCAAAGCAGCGGTGAGCAGAGCCAGCCCTGAGCTCCTGCCTGATCGAGAGGCACAAAGACAGGCTGGGCTGGGCTGCAGAGCTGGGCAGGCAGCAAGAGCACGCTCCTTACATGGGAATGTGCCGCACTCTTCAGTGGCAGGGTTCGATCCCTCTGAGCAAAGGATGGGTTCAGCAGTGCCTCTGAGCAGCACGTTCCCGGCACTCCTGCTCGTGTACTCATAGTAACTCCACTGAATGCACGTCTGTGCCCATGACCAGTAAAAGCCTGAAATATGGAAATTAACATGAGCAGATGTATGGGTCACTTTCCTCTGTACAAATCAGGAGCATCACACTTCTATTTGTGTGTACATTTGGTTCTCCAGCTCAGCATGAGGAGGAAGCCTGATGCTGCCACTCTGATCCTGGCCATACCACGAGGTGCTGAGCAGCTCTGCACAACTGTTTCAAGGCACGCAGCCACCAGGGGAGAGGAGCAACCAGCATGTGGCAGGGATCTGTGTTCACCCACCCATTTCCCTGCTGCTTTCCCTGTGGGAAGTTATCCATTCTTTCCCCTCTGCATGAAGTCATGGAACCACAGAGTGGTTTATGTTGGAAGGGAGCTTAAAGCTCATCCAGTTCCAACCGCTGACATGGGCAGGGACACCTTCCACTAGAGCAGGTTGGATGATGCTCTGAACGCCATCCAAACTTTATTTAAACATTGTCGAGGACGGGGCAGCCACAGCTTTGTTTTCTTGTCTCCTTTTCCCTTCCTTTTCCCCTTTCTTTCTGCCTTCCTTTTCTCCAGTCTCCCACCCTCCCTTCCGTTCTCTCCCCCTCCCTTCTTTCTCCCTCCCTCCCTCACTCCCTACTTCCCTCCTCCCTCCCTTCTTTCTCCTTCCCTCCCTCACTCCCTACTTCCCTCCTCCCTCCCTTCATTCATCTCTTTCTTTCTTTCTTTCTTTCTTTCTTCCTTTCTTTCTTTCTTTCTTTCCTTCTTTCTTTCTTTCTTTCTTTCTTTCTTTCTTTCTTTCTTTCTTTCTTTCTTTCTTTCTTTCTTTCTTTCTTTCTTTCTTTCTTTCTTTCTTTCTTTCTTTCTTTCTTTCTTTCTTTCTTTCTTTCTTTCTTTCTTTCTTTCTTTCTTTCTTTCTTTCTTTCTTTCTTTCTTTCTTTCTTTCTTTCTTTCTTTTTCTTTCTTTCTTCTTTCCTTCTTTCTTTCCTTCCTTCCTTCTTTCTTTCCGTCTTTCCTTCCTTCCTTCCTTCCTTGCTTCCTTCCTTTCTTCCTTCCTTCCTTCCTTCCTGCCGCGGCCAGGTGGAGGGGAGAAAACACCGATACGATGTAGGTTCACAAAATGCTCCGTTTATTGATTACAAGTCTGCTCTTAATATACTGTCTTACACGTGATCACGCATTACTTGATTGGCTCCTTCGCTTTGCCCACGAGGGATACACGCTCCCCTTTACCTCTCCTGATTGGTTTCACACCTTCGCTTCAGCTTAGCGTTACATCATGCTTCTGCAATTACTGGCATCCTGTTATTGCATTCCTGTTTTGCTGATCTTGACACTTCTTCTTCTTTTAACCTGGGGTCATAATTTCACTTTCTCACAGCTTGCTGTAGGCCTGTTCAAGCGCCCATGCTCGACCCCCAACATCTCCCCCTCTTTTTTCAAATAAAGCATTACTCATCTGCTGCACGCGTTGCATAATACATTGTAACAAACAAGGTCCAAAAAACAAAATTAACAACATAATCATTATTGGTCCGCTAAACATCATGATTAAACTCCTTAACCAACTACTTATTCCTAACGATTTTAACCAAGAGTCTATAGGATTTGTTTCTACAGCAAGTTCTTTTATATTTTCTTTAAGTTCAAACATTTTCTTGTGAATAGATTCAGAATGATCAGAAAGATTCATACAACACATGCCCAGAAGCATTCTAATGCAAAGGGGATGTGAAGCAGCTGCAGGATTAAACTGTACAGTGTTAACAGTCAAGGAGTTACACTCCCCCTTTTTTTTTTTTTATCAGACAAAAAGCCATTTATTGCAAAGCATTAACTCCTTATATACTATTGCTTACACACACCTACAGCAATTTGGCATATCATGATTGGATACTTGTCTTGAAGACCCTTAGTGACTAACATATAATTGGTTAAGCACAGGTGTGAGAACTTGACCTCAAAAACTTGCCAACAGTCCACAGTTCTCATAACTCAGTGAATTACAGCTTCTTCTTATCTTGCTTGCTTAGGCTTCCTCGGGCCTCCCATGGCCTTGCTGTATCCCTCGGAGTTATTCAGAGCTCATGTACCAAATATTAATTTTCCTGTGAGAACACTGTCTCCACATCTCCCCCTTTTTAGTTTTACTAAAAGTTTTTTACAATTTGGTTTGTCTGCTCTGTCACTGCTTGACTTGTGTAACATTACAACCCACTACTCTAGGCAGCATTATTTCAGTCAGATTAGTCTGATTTGAAGTCACTTGATGTCACCTTTATAACATGTGGCATACCAGTGAATCCTACACACCATGTAACAGGATGGAATAATGAGGATTTAACACATGTGCTCAGTATACTTGTCCATTACCGATGGTCACACATAATAGAACAGATATTACAAAGGTTTTACACAGATTTCTATCATTGCTGTTTCTTTATGTTGTTCTGCGGCTTTATACTTTTCGCTGGCAGTCAGTATGGTCCTGTTGATAGCTGTACACAGCTGGGCCTTCCCTTTTTCTCCTGTATGGCTCTCTGATAACAGTGGAGGCCATCCCTCACATCAAGGTCTGGCATGGCATGTGTCTCCACCGCTCTACACCTGCTGGGTTGCAGCCAGCAGTGGAGCTAAAGGTTCTTCCTTGGTGGCAAGCACAGAGGCCAACCCAGTCTTGCCCTTGACTGTGGTAGCAGGCATTGGGTCAATCTCTGTCCTTGCACCTTGTTGTCAATGCAGAGTTTCACCTGCTTAACCCAGTAACAAGTCACTACTATAGCAAAGCACACACAGATTTACATTAGCAGAGTAACTATCACAGAGTGCATCAGCATGTTGAAGATGCTGATGACAGTGAGGGACTAACCAAAGAAATTTCTTACAGTGGAGTTTTCCCACCCTCTTAATTTGTTCAATTACCTGCTTTATAACACTACCATCATATTAGAATTTTTCTAGCTTTTGCCTTAGCATTTTCTAGCAGCTGCTGCAAATTTGCATATTCTAATATTTCTTTTACAAGTGACAAATCCATACAATACAAGGTATAGTTTCTTGTTAGCAACTGGCTAGTAAATACAGGTGGTTTTATATGCAAAATCACAGCCTCTAATAATAGCTACTTTACAAGCATGCATATTCAAGCTGTTAATTTTCAGTTGCCCTCAAGTGATTTTTTTTTTTGTATTACACATGCATATTGTCTGGAAAACAAGCTTTAAGCAATATACATCAAAACTACAGTCATTAATAACAGCTAGAATGTGTTATCATTACTCATTTTTTTTTTTTTTTTTTTTTCAAAGTCGCTCACCTTGCTTTGCACAGCTAAAACCACCGGCTATCGGCAGCAGCCTTCTCAGCAGCAGAAACAAATACCTGCCGCATTTCTGCATTAACCCTTTCTTTCCCAAAGTGTTAAACTGCTACCCATTAAAAACTTTTATATGAACCTGACAACAAAAAATACACAGAAAACTGTCTGCCCTCATCACACACACACACATATGGGATCCCACAAGCACATTCCACACAACTACAATATTTGAAACACAAAATCCAGACAATCATTGCTCCCACTGCACAGTCCCACATACAGGATGTGGCACAAGGACCCTGTAAAGACTACCAGGAAACCAGCTCCAAGAAGCATCATCACAGTGCAAGGTGGCAGGCTCAACCTTAGCGGGCATCCACGCAGAGGCTCTGCCTCCCTCACATCGCATGAGGCTTGGGCTTTTATACTGACCAAAATGCACACTCGTTCCAACACAGGTGGCCAGCCTATATCGGAAGAAGTTGCCAGCAATACCTCTAAAGGTTTCCAAGGGTCGATAGAAACATGGACATACTTATATTTACCAACTTCTAGTACATGAGTATCACAGAGAGACTGTATCAAAGGAGTTGTATACGGGGTCCCAACTCCACAATCTGACACATTCTGCCCGTTACCCCTGATAAGAGCATACAAGAGACCTTCCCATCTCGGGTGGGAAGCACACACACCATGGGAAACCGTGCAATACATCCACATCCCCCACCCATCTCACTTCTCCCTTTACAGCTACCCATTTATCATGAGGATATGGGGGATATAAATCAGGCTTCTTTTCCGGATGAATAGGCTCCAGGTCAAGAGCACCATCCAGGTCAGCACTGGCATTATCAGGCGTCAGAATCTCAGGATCAGCAACAGCAAACTGATGAATGTGCACAGGCTCCTTCTCGGGGTCAATAGGGTCTGAATCAAAAGGATCATCTTCATCCCCGACATCAATCTTCGCAGAAATAGCGGCAACAGGTGGAGATTCGGGGGGGGGGGGGGCACTGGTTTCCATGATCTCATTTTTTTTTGACTTTAACATCTCTAAAACAGTTCTCCAACTTACTAACAAACTTTTCACAGCTTCATTGCCTTTCGTGGCTGCATTCCACAGCTTAACTCCTGCCCCATTCCACAAGGATATCTCAAATCTGGTAGACTCATAAATCTCTGGGTAACGTGTCTTCGACCATTTCAACATTAACTTTAGGTCTGTCTCTTTAAGGGTTGCTCCCTTCACCTTAGGAAGGACTGAAAACATCCATAAATCAGGGGCTTCTTCCTTAGTAATTTTCTCCCAAGTCTCGAGATTAAAAGCTTCACCGTCTCCCACAATTCTTCCCCTATCTTACGCCATTGATCTTTGGAGAATAACTGTCCCGTATTTTCTAACAACCCCCTTCGTCGGCACCAAAATAAAAAGTCCACAAGTTCCTGTCGGGGTATCGAGTACCCTGTTTTCTTCGCTACGCATAGCAGTCCCTCTATCGTAGCCTTTTCTATCGCTGATACAGCGGAACCCATCCCGAACCAGACCGCAGTCTGCCTGACTCACTGGTCAGCCGTGGCCACGTAATTTGAGCTCCTTTCCTGCCTCTTTTGGAAAACCTGCCGCTCTCGGGCAGCCGGGATCTCCACCTTCTCTCGTCCGCGGTCTCTCTCTCTCCTGGTATCACGTCGGGGTCACCAGAATGCCGCGGCCAGGTGGAGGGGAGAAAACACCGATACGATGTAGGTTCACAAAATGCTCCGTTTATTGATTACAAGGCTGCTCTTAATATACTGTCTTACATGTGATCACGCATTACTTGATTGGCTGCTTTGCTTTGCCCACGAGGGATACACGCTCCCCTTTACATCTCCTGATTGGTTTCACACCTTCGCTTCAGCTTAGCATTACATCATGCTTCTGCAATTACTGGCATCCTGTTACTGCATTCCTGTTTTGCTGATCTTGACACTTCTTCATCTTTTAACCTGGGGTCATAATTTCACTTTCTCACAGCTTGCTGTAGGCCTGTTCAAGCGCCCATGCTCGACCCCAACACCTTCCTTCCTTCCTTCCTTCCTTCCTTCCTTCCTGGCTTACTTAAGGGCTTTCTCTCTTGCCTTCTTCTTTTTCTTTCTCTCTATCTCTTACTCTTTTCATTCCTCTTTTACTTTTTTATCCCTCACACTCCAATCTGTGATGCTTCCCTTTGTCTTCTCCTCTACAACACAAATCCCCCCAGCACGCACCAGAGGTCCTCCTTGGCTTCCCTGTCTTTGCAGTCCCTTTCCAGAGCCCTGCTTGGCTCGGACAGGAGACACGGCCAGAACTCCCCCAGGGCTTCTCTCTCACACCTTCCCCACGCAAAGTGCTCCCCCAAAGTACCACAACACTCGGCTGCTCAGCCAAAGCACACACAGTTTATTTGAGGGGGACAGGGCCACAAGGGTCTCTTCTGCTGACAGGCAGGATACGTCGCAAAGTGACCACACGCTAGCTCTATAATCTGCAGAGTTTATTAAACAAGCACACTAAAGACAATAAGCACACTAAAGACAATGACACTAATGTGAATTAGATAAATATCTCTCACTATCTAGAGTGAACAAGCACAGTAAAGCAAATCAGAGATATATGGATCTGTAAGGAAAGTACCAAAGAAACTTTGCAATGCATCAAATCATGACTGTATAGAGACAACAGAGATTAAGAAGAAATACATCACCAGCTACCACTGAATCATCATCCAGTGCCACACTTCCAGCTGGGAAGCCCCATTGCAGCTGATGCCAGGAGTCTCAGGTAACAGGGAAAATTCATATGCAGTGCGTCCACCCATAGGTGAGGCTTCTCCCATGGCCACAAGAGGGTCCTTCATTTATACCCATACCAAAACAAGCGGCTTTATGCCAGATCTCTGATTGTTTACTCATGGGACCGTGCAGTTTCTCATGACCTCAGCATTGTCCACGCTGAGAGCGTTGTCCAGGCACCCCAGTGTGGCCAAGTGTGAAGGTCATAGAACAGCTGCACCCCTCTGTTTCCTGCCTCTTTCTGACAAACACTCACAATGAACATAAACGTGTGTAGTATACCGAACACACTGCGGCAAACAACATCCTTTGTTCTGTCTCTCAGGCATGAGAGGGAGTCAACTCTCAGCTAGGTTCCCATCCATTACAGGGTCATTGCAAGGGGGAGCAGAGCTCAGGCCTCGCCCTGCCCAGCAGGGCCTTGGGCAGTGCTCTCCATGGGGATGCCCTCAGGCACGGGGCTCTCCTCTTTGCTCCTCACTTTCTCTTCAAACACTCTGCGCAGGGCGGCTTGGATGGAGCCTTGGAAGCGGCGCTGCCGGCAGCTCCCCACCAGGAAGTAAATGACTGGATTGATGCTGCTGTTCAGCAGAGCCAGAACCAGAGTGGTGTTTTCTGGAAATAAATTACGCGAAAGGGACAGATCGAAGAAAACCTCAGCACTGAAAGGCATCCCAAAGGCAAAGAAGAAGATGACATTGAGCACAACAGCAACATAGAGTTTCCCCAGGCTCCGTCTCTGTGAGCCACATCGGAGCCTTATGACCATGGACACGTTGGAAATCAACATCAATAATGACAATATCACGGAATAGGTAATGGCCACACTTTTAAATATTGTTACATGAATTTCATCAAATTTGAAGCAAAGATAAATGGACAACATGAAAGAGCCGATGCTGGCCCAGAGCACCCCACTCATGATGCCTGACAAGTGCTTTGGGCGGTGGCAGCGATACCAGATTGGGAAGATGACAGAGACAGAGCGCTCCGTGCTGAGGGCTGTCAGGAGACCCAGGCTGCTAAGGACAAAGAAGTGGCACAGGAATTCAATTGCATCTACAAACTTTTCAAAGAAAGGATAAAAAGAATCCAAACCATAACAAATCATTGTTAAGTTGAAATATGCCAATGTGAACAGAAAAAACAAGAGGAGCAGACAGCAGTCAGCAACAGCTACATTTAGGATGTAGACAGTGAAATGGTTCTGCTTCATCTGGAAGCCCAGGAACCACAAGACTATCCCATTCCCCACCATTCCAAAGACACAGATCACCAAAAGGAAAGCTAGCAAGACCATAAGTCCACCCGATGCATGTAAACATTTACGTTCACCATGATCCACATTGCTCCAATTTCCATCATGTGTGTAATTCAGAGAGAGGTCTGTTGTGTTGGTGTCCTCCATGGAGAATGAGGCTGCTCTGGGTGGCCGCCTTCTCCCTCTGCCACCACCTCCTAGGAGACACAAGCAATGGGAAGGCAATGAGGGCCATCGGCGTTCCCCGCTCTCCCCATCTCTGCGCACAGCCCCACGCCAGCCCCAGGCTGCTCCAGGCAGGAGCCGTCCCCTGGCGTGGCCAGGACAGGCTCCCAGCCCTGCCCGCCTGGCCCTGCCCAGGAGCCATCTCCCACCTGCCCGTGCCCGCTCTCCTACCTCCTGCTGCTCCTGCCAACAGCGCTGCTGCAGGAGCTCCAGCACAGGGGCCTCCAGCCTCGGCAGCACAAAGCCTCTGGGGATGCTTGCGTGGCCACCGCGCTCTGCTCTGCCCTGTTCCTCGTGCCTGGGCACCACAGCTTTGCCCACACATCACGGCCCCTGCTCACCACACACCCCTCACAATCTGCCCCCATCGCTGACAGCTTCCCCTCACGTGTCCCATGGCAGAGAGAGATCTTGTCACTAGGAGCTGGGCACCTCACCCCCTTCCTCTCTCTCCTCCCCCCAGCTTTTCACCACCAGGGGAGGATCCTTTATGATCCCAGGACAAAGGCTCTCAGATTCCATAAAACAGCCTTTGGAACACCATTTACTACATCCATAGCTCTCCGGAAGGAGGGAATCACTCACACAATCTTATGCCCCTTCAGCAAGCGGATGATGGGGAAGAGATTTGGCAATGAGATGTCAAGAGAATCCCTTCAGCAGAAGCAGACAATGAGGCAGAGCATGGCCTTGTGTCAACTTGCCATGAGAAATCACCATTCCTCATATAGAGAACATCACAAGGGCTTTGCCCACTGCCTCTAATCACATCCCTGATGTGCATGTGTCTCCTCTGAGATTACACTGTGTGGGGTACGTAGTGTTGCAAATGAGCTTTTATCTACAAGTGGTTCCTGTCACACAATCTCCTCCCTCAGCAGCCCAAGGAACAACATTTTCATTGCTTAGTTTTCTCCATCTTTGCTGTGTTTCCCAGCTCGTAAATACCATTTTCTGGGAGTCACAGCCTGTGCTTGTCACCCCCAAGGCTGGAGTCTTCCAAGGGTATCCCTTGATTTCATGTGGTGAACGCACGGTAATGAGCAAGCTCCACAGTCTCTGCAGGGCTGCAGCCTGGAGCTGCAGGAGTTAAGGCTTAAAGGTAGGCTTGAAGCAGGGCTGGAGCACAGGCTGAAGGGCCACCCATGAGAGGGGATGGAGACAGGGCTTCAGGCAGGGACAAGTCCTGCAGTGTGGGTGTGCAGGCCTGCAGCAAGGGGCAGGGGATGAGTCAGTGGGTCAGAGCAAATAAGGCCTGCTGTAGCCTTCAGGGCCTGCAAGAGAATCAGAGAGCTGCACATGGCCAGTTCAGTGTTGTTCAGTCACGCCTCGGGAGACGAGGTCCCTTTAACCCCATTTCCATCACTTTTGGGCCTATAACATGTCAGCTCCTGCTTGTCCTACAATGACAGCATGTGCTTTTCTTTCTTCACCTCCACTGTGAAAGGCATTTCCCTTTATTGATTTCTTCTATGGCTTTGTAGCCTCCAATGTCCCACAGGTATTATGTTCCATGCTTTGACACATTAAAGCAAAGCCTTTAGCTCCTGGTGCTGCCTCCCGGAAGAAAGATGGAAGAAGTCTTTGAGCACCAGTTTCCATGGCATTAGAGACAAGAAGCTGAGCCCTGATGCTGCTGTGTGTCTGCACCTCAGTGATCTCCCGCTGTTGATCTCTCCCACTCTCACCTTTCTGCCATGCGCCATCCCTGGGAATGGTTCATGTACATTCCTGTGTTACAATCCCACCTTTCCCACGTGAGTTCCTCAGGGAGTGAGTGATCCACAGAACACCCAAGCTGAGCAGTTCCAGGCCTGTGCACACTGTGCATCTGCCTTGGCCGCGGATAAACCTTCTTGGCTGATGGCAAGAGGGCAGCCTGCAGGCAGCTCACACTGCGTGTGCTTGCCTATGTCTGAGACTGCTGCAACAGTTCTCACATGAGCATCCATTTTGCTTGGCAGTAGAAAGAGCTGTCTTCTTCTTTCTGGAACCCCTGTAACAGCTCAGACACCCAGAATGGGATAACGTTCCATGGACAGGATGGGTCTGTTTGATGGTGCAAGATCCCGGGTTCCCAACACCTAAAAGGACATAAGATTCTGTGAGCGATTCCCTCCTTCCGGAGAGCTATGGATGTAGCAAATGGTGTTCCAAAGGCTGTTTTATGGAATCTGAGAGCCTTTGTCCTGGGATCATAAAGGATCCTCCCCTGGTGGTGAAAAGCTGGGGGGAGGAGAGAGAGGAAGGGGGTGAGGTGCCCAGCTCCTAGTGACAAGATCTCTCTCTGCCATGGGACACGTGAGGGGAAGCTGTCAGCGATGGGGGCAGATTGTGAGGGGTGTGTGGTGAGCAGGGGCCGTGATGTGTGGGCAAAGCTGTGGTGCCCAGGCACGAGGAAGAGGGCAGAGCAGAGCGCGGTGGCCACGCAAGCATCCCCAGAGGCTTTGTGCTGCTGAGGCTGGAGGCCCCTGTGCTGGAGCTCCTGCAGCAGCGCTGTTGGCAGGAGCAGCAGGAGGTAGGAGAGCGGGCACGGGCAGGTGGGAGATGGCTCCTGGGCAGGGCCAGGCGGGCAGGGCTGGGAGCCTGTCCTGGCCACGCCAGGGGACGGCTCCTGCCTGGAGCAGCCTGGGGCTGGCGTGGGGCTGTGCGCAGAGATGGGGAGAGCGGGGAACGCCGATGGCCCTCATTGCCTTCCCATTGCTTGTGTCTCCTAGGAGGTGGTGGCGGAGGGAGAAGGCGGCCACCCAGAGCAGGCTCATTCTCCATGGAGGGCACCAACACAACAGACCTCTCTCTGAATTACACACATGATGGAAATTGGAGCTATGTGGATCATGGTGAACGTAAATGCTTGCATGCACTGATTGGTCTTATGGTCTTTCTAGCTTTCCTTTTGGTGATCTGTGTCTTTGGAATGGTGGGGAATGGGATAGTCTTGTGGTTCCTGGGTTTCCAGATGAAGCGGAATCCTTTCACTGTCTACATCCTAAATCTGGCTGTTGCTGACTGCTGTCTGCTCCTCTTGTTTTTTCTGTTAACATTGGGACATTTGATCTTAACAATCATTTGCTACGGTTTGATATCTTTTCATCCTTTCATCAATAACTTTGTATATGCAGTTGAATTCCTGTGCCACTTCTTTGTCCTTAGCAGCCTGGGTCTCCTGACAGCCATCAGCACGGAGCGCTCTGTCTCTGTCATCTTCCCAATCTGGTATCGCTGCCACCGCCCAAAGCACTTGTCAGGCATCGTGAGTGGGGTGCTCTGGGCCAGCATCGGCTCTTTCATTTTGGCCATGTATCTTTGCTATCTCTTTCATCAAAGATATGGGACACTCTTTTCAAGTGTGATCACTGTCTACTCTGTGATTTTGTCATTATTGATGTTGATTTCCAACGCGTCCATGGTCATAAGGCTCCGATGTGGCTCACAGAGACGGCACCTGGGGAAACTCTATGTTGCTGTTGTGCTCAATGTCATCTTCTTCTTTGCCTTTGGGATGCCCTTCACCTTAAATGCTGTCCTTGCACTTTTACATAACGGTATTTACGTTAATCAAAGTGTGGTTCTTGTTCTGGCTCTGCTGAACAGCAGCATCAATCCAGTCATTTACTTCCTGGTGGGGAGCTGGCGGCAGCGCCGCTTCCAAGGCTCCATCAAAGTCGCCCTGCGCAGAGTGTTTGAAGAGAAAGCGAGGAGCAAGGAGGAGAGCCCCGTGCCTGAGGGCATCCCCATGGAGAGCACTGCCCAAGGCCCTGCTGGGCAGGGGGAGGCCTGAGCTCTGCTCCCCCTTCCTATGAGGCTCCTGTCCCTGTCCCCCCAAATAAACTGTGTGTGCTTTGGCTGAGCAGCCGAGTGTTGTGGTGCTTTGGGGGAGCTCCTTGCATGGGGAAGGTGTGAGAGAGAGGCCCTGGGGCAGCTGTGGCTGTTTCTCTGGTCCCAGGCAGGCAGGGCTCTGGCAAAGGGACTGCAAAGACAGGGAAGCTGAGGAGGACCACTGGGTTCATTCCTGAGGGACTTGGGGTGAGGAAGAGAAATCAAAGGGAAACCCTGCAAACTGGAGAGTGAGGCTGAAAGAGGGGAATGCAAGAGAAACTGAGAAAGAGAGAGAAAGAGAGAAGGCGACACAGGAAAACATATAAATTTGGAGAGTGCAAGAGAGAAGAAGAGGAACAGAAAAGGAGAAACAAGAAAAATTGAGAGTTAGAGAAAGAATGGAAGGAAGGAAGGAAGGAACAGGAAACTATTAACGAAAGGCAAAAATAAAGGAAAGGAAAGGGAAAGGAAAAGGAAAGGAAAGTAAAGGGCAATGAAATGCAAGGAAGGCAAAGGAAGGAAGGCAATGAAAGGCAAGGAGAAATGTAAAGGTAAAGGCAAAGAGAACAGTGAAGGGAATGGCAAGGAACAGGAAGAAGACAAAAACGAAAAAAAAAGGAGAGGAAAGGGAAAGGAGGGAAAAGAAAGGGAAAGGAAGAGAAGGAAATGAAAGGCAAGGGAAGAGAAGGTAAAGCAAGGGAAGGAAAAGAAATGGAAGGGAATGGAAGGGAAGGGAAGGGAAGAGAAGAGAAAGGAAGGCAAGGCAAGGCAATGCAATGGAAAGGAAGGGAAGGGAAGACAATGGAAAGGAAGGGAAGACAATGGAAAGGAAAGGAAGGGAAGGCAATGGAAGAAAAGGAAATCAAGGGAAGGCAAGAGAAGGCAAGGCAAAGGAAAGGAAAGACAAAGAAGAAAAGGGTAGGGAAGGGAAGGCAAAACAAGGAAAGAGAAAGGAAGGAAAGGGAAGTCAAGGGAAGGAAAGACAAGGCAAAAGAAGGAAAAGGAAGGGAAGGGAGGGCAATGGAAAGGAAGAGAACGGAAGGCAAGGCAAGGCAATGGAAAGGAAAAGAAAGGAAGGCAATAGAAAGAAAAGGAAGGGAAGGGAAATCAAGGCAAGTTAATGGAACTGAAGGGAAAGGAAGGGAAGGGAAATCAAGGCAAGGCAAGGGAAAGGAAGGGAAAGGAAGAAAAGAGTAGGGAGGGGAAAGGAAAAAAGTGAAGGAAATGGAACTTAAAGGAAGGGAAGGCAAGGCAAGGCATGGGAAAGGAAGGGAAGATAATGGAAAGGGAAGGTAAGGATAGGAAGGGAAGACAAGGCAAGGAAAGTGAAAGGTAGGGAAGTCAAGTTAAGGAAAGGGAAGGGAAGTCAAGGGAAGGAAAGACAAGGCTAGGCAAGTCTGGGCAAGGCAAGGCAAGAAAAGGAAAGGAAGGAAAGGGGAAATGAATGAAAAGAAAAAGGGGAAAGTTGAAATTAAGAAAAAGGGGAGGGAATAAGGGAACTAAGAAACAATGAAAGAGTGAATGTGAGAGGGACTCAGAGAAAGCAAACGAGAAGGAGAAACTGTCCCAAACAGGAGCCCCAGTCCCTCTGCTCACCCAGACCCCGGGTTCAGGGGACTACAGGGTCACATCCAGCCCACGCCCGGCACTGTTTGCACAGACATGTGCGGGGCTGGTGCCTCTAGATGGCAGGAGATGGGTTCTGATCACAAGGAGCATCCTTGCTCTTCTGCTCTGGTGTCCAAAGCAGTGGTGAGCAGAGCCGGCCCTGAGCTCCTGCCTGATGGACAGGCACAAAGGCAGGCCGGGCTGGGCTGCAGAGCTGGGCAGGCAGCAAGAGCACGCTCCTTACATGGGAATGTGCCGCACTCTTCAGTGGCAGGGTTCGATCCCTCTGAGCAAAGGATGGGTTCAGCAGTGCCCCTGAGCAGCACATTCCCGGCACTCCTGCTCGTGTACTCATAGTAACTCCACTGAATGCACCTCTGTGCCCATGACCAGTAAAAGCCTGAATTATGGAAATTAACATGAGCAGATGTATGGGCCACTTTCTTCTGTACAAATCAGGAGCATCACACTTCTATTTGTGTGTACATTTGGTTCTCCAGCTCAGCATGAGGAGGAAGCCTGATGCTGCCACTCTGATCCTGGCCATGTCACGAGGCGCTGAGCAGCTCTGCACAACTGTTTCAAGGTACACAAGCCACCAGGGGAGAGCAGCAACCAGCATGTGGCAGGGATCTGTGTTCACCCACCCATTTCCCTGCTTCTTCCCCTGTGGGAAGTTATCCATTCTTTCCCCTCTGCATGAAGTCATGGAACCACAGACAGGTTTATGTTGGAAGGGAGCTTAAAGCTCATCCAGTTCCAACCCCTCACATGGGCAGGGACACCTTCCACTAGAGCAGGTTGGATGATGCTCTGAACGCCATCCAAACTTTATTTAAACATTGTCAAGGACGGGGCAGCCACAGCTTTGTTTTCTTGTCTCCTTTTCCCTTCCTTTTCCCCTTTCTTTCTGCCTTCCTTTTCTCCAGTCTCCCACCCTCCCTTCCGTTCTCTCCCCCTCCCTTCTTTCTCCCTCCCTCCCTCACTCCCTACTTCCCTCCTCCCTCCCTTCTTTCTCCCTCCCTCCCTCACTCCCTACTTCCCTCCTCCCTCCCTTCATTCATCTCTTTCTTTCTTTCCTTCTTTCCTTCTTTCTTTCTTTCTTTCTTTCTTTCTTTCTTTCTTTCTTTCTTTCTTTCTTTCTTTCTTTCTTTCTTTCTTTCTTTCTTTCTTTCTTTCTTTCTTTCTTTCTTTCTTTCTTTCTTTCTTTCTTTCTTTCTTTCTTTCTTTCTTTCTTTCTTTCTTTCTTTCTTTCTTTCTTTCTTTCTTTCTTTCTTTCTTTCTTTCTTTCTTTCTTTCTTTCTTTCTTTCTTTCTTTCTTTCTTTCTTCCCTCCCTCCCTCCCTCCCTCCCTCCCTCCCTCCCTTCCTTCCTTCCTTCCTTCCTTCCTTCTCTCCTTCTTTCCTTCGTCCCTCCCTTCCTCCCTCCCTTCCTCACTCCCTTCCTTCCTCCCTCCCTTCCTTCCTCCCTCCCTTCCTCCTTTCCTCCCTTCCTCCCTCCCGCCCTTCCTTCCTTCCTTCCTTCTTTCCTTCTTTCTTTCCCACTTTTTTTCTTCATTCCTGGCTTAATTAATGGCTTTCTCTCTTGCCTTCTTCCTTTTCTTTCTCTCTATCTCTTACTCTTTTCATTCCTCATTTTATATTTTCTCCCTCACAATCCAATCTGCGATGCTTCTCTTTGCCTTCTCCTTTAAACCACAAATCCCCCCAGCACGCACCAGGGGTCCTCCTTGGCTTCCCTGTCTTTGCAGTCCCTTTCCAGAGCCCTCCTTGGCTGGGACAGGAGACACGGCCAGAACTCCCCCAGGGTTTCTCTCTCACACCTTTCCCATGCAAAGTGCTCCCCCAAAGTACCACAACACTCGGCTGCTCAGCCAAAGCACACACAGTTTATTTGGGGGATACAGGGCCACAAGGGTCTCTTCTGCTGACAGGCAGGATACGTCGCAAAGTGACCACACGCTAGCTCTATAATCTGCAGAGTTTATTAAACAAGCACACTAAAGACAATGACACTAATGTGAATTAGGTAAATATCTCTCACTATCTAGAGTGAACAAGCACAGTAAAGCAAATCAGAGATATATGGATCTGTAAGGAAAGTACCAAAGAAACTTTGCAATGCATCAAATCATGACTGTATCGAGACAACAGAGATTAAGAAGAAATACATCACCAGCTACCACTGAATCATCATCCAGTGCCACACTTCCAGCTGGGAAGCCCCATTGCAGCTGATGCCAGGAGTCTCAGGTAACACAGAAAATTCATATGCAGTGCGTCCACCCATAGGTGAGGCTTCTCCCATGGCCACAAGAGGGTCCTTCATTTATACCCATACCAAACAAAGCGGCTTTATGCCAGATCTCTGATTGTTTACTCATGGGACCGTGCAGTTTCTCATGACCTCAGCATTGTCCACGCTGAGAGCGTTGTCCAGGCACCCCAGTGTGGCCAAGTGTGAAGGTCATAGAACAGCTGCACCCCTCTCTTTCCTGCCTCTTTCTGACAAACACTCAGAATGAACATAAACGTGTGTACTCTACCGAACACACTGCGGCAAACAACATCCTTTGTTCTGTCTCTCAGGCATGAGAGGGAGTCAACTCTCAGCTAGGTTCCCATCCATTAGAGGGTCAATGCGAAGGGGGAGGAGAGGTCAGGCCTCCTCCTGCCCAGCAGGGCCTTGGGCAGTGCTCTCCATGGGGATGCCCTCAGTCACGGGGCTCTCCTCTTTGCTCCTCACTTTCTCTTCAAACACTCTGCGCAGGGCGGCTTGGATGGAGCCTTGGAAGCGGCGCTGCCGGCAGCTCCCCACCAGGAAGTAAATGACTGGATTGATGCTGCTGTTCAGCAGAGCCAGAACCAGAGTGGTGTTTTCTGGAAATAAATTACGCGAAAGGGACAGATCGAAGAAAACCTCAGCACTGAAAGGCATCCCAAAGGCAAAGAAGAAGATGACATTGAGCACAACAGCAACATAGAGTTTCCCCAGGCTCCGTCTCTGTGAGCCACATCGGAGCCTTATGACCATGGACACGTTGGAAATCAACATCAATAATGACAATATCACGGAATAGGTAATGGCCACACTTTTAAATATTGTTACATGAATTTCATCAAATTTGAAGCAAAGATAAATGGACAACATGAAAGAGCCGATGCTGGCCCAGAGCACCCCACTCACGATGCCTGACAAGTGCTTTGGGCGCTGGCAGCGATACCAGATTGGGAAGATGACAGAGACAGAGCGCTCCGTGCTGAGGGCTGTCAGGAGACCCAGGCTGCTAAGGACAAAGAAGTGGCACAGGAATTCAATTGCATCTACAAACTTTTCAAAGAAAGGATAAAAAGAATCCAAACCATAACAAATTATTGTTAAGTTGAAATATGCCAATGTGAACAGAAAAAACAAGAGGAGCAGACAGCAGTCAGCAACAGCTACATTTAGGATGTAGACAGTGAAATGGTTCTGCTTCATCTGGAAGCCCAGGAACCACAAGACTATCCCATTCCCCACCATTCCAAAGACACAGATCACCAAAAGGAAAGCTAGCAAGACCATAAGTCCACCCGATGCATGTAAACATTTACGTTCACCATGATCCACATTGCTCCAATTTCCATCACGTGTGTAATTCAGAGAGAGGTCTGTTGTGTTGGTGTCCTCCATGGAGAATGAGCCTGCTCTGGGTGGCCACCTTCTCCCTCTGCCACCACCTCCTAGGAGACACAAGCAATGGGAAGGCAATGAGGGCCATCGGCATTCCCCGCTCTCCCCATCTCTGCGCACAGCCCCACGCCAGCCCCAGGCTGCTCCAGGCAGGAGCCGTCCCCTGGTGTGGCCAGGACAGGCTCCCAGCCCTGCCCGCCTGGCCCTGCCCAGGAGCCATCTCCCCCCTGCCCGTGCCCGCTCTCCTACCTCCTGCTGCTCCTGCCAACAGCGCTGCTGCAGGAGCTCCAGCACAGGGGCCTCCAGCCTCGGCAGCACAAAGCCTCTGGGGATGCTTGCGTGGCCACCGCGCTCTGCTCTGCCCTGTTCCTTGTGCCTGGGCACCACAGCTTTGCCCACACATCACGGCCCCTGCTCACCACACACCCCTCACAATCTGCCCCCATCGCTGACAGCTTCCCCTCACATGTCCCATGGCGGAGAGAGATCTTGTCACTAGGAGCTGGGCACCTCACCCCCTTCCTCTCTCTCCTCCCCCCAGCTTTTCACCACCAGGGGATGATCCTTTATGATCCCAGGACAAAGGCTCTCAGATTCCATAAAACAGCCTTTGGAACACCATTTGCTACATCCATAGCTCTCAGGAAGGAGGGAATCGCTCACAGAATCTTATGTCCCTTCAGCAAGCGGATGACGGGGAAGAGATTTGGCAATGAGATGTCAAGAGAATCCCTTCAGCAGAAGCATATAGAAGCATATAGAGAACATCACAAGGGCTTTGCCCACTGCCTCTAATCACATCCCTGATGTGCATGTGTCTCCTCTGAGATTACACTGTGTGGGGTATGTAATGTTGCAAATGTGCTTTTATCTACAAGTGGTTCCTGTCACACAATCTCCTCCCTCAGCAGCCCAAGGAACAACATTTTCATTGTTTAGTTTTTCTCCATTTTGCTGTGTTTCCCAGCTTCTAAATACCATTTTCTGGGAGTCAAAGCCTGTGCTTGTCACCCCCAAGGCTGGAGTCTTCCAAGGGTATCCCTTGATTTCATGTGGTGAACGCATGGTAATGAGCAAGCTCCACAGTCTCTGCAGGGCTGCAGCCTGGAGCTGCAGGAGTTAAGGCTTAAAGGTAGGCTTGAAGCAGGGCTGGAGCACAGGCTGAAGGGCCACCCATGAGAGGGGATGGAGACAGGGCTTCAGGCAGGGACAAGTCCTGCAGTGTGGGTGTGCAGGCCTGCAGCAAGGGGCAGGGGATGAGTCAGTGGGTCAGAGCAAATAAGGCCTGCTGTAGCCTTCAGGGCCTGCAAGAGAATCAGAGAGCTGCACATGGCCAGTTCAGTGTTGTTCAGTCACGCCTCGGGAGACGAGGTCCCTTTATCCCCATTTCCATCACTTTTGGGCCTATAACATGTCAGCTCCTGCTTGTCCTACAATGACAGCATGTGCTTTTCTTTCTTCACCTCCACTGTGAAAGGCATTTCCCTTTATTGATTACTTCTATGGCTTTGTAGCCTCCAATGTCCCACAGGTATTATGTTCCATGCTTTGACACATTAAAGCAAAGCCTTTAGCTCCTGGTGCTGCCTCCCGGAAGAAAGATGGAAGAAGTCTTTGAGCACCAGTTTCCATGGCATTAGAGACAAGAAGCTGAGCCCTGATGCTGCTGCGTGTCTGCACCTCAGTGATCTCCTGCTGTTGATCTCTCCCACTCTCACCTTTCTGCCACGCGCCATCCCTGGGAATGGTTCATGTACATTCCTGTGTTACAATCCCACCTTTCCCACGTGAGTTCCTCAGGGAGTGAGTGATCCACAGAACACCCAAGCTGAGCAGTTCCAGGCCTGTGCACACTGTGCATCTGCCTTGGCCATGGATAAACCTTCTTGGCTGATGGCAAGAGGGCAGCCTGCAGGCAGCTCACACTGCGTGTGCTTGCCTATGTCTGAGACTGCTGCAACAGTTCTCACGGGAGCATCCATTTTGCTTGGCAGTAGAAAGAGCTGTCTTCTTCTTTCTGGAACCCCTGTAACAGCTCAGACACCCAGAAAGGGATAACGTTCCATGGACAGGATGGGTCTGTTTGATGGTGCAAGATCCCGGGTTCCCAACACATAAAAAAACATAAGATTCTGTGAGCGATTCCCTCCTTCCTGAGAGCTATGGATGTAGCAAATGGTGTTCCAAAGGCTGTTTTATGGAATCTGAGAGCCTTTGTCCTGGGATCATAAAGGATCCTCCCCTGGTGGTGAAAAGCTGGGGGGAGGAGAGAGAGGAAGGGGGTGAGGTGCCCAGCTCCTAATGACAAGATCTCTCTCTGCCATGGGACATGTGAGGGGAAGCTGTCAGCGATGGGGGCAGATTGTGAGGGGTGCGTGGTGAGCAGGGGCCGTGATGTGTGGGCAAAGCTGTGGTGCCCAGGCACGAGGAAGAGGGCAGAGCAGAGCGCGGTGGCCACGCAAGCATCCCCAGAGGCTTTGTGCTGCCGAGGCTGGAGGCCCCTGTGCTGGAGCTCCTGCAGCAGCGCTGTTGGCAGGAGCAGCAGGAGGTAGGAGAGCGGGCACGGGCAGGTGGGAGATGGCTCCTGGGCAGGGCCAGGCGGGCAGGGCTGGGAGCCTGTCCTGGCCACGCCAGGGGACGGCTCCTGCCTGGAGCAGCCTGGGGCTGGCGTGGGGCTGTGCGCAGAGATGGGGAGAGCAGGGAACCCCGATGGCCCTCATTGCCTTCCCATTGCTTGTGTCTCCTAGGAGGTGGTCCAGAGGGAGAAGGCGGCCACCCAGAGCAGGCTCCTTCTCCATGGAGGGCACCAACACAACAGACCTCTCTCTGAATTACACACATGATGGAAATTGGAGATATGTGGAACATGGTGAACGTAAATGTTTACATGCACCGGATCGACTTACAGTCTTGCTAGCTTTCCTTTTGGTGATTTGTGTCATTGGAATGGTGGGGAATGGGATAGTCTTGTGGTTCCTGGGTTTCCAGATGAAGCGGAATCCTTTCACCATCTACATCCTAAATCTGGCTATTGCTGACTGCTGTCTGCTCCTCCTTTTTGTTCTGTTCACATTGGCACATTTCTACTTAACAATCATTTGTTATGGTTTGAAATCTTTTTATCCTTTCTTCAATAAGTTTGTAGAGGCAGCTCCATTCCTTAGCAACATCTTTGTCCTTAGCAGCCTGGGTCTCCTGACAGCCATCAGCGCGGAGCGCTCTGTCTCTGTCATCTTCCCAATCTGGTATCGCTGCCACCGCCCAAAGCACTTGTCAGGCATCGTGAGTGGGGTGCTCTGGGCCAGCATCGGCTCTTTCATGTTGTCCATTTATCTTTGCTATCTCTTTCGTCAAAGATATGGGACACTCTTTTCAAGTGTGATCACTGTCTACTCTGTGATTTTGTCAGTATTGATGTTGATTTCCAACGTGTCCATGGTCATAAGGCTCCGATGTGGCTCACAGAGACGGAGCCTGGGGAAACTCTATGTTGCTGTTGTGCTCAATGTCATCTTCTTCTTTGCCTTTGGGATGCCCTTCACCTTAAATGCTGTCCTTCCACTTTTACATAACGGTATTTCCGTTAATCAAGGAGTGGTTCTTCTTCTGGCTCTGCTGAACAGCAGCATCAATCCAGTCATTTACTTCCTGGTGGGGAGCTGGCGGCAGCGCCGCTTCCAAGGCTCCATCAAAGTCGCCCTGCGCAGAGTGTTTGAAGAGAAAGCGAGGAGCAAGGAGGAGAGCCCCGTGTCTGAGGGCATCCCCATGGAGAGCACTGCCCAAGGCCCTGCTGGGCAGGGGGAGGCCTGAGCTCTACTCCCCCTTCCTATGAGGCTCCTATCCCTGTGTCCCCAAATAAACTTTGTGTGCTTTGGCTGAGCAGCCGAGTGTTGTGTTGCTTTGGGGGAGCTCCTTGCGTGGGGAAGGTGGGAGAGAGAGGCCCTGGGGGAGCTGTGGCCGTGTCTCTGGTCCCAGGCAAGCAGGGCTCTGGTAAAGGGACTGCAAAGACAGGGAAGCCGAGGAGGACCACTGGGTTCATTCCTGAGGGACTTGGGGTGAGGAAGAGAAATCAAAGGGAAACCTGCAAAATGGACAGTGAGGCTGAAAGAGGGGAATGTGAGAGAAACGGAGAAAGAGAGAGAAAGAGAGAAGGCGGCACAGGAAAACACATAAATTTGGAGAGTGTGACAGAGAAGAAGAGCAACAGAAAAGGAGAAACAAGAAAAATTGAGGGTTAGAGAAAGAATGGAAGGAAGGAAGGAAGGAACAGGAAACAATCAACGAAAGGCAAAAATAAAGGAAAGGAAAGGGAAAGGAAAAGGAAAAGGAATGGCAAATGAAATGCAAGGAAGGCAAATGAAGGAAGGCAATGAAAGGCAAGGAGAAATGTGAAGGCAAAAGTAAAGGCAAAGGGAACTGCAAATGGAAAGGCAAGGAAAAGGAAGAAAGGAAGAAAAAAGGGGAAAAAGGAAGAAGAAAGGGAAAGGAAGGAAAAGAACGGGAAAGGAAGAGAAGGAAATGAAAGGCAAGGGAAGGGAAGGTAAAGTAAGGGAAGGAAAGGAAAGTGAAGGGAAAGGAAGGGAAGACAAGGCAATGCAATGGAAAGGAAGGTAAAGTAATGGAAGGGAGTGCAATGGAAAGGAAGAGAAGGGAAGACAAGGCAAGGCAATAGAAAAGAAGGGAAGGGAAAACAATGGAAAGGAAAGGAAGGGAGGGCAAGGCAAGGCAATGGAAAGGAAAGAAAGGGAAGGCAAGGCAAGGCAATGGAAAGAAAGGAAAGGGAAGGGAAATCAAGGCAAGGCAAGACAAAGCAAGGCAAGGGAAAGGAAGGGAAAGAAGAAAAGTGTAGGGAAGGGAAATAAAGGAAAGGAAGGGAAGGCAATGGACAAGAAGGGAAGGGAATGCAGTGGAAACGAAAGGAAGGGAAAGGATGGGAAGGAATGGAAGGGAAGGCAAAACAAGGCAAGAGAAAGGAAGGAAAGGGAAGTCAAAGTAAGGAAAGACAAGGGAAGGGAAGTCAAGGCAAGGCAAGGGAAGGGAAAGCAAGGGAAGGTAAGGGAAGGCAATGGAAAGGAAAGAAGGGAAGGCAAGGCAAGGCAAGGCAATGGAAACGAAGGGAATGGAAGGCAATGGGAAGGAAGGCAAAGCAAGGTAAGGCAAGGCAATGGAAAGGAAGGGAAGGCAATTGAAAGGAAGGCAAGACAAGGCAAATTAAGGCAAGAGAAGGGAAAGAAAGGGAAGTCAAGGGAAGGACAGACAAGGCAAGGCAAGGGAAGAGAAGGAATGCAAGACAAAAGAAAGTAAGGCGAGTCAAGGCAAGGAAAGGTAGGGAGGTCGTGGGAAGGAAATGAGAAGGAAAAACTGCCTCAAACAGGAGCTCCAGTCCCTCTGCTCACACAGATCCCGGGCTCAGGGGACTACAGGGTCACATCCAGCCCACTCCCAGCGCTGGTTGCACAGACATGTGCGGGGCTGGTGCCTCTAGATGGCAGGAGATGGGTTCTGATCACAAGGAGCATCCTTGTTCTTCTGCTCTGGTGTCCAAAGCAGCGGTGAGCAGAGCCGGCCCTGAGCTCCTGCCTGATGGAGAGGCACAAAGGCAGGCCGGGCTGGGCTGCAGAGCTGGGCAGGCAGCAAGAGCACGCTCCTTACATGGGAATGTGCCGCACTCTTCAGTGGCAGGGTTCGATCCCTCTGAGCAAAGGATGGGTTCAGCAGTGCCTATGAGCAGAACGTTCCCGGCATTCCTGCTCGTGTACTCATAGTAACTCCACTGAATGCACCTCTGTGCCCATGACCAGTAAAAGCCTGAATTATGGAAATTAACATGAGCAGATGTATGGGCCACTTTCTTCTGTACAAATCAGGAGCATCACACTTCTATTTGTGTGTACATTTGGTTCTCCAGCTCAGCATGAGGAGGAAGCCTGATGCTGCCACTCTGATCCTGGCCATGCCACGAGGTGCTGAGCAGCTCTGCACAACTGTTTCAAGGCACGCAGCCACCAGGGGAGAGCAGCAACCAGCATGTGGCAGGGATCTGTGTTCACCCACCCATTTCCCTGCTTCTTTCCCTGTGGGAAGTTATCCATTCTTTCCCCTCTGCATGAAGTCATGGAACCACAGACTGGTTTATGTTGGAAGGGAGCTTAAAGCTCATCCAGTTCCAACCCCTCACATGGGCAGGGACACCTTCCACTAGAGCAGGTTGGATGATGCTCTGAACGCCATCCAAACTTTATTTAAACATTGTCAAGGACGGGGCAGCCACAGCTTTGTTTTCTTGCCTCCTTTTCCCTTCCTTTTCCCCTTTCTTTCTGCCTTCCTTTTCTCCAGTCTCCCACCGTCCCTTCCGTTCTCTCCCCACCCTTCTTTCTCCCTCCCTCCCTTCCTTTCTCTCTCCCTGCCTCCCTCCCTTCATTCATTCCTGCTTCTCTCTCTTTCTTTCTTTCTTTCTTTCTTTCTTTCTTTCTTTCTTTCTTTCTTTCTTTCTTTCTTTCTTTCTTTCTTTCTTTCTTTCTTTCTTTCTTTCTTTCTTTCTTTCTTTCTTTCTTTCTTTCTTTCTTTCTTTCTTTCTTTCTTTCTTTCTTTCTTTCTTTCTTTCTTTCTTTCTTTCTTTCTTTTCCTTCCTTCCTTCCTTCCTTCCTTCCTTCCTTCCTTCCTTCCTTCCTTCCTTCCTTCCTTCCTTCCTTCCTTCCTTCCTTCCTTCCTTCCTTCCTTCCTTCCTTCCTTCCTTCCTTCCTTCCTTCTTTCCTTCTTTCCTTCCTTCCTCCCTTCCTCCCTTCCTCCCTTCCTCCCTTCCTCCCTTCCTCCCTTCCTCCATTCCTTCCTTCCTTCCTTCCTTCCTTCCTTCCTTCCTTCCTTCCTTCCTTCCTTCCTTCCTTCCTTCCTTCTTCCTCAATTCCTTTCTTCATTCCTGGCTTAATTAATGGCTTTCTCTCTTGCCTTCCTCCTTTTCTTTCTATCTATCTCTTACTCTTTTCATTCCTGTTTTGCTTTTTTTCTCCCTCACAGTCCAATCTGCGATGCTTCCCTTTGCCTTCTCCTCTACACCACAACCCCCCCCAGCACGCAGCAGGGGTCCTCCTTGGCTTCCCTGTCTTTGCAGTCCTTTCCAGAGCCCTGCTTGGCTGGGACAGGAGACACGGCCAGAACTCCCCCAGGGCTTCTCTCTCACACCTTCCCCACACAAAGAGCTCCCCAAAGCACCACAACACTCGGCTGCTCAGCCAAAGCACGCACAGTTTATCTGGGGGATACAGGGCCACAAGGGTCTCTTCTGCTGGCAGGCAGGATACGTCGCAAAGTGACCACACGCTAGCTCTATAATCTGCAGAGTTTATTAAACAAGCACACTAAAGACAATAATCACACTATTGCACTGACACTAATGTGATTTAGATAAATATCTCTCACTATCTAGAGTGAACAAGTACAGTAAAGCAAATCAGACATATATGGATCTGTAAGGAAAGTACCAAAGAAACTTTGCAATGCATCAAATCATGACTGTAGAGAGACAACAGAGATTAAGAAGAAATACATCAGCAGCTACCACTGAATCATCATCCAGTTCCACACTTCCAGCTGGGAAGCCCCATGGCAGCTGATGCCAGGAGTCTCATGTAAATGGGACCATTCCTGTGCAGTATGTCCACCCATAGGTGAGGCTTCTCCCATGGCCACCAGAGAGTCCTTCTTTTATACCCATACCAAAACAAGCGGCTTTATGCCAGATCTCTGATTGTTTACTCATGGGACTGTGCAGTTTCTCATGATCTCAGCATTGTCCACGCTGAGAGCGTTGTCCAGGCACCCCAGTGTGGCCCAGTGTGAAGGTCATAGAACAGCTGCACCCCTCTCTTTCCTGCCTCTTTCTGACAAACACTCACAATGAACATAAACGTGTGTACTCTACCGAACACACTGCGGCAAACAACATCCTTTGTTCTGTCTCTCAGGCATGAGAGGGAGTCAACTCTCAGCTAGGTTCCCATCCATTACAGGGTCATTGCAAGGGGGAGCAGAGCTCAGGCCTCCCCTGCCCAGCAGGGCCTTGGGCAGTGCTCTCCATGGGGATGCCCTCAGGCACGGGGTTCTCCTCCTTGCTCCTCGCTTTCTCTTCAAACACTCTGCGCAGGGCGGCTTGGATGGAGCCTTGGAAGCGGCGCTGCCGGCAGCTCCCCACCAGGAAGTAAATGACTGGATTGATGCTGCTGTTCAGCAGAGACAGAACCAGAGTCACATTTTCGACAAGTAGAAAACCATTATACAAAAGATCATGGAAAGCTTTTATTCTGAAAGGCATCCCAAAGGCAAAGAAGAAGATGACATTGAGCACAACAGCAACTTAGAGTTTCCCCAGGCTCCGTCTCTGTGAGCCACATCGGAGCCTTATGACCATGGACACGTTGGAAATCAACATCAATTATGACAAAATCACGGAATAGAGAATGCCCACAATTGCAGAGACTGTCCCATATCCTTGACGAAAGACATAGCAAAGATAAATGGACACCATGAAAGAGCCGACGCTGGCCCAGAGCACCCCACTCACGATGCCTGACAAGTGCTTTGGGCGGTGGCAGCGATACCAGATTGGGAAGATGACAGAGACAGAGCGCTCCGTGCTGATGGCTGTCAGGAGACCCAGGCTGCTAAGGACAAACAATTGGCACATAAATGGAACTGCACCTACGTACTTAAAGAAGAAAGGCAGGAAAGAATCCAAACCATAACAAATCATTGTTAAATTGATATACCCCGGTATGAGCAGAAAATAAACAATGAGCACACAGCAGTCAGCAACAGCCAGATTTAGGATGTAGACGGTGAAAGGATTCCGCTTCATCTGGAAACCCAGGAACCACAAGACTATTCCATTCCCCACCATTCCAAAGACACAGATCACCATACACACAAAATATAAGGTCATTTCTCCATCAGGAAGAAAGAAACATGGGTTTTGAACATTTCGATCTTTGCTCCAGTTTCCATCACGTGTGTAATTCAGAGAGAGGTCTGTTGTGTTGGTGCCCTCCATGGAGAATGAGGCTGCTCTGGGTGGCCGCCTTCTCCCTCTGCCACCACCTCCTAGGAGACACAAGCAATGGGAAGGCAATGAGGGCCATCGGCATTCCCTGCTCTCCCCATCTCTGCGCACAGCCCCACGCCAGCCCCAGGCTGCTCCAGGCAGGAGCCGTCCCCTGGCGTGGCCAGGACAGGCTCCCAGCCCTGCCCGCCTGGCCCTGCCCAGGAGCCATCTCCCCCCTGCCCGTGCCCGCTCTCCTACCTCCTGCTGCTCCTGCCAACAGCGCTGCTGCAGGAGCTCCAGCACAGGGGCCTCCAGCCTCGGCAGCACAAAGCCTCTGGGGATGCTTGCGTGGCCACCGCGCTCTGCTCTGCCCTCTTCCTCGTGCCTGGGCACCACAGCTTTGCCCACACATCACGGCCCCTGCTCACCACACACCCCTCACAATCTGCCCCCATCGCTGACAGCTTCCCCTCACATGTCCCATGGCAGAGAGAGATCTTGTCACTAGGAGCTGGGCACCTCACCCCCTTCCTCTCTCTCCTCCCCCCAGCTTTTCACCACCAGGGGAGGATCCTTTATGATCCTAGGACAAAGTCTCTCAGATTCCATAAAACAGCCTTTGAAACACCATTTGCTACATCCATAGCTCTCCAGAAGGAGGGAATCGCTCACAGAATCTTATGTTTTTTTATGTGTTGGGAACCCGGGATCTTGCACCATCAAACAGACCCATCCTGTCCATGGAACGTTATCCCTTTCTGGGTGTCTGAGCTGTTACAGGGGTTCCAGAAAGAAGAAGACAGCTCTTTCTACTGCCAAGCAAAATGGATGCTCCCGTGAGAACTGTTGCAGCAGTCTCAGACATAGGCAAGCACACGCAGTGTGAGCTGCCTGCAGGCTGCCCTCTTGCCATCAGCCAAGAAGGATTATCCGCGGCCAAGGCAGATGCACAGTGTGCACAGGCCTGGAACTGCTCAGCTTGGGTGTTCTGTGGATCACTCACTCCCTTAGAAACTCACGTGGGAAAGGTGGGATTGTAACACAGGAATGTACATGAACCATTCCCAGGGATGGCGCGTGGCAGAAAGGTGAGAGTGGGAGAGATCAACAGCGGGAGATCACTGAGGTGCAGACACGCAGCAGCATCAGGGCTCAGCTTCTTGTCTCTAATGCCATGGAAACTGGTGCTCAAAGACTTCTTCCATCTTTCTTCCGGGAGGCAGCACCAGGAGCTAAAGGCTTTGCTTTAATGTGTCAAAGCATGGAACATAATACCTGTGGGACATTGGAGGCTACAAAGCCATAGAAGAAATCAATAAAGGGAAATGCCTTTCACAGTGGAGGTGAAGAAAGAAAAGCACATGCTGTCATTGTAGGACAAGCAGGAGCTGACATGTTATAGGCCCAAAAGTGATGGAAATGGGGTTAAAGGGACCTCGTCTCCCGAGGCGTGACTGAACAACACTGAACTGGCCATGTGCAGCTCTCTGATTCTCTTGCAGGCCCTGAAGGCTACAGCAGGCCTTATTTGCTCTGACCCACTGACTCATCCCTTGCCCCTTGCTGCAGGCCTGCACACCCACACTGCAGGACTTGTCCCTGCCTGAAGCCCTGTCTCCATCCCCTCTCATGGGTGGCCCTTCAGCCTGTGCTCCAGCCCTGCTTCAAGCCTACCTTTAAGCCTTAACTCCTGCAGCTCCAGGCTGCAGCCCTGCAGAGACTGTGGAGCTTGCTCATTACCGTGTGTTCACCACATGAAATCAAGGGATACCCTTGGAAGACTCCAGCCTTGGGGGTGACAAGCACAGGCTGTGACTCCCAGAAAATGGTATTTAGAAGCTGGGAAACACAGCAAAGATGGAGAAAACTAAGCAATGAAAATGTTGTTCCGTGTGCTGCTGAGGGAGGAGATTGTGTGGCAGGAACCACTTGTAGATAAAAGCTCATTTGCAACACTACATACCCCACACAGTGTAATCTCAGAGGAGACACATGCACATCAGGGATGTGATTAGAGGCAGTGGGCAAAGCCTTTGTGATGTCCTCTATATGAGGAATGGTGATTTCTCATGGCAAGATGACACAAGGCCATGCTCTGCCTCATTGTCTGCTTCTGCTGAAGGGATTCTCTTGACATCTCATTGCCAAATCTCTTCCCCATCATCTGCTTGCTGAAGAGGCATAAGATTCTGTGAGCAATTCCCTCCTTCCTGAGAGCTATGGATGTAGTAAATGGTGTTCCAAAGGCTGTTTTCTGGAATCTGAGAGACTTTGTCCTGGGGTCATAAAGGATCATCCCCTGGTGGTGAAAAGCTGGGGGGAGGAGAGAGAGGAAGGGGGTGAGGTGCCCAGCTCCTAGTGACAAGATCTCTCTCCGCCATGGGACATGTGAGGGGAAGCTGTCAGCGATGGGGGCAGATTGTGAGGGGTGTGTGGTGAGCAGGGGCCGTGATGTGTGGGCAAAGCTGTGGTGCCCAGGCACGAGGAACAGGGCAGAGCAGAGCGCGGTGGCCACGCAAGCATCCCCAGAGGCTTTTTGCTGCCGAGGCTGGAGGCCCCTGTGCTGGAGCTCCTGCAGCAGCGCTGTTGGCAGGAGCAGCAGGAGGTAGGAGAGCGGCACGGGCAGGGGGGAGACGGCTCCTGGGCAGGGCCAGGCGGGCAGGGCTGGGAGCCTGTCCTGGCCACGCCAGGGGACGGCTCCTGCCTGGAGCAGCCTGGGGCTGGCGTGGGGCTGTGCGCAGAGATGGGGAGAGCGGGGAACGCCGATGGCCCTCATTGCCTTCCCATTGCTTGTGTCTCCTAGGAGGTGGTGGCAGAGGGAGAAGGCAGCCACCCAGAGCAGCCTCATTCTCCATGGAGGACAACAACGCAACAGACCTCTCTCTGAATTACACATATGATGGAAATTGGAGCTACGAGTGGGATACTGAAAATAGTTGTGGGGATTCATTTGATTTATATGTGGTCTTTTTCCTTGTCTGTATGGTGATCTGTGTCTTTGGAATGGTGGGGAATGGGATAGTCTTGTGTTTCCTGGGTTTCCAGATGAAGCGGAATCCTTTCATTGTCTACATCCTAAATCTGGCTGTTGCTGACTGCTCTATGCTCCTCGTGTATTTTCTGTTCATATTGGGGTTTCTCAAGACATCAATAATTTGTTATGGTTTGGATATTTTTCTTATTTTCTTCTTTAATTACGTGCATACAGTTCCATTCCTGTGCCACTTCTTTGTCCTTAGCAGCCTGGGTCTCCTGACAGCCCTCAGCACGGAGCGCTCTGTCTCTGTCATCTTCCCAATCTGGTATCGCTGCCACCGCCCAAAGCACTTGTCAGGCATCGTGAGTGGGGTGCTCTGGGCCAGCGTCGGCTCTTTCATGTTGTCCATTTATCTTTGCTATGTCTTTCGTCAAAGATATGGGACACTCTTTGGAAGTCTGATCACTGTCTACTCTGTGATTTTGTCATTATTGATGTTGATTTCCAACGTGTCCATGGTCATAAGGCTCCGATGTGGCTCACAGAGACGGAGCCTGGGGAAACTCTATGTTGCTGTTGTGCTCAATGTCATCTTCTTCTTTGCCTTTGGGATGCCTTTCAGCGTAAATGCTTTCCTTCTACTTTTACATAACGATATTTTCTTTAATGAAGAAATGGTTCTTGTTCTGGCTCTGCTGAACAGCAGCATCAATCCAGTCATTTACTTCCTGGTGGGGAGCTGCCGGCAGCGCCGCTTCCACGGCTCCATCAAAGTCGCCCTGCGCAGAGTGTTTGAAGAGAAAGCGAGGAGCAAGGAGGAGAGCCCCGTGTCTGAGGGCATCCCCATGGAGAGCACTGCCCAAGGTCCTGCTGGGCAGGGGGAGGCCTGAGCTCTGCTCCCCCTTCCTATGAGGCTCCTGTCCCTGTCCCCCCCAGATAAACTGTGTGTGCTTTGGCTGAGCAGCCGAGTGTTGTGGTGCTTTGGGGGAGCTCCTTGCGTGGGGAAGGTGGGAGGGAGAGGCCCTGGGGGAGCTGTGGCTGTGCCTCTGGTCCCAGGCAGGCAGGGCTCTGGCAAAGGGACTGCAAAGATGGGGAAGAGATGGAAAGCCCCTGGTGAGCCAAGGGGTTCTGTTAGTTCGTGGGGGGATTTGTGGTGTGAAGAGCAGGTCACAGGGAAGCACTGCAAATTAGAGAGAGAGGGAGGGGATGTGAGAGAAATTGAGAAAGAGAGAAGGCACAGGAAAACACTGCAATAATGGAGAGTGAGAGAGAGTTGAAAAGGAAATGAAAAAGTGAAAGAAGAAAATGAAAGAATTAGTGAAGGAAGGAAGGAAGGAAGGAAGGAAGGAAGGATAATTTAAAAATCAATGAAAGCCTAAAAGAAAAGGCAGAAGTGAAGGCAAAAAGAAAGGCAATAAAAAGGGAAGGAAATGCAAAGGAACAATCATGGAAAGCAAGGGAAGTCAAGGGAAGGGAAGGGAAGGAAAGGCAAGGGAAGGCAAAGAGAATGGCAAAGGGAGCAGCGAAGTGAAAGGCAAGGAATGTGAAGAAAGAAGAAAGGGGAAGGAAGAGAAAGGAAGGATAGGGAAGGAATGGAAAGGAAGGGAAAGGAAGGAGAAGAAAGGGAAGGGAAAGGAAGGAGAGGAAAGGGAAGGGAAGGGAAGGAATTGTAAGGAAAAAGGAAGGGAAAAGGGAAAGGCAAAGGGAATGGCTAAGGGGAAGGGAAGGAAAGGGAAGAAAAGAAGAGGGAAGGGAAAGGAAGGGAAGGGAATCCAAGGCAAGGAAGGTCAAGGCAAAGCAAGGCAAGACAAGGCAAGGAAAGTTAAGGGAAGGGAAGTCAATGAAAGGAAAGGCAAGACAAGGCAAGTCAAGGGGTAATGAAGGAAAAGGAAAGAAGAAAGACAAGAGGAAATGAAGGAAAGGGGGAAGGAGGAAGGGAACTAAGACACAAAGAAGAATGAAGATGAGAGAGGAATGCAGAGAAAGCAAACGAGAAGGAGAAACTGTCCCGAACAGGAGCCCCAGTCCCTCTGCTCACACAGACCCCGGGCTCAGGGGACTACGGGGTCACATCCAGTCCACTCCCAGCTCTGGTCGCACAGACATGTGCGGGGCTGGTGCCTCTAGATGGCAGGAGATGGGTTCTGATCACATGGAGCATCCTTGCTCTTCTGCTCTGGTGTCCAAAGCAGCGGTGAGCAGAGCCGGCCCTGAGCTCCTGCCTGATGGAGAGGCACAAAGGCAGGCCGGGCTGGGCTGCAGAGCTGGGCAGGCAGCAAGAGCACGCTCCTTACATGGGAATGTGCCGCACTCTTCAGTGGCAGGGTTCGATCCCTCTGAGCAAAGGATGGGTTCAGCAGTGCCTCTGAGCAGCACGTTCCCGGCACTCCTGCTCGTGTACTCATAGTAACTCCACTGAATGCACCTCTGTGCCCATGACAAGTAAAAGCCTGAATTATGGAAATTAACATGAGCAGATGTATGGGCCACTTTCTTCTGTACAAATCAGGAGCATCACACTTCTATTTGTGTGTACATTTGGTTCTCCAGCTCAGCATGAGGAGGAAGACTGATGCTGCCACTCTGATCCTGGCCATGCCACGAGGTGCTGAGCAGCTCGGCACAACTGTTTCAAGGTACGCAAGCCACCAGGGGAGAGCAGCAACCAGCATGTGGCAGGGATCTGTGTTCACCCACCCATTTCCCTGCTTCTTCCCCTGTGGGAAGTTATCCATTCTTTCCCCTCTGCCTGAAGTCATGGAACCACAGACTGGTTTATGTTGGCAGGGAGCTTAAAGCTCATCCAGTTCCAAGCCCTGACATGGGCAGGGACACCTTCCACTAGAGCAGGTTGGATGATGCTCTGAACGCTATCCAAACTTTATTTAAACATTGTCAAGGACGGGGCAGCCACAGCTTTGTTTTCTTGTCTCCTTTTCCCTTCCTTTTCCTCTTTCCTTCTGCCTTCCTTTTCTCCAGTCTCCCACCCTCGCTTCCGTTCTCTCTCCCTCCCTTCTTTCTCCCTCCCTTCCTTTCTCCCTGCCTCCCTCCGTTCATTCCTGCCTCCCTCTTTCTTTCTTTCTTTCTTTCTTTCTTTCTTTCTTTCTTTCTTTCTTTCTTTCTTTCTTTCTTTCTTTCTTTCTTTCTTTCTTTCTTTCTTTCTTTCTTTCTTTCTTTCTTTCTTTCTTTCTTTCTTTCTTTCTTTCTTTCTTTCTTTCTTTCTTTCTTTCTTTCTTTCTTTCTTTCTTTCTTTCTTTCTTTCTTTCTTTTCTTTCTTTCTTTCTTTCTTTCTTTCTTTCTTTCTTTCTTTCTTTCTTTCTTTCTTTCTTTCTTTCTTTCTTTCTTTCTTTCTTTCTTTCTTTCTTTCTTTTCTTTCTTTCTTTTTCTTTCTTTCTTTCTTCTTTCCTTCTTTCTTTCCTTCCTTCCTTCTTTCTTTCCGTCTTTCCTTCCTTCCTTCCTTCCTTCCTTGCTTCCTTCCTTTCTTCCTTCCTTCCTTCCTTCCTGCCACGGCCAGGTGGAGGGGAGAAAACACCGATACGATGTAGGTTCACAAAATGCTCCGTTTATTGATTACAAGTCTGCTCTTAATATACTGTCTTACACGTGATCACGCATTACTTGATTGGCTCCTTCGCTTTGCCCACGAGGGATACACGCTCCCCTTTACCTCTCCTGATTGGTTTCACACCTTCGCTTCAGCTTAGCGTTACATCATGCTTCTGCAATTACTGGCATCCTGTTATTGCATTCCTGTTTTGCTGATCTTGACACTTCTTCTTCTTTTAACCTGGTGTCATAATTTCACTTTCTCACAGCTTGCTGTAGGCCTGTTCAAGCGCCCATGCTCGACCCCCAACATCTCCCCCTCTTTTTTCAAATAAAGCATTACTCATCTGCTGCACGCGTTGCATAATACATTGTAACAAACAAGGTCCAAAAAACAAAATTAACAACATAATCATTATTGGTCCGCTAAACATCATGATTAAACTCCTTAACCAACTACTTATTCCTAACGATTTTAACCAAGAGTCTATAGGATTTGTTTCTACAGCAAGTTCTTTTATATTTTCTTTAAGTTCAAACATTTTCTTGTGAATAGATTCAGAATGATCAGAAAGATTCATACAACACATGCCCAGAAGCATTCTAATGCAAAGGGGATGTGAAGCAGCTGCAGGATTAAACTGTACAGTGTTAACAGTCAAGGAGTTACACTCCCCCTTTTTTTTTTTTATCAGACAAAAAGCCATTTATTGCAAAGCATTAACTCCTTATATACTATTGCTTACACACACCTACAGCAATTTGGCATATCATGATTGGATACTTGTCTTGAAGACCCTTAGTGACTAACATATAATTGGTTAAACACAGGTGTGAGAACTTGACCTCAAAAGCTTGCCAACAGTCCACAGTTCTCATAACTCAGTGAATTACAGCTTCTTCTTATCTTGCTTGCTTAGGCTTCCTCGGGCCTCCCATGGCCTTGCTGTATCCCTCGGAGTTATTCAGAGCTCATGTACCAAATATTAATTTTCCTGTGAGAACACTGTCTCCACATCTCCCCCTTTTTAGTTTTACTAAAAGTTTTTTACAATTTGGTTTGTCTGCTCTGTCACTGCTTGACTTGTGTAACATTACAACCCACTACTCTAGGCAGCATTATTTCAGTCAGATTAGTCTGATTTGAAGTCACTTGATGTCACCTTTATAACATGTGGCATACCAGTGAATCCTACACACCATGTAACAGGATGGAATAATGAGGATTTAACACATGTGCTCAGTATACTTGTCCATTACCGATGGTCACACATAATAGAACAGATATTACAAAGGTTTTACACAGATTTCTATCATTGCTGTTTCTTTATGTTGTTCTGCGGCTTTATACTTTTCGCTGGCAGTCAGTATGGTCCTGTTGATAGCTGTACACAGCTGGGCCTTCCCTTTTTCTCCTGTATGGCTCTCTGATAACAGTGGAGGCCATCCCTCACATCAAGGTCTGGCATGGCATGTGTCTCCACCGCTCTACACCTGCTGGGTTGCAGCCAGCAGTGGAGCTAAAGGTTCTTCCTTGGTGGCAAGCACAGAGGCCAACCCAGTCTTGCCCTTGACTGTGGTAGCAGGCATTGGGTCAATCTCTGTCCTTGCACCTTGTTGTCAATGCAGAGTTTCACCTGCTTAACCCAGTAACAAGTCACTACTATAGCAAAGCACACACAGATTTACATTAGCAGAGTAACTATCACAGAGTGCATCAGCATGTTGAAGATGCTGATGACAGTGAGGGACTAACCAAAGAAATTTCTTACAGTGGAGTTTTCCCACCCTCTTAATTTGTTCAATTACCTGCTTTATAACACTACCATCATATTAGAATTTTTCTAGCTTTTGCCTTAGCATTTTCTAGCAGCTGCTGCAAATTTGCATATTCTAATATTTCTTTTACAAGTGACAAATCCATACAATACAAGGTATAGTTTCTTGTTAGCAACTGGCTAGTAAATACAGGTGGTTTTATATGCAAAATCACAGCCTCTAATAATAGCTACTTTACAAGCATGCATATTCAAGCTGTTAATTTTCAGTTGCCCTCAAGTGATTTTTTTTTTTTGTATTACACATGCATATTGTCTGGAAAACAAGCTTTAAGCAATATACATCAAAACTACAGTCATTAATAACAGCTAGAATGTGTTATCATTACTCATTTTTTTTTTTTTTTTTTTCAAAGTTGCTCACCTTGCTTTGCACAGCTAAAACCACCGGCTATCGGCAGCAGCCTTCTCAGCAGCAGAAACAAATACCTGCCGCATTTCTGCATTAACCCTTTCTTTCCCAAAGTGTTAAACTGCTACCCATTAAAAACTTTTATATGAACCTGACAACAAAAAATACACAGAAAACTGTCTGCCCTCATCACACACACACACATATGGGATCCCACAAGCACATTCCACACAACTACAATATTTGAAACACAAAATCCAGACAATCATTGCTCCCACTGCACAGTCCCACATACAGGATGTGGCACAAGGACCCTGTAAAGACTACCAGGAAACCAGCTCCAAGAAGCATCATCACAGTGCAAGGTGGCAGGCTCAACCTTAGCGGGCATCCACGCAGAGGCTCTGCCTCCCTCACATCGCATGAGGCTTGGGCTTTTATACTGACCAAAATGCACACTCGTTCCAACACAGGTGGCCAGCCTATATCGGAAGAAGTTGCCAGCAATACCTCTAAAGGTTTCCAAGGGTCGATAGAAACATGGACATACTTATATTTACCAACTTCTAGTACATGAGTATCACAGAGAGACTGTATCAAAGGAGTTGTATACGGGGTCCCAACTCCACAATCTGACACATTCTGCCCGTTACCCCTGATAAGAGCATACAAGAGACCTTCCCATCTCGGGTGGGAAGCACACACACCATGGGAAACCGTGCAATACATCCACATCCCCCACCCATCTCACTTCTCCCTTTACAGCTACCCATTTATCATGAGGATATGGGGGATATAAATCAGGCTTCTTTTCCGGATGAATAGGCTCCAGGTCAAGAGCACCATCCAGGTCAGCACTGGCATTATCAGGCGTCAGAATCTCAGGATCAGCAACAGCAAATTGATGAATGTGCACAGGCTCCTTCTCGGGGTCAATAGGGTCTGAATCAAAAGGATCATCTTCATCCCCGACATCAATCTTCGCAGAAATAGCGGCAACCGGTGGAGATTCGGGGGGGGGGGGGCACTGGTTTCCATGATCTCATTTTTTTTTGACTTTAACATCTCTAAAACAGTTATCCAACTTACTAACAAACTTTTCACAGCTTCATTGCCTTTCGTGGCTGCATTCCACAGCTTAACTCCTGCCCCATTCCACAAGGATATCTCAAATCCGGTAGACTCATAAATCTCTGGGTAACGTGTCTTCGACCATTTCAACATTAACTTTAGGTCTGTCTCTTTAAGGGTTGCTCCCTTCACCTTAGGAAGGACTGAAAACATCCATAAATCAGGGGCTTCTTCCTTAGTAATTTTCTCCCAAGTCTCGAGATTAAAAGCTTCACCGTCTCCCACAATTCTTCCCCTATCTTACGCCATTGATCTTTGGAGAATAACTGTCCCGTATTTTCTAACAACCCCCTTCGTCGGCACCAAAATAAAAAGTCCACAAGTTCCTGTCGGGGTATCGAGTACCCTGTTTTCTTCGCTACGCATAGCAGTCCCTCTATCGTAGCCTTTTCTATCGCTGATACAGGGGAACCCATCCCGAACCAGACCGCAGTCTGCCTGACTCACTTGTCAGCCGTGGCCACGTAATTTGAGCTCCTTTCCTGCCTCTTTTGGACAACCTGCCGCTCTCGGGCAGCCGGGATCTCCACCTTCTCTCGTCCGCGGTCTCTCTCTCTCCTGGTATCACGTCGGGGTCACCAGAATGCCGCGGCCAGGTGGAGGGGAGAAAACACCGATACGATGTAGGTTCACAAAATGCTCCGTTTATTGATTACAAGGCTGCTCTTAATATACTGTCTTACACGCGATCACGCATTACTTGATTGGCTGCTTTGCTTTGCCCATGAGGGATACACGCTCCCCTTTACCTCTCCTGATTGGTTTCACACCTTCGCTTCAGCTTAGCATTACATCATGCTTCTGCAATTACTGGCATCCTGTTATTGCATTCCTGTTTTGCTGATCTTGACACTTCTTCTTCTTTTAACCTGGGGTCATAATTTCACTTTCTCACAGCTTGCTGTACGCCTGTTCAAGCGCCCATGCTCGACCCCAACACCTTCCTTCCTTCCTTCCTTCCTTCCTTCCTTCCTTCCTTCCTTCCTTCCTTCCTTCCTTCCTTCCTTCCTTCCTTCCTTCCTTCCTTCCTTCCTTCCTTCCTTCCTTCCTTCCTTCCTTCCTTCCTTCCTGGCTTACTTAAGAGCTTTCTCTCTTGCCTTCTTCTTTTTCTTTCTAACTATCTCTTACTCTTTTCATTCCTCTTTTACTTTTTTATCCCTCACACTCCAATCTTCGATGCTTCCCTTTGCCTTCTCCTCTACACCACAAACCCCCCCAGCACGCACCAGGGGTCCTCCTTGGCTTCCCTGTCTTTGCAGTCCCTTTCCAGAGCCCTGCTTGGCTGGGACAGGAGACACGGCCAGAACTCCCCCAGGGCTTCTCTCTCACACCTTCCCCACGCAAAGAGCTCCCCCAAAGTACCACAACACTCGGCTGCTCAGCCAAAGCACACACAGTTTATCTGGGGGGTACAGGGCCAAAAGGGTCTCTTCTGCTGACAGGCAGGATACGTCGCAAAGTGACCACACGCTAGCTCTATAATCTGCAGAGTTTATTAAACAAGCACACTAAAGACAATAAGCACACTATTGCACTGACACTAATGTGAATTAGGTAAATATCTCTCACTATACAGAGTGAACAAGTGCAACAAAGCAAATCAGAGATATATGGATCTGTAAGGAAAGTACCAAAGAAACTTTGCAATGCATCAAATCATGACTTTATAGAGACAACAGAGATTAAGAAGAAATACATCAGCAGCTACCACTGAATCATCATCCAGTGCCACACTTCCAGCTGGGAAGCCCCATTGCAGCTGATGCCAGGAGTCTCAGGTAATTGGGAAAATTCATATGCAGTGCGTCCACCCATAGGTGAGGCTTCTCCCATGGCCACAAGAGAGTCCTTCTTTTATACCCATACCAAAACAAGCGGCTTTATGCCAGATCTCTGATTGTTTACTCATGGGACCGTGCAGTTTCTCATGATCTCAGCATTGTCCACGCTGAGAGCGTTGGCCAGGCACCCCATTGTGGCCAAGTGTGAAGGTCATAGAACAGCTGCACCCCTCTCTTTCCTGCCTCTTTCTGACAAACACTCACAATGAACATAAACGTGTGTACTCTACCGAACACCCTGCTGCAAACAACATCCTTTGTTCTGTCTCTCAGGCATGAGAGGGAGTCAACTCTCAGCTAGGTTCTCATCCATTAGAGGGTCAATGCGAAGGGGGAGTAGAGCTCAGGCCTCGCCCTGCCCAGCAGGGCCTTGGGCAGTGCTCTCCATGGGGATGCCCTCAGGCACGGGGCTCTCCTCATTGCTCCTTGCTCCTCGCTTTCTCTTCAAACACTCTGCGCAGGGCGGCTTGGATGGAGCCTTGGAAGCGGCGCTGCCGCCAGCTCCCCACCAGGAAGTAAATGACTGGATTGATGCTGCTGTTCAGCAGAGCCGGAAACAGAGTGATGGAGTTGGGAAATAAATTACGTGAAAGGGACAGACCGAAGAAAACCTCAGCACTGAAAGGCATCCCAAAGGCAAAGAAGAAGATGACATTGAGCACAACAGCAACATAGAGTTTCCCCAGGCGCCGTCTCTGTAAGCCACATCGGAGCCTTATGACCATGGACGCGTTGGAAATCAACATCAATAATGACAATATCACGGAATAGGTAATGGCCACACTTTTAAATATTGTTACATGAATTTCATCGAATTCTAAGCAAAGATAAATGGACAACATGAAAGAGCCGATGCTGGCCCAGAGCACCCCACTCACGATGCCTGACAAGTGCTTTGGGCGGTGGCAGCGATACCAGATTGGGAAGATGACAGAGACAGAGCGCTCTGTGCTGATGGCTGTCAGGAGACCCAGGCTGCTAAGGACAAAGAAGTGGCACAGGAATTCAACTGCATATAAAAAATTATTGTAGAAAGAAAAAAAAGAATCCAAACCATAACAAATTATTGTTACGTTGAAATACGCAAGTGTTAACAGAAAAAACAGGAGGAGCAAACAGCAGTCAGCAACAGCCAGATTTAGGATGTACACGGTGAAAGGATTCCGCTTCATCTGGAAGCCCAGGAACCACAAGACTATCCCATTCCCCACCATTCCAAAGACACAAATCAACAAGAGGAAAGCTAGCAGAATCATCTCTGCGGGTGATATATAAAAACATTCACGTTCACCATGTTCCACATAGCTCCAATTTCCATCACGTGTGTAATTCAGAGAGAGGTCTGTTGTGTTGGTGCCCTCCATGGAGAATGAGGCTGCTCTGGGTGGCCGCCTTCTCCCTCTGCCACCACCTCCTAGGAGACACAAGCAATGGGAAGGCAATGAGGGCCATCGGCATTCCCCGCTCTCCCCATCTCTGCGCACAGCCCCATGCCAGCCCCAGGCTGCTCCAGGCAGGAGCCGTCCCCTGGCGTGGCCAGGACAGGCTCCCAGCCCTGCCTGCCTGGCCCTGCCCAGGAGCCATCTCCCACCTGCCCGTGCCCGCTCTCCTACCTCCTGCTGCTCCTGCCAACAGCGCTGCTGCAGGAGCTCCAGCACAGGGGCCTCCAGCCTCGGCAGCACAAAGCCTCTGGGGATGCTTGCGTGGCCACCGCGCTCTGCTCTGCCCTCTTCCTCGTGCCTGGGCACCACAGCTTTGCCCACACATCACGGCCCCTGCTCACCACATACCCCTCACAATCTGCCCCCATCGCTGACAGCTTCCCCTCACATGTCCCATGGCGGAGAGAGATCTTGTCACTAGGAGCTGGGCACCTCACCCCCTTCCTCTCTCTCCTCCCCCCAGCTTTTCACCACCAGGGGATGATCCTTTATGACCCCAGGACAAAGGCTGTCAGATTCCATAAAACAGCCTTTGGAACACCATTTACTACATCCATAGCTCTCAGGAAGGAGGGAATTGCTCACAGAATCTTATGCCTCTTCAGCAAGCAGATGATGGGGAAGAGATTTGGCAATGAGATGTCAAGAGAATCCCTTCAGCAGATGCAGACAATGAGGCAGAGCATGGCCTTGTGTCAACTTGCCATGAGAAATCACCATTCCTCATATAGAGAACATCACAAGGGCTTTGCCCACTGCCTCTAATCACATCCCTGATGTGCATGTGTCTCCTCTGAGATTACACTGTGTGGGGTACGTAGTGTTGCAAATGTGCTTTTATCTACAAGTGGTTCCTGTCACACAATCTCCTCCCTCAGCAGCCCAAGGAACAACATTTTCATTGCTTAGTTTTCTCCATCTTTGCTGTGTTTCCCAGCTTCTAAATACCATTTTCTGGGAGTCAAAGCCTGTGCTTGTCATCCCCAAGGCTGGAGTCTTCCAAGGGTATCCCTTGATTTCATGTGGTGAACGCATGGTAATGAGCAAGCTCCACAGTCTCTGCAGGGCTGCAGCCTGGAGCTGCAGGAGTTAAGGCTTAAAGGTAGGCTTGAAGCAGGGCTGGAGCACAGGCTGAAGGGCCACCCATGAGAGGGGATGGAGACAGGGCTTCAGGCAGGGACAAGTCCTGCAGTGTGGGTGTGCAGGCCTGCAGCAAGGGGCAGGGGATGAGTCAGTGGGTCAGAGCAAATAAGGCCTGCTGTAGCCTTCAGGGCCTGCAAGAGAATCAGAGAGCTGCACATGGCCAGTTCAGTGTTGTTCAGTCACGCCTCGGGAGACGAGGTCCCTTTATCCCCATTTCCATCACTTTTGGGCCTATAACATGTCAGCTCCTGCTTGTCCTACAATGACAGCATGTGCTTTTCTTTCTTCACCTCCACTGTGAAAGGCATTTCCCTTTATTGATTTCTTCTATGGCTTTGTAGCCTCCAATGTCCCACAGGTATTATGTTCCATGCTTTGACACATTAAAGCAAAGCCTTTAGCTCCTGGTGCTGCCTCCCGGAAGAAAGATGGAAGAAGTCTTTGAGCACCACTTTCCATGGCATTAGAGACAAGAAGCTGAGCCCTCATGCTGCTGCGTGTCTGCACCTCAGTGATCTCCCGCTGTTGATCTCTCCCACTCTCACCTTTCTGCCATGCGCCATCCCTGGGAATGGTTCATGGACATTCCTGTGTTACAATCCCACCTTTCCCACGTGAGTTCCTCAGGGAGTGAGTGATCCACAGAACACCCAAGCTGAGCAGTTCCAGGCCTGTGCACACTGTGCATCTGCCTTGGCAGTGGATAAACCTTCTTGGCTGATGGCAAGAGGGCAGCCTGCAGGCAGCTCACACTGCGTGTGCTTGCCTATGTCTGAGACTGCTGCAACAGTTCTCACGGGAGCATCCGTTTTGCTTGGCAGTAGAAAGAGCTGTCTTCTTCTTTCTGGAACCCCTGTAACAGCTCAGACACCCAGAATGGGATAACGTTCCATGGACAGTATGGGTCTGTTTGATGGTGCAAGATCCCGGGTTCCCAACACCTAAAAGGACATAAGATTCTGTGAGCGATTCCCTCCTTCCTGAGAGCTATGGATGTAGTAAATGGTGTTCCAAAGGCTGTTTTATGGAATCTGAGAGCCTTTGTCCTGGGATCATAAAGGATCATCCCCTGGTGGTGAAAAGCTGGGGGGAGGAGAGAGAGGAAGGGGGTGAGGTGCCCAGCTCCTAGTGACAAGATCTCTCTCTGCCATGGGACATGTGAGGGGAAGCTGTCAGCGATGGGGGCAGATTGTGAGGGGTGTGTGGTGAGCAGGGGCTGTGATGTGTGGGCAAAGCTGTGGTGCCCAGGCACGAGGAAGAGGGCAGAGCAGAGCGCGGTGGCCACGCAAGCATCCCCAGAGGCTTTGTGCTGCCGAGGCTGGAGGCCCCTGTGCTGGAGCTCCTGCAGCAGCGCTGTTGGCAGGAGCAGCAGGAGGTAGGAGAGCGGGCACGGGCAGGTGGGAGATGGCTCCTGGGCAGGGCCAGGCGGGCAGGGCTGGGAGCCTGTCCTGGCAACGCCAGGGGACGGCTCCTGCCTGGAGCAGCCTGGGGCTGGCTTGGGGCTGTGCGCAGAGATGGGGAGAGCGGGGAATGCCGATGGCCCTCATTGCCTTCCCATTGCTTGTGTCTCCTAGGAGGTGGTGGCAGAGGGAGAAGGCGGCCACCCAGAGCAGGCTCATTCTCCATGGAGGGCACCAACACAACAGACCTCTCTCTGAATTACACACATGATGGAAATTGGAGATATGTGGAACATGGTGAACGTAAATGTTTACATGCACCGGATCGACTTACAGTCTTGCTAGCTTTCCTTTTGGTGATTTGTGTCATTGGAATGGTGGGGAATGGGATAGTCTTGTGGTTCCTGGGTTTCCAGATGAAGCGGAATCCTTTCACAATCTACATCCTAAATCTGGCTATTGCTGACTCCTGTGTGCTCCTCCTTTTTGTTCTGTTCACATTGGCACATTTCTACTTAACAATCATTTGTTATGGTTTGAAATCTTTTTATCCTTTCTTCAATAAGTTTGTAGAGGCAGCTCCATTCCTTAGCAACATCTTTGTCCTTAGCAGCCTGGGTCTCCTGACAGCCATCAGCACGGAGCGCTCTGTCTCTGTCATCTTCCCAATTTGGTATCGCTGCCACCGCCCAAAGCACTTGTCAGGCATCGTGAGTGGGGTGCTCTGGGCCAGCATCGGCTCTTTCATGTTGTCCATTTATCTTTGCTATCTCTTTCGTCAAAGATATGGGACACTCTTTTCAAGTGTGATCACTGTCTACTCTGTGATTTTGTCAGTATTGATGTTGATTTCCAACGTGTCCATGGTCATAAGGCTCCGATGTGGGTCACAGAGACGGAGCCTGGGGAAACTCTATGTTGCTGTTGTGCTCAATGTCATCTTCTTCTTTGCCTTTGGGATGCCCTTCACCTTAAATGCTGTCCTTCCACTTTTACATAACGGTATTTCCGTTAATCAAGGAGTGGTTCTTGTTCTGGCTCTGCTGAACAGCAGCATCAATCCAGTCATTTACTTCCTGGTGGGGAGCTGGCGGCAGCGCCGCTTCCAAGGCTCCATCAAAGTCGCCCTGCGCAGAGTGTTTGAAGAGAAAGCGAGGAGCAAGGTGGAGAGACCCATGCCTGAGGGCATCCCCATGGAGAGCACTGCCCAAGGCCCTGCTGGGCAGGGGGAGGCCTGAGCTCTGCTCCCCCTTCCTATGAGCCTCCTGTCCCTGTCCCCCCAAATAAACTGTGTGTGCTTTGCCTGAGCAGCCGAGTGTTGTGATGCTTTGGGGGAGCTCCTTGCGTGGGGAAGGTGGGAGAGAGAGGCCCTGGGGGAGCTGTGGCCGTGTCTGTGGTCCCAGGCAAGCAGGGCTCTGGTAAAGGGACTGCAAAGACAGGGAAGCCAAGTAGGACCCCTGGGTTTGTTCTTGGGGGACTTGGGGTGTGGAAGAGAAATCAAAGGGAAACCTGCAAACTGGAGTGTGAGGCTGAAAGAGGGGAATGTGAGAGAAACTGAGAAAAATAGAGAAAGAGAGAAAGTAGCACAGGAAAACATGTATTTGGAGAGTGCGAGAGAGATGCATAGTAACTGAAAGAGAGAAAGAAGAAAAATTAAGGGTTAGAGAAAGAATGGAAGGAAGGAAGGAAGAGGAAACAATCAATTAAAGTAAAAAAAAAGAAAGTAAAGGGAAAGGAAAAACAAAGGAATGGCAAATGAAATGCAAGGAAGGCAAATGAAGGAAGGCAATGAAAGGCAAGGAGAAATGTGAAGGCAAAAGTAAAGGCAAAGGGAACTGCAAATGGAAAGGCAAGGAAAAGGAAGAAAGGAAGAAAAAAGGGGAAAAAGGAAGAAGAAAGGGAAAGGAAGGAAAAGAACGGGAAAGGAAGAGAAGGAAATGAAAGGCAAGGGAAGGGAAGGTAAAGTAAGGGAAGGAAAGGAAAGTGAAGGGAAAGGAAGGGAAGACAAGGCAATGCAATGGAAAGGAAGGTAAAGTAATGGAAGGGAGTGCAATGGAAAGGAAGAGAAGGGAAGACAAGGCAAGGCAATAGAAAAGAAGGGAAGGGAAAACAATGGAAAGGAAAGGAAGGGAGGGCAAGGCAAGGCAATGGAAAGGAAAGAAAGGGAAGGCAAGGCAAGGCAATGGAAAGAAAGGAAAGGGAAGGGAAATCAAGGCAAGGCAAGACAAAGCAAGGCAAGGGAAAGGAAGGGAAAGAAGAAAAGTGTAGGGAAGGGAAGGGAAATAAAGGAAAGGAAGGGAAGGCAATGGACAAGAAGGGAAGGGAATGCAGTGGAAACGAAAGGAAGGGAAGGGAAAGGATGGGAAGGAATGGAAGGCAAAACAAGGCAAGAGAAAGGAAGGAAAGGGAAGTCAAAGTAAGGAAAGACAAGGGAAGGGAAGTCAAGGCAAGGCAAGGGAAGGGAAAGCAAGGGAAGGTAAGGGAAGGCAATGGAAAGGAAAGAAGGGAAGGCAAGGCAAGGCAAGGCAATGGAAACGAAGGGAATGGAAGGCAATGGGAAGGAAGGCAAAGCAAGGTAAGGCAAGGCAATGGAAAGGAAGGGAAGGCAATTGAAAGGAAGGCAAGACAAGGCAAATTAAGGCAAGAGAAGGGAAAGAAAGGGAAGTCAAGGGAAGGAAAGACAAGGCAAGGTAAGGGAAGAGAAGGAATGCAAGACAAAAGAAAGTAAGGCGAGTCAAGGCAAGGAAAGGTAGGGAGGTCGTGGGAAGGAAATGAGAAGGAAAAACTGCCTCAAACAGGAGCTCCAGTCCCTCTGCTCACACAGACCCCGGGTTCAAGGGACTACAGGGTCACATCCAGCCCACTCCCAGCGCTGGTTGCACAGACATGTGTGGGGCTGGTGCCTCTAGATGGCAGGAGATGGGTTCTGATCACAAGGAGCATCCTTGCTCTTCTGCTCTGGTGTCCAAAGCAGCGGTGAGCAGAGCCGGCCCTGAGCTCCTGCCTGATGGAGAGGCACAAAGGCAGGCCGGGCTGGGCTGCAGAGCTGGGCAGGCAGCAAGAGCACGCTCCTTACATGGGAATGTGCCGCACTCTTCAGTGGCAGGGTTCGATCCCTCTGAGCAAAGGATGGGTTCAGCAGTGCCTCTGAGCAGCACATTCCCGGCACTCCTGCTCGTGTACTCATAGTAACTCCACTGAATGCACCTCTGTGCCCATGACCAGTAAAAGCCTGAATTATGGAAATTAACATGAGCAGATGTATGGGCCACTTTCTTCTGTACAAATCAGGTGCATCACACTTCTATTTGTGTGTACATTTGGTTCTCCAGCTCAGCATGAGGAGGAAGCCTGATGCTGCCACTCTGATCCTGGCCATGCCACGAGGTGCTCAGCAGCTCTGCACAACTGTTTCAAGGCACGCAGCCACCAGGGGAGAGCAGCAACCAGCATGTGGCAGGGATCTGTGTTCACCCACCCATTTCCCTGCTTCTTTCCCTGTGGGAAGTTATCCATTCTTTCCCCTCTGCATGAAGTCATGGAACCACAGACTGGTTTATGTTGGAAGGGAGCTTAAAGCTCATCCAGTTCCAACCCCTCACATGGGCAGGGACAACTTCCACTAGAGCAGGTTGGATGATGCTCTGAACGCCATCCAAACTTTATTTAAACATTGTCAAGGACGGGGCAGCCACAGCTTTGTTTTCTTGCCTCCTTTTCCCTTCCTTTTCCCCTTTCTTTCTGCCTTCCTTTTCTCCAGTCTCCCACCCTTCATTCATTCCTGCCTCTTTTTCTTTTTCTTTTTCTTTTTTCTTTCTTTCTTTCTTTCTTTCTTTCTTTCTTTCTTTCTTTCTTTCTTTCTTTCTTTCTTTCTTTCTTTCTTTCTTTCTTTCTTTCTTTCTTTCTTTCTTTCTTTCTTTCTTTCTTTCTTTCTTTCTTTCTTTCTTTCTTTCTTTCTTTCTTTCTTTCTTTCTTTCTTTCTTTCTTTCTTTCTTTCTTTCTTTCTTTCTTTCTTTCTTTCTTTCTTTCTTTCTTTCTTTTCCTTCCTTCCTTCCTTCCTTCCTTCCTTCCTTCCTTCCTTCCTTCCTTCCTTCCTTCCTTCCTTCCTTCCTTCCTTTCTTCCTTCCTTCCTTCCTTCCTTTTTTCCTTCCTTCCTTCCTTCCTTCTTTCCTTCTATCCTTCTTTCCTTCTTTCCTTCTTCCTCCCTCCCTTCCTCCCTTCCTCCCTCCCTCCCTGCCTCCCTTCCTCCCTTCCTCCCTTCCTGCCTTCCTCCCTTCCTCCCTTCCTCCCTTCCTTCCTTCCTCCCTTCCTTCCTTCCTTCCTTCCTTCTTTCTTCCTCAACTCCTTTCTTCATTCCTGGCTTACTTAAGGGCTTTCTCTCTTGCCTTCTTCTTTTTCTTTCTATCTATCTCTTACTCTTTTCATTCCTCTTTTACTTTTTTATCCCTCACACTCCAATCTGCGATGCTTCCCTTTGTCTTCTCCTCTACAACACAAATCCCCCCAGCACGCACCAGAGGTCCTCCTTGGCTTCCCTGTCTTTGCAGTCCCTTTCCAGAGCCCTGCTTGGCTCGGACAGGAGACACGGCCAGAACTCCCCCAGGGCTTCTCTCTCACACCTTCCCCACGCAAAGTGCTCCCCCAAAGTACCACAACACTCGGCTGCTCAGCCAAAGCACACACAGTTTATTTGAGGGAGACAGGGCCACAAGGGTCTCTTCTGCTGACAGGCAGGATACGTCGCAAAGTGACCACACGCTAGCTCTATAATCTGCAGAATTTATTAAACAAGCACACTAAAGACAATAAGCACACTAAAGACAATGACACTAATGTGAATTAGATAAATATCTCTCACTATCTAGAGTGAACAAGCACAGTAAAGCAAATCAGAGATATATGGATCTGTAAGGAAAGTACCAAAGAAACTTTGCAATGCATCAAATCATGACTGTATAGAGACAACAGAGATTAAGAAGAAATACATCACCAGCTACCACTGAATCATCATCCAGTGCCACACTTCCAGCTGGGAAGCCCCATTGCAGCTGATGCCAGGAGTCTCAGGTAACAGGGAAAATTCATATGCAGTGCGTCCACCCATAGGTGAGGCTTCTCCCATGGCCACAAGAGAGTCCTTCTTTTATACCCATACCAAAACAAGCGGCTTTATGCCAGATCTCTGATTGTTTACTCATGGGACCGTGCAGTTTCTCATGATCTCAGCATTGTCCACGCTGAGAGCGTTGGCCAGGCACCCCATTGTGGCCAAGTGTGAAGGTCATAGAACAGCTGCACCCCTCTCTTTCCTGCCTCTTTCTGACAAACACTCACAATGAACATAACCGTGTGTACTCTACCGAACACCCTGCTGCAAACAACATCCTTTGTTCTGTCTCTCAGGCATGAGAGGGAGTCAGCTCTCAGCTGGGTTCCCATCCATTACAGGGTCATTGCAAGGGGGAGCAGAGCTCAGGCCTCCCCCTGCCCAGCAGGGCCTTGGGCAGTGCTCTCCATGGGGATGCCCTCAGGCACGGGGCTCTCCTCCTTGCTCCTTGCTCCTCGCTTTCTCTTCAAACACTCTGCGCAGGGCAGCTTGGATGGAGCCTTGGAAGCGGCGCTGCCGGCAGCTCCCCACCAGGAAGTAAATGACTGGATTGATGCTGCTGTTCAGCAGAGCCAGAACCAGAGTGGTGTTTTCTGGAAATAAATTACGCGAAAGGGACAGATCGAAGAAAACCTCAGCACTGAAAGGCATCCCAAAGGCAAAGAAGAAGATGACATTGAGCACAACAGCAACATAGAGTTTCCCAGGCTCCGTCTCTGTGAGCCACATCGGAGCCTTATGACCATGGACAAGTTGGAAATCAACATCAATAATGACAATATCACGGAATAGGTAATGGCCACACTTTTAAATACTGTTACATGAATTTCATCAAATTTGAAGCAAAGATAAATGGACAACATGAAAAAGCCGATGCTGGCCCAGAGCACCCCACTCATGATGCCTGACAAGTGCTTTGGGCGCTGGCAGCGATACCAGATTGGGAAGATGACAGAGACAGAGCGCTCCGTGCTGAGGGCTGTCAGGATACCCAGGCTGCTAAGGACAAAGAAGTGGCACAGGAATTCAATTGCATCTACAAACTTTTCAAAGAAAGGATAAAAAGAATCCAAACCATATCAAATGATTGTTAAGTTGAAATATGCCAATGTGAACAGAAAAAACAAGAGGAGCAGACAGCAGTCAGCAACAGCTACATTTAGGATGTAGACAGTGAAATGGTTCTGCTTCATCTGGAAGCCCAGGAACCACAAGACGATCCCATTCCCCACCATTCCAAAGACACAGATCACCAAAAGGAAAGCTAGCAAGACCATAAGTCCACCCGATGCATGTAAACATTTACGTTCACCATGATCCACATTGCTCCAATTTCCATCACGTGTGTAATTCAGAGAGAGGTCTGTTGTGTTGGTGCCCTCCATGGAGAATGAGCCTGCTCTGGGTGGCCGCCTTCTCCCTCTGCCACCACCTCCTAGGAGACACAAGCTATGGGAAGGCAATGAGGGCCATCGGCGTTCCCCGCTCTCCCCATCTCTGTGCACAGCCCCACGCCAGCCCCAGGCTGCTCCAGGCAGGAGCCGTCCCCTGGCGTGGCCAGGACAGGCTCCCAGCCCTGCCCGCCTGGCCCTGCCCAGGAGCCATCTCCCACCTGCCCGTGCCCGCTCTCCTACCTCCTGCTGCTCCTGCCAACAACGCTGCCGCAGGAGCTCCAGCACAGGGGCCTCCAGCCTCGGCAGCACAAAGCCTCTGGGGATGCTTGCGTGGCCACCGCGCTCTGCTCTGCCCTCTTCCTCGTGCCTGGGCACCACAGCTTTGCCCACACATCACGGCCCCTGCTCACCACACACCCCTCACAATCTGCCCCCATCGCTGACAGCTTCCCCTCACATGTCCCATGGCAGAGAGAGATCTTGTCACTAGGAGCTGGGCACCTCACCCCCTTCCTCTCTCTCCTCCCCACAGCTTTTCACCACCAGGGGAGGATCCTTTATGATCCTAGGACAAAGTCTCTCAGATTCCATAAAACAGCCTTTGAAACACCATTTGCTACATCCATAGCTCTCCGGAAGGAGGGAATCGCTCACAGAATCTTATGTCCTTTTAGGTGTTGGGAACCCGGGATCTTGCACCATCAAACAGACCCATCCTGTCCATGGAACGTTATCCCATTCTGGGTTTCTGAGCTGTTACAGGGGTTCCAGAAAGAAGAAGACAGCTCTTTCTACTGCCAAGCAAAATGGATGCTCCCGTGAGAACTGTTGCAGCAGTCTCAGACATAGGCAAGCACACGCAGTGTGAGCTGCCTGCAGGCTGCCCTCTTGCCATCAGCCAAGAAGGATTGTCCACGGCCAAGGCAGATGCACAGTGTGCACAGGCCTGGAACTGCTCAGCTTGGGTGTTCTGTGGATCACTCACTCCCTGAGGAACTCACGTGGGAAAGGTGGGATTGTAACACAGGAATGTACATGAACCATTCCCAGGGATGGCGCGTGGCAGAAAGGTGAGAGTGGGAGAGATCAACAGCGGGAGATCACTGAGGTGCAGACACGCAGCAGCATGAGGGCTCAGCTTCTTGTCTCTAATGCCATGGAAAGTGGTGCTCAAAGACTTCTTCCATCTTTCTTCCGGGAGGCAGCACCAGGAGCTAAAGGCTTTGCTTTAATGTGTCAAAGCATGGAACATAATACCTGTGGGACATTGGAGGCTACAAAGCCATAGAAGAAATCAATAAAGGGAAATGCCTTTCACAGTGGAGGTGAAGAAAGAAAAGCACATGCTGTCATTGTAGGACAAGCAGGAGCTGACATGTCATAGGCCCAAAAGTGATGGAAATGGGGATAAAGGGACCTCGTCTCCCGAGGCGTGACTGAACAACACTGAACTGTCCATGTGCAGCTCTCTGATTCTCTTGCAGGCCCTGAAGGCTACAGCAGGCCTTATTTGCTCTGACCCACTGACTCATCCCCTGCCCCTTGCTGCAGGCCTGCACACCCACACTGCAGGACTTGTCCCTGCCTGAAGCCCTGTCTCCATCCCCTCTCATGGGTGGCCCTTCAGCCTGTGCTCCAGCCCTGCTTCAAGCCTACCTTTAAGCCTTAACTCCTGCAGCTCCAGGCTGCAGCCCTGCAGAGACTGTGGAGCTTGCTCATTACCGTGTGTTCACCACATGAAATCAAGGGATACCCTTGGAAGACTCCAGCCTTGGGGGTGACAAGCACAGGCTGTGACTCCCAGAAAATGGTATTTAGAAGCTGGGAAACACAGCAAAGATGGAGAAAACTAAGCAATGAAAATGTTGTTCCGTGTGCTGCTGAGGGAGGAGATTGTGTGGCAGGAACCACTTGTAGATAAAAGCTCATTTGCAACACTACATACCCCACACAGTGTAATCTCAGAGGAGACACATGCACATCAGGGATGTGATTAGAGGCAGTGGGCAAAGCCCTTGTGATGTCCTCTATATGAGGAATGGTGATTTCTCATGGCAAGTTGACACAAGGCCATGCTCTGCCTTATTGTCTGCTTCTGCTGTAGGGATTCTCTTGACATCTCATTGCCAAATCTCTTCCCCATCATCTGCTTGCTGAAGAGGCATAAGATTCTGTGAGCAATTCCCTCCTTCCTGAGAGCTATGGATGTAGTAAATGGTGTTCCAAAGGCTGTTTTATGGAATCTTAGAGACTTTGTCCTGGGATCATAAAGGATCCTCCCCTGGTGGTGAAAAGCTGGGGGGAGGAGAGAGAGGAAGGGGGTGAGGTGCCCAGCTCCTAGTGACAAGATCTCTCTCCGCCATGGGACATGTGAGGGGAAGCTGTCAGCGATGGGGGCAGATTGTGAGGGGTGTGTGGTGAGCAGGGGCCGTGATGTGTGGGCAAAGCTGTGGTGCCCAGGCACGAGGAACAGGGCAGAGCAGAGCGCGGTGGCCACGCAAGCATCCCCAGAGGCTTTGTGCTGCCGAGGCTGGAGGCCCCTGTGCTGGAGCTCCTGCAGCAGCGCTGTTGGCAGGAGCAGCAGGAGGTAGGAGAGCGGGCACGGGCAGGTGGGAGATGGCTCCTGGGCAGGGCCAGGCGGGCAGGGCTGGGAGCCTGTCCTGGTCACGCCAGGGGACGGCTCCTGCCTGGAGCAGCCTGGGGCTGGCGTGGGGCTGTGCGCAGAGATGGGGAGAGCGGGGAACGCCGATGGCCCTCATTGCCTTCCCATTGCTTGTGTCTCCTAGGAGGTGGTGGCAGAGGGAGAAGGCGGCCACCCAGACCAGCCTCATTCTCCATGGAGGGCACCAACACAACAGACCTCTCTCTGAATTACACACGTGATGGAAATTGGAGCTATGGGGAAGATAGTGAACTTCCATGTGTCCATACATCGGCCACAGAGATGATCTTGACACCTTTTCTCACAGGGATCTGTATCTTTGGAATGGTCGGGAATGGAATAGTCTTGTGGTTCCTGGGCTTCCAGATGAAGCGGAATCCTTTCACTGTCTACATCTTAAATCTGGCTGTTGCTGACTCCTGTGTGCTCCTCTTGTTTTTTCTGTTCTCATTGGCATTTTTCTATTTAACTGTAATTTGTTATGATTTGGAATCTTTTTATCCTTTCTTCATTAATTTTGTAAATGCAGTTGAATTCCTGTGCTACTTCTTTGTCTTTAGCAGCCTGGGTATCCTGACAGCCCTCAGCACGGAGCGCTCTGTCTCTGTCATCTTCCCAATCTGGTGTCGCTGCCACCGCCCAAAGCACTTGTCAGGCATTGTGAGTGGGGTGCTCTAGGCCAGCATCGGCTCTTTCATTTTGGCCTTTTATCTTTGCTTCGAATTTGATGTAATTCATGTAACACTATTTAAAGGTGTGGCCATTACCTATTCCTTGATATTGTCATTATTGATGTTGATTTCCAACGCGTCCATGGTCATGAGGCTCCGATGTGGCTCACAAAGATGGCGCCTGGGGAAACTCTATGTTGCTGTTGTGCTCAATGTCATCTTCTTCTTTGCCTTTGGGATGCCTTTCAGTGTTAAGGTTTTCCTCGATCTGTCCCTTTCAAGTATTTTATTTCCAGAAAAAACCACTCTGGTTCTGGCTCTGCTGAACAGCAGCACCAATCCAGTCATTTACTTCCTGGTGGGGAGCTGGCGGCAGTGCCGCTTCCAAGGCTCCATCCAAGCCGCCCTGCGCAGAGTGTTTGAAGAGAAAGTGAGGAACAAGGAGGAGAGCCCCGTGCCTGAGGGCATCCCCATGGAGAGCACTGCCCAAGGCCCTGCTGGGCAGGGGGAGGCCTGAACTCTGCTCCCCCTTCTTATGAGGTTCCTGTCCCTGTCCCCCCCAAAGAAACTGTGTGTGCTTTGTCTGAGCAGCCGAGTGTTGTGGTGCTTTGTGGGAGCTCCTTGTGTGGGGAAGTGTCATGGGTTCAGCAGTAGCTCATGCTCTGCCAGGGAGGAGGGAGAGATAGGGCGCCTGGTCTGGGCTAGTTGGGGAGGTATTCCATACCATAGCAGGTCCTGCTCGGGGAGGGAACTGGAAGCTGGCCAGGAGGGGAGGGGGGAAGCTCTCTCTCTCTGCCGGGCTGGCCTCGTGGCGGCGGGTGGTATCGTATTCTCTCCCCCTGTTTGTCTCCTCTAACATTGATTTGTTATTGGTACCGGTAGTTGTTTCCGTTATACCTTGATTGTTGGACTGATTTTACCTCGATCCGTGGGAGTTGTATTCCTCCGGCTCTCCTTCCCATCCCTCCGGGAGCGAGAAGGTGAGGGGGGGAGGGGAAACAAAGGGGGAACTGTGCAGATTTAGTTTAAACCACGACAGGAAGGTGGGAGAGAGAGGCCCTGGGGGAGCTGTGGCCGTGTCTCTGGTCCCAGGCAGGCAGGGCTCTGGCAAAGGGACTGCAAAGACAGGGAAGCCGAGGAGGACCCCTGGGTTCATTCCTGAGGGACTTGGGGTGAGGAAGAGAAATCAAAGGGAAACCTGCAAACTGGAGAGTGAGGCTGAAAGAGGGGAATGCGAGAGAAACTGAGAAAAAGAGAGAAAGAGAGAAGGCGGCACAGAAAAACACATAAATTTGGAGAGTGCGAGAGAGAAGAAGAGGAACAGAAAAGGAGAAGGAAGAAAAATTGAGGGTTAGAGAAATAATAGAAGGAAGGAAGGAAGGAACAGGAAACAATCAACGAAAGGCAAAAATAAAGGAAAGGAAAGGGAAAGGAAAAGGAAAGGAAAGGGCAGTGAAATGCAAGGAAGGCAAAGGAAGGAAGGCAATGAAAGGCAAGGAGAAATGTAAAGGTAAAGGCAAAGAGAACAGCGAAGGTAATGGCAAGGAAAAGGAAGAAGACAAAAACGAAAAAAAAGGAGAGGAAAGGGAAAGGAGGGAAAAGAAAGGGAAAGGAAGAGAAGGAAATGAAAGGCAAGGGAAGAGAAGGTAAAGCAAGGGAAGGAAAAGAAATGGAAGGGAATGGAAGGGAAGGGAAGAGAAGGGAAAGGAAGGCAAGGCAATGGAATGGAAAGGAAGGCAAGGCAATGGAATGGAAAGGAAGGGAAGACAATGGAAAGGAAAGGAAGGGAAGGCAATGGAAGAAAGGGAAGGGAAATCAAGGGAAGGCAAGACAAGGCAAGGCAAGGGAAAGGAAAGACAAAGAAGAAAAGGGTAGGGAAGGGAAGGCAAAACAAGGAAAGAGATAGGAAGGAAAGGGAAGTCAAGGGAAGGAAAGACAAGGCAAAATAAGGAAAAGGAAGGGAAGGGAGGGCAATGGAAAGGAAGAGAACGGAAGGCAAGGCAAGGCAATGGAAAGGAAAAGAAAGGCAGGCAATAGAAAAAACGAAGGGAAGGGAAATCAAGGCAAGGCAATGGAAAGGAAGGGAAGGGAAAGGAAGGGAAGGGAAATCAAGGCAAGGCAAGGGAAAGGAAGGGAAAGGAAGGAAAGGGTAGGGAGGGGAAAGGAAAAAAAGTGAAGGAAATGGAACTTAAAGGAAGGGAAGGCAAGGCAAGGCAAGGGAAGGCAAGACAAGAGAAGGGAAGATAATGAAAAGGGAAGGTAAGGATAGGAAGGGAAGACAAGGCAAGGAAAGTGAAGGTTAGGGAAGTCAAGGAAAGGGAAGGGAAGTCAAGGGAAGGAAAGACAAGGCTAGGCAAGTCTGGGCAAGGCAAGGCAAGAAAAGGAAAGGAAGGAAAGGGGAAATGAATGAAAAGAAAAAGGGGAAAGTTGAAATTAAGAAAAAGGGGAGGGAATAAGGGAACTAAGAAACAATGAAAGAGTGAATGTGAGAGAGAGATTCATTGAAAGCAAATGAGAAGGAGAAACTGTCCCGAACAGGAGCCCCAGTCCCTCTGCTCACACAGACCCCGGGTTGAGGGGACTACGGGGTCACATCCAGCCCATGCCCGGAGCTGTTTGCACAGACATGTGCGGGGCTGGTGCCTCTAGATGGCAGGAGATAGGTTCTGATCACACGGAGCATCCTTGCTCTTCTGCTCTGGTGTCCAAAGCAGCGGTGAGCAGAGCCGGCCCTGAGCTCCTGCCTGATGGAGAGGCACAAAGGCAGGCTGGGCTGGGCTGCAGAGCTGGGCAGGCAGCAAGAGCACGCTCCTTACATGGGAATGTGCCGCACTCTTCAGTGGCAGGGTTCGATCCCTCTGAGCAAAGGATGGGTTCAGCAGTGCCCCTGAGCAGCACGTTCCCAGCACTCCTGCTCGTGTACTCATAGTAACTCCACTGAATGCACCTCTGTGCCCATGACCAGTAAAAGCCTGAATTATGGAAGTTAACATGAGCAGATGTATGGGCCACTTTCTTCTGTACAAATCAGGAGCATCACACTTCTATTTGTGTGTACATTTGGTTCTCCAGCTCAGCATGAGGAGGAAGCCATGCCACGAGGTGCTGAGCAGCTCTGCACAACTGTTTCAGGGCACGCAGCCGCCAGGGGAGAGCAGCAACCAGCATGTGGCAGGGATCTGTGTTCACCCACCCATTTCCCTGCTTCTTCCCCTGTGGGAAGTTATCCATTCTTTCCCCTCTGCATGAAGTCATGGAACCACAGACTGGTTTATGTTGGCAGGGAGCTTAAAGCTCATCCAGTTCCAACCCCTGACATGGGCAGGGACACCTTCCACTAGAGCAGGTTGGATGATGCTCTGAACGCCATCCAAACTTTATTTAAACATTGTCAAGGACGGGGCAGCCACAGCTTTGTTTTCTTGTCTCCTTTTCCCTTCCTTTTCCCCTTTCCTTCTGCCTTCCTTTTCTCCAGTCTCCCACCCTCGCTTCCGTTCTCTCTCCCTCCCTTCTTTCTCCCTCCCTTCTTTCTCCCTCCCTTCCTTTCTCCCTGCCTCCCTCCCTTCATTCCTGCCTCCCTCTCTTTCTTTCTTTCTTTCTTTCTTTCTTTCTTTCTTTCTTTCTTTCTTTCTTTCTTTCTTTCTTTCTTTCTTTCTTTCTTTCTTTCTTTCTTTCTTTCTTTCTTTCTTTCTTTCTTTCTTTCTTTCTTTCTTTCTTTCTTTCTTTCTTCTTTCTTTCTTTCTTGACCTCAAAAACTTGCCAACAGTCCACAGTTCTCATAACTCAGTGAATTACAGCTTCTTCTTATCTTGCTTGCTTAGGCTTCCTCGGGCCTCCCATGGCCTTGCTGTATCCCTCGGAGTTATTCAGAGTTCATGTACCAAATATTCATTTTCCTGTGAGAACACTGTCTCCACATCTCCCCCTTTTTAGTTTTACTAGAAGTTTTTTACAATTTGGTTTGTCTGCTCTGTCACTGCTTGACTTGTGTAACATTACAACCCACTACTCTAGGCAGCATTATTTCAGTCAGATTAGTCTGATTTGAAGTCACTTGATGTCACCTTTATAACATGTGGCATACCAGTGAATCCTACACACCATGTAACAGGATGGAATAATGAGGATTTAACACATGTGCTCAGTATACTTGTCCATTACCGATGGTCACACATAATAGAACAGATATTACAAAGGTTTTACACAGATTTCTATCATTGCTGTTTCTTTATGTTGTTCTGCGGCTTTATACTTTTCGCTGGCAGTCAGTATGGTCCTGTTGATAGCTGTACACAGCTGGGCCTACCCTTTTTCTCCTGTATGGCTCTCTGATAACAGTGGAGGCCATCCCTCACATCAAGGTCTGGCATGGCATGTGTCTCCACCGCTCTACACCTGCTGGGTTGCAGCCAGCAGTGGAGCTAAAGGTTCTTCCTTGGTGGCAAGCACAGAGGCCAACCCAGTCTTGCCCTTGACTGTGGTAGCAGGCATTGGGTCAATCTCTGTCCTTGCACCTTGTTGTCAATGCAGAGTTTCACCTGCTTAACCCAGTAACAAGTCACTACTATAGCAAAGCACACACAGATTTACATTAGCAGAGTAACTATCACAGAGTGCATCAGCATGTTGAAGATGCTGATGACAGCGAGGGACTAACCAAAGAAATTTCTTACAGTGGAGTTTTCCCACCCTCTTAATTTGTTCAATTACCTGCTTTATAACACTACCATCATATTAGAATTTTTCTAGCTTTTGCCTTAGCATTTTCTAGCAGCTGCTGCAAATTTGCATATTCTAATATTTCTTTTACAAGTGACAAATCCATACAATACAAGGTATAGTTTCTTGTTAGCAACTGGCTAGTAAATACAGGTGGTTTTATATGCAAAATCACAACCTCTAATAATAGCTACTTTACAAGCATGCATATTCAAGCTGTTAATTTTCAGTTGCCCTCAAGTGATTTTTTTTTTTTTTTGTATTACACATGCATATTGTCTGGAAAACAAGCTTTAAGCAATATACATCAAAACTACAGTCATTAATAACAGCTAGAATGAGTTATCATTACTCTTTTTTTTTTTTTTTTTTCAAAGTTGCTCACCTTGCTTTGCACAGCTAAAACCACCGGCTATCGGCAGCAGCCTTCTCAGCAGCAGAAACAAATACCTGCCGCATTTCTGCATTAACCCTTTCTGTCCCAAAGTGTTAAACTGCTACCCATTAAAAACTTTTATATGAACCTGACAACAAAAAATACACAGAAAACTGTCTGCCCTCATCACACACACACACATATGGGATCCCACAAGCACATTCCACACAACTACAATATTTGAAACACAAAATCCAGACAATCATTGCTCCCACTGCACAGTCCCACATACAGGATGTGGCACAAGGACCCTGTAAAGACTACCAGGAAACCAGCTCCAAGAAGCATCATCGCAGTGCAAGGTGGCAGGCTCAACCTTAGCGGGCATCCACGCAGAGGCTCTGCCTCCCTCACATCGCATGAGGCTTGGGCTTTTATACTGACCAAAATGCACACTCGTTCCAACACAGGTGGCCAGCCTATATCGGAAGAAGTTGCCAGCAATACCTCTAAAGGTTTCCAAGGGTCGATAGAAACATGGACATACTTATATTTACCAACTTCTAGTACATGAGTATCACAGAGAGACTGTATCAAAGGAGTTGTATACGGGGTCCCAACTCCACAATCTGACACATTCTGCCCGTTACCCCTGATAAGAGCATACAAGAGACCTTCCCATCTCGGGTGGGAAGCACACACACCATGGGAAACCGTGCAATACATCCACATCCCCCACCCATCTCACTTCTCCCTTTACAGCTACCCATTTATCATGAGGATATGGGGGATATAAATCAGGCTTCTTTTCTGGATGAATAGGCTCCAGGTCAAGAGCACCATCCAGGTCAGCACTGGCATTATCAGGCGTCAGAATCTCAGGATCAGCAACAGCAAATTGATGAATGTGCACAGGCTCCTTCTCGGGGTCAATAGGGTCTGAATCAAAAGGATCATCTTCATCCCCGACATCAATCTTCGCAGAAATAGCGGCAACCGGCGGAGATTCGGGGGGGGGGGGGGGGGGCACTGGTTTCCATGATCTCATTTTTTTTTGACTTTAACATCTCTAAAACAGTTCTCCAACTTACTAACAAACTTTTCACAGCTTCATTGCCTTTCGTGGCTGCATTCCACAGCTTAACTCCTGCCCCATTCCACAAGGATATCTCAAATCCGGTAGACTCATAAATCTCTGGGTAACGTGTCTTCGACCATTTCAACATTAACTTTAGGTCTGTCTCTTTAAGGGTTGCTCCCTTCACCTTAGGAAGGACTGAAAACATCCATAAATCAGGGGCTTCTTCCTTAGTAATTTTCTCCCAAGTCTCGAGATTAAAAGCTTCACCGACTCCCACAATTCTTCCCCTATCTTACGCCATTGATCTTTGGAGAATAACTGTCCCGTATTTTCTAACAACCCCCTTCGTCGGCACCAAAATAAAAAGTCCACAAGTTCCTGTCGGGGTATCGAGTACCCTGTTTTCTTCGCTACGCATAGCAGTCCCTCTATCGTAGCCTTTTCTATCGCTGATACAGCGGAACCCATCCCGAACCAGACCGCAGTCTGCCTGACTCACTGGTCAGCCGTGGCCACGTAATTTGAGCTCCTTTCCTGCCTCTTTTGGACAACCTGCCGCTCTCGGGCAGCCGGGATCTCCACCTTCTCTCGTCTGCGGTCTCTCTCTCTCCTGGTATCACGTCGGGGTCACCAGAATGCCGCGGCCAGGTGGAGGGGAGAAAACACCGATACGATGTAGGTTCACAAAATGCTCCATTTATTGATTACAAGGCTGCTCTTAATATACTGTCTTACACGCGATCACGCATTACTTGATTGGCTGCTTTGCTTTGCCCACGAGGGATACACGCTCCCCTTTACCTCTCCTGATTGGTTTCACACCTTCGCTTCAGCTTAGCATTACATCATGCTTCTGCAATTACTGGCATCCTGTTACTGCATTCCTGTTTTGCTGATCTTGACACTTCTTCATCTTTTAACCTGGGGTCATAATTTCACTTTCTCACAGCTTGCTGTAGGCCTGTTCAAGCGCCCATGCTCGACCCCAACACCTTCCTTCCTTCCTTCCTTCCTTCCTTCCTTCCTTCCTTCCTTCCTTCCTTCCTTCCTTCCTTCCTTCCTGGCTTACTTAAGGGCTTTCTCTCTTGCCTTCTTCTTTTTCTTTCTCTCTATCTCTTACTCTTTTCATTCCTCTTTTACTTTTTTATCCCTCACACTCCAATCTGCGATGCTTCCCTTTGTCTTCTCCTCTACAACACAAATCCCCCCAGCACGCACCAGAGGTCCTCCTTGGCTTCCCTGTCTTTGCAGTCCCTTTCCAGAGCCCTGCTTGGCTCGGACAGGAGACACGGCCAGAACTCCCCCAGGGCTTCTCTCTCACACCTTCCCCACGCAAAGTGCTCCCCCAAAGTACCACAACACTCGGCTGCTCAGCCAAAGCACACACAGTTTATTTGAGGGGGACAGGGCCAGAAGGGTCTCTTCTGCTGACAGGCAGGATACGTCGCAAAGTGACCACACGCTAGCTCTATAATCTGCAGAGTTTATTAAACAAGCACACTAAAGACAATAAGCACACTAAAGACAATGACACTAATGTGAATTAGATAAATATCTCTCACTATCTAGAGTGAACAAGCACAGTAAAGCAAATCAGAGATATATGGATCTGTAAGGAAAGTACCAAAGAAACTTTGCAATGCATCAAATCATGACTGTATAGAGACAACAGAGATTAAGAAGAAATACATCACCAGCTACCACTGAATCATCATCCAGTGCCACACTTCCAGCTGGGAAGCCCCATTGCAGCTGATGCCAGGAGTCTCAGGTAACAGGGAAAATTCATATGCAGTGCGTCCACCCATAGGTGAGGCTTCTCCCATGGCCACCAGAGAGTCCTTCTTTTATACCCATACCAAAACAAGCGGCTTTATGCCAGATCTCTGATTGTTTACTCATGGGACTGTGCAGTTTCTCATGATCTCAGCATTGTCCACGCTGAGAGCGTTGTTCAGGCACCCCAGTGTGGCCCAGTGTGAAGGCCATAGAACAGCTGCACCCCTCTGTTTCCTGCCTCTTTCTGACAAACATTCACGATGAACATAAACGTGTGTACTCTACCGAACACCCTGCTGCAAATAACATCCTTTGTTCTGTCTCTCAGGCATGAGAGGGAGTCAACTCTCAGCTGGGTTCCCATCCATTACAGGGTCATTGCAAGGGGGAGCAGAGCTCAGGCCTCCCCCTGCCCAGCAGAGCCTTGGGCAGTGCTCTCCATGGGGATGCCCTCAGGCACGGGGCTCTCCTCCTTGCTCCTCGCTTTCTCTTCAAACACTCTGCGCAGGGCGGCTTGGATGGAGCCTTGGAAACGGCGCTGCCGCCAGCTCCCCACCAGGAAGTAAATGACTGGATTGATGCTGCTGTTCAGCAGAGCCAGAACAAGAACCATTTCTTCATTAAAGAAAATATCGTTATGTAAAAGTAGAAGGATAGCATTTATGCTGAAAGGCATCCCAAAGGCAAAGAAGAAGATGACATTGAGCACAACAGCAACATAGAGTTTCCCCAGGCGCCGTCTCTGTGAGCCACATCGGAGCCTTATGACCATGGACGCGTTGGAAATCAACATCAAGAATGACAAAATCACAGAGTAGACAGTGATCAGACTTCCAAAGAGTGTCCCATATCTTTGACGAAAGACATAGCAAATATAAATGGACACCATGAAAGACCCGACGCTGGCCCAGAGCACCCCACTCACGATGCCTGACAAGTGCTTTGGGCGGTGGCAGCGATACCAGATTGGGAAGATGACAGAGACAGAACGCTCCGTGCTGATGGCTGTCAGGAGACCCAGGCTGCTAAGGACAAAGAAGTGGCACAGGAATGGAACTGTATGTATGTACTTCCTGAAGAAAGGCAGGAAAGAATACAAACCAAAACAAATTATTGATGTGTTGAGAAACCCCAATATGAACAGAAAATACACGAGGAGCATAGAGCAGTCAGCAACAGCCAGATTTAGGATGTAGACAGTGAAAGGATTCCGCTTCATCTGGAAGCACAGGAAACACAAAACTATCCCATTCCCCACCATTCCAAAGACACAGATCACCATACAGGCAAGGAAAAAGACCACATATCCATCAAATGAATCCCCACAACTATTTTCAGCATCCCACTCGTAGCTCCAATTTCCATCATATGTGTAATTCAGAGAGAGGTCTGTTGTGTTGGTGCCCTCCATGGAGAATGAGCCTGCTCTGGGTGGCCGCCTTCTCCCTCTGCCACCACCTCCTAGGAGACACAAGCAATGGGAAGGCAAAGAGGGCCATCGGCGTTCCCCGCTCTCCCCATCTCTGCGCACAGCCCCACGCCAGCCCCAGGCTGCTCCAGGCAGGAGCTGTCCCCTGGCGTGGCCAGGACAGGCTCCCAGCCCTGCCTGCCTGGCCCTGCCCAGGAGCCATCTCCCACCTGCCCGTGCCCGCTCTCCTACCTCCTGCTGCTCCTGCCAACAGCGCTGCTGCAGGAGCTCCAGCACAGGGGCCTCCAGCCTCGGCAGCACAAAGCCTCTGGGGATGCTTGCGTGGCCACCGCGCTCTGCTCTGCCCTCTTCCTCGTGCCTGGGCACCACAGCTTTGCCCACACATCACGGCCCCTGCTCACCACACACCCCTCACAATCTGCCCCCATCGCTGACAGCTTCCCCTCACATGTCCCATGGCAGAGAGAGATCTTGTCACTAGGAGCTGGGCACCTCACCCCCTTCCTCTCTCTCCTCCCCACAGCTTTTCACCACCAGGGGAGGATCCTTTATGATCCCAGGACAAAGGCTCTCAGATTCCATAAAACAGCCTTTGGAACACCATTTACTACATCCATAGCTCTCAGGAAGGAGGGAATCGCTCACAGAATCTTATGCCCTTTTAGGTGTTGGGAACCCGGGATCTTGCGCCATCAAGCAGACACATCCTGTCCATGGAACGTTATCCCATTCTGGGTGTCTGAGCTGTTACAGGGGTTCCAGAAAGAAGAAGACAGCTCTTTCTACTGCCAAGCAAAACGGATGCTCACGTGAGAACTGCTGCAGCAGTCTCAGACATAGGCAAGCACACGCAGTGTGAGCTGCCTGCAGGCTGCCCTCTTGCCATCAGCCAAGAAGGTTTATCCGTGGCCAAGGCAGATGCACAGTGTGCACAGGCCTGGAACTGCTCAGCTTGGGTGTTCTGTGGATCACTCACTCCCTGAGGAACTCACGTGGGAAAGATGGGATTGTAACACAGGAATGTACATGAACCATTCCAGGGATGGCGCATGGCAGAAAGGTGAGAGTGGGAGAGATCAACAGCGGGAGATCACTGAGGTGCAGACACGCAGCAGCATCAGGGCTCAGCTTCTTGTCTCTAATGCCATGGAAACTGGTGCTCAAAGACTTCTTCCATCTTTCTTCCGGGAGGCAGCACCAGGAGCTAAAGGCTTTGCTTTAATGTGTCAAAGCATGGAACATAATACCTGTGGGACATTGGAGGCTACAAAGCCATAGAAGAAATCAATAAAGGGAAATGCCTTTCACAGTGGAGGTGAAGAAAGAAAAGCACATGCTGTCATTGTAGGACAAGCAGGAGCTGACATGTCATAGGCCCAAAAGTGATGGAAATGGGGATAAAGGGACCTCGTCTCCCGAGGCGTGACTGAACAACACTGAACTGTCCGTGTGCAGCTCTCTGATTCTCTTGCAGGCCCTGAAGGCTACAGCAGGCCTTATTTGCTCTGACCCACTGACTCATCCCCTGCCCCTTGCTGCAGGCCTGCACACCCACACTGCAGGACTTGTCCCTGCCTGAAGCCCTGTCTCCATCCCCTCTCATGGGTGGCCCTTCAGCCTGTGCTCCAGCCCTGCTTCAAGCCTACCTTTAAGCCTTAACTCCTGCAGCTCCAGGCTGCAGCCCTGCAGAGACTGTGGAGCTTGCTCATTACCGTGTGTTCACCACATGAAATCAAGGGGTACCCTTGGAAGACTCCAGCCTTGGGGGTGACAAGCACAGGCTGTGACTCCCAGAAAATGGTATTTAGAAGCTGGGAAACACAGCAAAGATGGAGAAAACTAAACAATGAAAATGTTGTTCCTTGGGCTGCTGAGGGCGGAGATTGTGTGTCAGGAACCACTTGTAGATAAAAGCACATTTGCAACACTACGTACCCCACACAGTGTAATCTCAGAGGAGACACATGCACATCAGGGATGTGATTAGAGGCAGTGGGCAAAGCCCTTGTGATGTTCTCTATATGAGGAATGGTGATTTCTCATGGCAAGTTGACACAAGGCCATGCTCTGCCTCATTGTCTGCTTCTGCTGAAGGGATTCTCTTGACATCTCATTGCCAAATCTCTTCCCCATCATCCGCTTGCTGAAGGGGCATAAGATTGTGTGAGTGATTCCCTCCTTCCTGAGAGCTATGGATGTAGCAAATGGTGTTTCAAAGGCTGTTTTATGGAATCTGAGAGCCTTTGTCCTGGGATCATAAAGGATCCTCCCCTGGTGGTGAAAAGCTGGGGGGAGGAGAGAGAGGAAGGGGGTGAGGTGCCCAGCTCCTAGTGACAAGATCTCTCTCTGCCATGGGACATGTGAGGGGAAGCTGTCAGCGATGGGGGCAGATTGTGAGGGGTGCGTGGTGAGCAGGGGCCGTGACGTGTGGGCAAAGCTGTGGTGCCCAGGCACGAGGAAGAGGGCAGAGCAGAGCGCGGTGGCCACGCAAGCATCCCCAGAGGCTTTGTGCTGCCGAGGCTGGAGGCCCCTGTGCTGGAGCTGCTGCAGCAGCGCTGTTGGCAGGAGCAGCAGGAGGTAGGAGAGCGGGCACGGGCAGGTGGGAGATGGCTCCTGGGCAGGGCCAGGCGGGCAGGGCTGGGAGCCTGTCCTGGCCACGCCAGGGGACGGCTCCTGCCTGGAGCAGCCTGGGGCTGGCATGGGGCTGTGCGCAGAGATGGGGAGAGCAGGGAATGCCGATGGCCCTCATTGCCTTCCCATTGCTTGTGTCTCCTAGGAGGTGGTGGCAGAGGGAGAAGGCGGCCACCCAGACCAGCCTCATTCTCCATGGAGGGCACCAACACAACAGACCTCTCTCTGAATTACACATGTGATGGAAATTGGAGCAAAGATCGAGATGTTCAAAACCCATGTTTCTTTCTTCCTGATGGAGAAATGACCTTATATTTTGTGTGTATGGTGATCTGCATCTTTGGAATGGTGGGGAATGGAATAGTCTTGTGGTTCCTGGGTTTCCAGATGAAGCGAAATCCTTTCACCGTCTACATCCTAAATCTGGCTGTTGCTGACTGCTGTGTGCTCATTGTTTATTTTCTGCTCATACCAGGGTATATCAATTTAACAATGATTTGTTATGGTTTTGATTCTTTCCTGCCTTTCTTCTTTAAGTACGTAGGTGCAGTTCCATTTATGTGCCAATTGTTTGTCCTTAGCAGCCTGGGTCTCCTGACAGCCATCAGCACGGAGTGCTCTGCCTCTGTCATCTTCCCAATCTGGTATCGCTGCCACCGCCCAAAGCACTTGTCAGGCATCGTGAGTGGGGTGCTCTGGGCCAGCATCGGCTCTTTCATGTTGTCCATTTATATTTGCTATGTCTTTCGTCAAAGATACGGGACAGTCTCTGCAATTGTGTGCATTTTCTATTCCGTGATTTTGTCCTTATTGATGTTGATTTCCAACGTGTCCATTGTCATAAGGCTCCAATGTGGCTCACAGACGGAGCTCGTGTACTCATAGTAACTCCACTGAATGCACCTCTGTGCCCATGACTAGTAAAAGCCTGAAATATGGAAATTAACATGAGCAGATGTATGGGCCACTTTCTTCTGTACAAATCAGGAGCATCACACTTCTATTTGTGTGTACATTTGGTTCTCCAGCTCAGCATGAGGAGGAAGCCTGATGCTGCCACTCTGATCCTGGCCATGCCACGAGGTGCTGAGCAGCTCTGCACAACTGTTTCAAGGCACGCAGCCACCAGGGGAGAGCAGCAACCAGCATGTGGCAGGGATCTGTGTTCACCCACCCATTTCCCTGCTTCTTTCCCTGTGGGAAGTTATCCATTCTTTCCCCTCTGCATGAAGTCATGGAACCACAGACTGGTTTATGTTGGAAGGGAGCTTAAAGCTCATCCAGTTCCAAGCCCTGACATGGGCAGGGACACCTTCCACTAGAGCAGGTTGGATGATGCTCTGAACACCGTCCAAACTTTATTTAAACATTGTCAAGGACGGGGCAGCCACAGCTTTGTTTTCTTGCCTCCTTTTCCCTTCCTTTTCTCCAGTCTCCCTCCCTCCCTTCCTCACTTTCTTTCTCACTTTCTATTTTTACTTTCTTCTTTTCTTTTTTTCTTTGCTTCCTCCCTTCTTTCTTCCTTTCTTTCTTTCTCTTTCTTCTTCTTTCTCTCTTTCTCCCTTTCTCCCTGTCTTTCTTTCCTTCTTTCTTTCCTTCCTTCCTTATTTCCTCCCTTCCTTCCTTTCTTCCTTCCTGACTCTCTCCCTCCCTCCCTCCTTCCCCTTCTTTCCTTCCTTCAATCCTTCTTCCTTACTTTCTTTCTTCTTTCTTTCTGTCTTTCTCTCTTTTTCTCCTCGCTTTCTCCCTTTCTCCCTTTTCTTCCTTCCTTCCTCCCTTCCTTCCTTCCTTCCTTCCTTTCTTCCTTCTTTCCTTCCTTCCTTCCTTCTTCCCCACTTCCTTTCTTCATTCCTGGCTTACTTAATGGCTTTCTCTCTTGTCTTCTTCCTTTTCTTTCTCTCTATCTCTTACTTTTTTCATTCCTCTTTTGCTTTTTTTCTCCCTCACAATCCAATCTTCGATGCTTCCCTTTGCCTTCTCCTCTACACCACAAATCCCCCCAGCATGCACCAGGGGTCCTCCTTGGCTTCCCTGTCTTAGCAGACCCTTTCCAGAGCCCTGCTTGGCTGGGACAGGAGACATGGCCACAGCTCTCCCAAGGCTTCTCTCTCACACCTTCCCCACACAAATAGCTCCCCCAAAGCACCACAACACTCGGCTGCTCAGCCAAAGCACACACAGTTTATTTGAGGGGGTGTCGTGGTTTAAACCAAGCCCCCCACCACCCGGAGAGTTAGGAAGGAAAATCCAAAGAATGTAGCCCCCACGGGTTGAGACAAGAACAGTTTAATAGCTAAGGCATAACACAGAATCACCACTGCCATTACCACTACAAATAATAATGATACAGCAAACAACAAGTGAAGAGAATACAACACCCCACCAGCCACCAACCCATAACTCACTCCACCCGCGTGCTCCCTCCTCCATTTTCCTCCAGAGCTCCACCCCTCCAGCTCTCTCTCTCCCAGTATCCATCCTGGGCATCACATGCTACGGTATGGAATATATCATTGGCTAGCCTGGGTCAGGTGTCCTGTCTCCCCTTCCTTCCGGCCTCCCCTCCTCCACCTGGCTGGAGCATGTGCTCAGAAAAAACCTTGAACAAAAACACCCTCAAAACATGCTATCAGAAACTGTTCCCAGCCCAGAAGTCAAAACACAGAACTGCACACATACAAGAAGGAGAAAAAATGACTGCCACGGCTGAACCCATGACAGAGGGACAGGGCTACAAGGGTCTCTCCTGCTCACAGGCAGGATACGTCGCAAAGTGACCACACGCTAGCTCTATAATCTGCAGAGTTTATTAAACAAGCACACTAAAGACAATAAGTGCACTAACGCAATGACACTAATGTGAATCAGGTATATATCTTTCACTATCTAGAGTGAAAAAGTACAACAAAGCAAATCAGAAATATAGATATGTAAAGAAAGTACTGAAGAAACTTTGCAATGCATCAAATCATGACTGTATAGAGACAACAGAGATTAAGAAGAAATACATCAGCAGCTACCACAGAATCATCATCCAGTGCCACACTTCCAGTTGGGAAGCCCCATTGCAGCTGATGCCAGGAGTCTCAAGTAATTGGGAAAATTCATATGCAGTGCGTCCACCCATAGGTGAGGCTTCTCCCATGTCCACAAGAGGGTCCTTCTTTTATACCCATACCAAAACAAGCAGCTTTATGCCAGATCTCTGATTGTTTATTCATGAAACCGTGCAGTTTCTCATGATCTCAGCACTGACAGCTGCTGGTGCTGCCTCCCGGAAGAAAGATGGAAGAAGTCTTTGAGCACCAGTTTCCATGGCATTAGAGACAAGAAGCTGAGCCCTGATGCTGCTGCGTGTCTGCACCTCAGTGATCTCCCGCTGTTGATCTCTCCCACTCTCACCTTTCTGCCATGCGCCATCCCTGGGAATGGTTCATGGACATTCCTGTGTTACAATCCCACCTTTCCCACGTGAGTTCCTCAGGGAGTGAGTGATCCACAGAACACCCAAGCTGAGCAGTTCCAGGCCTGTGCACACTGTGCATCTGCCTTGGCCGCGGATAAACCTTCTTGGCTGATGGCAAGAGGGCAGCCTGCAGGCAGCTCACACTGCGTGTGCTTGCCTATGTCTGAGACTGCTGCAACAGTTCTCACGTGAGCATCCGTTTTGCTTGGCAGTAGAAAGAGCTGTCTTCTTCTTTCTGGAACCCCTGTAACAGCTCAGACACCCAGAATGGGATAACGTTCCATGGACAGGGTGGGTCTGTTTGATGGTGCAAGATCCGGGGTTCCCAACACCTGAAATGACATAAGATTCTGTGAGCAATTTCCTCCTTCCTGAGAGCTATGGATGTAGTAAATGGTGTTCCAAAGGCTGTTTTATGGAATCTGAGAGCCTTTGTCCTGGGATCATAAAGGATCCTCCCCTGGTGGTGAAAAGCTGGGGGGAGGAGAGAGAGGAAGGGGGTGAGATGCCCAGCTCCTAGTGACAAGATCTCTCTCTGCCATGGGACATGTGAGGGGAAGCTGTCAGCGATGGGGGCAGATTGTGAGGGGTGTGTGGTGAGCAGGGGCCGTGATGTGTGGGCAAAGCTGTGGTGCTCAGGCACGAGGAAGAGGGCAGAGCAGAGCGCGGTGGCCACGCAAGCATCCCCAGAGGCTTTGTGCTGCCGAGGCTGGAGGCCCCTGTGCTGGAGCTCCTGCAGCAGCGCTGTTGGCAGGAGCAGCAGGAGGTAGGAGAGCGGGCACGGGCAGGTGGGAGATGGCTCCTGGGCAGGGCCAGGCGGGCAGGGCTGGGAGCCTGTCCTGGCCACGCCAGGGGACGGCTCCTGCCTGGAGCAGCCTGGGGCTGGCGTGGGGCTGTGCGCAGAGATGGGGAGAGCGGGGAACGCCGATGGCCCTCATTGCCTTCCCATTGCTTGTGTCTCCTAGGAGGTGGTGGCGGAGGGAGAAGGCGGCCACCCAGAGCAGCCTCATTCTCCATGGAGGGCACCAATACAACAGACCTCTCTCTGAATTACCCATATGATGGAAATTGGAGCTATGGGGAAGATAGTGAACTTCCATGTGTCCATACATCACCCGCAGATATGATTCTGCTAGCTTTCCTTTTGGTGATCTGTGTCTTTGGAATGGTGGGGAATGGGATAGTCTTGTGGTTCCTGGGCTTCCAGATGAAGCGGAATCCTTTCACCATCTACATCCTAAATCTGGCTGTTGCTGACTGCTGTGTACTCCTCTTGTTTTTTCTGTTCACATTGGCATTTTTCAATTTAACAGTCATTTGTTATGGTTTGAAATCTTTTTTTCCTTTCTTCATTCATTTTTTATATGCAGTTGAATTCCTGTGCCACTTCTTTGTCCTTAGCAGCCTGGGTCTCCTGACAGCCATCAGCACGGAGCGCTCTGTCTCTGTCATCTTCCCAATCTGGTATCGCTGCCACCGCCCAAAGCACTTGTCAGGCATCATGAGTGGGGTGCTCTGGGCCAGCATCGGCTCTTTCATGTTGTCCATTTATCTTTGCTTAGAATTTGATGAAATTCATGTAACAATATTTAAAAGTGTGGCCATTGCCTATTCCTTGATATTGTCATTATTGATGTTGATTTCCAACGTGTCCATGGTCATGAGGCTCCGATGTGGCTCACAAAGACGGAGCCTGGGGAATCTCTATGTTGCTGTTGTGCTCAATGTCATCTTCTTCTTTGCCTTTGGGATGCCTTTCAGTGCTGAGGTTTTCTTCGATCTGTCCCTTTCACGTAATTTATTTCCCGAAAACACCACTCTGGTTCTGGCTCTGCTGAACAGCAGCATCAATCCAGTCATTTACTTCCTGGTGGGGAGCTGGCGGCAGCGCCGCTTCCAAGGCTCCATCCAAGCCGCCCTGCGCAGAGTGTTTGAAGAGAAAGCGAGGAGCAAGGAGGAGAGCCCCGTGCCTGAGGGCATCCCCATGGAGAGCACTGCCCAAGGCCCTGCTGGGCAGGGGGAGGCCTGAGCTCTGCTCCCCCTTCCTATGAGGCTCCTGTCCCTGTCCCCCCAAATAAACTGTGTGTGCTTTGGCTGAGCAGCCGAGTGTTGTGGTACTTTGGGGGAGCTCCTTGCGTGGGGAAGGTGGGAGAGAGAGGCCCTGGGGGAGCTGTGGCCGTGTCTCTGGTCCCAGGCAGGCAGGGCTCTGGCAAAGGGACTGCAAAGATGGGGAAGAGATGGAAAGCCCCTGGTGAGCCAAGGGGTTGTGTTAGGTCGTGGGGGGATTTGTGGTGTGAAGAGCAGGTCACAGGGAAGCACTGCAAATTAGAGAGAGAGGGAGGGGATGTGAGAGAAATTGAGAAAGAGAGAAGGCACAGGAAAACACTGCAATAATGGAGAGTGAGAGAGAGTTGAAGAGGAAATGAAAAAGTGAAAGAAGAAAATGAAAGAATTAGTGAAGGAAGGAAGGAAGGAAGGAAGGAAGGATAAGTTAAAAATCAAAGAAAGCCTAAAAGAAAAGGCAGAAATGAAGGCAAAAAGAAAGGCAATAAGAAAGGGAAGGAAATGCAAAGGAAAAATGACGGAAAGCAAGGGAAGTCAAGGGAAGGGAAGGAAAGGCAAGGGAAGGCAAAGAGAACGGCAAAGGGAGCAGCAAAGGGAGAGGCAAGGAATGTGAAGAAAAGAAGAAAGGGGAAGGAAGAGAAAGGAAGGAAAGGGAAGGGAAGGGAAATGAAGGAAAGGAAAGGGAAGGGAAATGAAGGAAAGGAAAGGCAAGGAATTGTAAGGGAAAAGGAAGGGAAAAAGGAAAGGCAAAGGGAATGGCTAAGGGGAAGGGAAGGAAAGGGAAGAAAAGAAGAGGGAAGGGAAAGGAAGGGAAGGGAATCCAAGGCAAGGCAAGGCAGGGCAAGACAAGGCAAGGAAAGTTAAGGGAAGGGAAGTCAATGAAAGGAAAGGCAAGACAAGGCAAGTCAAGGGGTAATGAAGGAAAAGGAAAGAAGAAAGACAAGAGGAAATGAAGGAAAGGGGGAAGGAGGAAGGGAACTAAGAAATAAAGAAGAATGAAGGTGAGAGAGGAATGCAGAGAAAGCAAACGAGAAGGAGAAACTGTCCCGAACAGGAGCCCCAGTCCCTCTGCTCACCCAGACCCCGGGTTCAAGGGACTACAGGGTCACATCCAGCCCACGCCCGGCGCTGTTTGCACAGACATGTGCAGGGCTGGTGCCTCTAGATGGCAGGAGATGGGTTCTGATCACACGGAGCATCCTTGCTCTTCTGCTCTGGTGTCCAAAGCAGCGGTGAGCAGAGCCGGCCCTGAGCTCCTGCTGATGGAGAGGCACAAAGGCAGGCCGGGCTGGGCTGCAGAGCTGGGCAGGCAGCAAGAGCACGCTCCTTACATGGGAATGTGCCGCACTCTTCAGTGGCAGGGTTCGATCCCTCTGAGCAAAGGATGGGTTCAGCAGTGCCCCTGAGCAGCACGTTCCCGGCACTCCTGCTCGTGTACTCATAGTAACTCCACTGAATGCACCTCTGTGCCCATGACCAGTAAAAGCCTGAATTATGGAAATTAACATGAGCAGATGTATGGGCCACTTTCTTCTGTACAAATCAGGAGCATCACACTTCTATTTGTGTGTACATTTAGTTCTCCAGCTCAGCATGAGGAGGAAGCCTGATGCTGCCACTCTGACCCTGGCCATGCCACGAGGCGCTGAGCAGCTCTGCACAACTGTTTCAAGGTACGCAAGCCACCAGGGGAGAGCAGCAACCAGCATGTGGCAGGGATCTGTGTTCACCCACCCATTTCCCTGCTTCTTTCCCTGTGGGAAGTTATCCATTCTTTCCCCTCTGCATGAAGTCATGGAACCACAGAGTGGTTTATGTTGGAAGGGAGCTTAAAGCTCATCCAGTTCCAACCGCTGACATGGGCAGGGACACCTTCCACTAGAGCAGGTTGGATGATGCTCTGAACGCCATCCAAACTTTATTTAAACATTGTCAAGGACGGGGCAGCCACAGCTTTGTTTTCTTGTCTCCTTTTCCCTTCCTTTTCCCCTTTCTTTCTGCCTTCCTTTTCTCCAGTCTCCCACCCTCCCTTCCGTTCTCTCCCCCTCCCTTCTTTCTCCCTCCCTCCCTCACTCCCTACTTCCCTCCTCCCTCCCTTCTTTCTCCCTCCCTCCCTCACTCCCTACTTCCCTCATCCCTCCCTTCATCCCTCCCTTCATTCATCTCTTTCTTTCTTTCTTTCTTTCTTTCTTTCTTTCTTTCTTTCTTTCTTTCTTTCTTTCTTTCTTTCTTTCTTTCTTTCTTTCTTTCTTTCTTTCTTTCTTTCTTTCTTTCTTTCTTTCTTTCTTTCTTTCTTTCTTTCTTTCTTTCTTTCTTTCTTTCTTTCTTTCTTTCTTTCTTTCTTTCTTTCTTTCTTTCTTTCTTTCTTTCTTTCTTTCTTTCTTTCTTCCTTCCTTCCTTCCTTCCTTCCTTCCTTCCTTCCTTCCTTCCTTCCTTCCTTCCTTCCTTCCTTCCTTCCTTCCTTCCTTCCTTCCTTCCTTCCTTCCTTCCTTCCTTCCTTCCTTCCTTCCTTCCTTCTCTTCTTCTTTCCTTCGTCCCTCCCTTCCTCCCTCCCTTCCTCACTCCCTTCCTTCCTCCCTCCCTTCCTTCCTCCCTCCCTTCCTCCTTTCCTCCCTTCCTCCCTCCCTTCCTTCCTCCCATCCTTCTTCCTTCCTCCCTTCCTCCCTCCCGCCCTTCCTTCCTTCCTTCCTTCTTTCCTTCTTTCTTTCCCACTTCCTTTCTTCATTCCTGGCTTAATTAATGGCTTTCTCTCTTGCCTTCTTCCTTTTCTTTCTCTCTATCTCTTACGCTTTTCATTCCTCTTTTACTATTTTCTCCCTCACAGTCCATTTTGCAATGCTTCCCTTTGCCTTCTCCTCTACAACACAAATCCCCCCAGCACGCACCAGGGGTCCTCCTTGGCTTCCCTGTCTTTGCAGTCCTTTCCAGAGCCCTGCTTGGCTGGGACAGGAGACAGGGACAGAACTCCCCCAGGGTTTCTCTCTCACGCCTTCCCCATGCAAAGAGCTCCCCCAAAGCACCACAACACTCGGCTGCTCAGCCAAAGCACACGCAGTTTATCTGGGGGATACAGGGCCACAAGGGTCTCTTCTGCTGACAGGCAGGATACATCGCAAAGTGAACACATGCTAGCTCTATAATCTGCAGAGTTTATTAAACAAGCACACTAAAGACAATGACACTAATGTGAATTAGGTAAATATCTCTCACTATCTAGAGTGAACAAGCACAGTAAAGCAAATCAGAGATATATGGATCTGTAAGGAAAGTACCAAAGAAACTTTGCAATGCATCAAATCATGACTGTATAGAGACAACAGAGATTAAGAAGAAATACATCACCAGCTACCACTGAATCATCATCCAGTGCCACACTTCCAGCTGGGAAGCCCCATTGCAGCTGATGCCAGGAGTCTCAGGTAACTGGGAAAATTCATATGCAGTGCGTCCACCCATAGGTGAGGCTTCTCCCATGGCCACCAGAGAGTCCTTCTTTTATACCCATACCAAAACAAGCGGCTTTATGCCAGATCTCTGATTGTTTACTCATGGGACTGTGCAGTTTCTCATGCTCTCAGCATTGTCCACGCTGAGAGCGTTGTCCAGGCACCCCAGTGTGGCCAAGTGTGAAGGTCATAGAACAGCTGCACCCCTCTGTTTCCTGCCTCTTTCTGACAAACATTCACGATGAACATAAACGTGTGTACTCTACCGAACACCCTGCTGCAAACAACATCCTTTGTTCTGTCTCTCAGGCATGAGAGGGAGTCAACTCTCAGCTAGGTTCCCATCCATTACAGGGTCATTGCAAGGGGGAGCAGAGCTCAGGCCTCCCCCTGCCCAGCAGGGCCTTGGGCAGTGCTCTCCATGGGGATGCCCTCAGGCACGGGGCTCTCCTCCTTGCTCCTCGCTTTCTCTTCAAACACTCTGCGCAGGGCGGCTTGGATGGAGCCTTGGAAGCGGCGCTGCCGGCAGCTCCCCACCAGGAAGTAAATGACTGGATTGATGCTGCTGTTCAGCAGAGCCAGAACCAGAGTGGTGTTTTCTGGAAATAAATTACGCGAAAGGGACAAATCGAAGAAAACCTCAGCACTGAAAGGCATCCCAAAGGCAAAGAAGAAGATGACATTGAGCACAACAGCAACATAGAGTTTCCCCAGGCTCCGTCTCTGTGAGCCACATCGGAGCCTTATGACCATGGACGCGTTGGAAATCAACATCAATAATGACAATATCACGGAATAGGTAATGGCCACACTTTTAAATATTGTTACATGAATTTCATCAAATTTGAAGCAAAGATAAATGGACAACATGAAAGAGCCGATGCTGGCCCAGAGCACCCCACTCATGATGCCTGACAAGTGCTTTGGGCGGTGGCAGCGATACCAGATTGGGAAGATGACAGAGACAGAGCGCTCCGTGCTGAGGGCTGTCAGGAGACCCAGGCTGCTAAGGACAAAGAAGTGGCACAGGAATTCAATTGCATCTACAAACTTTTCAAAGAAAGGATAAAAAGAATCCAAACCGTAACAAATTATTGTTAAGTTGAAATATGCCAATGTGAACAGAAAAAACAAGAGGAGCAGACAGCAGTCAGCAACAGCTACATTTAGGATGTAGACAGTGAAATGGTTCTGCTTCATCTGGAAGCCCAGGAACCACAAGACTATCCCATTCCCCACCATTCCAAAGACACAGATCACCAAAAGGAAAGCTAGCAAGACCATAAGTCCACCCGATGCATGTAAACATTTACGTTCATCATGATCCACATTGCTCCAATTTCCATCACGTGTGTAATTCAGAGAGACGTCTGTTGTGTTGGTGCCCTCCATGGAGAATGAGGCTGGTCTGGGTGGCCACCTTCTCCCTCTGCCACCACCTCCTAGGAGACACAAGCAATGGGAAGGCAATGAGGGCCATCGGCGTTCCCCGCTCTCCCCATCTCTGCGCACAGCCCCACGCCAGCCCCAGGCTGCTCCAGGCAGGAGCCGTCCCCTGGCGTGGCCAGGACAGGCTCCCAGCCCTGCCCGCCTGGCCCTGCCCAGGAGCCATCTCCCACCTGCCCGTGCCCGCTCTCCTACCTCCTGCTGCTCCTGCCAACAGCGCTGCTGCAGGAGCTCCAGCACAGGGGCCTCCAGCCTCGGCAGCACAAAGCCTCTGGGGATGCTTGCGTGGCCACCGCGCTCTGCTCTGCCCTGTTCCTCGTGCCTGGGCACCACAGCTTTGCCCACACATCACGGCCCCTGCTCACCACACACCCCTCACAATCTGCCCCCATCGCTGACAGCTTCCCCTCACATGTCCCATGGCAGAGAGAGATCTTGTCACTAGGAGCTGGGCACCTCACCCCCTTCCTCTCTCTCCTCTCCCCAGCTTTTCACCACCAGGGAATGATCCTTTATGACCCCAGGACAAAGGCTCTCAGATTCCATAAAACAGCCTTTGGAACACCATTTGCTACATCCATAGCTCTCAGGAAGGAGGGAATAGCTCACAGAATCTTATGTCCCTTCAGCAAGCGGATGACGGGGAAGAGATTTGGCAATGAGATGTCAAGAGAATCCCTTCAGCAGAAGCATATAGAAGCATATAGAGAATATCACAAGGGCTTTGCCCACTGCATCTAATCACATCCTGATGCACATGTGCATCCCTGATGTGCATGTGTCTCCTCTGAGATTACACTGTGTGGGGTACGTAGTGTTGCAAATGTGCTTTTATCTACAAGTGGTTCCTGTCACACAATCTCCTCCCTCAGCAGCACATGGAACAACATTTTCATTGTTTAGTTTTCTCCATCTTTGCTGTGTTTCCCAGCTTCTAAATACCATTTTCTGGGAGTCACAGCCTGTGCTTGTCAACCCCAAGGCAGGAGTCTTCCAAGGGTATCCCTTGATTTCATGTGGTGAACACACGGTAATGAGCAAGCTCCACAGTCTCTGCAGGGCTGCAGCCTGGAGCTGCAGGAGTTAAGGCTTAAAGGTAGGCTTGAAGCAGGGCTGGAGCACAGGCTGAAGGGCCACCCATGAGAGGGGATGGAGACAGGGCTTCAGGCAGGGACAAGTCCTGCAGTGTGGGTGTGCAGGCCTGCAGCAAGGGGCAGGGGATGAGTCAGTGGGTCAGAGCAAATAAGGCCTGCTGTAGCCTTCAGGGCCTGCAAGAGAATCAGAGAGCTGCACATGGACAGTTCAGTGTTGTTCAGTCACGCCTCGGGAGACGAGGTCCCTTTAACCCCATTTCCATCAATTTTGGGCCTATAACATGTCAGCTCCTGCTTGTCCTACAATGACAGCATGTGCTTTTCTTTCTTCACCTCCACTGTGAAAGGCATTTCCCTTTATTGATTTCTTCTATGGCTTTGTAGCCTCCAATGTCCCACAGGTATTATGTTCCATGCTTTGACACATTAAAGCAAAGCCTTTAGCTCCTGGTGTTGCCTCCCGGAAGAAAGATGGAAGAAGTCTTTGAGCACCAGTTTCCATGGCATTAGAGACAAGAAGCTGAGCCCTGATGCTGCTGCGTGTCTGCACCTCAGTGATCTCCCGCTGTTGATCTCTCCCACTCTCACCTTTCTGCCATGTGCCATCCCTGGGAATGGTTCATGTACATTCCTGTGTTACAATCCCACCTTTCCCACGTGAGTTCCTCAGGGAGTGAGTGATCCACAGAACACCCAAGCTGAGCAGTTCCAGGCCTGTGCACACTGTGCATCTGCCTTGGCCGCAGATAAACCTTCTTGTGTGATGGCAAGAGGGCAGCCTGCAGGCAGCTCACACTGCGTGTGTTTGCCTATGTCTGAGACTGCTGCAACAGTTCTCACGTGAGCATCCGTTTTGCTTGGCAGTAGAAAGAGCTGTCTTCTTCTTTCTGGAACCCTGTAACAGCTCAGACACCCAGAATGGGATAACGTTCCATGGACAGGATGAGTCTGTTTGGTGACGCAAGATCCCGGGTTCCCAGCACCTAAAAGGACATAAGATTCTGTGAGCGATTCCCTCCTTCCGGAGAGCTATGGATGTAGCAAATGGTGTTCCAAAGGCTGTTTTCTGGAATCTGAGAGCCTTTGTCCTGGGATCATAAAGGATCCTCCCCTGGTGGTGAAAAGCTGTGGGGAGGAGAGAGAGGAAGGGGGTGAGGTGCCCAGCTCCTAGTGACAAGATCTCTCTCTGCCATGGGACACGTGAGGGGAAGCTGTCAGCGATGGGGGCAGATTGTGAGGGGTGTGTGGTGAGCAGGGGCCGTGATGTGTGGGCAAAGCTGTGGTGCCCAGGCACGAGGAAGAGGGCAGAGCAGAGCGCGGTGGCCACGCAAGCATCCCCAGAGGCTTTTTGCTGCCGAGGCTGGAGGCCCCTGTGCTGGAGCTCCTGCAGCAGCGCTGTTGGCAGGAGCAGCAGGAGGTAGGAGAGCGGGCACGGGCAGGTGGTGGATGGCTCCTGGGCAGGGCCAGGCGGGCAGGGCAGGGAGCCTGTCCTGGCCACGCCAGGGGACGGCTCCTGCCTGGAGCAGCCTGGGGCTGGCGTGGGGCTGTGCGCAGAGATGGGGAGAGCGGGGAACGCCGGTGGCCCTCATTGCCTTCCCATTGCTTGTGTCTCCTAGGAGGTGGTGGCAGAGGGAGAAGGCGGCCACCCAGAGCAGGCTTATTCTCCATGGAGGGCACCAACACAACAGACCTCTCTCTGAATTACACACGTGATGGAAATTGGAGCAAAGATCGAAATGTTCAAAACCCATGTTACTTTTTTCGTGATGGAGTAATGACCTTATATTTTGTTTGTATGGTGATCTGTGTCTTTGGAATGGTGGGGAATGGAATAGTCTTGTGGTTCCTGGGTTTCCAGATGAAGCGGAATCCTTTCACCGTCTACATCCTAAATCTGGCTGTTGCTGACTGCTGTGTGCTCATTGTTTATTTTCTGCTCATACTAGGGTATATCAATTTAACAATGATTTGTTATGGTTTGGATTCTTTCGCGCCTTTCTTCTTTAAGTACGTAGGTGCAGTTCCATTTATGTGCCAATTGTTTGTCCTTAGCAGCCTGGGTCTCCTGACAGCCATCAGCACAGAGCGCTCTGTCTCTGTCATCTTCCCAATCTGGTATCGCTGCCACCGCCCAAAGCACTTGTCAGGCATCGTGAGTGGGGTTCTCTGGGCCAGTGTCGGCTCTTTCATGGTGTCCATTTATATTTGCTCTCGCTTAGATCAAAGATATGGGACAGTCTCTGCAATTGTGGGCATTTTCTATTCCGTGATTTTGTCAGTATTGATGTTGATTTCCAATGTGTCCATGGTCATAAGGCTCCGATGTGGCTCACAGAGACGGAGCCTGGGGAAACTCTATGTTGCTGTTGTGCTCAATGTCATCTTCTTCTTTGCCTTTGGGATGCCTTTCAGCATAAAAGCTTTCCACGATCTTTTGTATGATGGTTTTCTAGTTGCCGAAAATGTGACTGGGGTTCTGGCTCTGCTGAACAGCAGCATCAATCCAGTCATTTACTTCCTGGTGGGGAGCTGGCGGCAGCGCCGCTTCCAAGGCTCCATCCAAGCCGCCCTGCGCAGAGTGTTTGAAGAGAAAGTGAGGAGCAAGGAGGAGAACCCAGTGCCTGAGGGCATCCCCATGGAGTGCACTGCCCAAGGCCCTGCTGGGCAGGGGAGGCCTGAGCTCTGCTCCCCCTTGCAATGACCCTGTAATGGATGGGAACCTAGCTGAGAGTTGACTCCCTCTCATGCCTGAGAGACAGAACAAAGGATGTTGTTTGCAGCAGGGTGTTCGGTAGAGTACACACGTTTATGTTCATTGTGAGTGTTTGTCAGAAAGAGGCAGGAAAGAGAGGGGTGCAGCTGTTCTATGATCTTCACACTTGGCCACACTGGGGTGCCTGGACAACGCTCTCAGCGTGGACAATGCTGAGAGCATGAGAAACTGCACAGTCCCATGAGTAAACAATCAGAGATCTGGCATAAAGCCGCTTGTTTTGGTATGGGTATAAAAGAAGGACTCTCTGGTGGCCATGGGAGAAGCCTCACCTATGGGTGGACGCACTGCATATGAATTTTCCCTGTTACCTGAGACTCCTGGCATCAGCTGCAATGGGGCTTCACAGCTGGAATTGTGGCACTGGATGATGATTCTGTGGTAGCTGGTGATGTATTTCTTCTTAATCTCTGTTGTCTCTATACAGTCATGATTTGATGCATTGCAAAGTTTCTTTGGTACTTTCCTTACACATCCATATATCTCTGATTTGCTTTACTGTGCTTGTTCACTCTAGATAGTGACAGATATTTATCTAATTCACATTAGTGTCAGTGCAATAGTGTGCTTATTGTCTTTAGTGTGCTTGTTTAATAAACTCTGCAGATTATAGAGCTAGCATGTGGTCACTTTGCGATGTATCCTGCCTGTCAGCAGAAGAGACCCTTGTGGCCCTGTATCCCCCAGATAAACTGCGTGTGCTTTGGCTGAGCAGCCGAGTGTTGTGGTGCTTTGGGGGAGCTCTTTGCGTGGGGAAGGCGTGAGAGAGAAACCCTGGGGGAGTTCTGTCCCTGTCTCCTGTCCCAGCCAAGCAGGGCTCTGGAAAGGACTGCAAAGACAGGGAAGCCAAGGAGGACCCCTGGTGCGTGCTGGGGGGATTTGTGTTGTAGAGGAGAAGGCAAAGGGAAGCATTGCAAAATGGACTGTGAGGGAGAAAATAGTAAAAGAGGAATGAAAAGCGTAAGAGATAGATAGAAAGAAAAGGAAGAAGGCAAGAGAGAAAGCCATTAATTAAGCCAGGAATGAAGAAAGGAAGTGGGGAAGGAAGGAAGGAAGGAAGGAAGGAAGGAAGGAAGGAAGGAAGGGAGGGAGGAAGGGAGGAAGGGAGGGAGGAAAGGAGGGAGGAAGGAAGGGAGAAAGGAAGAAAGGAAGAAGGAAAGAAGGAAAAAAAGAAAGAAGGAAAGAAGGAAAGAAGGAAAGAAGGAAAGAAGGAAAGAAGGAAAGAAGGAAAGAAGGAAAGAAGGAAAGAAGGAAAGAAGGAAAGAAGGAAAGAAAGAAAGAAAGAAAGAAAGAAAGAAAGAAAGAAAGAAAGAAAGAAAGAAAGAAAGAAAGAAAGAAAGAAAGAAAGAAAGAAAGAAAGAAAGAAAGAAAGAAAGAAAGAAAGAAAGAAAGAAAGAAAAAGAAAAAGAGAGGCAGGAACGAATGAAGGGTGGGAGACTGGAGAAAAGGAAGGCAGAAAGAAAGGGGAAAAGGAAGGGAAAAGGAGGCAAGAAAACAAAGCTGTGGCTGCCCCGTCCTTGACAATGTTTAAATAAAGTTTGGATGGCGTTCAGAGCATCATCCAACCTGCTCTAGTGGAAGGTGTCCCTGCCCATGACAGGGGTTGGAACTGGATGAGCTTTAAGCTCCCTTCCAACATAAACCATTCTGTGGTTCCATGACTTCATGCAGAGGGGAAAGAATGGATAACTTCCCACAGGGAAAGAAGCGGGGTAATGGGTGGGTGAACACAGATCCCTGCCACATGTTGGTTGCTGCTCTCCCCTGGTGGCTGCGTGCCTTGAAACAGTTGTGCAGAGCTGCTCAGCACCTCGTGGTATGGCCAGGATCAGAGTGGCAGCATCAGGCTTCCTCCTCATGCTGAGCTGGAGAACCAAATGTACACACAAATAGAAGTGTGATGCTCCTGATTTGTACAGAGGAAAGTGACCCATACATCTGCTCATGTTAATTTCCATATTTCAGGCTTTTACTGGTCATGGGCACAGAGGTGCATTCAGTGGAGTTACTATGAGTACACGAGCAGGAGTGCTGGGAATGTACTGCTCAGGGGCACTGCTGAACCCATCCTTTGCTCAGAGGGATCGAACCCTGCCACTGAAGAGTGCGGCACATTCCCATGTAAGGAGCATGCTCTTGCTGCCTGCCCAGCTCTGCAGCCCAGCCCGGCCTGCCTTTGTGCCCCTCCATCAGGCAGGAGCTCAGGGCCGGCTCTGCTCACCGCTGCTTTGGACACCAGAGCAGAAGAGCAAGGATGCTCCTTGTGATCAGAACCCCTCTCCTGCCATCTACAGGCACCAGCCCCGCACATGTCTGTGCAACCAGCGCTGGGAGTGGGCTGGATGTGACCCTGTTGTCCCCTGAGCCCGGGGTCTGTGTGAGCAGAGGGACTGGGGCTCCTGTTCGGGACAGTTTCTCCTTCTCATTTGCTTTCTCTGAGTCCATCTCACATTCACTCTTTCATTGTTTCTTAGTTCCCTTATTCCCTCCCCTTTTTCTTAATTTCAACTTTCCCCTTTTTCTTTTCATTCATTTCCCCTTTCCTCCCTTTCCTTTTCTTGCCTTGCCTTGCCCAGACTTGCCTAGCCTTGTCTTTCCTTCCCTTGACTTCCCTTCCCTTTCCTTGACTTCCCTACCTTTCACTTTCCTTGCCTTCTCTTCCCTTCCTATCCTTACCTACCCTTTTCATTATCTTCCCTTCCCTTGACTTGCCTTCCCTTGCCTTGCCTTCCCTTCCTTTAAGTTCCATTTCCTTCACTTTTTTCCCTTCCCCTCCCTACTCTTTTCTTCCTTTCCCTCCCTTTCCCTTGCCTTGCCTTGATTTCCCTTCCCTTCCTTTCCCTTCCCTTCCTTTCCATTGCCTTGCCTTGATTTCCGTTCCCTTCCCTTCCTTTTCTTTCTATTGCCTTCCTTTCTTTTCCTTTCCATTGCCTTGCCTTGCCTTCCATTCTCTTCCTTTCCATTGCCCTCCCTTCCCTTCCTTTTCCTTCGTTTGCCTTGTCTTTCCTTCCCTTGACTTCCCTTTCCTTCCTTTCTCTTTCCTTGTTTTGCCTTCCCTTCCCTACCCTTTTCTTCTTTGTCTTTCCCTTGCCTTGCCTTGTCTTGCCTTCCCTTGATTCCCTTCCCTTTCTTCCATTGCCTTCCCTTCCTTTCCTTTCCATTGTCTTCCCTTCCTTTCCATTGTCTTCCCTTCCTTTCCCTTCTCTTGACTTGCCTTCCTTTCCCTTCTCTTCCCTTCCCTTCCATTCCCTTCCATTTCTTTTCCTTCCCTTGCTTTACCTTCTCTTCCCTTGCCTTTCATTTCCTTCTTTTCCTTTCCCTTTCTTTTCCTTCCTTTCCATTTCCTCTCCTTTTTTTTTCGTTTTTGTCTTCTTCCTTTTCCTTGCCATTCCCTTCGTTGTTCTCTTTGCCTTTACCTTTACATTTCTCCTTGCCTTTCATTGCCTTCCTTCCTTGGCCTTCCTTGCATTTCATTGCCCTTTCCTTTCCTTTTCCTTTTCCTTTCCCTTTCCTTTCCTTTATTTTTGCCTTTCGTTGATTGTTTCCTGTTCCTTCCTTCCTTCCTTCCATTCTTTCTCTAACCCTCAATTTTTCTTGTTTCTCCTTTTCTGTTGCTCTTCTTCTCTGTCACACTCTCCAAATTTATGTGTTTTCCTGTGCTGCCTTCTCTCTTTCTCTCTCTTTCTCCATTTCTCTCGCATTCCCCTCTTTCAGCCTCACTGTCCATTTTGCAGGTTTCCCTTTGATTTCTCTTCCTCACCCCAAGTCCCTCAGGAATGAACACAGTGGTCCTCCTCGGCTTCCCTGTCTTTGCAGTCCCTTTACCAGAGCCCTGCTTGCCTGGGACCAGAGACACAGCCACAGCTCCCCCAGGGCCTCTCTCTCCCACCTTCCCCACGCAAGGAGCTCCCCCAAAGCACCACAACACTCGGCTGCTCAGCCAAAGCACACACAGTTTATTTGGGGACACAGGGACAGGAGCCTCATAGGAAGGGGGAGTAGAGCTCAGGCCTCCCCCTGCCCAGCAGGGCCTTGGGCAGTGCTCTCCATGGGGATGCCCTCAGGCACGGGGCTCTCCTCCTTGCTCCTCGCTTTCTCTTCAAACACCCTGCGCAGGGCGGCTTGGATGGAGCCTTGGAAGCAGCGCTGCCGCCAGCTCCCCACCAGGAAGTAAATGACTGGATTGATGCTGCTGTTCAGCAGAGCCAGAACCAGAGTGGTTTTTTCTGGAAATAAAATACTTGAAAGGGACAGACCGAGGAAAACCTTAACACTGAAAGGCATCCCAAAGGCAAAGAAGAAGATGACATTGAGCACAACAGCAACATAGAGTTTCCCCAGGCGCCGTCTTTGTGAGCCACATCGGAGCCTCATGACCATGGACGCGTTGGAAATCAACATCAATAATGACAATATCAAGGAATAGGCAATGGCCACACTTTTAAATATTGTTACATGAATTTCATCAAATTTGAAGCAAAGATAAAAGGCCAAAAAGAAAGAGCCGATGCTGGCCCAGAGCACCCCACTCACGATGCCTGACAAGTGCTTTGGGCGGTGGCAGCGATACCAGATTGGGAAGATGACAGAGACAGAGCGCTCCGTGCTGATGGCTGTCAGGAGACCCAGGCTGCTAAGGACAAAGAAGTGGCACAGGAATTCAACTGCATCTACAAAATTAATGAAGAAAGGAAAAAAAGATTTCAAATCATAACAAATTACTGTTAAATTAAAAAATGCCAATGTGAACAGAAAAAACAAGAGGAGCACACAGCAGTCAGCAACAGCCAGATTTAGGATGTAGATGGTGAAAGGATTCCGCTTCATCTGGAAGCCCAGGAACCACAAGACTATTCCATTCCCCACCATTCCAAAGACACAGATCTCTGTGAGAAAAGGTGTCAGGATCATCTCTGTGGCCGATGTATGGACACATGGAAGTTCACTATCTTCCCCATAGCTCCAATTTCCATCATATGTGTAATTCAGAGAGAGGTCTGTTGTGTTGGTGTCCTCCATGGAGAATGAGGCTGCTCTGGGTGGCCGCCTTCTCCCTCTGCCACCACCTCCTAGGAGACACAAGCAATGGGAAGGCAATGAGGGCCATCGGTGTTCCCTGCTCTCCCCATCTCTGCGCACAGCCCCACGCCAGCCCCAGGCTGCTCCAGGCAGGAGCCGTCCCCTGGCGTGGCCAGGACAGGCTCCCAGCCCTGCCCGCCTGGCCCTGCCCAGGAGCCATCTCCCACCTGCCCGTGCCCGCTCTCCTACCTCCTGCTGCTCCTGCCAACAGCGCTGCTGCAGGAGCTCCAGCACAGGGGCCTCCAGCCTCGGCAGCACAAAGCCTCTGGGGATGCTTGCGTGGCCACCGCGCTCTGCTCTGCCCTCTTCCTCGTGCCTGGGCACCACAGCTTTGCCCACACATCACGGCCCCTGCTCACCACACACCCCTCACAATCTGCCCCCATCACTGACAGCTTCCCCTCACATGTCCCATGGCAGAGAGAGATCTTGTCACTAGGAGCTGGGCACCTCACCCCCTTCCTCTCTCTCCTCCCCCCAGCTTTTCACCACCAGGGGAGGATCCTTTATGACCCCAAGACAAAGTCTCTAAGATTCCATAAAACAGCCTTTGGAACACCATTTACTACATCCATAGCTCTCAGGGAGGAGGAAATCACTCACAGAATCTTATGTCCCTTCAGCAAGCGGATGATGGGGAAGAGATTTGGCAATGAGATGTCAAGAGAATCCCTTCAGCAGATGCAGACAATGAGGCAGAGCATGGCCTTGTGGCAACTTGCCATGAGAAATCACCATTCCTCATATAGAGAACATCACAAGGGCTTTGCCCACTGCCTCTAATCACATCCTGATGCACATGTGTCTCCTCTGAGATTACACTGTGTGGGGTACGTAGTGTTGCAAATGAGCTTTTATCTACAAGTGGTTCCTGTCACACAATCTCCTCCCTCAGCAGCACACGGAACGACATTTTCATTGCTTAGTTTTCTCCATCTTTGCTGTGTTTCCCAGCTTCTAAATACCATTTTCTGGGAGTCACAGCCTGTGCTTGTCACCCCCAAGGCTGGAGTCTTCCAAGGGTATCCCTTGATTTCATGTGGTGAACACACGGTAATGAGCAAGCTCCATAGTCTCTGCAGGGCTGCAGCCTGGAGCTGCAGGAGTTAAGGCTTAAAGGTAGGCTTGAAGCAGGGCTGGAGCACAGGCTGAAGGGCCACCCATGAGAGGGGATGGAGACAGGGCTTCAGGCAGGGACAAGTCCTGCAGTGTGGGTGTGCAGGCCTGCAGCAAGGGGCAGGGGATGAGTCAGTGGGTCAGAGCAAATAAGGCCTGCTGTAGCCTTCAGGGCCTGCAAGAGAATCAGAGAGCTGCACATGGACAGTTCAGTGTTGTTCAGTCACGCCTCGGGAGACGAGGTCCCTTTACCCTCATTTCCATCACTTTTGGTCCTATAGCATGTCAGCTCCTGCTTGTCCTACAATGACAGCATGTGCTTTTCTTTCTTCACCTCCACTGTGAAAGGCATTTCCCTTTATTGATTTCTTCTATGGCTTTGTAGCCTCCATTGTCCCACAGGTATTATGTTCCATGCTTTGACACATTAAAGCAAAGCCTTTAGCTCCTGGTGCTGCCTCCCGGAAGAAAGATGGAAGAAGTCTTTGAGCACCACTTTCCATGGCATTAGAGACAAGAAGCTGAGCCCTGATGCTGCTGCGTGTCTGCACCTCAGTGATCTCCCGCTGTTGATCTCTCCCACTCTCACCTTTCTGCCATGCGCCATCCCTGGGAATGGTTCATGTACATTCCTGTGTTACAATCCCACCTTTCCCACGTGAGTTCCTCAGGGAGTGAGTGATCCACAGAACACCCAAGCTGAGCAGTTCCAGGCCTGTGCACACTGTGCATCTGCCTTGGCCGCGGACAATCCTTCTTGGCTGATGGCAAGAGGGCAGCCTGCAGGCAGCTCACACTGCGTGTGCTTGCCTATGTCTGAGACTGCTGCAACAGTTCTCACGTGAGCATCCATTTTGCTTGGCAGTAGAAAGAGCTGTCTTCTTCTTTCTGGCACCCCTGTAACAGCTCAGACACCCAGAATGGGATTACGTTCCATGGACAGGGTGGGTCTGTTTGATGACGCAAGATCCCGGGTTCCCAACACCTAAAAGGACATAAGATTCTGTGAGCGATTCCCATCCTTCCGGAGAGCTATGGATGTAGTAAATGGTGTTCCAAAGGCTGTTTTCTGGAATCTGAGAGCCTTTGTCCTGGGATCATAAAGGATCCTCCCCTGGTGGTGAAAAGCTGGGGGGAGGAGAGAGAGGAAGGGGGTGAGGTGCCCAGCTCCTAATGACAAGATCTCTCTCCGCCATGGGACTTGTGAGGGGAAGCTGTCAGCGATGGGGGCAGATTGTGAGGGGTGTGTGGTGAGCAGGGGCCGTGATGTGTGGGCAAAGCTGTGGTGCCCAGGCACGAGGAAGAGGGCAGAGCAGAGCGCGGTGGCCACGCAAGCATCCCCAGAGGCTTTGTGCTGCCGAGGCTGGAGGCCCCTGTGCTGGAGCTCCTGCAGCAGCGCTGTTGGCAGGAGCAGCAGGAGGTAGGAGAGCGGGCACGGGCAGGTGGGAGATGGCTCCTGGGCAGGGCCAGGCGGGCAGGGCTGGGAGCCTGTCCTGGCCACGCCAGGGGACGGCTCCTGCCTGGAGCAGCCTGGGGCTGGTGTGGGGCTGTGCGCAGAGATGGGGAGAGCGGGGAACGCCGATGGCCCTCATTGCCTTCCCATTGCTTGTGTCTCCTAGGAGGTGGTGGCAGAGGGAGAAGGCGGCCACCCAGAGCAGGCTCATTCTCCATGGAGGGCACCAACACAACAGACCTCTCTCTGAATTACACATATGATGGAAATTGGAGCTATGGGGAAGATAGTGAACTTCCATGTGTCCATACGTCGGCCACAGAGATGATCTTGACACCTTTTCTCACAGGGATCTGTATCTTTGGAATGGTGGGGAATGGAATAGTCTTGTGGTTCCTGGGCTTCCAGATGAAGCGGAATCCTTTCACCGTCTACATCCTAAATCTGGCTGTTGCTGACTGCTGTGTGCTCCTCTTGTTTTTTCTGTTCTCATTGGCATTTTTCAATTTAACAGTCATTTGTTATGGTTTGAAATCTTTTTTTCCTTTCTTCATTAATTTTGTAGATGCAGTTGAATTCCTGTGCCACTTCTTTGTCCTTAGCAGCCTGGGTCTCCTGACAGCCATCAGCACGGAGCGCTCTGTCTCTGTCATCTTCCCAATCTGGTATCGCTGCCACCGCCCAAAGCACTTGTCAGGCATCGTGAGTGGGGTGCTCTGGGCCAGCATCGGCTCTTTCATTTTGGCCTTTTACCTTTGCTTCGAATTTGATGTAATTCATGTAACAATATTTAAAAGTGTGGCCATTGCCTATTCCTTGATATTGTCATTATTGATGTTGATTTCCAACGTGTCCATGGTCATGAGGCTCCGATGTGGCTCACAGAGACGGCGCCTGGGGAAACTCTATGTTGCTGTTGTGCTCAATGTCATCTTCTTCTTTGCCTTTGGGATGCCTTTCAGTGTTAAGGTTTTCCTCGATCTGTCCGTTTCGAGTATTTTATTTCCAGAAAAAACCACTCTGGTTCTGGCTCTGCTGAACAGCAGCATCAATCCAGTCATTTACTTCCTGGTGGGGAGCTGCCGGCAGCGCCGCTTCCAAGGCTCCATCCAAGCCGCCCTGCGCAGAGTGTTTGAAGAGAAAGCGAGGAGCAAGGAGGAGAGCCCCGTGCCTGAGGGCATCCCCATGGAGAGCACTGCCCAAGGCCCTGCTGGGCAGGGGGAGGCCTGAGCTCTGCTCCCCCTTCCTATGAGGCTCCTGTCCCTGTCCCCCCAAATAAACTGTGTGTGCTTTGGCTGAGCAGCCGAGTGTTGTGGTGCTTTGGGGGAGCTCCTTGCGTGGGGAAGGTGGGAGAGAGAGGCCCTGGGGGAGCTGTGGCCGTGTCTCTGGTCCCAGGCAAGCAGGGCTCTGGCAAAGGGACTGCAAAGACAGGGAAGCTGAGGAGGACCCCTGGGTTCATTCCTGAGGGACTTGGGGTGAGGAAGAGAAATCAAAGGGAAACCTGCAAACTGGAGAGTGAGGCTGAAAGAGGGGAATGTGAGAGAAACTGAGAAAAAGAGAGAAAGAGAGAGAAAGAGAGAAGGCGGCACAGGAAAACACATAAATTTGGAGAGTGTTAGAGAGAAGAAGAGGAACAGAAAAGGAGAAACAAGAAAAATTGAGGGTTAGAGAAAGAATGGAAGGAAGGAAGGAAGGAACAGGAAACAATCAATGAAAGGCAAAAATGAAGGAAAGGAAAGGAAAGGAAAGCAAAAGAAAGGAAAGGAAAGGAAAAGGAAAAGGAAAGGAAAGGGCAATGAAATGCAAGGAAGGCAAAGGAAGGAAGGCAATGAAAGGCAAGGAGAAATGTAAAGGTAAAGGCAAAGAGAACAGTGAAGGGAATGGCAAGGAACAGGAAGAAGACAAAAACGAAAAAAAGGAGAGGAAATGGAAAGGAAGAGAAGGAAATGAAAGGCAAGGGAAGAGAAGGTAAAGCAAGGGAAGGAAAAGAAATGGAAGGGAATGGAAGGGAAGGGAAGAGAAGGGAAAGGAAGGCAAGGCAATGGAATGGAAAGGAAGGGAAGACAATGGAAAGGAAGGGAAGACAATGGAAAGTAAAGGAAGGGAAGGCAATGGAAGAAAAGGAAATCAAGGGAAGGCAAGAGAAGGCAAGGCAAAGGAAAGGAAAGACAAAGAAGAAAAGGGTAGGGAAGGGAAGGCAAAACAAGGAAAGAGAAAGGAAGGAAAGGGAAGTCAAGGGAAGGAAAGACAAGGCAAAAGAAGGAAAAGGAAGGGAAGGGAAGGGAGGGCAATAGAAAGGAAGAGAACGGAAGGCAAGGCAAGGCAATGGAAAGGAAAAGAAAGGAAGGCAATAGAAAGAAAAGGAATGGAAGGGAAATCAAGGCAAGGTAATGGAACTGAAGGGAAAGGAAGGGAAATCAAGGCAAGGCAAGGGAAAGGAAGGGAAAGGAAGAAAGGGGTAGGGAGGGGAAAGGAAAAAAGTGAAGGAAATGGAACTTAAAGGAAGGGAAGATAATGGAAAGGGAAGGTAAGGATAGGAAGGGAAGAGAAGGCAAGGAAAGTGAAAGGTAGGGAAGTCAAGTTAAGGAAAGGGAAGGGAAGTCAAGGGAAGGAAAGACAAGGCTAGGCAAGTCTGGGCAAGGCAAGGCAAGAAAAGGAAAGGGGAAATGAATGAAAAGGAAAAGGGGAAAGTTGAAATTAAGAAAAAGGGGAGGGAATAAGGGAACTAAGAAACAATGAAAGAGTGAATGTGAGAGGGACTCAGAGAAAGCAAATGAGAAGGAGAAACTGTCCCAAACAGGAGCCCCAGTCCCTCTGCTCACACAGACCCCGGGTTCAGGGGACTACGGGGTCACATCCAGCCCACACCCGGCGCTGTTTGCACAGACATGTGCGGGGCTGGTGCCTCTAGATGGCAGGAGATGGGTTCTGATCACACGGAGCATCCTTGCTCTTCTGCTCTGGTGTCCAAAGCAGTGGTGAGCAGAGCCAGCCCTGAGCTCCTGCCTGATGGAGAGGCACAAAGACAGGCCGGGCTGGGCTGCAGAGCTGGGCAGGCAGCAAGAGCACGCTCCTTACATGGGAATGTGCCGCACTCTTCAGTGGCAGGGTTCGATCCCTCTGAGCAAAGGATGGGTTCAGCAGTGCCCCTGAGCAGCACGTTCCCGGCACTCCTGCTCGTGTACTCATAGTAACTCCACTGAATGCACCTCTGTGCCCATGACCAGTAAAAGCCTGAAATATGGAAATTAACATGAGCAGATGTATGGGTCACTTTCCTCTGTACAAATCAGGAGCATCACACTTCTATTTGTGTGTACATTTGGTTCTCCAGCTCAGCATGAGGAGGAAGCCTGATGCTGCCACTCTGATCCTGGCCATACCACGAGGTGCTGAGCAGCTCTGCACAACTGTTTCAAGGCACGCAGCCACCAGGGGAGAGCAGCAACCAGCATGTGGCAGGGATCTGTGTTCACCCACCCATTTCCCTGCTTCTTCCCCTGTGGGAAGTTATCCATTCTTTCCCCTCTGCATGAAGTCATGGAACCACAGACTGGTTTATGTTGGCAGGGAGCTTAAAGCTCATCCAGTTCCAAGCCCTGACATGGGCAGGGACACCTTCCACTAGAGCAGGTTGGATGATGCTCTGAACGCTATCCAAACTTTATTTAAACATTGTCAAGGACGGGGCAGCCACAGCTTTGTTTTCTTGTCTCCTTTTCCCTTCCTTTTCCTCTTTCCTTCTGCCTTCCTTTTCTCCAGTCTCCCACCGTCCCTTCCGTTCTCTCTCCCTCCCTTCTTTCTCCCTCCCTTCCTTTCTCCCTGCCTCCCTCCCTTCTTTCTCCCTCCCTTCCTTTCTCCCTGCCTCCCTCCCTTCATTCCTGCCTCCCTCTTTCTTTCTTTCTTTCTTTCTTTCTTTCTTTCTTTCTTTCTTTCTTTCTTTCTTTCTTTCTTTCTTTCTTTCTTTCTTTCTTTTTTTTTTTGTTTCTTTCTTTCTTTCTTTCTTTTTTTCTTTCTTTCTTTCTTTCTTTCTTTCTTTCTTTCTTTATTTCTTTCTTTCTTTCTTTCTTTCTTTCTTTCTTTCTTTCTTTCTTTCTTTTCTTTCTTTCTTTTTCTTTCTTTCTTCTTTCCTTCTTTCTTTCCTTCCTTCCTTCTTTCTTTCCGTCTTTCCTTCCTTCCTTCCTTCCTTCCTTCCTTCCTTGCTTCCTTCCTTGCTTCCTTCCTTTCTTCCTTCCTTCCTTCCTTCCTGCCGCGGCCAGGTGGAGGGGAGAAAACACCGATACGATGTAGGTTCACAAAATGCTCCGCTTATTGATTACAAGGCTGCTCTTAATATACTGTCTTACACGCGATCACGCATTACTTGATTGGCTGCTTTGCTTTGCCCACGAGGGATACACGCTCCCCTTTACCTCTCCTGATTGGTTTCACACCTTCGCTTCAGCTTAGCATTACATCATGCTTCTGCAATTACTGGCATCCTGTTACTGCATTCCTGTTTTGCTGATCTTGACACTTCTTCTTCTTTTAACCTGGGGTCATAATTTCACTTTCTCACAGCTTGCTGTAGGCCTGTTCAAGCGCCCATGCTCGACCCCCAACATCTCCCCCTCTTTTTTCAAATAAAGCATTACTCATCTGCTGCACGCGTTGCATAATACATTGTAACAAACAAGGTCCAAAAAACAAAATTAACAACATAATCATTATTGGTCCGCTAAACATCATGATTAAACTCCTTAACCAACTACTTATTCCTAACGATTTTAACCAAGAGTCTATAGGATTTGTTTCTACAGCAAGTTCTTTTATATTTTCTTTAAGTTCAAATATTTTCTTGTGAATAGATTCAGAATGATCAGAAAGATTCATACAACACATGCCCAGAAGCATTCTAATGCAAAGGGGATGTGAAGCAGCTGCAGGATTAAACTGTACAGTGTTAACAGTCAAGGAGTTACACTCCCCCTTTTTTTTTTTTTATCAGACAAAAAGCCATTTATTGCAAAGCATTAACTCCTTATATACTATTGCTTACACACACCTACAGCAATTTGGCATATCATGATTGGATACTTGTCTTGAAGACCCTTAGTGACTAACATATAATTGGTTAAGCACAGGTGTGAGAACTTGACCTCAAAAACTTGCCAACAGTCCACAGTTCTCATAACTCAGTGAATTACAGCTTCTTCTTATCTTGCTTGCTTAGGCTTCCTCGGGCCTCCCATGGTCTTGCTGTATCCCTCGGAGTTATTCAGAGCTCATGTACCAAATATTAATTTTCCTGTGAGAACACTGTCTCCACATCTCCCCCTTTTTAGTTTTACTTAAAGTTTTTTACAATTTGGTTTGTCTGCTCTGTCACTGCTTGACTTGTGTAACATTACAACCCACTACTCTAGGCAGCATTATTTCAGTCAGATTAGTCTGATTTGAAGTCACTTGATGTCACCTTTATAACATGTGGCATACCAGTGAATCCTACACACCATGTAACAGGATGGAATAATGAGGATTTAACACATGTGCTCAGTATACTTGTCCATTACCGATGGTCACACATAATAGAACAGATATTACAAAGGTTTTACACAGATTTCTATCATTGCTGTTTCTTTATGTTGTTCTGTGGCTTTATACTTTTCGCTGGCAGTCAGTATGGTCCTGTTGATAGCTGTACACAGCTGGGCCTTCCCTTTTTCTCCTGTATGGCTCTCTGATAACAGTGGAGGCCATCCCTCACATCAAGGTCTGGCATGGCATGTGTCTCCACCGCTCTACACCTGCTGGGTTGCAGCCAGCAGTGGAGCTAAAGGTTCTTCCTTGGTGGCAAGCACAGAGGCCAACCCAGTCTTGCCCTTGACTGTGGTAGCAGGCATTGGGTCAATCTCTGTCCTTGCACCTTGTTGTCAATGCAGAGTTTCACCTGCTTAACCCAGTAACAAGTCACTACTATAGCAAAGCACACACAGATTTACATTAGCAGAGTAACTATCACAGAGTGCATCAGCATGTTGAAGATGCTGATGACAGTGAGGGACTAACCAAAGAAATTTCTTACAGTGGAGTTTTCCCACCCTCTTAATTTGTTCAATTACCTGCTTTATAACACTACCATCATATTAGAATTTTTCTAGCTTTTGCCTTAGCATTTTCTAGCAGCTGCTGCAAATTTGCATATTCTAATATTTCTTTTACAAGTGACAAATCCATACAATACAAGGTATAGTTTCTTGTTAGCAACTGGCTAGTAAATACAGGTGGTTTTATATGCAAAATCACAACCTCTAATAATAGCTACTTTACAAGCATGCATATTCAAGCTGTTAATTTTCAGTTGCCCTCAAGTGATTTTTTTTTTTGTATTACACATGCATATTGTCTGGAAAACAAGCTTTAAGCAATATACATCAAAACTACAGTCATTAATAACAGCTAGAATGTGTTATCATTACTCTTTTTTTTTTTTTTTTTCAAAGTCGCTCACCTTGCTTTGCACAGCTAAAACCACCGGCTATCGGCAGCAGCCTTCTCAGCAGCAGAAACAAATACCTGCCGCATTTCTGCATTAACCCTTTCTTTCCCAAAGTGTTAAACTGCTACCCATTAAAAACTTTTATATGAACCTGACAACAAAAAATACACAGAAAACTGTCTGCCCTCATCACACACACACACATATGGGATCCCACAAGCACATTCCACACAACTACAATATTTGAAACACAAAATCCAGACAATCATTGCTCCCACTGCACAGTCCCACATACAGGATGTGGCACAAGGACCCTGTAAAGACTACCAGGAAACCAGCTCCAAGAAGCATCATCACAGTGCAAGGTGGCAGGCTCAACCTTAGCGGGCATCCACGCAGAGGCTCTGCCTCCCTCACATCGCATGAGGCTTGGGCTTTTATACTGACCAAAATGCACACTCGTTCCAACACAGGTGGCCAGCCTATATCGGAAGAAGTTGCCAGCAATACCTCTAAAGGTTTCCAAGGGTCGATAGAAACATGGACATACTTATATTTACCAACTTCTAGTACATGAGTATCACAGAGAGACTGTATCAAAGGAGTTGTATACGGGGTCCCAACTCCACAATCTGACACATTCTGCCCGTTACCCCTGATAAGAGCATACAAGAGACCTTCCCATCTCGGGTGGGAAGCACACACACCATGGGAAACCGTGCAATACATCCACATCCCCCACCCATCTCACTTCTCCCTTTACAGCTACCCATTTATCATGAGGATATGGGGGATATAAATCAGGCTTCTTTTCCGGATGAATAGGCTCCAGGTCAAGAGCACCATCCAGGTCAGCACTGGCATTATCAGGCGTCAGAATCTCAGGATCAGCAACAGCAAATTGATGAATGTGCACAGGCTCCTTCTCGGGGTCAATAGGGTCTGAATCAAAAGGATCATCTTCATCCCCGACATCAATCTTCGCAGCCATAGCGGCAACCGGCGGAGATTCGGGGGGGGGAGGGGGGGGGGGGCACTGGTTTCCATGATCTCATTTTTTTTGACTTTAACATCTCTAAAACAGTTCTCCAACTTACTAACAAACTTTTCACAGCTTCATTGCCTTTCGTGGCTGCATTCCACAGCTTAACTCCTGCCCCGTTCCACAAGGATATCTCAAATCCGGTAGACTCATAAATCTCTGGGTAACGTGTCTTCGACCATTTCAACATTAACTTTAGGTCTGTCTCTTTAAGGGTTGCTCCCTTCACCTTAGGAAGGACTGAAAACATCCATAAATCAGGGGCTTCTTCCTTAGTAATTTTCTCCCAAGTCTCGAGATTAAAAGCTTCACCGACTCCCACAATTCTTCCCCTATCTTACGCCATTGATCTTTGGAGAATAACTGTCCCGTATTTTCTAACAACCCCCTTCGTCGGCACCAAAATAAAAAGTCCACAAGTTCCTGTCGGGGTATCGAGTACCCTGTTTTCTTCGCTACGCATAGCAGTCCCTCTATCGTAGCCTTTTCTATCGCTGATACAGCGGAACCCATCCCGAACCAGACCGCAGTCTGCCTGACTCACTGGTCAGCCGTGGCCACGTAATTTGAGCTCCTTTCCTGCCTCTTTTGGACAACCTGCCGCTCTCGGGCAGCCGGGATCTCCACCTTCTCTCGTCTGCGGTCTCTCTCTCTCCTGGTATCACGTCGGGGTCACCAGAATGCCGCGGCCAGGTGGATGGGAGAAAACACCGATACGATGTAGGTTCACAAAATGCTCCGTTTATTGATTACAAGGCTGCTCTTAATATACTGTCTTACACGCGATCACGCATTACTTGATTGGCTGCTTTGCTTTGCCCACGAGGGATACACGCTCCCCTTTACCTCTCCTGATTGGTTTCACACCTTCGCTTCAGCTTAGCATTACATCATGCTTCTGCAATTACTGGCATCCTGTTACTGCATTCCTGTTTTGCTGATCTTGACACTTCTTCATCTTTTAACCTGGGGTCATAATTTCACTTTCTCACACCTTGCTGTAGGCCTGTTCAAGCGCCCATGCTCGACCCCAACACCTTCCTTCCTTCCTTCCTTCCTTCCTTCCTTCCTTCCTTCCTTCCTTCCTTCCTTCCTTCCTTCCTGGCTTACTTAAGGGCTTTCTCTCTTGCCTTCTTCTTTTTCTTTCTATCTATCTCTTACTCTTTTCATTCCTCTTTTATTTTTTTATCCCTCACACTCCAATCTGCGATGCTTCCCTTTGTCTTCTCCTCTACAACACAAATCCCCCCAGCACGCACCAGAGGTCCTCCTTGGCTTCCCTGTCTTTGCAGTCCCTTTCCAGAGCCCTGCTTGGCTCGGACAGGAGACACGGCCAGAACTCCCCCAGGGCTTCTCTCTCACACCTTCCCCACGCAAAGTGCTCCCCCAAAGTACCACAACACTCGGCTGCTCAGCCAAAGCACACACAGTTTATCTGGGGGATACAGGGCCACAAGGGTCTCTTCTGCTGACAGGCAGGATACGTCGCAAAGTGACCACACGCTAGCTCTATAATCTGCAGAGTTTATTAAACAAGCACACTAAAGACAATAAGCACACTAAAGACAATGACACTAATGTGAATTAGATAAATATCTCTCACTATCTAGAGTGAACAAGCACAGTAAAGCAAATCAGAGATATATGGATCTGTAAGGAAAGTACCAAAGAAACTTTGCAATGCATCAAATCATGACTGTATAGAGACAACAGAGATTAAGAAGAAATACATCACCAGCTACCACTGAATCATCATCCAGTGCCACACTTCCAGCTGGGAAGCCCCATTGCAGCTGATGCCAGGAGTCTCAGGTAACAGGGAAAATTCATATGCAGTGCGTCCACCCATAGGTGAGGCTTCTCCCATGGCCACAAGAGAGTCCTTCTTTTATACCCATACCAAAACAAGCGGCTTTATGCCAGATCTCTGATTGTTTACTCATGGGACCGTGCAGTTTCTCATGATCTCAGCATTGTCCACGCTGAGAGCGTTGTCCAGGCACCCCAGTGTGGCCCAGTGTGAAGATCATAGAACAGCTGCACCCCTCTCTTTCCTGCCTCTTTCTGACAAACAGTCACGATGAACATAAACGTGTGTACTCTACCGAACACCCTGCTGCAAACAACATCCTTTGTTCTGTCTCTCAGGCATGAGAGGGAGTCAACTCTCAGCTGGGTTCCCATCCATTACAGGGTCATTGCAAGGGGGAGCAGAGCTCAGGCCTCCCCCTGCCCAGCAGAGCCTTGGGCAGTGCTCTCCATGGGGATGCCCTCAGGCACGGGGCTCTCCTCCTTGCTCCTCCCTTTCTCTTCAAACACTCTGTGCAGGGCGGCTTGGATGGAGCCTTGGAAGCGGCGCTGCCGGCAGCTCCCCACCAGGAAGTAAATGACTGGATTGATGCTGCTGTTCAGCAGAGACAGAACCAGAGTCACAGTATTAGGAAACCGAAAACCATAAAATAAAAGATTAAGGAAGGCATCTACAGTGTAAGGCATCCCAAAGGCAAAGAAGAAGATGACATTGAGCACAACAGCAACATAGAGTTTCCCCAAGTGCCATCTCTGTGAGCCACATCGGAGTCTTATGACCATGGACACATTGGAAATCAACATCAATACTGACAATATCACGGAATACGCAATGCCCACATTTCTAAATACTGTTACATTAATTTCAAAAAGTTTGAAGCAAAGATAAATGGACAACATGAAAGAGCCGACGCTGGCCCAGAGCACCCCACTCACGATGCCTGACAAGTGCTTTGGGCGGTGGCAGCGATACCAGATTGGGAAGATGACAGAGACAGAACGCTCCGTGCTGAGGGCTGTCAGGAGACCCAGGCTGCTAAGGACAAAGAAGTGGCACAGGAATGGAACTGTATGTACATAATTAAAGAAGAAAATAAGAAAAATATCCAAACCATAACAAATTATTGATGTCTTGAGAAACCACAATATGAACAGAAAATACACGAGGAGTATAGAGCAGTCAGCAACAGCCAGATTTAGGATGTAGACGGTGAAAGGATTCCGTTTCATCCTGAAGCCCAGAAACCACAAGACTATCCCATTCCCCACCATTCCGACGACACAGATCACCATACAGGCAAGGAAAAGGATCAAATATCCATTAAATGAATCTCCACAATTATATTCACTAAACCAATCGTACATCCAATTTCCATCATATGTGTAATTCAGAGAGAGGTCTGTTGTGTTGGTGCCCTCCATGGAGAATGAGGCTGCTCTGGGTGGCCGCCTTCTCCCTCTGCCACCACCTCCTAGGAGACACAAGCAATGGGAAGGCAATAAGGGCCATCGGCGTTCCCCGCTCTCCCCATCTCTACGCACAGCCCCACGCCAGCCCCAGGCTGCTCCAGGCAGGAGCCGTCCCCTGGCGTGGCCAGGACAGGCTCCCAGCCCTGCCCGCCTGGCCCTGCCCAGGAGCCATCTCCCCCCTGCCCGTGCCCGCTCTCCTACCTCCTGCTGCTCCTGCCAACAGCGCTGCTGCAGGAGCTCCAGCACAGGGGCCTCCAGCCTCGGCAGCACAAAGCCTCTGGGGATGCTTGCGTGGCCACCGCGCTCTGCTCTGCCCTCTTCCTCGTGCCTGGGCACCACAGCTTTGCCCACACATCACAGCCCCTGCTCACCACACACCCCTCACAATCTGCCCCCATCGCTGACAGCTTCCCCTCACGTGTCCCATGGCAGAGAGAGATCTTGTCACTAGGAGCTGGGCACCTCACCCCCTTCCTCTCTCTCCTCTCCCCAGCTTTTCACCACCAGGGGATGATCCTTTATGACCCCAGGACAAAGGCTCTCAGATTCCATAAAACAGCCTTTGGAACACCATTTACTACAGCCATACCTCTCAGGAAGGAGGGAATCGCTCACAGAATCTTATGTCCCTTCAGCAAGCGGATGATGGGGAAGAGATTTGGCAATGAGATGTCAAGAGAATCCCTTCAGCAGAAGCAGACAATGAGGCAGAGCATGGCCTTGTGTCAACTTGCCATGAGATATCACATTCCTCATATAGAGAACATCACAAGGGCTTTGCCCACTGCCTCTAATCACATCCCTGATGTGCATGTGTCTCCTCTGAGATTACACTGTGTGGGGTATGTAGTGTTGCAAATGAGCTTTTATCTACAAGTGGTTCCTGCCACACAATCTCCTCCCTCAGCAGCACACGGAACAACATTTTCATTGTTTAGTTTTCTCCATCTTTGCTGTGTTTCCCAGCTTCTAAATACCATTTTCTGGGAGTCAAAGCCTGTGCTTGTCATCCCCAAGGCTGGAGTCTTCCAAGGGTATCCCTTGATTTCATGTGGTGAACACACGGTAATGAGCAAGCTCCACAGTCTCTGCAGGGCTGCAGCCTGGAGCTGCAGGAGTTAAGGCTTAAAGGTAGGCTTGAAGCAGGGCTGGAGCACAGGCTGAAGGGCCACCCATGAGAGGGGATGGAGACAGGGCTTCAGGCAGGGACAAGTCCTGCAGTGTGGGTGTGCAGGCCTGCAGCAAGGGGCAGGGGATGAGTCAGTGGGTCAGAGCAAATAAGGCCTGCTGTAGCCTTCAGGGCCTGCAAGAGAATCAGAGAGCTGCACATGGACAGTTCAGTGTTGTTCAGTCACGCCTCGGGAGACGAGGTCCCTTTATCCCCATTTCCATCACTTTAGGGCCTGTAACATGTCAGCTCCTGCTTGTCCTACAATGACAGCATGTGCTTTTCTTTCTTCACCTCCACTGTGAAAGGCATTTCCCTTTATTGATTTCTTCTATGGCTTTGTAGCCTCCAATGTCCCACAGGTATTATGTTCCATGCTTTGACACATTAAAGCAAAGCCTTTAGCTCCTGGTGCTGCCTCCCGGAAGAAAGATGGAAGAAGTCTTTGAGCACCACTTTCCATGGCATTAGAGACAAGAAGCTGAGCCCTGATGCTGCTGCGTGTCTGCACCTCAGTGATCTCCCGCTGTTGATCTCTCCCACTCTCACCTTTCTGCCATGCGCCATCCCTGGGAATGGTTCATGTACATTCCTGTGTTACAATCCCACCTTTCCCACGTGAGTTCCTCAGGGAGTGAGTGATCCACAGAACACCCAAGCTGAGCAGTTCCAGGCCTGTGCACACTGTGCATCTGCCTTGGCCACGGACAATCCTTCTTGGCTGATGGCAAGAGGGCAGCCTGCAGGCAGCTCACACTGCGTGTGCTTGCCTATGTCTGAGACTGCTGCAACAGTTCTCACGTGAGCATCCATTTTGCTTGGCAGTAGAAAGAGCTGTCTCCTTCTTTCTGGAACCCCTGTAACAGCTCAGACACCCAGAATGGGATTACGTTCCATGGACAGGGTGGGTCTGTTTGATGACGCAAGATCCCGGGTTCCCAACACCTAAAAGGACATAAGATTCTGTGAGCGATTCCCTCCTCCCTGAGAGCTATGGATGTAGTAAATGGTGTTCCAAAGGCTGTTTTATGGAATCTGAGAGCCTTTGTCCTGGGATCATAAAGGATCCTCCCCTGGTGGTGAAAAGCTGTGGGGAGGAGAGAGAGGAAGGGGGTGAGGTGCCCAGCTCCTAATGACAAGATCTCTCTCCGCCATGGGACATGTGAGGGGAAGCTGTCAGCGATGGGGGCAGATTGTGAGGGGTGTGTGGTGAGCAGGGGCCGTGATGTGTGGGCAAAGCTGTGGTGCCCAGGCACGAGGAAGAGGGCAGAGCAGAGCGCGGTGGCCACGCAAGCATCCCCAGAGGCTTTGTGCTGCCGAGGCTGGAGGCCCCTGTGCTGGAGCTCCTGCAGCAGCGCTGTTGGCAGGAGCAGCAGGAGGTAGGAGAGCGGGCACGGGCAGGTGGGAGATGGCTCCTGGGCAGGGCCAGGCGGGCAGGGCTGGGAGCCTGTCCTGGCCACGCCAGGGGACGGCTCCTGCCTGGAGCAGCCTGGGGCTGGCGTGGGGCTGTGCGCAGAGATGGGGAGAGCGGGGAACGCCGATGGCCCTCTTTGCCTTCCCATTGCTTGTGTGTCCTAGGAGGTGGTGGCAGAGGGAGAAGGCGGCCACCCAGAGCAGCCTCATTCTCCATGGAGGGCACCAACACAACAGACCTCTCTCTGAATTACACATATGATGGAAATTGGAGCTACGAGTGGGATGCTGAAAATAGTTGTGGAGATTCATTTGATGGATATGTGGTCTTTTTCCTTGCCTGTATGGTGATCTGTGTCTTTGGAATGGTGGGGAATGGGATAGTCTTGTGTTTCCTGGGCTTCCAGATGAAGCGGAATCCTTTCACTGTCTACATCCTAAATCTGGCTGTTGCTGACTGCTCTATGCTCCTTGTGTATTTTCTGTTCATATTGGGGTTTCTCAACACATCAATAATTTGTTTTGGTTTGTATTCTTTCCTGCCTTTCTTCAGGAAGTACATACATACAGTTCCATTCCTGTGCCACTTCTTTGTCCTTAGCAGCCTGGGTCTCCTGACAGCCATCAGCACGGAGCGTTCTGTCTCTGTCATCTTCCCAATCTGGTATCGCTGCCACCGCCCAAAGCACTTGTCAGGCATCGTGAGTGGGGTGCTCTGGGCCAGCATCGGCTCTTTCATTTTGGCCTTTTACCTTTGCTTCGAATTTGATGTAATTCATGTAACAATATTTAAAAGTGTGGCCATTGCCTATTCCTTGATATTGTCATTATTGATGTTGATTTCCAACGTGTCCATGGTCATGAGGCTCCGATGTGGCTCACAGAGACGGCGCCTGGGGAAACTCTATGTTGCTGTTGTGCTCAATGTCATCTTCTTCTTTGCCTTTGGGATGCCTTTCAGTGCTGAGGTTTTCCTCGATCTGTCCGTTTCGAGTATTTTATTTCCAGAAAAAACCACTCTGGTTCTGGCTCTGCTGAACAGCAGCATCAATCCAGTCATTTACTTCCTGGTGGGGAGCTGCCGGCAGCGCCGCTTCCAAGGCTCCATCAAAGTCGCCCTGCGCAGAGTGTTTGAAGAGAAAGCGAGGAGCAAGGAGGAGAGCCCCGTGCCTGAGGGCATCCCCATGGAGAGCACTGCCCAAGGCCCTGCTGGGCAGGGGGAGGCCTGAGCTCTGCTCCCCCTTCCTATGAGGCTCCTGTCCCTGTCCCCCCAAATAAACTGTGTGTGCTTTGGCTGAGCAGCCGAGTGTTGTGGTGCTTTGGGGGAGCTCCTTGCGTGGGGAAGGTGGGAGAGAGAGGCCCTGGGGGAGCTGTGGCCGTGTCTCTGGTCCCAGGCAAGCAGTGCTCTGGCAAAGGGACTGCAAAGACAGCGAAGCTGAGGAGGACCCCTGGGTTCATTCCTGAGGGACTTGGGGTGAGGAAGAGAAATCAAAGGGAAACCTGCAAACTGGAGTGTGAGGCTGAAAGAGGGGAATGTGAGAGAAACTGAGAAAGAGAAAAAGAGAGAAAGAGAGAAGGCGGCACAGGAAAACACATAAATTTGGAGAGTGTTAGACAGAAGAAGAGGAACAGAAAAGGAGAAACAAGAAAAATTAAGGGTTAGAGAAAGAATGGAAGGAAGGAAGGAAGGAACAGGAAACAATCGATGAAAGGCAAAAATAAAGTAAAGGAAAGGAAAGGAAAGGAAAGGAAAGGAAAGGAAAGGAAAGGAAAGGAAAGGAAAGGAAAGGGCAATGAAATGCAAGGAAGGCCAAGGAAGGAAGGCAATGAAAGGCAAGGAGAAATGTAAAGGTAAAGGCAAAGAGAACAGTGAAGGGAATGGCAAGGAAAAGGAAGAAGACAAAAACGAAAAAAAAGGAGAGGAAAGGGAAAGGAGGGAAAAGAAAGGGAAAGGAAGAGAAGGAAATGAAAGGCAAGGGAAGGGAAGGTAAAGCAAGGGAAGGAAAAGAAATGGAAGGGAATGGAAGGGAAGGGAAGAGAAGGGAAAGGAAGGCAAGGCAATGGAATGGAAAGGAAGGGAAGGGAAGACAATGGAAAGGAAGGGAAGACAATGGAAAGGAAAGGAAGGGAAGGCAATGGAAGAAAAGGAAATCAAGGGAAGGCAAGAGAAGGCAAGGCAAAGGAAAGGAAAGACAAAGAAGAAAAGGGTAGGGAAGGGAAGGCAAAACAAGGAAAGAGAAAGGAAGGAAAGGGAAGTCAAGGGAAGGAAAGACAAGGCAAAAGAAGGAAAAGGAAGGGAAGGGAGGGCAATGGAAAGGAAGAGAACGGAAGGCAAGGCAAGGCAATGGAAAGGAAAAGAAAGGAAGGCAATAGAAAGAAAAGGAAGGGAAGGGAAATCAAGGCAAGGTAATGGAACTGAAGGGAAAGGAAGGGAAGGGAAATCAAGGCAAGGCAAGGGAAAGGAAGGGAAAGGAAGAAAGGGGTAGGGAGGGGAAAGGAAAAAAGTGAGGGAAATGGAACTTAAAGGAAGGGAAGGCAAGGCAAGGCATGGGAAAGGAAGGGAAGATAATGGAAAGGGAAGGTAAGGATAGGAAGGGAAGACAAGGCAAGGAAAGTGAAAGGTAGGGAAATCAAGTTTAGGAAAGGGAAGGGAAGTCAAGGGAAGGAAAGACAAGGCTAGGCAAGTCTGGGCAAGGCAAGGCAAGAAAAGGAAAGGAAGGAAAGGGGAAATGAACGAAAAGAAAAAGGGGAAAGTTGAAATTAAGAAAAAGGGGAGGGAATAAGGGAACTAAGAAACAATGAAAGAGTGAATGTGAGAGGGACTCAGAGAAAGCAAACGAGAAGGAGAAACTGTCCCAAACAGGAGCCCCAGTCCCTCTGCTCACACAGACCCCGGGTTCAGGGGACTACGGGGTCACATCCAGCCCACTCCCAGCGCTGTTTGCACAGACATGTGCGGGGCTGGTGCCTCTAGATGGCAGGAGATGGGTTCTGATCACAAGGAGCATCCTTGCTCTTCTGCTCTGGTGTCCAAAGCAGCGGTGAGCAGAGCCGGCCCTGAGCTCCTGCCTGATGGAGAGGCACAAAGGCAGGCCGGGCTGGGCTGCAGAGCTGGGCAGGCAGCAAGAGCACGCTCCTTACATGGGAATGTGCCGCACTCTTCAGTGGCAGAGTTCGATCCCTCTGAGCAAAGGATGGGTTCAGCAGTGCCTCTGAGCAGCACGTTCCCGGCACTCCTGCTCGTGTACTCATAGTAACTCCACTGAATGCACCTCTGTGCCCATGACCAGTAAAAGCCTGAATTATGGAAATTAACATGAGCAGATGTATGGGCCACTTTCTTCTGTACAAATCAGGAGCATCACACTTCTATTTGTGTGTACATTTGGTTCTCCAGCTCAGCATGAGGAGGAAGCCTGATGCTGCCACTCTGATCCTGGCCATGCCACGAGGTGCTGAGCAGCTCTGCACAACTGTTTCAAGGCACGCAGCCGCCAGGGGAGAGCAGCAACCAGCATGTGGCAGGGATCTGTGTTCACCCACCCATTTCCCTGCTTCTTTCCCTGTGGGAAGTTATCCATTCTTTCCCCTCTGCATGAAGTCATGGAACCACAGAGTGGTTTATGTTGGAAGGGAGCTTAAAGCTCATCCAGTTCCAAGCCCTGACATGGGCAGGGACACCTTCCACTAGAGCAGGTTGGATGATGCTCTGAACACCATCCAAACTTTATTTAAACATTGTCAAGGACGGGGCAGCCACAGCTTTGTTTTCTTGCCTCCTTTTCCCTTCCTTTTCTCCATTCTCCCTCCATCCCTTCCTCACTTTCTTTCTCACTTTCTATTTTTTCTTCTTTTTTTTCTTTTTTTTTTGCTTCCTCCCTTCCTTCTTCCTTTATTTCTTTCTCTTTCTTCTTCTTTCTCTCTTTCTCCCTTTCTTTCTTTCCTTCTTTCTTTCCTTTCCCTAACCCTAACCATAACCCTAACCCTAACCCTAACCCTAACCCTAACCCTAACCCTAACCCTAACCCTAACCCTTTCCTTCCCTTCCCCTTAGCCATTCCCTTTGCCTTTCCTTTTTCCCTTCCTTTTCCCTTATAATTCCTTGCCTTTCCCTTCCTTCATTTCCCTTCCCTTCCCTTCCCTTCCCTTCCCTTCCCTTCCCTTCCCTTTCCTTTCCTTCCTTTCCCTTCCCTTCCCTTCCCTTCCCTTCCCTTCCCTTCCCTTCCCTTCCCTTCCCTTCCCTTCCCTTCCCTTCCCTTCCCTTCCCTTCCCTTCCCTTCCCTTCCCTTCCCTTCCCTTCCCTTCCCTTCCCTTCCCTTCCCTTCCCTTCCCTTCCCTTCCCTTCCCTTCCCTTCCCTTCCCTTCCCTTCCCTTCCCTTCCTTTCTCTTCCTTCCACTTTCTTCTTTTCTTCACATTCCTTGCCTTTCCCTTTGCTGCTCCCTTTGCCATTCTCTTTGCCTTCCCTTGCCTTTCCTTCCCTTCTCTTGTATTCCCTTACTTTCCGTCATTTTTCCTTTGCATTTCCTTCCCTTTCTTATTGCCTTTCTTTTTGCCTTCACTTCTGCCTTTTCTTTTAGGCTTTCTTTGATTTTTAAATTATCCTTCCTTCCTTCCTTCCTTCCTTCACTAATTCTTTCATTTTCTTCTTTCACTTTTTCATTTCCTTTTCAACTCTCTCTCACTCTCCATTATTGCAGTGTTTTCCTGTGCCTTCTCTCTTTCTCAATTTCTCTCACATCCCCTCCCTCTCTCTCTAATTTGCAGTGCTTCCCTGTGACCTGCTCTTCACACCACAAATCCCCCCACGACCTAACACAACCCCTTGGCTCACCAGGGGCTTTCCATCTCTTCCCCATCTTTGCAGTCCCTTTGCCAGAGCCCTGCCTGCCAGGGACCAGAGACACGGCCACAGGTCCCCCAGGGCCTCTCTCTCCCACCTTCCCCACGCAAGGAGCTCCCCCAAAGTACCACAACACTCGGCTGCTCAGCCAAAGCACACACAGTTTATTTGGGGGGGACAGGGACAGGAGCCTCATAGGAAGGGGGAGTAGAGCTCAGGCCTCCCCCTGCCCAGCAGGGCCTTGGGCAGTGCTCTCCATGGGGATGCCCTCAGGCACGGGGCTCTCCTCCTTGCTCCTCCCTTTCTCTTCAAACACTCTGCGCAGGGCGGCTTGGATGGAGCCTTGGAAGCGGCGCTGCTGCCAGCTCCCCACCAGGAAGTAAATGACTGGATTGATGCTGCTGTTCAGCAGAGCCAGAACAAGAACCATTTCTTCATTAAAGAAAATATCGTTATGTAAAAGTAGAAGGATAGCATTTACGCTGAAAGGCATCCCAAAGGCAAAGAAGAAGATGACATTGAGCACAACAGCAACATAGAGTTTCCCCAGGCTCCGTCTCTGTGAGCCACATCGGAGCCTTATGACCATGGACACGTTGGAAATCAACATCAAGAATGACAAAATCACAGAGTAGACAGTGATCAGACTTCCAAAGAGTGTCCCATATCTTTGACGAAAGACATAGCAAAGATAAATGGACACCATGAAAGAGCCGATGCTGGCCCAGAGCACCCCACTCACGATGCCTGACAAGTGCTTTGGGCGGTGGCAGCGATACCAGATTGGGAAGATGACAGAGACAGAACGCTCCGTGCTGATGGCTGTCAGGAGACCCAGGCTGCTAAGGACAAAGAAGTGGCACAGGAATGGAACTGTATGTATGTACTTCCTGAAGAAAGGCAGGAAAGAATACAAACCAAAACAAATTATTGATGTGTTGAGAAACCCCAATATGAACAGAAAATACACAAGGAGCATAGAGCAGTCAGCAACAGCCAGATTTAGGATGTAGACAGTGAAAGGATTCCGCTTCATCTGGAAGCCCAGGAAACACAAGACTATCCCATTCCCCACCATTCCAAAGACACAGATCACCATACAGGCAAGGAAAAAGACCACATATCCATCAAATGAATCTCCACAACTATTTTCAGCATCCCACTCGTAGCTCCAATTTCCATCACGTGTGTAATTCAGAGAGAGGTCTGTTGTGTTGGTGCCCTCCATGGAGAATGAGGCTGCTCTGGGTGGCCGCCTTCTCCCTCTGCCACCACCTCCTAGGAGACACAAGCAATGGGAAGGCAATGAGGGCCATCGGCGTTCCCCGCTCTCCCCATCTCTGCGCACAGCCCCACGCCAGCCCCAGGCTGCTCCAGGCAGGAGCCGTCCCCTGGCGTGGCCAGGACAGGCTCCCAGCCCTGCCCGCCTGGCCCTGCCCAGGAGCCATCTCCCACCTGCCCGTGCCCGCTCTCCTACCTCCTGCTGCTCCTGCCAACAGCACTGCTGCAGGAGCTCCAGCACAGGGGCCTCCAGCCTCGGCAGCACAAAGCCTCTGGGGATGCTTGCGTGGCCACCGCGCTCTGCTCTGCCCTGTTCCTCGTGCCTGGGCACCACAGCTTTGCCCACACATCACGGCCCCTGCTCACCACACACCCCTCACAATCTGCCCCCATCGCTGACAGCTTCCCCTCACATGTCCCATGGCAGAGAGAGATCTTGTCACTAGGAGCTGGGCACCTCACCCCCTTCCTCTCTCTCCTCCCCCCAGCTTTTCACCACCAGGGGATGATCCTTTATGACCCCAGGACAAAGGCTCTCAGATTCCATAAAACAGCCTTTGGAACACCATTTACTACATCCATAGCTCTCAGGAAGGAGGGAATTGCTCACAGAATCTTATGCCTCTTCAGCAAGCAGATGATGGGGAAGAGATTTGGCAATGAGATGTCAAGAGAATCCCTTCAGCAGATGCAGACAATGAGGCAGAGCATGGCCTTGTGTCATCTTGCCATGAGAAATCACCATTCCTCCTATAGAGAACATCACAAGGGCTTTGCCCACTGCCTCTAATCACATCCCTGATGCACATGTGTCTCCTCTGAGATTACACTGTGTGGGGTATGTAGTGTTGCAAATGAGCTTTTATCTACAAGTGGTTCCTGTCACACAATCTCCTCCCTCAGCAGCACATGGAACAACATTTTCATTGCTTAGTTTTCTCCATCTTTGCTGTGTTTCCCAGCTTCTAAATACCATTTTCTGGGAGTCACAGCCTGTGCTTGTCACCCCCAAGGCTGGAGTCTTCCAAGGGTACCCCTTGATTTCATGTGGTGAACACACGGTAATGAGCAAGCTCAACAGTCTCTGCAGGGCTGCAGCCTGGAGCTGCAGGAGTTAAGGCTTAAAGGTAGGCTTGAAGCAGGGCTGGAGCACAGGCTGAAGGGCCACCCATGAGAGGGGATGGAGACAGGGCTTCAGGCAGGGACAAGTCCTGCAGTGTGGGTGTGCAGGCCTGCAGCAAGGGGCAGGGGATGAGTCAGTGGGTCAGAGCAAATAAGGCCTGCTGTAGCCTTCAGGGCCTGCAAGAGAATCAGAGAGCTGCACATGGACAGTTCAGTGTTGTTCAGTCACGCCTCGGGAGACGAGGTCCCTTTAACCCCATTTCCATCACTTTTGGGCCTATAACATGTCAGCTCCTGCTTGTCCTACAATGACAGCATGTGCTTTTCTTTCTTCACCTCCACTGTGAAAGGCATTTCCCTTTATTGATTTCTTCTATGGCTTTGTAGCCTCCAATGTCCCACAGGTATTATGTTCCATGCTTTGACACATTAAAGCAAAGCCTTTAGCTCCTGGTGTTGCCTCCCGGAAGAAAGATGGAAGAAGTCTTTGAGCACCACTTTCCATGGCATTAGAGACAAGAAGCTGAGCCCTGATGCTGCTGCGTGTCTGCACCTCAGTGATCTCCCGCTGTTGATCTCTCCCACTCTCACCTTTCTGCCATGCGCCATCCCTGGGAATGGTTCATGTACATTCCTGTGTTACAATCCCACCTTTCCCACGTGAGTTCCTCAGGGAGTGAGTGATCCACAGAACACCCAAGCTGAGCAGTTCCAGGCCTGTGCACACTGTGCATCTGCCTTGGCCGCGGATAAACCTTCTTGGCTGATGGCAAGAGGGCAGCCTGCAGGCAGCTCACACTGCGTGTGCTTGCCTATGTCTGAGACTGCTGCAACAGTTCTCACGTGAGCATCCGTTTTGCTTGGCAGTAGAAAGAGCTGTCTTCTTCTTTCTGGAACCCCTGTAACAGCTCAGACACCCAGAATGGGATAACGTTCCATGGACAGGATGGGTCTGTTTGATGGTGCAAGATCCCGGGTTCCCAACACCTAAAAGGACATAAGATTCTGTGAGCGATTCCCTCCTCCCTGAGACCTATGGATGTAGCAAATGGTGTTCCAAAGGCTGTTTTCTGGAATCTGAGAGCCTTTGTCCTAGGATCATAAAGGATCCTCCCCTGGTGGTGAAAAGCTGGGGGGAGGAGAGAGAGGAAGGGGGTGAGGTGCCCAGCTCCTAATGACAAGATCTCTCTCTGCATTGGGACATGTGAGGGGAAGCTGTCAGCGATGGGGGCAGATTGTGAGGGGTGTGTGGTGAGCAGGGGCCGTGATGTGTGGGCAAAGCTGTGGTGCCCAGGCACGAGGAAGAGGGCAGAGCAGAGCGTGGTGGCCACGCAAGCATCCCCAGAGGCTTTGTGCTGCCGAGGCTGGAGGCCCCTGTGCTGGAGCTCCTGCAGCAGCGCTGTTGGCAGGAGCAGCAGGAGGTAGGAGAGCGGGCACGGGCAGGTGGGAGATGGCTCCTGGGCAGGGCCAGGCGGGCAGGGCTGGGAGCCTGTCCTGGCCACGCCAGGGGACGACTCCTGCCTGGAGCAGCCTGGGGCTGGCGTGGGGCTGTGCGCAGAGATGGGGAGAGCGGGGAACGCCGGTGGCCCTCATTGCCTTCCCATTGCATGTGTCTCCTAGGAGGTGGTGGCAGAGGGAGAAGGCGGCCACCCAGAGCAGCCTCATTCTCCATGGAGGGCACCAACACAACAGACCTCTCTCTGAATTACACATATGATGGAAATTGGAGCTATGGGGAAGATAGTGAACTTCCATGTGTCCATACGTCGGCCACAGAGATGATCTTGACACCTTTTCTCACAGGGATCTGTATCTTTGGAATGGTGGGGAATGGAATAGTCTTGTGGTTCCTGGGCTTCCAGATGAAGCGGAATCCTTTCACCGTCTACATCCTAAATCTGGCTGTTGCTGACTGCTGTGTGCTCCTCTTGTTTTTTCTGTTCTCATTGGCATTTTTTAATTTAACAGTAATTTGTTATGGTTTGAAATCTTTTTTTCCTTTCTTCATTAATTTTGTAGTTGCAGTTGAATTCCTGTGCCACTTCTTTGTCCTTAGCAGCCTGGGTCTCCTGACAGCCATCAGCACGGAGCGCTCTGTCTCTGTCATCTTCCCAATCTGGTATCGCTGCCACCGCCCAAAGCACTTGTCAGGCATCGTGAGTGGGGTGCTCTGGGCCAGCATCGGCTCTTTCATTTTGGCCTTTTACCTTTGCTTCGAATTTGATGTAATTCATGTAACAATATTTAAAAGTGTGGCCATTGCCTATTCCTTGATATTGTCATTATTGATGTTGATTTCCAACGTGTCCATGGTCATGAGGCTCCGATGTGGCTCACAGAGACGGCGCCTGGGGAAACTCTATGTTGCTGTTGTGCTCAATGTCATCTTCTTCTTTGCCTTTGGGATGCCTTTCAGTGTTAAGGTTTTCCTCGATCTGTCCGTTTCGAGTATTTTATTTCCAGAAAAAACCACTCTGGTTCTGGCTCTGCTGAACAGCAGCATCAATCCAGTCATTTACTTCCTGGTGGGGAGCTGCCGGCAGCGCCGCTTCCAAGGCTCCATCCAAGCCGCCCTGCGCAGAGTGTTTGAAGAGAAAGCGAGGAGCAAGGAGGAGAGCCCCGTGCCTGAGGGCATCCCCATGGAGAGCACTGCCCAAGGCCCTGCTGGGCAGGGGGAGGCCTGAGCTCTGCTCCCCCTTCCTATGAGGCTCCTGTCCCTGTCCCCCCAAATAAACTGTGTGTGCTTTGGCTGAGCAGCCGAGTGTTGTGGTGCTTTGGGGGAGCTCCTTGCGTGGGGAAGGTGGGAGAGAGAGGCCCTGGGGGAGCTGTGGCCGTGTCTGTGGTCCCAGGCAAGCAGGGCTCTGGTAAAGGGACTGCAAAGACAGCGAAGCCGAGGAGGACCCCTGGGTTCATTCCTGAGGGACTTGGGGTGAGGAAGAGAAATCAAAGGGAAACCTGCAAACTGGAGAGTGAGGCTGAAAGAGGGGAATGTGAGAGAAACTGAGAAAAAGAGAGAAAGAGAGAGAAAGAGAGAAGGCGGCACAGGAAAACACATAAATTTGGAGAGTGTTAGAGAGAAGAAGAGGAACAGAAAAGGAGAAACAAGAAAAATTGAGGGTTAGAGAAAGAATGGAAGGAAGGAAGGAAGGAACAGGAAACAATCAATGAAAGGCAAAAATGAAGGAAAGGAAAGGAAAGCAAAAGAAAGGAAAGGAAAGGAAAAGGAAAAGGAAAGGAAAGGGCAATGAAATGCAAGGAAGGCAAAGGAAGGAAGGCAATGAAAGGCAAGGAGAAATGTAAAGGTAAAGGCAAAGAGAACAGTGAAGGGAATGGCAAGGAACAGGAAGAAGACAAAAACGAAAAAAAAGGAGAGGAAATGGAAAGGAAGAGAAGGAAATGAAAGGCAAGGGAAGAGAAGGTAAAGCAAGGGAAGGAAAAGAAATGGAAGGGAATGGAAGGGAAGGGAAGAGAAGGGAAAGGAAGGCAAGGCAATGCAATGGAAAGGAAGGGAAGACAATGGAAAGGAAGGGAAGACAATGGAAAGTAAAGGAAGGGAAGGCAATGGAAGAAAAGGAAATCAAGGGAAGGCAAGAGAAGGCAAGGCAAAGGAAAGGAAAGACAAAGAAGAAAAGGGTAGGGAAGGGAAGGCAAAACAAGGAAAGAGAAAGGAAGGAAAGGGAAGTCAAGGGAAGGAAAGACAAGGCAAAAGAAGGAAAAGGAAGGGAAGGGAGGGCAATGGAAAGGAAGAGAACGGAAGGCAAGGCAAGGCAATGGAAAGGAAAAGAAAGGAAGGCAATAGAAAGAAAAGGAATGGAAGGGAAATCAAGGCAAGGTAATGGAACTGAAGGGAAAGGAAGGGAAATCAAGGCAAGGCAAGGGAAAGGAAGGGAAAGGAAGAAAGGGGTAGGGAGGGGAAAGGAAAAAAGTGAAGGAAATGGAACTTAAAGGAAGGGAAGATAATGGAAAGGGAAGGTAAGGATAGGAAGGGAAGAGAAGGCAAGGAAAGTGAAAGGTAGGGAAGTCAAGTTAAGGAAAGGGAAGGGAAGTCAAGGGAAGGAAAGACAAGGCTAGGCAAGTCCGGGCAAGGCAAGGCAAGAAAAGGAAAGGGGAAATGAATGAAAAGGAAAAGGGGAAAGTTGAAATTAAGAAAAAGGGGAGGGAATAAGGGAACTAAGAAACAATGAAAGAGTGAATGTGAGAGGGACTCAGAGAAAGCAAATGAGAAGGAGAAACTGTCCCAAACAGGAGCCCCAGTCCCTCTGCTCACACAGACCCCGGGTTCAGGGGACTACGGGGTCACATCCAGCCCATGCCCGGCGCTGTTTGCACAGACATGTGCGGGGCTGGTGCCTCTAGATGGCAGGAGATGGGTTCTGATCACACGGAGCATCCTTGCTCTTCTGCTCTGGTGTCCAAAGCAGCGGTGAGCAGAGCCAGCCCTGAGCTCCTGCCTGACCAGTAAAAGCCTGAAATATGGAAATTAACATGAGCAGATGTATGGGTCACTTTCCTCTGTACAAATCAGGAGCATCACACTTCTATTTGTGTGTACATTTGGTTCTCCAGCTCAGCATGAGGAGGAAGCCTGATGCTGCCACTCTGATCCTGGCCATGCCACGAGGTGCTGAGCAGCTCTGCACAACTGTTTCAAGGCACGCAGCCACCAGGGGAGAGCAGCAACCAGCATGTGGCAGGGATCTGTGTTCACCCACGCATTTCCCTGCTTCTTCCCCTGTGGGAAGTTATCCATTCTTTCCCCTCTGCCTGAAGTCATGGAACCACAGACTGGTTTATGTTGGCAGGGAGCTTAAAGCTCTTCGAGTTCCAAGCCCTGACATGGGCAGGGACACCTTCCACTAGAGCAGGTTGGATGATGCTCTGAACGCTATCCAAACTTTATTTAAACATTGTCAAGGACGGGGCAGCCACAGCTTTGTTTTCTTGCCTCCTTTTCCCTTCCTTTTCCCCTTTCTTTCTGCCTTCCTTTTCTCCAGTCTCCCACCCTCGCTTCCGTTCTCTCTCCCTCCCTTCTTTCTCCCTCCCTTCCTTTCTCCCTGCCTCCCTCCCTTCATTCCTGCCTCCCTCTTTCTTTCTTTCTTTCTTTCTTTCTTTCTTTCTTTCTTTCTTTCTTTCTTTCTTTCTTTCTTTCTTTCTTTCTTTCTTTCTTTCTTTCTTTCTTTCTTTCTTTCTTTCTTTCTTTCTTTCTTTCTTTCTTTCTTTCTTTCTTTCTTTCTTTCTTTCTTTCTTTCTTTCTTTCTTTCTTTCTTTCTTTCTTTCTTTCTTTCTTTCCTTCCTTCCTTCTTTCTTTCCGTCTTTCCTTCCTTCCTTCCTTCCTTCCTGCCGCGGCCAGGTGGAGGGGAGAAAACACCGATACGATGTAGGTTCACAAAATGCTCCGTTTATTGATTACAAGTCTGCTCTTAATATACTGTCTTACACGTGATCACGCATTACTTGATTGGCTCCTTCGCTTTGCCCACGAGGGATACACGCTCCCCTTTACCTCTCCTGATTGGTTTCACACCTTCGCTTCAGCTTAGCGTTACATCATGCTTCTGCAATTACTGGCATCCTGTTATTGCATTCCTGTTTTGCTGATCTTGACACTTCTTCTTCTTTTAACCTGGGGTCATAATTTCACTTTCTCACAGCTTGCTGTAGGCCTGTTCAAGCGCCCATGCTCGACCCCCAACATCTCCCCCTCTTTTTTCAAATAAAGCATTACTCATCTGCTGCACGCGTTGCATAATACATTGTAACAAACAAGGTCCAAAAAACAAAATTAACAACATAATCATTATTGGTCCGCTAAACATCATGATTAAACTCCTTAACCAACTACTTATTCCTAACGATTTTAACCAAGAGTCTATAGGATTTGTTTCTACAGCAAGTTCTTTTATATTTTCTTTAAGTTCAAACATTTTCTTGTGAATAGATTCAGAATGATCAGAAAGATTCATACAACACATGCCCAGAAGCATTCTAATGCAAAGGGGATGTGAAGCAGCTGCAGGATTAAACTGTACAGTGTTAACAGTCAAGGAGTTACACTCCCCCCCTTTTTTTTTTTTTATCAGACAAAAAGCCATTTATTGCAAAGCATTAACTCCTTATATACTATTGCTTACACACACCTACAGCAATTTGGCATATCATGATTGGATACTTGTCTTGAAGACCCTTAGTGACTAACATATAATTGGTTAAGCACAGGTGTGAGAACTTGACCTCAAAAACTTGCCAACAGTCCACAGTTCTCATAACTCAGTGAATTACAGCTTCTTCTTATCTTGCTTGCTTAGGCTTCCTCGGGCCTCCCATGGCCTTGCTGTATCCCTCGGAGTTATTCAGAGCTCATGTACCAAATATTAATTTTCCTGTGAGAACACTGTCTCCACATCTCCCCCTTTTTAGTTTTACTAAAAGTTTTTTACAATTTGGTTTGTCTGCTCTGTCACTGCTTGACTTGTGTAACATTACAACCCACTACTCTAGGCAGCATTATTTCAGTCAGATTAGTCTGATTTGAAGTCACTTGATGTCACCTTTATAACATGTGGCATACCAGTGAATCCTACACACCATGTAACAGGATGGAATAATGAGGATTTAACACATGTGCTCAGTATACTTGTCCATTACCGATGGTCACACATAATAGAACAGATATTACAAAGGTTTTACACAGATTTCTATCATTGCTGTTTCTTTATGTTGTTCTGCGGCTTTATACTTTTCGCTGGCAGTCAGTATGGTCCTGTTGATAGCTGTACACAGCTGGGCCTTCCCTTTTTCTCCTGTATGGCTCTCTGATAACAGTGGAGGCCATCCCTCACATCAAGGTCTGGCATGGCATGTGTCTCCACCGCTCTACACCTGCTGGGTTGCAGCCAGCAGTGGAGCTAAAGGTTCTTCCTTGGTGGCAAGCACAGAGGCCAACCCAGTCTTGCCCTTGACTGTGGTAGCAGGCATTGGGTCAATCTCTGTCCTTGCACCTTGTTGTCAATGCAGAGTTTCACCTGCTTAACCCAGTAACAAGTCACTACTATAGCAAAGCACACACAGATTTACATTAGCAGAGTAACTATCACAGAGTGCATCAGCATGTTGAAGATGCTGATGACAGCGAGGGACTAACCAAAGAAATTTCTTACAGTGGAGTTTTCCCACCCTCTTAATTTGTTCAATTACCTGCTTTATAACACTACCATCATATTAGAATTTTTCTAGCTTTTGCCTTAGCATTTTCTAGCAGCTGCTGCAAATTTGCATATTCTAATATTTCTTTTACAAGTGACAAATCCATACAATACAAGGTATAGTTTCTTGTTAGCAACTGGCTAGTAAATACAGGTGGTTTTATATGCAAAATCACAACCTCTAATAATAGCTACTTTACAAGCATGCATATTCAAGCTGTTAATTTTCAGTTGCCCTCAAGTGATTTTTTTTTTTTTTTGTATTACACATGCATATTGTCTGGAAAACAAGCTTTAAGCAATATACATCAAAACTACAGTCATTAATAACAGCTAGAATGAGTTATCATTACTCATTTTTTTTTTTTTTTTTTTTCAAAGTCGCTCACCTTGCTTTGCACAGCTAAAACCACCGGCTATCGGCAGCAGCCTTCTCAGCAGCAGAAACAAATACCTGCCGCATTTCTGCATTAACCCTTTCTTTCCCAAAGTGTTAAACTGCTACCCATTAAAAACTTTTATATGAACCTGACAACAAAAAATACACAGAAAACTGTCTGCCCTCATCACACACACACACATATGGGATCCCACAAGCACATTCCACACAACTACAATATTTGAAACACAAAATCCAGACAATCATTGCTCCCACTGCACAGTCCCACATACAGGATGTGGCACAAGGACCCTGTAAAGACTACCAGGAAACCAGCTCCAAGAAGCATCATCGCAGTGCAAGGTGGCAGGCTCAACCTTAGCGGGCATCCACGCAGAGGCTCTGCCTCCCTCACATCGCATGAGGCTTGGGCTTTTATACTGACCAAAATGCACACTCGTTCCAACACAGGTGGCCAGCCTATATCGGAAGAAGTTGCCAGCAATACCTCTAAAGGTTTCCAAGGGTCGATAGAAACATGGACATACTTATATTTACCAACTTCTAGTACATGAGTATCACAGAGAGACTGTATCAAAGGAGTTGTATACGGGGTCCCAACTCCACAATCTGACACATTCTGCCCGTTACCCCTGATAAGAGCATACAAGAGACCTTCCCATCTCGGGTGGGAAGCACACACACCATGGGAAACCGTGCAATACATCCACATCCCCCACCCATCTCACTTCTCCCTTTACAGCTACCCATTTATCATGAGGATATGGGGGACATAAATCAGGCTTCTTTTCCGGATGAATAGGCTCCAGGTCAAGAGCACCATCCAGGTCAGCACTGGCATTATCAGGCGTCAGAATCTCAGGATCAGCAACAGCAAATTGATGAATGTGCACAGGCTCCTTCTCGGGGTCAATAGGGTCTGAATCAAAAGGATCATCTGCATCCCCGACATCAATCTTCGCAGCCATAGCGGCAACCGGCGGAGATTCGGGGGGGGGGGGGGGGGGGGGGGGGGGGCACTGGTTTCCATGATCTCATTTTTTTTGACTTTAACATCTCTAAAACAGTTCTCCAACTTACTAACAAACTTTTCACAGCTTCATTGCCTTTCGTGGCTGCATTCCACAGCTTAACTCCTGCCCCGTTCCACAAGGATATCTCAAATCCGGTAGACTCATAAATCTCTGGGTAACGTGTCTTCGACCATTTCAACATTAACTTTAGGTCTGTCTCTTTAAGGGTTGCTCCCTTCACCTTAGGAAGGACTGAAAACATCCATAAATCAGGGGCTTCTTCCTTAGTAATTTTCTCCCAAGTCTCGAGATTAAAAGCTTCACCGACTCCCACAATTCTTCCCCTATCTTACGCCATTGATCTTTGGAGAATAACTGTCCCGTATTTTCTAACAACCCCCTTCGTCGGCACCAAAATAAAAAGTCCACAAGTTCCTGTCGGGGTATCGAGTACCCTGTTTTCTTCGCTACGCATAGCAGTCCCTCTATCGTAGCCTTTTCTATCGCTGATACAGCGGAACCCATCCTGAACCAGACCGCAGTCTGCCTGACTCACTGGTCAGCCGTGGCCACGTAATTTGAGCTCCTTTCCTGCCTCTTTTGGACAACCTGCCGCTCTCGGGCAGCCGGGATCTCCACCTTCTCTCGTCTGCGGTCTCTCTCTCTCCTAGTATCACGTCGGGGTCACCAGAATGCCGCGGCCAGGTGGAGGGGAGAAAACACCGATACGATGTAGGTTCACAAAATGCTCCGTTTATTGATTACAAGGCTGCTCTTAATATACTGTCTTACACGCGATCACGCATTACTTGATTGGCTGCTTTGCTTTGCCCACGAGGGATACACGCTCCCCTTTACCTCTCCTGATTGGTTTCACACCTTCGCTTCAGCTTAGCATTACATCATGCTTCTGCAATTACTGGCATCCTGTTATTGCATTCCTGTTTTGCTGATCTTGACACTTCTTCATCTTTTAACCTGGGGTCATAATTTCACTTTCTCACAGCTTGCTGTAGGCCTGTTCAAGCGCCCATGCTCGACCCCAACACCTTCCTTCCTTCCTTCCTTCCTTCCTTCCTTCCTTCCTTCCTTCCTTCCTTCCTTCCTTCCTTCCTTCCTTCCTTCCTTCCTTCCTTCCTTCCTTCCTTCCTTCCTTCCTTCCTTCCTTCCTTCCTTCCTTCCTTCCTTCCTTCCTTCCTTCCTTCCTTCCTTCCTGGCTTACTTAAGGGCTTTCTCTCTTGCCTTCTTCTTTTTCTTTCTATCTATCTCTTACTCTTTTCATTCCTCTTTTACTTTTTTATCCCTCACACTCCAAACTGCGATGCTTCCCTTTGTCTTCTCCTCTACAACACAAATCCCCCCAGCACGCACCAGAGGTCCTCCTTGGCTTCCCTGTCTTTGCAGTCCTTTCCAGAGCCCTGCTTGGCTCGGACAGGAGACACGGCCAGAACTGCCCCAGGGCTTCTCTCTCACACCTTCCCCACGCAAAGAGCTCCCCCAAAGTACCACAACACTCGGCTGCTCAGCCAAAGCACACACAGTTTATTTGAGGGGGACAGGGCCAGAAGGGTCTCTTCTGCTGACAGGCAGGATACGTCGCAAAGTGACCACACGCTAGCTCTATAATCTGCAGAGTTTATTAAACAAGCACACTAAAGACAATAAGCACACTAAAGAAAATGACACTAATGTGAATTAGATAAATATCTCTCACTATCTAGAGTGAACAAGCACAGTAAAGCAAATCAGAGATATATGGATCTGTAAGGAAAGTACCAAAGAAACTTTGCAATGCATCAAATCATGACTGTATAGAGACAACAGAGATTAAGAAGAAATACATCACCAGCTACCACTGAATCATCATCCAGTGCCACACTTCCAGCTGGGAAGCCCCATTGCAGCTGATGCCAGGAGTCTCAGGTAACAGGGAAAATTCATATGCAGTGCGTCCACCCATAGGTGAGGCTTCTCCCATGGCCACAAGAGGGTCCTTCTTTTATACCCATACCAAAACAAGCGGCTTTATGCCAGATCTCTGATTGTTTACTCATGGGACCGTGCAGTTTCTCATGATCTCAGCATTGTCCACGCTGAGAGCGTTGTCCAGGCACCCCAGTGTGGCCAAGTGTGAAGGTCATAGAACAGCTGCACCCCTCTCTTTCCTGCCTCTTTCTGACAAACATTCACGATGAACATAAACGTGTGTACTCTACCGAACACCCTGCTGCAAACAACATCCTTTGTTCTGTCTCTCAGGCATGAGAGGGAGTCAACTCTCAGCTAGGTTCCCATCCATTACAGGGTCATTGCAAGGGGGAGCAGAGCTCAGGCCTCCCCCTGCCCAGCAGGGCCTTGGGCAGTGCTCTCCATGGGGATGCCCTCAGGCACGGGGCTCTCCTCCTTGCTCCTCGCTTTCTCTTCAAACACTCTGCGCAGGGCGGCTTGGATGGAGCCTTGGAAGCGGCGCTGCCGGCAGCTCCCCACCAGGAAGTAAATGACTGGATTGATGCTGCTGTTCAGCAGAGCCAGAACCAGAGTCACAGTATTAGGAAACCGAAAACCATAAAATAAAAGATTAAGGAAGGCATCTGCAGTGTAAGGCATCCCAAAGGCAAAGAAGAAGATGACATTGAGCACAACAGCAACATAGAGTTTCCCCAAGTGCCATCTCTGTGAGCCACATCGGAGTCTTATGACCATGGACACATTGGAAATCAACATCAATACTGACAATATCACGGAATACGCAATGCCCACATTTCTAAATATTGTTACATTAATTTCAAAAAGTTTGAAGCAAAGATAAATGGACAACATGAAAGAGCCGACGCTGGCCCAGAGCACCCCACTCACGATGCCTGACAAGTGCTTTGGGCGGTGGCAGCGATACCAGATTGGGAAGATGACAGAGACAGAACGCTCCGTGCTGAGGGCTGTCAGGAGACCCAGGCTGCTAAGGACAAAGAAGTGGCACAGGAATGGAACTGTATGTACATAATTAAAGAAGAAAATAAGAAAAATATCCAAACCATAACAAATTATTGATGTCTTGAGAAACCACAATATGAACAGAAAATACACGAGGAGTATAGAGCAGTCAGCAACAGCCAGATTTAGGATGTAGACAGTGAAAGGATTCCGCTTCATCTGGAAACCCAGGAACCACAAGACTATCCCATTCCCCACCATTCCGACGACACAGATCACCATACAGGCAAGGAAAAGGATCAAATATCCATTAAATGAATCTCCACAATTATATTCACTAAACCAATCGTACATCCAATTTCCATCATATGTGTAATTCAGAGAGAGGTCTGTTGTGTTGGTGCCCTCCATGGAGAATGAGGCTGCTCTGGGTGGCCGCCTTCTCCCTCTGCCACCACCTCCTAGGAGACACAAGCAATGGGAAGGCAATGAGGGCCATCGGCGTTCCCCGCTCTCCCCATCTCTACGTACAGCCCCACGCCAGCCCCAGGCTGCTCCAGGCAGGAGCCGTCCCCTGGCGTGGCCAGGACAGGCTCCCAGCCCTGCCCGCCTGGCCCTGCCCAGGAGCCATCTCCCACCTGCCCGTGCCCGCTCTCCTACCTCCGGCTGCTCCTGCCAACAGCGCTGCTGCAGGAGCTCCAGCACAGGGGCCTCCAGCCTCGGCAGCACAAAGCCTCTGGGGATGCTTGCGTGGCCACCGCGCTCTGCTCTGCCCTCTTCCTCGTGCCTGGGCACCACAGCTTTGCCCACACATCACGGCCCCTGCTCACCACACACCCCTCACAATCTGCCCCCATCGCTGACAGCTTCCCCTCACATGTCCCATGGCAGAGAGAGATCTTGTCACTAGGAGCTGGGCACCTCACCCCCTTCCTCTCTCTCCTCCCCCCAGCTTTTCACCACCAGGGAATGATCCTTTATGATCCCAGGACAAAGGCTCTCAGATTCCATAAAACAGCCTTTGGAACACCATTTACTACATCCATAGCTCTCAGGAAGGAGGGAATCGCTCACAGAATCTTATGTCCCTTCAGCAAGCGGATGACACGGAAGAGATTTGGCAATGAGATGTCAAGAGAATACCTTCAGCAGAAGCATATAGAAGCATATAGAGAACATCACAAGGGCTTTGCCCACTGCCTCTAATCACATCCCTGACGTGCATGTGTCTCCTCTGAGATTACACTGTGTGGGGTACGTAGTGTTGCAAATGTGCTTTTATCTACAAGTGGTTCCTGTCACACAATCTCCTCCCTCAGCAGCACAGGTGGTGCCCAGGCACGAGGAAGAGGGCAGAGCAGAGCGCGGTGGCCACGCAAGCATCCCCAGATGCTTTGTGCTGCCGAGGCTGGAGGCCCCTGTGCTGGAGCTCCTGCAGCAGCGCTGTTGGCAGGAGCAGCAGGAGGTTGGAGAGCGGGCACGGGCAGGTGGGAGATGGCTCCTGGGCAGGGCCAGGCGGGCAGGGCTGGGAGCCTGTCCTGGCCACGCCAGGGGACGGCTCCTGCCTGGAGCAGCCTGGGGCTGGCGTGGGGCTGTGCGCAGAGATGGGGAGAGCGGGGAACACCGATGGCCCTCATTGCCTTCCCATTGCTTGTGTCTCCTAGGAGGTGGTGGCAGAGGGAGAAGGCGGCCACCCAGAGCAGCCTCATTCTCCATGGAGGACACGAACACAACAGACCTCTTTCTGAATTACACACATGATGGAAATTGGAGCTACGAGTGGGATACTGAAAATAGTTGTGGGGATTCATTTGATGGATATGTGGTCTTTTTCCTTGTCTGTATGGTGATCTGTGTCTTTGGAATGGTGGGGAATGGGATAGTTTTGTGTTTCCTGGGCTTCCAGATGAAGCGGAATCCTTTCACTGTCTACATCCTAAATCTGTCTGTTGCTGACTGCTCTATGCTCCTCGTGTATTTTCTGTTCATATTGGGGTTTCTCAACACATCTATAATTTGTTACGGTTTGTATTCTTTCCTGCCTTTCTTCAGGAAGTGCATACATACAGTTCCATTCCTGTGCCACTTCTTTGTCCTTAGCAGCCTGGGTCTCCTGACAGCTATCAGCACGGAGCGCTCTGTCTCTGTCATCTTCCCAATCTGGTATCGCTGCCACCGCCCAAAGCACTTGTCAGGCATCGTGAGTGGGGTGCTCTGGGCCAGCGTCGGCTCTTTCATGGTGTCCATTTATCTTTGCTATGTCTTTCGTCAAAGATATGGGACACTCTTTGGAAGTCTGATCACTGTCTACTCTGTGATTTTGTCATTCTTGATGTTGATTTCCAACGTGTCCATGGTCATAAGGCTCCGATGTGGCTCACAGAGACGGAGCCTTGGGAAACTCTATGTTGCTGTTGTGCTCAATGTCATCTTCTTCTTTGCCTTTGGGATGCCTTTCAGCGTAAATGCTATCCTTCTACTTTTACATAACGATATTTTCTTTAATGAAGAAATGGTTCTTGTTCTGGCTCTGCTGAACAGCAGCATCAATCCAGTCATTTACTTCCTGGTGGGGAGCTGGCGGCAGCGCCGCTTCCAAGGCTCCATCAAAGTCGCCCTGCGCAGAGTGTTTGAAGAGAAAGCGAGGAGCAAGGAGGAGAGCCCCGTGCCTGAGGGCATCCCCATGGAGAGCACTGCCCAAGGCTCTGCTGGGCAGGGGGAGGCCTGAGCTCTGCTCCCCCTTCCTATGAGGCTCCTGTCCCTGTCCCCCCCAAATAAACTGTGTGTGCTTTGGCTGAGCAGCCGAGTGTTGTGGTACTTTGGGGGAGCTCCTTGCGTGGGGAAGGTGGGAGAGAGAGGCCCTGGGGGAGCTGTGGCCGTGTCTCTGGTCCCAGGCAAGCAGGGCTCTGGCAAAGGGACTGCAAAGATGGGGAAGAGATGGAAAGCCCCTGGTGAGCCAAGGGGTTCTGTTAGGTCTTGGGGGGATTTGTGGTGTGAAGGGCAGGTCACAGGGAAGCACTGCAAATTAGAGAGAGAGGGAGGGGATATGAGAGAAATTGAGAAAGAGAGAAGGCACAGGAAAACACTGCAATAATGGAGAGTGAGAGAGAGTTGAAGAGGAAATGAAAAAGTGAAAGAAGAAAATGAAAGAATTAGTGAAGGAAGGAAGGAAGGAAGGAAGGATAAGTTAAAAATCAAAGAAAGCCTAAAAGAAAAGGCAGAAATGAAGGCAAAAAGAAAGGCAATAAGAAAGGGAAGGAAATGCAAAGGAAAAATGACGGAAAGCAAGGGAAGTCAAGGGAAGGGAAGGAAAGGCAAGGGAAGGCAAAGAGAACGGCAAAGGGAGCAGCAAAGGGAGAGGCAAGGAATGTGAAGAAAAGAAGAAAGGGGAAGGAAGAGAAAGGAAGGAAAGGGAAGGGAAGGGAAATGAAGGAAAGGAAAGGGAAGGGAAATGAAGGAAAGGAAAGGCAAGGAATTGTAAGGGAAAAGGAAGGGAAAAAGGAAAGGCAAAGGGAATGGCTAAGGGGAAGGGAAGGAAAGGGAAGAAAATAAGAGGGAAGGGAAAGGAAGGGAAGGGAATCCAAGGCAAGGCAAGGCAGGGCAAGACAAGGCAAGGAAAGTTAAGGGAAGGGAAGTCAATGAAAGGAAAGGCAAGACAAGGCAAGTCAAGGGGTAATGAAGGAAAAGGAAAGAAGAAAGACAAGAGGAAATGAAGGAAAGGGGGAAGGAGGAAGGGAACTAAGAAATAAAGAAGAATGAAGGTGAGAGAGGAATGCAGAGAAAGCAAACGAGAAGGAGAAACTGTCCCGAACAGGAGCCCCAGTCCCTCTGCTCACCCAGACCCCGGGTTCAAGGGACTACAGGGTCACATCCAGCCCACGCCCGGCGCTGTTTGCACAGACATGTGCAGGGCTGGTGCCTCTAGATGGCAGGAGATGGGTTCTGATCACACGGAGCATCCTTGCTCTTCTGCTCTGGTGTCCAAAGCAGCGGTGAGCAGAGCCGGCCCTGAGCTCCTGCTGATGGAGAGGCACAAAGGCAGGCCGGGCTGGGCTGCAGAGCTGGGCAGGCAGCAAGAGCACGCTCCTTACATGGGAATGTGCCGCACTCTTCAGTGGCAGGGTTCGATCCCTCTGAGCAAAGGATGGGTTCAGCAGTGCCCCTGAGCAGCACGTTCCCGGCACTCCTGCTCGTGTACTCATAGTAACTCCACTGAATGCACCTCTGTGCCCATGACCAGTAAAAGCCTGAATTATGGAAATTAACATGAGCAGATGTATGGGCCACTTTCTTCTGTACAAATCAGGAGCATCACACTTCTATTTGTGTGTACATTTAGTTCTCCAGCTCAGCATGAGGAGGAAGCCTGATGCTGCCACTCTGACCCTGGCCATGCCACGAGGCGCTGAGCAGCTCTGCACAACTGTTTCAAGGTACGCAAGCCACCAGGGGAGAGCAGCAACCAGCATGTGGCAGGGATCTGTGTTCACCCACCCATTTCCCTGCTTCTTTCCCTGTGGGAAGTTATCCATTCTTTCCCCTCTGCATGAAGTCATGGAACCACAGAGTGGTTTATGTTGGAAGGGAGCTTAAAGCTCATCCAGTTCCAACCGCTGACATGGGCAGGGACACCTTCCACTAGAGCAGGTTGGATGATGCTCTGAACGCCATCCAAACTTTATTTAAACATTGTCAAGGACGGGGCAGCCACAGCTTTGTTTTCTTGTCTCCTTTTCCCTTCCTTTTCCCCTTTCTTTCTGCCTTCCTTTTCTCCAGTCTCCCACCCTCCCTTCCGTTCTCTCCCCCTCCCTTCTTTCTCCCTCCCTCCCTCACTCCCTACTTCCCTCCTCCCTCCCTTCTTTCTCCCTCCCTTCCTCACTCCCTACTTCCCTCATCCCTCCCTTCATTCATCTCTTTCTTTCTTTCTTTCTTTCTTTCTTTCTTTCTTTCTTTCTTTCTTTCTTTCTTTCTTTCTTTCTTTCTTTCTTTCTTTCTTTCTTTCTTTCTTTCTTTCTTTCTTTCTTTCTTTCTTTCTTTCTTTCTTTCTTTCTTTCTTTCTTTCTTTCTTTCTTTCTTTCTTTCTTTCTTTCTTTCTTTCTTCCTTCCTTCCTTCCTTCCTTCCTTCCTTCCTTCCTTCCTTCCTTCCTTCCTTCCTTCCTTCCTTCCTTCCTTCCTTCCTTCCTTCCTTCCTTCCTTCCTTCCTTCCTTCCTTCCTTCCTTCTCTTCTTCTTTCCTTCGTCCCTCCCTTCCTCCCTCCCTTCCTCACTCCCTTCCTTCCTCCCTCCCTTCCTTCCTCCCTCCCTTCCTCCTTTCCTCCCTTCCTCCCTCCCTTCCTTCCTCCCATCCTTCTTCCTTCCTCCCTTCCTCCCTCCCGCCCTTCCTTCCTTCCTTCCTTCTTTCCTTCTTTCTTTCCCACTTCCTTTCTTCATTCCTGGCTTAATTAATGGCTTTCTCTCTTGCCTTCTTCCTTTTCTTTCTCTCTATCTCTTACGCTTTTCATTCCTCTTTTACTATTTTCTCCCTCACAGTCCATTTTGCAATGCTTCCCTTTGCCTTCTCCTCTACAACACAAATCCCCCCAGCACGCACCAGGGGTCCTCCTTGGCTTCCCTGTCTTTGCAGTCCTTTCCAGAGCCCTGCTTGGCTGGGACAGGAGACAGGGCCAGAACTCCCCCAGGGTTTCTCTCTCACGCCTTCCCCACGCAAAGAGCTCCCCCAAAGCACCACAACACTCGGCTGCTCAGCCAAAGCACACGCAGTTTATCTGGGGGATACAGGGCCACAAGGGTCTCTTCTGCTGACAGGCAGGATACATCGCAAAGTGACCACATGCTAGCTCTATAATCTGCAGAGTTTATTAAACAAGCACACTAAAGACAATGACACTAATGTGAATTAGGTAAATATCTCTCACTATCTAGAGTGAACAAGCACAGTAAAGCAAATCAGAGATATATGGATCTGTAAGGAAAGTACCAAAGAAACTTTGCAATGCATCAAATCATGACTGTATAGAGACAACAGAGATTAAGAAGAAATACATCACCAGCTACCACTGAATCATCATCCAGTGCCACACTTCCAGCTGGGAAGCCCCATTGCAGCTGATGCCAGGAGTCTCAGGTAATTGGGAAAATTCATATGCAGTGCGTCCACCCATAGGTGAGGCTTCTCCCATGGCCACCAGAGAGTCCTTCTTTTATACCCATACCAAAACAAGCGGCTTTATGCCAGATCTCTGATTGTTTACTCATGGGACTGTGCAGTTTCTCATGCTCTCAGCATTGTCCACGCTGAGAGCGTTGTCCAGGCACCCCAGTGTGGCCAAGTGTGAAGGTCATAGAACAGCTGTACCCCTCTCTTTCCTGCCTCTTTCTGACAAACACTCACAATGAACATAAACGTGTGTACTCTACCGAACACCCTGCTGCAAACAACATCCTTTGTTCTGTCTCTCAGGCATGAGAGGGAGTCAACTCTCAGCTAGGTTCCCATCCATTACAGGGTCATTGCAAGGGGGAGCAGAGCTCAGGCCTCCCCCTGCCCAGCAGGGCCTTGGGCAGTGCTCTCCATGGGGATGCCCTCAGGCACGGGGCTCTCCTCCTTGCTCCTCGCTTTCTCTTCAAACACTCTGCGCAGGGCGGCTTGGATGGAGCCTTGGAAGCGGCGCTGCCGGCAGCTCCCCACCAGGAAGTAAATGACTGGATTGATGCTGCTGTTCAGCAGAGCCAGAACCAGAGTGGTGTTTTCTGGAAATAAATTACGCGAAAGGGACAAATCGAAGAAAACCTCAGCACTGAAAGGCATCCCAAAGGCAAAGAAGAAGATGACATTGAGCACAACAGCAACATAGAGTTTCCCCAGGCTCCGTCTCTGTGAGCCACATCGGAGCCTTATGACCATGGACGCGTTGGAAATCAACATCAATAATGACAATATCACGGAATAGGTAATGGCCACACTTTTAAATATTGTTACATGAATTTCATCAAATTTGAAGCAAAGATAAATGGACAACATGAAAGAGCCGATGCTGGCCCAGAGCACCCCACTCACGATGCCTGACAAGTGCTTTGGGCGGTGGCAGCGATACCAGATTGGGAAGATGACAGAGACAGAGCGCTCCGTGCTGAGGGCTGTCAGGAGACCCAGGCTGCTAAGGACAAAGAAGTGGCACAGGAATTCAATTGCATCTACAAACTTTTCAAAGAAAGGATAAAAAGAATCCAAACCGTAACAAATGATTGTTAAGTTGAAATATGCCAATGTGAACAGAAAAAACAAGAGGAGCAGACAGCAGTCAGCAACAGCTACATTTAGGATGTAGACAGTGAAATGGTTCTGCTTCATCTGGAAGCCCAGGAACCACAAGACTATCCCATTCCCCACCATTCCAAAGACACAGATCACCAAAAGGAAAGCTAGCAAGACCATAAGTCCACCCGATGCATGTAAACATTTACGTTCATCATGATCCACATTGCTCCAATTTCCATCACGTGTGTAATTCAGAGAGACGTCTGTTGTGTTGGTGCCCTCCATGGAGAATGAGGCTGGTCTGGGTGGCCACCTTCTCCCTCTGCCACCACCTCCTAGGAGACACAAGCAATGGGAAGGCAATGAGGGCCATCGGCGTTCCCCGCTCTCCCCATCTCTGCGCACAGCCCCACGCCAGCCCCAGGCTGCTCCAGGCAGGAGCCGTCCCCTGGCGTGGCCAGGACAGGCTCCCAGCCCTGCCCGCCTGGCCCTGCCCAGGAGCCATCTCCCACCTGCCCGTGCCCGCTCTCCTACCTCCTGCTGCTCCTGCCAACAGCGCTGCTGCAGGAGCTCCAGCACAGGGGCCTCCAGCCTCGGCAGCACAAAGCCTCTGGGGATGCTTGCGTGGCCACCGCGCTCTGCTCTGCCCTGTTCCTCGTGCCTGGGCACCACAGCTTTGCCCACACATCACGGCCCCTGCTCACCACACACCCCTCACAATCTGCCCCCATCGCTGACAGCTTCCCCTCACGTGTCCCATGGCAGAGAGAGATCTTGTCACTAGGAGCTGGGCACCTCACCCCCTTCCTCTCTCTCCTCTCCCCAGCTTTTCACCACCAGGGAATGATCCTTTATGACCCCAGGACAAAGGCTCTCAGATTCCATAAAACAGCCTTTGGAACACCATTTACTACATCCATAGCTCTCAGGAAGGAGGGAATAGCTCACAGAATCTTATGTCCCTTCAGCAAGCGGATGACGGGGAAGAGATTTGGCAATGAGATGTCAAGAGAATCCCTTCAGCAGAAGCATATAGAAGCATATAGAGAATATCACAAGGGCTTTGCCCACTGCATCTAATCACATCCTGATGCACATGTGCATCCCTGATGTGCATGTGTCTCCTCTGAGATTACACTGTGTGGGGTACGTAGTGTTGCAAATGTGCTTTTATCTACAAGTGGTTCCTGTCACACAATCTCCTCCCTCAGCAGCACATGGAACAACATTTTCATTGTTTAGTTTTCTCCATCTTTGCTGTGTTTCCCAGCTTCTAAATACCATTTTCTGGGAGTCACAGCCTGTGCTTGTCAACCCCAAGGCAGGAGTCTTCCAAGGGTATCCCTTGATTTCATGTGGTGAACACACGGTAATGAGCAAGCTCCACAGTCTCTGCAGGGCTGCAGCCTGGAGCTGCAGGAGTTAAGGCTTAAAGGTAGGCTTGAAGCAGGGCTGGAGCACAGGCTGAAGGGCCACCCATGAGAGGGGATGGAGACAGGGCTTCAGGCAGGGACAAGTCCTGCAGTGTGGGTGTGCAGGCCTGCAGCAAGGGGCAGGGGATGAGTCAGTGGGTCAGAGCAAATAAGGCCTGCTGTAGCCTTCAGGGCCTGCAAGAGAATCAGAGAGCTGCACATGGCCAGTTCAGTGTTGTTCAGTCACGCCTCGGGAGACGAGGTCCCTTTAACCCCATTTCCATCAATTTTGGGCCTATAACATGTCAGCTCCTGCTTGTCCTACAATGACAGCATGTGCTTTTCTTTCTTCACCTCCACTGTGAAAGGCATTTCCCTTTATTGATTTATTCTATGGCTTTGTAGCCTCCAATGTCCCACAGGTATTATGTTCCATGCTTTGACACATTAAAGCAAAGCCTTTAGCTCCTGGTGTTGCCTCCCGGAAGAAAGATGGAAGAAGTCTTTGAGCACCAGTTTCCATGGCATTAGAGACAAGAAGCTGAGCCCTGATGCTGCTGCGTGTCTGCACCTCAGTGATCTCCCGCTGTTGATCTCTCCCACTCTCACCTTTCTGCCATGTGCCATCCCTGGGAATGGTTCATGTACATTCCTGTGTTACAATCCCACCTTTCCCACGTGAGTTCCTCAGGGAGTGAGTGATCCACAGAACACCCAAGCTGAGCAGTTCCAGGCCTGTGCACACTGTGCATCTGCCTTGGCCGCAGATAAACCTTCTTGTGTGATGGCAAGAGGGCAGCCTGCAGGCAGCTCACACTGCGTGTGTTTGCCTATGTCTGAGACTGCTGCAACAGTTCTCACGTGAGCATCCGTTTTGCTTGGCAGTAGAAAGAGCTGTCTTCTTCTTTCTGGAACCCTGTAACAGCTCAGACACCCAGAATGGGATAACGTTCCATGGACAGGATGGGTCTGTTTGATGGTGCAAGATCCCGGGTTCCCAACACCTAAAAGGACATAAGATTCTGTGAGCGATTCCCTCCTTCCGGAGAGCTATGGATGTAGCAAATGGTGTTCCAAAGGCTGTTTTATGGAATCTGAGAGCCTTTGTCCTGGGATCATAAAGGATCCTCCCCTGGTGGTGAAAAGCTGTGGGGAGGAGAGAGAGGAAGGGGGTGAGGTGCCCAGCTCCTAGTGACAAGATCTCTCTCTGCCATGGGACACGTGAGGGGAAGCTGTCAGCGATGGGGGCAGATTGTGAGGGGTGTGTGGTGAGCAGGGGCCGTGATGTGTGGGCAAAGCTGTGGTGCCCAGGCACGAGGAAGAGGGCAGAGCAGAGCGCGGTGGCCACGCAAGCATCCCCAGAGGCTTTTTGCTGCCGAGGCTGGAGGCCCCTGTGCTGGAGCTCCTGCAGCAGCGCTGTTGGCAGGAGCAGCAGGAGGTAGGAGAGCGGGCACGGGCAGGTGGTGGATGGCTCCTGGGCAGGGCCAGGCGGGCAGGGCAGGGAGCCTGTCCTGGCCACGCCAGGGGACGGCTCCTGCCTGGAGCAGCCTGGGGCTGGCGTGGGGCTGTGCGCAGAGATGGGGAGAGCGGGGAACGCCGATGGCCCTCATTGCCTTCCCATTGCTTGTGTCTCCTAGGAGGTGGTGGCAGAGGGAGAAGGTGGCCACCCAGAGCAGGCTCATTCTCCATGGAGGACAGCAACACAACAGACCTCTCTCTGAATTACACACGTGATGGAAATTGGAGCAAAGATCGAAATGTTCAAAACCCATGTTACTTTTTTCCTGATGGAGTAATGGCTCTAAATTTTTTGTGTATGGTGATCTGTGTCTTTGGAATGGTGGGGAATGGAATAGTCTTGTGGTTCCTGGGTTTCCAGATGAAGCGGAATCCTTTCACCATCTACATCCTAAATCTGGCAGTTGCTGACTGCTGTGTGCTCATTGTTTATTTTCTGGTCATACTAGGGGATATCAATTTAGCAATGATTTGTTATGGTTTGGATTCTTTCGTGCCTTTCTTCTCTAAATACGTAGGTGCAGTTCCATTTATGTACCAATTGTTTGTCCTTAGCAGCCTGGGTCTCCTGACAGCCATCAGCACGGAGCGCTCTGTCTCTGTCATCTTCCCAATCTGGTATCGCTGCCACCGCCCAAAGCACTTGTCAGGCATCGTGAGTGGGGTGCTCTGGGCCAGCGTCGGCTCTTTCATGGTGTCCATTTATATTTGCTCTCGCTTAGGTCAAAGGTATGGGACAGTCTCTGCAATTGTGGGCATTTTCTATTCCGTGATTTTGTCATTATTGATGTTGATTTCCAACGTGTCCATGGTCATAAGGCTCCGATGTGGCTCACAGAGACGGAGCCTGGGGAAACTCTATGTTGCTGTTGTGCTCAATGTCATCTTCTTCTTTGCCTTTGGGATGCCTTTCAGCATAAAAGCTTTCCATGATCTTTTGTATGATGGTTTTCTAGTTGTCGAAAATGTGACTGGGGTTCTGGCTCTGCTGAACAGCAGCATCAATCCAGTCATTTACTTCCTGGTGGGGAGCTGCCGGCAGTGCCGCTTCCAAGGCTCCATCAAAGTCGCCCTGCGCAGAGTGTTTGAAGAGAAAGTGAGGAGCAAGGAGGAGAACCCCGTGCCTGAGGGCATCCCCATGGAGCGCACTGCCCAAGGCCCTGCTGGGCAGGGGAGGCCTGAGCTCTGCTCCCCCTTGCAATGACCCTGTAATGGATGGGAACCTAGCTGAGAGTTGACTCCCTCTCATGCCTGAGAGACAGAACAAAGGATGTTGTTTGCAGCAGTGTGTTCGGTAGAGTACACACGTTTATGTTCATTGTGAGTGTTTGTCAGAAAGAGGCAGGAAAGAGAGGGGTGCAGCTGTTCTATGATCTTCACACTGGGCCACACTGGGGTGCCTGGACAACGCTCTCAGCGTGGACAATGCTGAGATCATGAGAAACTGCACAGTCCCATGAGTAAACAATCAGAGATCTGGCATAAAGCCGCTTGTTTTGGTATGGGTATAAAAGAAGGACTCTCTGGTGGCCATGGGAGAAGCCTCACCTATGGGTGGACGCACTGCATATGAATTTTCCCTGTTACCTGAGACTCCTGGCATCAGCTGCAATGGGGCTTCCCAGCTGGAAGTGTGGAACTGGATGATGATTCAGTGGTAGCTGCTGATGTATTTCTTCTTAATCTCTGTTGTCTCTATACAGTCATGATTTGATGCATTGCAAAGTTTCTTTGGTACTTTCCTTACACATCCATATATCTCTGATTTGCTTTACTGTGCTTGTTCACTCTAGATAGTGAGAGATATTTACCTAATTCACATTAGTGTCAGTGCAATAGTGTGCTTATTGTCTTTAGTGTGCTTGTTTAATAAACTGTGCAGATTATAGAGCTAGCATGTGGTCACTTTGCGACGAATCCTGCCTGTCAGCAGAAGAGACCCTTGTGGCCCTGTATCCCCCAGATAAACTGTGTGTGCTTTGGCTGAGCAGCCGAGTGTTGTGGTTCTTTGGGGGAGCTCTTTGCGTGGGGAAGGCGTGAGAGAGAAACCCTGGGGGAGTTCTGGCCCTGTCTCCTGTCCCAGCCAAGCAGGGCTCTGGAAAGGACTGCAAAGACAGGGAAGACAAGGAGGACCCCTGCTGCGTGCTGGGGGGATTTGTGTTGTAGAGGAGAAGGCAAAGGGAAGCATTGCAAAATGGACTGTGAGGGAGAAAATAGTAAAAGAGGAATGAAAAGCGTAAGAGATAGAGAGAAAGAAAAGGAAGAAGGCAAGAGAGAAAGCCATTAATTAAGCCAGGAATGAAGAAAGGAAGTGGGGAAGGAAGGAAGGAAGAAAGGAAGGAAGGAAGGAAGGGAGGGAGGTAGGGAGGGAGGGAGGGAGGGAGGGAGGGAGGAAGGAAGGAAGGGTGGAAGGGAGGAATGAAGGAAGGAAGGGAGGGAGGAAGGGTGGAAGGGAGGAATGAAGGAAGGAAGGGAGGGAGGAAGGGAGGAAGGGAGGAAGGGAGGGAGGAAAGGAGGGAGGAAGGAAGGGAGAAAGGAAGAAAGGAAGAAGGAAAGAAGGAAAAAAAGAAAGAAGGAAAGAAGGAAAGAAGGAAAGAAGGAAAGAAGGAAAGAAGGAAAGAAGGAAAGAAGGAAAGAAGGAAAGAAGGAAAGAAAGAAAGGAAGAAAGAAAGAAAGAAAGAAAGAAAGAAAGAAAGAAAGAAAGAAAGAAGGAAAGAAAGAAAGAAAGAAAGAAAGAAAGAAAGAAAGAAAGAAAGAAAGAAAGAAAGAAAGAAAGAAAGAAAGAAAGAAAGAAAGAAAGAAAGAAAGAAAGAAAGAAAGAAAGAAAGAAAGAAAGAAAGAAAGAAAGAAAGAAAGAAAGAAAGAAAGAAAGAAAGAAAGAAAGAAAGAAAAAGAGAGGCAGGAACGAATGAAGGGTGGGAGACTGGAGAAAAGGAAGGCAGAAAGAAAGGGGAAAAGGAAGGGAAAAGGAGGCAAGAAAACAAAGCTGTGGCTGCCCCGTCGTTGACAATGTTTAAATAAAGTTTGGATGGCGTTCAGAGCATCATCCAACCTGCTCTAGTGGAAGGTGTCACTGCCCATGTCAGGGGTTGGAACTGGATGAGCTTTAAGCTCCCTTCCAACATAAACCAGTCTGTGGTTCCATGACTTCATGCAGAGGGGAAAGAATGGATAACTTCCCACAGGGAAAGAAGCAGGGAAATGGGTGGGTGAACACAGATCCCTGCCACATGCTGGTTGCTGCTCTCCCCTGGTGGCTGCGTGCCTTGAAACAGTTGTGCAGAGCTGCTCAGCACCTCGTGGTATGGCCAGGATCAGAGTGGCAGCATCAGGCTTCCTCCTCATGCTGACCTGGAGAACCAAATGTACACACAAATAGAAGTGTGATGCTCCTGATTTGTACAGAAGAAAGTGGCCCATACATCTGCTCATGTTAATTTCCATATTTCAGGCTTTTACTGGTCATGGGCACAGAGGTGCATTCAGTGGAGTTACTATGAGTACACGAGCAGGAGTGCCGGGAACGTTCTGCTCAGAGGCACTGCTGAACCCATCCTTTGCTCAGAGGGATCGAACACTGCCACTGAAGAGTGCGGCACATTCCCATGTAAGGAGCGTGCTCTTGCTGCCTGCCCAGCTCTGCAGCCCAGCCCGGCCTGCCTTTGTGCCCCTCCATCAGGCAGGAGCTCAGGGCCGGCTCTGCTCACCACTGCTTTGGACACCAGAGCAGAAGAGCAAGGATGCTCCGTGTGATCAGAACCCCTCTCCTGCCACCTAGAGGCACCAGCCCCGCACATGTCTGTGCAAACAGCACTGGGAGTGGGCTGGATGTGACCCTGTTGTCCCCTGAGCCCGGGGTCTGTGTGAGCAGAGGGACTGGGGCTCCTGTTCGGGACAGTTTCTCCTTCTCATTTGCTTTCTCTGAGTCTCTCTCTCACATTCACTCTTTCATTGTTTCTTAGTTCCCTTATTCCCTCCCCTTTTTCTTAATTTCAACTTTCCCCTTTTTCTTTTCATTCATTTCCCCTTTCCTTCCTTTCCTTTTCTTGCCTTGCCTTGCCCAGACTTGCCTAGCCTTGTCTTTCCTTCCCTTGACTTCCCTTCCCTTTCCTTAACTTGACTTCCCTACCTTTCACTTTCCTTGCCTTGTCTTCCCTTCCTATCCTTACCTACCCTTTTCATTATCTTCCCTTCCCTTGACTTGCCTTCCCTTGCCTTGCCTTCCCTTCCTTTAAGTTCCATTTCCTTCACTTTTTTCCCTTCCCCTCCCTACTATTTTCTTCCTTTCCCTCCCTTTCCCTTGCCTTGCCTTGATTTCCCTTCCCTTCCTTTCCCTTCCCTTCCTTTCCATTGCCTTGCCTTGATTTCCGTTCCCTTCCCTTCCTTTTCTTTCTATTGCCTTCCTTTCTTTTCCTTTCCATTGCCTTGCCTTCCATTCTCTTCCTTTCCATTGCCCTCCCTTCCCTTCCTTTTCCTTCGTTTGCCTTGTCTTTCCTTCCCTTGACTTCCCTTTCCTTCCTTTCTCTTTCCTTGTTTTGCCTTCCCTTCCCTACCCTTTTCTTCTTTGTGTTTCCCTTGCCTTGCCTTGTCTTGCCTTCCCTTGATTCCCTTCCCTTTCTTCCATTGCCTTCCCTTCCTTTCCTTTCCATTGTCTTCCCTTCCTTTCCATTGTCTTCCCTTCCTTTCCCTTCTCTTGCCTTGCCTTCCTTTCCCTTCTCTTCCCTTCCCTTCCATTCCCTTCCATTTCTTTTCCTTCCCTTGCTTTACCTTCTCTTCCCTTGCCTTTCATTTCCTTCTTTTCCTTTCCCTTTCTTTTCCTTCCTTTCCATTTCCTCTCCTTTTTTTTTCGTTTTTGTCTTCTTCCTGTTCCTTGCCATTCCCTTCGTTGTTCTCTTTGCCTTTACCTTTACATTTCTCCTTGCCTTTCATTGCCTTCCTTCCTTGGCCTTCCTTGCATTTCATTGCCCTTTCCTTTCCTTTTCCTTTTCCTTTCCCTTTCCTTTCCTTTATTTTTGCCTTTCGTTGATTGTTTCCTGTTCCTTCCTTCCTTCCTTCCATTCTTTCTCTAACCCTCAATTTTTCTTGTTTTTCCTTTTCTGTTGCTCTTCTTCTCTGTCACACTCTCCAAATTTATGTGTTTTCCTGTGCCGCCTTCTCTCTTTCTCTCTCTTTCTCCGTTTCTCTCGCATTCCCCTCTTTCAGCCTCACTGTCCAGTTTGCAGGTTTCCATTTGATTTCTCTTCCTCACCCCAAGTCCCTCAGGAATGAACCCAGTGGTCCTCCTCGGCTTCCCTGTCTTTGCAGTCCCTTTACCAGAGCCCTGCTTGCCTGGGACCAGAGACACGGCCACAGCTCCCCCAGGGCCTCTCTCTCCCACCTTCCCCACGCAAGGAGCTCCCCCAAAGCACCACAACACTCGGCTGCTCAGCCAAAGCACACACAGTTTATTTGGGGACACAGGGACAGGAACCTCATAGGAAGGGGGAGTAGAGCTCAGGCCTCCCCCTGCCCAGCAGGGCCTTGGGCAGTGCTCTCCATGGGGATGCCCTCAGGCATGGGGCTCTCCTCCTTGCTCCTCGCTTTCTCTTCAAACACCCTGCGCAGGGCGGCTTGGATGGAGCCTTGGAAGCAGCGCTGCCGTCAGCTCCCCACCAGGAAGTAAATGACTGGATTGATGCTGCTGTTCAGCAGAGCCAGAACCAGAGTGGTTTTTTCTGGAAATAAAATACTCGAAACGGACAGACCGAGGAAAACCTTAACACTGAAAGGCATCCCAAAGGCAAAGAAGAAGATGACATTGAGCACAACAGCAACATAGAGTTTCCCCAGGCGCCGTCTTTGTGAGCCACATCGGAGCCTCATGACCATGGACGCGTTGGAAATCAACATCAATAATGACAATATCAAGGAATAGGCAATGGCCACACTTTTAAATATTGTTACATGAATTTCATCAAATTTGAAGCAAAGATAAAAGGCCAAAAAGAAAGAGCCGATGCTGGCCCAGAGCACCCCACTCACGATGCCTGACAAGTGCTTTGGGCGGTGGCAGCGATACCAGATTGGGAAGATGACAGAGACAGAACGCTCCGTGCTGATGGCTGTCAGGAGACCCAGGCTGCTAAGGACAAAGAAGTGGCACAGGAATTCAACTGCATCTACAAAATTAATGAAGAAAGGAAAAAAAGATTTCAAATCATAACAAATGACTGTTAAATTAAAAAATGCCAATGTGAACAGAAAAAACAAGAGGAGCACACAGCAGTCAGCAACAGCCAGATTTAGGATGTACACGGTGAAAGGATTCCGCTTCATCTGGAAGCCCAGGAACCACAAGACTATTCCATTCCCCACCATTCCAAAGACACAGATCCCTGTGAGAAAAGGTGTCAGGATCATCTCTGTGGCCGATGTATGGACACATGGAAGTTCACTATCTTCCCCATAGCTCCAATTTCCATCACGTGTGTAATTCAGAGAGAGGTCTGTTGTGTTGGTGTCCTCCATGGAGAATGAGCCTGCTCTGGGTGGCCGCCTTCTCCCTCTGCCACCACCTCCTAGGAGACACAAGCAATGGGAAGGCAATGAGGGCCATTGGCGTTCCCCGCTCTCCCCATCTCTGCGCACAGCCCCACGCCAGCCCCAGGCTGCTCCAGGCAGGAGCCATCCCCTGGCGTGGCCAGGACAGGCTCCCAGCCCTGCCCGCCTGGCCCTGCCCAGGAGCCATCTCCCACCTGCCCGTGCCCGCTCTCCTACCTCCTGCTGCTCCTGCCAACAGCGCTGCCGCAGGAGCTCCAGCACAGGGGCCTCCAGCCTCGGCAGCACAAAGCCTCTGGGGATGCTTGCGTGGCCACCGCGCTCTGCTCTGCCCTCTTCCTCGTGCCTGGGCACCACAGCTTTGCCCACACATCACGGCCCCTGCTCACCACGCACCCCTCACAATCTGCCCCCATCGCTGACAGCTTCCCCTCACATGTCCCATGGCAGAGAGAGATCTTGTCACTAGGAGCTGGGCACCTCACCCCCTTCCTCTCTCTCCTCCCCCCAGCTTTTCACCACCAGGGGATGATCCTTTATGACCCCAGGACAAAGGCTCTCAGATTCCATAAAACAGCCTTTGGAACACCATTTGCTACAACCATAGCTCTCAGGAAGGAGGGAATTGCTCACAGAATCTTATGTCCCTTCAGCAAGCGGATGACACGGAAGAGATTTGGCAATGAGATGTCAAGAGAATCCCTTCAGCAGAAGCATATAGAAGTATATAGAGAACATCACAAGGGCTTTGCCCACTGCCTCTAATCACATCCCTGATGTGCATGTGTCTCCTCTGAGATTACACTGTGTGGGGTACGTAGTGTTGCAAATGTGCTTTTATCTACAAGTGGTTCCTGTCACACAATCTCCTCCCTCAGCAGCACATGGAACAACATTTTCATTGTTTAGTTTTCTCCATCTTTGCTGTGTTTTCCAGCTTCTAAATACCATTTTCTGGGAGTCACAGCCTGTGCTTGTCACCCCCAAGGCTGGAGTCTTCCAAGGGTATCCCTTGATTTCATGAGGTAACGCATGGTAATGAGCAAGCTCCACAGTCTCTGCAGGGCTGCAGCCTGGAGCTGCAGGAGTTAAGGCTTAAAGGTAGGCTTGAAGCAGGGCTGGAGCACAGGCTGAAGGGCCACCCATGAGAGGGGATGGAGACAGGGCTTCAGGCAGGGACAAGTCCTGCAGTGTGGGTGTGCAGGCCTGCAGCAAGGGGCAAGGGATGAGTCAGTGGGTCAGAGCAAATAAGGCCTGCTGTAGCCTTCAGGGCCTGCAAGAGAATCAGAGAGCTGCACATGGCCAGTTCAGTGTTGTTCAGTCACGCCTCGGGAGACGAGGTCCCTTTATCCCCATTTCCATCACTTTTGGGCCTGTAACATGTCAGCTCCTGCTTGTCCTACAATGACAGCATGTGCTTTTCTTTCTTCACCTCCACTGTGAAAGGCATTTCCCTTTATTGATTTCTTCTATGGCTTTGTAGCCTCCAATGTCCCACAGGTATTATGTTCCATGCTTTGAAACATTAAAGCAAAGCCTTTAGCTCCTCGTGTTGCCTCCCAGAAGAAAGATGGAAGATGTCTTTGAGCACCACTTTCCATGGCATTAGAGACAAGAAGCTGAGCCCTGATGCTGCTGCGTGTCTGCACCTCAGTGATCTCCTGCTGTTGATCTCTCCCACTCTCACCTTTCTGCCATGCGCCATCCCTGGGAATGGTTCATGTACATTCCTGTGTTACAATCCCACCTTTCCCACGTGAGTTCCTCAGGGAGTGAGTGATCCACAGAACACCCAAGCTGAGCAGTTCCAGGCCTGTGCACACTGTGCATCTGCCTTGGCTGGGGATAAACCTTCTTGGCTGATGGCAAGAGGGCAGCCTGCAGGCAGCTCACACTGCGTGTGCTTGCCTATGTCTGAGACTGCTGCAACAGTTCTCACGGGAGCATCCGTTTTGCTTGGCAGTAGAAAGAGCTGTCTTCTTCTTTCTGGAACCCCTGTAACAGCTCAGACACCCAGAATGGGATAACGTTCCATGGACAGGATGGGTCGGTTTGATGGTGCAAGATCCCGGGTTCCCAACACCTAAAAGGACATAAGATTCTGTGAGCGATTCCCTCCTTCCGGAGAGCTATGAATGTAGCAAATGGTGTTCCAAAGGCTGTTTTATGGAATCTGAGAGCCTTTGTCCTGGGATCATAAAGGATCCTCCCCTGGTGGTAAAAAGCTGTGGGGAGGAGAGAGAGGAAGGGGGTGAGGTGCCCAGCTCCTAGTGACAAGATCTCTCTCCGCCATGGGACATGTGAGGGGAAGCTGTCAGCGATGGGGGCAGATTGTGAGGGGTGTGTGGTGAGCAGGGGCCGTGATGTGTGGGCAAAGCTGTGGTGCCCAGGCACGAGGAAGAGGGCAGAGCAGAGCGCGGTGGCCACGCAAGCATCCCCAGAGGCTTTGTGCTGCCGAGGCTGGAGGCCCCTGTGCTGGAGCTCCTGCGGCAGCGCTGTTGGCAGGAGCAGCAGGAGGTAGGAGAGCGGGCACGGGCAGGGGGGAGATGGCTCCTGGGCAGGGCCAGGCGGGCAGGGCTGGGAGCCTGTCCTGGCCACGCCAGGGGACGGCTCCTGCCTGGAGCAGCCTGGGGCTGGCGTGGGGCTGTGCGCAGAGATGGGGAGAGCGGGGAACGCCGATGGCCCTCATTGCCTTCCCATTGCTTGTGTCTCCTAGGAGGTGGTGGCAGAGGGAGAAGGCGGCCACCCAGAGCAGGCTCATTCTCCATGGAGGGCACCAACACAACAGACCTCTCTCTGAATTACACACGTGATGGAAACTGGAGCAAAGATCGAAATGTTCAAAACCCATGTTACTTTTTTCCTGATGGAGTAATGGCTCTAAATTTTTTGTGTATGGTGATCTGTGTCTTTGGAATGGTGGGGAATGGAATAGTCTTGTGGTTCCTGGGTTTCCAGATGAAGCGGAATCCTTTCACCGTCTACATCCTAAATCTGGCTGTTGCTGACTGCTGTGTGCTCATTGTTTATTTTCTGGTCATACTAGGGGATATCAATTTAGCAATTATTTGTTATGGTTTGGATTCTTTCGCGCCTTTCTTCTTTAAGTACGTAGGTGCAGTTCCATTCATGTGCCAATTGTTTGTCCTTAGCAGCCTGGGGCTCCTGACAGCCATCAGCACGGAGCGCTCTGTCTCTGTCATCTTCCCAATCTGGTATCGCTGCCACCGCCCAAAGCACTTGTCAGGCATCGTGAGTGGGGTGCTCTGGGCCAGCGTCGGCTCTTTCATGGTGTCCATTTATATTTGCTCTCGCTTAGATCAAAGATATGGGACAGTCTCTGCAATTGTGGGCATTTTCTATTCCGTGATTTTGTCATTATTGATGTTGATTTCCAACGTGTCCATGGTCATGAGGCTCCGATGTGGCTCACAGAGACGGAGCCTGGGGAAACTCTATGTTGCTGTTGTGCTCAATGTCATCTTCTTCTTTGCCTTTGGGATGCCTTTCAGCATAAAAGCTTTTCATGATCTTTTGTATGATGGTTTTCTACGTGTCGAAAAAGTGACTCGGGTTCTGGCTCTGCTGAACAGCAGCATCAATCCAGTCATTTACTTCCTGGTGGGGAGCTGCCAGCAGCACCGCTTCCAAGGCTCCATCAAAGTCGCCCTGCGCAGAGTGTTTGAAGAGAAAGCGAGGAGCAAGGAGGAGAACCCCATGCCTGAGGGCATCCCCATGGAGAGCACTGCCCAAGGCCCTGCTGGGCAGGGGAGGCCTGAGCTCTGCTCCCCCTTGCAATGACCCTGTAATGGATGGGAACCTAGCTGAGAGTTGACTCCCTCTCATGCCTGAGAGACAGAACAAAGGATGTTGTTTGCCGCAGTGTGTTCGGTAGAGTACACACGTTTATGTTCATTGTGAGTGTTTGTCAGAAAGAGGCAGGAAAGAGAGGGGTGCAGCTGTTCTATGACCTTCACACTTGGCCACACTGGGGTGCCTGGCCAACGCTCTCAGCGTGGACAATGCTGAGATCATGAGAAACTGCACAGTCCCATGAGTAAACAATCAGAGATCTGGCATAAAGCCGCTTGTTTTGGTATGGGTATAAAAGAAGGACTCTCTGGTGGCCATGGGAGAAGCCTCACCTATGGGTGGACGCACTGCATATGAATTTTCCCTGTTACCTGAGACTCCTGGCATCAGCTGCAATGGGGCTTCCCAGCTGGAAGTGTGGCACTGGATGATGATTCAGTGGTAGCTGGTGATGTATTTCTTCTTAATCTCTGTTGTCTCTATACAGTCATGATTTGATGCATTGCAAAGTTTCTTTGGTACTTTCCTTACACATCCATATATCTCTGATTTGCTTTACTGTGCTTGTTCACTCTAGATAGTGAGAGATATTTACCTAATTCACATTAGTGTCAGTGCAATAGTGTGCTTATTGTCTTTAGTGTGCTTGTTTAATAAACTCTGCAGATTATAGAGCTAGCGTGTGTTCACTTTGCGATGTATCCTGCCTGTCAGCAGAAGAGACCCTTGTGGCCCTGTATCCCCCAGATAAACTGTGTGTGCTTTGGCTGAACAGCCGAGTGTTGTGGTACTTTGGGTGGACTCTTTGCCCAAAGAAGCTGTGAGAGGGACGCCCTTGGGGACTTCTGGGCATGCATGAGAAACCTGCTCTAGTGGAAGGTGTCTCTGCCCATGGCAGGTTATTGGAACTGTGTGGAGACAGTGTTCTCACAGGAGAATGAGTATTTGGTACATGAGCTCTGAATAACTCTGAAAGATACAGCAAGGCCGTGAGAGGCCTGAGGAAGCTTAAGCAAGCAATATAAGAAGCTGGAATTCACTGAGTTATGAGAACTGTGGACTTTTGGCAAGCTTTTGAGGTCAAGTTCTCACACCTGTGCTTAACCAATTATATGTTAGTCACTAAGGGTCTTCAAGACAAGTATCCTACTATGATATGCCAAATTGCTGTAGGTGTGTGTAAGCAATAGTATATAAGGAGTTAATGCTTTGCAATAAATGGCTTTTTGTCTGATCATATTGATCTCTGACTGAGTCCTTTCCGTGGCAGAACTGGATGAGTTTTAAGGTCCCTTGAAGTCCAAATCAGTCTGTGATTTTATGATTTTATCATTTCTTCACCTATCTGTTTGTACCCTTCCCTTCCACATTACCTTACGTCATACAGAGCCATCTATGTTCACTCCTTGTTCACGGCCATGATCTCTGTTGAGCTGTGTGCCTATTGTTGGGTACCTTTGCCATTTTTTCGGTTTGGGTTGATTTGCACCTCTCCATATTTGTTTTCTTCATCATCTTTGAAAGTACAAGGTTTCCAGCCTCAGACACACCCTATTGGTGCTGAATGGTGCACTCGATCCCTCATGGTGGTTATTGGAATTGGCGACTTCATGTCTTATTTCAAAGCTGTGAAATCAACAGTGCTAGAAATTCACCTGCAACAGCAGTTACCCACCAGAAGTAAGGTTATTTGGCATTAGGAATTCCTAATGTGTGGAGCGATGAGTTTTAACCATGAACACAGATGTAAGCCCATAGAATCACATAATCATAGAACTGTCAGGGTCAGATCTCCTGATTTGGTTTTGCTCCTGATTTTTTTCCATCTTCCCCTCCTCATTAACACCTAAACCATACCCAGAGCAGTCTTATCTAGGAGAGATCTATATTCTCATCATGACCTTCCTGCCTGATACTCTCCTCAGGGCATGTATCAAACCCATTGCATTTTTATGTGGTCATCATATGTTGCACCCAGAGGTTTTTCTTACTGCAAATAGCAGCATTTTTGTTTAATCTACTACCCTATAAAGCATAACACAAGAATTCCAAGGGTTTTGTTGTGCTATAGAGCCCCTCTGAACAGTAAAATAAAGATTTCTGATTCCAGAAAAAATGGTCTAGATTTCTTCTGGCCAGGGCTTCATGGGACACCCACAGGGATTTGAAGCAGATGCCATGAGAGAGGGTCTGAAAAGTTTAGTCTTCACCAGGTAACACCTTTTGATGTCAGACCTCACTGAGATTCCTTTACTGTGCAGGACTGTGTGGTCTGTGCCTTCCTCAGCTGCTTCTGAAGCTCTTCTGCACCACCATCAGCCCCAGAAGCTCATCCCTTCATTCATTTCCCTGCAAATATCTGGCAGATGCCACCCCTAAGAGCACTTATCTTTCACCATGGACAACTGAGGGTGTCTATGATGGTGTTTCTATGCAGGCATCACCTTTTAAAGGTCCAAGGTTTGATGTAAAGTGTTCACGTTGATGTGATGTGTAAAATGTGTTCACATCAACTGCCGCACGTTGGGTATGTTTAAGGACAAACTCAGGATGGAAAGGGTTATATGTTTATAACTGTTTATATGGTTTTATCAGTTGATGACGTCATTTGAGCACAAGAATGTTTTTAAATGCAATTTGTTTTCCCTTTAAAAAAAGGGGGGTTATTATTTTTTACAATAACAGAAAAGATTCAGTTCTCCCAGTGATAAAATCATTACAGACATTCAAAACAAAACATTTAGAACATGTTTGCTGATAAAGGGATGCTCTCTTCTCCTCAGCAGAAGTTAGAAGGAAAATAACCCCCTTACTAAAAATAATTGATGACACAGCCCTAATTTGAATCAACTGTATGTACATTGCAGAACAGCAGAACATTAAAGAACAGTGGAAGTGGAACTCAAATTTCAGCTTTCAGGAACTGTAAACAGGAAGCAAAAGGTAACAGGATAAAGATAACAGGCAACAGAAGAATGCAGCTTCCCTTTAGGAAAGTATTCACAAAGGAAAGTATGAAGTGGAAATCTGGAGGTTTTCTCAAAGAAAATGACCTGTGTTGCCTTTTCCTATATATTCTGGTTAAAAGTGCTAATGTTATGTAGTCTGATAGTACCACCCTTCAAATAACCCCATATCGCATCTCAAGCATCTGGAGAATAATTTGTTGCAAATTGTGGTACTCATTTACCTTTTTTCTGTTTCTTATTTTTTCCCCTACCCTTGATTTTAATTCTGTCAGTAAAGGGGAAGTTAGAAACCACGGGTTCTTATCAGTCCTTCTTAAAGCAAGAAATAACAACCCAATGCGTGTTATAGTTAGATGAAGATACTCTGTCATGGGCTGGAGAAAGGTAAAGTAATAAGCAACTCCAGCCCTGTTTTTCTTTGAAACACAAGAAAAGGGAGAATGCAAGTCAGTGCATAAAGTTTTAAGGCAAGTTGGTAGGGGCTGGGGCCCTTTCCTACTGCATTACATCTCCATGGTTTGGAAACTTCCCTTGCTAATAGAAGAAAGGAACTTCCAGAACATGAATCATTTCACCATTTGAAATTGGCACGAGAGAGCAAAGAATTGTGCACCCTCTGAGCTACAGAATGTTGCATGTGTGGCTGAGATACGGGTATTTAACATGAAGTGAGATAGATAGAGTCCTTCCAGGAATTTCATGGCTGATTTCAACAGGAGGAGGATTGGTTCCCATCTCATCTTCAGAGATCTGAGTAAAAGGTGACTGAAATGTATGAGTTTGATATTGTTTTACTCTGAAAGACAGAGATTTCTTGAGTGAGCTGCAAATTCTGAGTGGGATTCCTTTGATGTAATGCAGACACCAACATATCCCACCTTACCAAGTTGAAATCCTTGAATGGCCACTGAAGAGAAACGGATACTTTCAATGTAGTCCTAACAGAAGTCACGTCAATTCTGTGGTCCGTGTGTTTATGTGTTTTCGCTGACCATTGATGGAGCTTAAAATAACTAGCTAAAGGCTGGAGGTCTACAGTGAAGATAGTGGAGGTCAGGTGAGATCAACCTACCCCAATATCTCAGAGATCTTCAGTTCTTTAAACTATCAGCCCTCAGCTCCAGACCAGTGCTGCTGTTATGCACAGGATGGGTTTAGGAAGACATAGTGATTGTGTCACGGGTTTCCCGTTCATCTTTGTCATCTGCTGAATCTTCAAAGGCCCTCTGGAATGCCAGCCTGAGGGTAAACTTGATTCTCCGATCCTTGTAGCTTCCCACCAGGAAGTAAATGATAGGGTTGAGGGTGCTGTTCACACACGACAGCACAAAACCAATCTCTGGGGAGTAGAGAAATTTGTAGCCCAAGAAGTCAAAGAGGATCAGGATACTCAAAGGCACAGCAAAAATCAGAAAGAAGAGAACGGTGAGCATGATGACGGTGAAGAGTCTGCCTGTTCGGAGGTGATGGGAGCTGCACTTGACTCTAAGGAAGAGGGTAAGGCTGAAAAGCAGCATGAGGGGTGTGCAAAAGATGAAGTCCAAGGTTCCAATGGTGATGAGCAGGATCTGGCAGGTCCCAGCAGAGCGGTGGACGGAACACAAAACATACCCAAGAGTGTTCAGCAGCAGGGAGATACCCCAGAGCAGGCCAGAGATGATGGCAGACAAGTGCTTTGGGCGGTGACTTCTGCACCAGATGGGACAAAGCACAGACAGGCACCTCTCAATACTGATGGCGGTCAGGAGGTACAAGCCGGTCCCGTACATGAAAAGATCCAGGAAGAGGAATATCCCAAACTGCACCCCCACGTTGAACTGCATCAGGTACTGAACCGTCTCTATGGCGATGCAGAAGAGGTACCCAAAGTCAGCAGCAGCCAGGTTCAGGATGTAGACTGTGAAGTGGTTTCTCCGGATGCGGAAGCCAAGGTACCACAGCACCATGCCATTTCCCACCATACCACAGGCAGCACTGATGAGGCAGAAGCTCTCCATGAACTTGAGGACAGCATAGGATGGCTCTGTCTTTCCCACAGCTGCACTCTGATTAGTCCCATGAACCTGGCTGCTTGCAGTTGGAAGGAAGATTGACATGGTTGAAGTACTCATCATGAGGGATTTCAGATAGACCTGTAAGCAGAGAGGAGAGATGTGATAACTCTGGTGTGACTTTCCCTCATGGTAACCTGATGGTGTTCCTGGATTTGATTCATCTCTTTGTCACCAGAGCTTGATTTAGGGAGGGACTGCTGTGTTTGCACTTGGAACACAGAGCTCTAAGGCACTGTTCAAAGCATTGAGCCCAAATTCCATATGACATGTAGGAGAAGTTAAACTACACTGTTTGTCCCTTCTTAAAACTCATTTCCTGAGGGCCCTTTTTGCAGTCAGTACTGGGAAACAAGTAGCTTAAAAAAGCAATTGCAGCTGAGATGAATCATGTCTGAAAAGTACCTCTTGTATGAATAAAAAGAGCCAGCCCAATATTAACAACAATGGGATAGCTTTCTTTGCTTCTAGTTGCTATGATTAGGTGAGAAAACTTGTCAAAAGGGTGTGAAAGTTTCAGGCAATCAGCATACAAGTTTAATCAGCATGAAATTTGATTGAGTTTTGTCCATGCCCAGAAAACAGGCTAAAGAGTACTCAAAATAGCTGGTAGGTTGTTATGTCAATGATTGATTTCTAGTTGAATGAGTGTAGCTTAATGTGGTTGGTTCGTTCTCTTGAGCCCTATGTACAGAAAATAAGTAATTCAATCTGAGGAGTCAGCCCTTAATACCTTCATTTTCAGAGGAAAGCTTTAAGAACTGCATGTGGGACAAAATGCCCCTCACTGAGGTCAGGTCATTGGAATTATGGCTTAATTATTTCACCTCATTCCCTGGGGTGGTTCACCCTGCTTCTTCCTGTATGATACTGGGATATAAATGAGAATCTTGAATAAAAAGGTTTAAAGATAGATTTCACACCTTTTTTTCTCTGAGGTCAGACACTGTGGTTGTTTTCCTCTCTCCTCATGAGCTATTAGTTTTGATGTAGGAAGGTAAAGAAGTATCATGAGTGACAGTAGGAGATAGTTAAAAAGAAGAGAGGAACAAGACAAAATGGGGAGAGCTGGGAAGATGTGACTCATTGAACAGGCCAACCAGTATGAACAGACTGTTCTGTTTTTGGAAAATGCTGAGGTATAGATGGAGACAGACTCCCATAAGCATGCAAAATATGACAGGGTTGAATCAAAGAAGTGGTAAATGCCCCATCCCTGGCAGTGCTCAAGGCCAGGTTGGATGGGGCTTGGAGCAACCTGCTCTAGTGGAAGATGCCCTTGCCCATGGCAGTGGAATGGAACTGTATGAGCTTTAAGGTCCCTTCCAACCCAAACCAGTCTGTGACTCAGATGACTAAATTAAATGAATCTAATACATACTGAAAGGGACTATGGAAAACAAACAACACCATCTCCTTCAGAATGGACAGAATGTCTGCTGTAGCATGGTTTCACAACAGGAACATCCCTGCGTTAAAACTCATTTTCTCTTTCTCTATCTGGGGAGAGCAGCATACGGCCTGACCAGCATCTCTACAAGGCTACCTCTTCCCTGCACATCTGCAGCAAGAAAACTCAAAAGATACAGCCTTCTGATTTTGTTCACTTCCTCGCTACATGCTTTTGGGGTGGCAGCAGATTAACAGAACTTGATGCTGTGAGAAGAAAGGAAGACCCAGTGTTTAAATGGTTTCCTGGCCTCCAGAAGCCTCAGTGCAGCTCTATCTGTTCCACAAGCTATTGGTGTAACCTGAAACAAATTCACAACTGTTTTGAAGAGGACATGAACATTTGAGTGTCACTTCAGCTATGTCTAAGCCCACTTCAGCTTTCTGATACGGTCCCCATTTGAGGAATGCAGCTATTCTGCCTCCCTGGTGCAGTCATCTCCAGAAGGCTGTTAGACCTGTCCTCCAGCAGCATATCTCTCCACTGGGCATTCAGTGAATGACAAATCTAACTGGCTAACTTAAGCTCATCAAGCTTATTTCCTAATGTTAAAAGACATGGTTCTGTGCCATTGATCACACCTACATAAAGACTGCCACTAGTGGACACCCACATTTCTTCTTGTCTCTAAGACAGATTCAAGACATTGAGCCTACTTCCTTGAGGAAACTAATGAGTGAAAGCATCAAACAGCAGCAGACTAAATCTAAGTGGTCTTTCTCTCTCTTAATGTGAAACATCCTTCCTGTGGTTTGCTTGCTGAGTACCATGTTCTTGCAGCAGGTGTCAGGCTGAACAACCGTAACACCACAAAGACATTTTAGACAAGGGACAGAAAGTTTTGTTGTTGTATTTTCTTAGCTAATTTTAAGTCACCATCTAAGATCAAACCTGCTAATCTAGGTTTCTGAATAATGACATCTATTACAGAGGTGTATTTAGAGCAATTCAATAGCACTTGTTCATGGAAAAAGATCTCCAGAATGAAGTTCTGGTTACCTTCAAAATGATTAAGACCATTTCTTACCTACAGCAAATTTCTAACCAGAAGAAAATGTTTGATCACCTTTCCTCCTTTCGTTTTATTCCTTCCTTCCTTCCTTCCCCTCACTATCACTCCAAAAGCACTACAGAAAGCATCAGAGTGCAATGGCAAAGATACCATCTAGGAATTTCTCACCTTTATGTGGGTTCCTTGGAATCTCAGTGACTGATCTGCAGCAGCTGCCTGGTGTGGATCAGCTGGGTGAAATTATCACTTGAATTCTGTCACTTCTGGTCCAGATAAAGTCCTTGTGTCACACGAGTGCTGGGAGAGCTAGAAACTGTTAGAAAAGCCACAGTCTTTACAACGTGACATCTGACAGCCAGCCAATCACTCTGTTGGGGAAATATCTAGTTTGGGGTGTGTGGTCACTTAGATATGAGCAACTTCCCTCTTTGTACAGAACCTGTCAGAGTTGTAGATCTGGAAATCTATTTTCTTTTTACTACTTCTCCCTTCTTCAGCCAGTCTCACAATGCAAAGAAAGCAAGAACAGTCTGTACAAAATTATACCTTGCCTCAACATAACTTCTCATTCCGCAAGGACCTATTGCTCCGGATGAACAGGCCTTAACACACCCAGACAGTGTCCTTATCTAACCCACAGCCTACTCTACTACTCTCACTCTACTTAGTCCCTATTGCTTGACACAACCCTTCCTGGAGCAGGGTCCACACAAGCTCATGCCTCATCACCACATCATACCTCTATCAAAACAACCCCTTGCCAGCATTCACCACTCATCCACATAACCTCACTCATCTTCTCACCATGCACAGCCCCTCCAAGAGATGAGCTTCCACTATCCTGCTGTCAGATCCACGTGCCAAAGGAAATGAGTGAAAACAGAGACATTTCTCCTTTCATGGCAGTATGAATAACCTTATAGGAACTGTTTTGCAACAGGAGATACCTGCAACTATTGATTTGGGCTTGTGCATTAAGTCACTTCTGCTGGTCTGTTTGGCTAGGGAAACAAAAGGAGAGGAGTAGGATGCCAGCTAAATTGCTGCCATATGTGTCTGTGGATAGAGAAACTGGCAGATCTGGCTCAAAACAGCTTTGCAGGCCAGATACCTGATAGTTCGTCTTTAGCTTCTTTCATTTCATCTCCCAGTCTGTACTGATAGTGGGGATTGTACTTTGGCCATGCTGAACTTCATGAGGTTCTCATGAGCCCACTCTTCAAGCCTGTCCAGGTCCCTCTGGATCCCACCCCTTCCCTCAAACATATCAGCTGCAGCACTCAGCTGGGTATCATCTGCAAACTTGCTGATGGTGCACTTGATCCCACTGTTTATATCAATGATGAAGATATTAGATAGTATTGGTCTCAGTACAGCCCTTGATGGACACCACTCATTGCTGGTTTCCACTTGGAATTTGAGCCATTGATTGCAGCTGTTTGGATGCGGCCTTTGTCTGCCCTAAGTAATTATATTCACAGAACCACAGAATCCCAAGGGTTGGAAGGGACCTCCAAAGATCATCTAGTCCAACCCCCCTGCAAGAGCAGGGTAACCTAGAGTACATCACACAGGAACTTGTCCAGGTGGGCCTTGAATTTCTCCAACGTAGGAGACTCCACAACCTCCCTGGGCAACCTGTTCCAGTGCTCTGTCAATCTTACAGTAAAGAAGTTCTTCCTGATGTTAACCTCCTATGCTCCAGTTTACACCCATTGTCCCACCACTGGATATCACTGAAAAAAGCCTAGCTCCATCATCCTCACACCCACCCTTTACATATCTGTAAACACTGATGAGGTCACCCCTCAGTCTCCTCCAAGCTAAAGAGACCCAGCTCCCTCAGCCTCTCCTCATAAGGGAGGTGTTCCACTCCCTTCATCTTCTTTGTGGCTCTGCGCTGGACTCTTTCAAGCAATTCCCTGTCCTTCTTGAACTGAGGGGCCCAGAACTGGATGCAATATTCCAGATGCGGCCTCACCAAAGCAGAGTAGAGGAGGAAGAGAACCTCTCTTGCCCTACTAACCACAGCCTTTCTAGTGCACCCTAGGATGCCATTTGCCTTCTTGGCCACAAGGGCACATTGCTGGCTTATGGTCATCCTCCTGTCCACCAGGACCCCCAGATCCCTTTCCCCTTCACTCCTTTCCAGCAGGTCAACCCCCAACCTGTACTGGTACATGGGGTTGTTCTTCCCCACATGCAAGACTCTACACTTGCTCTTGTTGAATTTCATCAAGTTTCTCCTTGCCCAACTCTCCAGCCTGTCCAGGTCTTGCTGAATGGCAACACAGCCTTCTGGTGTGTCAGCCACTGCTCCCAGTTCAGTGTCATCAGTGAACTTGCTGAGGGTACACTCGGTTCCCTCATCCAGGTCATTGATGAAAATATTAAACAGCACTGGTCCCAGCACCGACCCCTGAGGGACTCCACTGGTCACAGACCTGCAGCTTTAGATGTCTATTTCAGACCTAATCCTATCCTAAAGCTGGATCTGAGGTAGATCAGGTGAATCAATTCCTGGAGAGATCTATTTCTTTCCATAGGAAAGCCTGGAGTGACAAAGACTCAACTCATCTGCCTTCCATACACATAAAACAGGCAACTTCCTCCCTTGGTTTCCCCATTTCTAAAAGAAGCATTTTTTCTTTCCTGATTTTGTAATTTGCTAACCTTTGCTAAAACGTGCAAGTTCTTGCAAGAAGCTTCATTCACTGGGAGACCAGTGGTGAAATTTTATGCAAAGTAGGACTTTCAGGGTTACCAAGCAGTAACCCAGGCATCTTCTGTCCCTGTGAAAGTTTAACTTAAGAATACTGAGAAAAGTGTGCCTAACCTGCCCTTAAAAACACAACTGTGACGGGTAACTCTTTACCACCTCCCTGGGCAATGTGCCTCTCTCTTTCCTACTTGAAATATCTCTGATTTTCTGTTCTTAAATCAAGATTTGTGTTTTCTTTTTGGAATACTTCATGCCCCACAAAGGCAGAAAACAGAGTGAATGTGTCTGGCTTGGATGCAGGTGACTACGTGACATAAAGAAATATATTGTAAAATATATTGTAACGTATCTTATAGCCTTACAATACCTGAAGGGGCTACAAGAAACCTGGAGAGGGGCTTGAGATAAGGGCCTGTAGGGACAGGACAAGGGGAATGGCTTGAACCTGCCCAAGAGAGGGGAGACTGAGCTGAGCTCTTAGGCAGAAGCTGTTCCCTGGGAGGATGCTGAGGCGCTGGCACAGGGTGCCCAGAGAAGCTGTGGCTGCCCCATCCCTGGCAGTGTTCAAGGCCAGGTTGGACACAGGGGCTTGGAACAAGCTGCTGCAGTGGAAGGGGTCCCTGCCTGTGGCAGGGGGCTGGGACTGGATGATCTTAAGGTCCCTTCCAACCGAAACGAGTCTGGGATTCTATGATTCTACATTGTAAAATGCAATTTGGTGGTGATGGCAGGATCCTTACCATGATGGATGCATGGTAAAGGTGTCTGTTGTGAATAATGGGTGGTGTCTTTATAATCCTTTCTAAAGTATACACCTTCTTTCACTGAGCAATTTCCTATTTGCCATTATTCAGGCATGTACCTTTCCTTGATCATTTATCTCTTGCTCACTCCTTTCTGAACCACTGATTGCCTGAATGTGACATGGAAACTGGTGGGGTTGGCTTCCCATCCTGCTCTGGCCAGACAGATTCCAGCTGTTTCTCTTCCACTGGCTACTGCACAGCCATAAGTACATACCCATTTTGTCCTTTTGTTTTCTATGGAAAACTATGTCAGTGCTGAGTGAAAAGAGAAGGGATGGAGGTAGAAACCAGTATCACATTCTTTGTTCTTATTGATGTTTTTTTCTTGGGAGATATACCAAAAAAGGAATTATCCATGTAAATTTTACCTTCCCTTCTTGACTACCTTTTACTTTGTTAGCACATAGGCAAGCACAGGAAAAGTTCCTAACTTTCCCAACTTCCTCTCTAGGCTTCACTTTGTGGGTTTGAGAGCAATTCTGGTTTTTCTCCATTTCAGTGTTTCCTGTGGATGCTTGATCAGTTTTTGCCTGCACAAGAGTTTTGCATTTTTCTGTAGTTTCAAATAGGTGCTATGTAATTTGTATTAGCTGAATCATTCCATGGAGCTGACGCATGGATCTGTTCTGATCACTGCTTGTATTTTCACTAGGTAGGACTTGCAAAGGTGATTTTTAATAGCAGCTGACTGGGGATGTTTGTATACCAGGATGAATCCCATACAGCTGAGAGTCTGCTTCTAAGAGATAGAATCATAGAATCATAGAATAGTTAGGGTTGGAAAGCACCTTAAGATCATCTAGTTCCAACCCCCTGCCATGGGCAGGGACACCTCACAGTAAAGATGCTTATTTTTGGTTAAACTCCATAAAGTGTTTAATCTAGTGGTTTCCAGGCTTCCTTGACCAAAGTAACTCTGATATTTGGGTGCATAATGGCAAGTTGGTAATGTTAAGGAGTAAGTCTTTTTAAAGGTGTAGATTATTTACTAGTGACATTTACTTCTCTGGGGCTATAACTGGAACAGGCCAAACCAAAGAATCCCCACATTCACACTGGAATTACTGAACAGAGAAAGTGTAGAGGTGTATAAGTACATAGAGGTATGTTCAGCCATAGCACATACATGAGAAATGAGGACGGCATTATGGAAAGCTCTGATCTGCCTTCAGATAGCAAAAAGGCTTATTCCCTGAAGTTAACCTTACCCTGGTGATGTTGATTTACTTAGGCTCTTCTTAGTCAGTCGAAAAAGAAAGGGTTCTGAAAAGGACCTTAGATTAGCTATAGCTATAGTCTTCAATAGAGGCAGAGAGGCTTTGATCACCAGCTACTCTGGTTTTACTAACCAGAAGTTAACTCACTTGGAGCATTGTGTGCAGTTCTGGTGTCATCAAAATAAAAAGGACATGGAGCTGTTGGAACAAGTCCAGAGGAGGCCACGAGGATGATCAGGGACTGGAGCACCTCCTGTATGAAGACAGGCTGAGAAAGTTGGGGCTGTTCAGCCTGGAGAAGAGAAGGCTGCGTGGAGACCTCAGAGCAGCCTTCCAGTATCTGAAGGGGGCCTACAGGGATGCTGGAGAGGGACTATTCATTACGGACTGTAGTGACAGGACAAGGGGTAATGGGTTGAAACTTAAACCAGAGGTTTAGACTGGATCTAAGGAAGAAATTCTTTACTGTGAGGGTGGTGAGGCACTGGAATGGGTTGCCCAGGGAGGTGGTGAATGCTCCATCCCTAGTGGTGTTCAAGGCCAGGTTGGATGAAGCCTTGGGTGATATGGTTTAGTGTGAGGTGTCCCTGCCCATGGCAGGGGGGTTGGAACTAAATGATCTTAAGGTCCTTTCCTACCCTAACTATTCTATGATTCTATGATTCTAATATCCCCTAGAGTGTATCATGAACCAGCATAAAGCAAAAGTCATACTATGCTGCAAGAGAAGTTCTGAAAAGATCTTTTCATTCTTCCCTTATCTTAAAGAAACATTGCTGAGATTTAGAGCAAGCTGAATACTAAAGTAAGTCATAGAATCATAGAACAGTTTGGATTGGAAGGACCTGCAAAGGTCATTTTCATATGTGATATTGTTTGCTGGTTTTGTCAGTATAGATAATTTCCCCAGAAGTCATAGTTCAGTCCATGAAGCTGCATATTCCTGTTTCAAAATGCACATGCACAAGAGATTTATGTTTTTTTCTCTGTAGGTAGTCTCACCACAATTCAATAAATATATATAAATAACAATAAATCACTATTCCAAGGAATAATGATTTATAAAGTATAACTAAATAAATAAATGTACATGCACAAGAGATTTATATTTTTTCCCTGTAGGTGGTTTCACCACAATTCAATAAATACATATAAATAAATATAAATCATTATTCCAAGGAATACTTCTTCAAGGCACTATTGTTACAAAGACTGTTATTATGGATTTGGTCTACACTGAGGGCAAAAATGATTTTAAACATCTGTGGAACCTCTAGTGAGCACTCTAGTCTTATCCTTAACACATCAGCCATAAATCCTGGAGCACCAGAACAGGGGAACATATCCCAGAGTGCACCCATCTCAGTGCAGGAACAGGCATGGCTGAAGTCTTGTGCAAGGAGAATTAAAAACATAAGGGAAAGTAAAAAAAACAACAACCTTCCCCCCCCCCATAAACTTAATACCAACCCTTTGTATTTCTGCGTGTGTGTGTACATCTGATAAAGAATCAATTTTTAATAATGGAAAAACTGACAAATCATTTATCTTTATATTTCCTTGTGCCTAGTCAGTTTGCTGCCCAACTGATTAACCTGGAGAATGCAAGCAATGTGAAGAAATTCATTCTTCTGGGCCTCTCAGAGGATCCAGGGGTGCAGAAGATAAGTTTTGTGTTGTTTCTCTTCTTCTACATGATTATTGTGGCAGGAAATCTGCTCATTATTATCACTGTAACCAGCAGTCATCCTCTGAGCTCCCCCATGTATTTCTTCCTCTGCTACCTGTCCTTTGTAGACATCTGCTACTCCTCTGTCACAGCTCCCAGAATGCTTGCTGACTTCCTTGTTGGAAATAAAACTATCTCCTTTGTAGGCTGCATAGCCCACCTGTTTGGGGTACATTTCTTTGGCTGCATAGAGATCTTCATCCTCATGGTGATGGCCTACGAACATTATCTTGCCATCTGCAGACCTCTCCATTACACCACCCTCATGTCCAGGCAGGTGTGTGGCCAGATGGTGATCAGCTCATGGGTGGGAGGCTTCATGCACTCCATAGTGCAGACTCTTCTAACCATCCAGCTCCCTTTCTGTGGCCCTAACAGAACACTAATAGAACACTACTTCTGTGATGTCCACCCATTACTACAACTGGCCTGTATGGACACCTATGCTATGGGCATCGCTATTGTGGCCAACAGTGGAATGATAACTGCTGAGCAGTTTCTTCATCCTGGTCATGTCCAAAGTTGTCATCCTGGTTTCCTTGAAAAGGATAGGGTGGCACAAGGCCCTCTCCACCTGTGGGTCCCACATCACTGTGTTAATTCTGTTCTTCGGTCATGCATGCTCATTTACATCCATCCATCCAGCAATCTGTTGGAGGACAAGAGCATAGCAGTGTTTTACACTGTCATTGCCCCCATGCTGAACCTGCTCATCTAGATGTTAAGAAATGAGGAGGTGAAGAGTGCCATGAGAAAACTGGAGTAGAAAAGTGGGAAGTGAAAATGGGAACGTGTAGAACTGCGATAACATTCCCAAAGGAATTTTCTGTCATGGAAATTCCCAATGAACTGCCTTTCTAGGAAAATCTTGCTGTTAGCTCCTGTTGTAGTTAGGAATCATAGACTGGAATACCAGGTTGGAAGACAGTGAAGGTTCATCTCTTGATTTGAAGGACATTGTGAACTCTGTGATGAGCAGGCATTTCATTTCTATTCTCTTGTCAGCTGGGGCAGGGGCAGGCCTGGTGCTCCTGAGCACTAACTGAAACACCAGTGTTTAAATGATTACCATCAAAACCACTGAATATGGTATCCAGGTAGAGCATCCCACTACTCAGGGATAAACTTCAGGATGGACTTCATCTGCTATGTAATCCATTCAGCTGGGAAGGAGAGGACTATGGCCAACTGATGCTGGAAACCGAGTCCCCTTTCTGCTTGCAGTAATGCCTTGTTATGAGAACTACATTGTGGTATCTTGAAATCACACATCAGCAACTAAAAACCTGATATTAGGTGCTAGCTGGGTCATCTGCTGAGAGGCAACAGGAGAGGAAGCTTCTCTCCTTCCCCTGCCAGTGCAACAAATCCTTTATGCAGTGTTCAAGGACAGGTTGGACAGGGCTTTGAGCAACCTGGTCTAGTTGAAGATGTCTCTGCCCGTGGCAGGTGGGATTGGACTAGAAGATCTTCAAAGGGTCCTTCCAACACAAACTGCTCTATGAGTCTATCTACTCCACCTATCACTGATGCCATCCTTCCAACCGCCCTCTCTACCCTCAGCTCTGACTCAGGTGTTTTAATGTTGATCTTAAGGTCCTTTCCAACCCTCACCATTCTATGATTCTAATACAGAATCACTGATCCAATGAAGGACACCTTGCTGACTGTAAGAAATGAAGGACCAAAGATGGCATTTGGAGACACAATTTCATGTGTCAATGGAAAAAGAATTGTTTAAGAACTATTCCAGTATACAGCTCTAAGCCCAACAGAGCACATTTACACATCCACACACAGGAAGAAGTGTGTTTACCATGGGAAAGAGCTGGTATACTCCTACTGCATGAGGGAAGAGAAGAATCATCAGGCTGAATGACCAAACCAGGCAAAGCTGCCCCAGGGTGATAAGCTATAGCAGCTCAGGGTCTCCATGTGAGGATCCACAATGAGAAAAGAGACCCTAGCCCCTACCTTACCAGCAGAAAACCACCAAATCAGCTGAGTGTGGAAGGGAAAGACCTGCTTCATGCCATTAAAAAGTAACAGAAGCACTTTGATTCCTTCACTTTCGTTCCCTATAAACATCACCTATGTTTAACATGACTTAAGTAGGATTCAACATCACAAGGTGTTCTGAAGCCCAAGTTAGGGCTTATAACTTTTTGTATATATCAATAAAATTATATATGTATGTGTATATATATAATAGATTATTGTGTTAATGCTTTGGAGATGAACACCAGTTGGTTTTTTTTTAAATCAAAATTATATATATATACATATATGTTGAAAATAGATTCGTTTTTAGTGCTTTAGAGATGAACACAAGTTGTTTTCTTCTGGAGTTCTCATTTCTGGATACTGCTGGGCAAATATTTGACTGTAGCTTATGGAAGGTGCCACTGAAAACAACATTAAGCTCCTCTGCACTTTGGTAAGAATTCTTATAAGAACTTATTACTTAGGCTAAAGAGTTGCTTCTGTGTTTCACATTGTATCAGTAAAAACACCTGCAGTGAGGACTAACCACGAACCTTTCTAAATGTTTGAAGTAATTTCCTGTTGTACTTCTTGTTTCGAGTTTGTACAGCAGCAGCCTAAGAAATGAAGTCTGTAGCACAGTTGTGATATTCGTTTGTGCTGGCAACTTGCAATGGTAAGAAGAAATGAGAATGTGTGTGAGACATGTTAGCTTAGGACGGAAAGCAGAATTTATGTAAATGTCCCGTGTAAGGGACATCTTTATGCCAAGAATATTTGGTTGCAAAGGTAAGGTGAATATAAATCATAGAATCATAGAATATTTTGGGTTGGAAAGGAACTTAAGATCACCCAGTTCCAACCCTCCTGCTATGGGCAGGGACACCTCACACTAAGCCATGTCACCCAAGACTACATCCAACCTGGCCTTGAGCACTGTCAGGGATGGGGCAGCCACAGCTTCTCTGGGCACCCTGTGCCAGCAGCACCTCACCATCCTTGCAGTAAAGAACTTCTTGCTTATATCCCACCTGAACTTCCCCTGTTTCAGTCTGAACCCATCCCCCTTGTCCTATCACTCCAGTCCCTGATTAAGGGTCCCTCTCCAGCATCCTTGTAGCCCCCTTCAGACACTGGAAGCTGCTCTGAGGTCTCCACACAGCTTCTCTTCTCCAGGCTGAACAGCCCTAACTTCCTCAGCCTGTCTTCATATGGCAATGGACAATAAATCTTGCAAATGGTCAGATGTGATGGTTATTTGAACCAGAAATGCTTCCAGAGCAAATACATATCCACTAGTAAATAAAGCTTATTGATCTGGATAGCATTAAAAAGCCATTCAGAAAACAAAGAAGCAAGCAAGCAAACCCATGTGCAATGTAAGAGTTAAGGTGACCACACTCCAACACCACTCTCAAGAGATAACCCTAATAGATACCTAAAAAACAAGTCTTAGCTCCTTGTCCACTGACAATTTCTGACAAAGCTTTGTATGCCTCTGGGATCTCATTACCCTTGATAGTCTCATGCCTCTGCTGTGTGATTTCCTTTAAATATACCTGCTACCATTTCCCATCTGGTGAGAGACAATTGTTTTTGTAGATGTGTTTGGTTGTTGTGGGTTTTCTTTGCAGAATGAGAAATGCAGATAGCCAGGCTGCTCTTCCAGCCATCCTAGGTTCAGAACAGGCAGAGATATGCACTGCTTTCGCAACAGTTAAGCCACAACTAGCAGCTGAGACGTGCTGATGAAACCACCTAAAAGTGGTCAAAGGAGGTCATCGGAGGAGCAATAGCAGGTAAATGCTCAGAGAGTGGCAAATATGAACTGCGTAAGTATCACTCTTTTGTTCTGTTCCAGAGTGACCAACATCCTGCCTATGAAAACAGTGAATTTTGTGTGGTCTGTTTTATGAATTAGAAAACACTCAATTATATATTTTCCATCTTTTGTTTTAGTTGATGTTTATTTGCTTTTTTCCCCCACTTATATGTTGTTTCCAGCAAAATCTGTGAAAAGGATGTTGTCAGTGTTACAGAGAGGGCTCGGCAGCTGATGGACACTTCCCATGTGCTCAGTTTTACATTGCCTGAGCTGGCCATGTCACACATGGTCATGACATGCGCACATGCGCACTTTGGCCTTCTCCACAATGCTTTCCCACGGAGAGGCATGGAGATAGGGATGGAGACACTGAAGAGGCTTCCCTTTGCTTCCCTAGTTGGGCAATAGCTGGGAGGTGAGGCAGAAAGCTCAGGAGAAAGAACTGAGCATTATGTGGTTGTCAAATAGAATCCAGACCCCAAAAGGCTTGATGATATCACAGTCAAGGTCATTACACATTTACCACCTCTGTCTTTGTATATACATTGAACTAATGATACTTGTGTCTATGGGAATACCACAGAGGTGGATTCATGGGTGTTTGTGAGTAAAGCAAGGTCATCAGCAATAAATTCATTACCCTGGTATCACTATCGGTGTATTTATGAGATATTCCACACTAAGTCCCGGACTTGGGTGAGGAGCCCCTGCTAATGTGCCATTAATGCAAATTAGCTCCAATTAGTCATTTTATGTGCTGTAAAAAAGATGGGTCAAGAAAACACTGGCCAGCTCTTTCTGTGACTGAACTTACCCAGGTCTATCACAGAGGGATAGTAAGGAGCAGCTCTGTTGGAGCAGTCCTTTAGAGGACTGAAAAGGAAAGTACAATCACTGTGCAAGGACCTTTTTCAGACCATGATCAAAGTGCTGAGATGGAATTAGAGACACACTGTCTCTTTCAGTCAACTTTTATTCCTAAATCAACATTATAGGGTTAAAGTGAGTCTTCAAGGGGCTTTGTAATTGGTCTTTTGTTTTAAAAGAGGCAAAGGTGAGAGCTTGAGGGTATTATTTTTACCACTCTTCTCAAATAGATAACCTGAACTTGTTATATATTATTATATTGTTATATATTATTATATTGTTATATATACATATTATTATTATATAGGTCAATAATACATTCTGATTTGGATATCAACTGTTATTCCTTGAGAAAAGCATTGTCTTTAAATGGAAACTGTCCCAAAAAGACAGCAAAGAAGAAACATTAAACATATTTAATATAGCAGTGGTCAGTGTGTATGTGTGATAATGTCTCATGTCTAATGCCATAGCTTCTGTGCCTTTTCTGTGCTTCAGGTCCTGTCTACATGGTACCTATGGAGAAAGAAAACAACGTGACAGAGTTCATCCTCCATGGACTGACACAAGATAAGAGAGTGGCAAAAGTTTGCTTCTTGGTATTCTTAACCTTCTACATCACTATCATTGTTGGAAACCTGCTTATCATCATTACTGTAAAGACAAGTGAACAGCTGAGCTCTCCCATGTACTTCTTCCTGAGCCACTTGTCTTTTGTGGACATCAGTTACTCTACTGTCATAGCTCCCAAACTCATTTATGACCTTCTTCTTGAGAAGAAGACCATCTCTTTTGTGGGCTGCACAGCTCAACTGTTTGGGGGCCATTTCTTCAGGTGCACTGAGATCTTCCTTCTCACAGTGATGGCCTATGATCGTTGCACTGCTATATGCAAGCCGCTTCATTACACAAAGATCATGACCAAACCCGTCTGCATCTGGCTGGTGGCAGCTTCTTGGGTGGGAGGCTTTGTACACTCCATGGTGCAGACGCTGCTGGTCATTCAGCTGCCTTTTTGTGGGCCCAGTGAGATCGACCACTATTTCTGTGACGTTCACCCTTTACTGAAGCTGGCTTGCACTGACACCTATATCACTGGTATCAGTGTGATTGCCAATAGTGGTGTGATTTCCCTGGGCTGTTTCATTGTTCTTATTGTGTCCTACACTGTAGTCTTGGTTTCTTTGAGGGCGTGCTCTTTTGAAGGGCACCTCAAAGCTGTCCGTACGTGTACTCTCCAGATCACTGTTGTAGTTCTGCTCTTTGGGCCGGGCATTTTCATCTATATGCGCCCTTCCACCACCTTCTCATCAGACAAGACAGTCTCTGTGTTCTACACTGTCATCACTCCTATGCTCAATCCCTTGATCTACACCCTCCAAAACAAAGAAGTGAAAAATGCCATTAAAAAGTTGTGGAGCAGGAAAGTGCAGAGGAGTGAGAAGTGAAACAACACAGTGTATGTTTGTAAGATGATGTGAGCTTAAGTAATCATGGAGAGGGTTCAGAGAAGTGCCCAGGAGAGACCTTCCAGTAATGCTGCTCTGGTTTTAGTGCAGCTATTCAGAATAATGCTGACACTAAACTCAAGGGTTTATGTAACTCATGTGCTTCAGAAACTGTTAACCAAAAGGATGTGAGGTTATCATCAGCTCCCAGACATGAACATGGTGGGTGTTACTGTGGCATTTACCTTGAGGCACCTCAGAGCTGTATCTTGGGTATTTGCCTAGGCTTCTCTTGGCATTAGGAGAAACAACCAAGTGTTTTGAGAGGTTGTTCTTTCCTCCAAGCTCCTAAAAGCTCTGGAGAGTAGCATCTCCTTCCATTTCTGCACAAAGGAGTGATGTTCTAAGTACCAAGTTCTAAGAGTAAACAAACCTTTCAGCAGGGCACAGCATCAACAGCTTTTATCTAACACACTTTGAGGTGTCTACAACTGAGCAAGCTGACAAAAGTCAGCAGCCTTTAGGACTCATTTCATGGTAAAACAGGACCTTGAGAGAAGGAGGAGGTTATATTTGGTCTCTGCACAACAGGGAGGGATGAAAGATTGTACTGAAACATCAGCAAATAAATAAACTCCAATATGTAACTATTGAAAGGGTTTTCCATGCAGAGCATCTTATTAGCAGGAGGGTGAACTTTCAGTCAGGCAACCTGTAACTACTCTGAAGCCCCTTCAGATGAGAAATGGAATCTTCTTTCCTTCCTTTGCCAGTGCAATTCCCAGTAATAATAACTACTATTATTGCTCAATGTCAGTACCGTGATTCCAAAGCTCACCAGGTTAATAGCTAAAATTCCTACAGTGAGTCTGAATGTTCCTATCTTTATGTATTTAGTACTTTTCTGGTGAATGTGCTATCTACTTCAGCTTTGTTCCCATCCTGCCCTTGGTTCCTCAAACACTCAATCTCAGCTGGCGAGTGACAATAAATGTAAATGAAACTTAATACCCAGGTCAAAAAAAAGGTATAAACCTGAAATTATGGCTATTCTTGATTGGGTCTACTTCATTTAAAGGAGTCCTGTTGTCTAACACCTTTCTGAGACCTTTATATCATAGGTGACCTTTATGAGAACAGCAACCCTATGAGAACAGCAACCCAAGCACGGTTAAAGACCACAGAACACACTGATCCCATATCCAGCGGAATTATCTGCAAGTTTTCACGTCTTTATTCAGACACTGAACATGGAAAACATTCCTTAACTTCTTAATAAGAATTTTATTGTCTGGTTGACTTTTTGTCAGCAGTTCCCAGTACAGATACAGAAACACAGAACTGTTCTTGGAATCCCATGACTCTGGGCAATGCTCTTCTGCAAATTGACAGACTATGGTTATTGACTGTTTCCTTATTTTGGGAAGGGGAACAGAGGAACAGGATGTCCTTAAAATAGTTCACAACTCACTCATTTGCTCCAAGGTGATTGGTGATGCATAGAGATGAAAAACAGCAATAAGCCCTTGGCACTTTATGATGGTAGTAAAATTAGAAGTAAAACACCAGTTACTTGGACTAAAAATTTTTACAATGTCTCCATATTTTCAGGCAGAATTGGAAGAGAAAGAGGTAGAAATGATTGACAAGAAGAGGAAGGGTTTTTATTCCCTACTGTTAGGACATAAAACCAGATGTGTAGTCACCAAGATTTCCTTTTTAGATCTCCAGGTTCTTCCTCACTAGGAGAGGCTACTCATTTCACCTCCTGGATGGGGCCTTGAGCAAACTGCTCCAGTGGAAGGTGTCTGTGCCTGTGGTAGGGGATTGGAACTGGATGAGCTTTGAGGTCCCTTCCAATCCAAAACATTCTATGATTCCATGTAGGAGAAATGGCCATAAAATTCACTAATCACATTTCTTTTCTTGGATTACATGCTTTCAGAAACTTATTTCCAGTCTTAACAGTCCATACCAGTGTTTGTTTTACCCTGGCTAACTGCTGGACACCCATTCAACTACTCTCTTACTCATCTTCCTCAACAGGAAACGAGGAGAAAATGAGATAAAAAAACTCGTGAATCAAGATAAAGACGAGGGGATCACTTATCAATGAACATTCGTGTTTTTATTATTAGACACTTGGGCTTTTTATCATACAAAGGGCTTTTGAGTGCTTAGAAGCACATGCTGTTTCATCCTCTATCAACTTTCAAGACTCCACACACAGAAGGCCATTGGGCAAATCGATGTGCTGCTGCACACCAAGGGACCCAGCCACAAAAACTGCTTAATAAGGCCCTCAGGTACCTCCTTGGAGTTTGATAATGACACATTTGTCACTATCTTTTGCTTGTGTTTAGTACTTAGCATGTTACAAGGGTATTTATATGTTGTGCTGGGATGGGATGACTTTAGGGAGTAGGAGGATGCGGGAAACATAAGAGGTCAGCTCAGAAAGCCTTGGAGATGTTGACTCATTGGATCTTTCTGTCTAAGTGATAGACAGAAAATGGGACATTGATACCATCACAGTAAAATTTGCCTGTAAACTGTCAGGAAAAGAAAAAATGCTTGGAAACTTTCTGAAACAAAGAAACTTAAACAAAAGCAAGGATATGGCAATGACAAGCAAGAGGAAGAAGAGTGGGACAATGCACTGACTCTTGGATGGATAACTTGAAGCAGATTTGGAGGGAATGATTAAAAATGCTTTCAGGCAACAAATGTTGTGGAGTTGAGACTTGAAAGTTCATGTCATAGCAGTGATTAGTAACTGGGTACAGTAGTAATCATTTTTCTTCTCCTTTGCCTATGTTCTTCATATCAGCCATGGCATGTTAAAGCCCATGTATGTGGTATGTTTATATGAAAGGCAGAGAGAAAAGTTTGGTAATTCATTTAAAAATATACATAAAAATATAAATACTATTATGATGGTTTTGGTCATTTGTATCTTTCAAAGCAGCTTCTTTTAATGTTGGTTACACTGTAGGTATTTAGCATGGGGCAGGTATCTGCTCTCCAAGCAAGGACATCTCAAGGACAGACAGACTGTCTTCTATGGAGTAAGTCATCTCACTGTGGTATAATGATCTAAACAAGGTAAGCCAAGAGCCTTTAAGGTGTTTATTCTTCTTCATTAACTATACAGGGAGTTAGACCTGTTACACTCAGATGGTGATGCCTGCTCTGCAGGTCTCTAGCACAACATCAGGGATCTCTAGAGACACCTCACGCTCTGTGCAGCTCTGGAAGACTGCTGAGCCCTTGGGAGTGCAGAGAGGAAAAAGTGAGATCATTCCTGAACCAGTGTTGTGATTTGCAGACATATATTCCCAATCCTGCATGAAGCAAGCCTGTTTGATGGGCAAGAAAAACAGTTGTTGAGAACTACCAGGAAGTGGTAGAGAACTGAGCAGGACCTGAGGAAAAGTGCTCAGGTATTAGCAAAGGCAAGAGCATATATGAGAAGCAAACACTGCTTTCTTAGTAGTAATCTGCTTGCTGAGTTATAAATGTTAAGGCAGAAATGAGCAGGTAAAGGATTTCCTGGTGTGACTGTAAATGAAAATGAGCATTGATATGCTGGTCACATCTCAGCCTCCACAAGACAGTGAGTTTATCTCTCCAGTTAAGAACTATATGAATTACTCAGAGAAACAAAGATGTAGAGAAACTGTGAAGAGTTTTGCAGCTTCTGCTCTGTTAGAAAACACAATTTTTCCAGGAAAGGATGTTCTGTTAACAGCAGGCTTAAGAGATCATTCAAGATTCTAAGTGGCTGCTAGTACAATAGAGAGGGATTGGTGAAGAACTTGTTTTCTATGCATGTATTTCTAGTTTCAGAGTGGACTGGAGGGCCCTTTCATCAGCTTAGAGGATTGCAATTAGGAATAGAACATGGAACAGCTTATGGTGGAGCTGTACATCATAGACACAATACTTGACCATGACAAACATTTGCTTCCATCACGACACTCTCAGCAGGTAAAAGGACAGTGTGCCATTCTGCCAGTATTGGTTGCTCTTATCCTGTGACAGTAGGATGTGATTCCTCCCTGACAGAATGGAAGCATGCACATCAAATAGTGGTCAGAAAGATAGTGGTCAGTGTGAAGGTCAGTATGGAGGGGCCAGAAACCTGAAAAGGGAGTGGGAAGGCAGCAGATGGCTGGTGCTCTTTGCAAACACTGCTCACCATAACCTATGATGCAGCACTGTGCATTCTGTAGCAGGCAGATCGGCAGTAAATGCACCCTGATCTCATCACCCATGAACCTTGGAGCCATAGCACATCCCCTTCTCTTTCTTACAGCCCATGAGTCCATCCCCAGACCTGCGCTATGGGAGCCCAAGCTGAAGTGATGGTGCTGGGAAACTTCTCCCAAGTGACTGAATTCATCCTCCTGGGCCTTTCTGATACAAGGGAGCTGCAAGTCCTCTTCTTCATCTTCTTCCTCCTGGCCTATGCCATGGTTCTGCTGGGGAACCTTCTCATCATTGTGACTGTCAGGACTGACCCCAAGCTGTTGTCACCCATGTACTTCCTCCTCTGCCATTTGTCCGTCTTAGATATCTGCTGCACCTCCGTCACCTCTCCCAGGTTGCTGGTGGACCTGCTGTCCCAGAGGAAGGCCATTGACTTTGAAGACTGCATGGCCCAGCTCTTTTTCCTGCACTTTGCAGGGGCATCAGAGATGTTCCTCCTGACTGTCATGGCTTATGACCGCTACACTGCCATCTGCAAGCCCCTGCACTACACAGCCATCATGAACCGGAGGGTGTGCTGGCTCCTGGTGTTTGCCTGCTGGGCAGGGGGCTTCCTCCACTCCATTGTCCAGACACTGCTCACAATCCAGCTCCCCTTCTGTGGTCCTAACACAGTTGACAACTACTTCTGTGATGTGCCTCTTGTTATTCGGCTTGCCTGCACTGATATCTATGTCATTGAGTGGCTCATGGCTTCCAACAGTGGTTTAATATCCCTATTTTGCTTCCTGGTGCTGGTCATATCTTACACATTCGTTCTGGCCACCATCAGGGTTCGCTTCACTGAGGGGCACTGGAAGGCACTCTCCACCTGTGCCTCACATGTGATGGTCGTCACCATCTTCTTTGTACCCTGTATCTTCATCTACCTCCGTCCCTTTTCTACCTTCCCCTCTGACAAGCACATCTGTGTGATCTACACTGTCCTCTCCCCAGTGTTAAATCCCCTCATCTATACCCTGAGGAATAACGAGATGAAGGCATCCATGAGGAAACTGTGGAACCGCTGCAGAGACAAGCTGGGTTTGTGACAAACCTGGAGCTCCTTCCCTACAGACTAATGGCAGAGTGGGGCATGAGAATAAGGTTGGAATCCAACTTGTAGGGAGTATCTGAAATCCACCTGAAACCATGTTTAGTTCCTGCTAAGGAATATTTTCTGCAAAGAAGCAGATTTCAGTGATGCTCTCACCTCTTTTGTCAGCTTTAGGTCCCCTTAGTCCATCAATAAATGGATTTTTTCACTGTTGAGAACAAATGAGAATTTGTAAAGGTTTTTGCTATTCACACAGCTTTGCAATTAGAATTGCAGCTCCTGATGACAATTAGAAAGTCCTTCTCTGCAAGCTTAAAGAGAAGTCAGGAGGACCCAATTCTTGACTACAAAGCAATAGCGTTATGCATGATATGTGATGCTGTGAGTGAATTGGATGTTTCACATGGGCAGAGCTCAGATGTTTGGGATGAAATTCGAAGGGAAAAGGAATTGTGCTGTGGAATACAGCAAAGTCTAAATAACAACCATTTGAGCACTGGATCCACTCAAGTGGGGAACATTGAGCAGCCTGTGAACATTGCTTGGAAAGAGTAAACCACCATTACACAACAGAGCTTGCACTACTGTTGTTACTGTTTGCTAAGAAACATGGAGACATTTTTAAGGCATGGATAATACTTTCCTCTGAACAATAAATCAGAAAGATCTGAACAACTGTGGGCTTTATCAGTGCCTTTCCCCCTCCCTTCCCCCCCCCCCCCCATTGTCTTTGCTCTTCAATATTTGTTTCCATGGTGTTCCTCTGATTCTCATAGAAATGGATGAACTCTTCCCATCACCAAAGCCATGTCTCTTCCATGGCAAGAGGTTACAACCTATTCAAACCTATTTCAGAATCCTTCTGAAGACATTACCTATTGTTACTACAAAGATCTGGTTAGGAAGGAGTTCTGGAGCCTGAGTAACTCCTTTTTCCACACTGTTGGTAAAAGAAAGGAATTTCCTTTACTTCAGATCTGAAATCATTAGCTGTGTGGAAAAAAGACTGTGCTTTAGGCCTCTGAGTTTTTAGACTGCTTCTTGGGTTTTGGACTGCTTCTTCTAGGCATCTTCTGGCAACTATCTGCAATAACAGAGACAAAGTCAGTTTATAGTTAAAACCAGGCTTGCATTCAGCAAAGCATCAATTTGGGACTAGACTATTCCACTCTAGGAATCCCAGAATAGTGTTATGCCTGTTTTGCTAACTCCCAGCAGTGTAAAAGTAAAAAACAGCTCCAAAAAAGGCTTGAATTAGGTTAACAATGGACCTTTTATGTGTATGTATAGACACTGGGAGATCAAAGATCTATAAGGAATGCTAGGCAGTAACCCAGTCTTTACCAGAGAGACTTACAAGCCGTTACACAGCAGCTTCTGCTTGGGCCTTACAAGAACTTCTGAAATGCACACCAGGGCTGTTTCTCAATTCGGGAAACAAGCAATTCTGCTGTGTTGAAATCCACTGTTCTAGCAGAATTGAATGGTACCTACGACAGAAGGTTTGGCCTTCTGTCATAAAGGAGAAACTGGAAACAGGAAACAGGTCTTTCACCACTCATTTCTAAGACCTGAAGAACCCAGGTTTCATACTAACTAACGTAACTGCTGAATTCTCTCCCACAAGAAGCAAGAACTGGTCTTTTTCCTTACATATCTATGTATTATGTGTCAAACACCTATCTTATCTTAGCATGACAAGGCAGCATGACAATATTTCAGGACACATGAGAGAGTAATAGGGTTATGTTTCCCAATTTGAAGAGCAAGGTGTGAGTTCTTGCTTTCTACACTGTGGCTCTCTGAGATCTAAAGTACGTGATCTCAGAAGTAACCGGCTTCACCCATGTTGCTTGTCTGAACTTCTTTTAACAGACAATGAGACCCCAGCTCTGGGGCAGCAGCACAAGAGGGACATGGAGCTGTTGGAGCAAATCCAGAGGAGGCCACGGAGATGCTGTGAGGGCTGGAGCAGTTCTGCTCTGGAGCCAGGCTGAGATTGCTGGGCTCGGGCAGCCTGGACAAGAGAAGGCTCCTGAAGGGGAGACCTGAGAGCAGCTCCAGTGCCTGAAGGGGCTGCAGGAAAGCTGGAGAGGGGCTTGGGACAAGGGCCTGTAGGGACAGGCCAAAGGGAATGGCTTGAACCTGCCCAAGAGAGGGGAGACTGAGCTGAGCTCTTAGGCAGAAGCTCTTCCCTGGGAGGGTGCTGAGGTATGATTCTATAACAAGGTCTGTGGACCTTAGGGTGTCAACGTGTCTATTCTAAGACATTAAATATGCCCAAGAAGTGCTTTTTTCTTTGACCATGAAGGAGGAGATCAGATGGACTCACTTTGGGTGCAGATTTGGGTAAATCAATCTGCTTATCCACATTTGGAATAACCTGGTTCAGGCTGTTGCTGCAGCTTACAGCTAGAATCACACTCAGCTATTTGAACAGAGTATGTCTTATATCTTTCTGTCATCACATTAATATACAATGGTACAGCATTCAATAGATATAACACAAGATAATATATTACCAACAACCAGCAGCATGAAGTAATAAATATCACAAAGTATCTACAAAATATAAGCCCTCAAATCATGAAGATCCATTTTACTGGTAATGTTAAAAACAAATGCTGAAACACTGAAACCTTCTTAACAATTTCACTCATGTGGGATCATAACTTTCAAAGAAACAAATCAACTAAAAGCATTTTCTCTCTCTTAGACATGCTATTGCTGAGCTCAGCCATCAGATGGCAGAGGTGCATATAGACAGTGTAACAGCATACACTGATACTGATGCTCACAAGTAAGTTAAAGACCGTGGAGATGCTGATTGTAGGATTTTCTTTAGACATAAAAGGCTGTGACAAAGCCATAATTCTTTCACACAAGCAAGTTACTAAAATCATACAAGGGATGATATATAGAGGAAGAAGTGACACAATCCAGCACTCTATCTGGGGAGATAATAACAGTACTTGGGAAAAAGACTCAAGAAGAAAGGATCTTCTGTGATGTGTTTTTAACAGCTGACATTCCCACCTTGCAGTAATAAGATTTCTGTACTCCTTCAGCAAACTTATGACAGTAGCAATTATGTCACCAAATCCATCAGTTCAGTGTCTGCCATCAGTATAACACTGTAAGTTTATTGTGCTAGACTAATTCAGGATTGGATTCATCCCATCTTATTTAAGGCATCCCACTGCAACATCTCATTTGGGAGCCTGGTTCAAAGTCTTTTGAGACAGAAAAAGATGCCTTTAAAGGGAAGAAAATAGAGAGGAAAGAAACAAGCCCTCTCAGAAGCCAATTACATCCCTCTTAGAAACTCATCTTAGGGGTCATAAATTGTCCTCTGCAGCTGCTTGTATACAAGCTTTCAGAAACAGCACCAGCTATGTGTCCATATCCGTATGTCCATATCTATCTTCTGTATGAATCTGCAGTATCTAATTCCAATTTAAGACTTAGACAATAACATTTCTTTTTAATGGTGAATTCCTACTTCTGTGTTATTCCTTTGTATGAGAGAGAAACGTAGAAATACTGAGATGTCCTTTGGGTCACTTGGGTACATTTCAGTTGAGATAAAGAAAAATGTATGAGGCCACGGAGATGCTGCGAGGGCTGGAGCAGCTCTGCTCTGGAGCCAGGCTGAGAGAGCTGGGCTGGGGCAGCCTGAACAACAGAAGGCTCCTGAAGGGGAGACCTGAGAGCAGCTCCAGTGCCTAAAGGGGCTGCAGGAAAGCTGGAGAGGGGCTTGGGACAAGGGATGTAGGGACAGGCCAAGGGGAATGGCTTGAACCTGCCCAAGAGAGGGGAGACTGAGCTGAGCTCTGAGGCAGAAGCTCTTCCCTGTGAGGGTGCTGAGGCGCTGGCACAGGGTGCCCAGAGAAGCTGTGGCTGCCCCATCCCTGGCAGTGTTCAAGGCCAGGCTGGACACAGGGGCTTGGAGCAGCTGCTCCAGTGGGAGAGGTCCCTGCCACAGGCAGGGGTTAAAACTGGATGAGCTTGAAGGTCCCTTCCAGTACAAACCATCCTGTCATTCTATGATTTCAATAAAGAAAAGATTTTGTTAGGCATTTCAGAATGTATGCTTCAGAAATCATACATAATCATATAATGTTTAATAACACCCTACTTTAAATCAGATAAAACTAGACAGGAAAATAGGCCTGAACCATTTTTTATCTCACCGAGGCAAATGCTTCAATGTTGTAAGATACAAACTATCCAGACTTATCTGGCATTTTGAACTTCTCCCTGTAATAATGGATAATAATGGATGAACTATAATGGATTAAAGTCAAACTATGCCAGCTGGGTAAAAACATTTCCAGTAAAAATAACTTTTGCCATAAAGACTATATGACTCTGAAGCCTGTAAACCAAATCCTCAAGACAGTATAAGCACAGTTATGGGCAGCAGGTGGAAAAGCATTCAGATGTTGTAAGTCAATGCAAGTCTCTTCAGAGCACCATGTCTGGTTATTCAGCTGTTGTTAATTTGTTTTGCTTCAGTTGTTCAGCAGGTATAAATCAGGGGCATCAATAGGTCAGGGCTTATAGAAGTTGCTGGTGTAAGTTCACAGTGAGGTATTTGTGTCTACAGGAAAAGGTCAGAGCTTCTGCTAGCAGAGATTTATGGCTAGAGGGTAAGTGAGCAATGTAGAGGCCCTTGGCCAGGTATCTCAAAGCTTGGGGGAGTGTCCATTGTACCATAACAACCTTGCTGCAGCTGCTTGCATGCAGCAACTGCAACTGGCAGGGTCTCTGGTTAGCTCAAGGGTCAATTTTCCTGTTTCTGATGACTCCATGTAACTAAAAACCAGATCATTCCTATCATTCGGTTTCTCAGGAAGTCTGTGGGGTTTTAGCAGCTTGTGTTAGCTTAAAACTGTTGCTTTAGGATCAGCAGATGTTGAGTTGGGTTGACTGGCCCTGTTTTGTAGGAAATATAATGAATTGCCAAGATGTGCAGAAGGATCAGAGGAGACAGGGATGGGACACAGAGTCCCTCTGCTCGGGGAGCCAGAAATGATGTAACCAGCCATCTTCACTTTCTGTTATTTAGTGCTATTCATGAACCTAATCACAAATCCAGGCTTTAGATATTTATGGGATATTTAATTAATTTAAGCTGTGTTTAATTTTAAGCTCTTCTGCTTTTTGTTTCAGCTCCTATTACCTGTATCCTCATGGTAAAACTGGCCTGCAGAGTGCTTGCTGGCCTCCCCAAAGACACAGGAGATTGCCATGTCCACTCTAAATCATTTCTCAGTGCTACTATTGCTTTGTGCTGAACTTGCCCCTGGATGCTGCAGGAGAAGCAGTAAATCCAGGAATGTTGTCTTTTAAAGAGGAAGAACTGTGGCAAATGCAAAAGGGGAAAACAGTGAAAGTTAAGTGACTGATCTATAAATAATTCTTTATTTCTCTGCCAAGCTCATCTGTAAGGTCACAGAAGTTATCAGCTGAGAGTAACTGGGAATGTAGTTATCTCCCAGGAATGGCTTGTGGGAGAAATAGATTCCTGTCTGTGTGGGGGTAAGGGCAGACTGGAATAGCAGAGGTCGTTGTGCTGTGAGCCTGAAGTGGCTCAGTTGGGCTTTGGAGAGAAATCAGAGTTGCAGGCAGTGATGGTGAATCTAGGAGCAGAGCCATCCCTCTGTGTGAATTAAGGACATGAGCTTTAAGGTCCCTTCCAACCCAAACCGGCATGTGAGTCTATGGTTTTTGAGCAGCTCATGTCCAAGCTGAGTGATTTTTCTCCTTGACTGTGTTTCAGTGTTTTAGTTTGGATCTCTGAGACCACTGAGGAAATTCAAGACTGTCTTGTCTCTGTCCCGCCCCATGGCAGGAGGCTGTGGAGCAAAATCCATGGATCTTAAAACTAGACAGGACCTTTCTGCTTGTCTGTAGAAGTTGGGTGGCCTGGAATCCCATGGGATTTACACTGTCACACCTCAATCACTGTACTGTGAAAGCTTCCCTCTTATGAGGGAATCCATTTCACAGTGTCACTGATGGACATTTTTGTTCAACACAAGATTTGCCAATCATTTTTCTCTCAACATTATGCTGTGTCCCATTAAGAATCATAGGATGGTTTGGGTTGGAAAGGTCCCTAAGATTATCCAGTTCCAAACCCCTGCTGTGGGCAGGGCCACCTCACACTAGACCATGTTGCCTAAGTCTCAGTCCAGCCTGGCCCTGAGCACTGCCAGCGGTGGAGCATTTATCACTTCCAAAGAAGAAACATTTGTGCTGGGAGGCAGAAAGGAAACTGCAAAACACCCATGCCAGGTTGGTAACTGTTAGTAAATGCCTACATTTGTCTGATGATCAAGATCAGAGATGATCAGAGTTAGTGCTGGATTTCATCTGTTTATTTGTAATCACAAAACTCTAATTTCCTACTTTAAGTTTCACATATGCTCTAATGGAGTCTTTCTCTAAAGGAGGACATTTGGAACTTAGTAGCTCCATGTTAGCTGTTTTCTTTGCTCTATAAGGAAACACAGTGTGGATCATTGCAATTATTGATCTGAAATCATCACTTTGATTTTGAAGCCAAATGCAAGTTCCATATGGTTTGGGGAAACCTGTGTCTCAAGACAACCAATTTAATCCAATTGATTTTTCTCTCCAGGAAATAGCTTGGGATGGTTTTAATAAGGCCTCAGAAGATGCTGTTTAAAAAGTTAGTGCCTGGCAAATTGTAAGGATGCAACTTTGCAGGTGAGTTTGTAAGTGTGTAAATTGGTTTCACTGCGCATCATTAAAATCTCAGGTTCTTTCTCTCCTGGAAATTAGCAGCTCTGTGAGTTTATGCTCAGCCTTGATTATTGCCTTCATCTAAAGGACAGTGGAAAAACTGCCCCAAAGGACAAAAAGTCATAGAATCACAGAATGTTTTGGGTTGGAAAGGACCTTAAGATCATCCAGTTCCAACCCCCTGCACTGGACAGGGACACCTTCTGCTAGGCCAGGTTGTTCCAAGGCCTTGAACTTTAAATATATCCATTTCTTGAAGCATTAGATACAAGGCATTCCTTGATATTATTTAGACCCTTGACTGCAACACGAAATATACCAGCCTCTTATTGTAGCAAATGATGCCATGGTCAAATCAAGTCCTTTGAAAACTGGCTGAATCTCTACAATGCTTCTGTTAAATCCCAAAACAATTGAGAGACCCTGGTCTAATCAATTTCATTTAAAGACTATGGGTAAAGCAGAGCAATCTGCATTGTACTGTTGAGGGGCAGATTTAAAACTGCTTGGATTGGGCTGGCTTAAATCGTAGAGTCATAGGTTTAGGTTGGAAGAGACCTTAAAGATCATCTAGTTCCAACCTGCTGCCATGGGCAGGAACATCCTTCAGATATCTCTTTAGTGGGGTGGCACATTATCTGGTCTTCACAATAAAAACTAAACTCGGAGATGGTTCTTGGTAAAGCTAAGGCTAATCCAGAGCTATCCCAGGGCTCCTGCTCTACAGACCTCTTCTAGCTGCTGCTTCTTGCCAGAACCTATAGGGCAAATAGGGGACAAAGTTTTGACTAAAATCCCCAGTTTAACTTTTAGAAGAGAAGACATTGTCAGGAAAGGTGACAGTGAGTACGGAGCCCATCTGCTGTGTGAAATTGTTGCCTTGTTAGGCCTGAAGACAGCAGAATTACATCAAATAATCCCCATGTCTGAAACACAAATGAAAAACACATTAGGGAAAAAGGAGCTTTATCAGCAGCCAAGTCTTTAATCAGTCTGTGTTCATGATAAGCATTCCAAGCTGGAAAGCTCAAGACTCAACAAGGCTTAATCTCATAACTGGGCAAAATCAAATGGCCTTGGCTGTATTGTGCTGTGTATGGTCCTGGCATGGCAGAAGGGATGGGCAGCACCAGCTCCTATGATGTCTCTGAATTCAGTTTTGCCTCATCCACTTCCAACCCCTGCCATGGGCAAGTACCCCTTCCTCTAGAGCAGCTGCTCCAAGCCCTTGTGTCCAACCTGGCCTTGAACACTGCCAGGGATGGGGCAGCCACAGCTTCTCTGGGCACCCTGTGCCAGCGCCTCAGCACCCTCCCAGGGAACAGCTTCTGCCTCAGAGCTCAGCTCAGTCTCCCCTCGGGCAGCAGAAGGCCAGGATCCCCTCCCTGAGCTGCTGCTCACGCTCTAGGGGTGCAGCTGAGCACACATTGAAGCCAGGTCATGGGGAGCTTCTCATCGACCAACACCCCCAAGTCCTTCTCCTCAGGGCTGCCCTCAATCCAGTTTCTGCCCAGCCTGCATTTGTACTTGGGACTGGGATAATTCGGCTTTAGCCCAGCATAATGCCTGGCATACAGCTGAACTACTAATTGCACTGGAATTAGCTATCTTACCGAAATGCAAACTTCTAACGTGTGGTAACATGTTAAAGTACAAACACGATCAGGGAGAGGTTCACATCATAAATCTTAAATAAGTCTTATGGTCTTACATGATTCTTTAAATGACTGAATGATCCAATCCCTTGTGGCAGGGGGTTGGGAATAGATGAGCTTTGAGGTCCCTTCTAACCCAAATCATTCTATGATTGTCAACACTGGGCTTTAGCCATAAGGTCTCAGATTAAAAATACTGAAAGCAAATAATAGGAGCTCCCTTTTTCTGGCCTGTATATGCACATCACCTCTTGACTACCTCAAGCACAGAGCGATGTTCTCTGTAGCCTTGCATCACGTAGAGATTTTGCATGAGCTATTGCCCTCTTGTGGCTGTTCAGCGGAAAGACGGGTAACTGTCAGTGGAAGTGGCATGAAACCAGTTTCAGAAGTTGGAAGGGCACAGTCCTAGCTCTTCTCCCAGCTGTGATGAGATTGATCTCTTTACTGTATCTCTTTCTGGCATCTGGGTTTAGTACAGAATGATTAATGCCATTCTTTGTTCCAGAACTTCAGAAGTCTGATGGTCCCAGGGCTAACACTACATAAAGATCTGGACTGCATGTATTTAATCCAGCCACAGAATCCCAGAATCCCAAGGGTTGGAAGGGGCCTCCAAAGATCATCTAGTCCAACCCCCCTGCAAGAGCAGGGGAACCTAGAGTACATCACACAGGAACTTGCCCAGGCGGGCCTTGAATATTGTCTATACAACCATAGCAGGAAAAGCCTCTGCTTTATAACTCTTTGAGAACTCCAATTTATCTTCTGACATATATGCAGAAGTCTATTTTGTAAGAGATGCACACTGCAAACATGACAAACAGGCTTTAACAACGACAAACAGTATCATTCATGTTGACAGTGCAGGAGCTATGGGCAGGTAATGGTGGGATATGAGCAGTACATCAGATGGAAAGTGATGCTCAAATAAATGAATGCACAATGCATGGATGCTTTCTGGAACCAGAGGGGGATTTATGAGCTCTTCAAAGTAGTGCTGGCAAATTATGCTCCTCTTCATGCCAGGGTACATGTCTGCTTCAAGTAGCGCATGGATTTCACAAGTAGCTTATCTTCTGTTGTTTCTGTAGAGGGTAAACAAAAATAAACAGTTTCTCTCCTGAAAAAGTAGAGATTGCCCATAAAACCAACATGGAAAGCACTTACACAGGCACACCATGGTGTGCTAGCTGCCCTTGCAACACCAGCAGAACTGCTCCACAGCAGTCACTCTTCATTCACCCTGCAAAGACACCATTACCACTGCCCTCCTGTAAGATATGTGTCTTTGCAAAGGAGCTGTTGCTCAATTTATTGTGATCCAGTATGTGTAAGTAATAGACTTCAGGCTCAAGAGCAAGACAAATCAGTCTGAAAACAGTTTGTGACCAAGTAGCTTTAAGGCTGTAGTTTAAAGCAATCAGAATGCTAGACTCTTGTGAGATCATAGAATCATAGAATAGTTAGGGTTGGAAAGGACCACTTGCAACCCCCCTGCCATGGGCAGGGACATCTCACACTAAACCATGTCACCCAGGCTCTGTCCAACCTGGCCTTGAACACCACCAGGGATGGAGCATTCACAGCTTCCTTGGGCAACCCATTCCAGTGCCTCAGCACCCTAACAGAAGGACACCATCTCCTCTTCCTGGGAGAAGAGTCATGTATCAAACCACAGCCCTTTAAAAAGGTCCTGCAACATGAAGGCCATGAGAATCAAATGGTACAATGAAGAAGTAGCTTATCACAGTTTTAGCCCTCTCCTGATTCTGAAAAAGCCTCATGTATGCAACACAGGTTGCATCCAGAAAAGCTCCAGAGACACTCCTCCCCAGGTACGTCTTCATATGTATAAAAGCTCATTAAAGAGGTGCTCACCCTTGTAGGCAAGGGTTAGCCAGTGCCTGCAGATGTCTGCCTGTGTGTTCCTGTGCTGCTAAATCTGGACCCATTGCTTCCTTAATAGATTGTTGTTCCAGAGACTACAGTGAAATATATTTTTTTTGCCATATGTAGATATTCTAGGCACGTGTTGAAAGAAGAAAAAGGATAGTCATGTTTCCTGGAGATACGGATGACTTTGTTGTGCCAGCAACTAATCCTTTGTAGCAGTGAGTATTTCTGTGTTAGGTTTCTGTTGTGTTTCACCTGCGTAAGTTTCCAAATTGAAGAATGAGCGATGTTATGATTTAAAGCACAGTGTGCCTTTTCTTTCTGCTAAAATGAATCTTACAGTAGTTTAAACTCTGATTTTGGACCCTTTTGAGGTGAAAGCGAACTGCTGTGAGAACTTGAGACGACAGATGAGCCTGTGTCAGATGGGGTATCAGTTACCTATTTCAATTGTTATTTGTGTTTCTTGCGTGTAAGAATGTGTTATGATATTCACACCATCTCATAATAATGCTCTAATCTGCAAACAGGGAGGTGCTTGTGCCAAACTTTGCCCTATCTCTTTACAGGGCTACTGAATAAAGCGTTACTGTAAGTACTGAGTTAGGTTCAGTGTAGCGGTACAGGGTAGACAGATCTTCAATGCCAATCCTAGACTACTTTGAATTGGGAAATGGGGATGGGAAGTCCAGCTATTCTCAGAAGTACTAATAATATAATGGAATTCTATATGATAAAATAAAAAAGGAGGGAGGTCATTAAGTGGATGCTATATTATATCTCTTTATATACCATGGGATAAAGCTGAAGAAAATCTGGGATATACTGCCTGTTTGTTGATCACCAGGGATTTAATTCTTCTCTTACAGTATTGCTTAAAATTAGGTCTTTAGCTTCAGCTAATAATCTAGACCATTTAATGATGTTATCATTTAATTGTTTATGCTGAAAGGATTTCTGGAGATAGAATCCCAGACTGGTTTGTACTGAAAGGGACCTTCAAGCTCATCCAGCTCCAACCCCTTCCACTGGAGCAGCTGCTCCAAGCCCCTGTGTCCAACCTGGCCTTGAGCACTGCCAGGGATGGGGCAGCCACAGCTTCTCTGGGCACCCTGTGCCAGCACCTCAGCACCCTCCTAGGGAAGAGCTTCTGCCTAAGAGCTCAGCTCAGTCTCCCCTCGGGCAGCTACAGATCCATTGGATCTGTCTCCATTCCCCTGGCCTTCAAAGCCCAGTTGGGTTGCTTGCTGTGTCCAGTCAAGGTAGCCAGCACAGAGGAGGTATTCTTGTCTTCAAACATAAGCACTTTAGCTTGCAAGAATTAAACCTTTTTGATTAATCACTGTTAAGCTTAATACCTGTGGTTTTGCCTTTAGGTTGTGTGTGTGAAGTTTAGATTTTGTGTGGCAATAAAAATTTGCAAATGGTTTTGAACTGCAAAACAAGACATAAAATATCTCATTCTTTAGAAGGGAGGTGCAATTATAACTAAGTTACAACTTCTTCTGTTTTCCAGGTAAACCTCTGCAATTGTTTCCACAATGAAAGATAAGATGCAGAGGGGCAACCTATCAAGGGGAACTGAATTTGTTCTTGTAGGCCTCTCTGATGCTCCAGAAGTCCGTTTTCCTCTCTTTGTGCTGTTTTTGATCATTTATTTGGCCACCGTGGCAGGCAACATCTCAATCCTTGTTGCCATTAGCACAAACACTCATCTGCACAACCCTATGTACTTCTTCCTTGGCAACTTATCCTTACTGGATATCTTATGTCCCACTATCACTGTGCCGAAGATGCTGGAGGCCTTGTTGCTTGAGAACAAGGTGATTTCATTCCATGGCTGCATGATCCAGCTGTTTTTTCTCATTGATGTCGTAGGCACAGAGATTTTCCTCTTGGCTGTAATGGCATATGACCGGTACGTTGCAATATGCCATCCACTGCAGTACATGATTATCATGAGTAGGAAGCCGTGTGCTCACCTGGCCACTGGCATCTGGGTAGCAGGGCTGTTAAACTCCCTGTTGCACACATCTTTGATTTTTACACTCTCTTTCTGTGATTCTAATGAAGTTGACCAATATTACTGTGATATCCCTCCCATGCTGGCCCTCTCTTGCTCATCTACTTACAGTAGGGAACTGGTAGTTCTCACAGTTGCTGGAGCCATTGGGGGCAGCGCCTTTGCCGTCACTCTGGTCTCATATATCTACATCCTGTGGGCTATCCTATGCATGAAGTCTTCTGAGAGCAGGCACAAAGCCTTCTCCACCTGTGGGTCTCACTTGACAGCAGTATGCCTCTTCTATGGGACCACCATTTTCACGTATGCACGGCCTTCCTCCACCTACTTGCCTAATCAGGACAGGATAGTTTCCATGCTCTACGGAATCCTCACTCCCCTGCTAAACCCCATAATCTACAGTCTGAGGAACAAAGAAATTAAATGTGCCCTGAGAAGAGTGATTACCCAGGTATGAACTGCTTTAACAAGACAAGAACACCACTCTTGGTCTCTGACACCCTCTGGAGCTCCACCAGCTGGATAGGAACTGCAGTTTGTGACTGGTCTTCTATAACTTTAGCCAGCTGAAAGTTAGGTGCTGGAATCAAAGCTCCTTCTCTGGAGTTAAAAGGGAAGAGGTCTGCACCTCCAGGAGACCAGTTGGATGGCACAGTTTTTGGTCACTGTCACAGGAGGAGATGACTTCTGCTGGTGATGTTATTCTCCACTGAACACAGAGGAAGCTTAGATGAGAGCTTCAGCCTTAGACTCAGGTGATGGATGCATATCTTAGTGTGAATGCTGGGAATTGGTCCTGTAGGCACACTTATATATACATTCTTCTGTACTAAAACAGCCTAGAGGACTGGTACCTCTTATTGACCATGTTGTTCCTGCAGAAAACATGAACACATCCTTTGTGGGAGGCTGAATGGAAGGAAGACTCCTTTGCCATCATTCAAGGTCATCACTGTAGGTGTGTTTTCAACCAACATGCCAGGCATCCACCTGCAACAGCAAGAACCATCTGGCCATAGTTTGCACCATGTATCACAAAATCAGTCTGCCAGGATGTGAGTCAACTCCCATAGAATCAAGCAGGTTGGAAAAGACCTTTAAGATCATCAAGTCCAACTGTTCCCTCACACTGCCAAGTCCACCACTAACCCATGGCACTAAGGGCCTCATCTGCATGGTTTGTGAACGCTTCCAGAGATGGTGATTTCACCACTGCCCTACGAAGCCTGTTTAAATGCCTGAACTAGAGATGTCAATTGTGCTGATGTGTCTATATATTAGACAGCTTTAAGACTCCTCTTCTGGCTAGTGAGGGGAAAATTCAGGCTTTGTATTCATGGGCTTTGTGATCATTGCTCTGGCTTTTCCCAGTGATGGCAGACTGAAGGCAGATTTACAGAGTGTGCTTTAGGTGTGTGTGAGTCCATAAGTAAAACCAGTGCTTCACACCAGGCAAAAAGTGAAGGCATGGCTGACAAAGGTGGAAATGGATGTGCAGAGAGGTGGGGTGCTGTGTAGTCTCTGTATGTTGTGGCTATAAATCTGTCTATCTCTTAGCTACGAGGCTCTATGCTGGGATGATAAACTGTTGCAGGTTGAGATTGGCCTTGGGCTGTGTTAGAGTGTTGTGGTGTGTCATTCCATCTGTTGTGCCGGGTGCTAAATCACAGCTGTGACTTGTTGCTTGCACACTACTTACTAAAACCACATGTCAAGGTTGTCTGTCTCAGTGGCCTTTTTTGTGGCTGCTGCCTTGGTGTAAAAGATAAGCTAATGGATTCACAGTAGGAACTTCAATCTTAATCATAGCACATGCATATTCTTAATATTTAAAGAATGGAAATCACTTAAGCTTCATCCATTCTCAGCTGCTGGTCATGTTGACAATGGGTTCAAAAGTCAACAATAATGACCAAGCAGCTTTTCCTTTGGGTAATACATTCAGGAATTTCTGGGGTTTTCTTTTGACTTGAAAGTATATCTCAGCAGCTTAAGAAAATGCATGTAGCTCCATCTGAGACCAGCTTCAAAGACAAGCACTAAGAAGTCAGGGCTACCCATGTAGCTGTAACACTGTGGAGCTTCCCACAGAGTTCGATGCTGTAACTTACAGTACAGTTGGGATTTGGTTTTGTAAGCACAAGTTTCAATGGCAGATAAGGTCACCCAAAGTATCCTTCCTGGTCCTTAGTTCCTGCTCCATAAACCATACAGACAGAGTCGATGAGAAGACCAGAAATCATCAATCCCCAACTGAATGAAAAGATCAGGATTTCTCTACTGATAGTCAGTTGCTGTTGCCCTATTATCGGGTGACATGATCTAGTGTGAGGCATACCTGCCCATGGCAGGGGGGTTGGAACTGGATGATCTTAAGGTCCTTTCCAACACAAACCGTTCTCTGGTTCTATTATAAGCAGAGACCCAGATGTTTTCATGGGGTTTCCTGTGGTTCTTTAACTATGACCATTCAAAAAAACCCAACCATTTATCCCAAAGCCATCTGGCAAATCACAAGATATGCATCAATGTGGACAAACACGTACACAGAAAGCCCAGCATAGGCTACAACACCATTCCACTTTTGGGGTCAGTTAACTGCTCTTCTGGGGTTAAAGCAAAACCCCTGTCGTGTCACTACAGGCCTTTGTCAAAAGGCCCTCTCCAGCCTTCTTGTTGGCCCCTCTAGGTATTGGAAGGCTTCTATAAGGTCTTTTTTTGCTTTGGTAGGGACTGCCAAACTACTTGCACATTTAATTACACTCACTTAATAATTCTCAGGTTCTCGAAGACCTGTTTGGACTCCTGAATCTCTGTGGTACTCAGAGAAATGCAGCTTTGCTACTGCTCTTGGAAGGGGTGGATTGACCTCCCTGTTCCTGACTGCGAATCTTAGGATTCAGCATGGGAATGACCAGAGCATAAATGATGCAAAGATTATTGTGCTTACTAGAGAATAGTGAACTGTGTGTACATGAAGAAGCCTTTTCCATAAAACACTGTGAAGACAGTTTTCTCACAGGAGAATGGATATTTGGTACATGAGCTCTGAATAACCCCGAAAGATACAGCAAGACTGTGGGAGGCCCGAGGAAGCCTAAGCAAGCAAGATAAAAAGAAGCTGGAATTCACTGAGTTATGAGAACTGTGGACTGTTGGCAAGTGTTCGAGGTCAAGTTCTCACACCTGTGCTTAACCAATTATATGTTAGTCACTAAGGGTCTTCAAGACAAGTATCCTACCATGATATGCCAAATTGCTGTAGGTGTGTGTAAGCAATAGTATATAAGGAGTTAATGCTTTGCAATAAATGGCTTTTTGTCTGATCATATTGGTCTCTGACTGAGTCCTTTCCATGGCAAAACACGGCAGCAGGAATCAGGTGGGAAGCAGAGGTGGATAAGGCTTTTTGCCTGCCTTTGGACTTAGATCTTGTGGATAGCAACCCTGATGCAGGTGTAGGAGATGAGAATGACGAGCATGGCTGGGTGATGAGCAGAGCCGTGCAGGTGAAGTGGTGCATGATGTATGCGTTTTAGCAGGAGATCTTCAGGATGCAGGGCATAGCATAGGAATGTCACTACAGCAACTTGCATGGCTCTTTGGAGAGACATCAACATGTTTATTTGCAAGAATAGAGGGAGCAAGTAGAGCAGGAGTCCTGCACAGCCTGGCCTTGCATCTCCGCACCATGGCAGTATCAGCATTCAGTGGAAGAGCTCTCGGGGAATGAGGACACCTTCCTTCGCCGCTGCTGAATCTTCTCCAGAACCGCACGCAGGGTATTGCTGGTCGATGCTGCTGAAGTGTCCTGGGCATCCTGGGCTGGGCATGGTTGGCATGAGCACACGTATCTGGTGACAGAGGAACCGCAGTGCTGCTGCGAGGATGAGCTGTGCTGGCTGGGGATCCCCTGTGGGCAGCAGGGGTTTGAGGTTGGAGTCATCTCAGATGTGCTTTCCTGTGAGAGGTCATTAGAAGTCCATCTGCTTTGCCTCTCTGTGCTCGTGGAGGTGCCCTGGGACCATGTCCCACAGCCTAGGGAGCTCTTGGAGCTGCCAGACCTCTGTCTCCTCAACGACCACCACTTCTGCCTGTCCTGGTTTGGTTCACTCCCCCAGGGCTTGGATGCTGCATTCCCTTCCCTGCTGGTGCTGTTCATGGTGCTCTCCAGAGGGGCTATCTCACTTGGGAAGCTGCCATCAGCAGGTCTACCTTGTATCTTGCAGCAGGCGCAATGCCTCTGTGGGGCTCCTCGGGCTTGTTCCATGAAGCCTTCATGGATGGAGCACATGTGTGCTCCCTGTGACTTCTCTGGCTTGGTGTCCATAGGAGGGAAGGCTGAGAAAAGGCTTGGGGACACAAGGGTGGATGCTGGCCCTACTGAGTCCTTCACAATCCCACAGGGTGTCTTTTGGGCATCATTGGGGTCTGTGTCCATCTCATTCCCAGAGCTGCAGGATGTGCTGTGCAGGGTCCAGGCCTCCAGCGATGCCGGGCTTCTCTCCTGCCGTGGAACGGGGCTGTTGGAGGAGATGCAATACAGGCAGGAGCACGGTGTCATGGGGACCATAGTGCAGGTGAGGGATGCCTGAACCTGCTGCTGTGTGACCCATTCCTTCTGCCTGAGCTGCTTTGCTTTTGCCACAGCAGCAGAGCCCTTGCGTGGCCGCAGGTGCCCAGTCCCAGCCTGCCTCAGTCCACTGAGCCCTGGCACTGGGCCCTGCAACATGTCCATGGACCTCTGCGCTGCCATGGGAAGTATTTCGAGCTTTGTCTCTGGGCATTTTCTTGCTGTGTGGATCCAGAGTTTCCTGTGGACCTTCCTGTTCAGCTCCAGCCTTGTGTTCCTGCTAGGTGCAGTGTCACAGCACCAGCTCCTGTCCTCAGCCTGGGCATGGCCCCTGTCTTCTGTGGGGATGTTGATCTGACAGCCAGCATCTTTCTTCAGGAGCATGGAAGCTGGTCCTTCTTTTGGTCCTGCTGCTCCATTATCCAGGATGGGAAGGGCACGGGGGGCCATGTCTAAACTGAAACGCCACAGCCAGTCCTTGTGCCACGGTGACAAACCCCTAATCAGATGAAAGAGGCTCTTCCTCAGTGTATCCTCCTCTGGTGCTTGGATGGCTGGTTTCTTCTGAGAGTCAGGTGTCAGGGACTTCTCAGTGGGTACTGAGTCCCCCCATAGGCTCTGCACTTCCTTCTCCTTGATGGGATCCACAATAGCATTTGCCTTGGCCTGCCTCGAGTGGTACAGCTTGTGCCGCAGCATGCGTTGGCTCTGTCGTGGAAGGATGAGCTTGGGCAGGACACGGAGGCAGCCCTGCTGCTGTGCTGCTTGCTCCTGGGACTTCTTCACCAGCACGGGCAGGGCCCCCAGCCGTATCTCCAGGGCTTTCCCAGCCACGTGCATCTTCAGGGCTGAAGAGACTCTGCCCGCACCCGTGTCTTGGAGGAAGCAAGCAGCCTTCATCTCCATAGGGGCTCCTCCATCTCGAGTCAGGACTGTGGCTCTCAGGCTCTCAGGTGGACGGATGCTCTTGGTGTAACGGGGGGAGTCGCAGCACCTCAGCTGCTCCTGCTCCACCAGCTCCTTCAGGTCCTGCCAGAGCGCCTGCCATGTGCAATCATCCAGAGTGGCTGCAGCTCCTTTCCCAGCCCACGCTGACAGCACCAGCTCCTGCAGCTCCAGCGCAGCCTTGATGCAGTCGGTGCAGCCGGGTGTGCAGCGCCAGGGCCCGCACACGGGGGACACAGAGGTACCTGCAAGCCAGGGAGGGGTTCCTGAGTGTCAGGGGTCCAGAACCAACCTTGTACCATACACCCAGCCTGCTCCACATGTTGCTGGGTTCCTCCGGGGGAACCTGCCGGGGACTTACATGGCTCTGGTGTCTGAAATCGCCGCCTCCATCTCCGGAGCTTCTTGCCCTGGCCATCACCCTGTGGGAACAGCAATGTGGCACACTCAGCCTCCTGGGAACAGCCACCAGCAGTCCTGGAAACAAGTGGGCCCCATGGCCACAGGCGACCTCATTGGCGACGCCTGATGGCAAGCAGGATGGCCCCAACAGCCAGGATCAGGATGCTGAGGCCCAGAAGAAAGCTGCTGTTGCTCATCTGCACTGCCTGTGACAAACACATTCTGAGTTGGGGTACAGGGGCACGTGCTGCTGTGAAGTAGAGCCTGCTGCTGAGAGCACCCAAGTGATGTCACAGCCTGCTTTTCTGTCACAATGGAGGCTGTGCTCAGGATGGCAGGTGTCAGTGGTGGGGTCTTAGTGTTCAATTCCCTGTAATCAGTTTGTGGAATCCCACACTGTTTTGAGTTGGAAGGGCCCTTCCTGTTCATCCAATTCCAACCTGGCCTTGAACACTGCCAGGGATGGGGCAGACACAGCTTCTCTGGGCACCCTGTGCCTGTGCCTCAGCACCCTTACAGGGAAGAGCTTCTGCCTAGAGCTCATCTCATCTCTCCTCTCTGCCAGTTTAACATGGGGCCATACATGCCAAGGATTGCTGGCCTGGTGAAACAGTCAGCCTTTATATGAGGTCTAGAAGGATCAGACATAAAGGGAGGGGTATCATTGCTTCAGGTTTTGCTGGTCCTTATTAAACAACACATGCAAGCTGAATTCCAGTCCAGTCTCCTTATTCCATCTAAAGGTAGTTCACATCACTGCCAGTCTTCCTGACTGGACCATTAAGTTGTATTTTTACTGATTCACAGTCTGTGGTCATCTGAGACCCATAGGACATGGCTGATTAATAGATGACTTGTCCCTGAAATCACAACTGGATCAGAAGAGAGACACAAAGTCCTCTCCTAAGCTCAGACCAGCAGTGTCCACAGCCTATATATAGATATTTGCACTCTGGATACTTCCTAGAATTTCAATGTATACTTCTCTACATTGATTACGAGAGCAGTAGAAGTTTAAGATTAAAGGAGTAACTTTTAATTGTTTAAGTTGACTGGTGAACCCCACATTACCAATACCAAATGGCAGAGCAGAGGCATGAATAATAACTCAGACATGGCAATTACCCCCTATTCTGGACTGGCTTTCCCACATCATTCCCCCCCACACCAGAGCATCCATTTCATCCCTTTCATGTGTCATTGTTTCGCCTCTACCCAGAGATTTGGAACAGTTAAACATATCCATCACTGGCTACTGCAAGGCCCTGTGGAGCTTTCCCATCTCTTCAAAGACAGTTTGGAATAGGAAAGTTAAAGATCATTTCTGCCATGGTGTTTTGCTTTCCTCCCATGGGGTGGTTTTGGTGAAGATCTAGTGCCTTGCCTCAGGGATGTCAACTCTGAACTCTTTACCCCAGAGCTTCTGCCTGTGTTCTGTGTAAGTGCTGGGGGACAGGGTACGGGGTAAGAAGACAGAATCTGTTTGGCATCATTTCAGCAACATAAAATTCAACCAGGCAAGCCTAACCTAACCGTTGGGGCTTATTTTGTAGTCAGTGCAGGGAGGGAGGGACCTGCAGAAAGCAAAACATGCTATTTTCCTTGAACTTATTTTACAATGGGATGAATCGTTCTTTGGAAGTGCCCATTTCTAGCCAATGAGAGCTAAAATGAGAGCTAAAAGAATCCAGCTAAGTTTTAGATGCATAAAGGTAGTTAGGATGAGTTTTCATGCATTTTGAGGGCTCCTCTGACCTGCAGAGCCTTTGAGGTCTGCTGCTGTGCCAACACAAATTGCATGTCATACAAAGCTGTTTAGATGTTATTGGAGATTACTGGGAGGAATGTCTCAAGTTCAGAAGCATTAAAACTGTAAAACTTCATGTGCTTGCCTATGGACATATATAGAATCATAGAATGTTTTGGGTTGGAAAGGACCTTAAGGTCATGCAGTCCCAACCCCCTGCCATGGGCAGGGAAACCTCACACTAGACCATGCCACCCCAGGCTCTGTCCAGCCTGGCCATAAACAATGCCAGGACACGGAGGCAGCCCTGCTGCTGTGCTGCTTGCTCCTGGGACTGCTGCACCAGCGCAGGCAGGGCTCCCAGCCGTATCTCCAGGGCTTTCGCAGCCACATGCATCTGCAGGGCTGAAGAGACTCTGCCCGCACCCATGTCTTGGAGGAAGCAACCAGACCTCACCTTCATAAGGGCTCCTCCATCTCGAGTCAGGACTGTGGCTGTCAGGCTCTCAGGGGGACTGATGCTCTCGGTGTAACTAGCGGAGTCGCAGCACCTCAGCTGCTCCTGCTCCACCAGCTCCTTCAGGTCCTGCCAGAGCGCCTGCCATGTGCAATCATCCAGTTTGGCTGCAGCTCCTTTCCCAGCCCACGCTGACAGCACCAGCTCCTGCAGCTCCAGCGCAGCCTTGATGCAGTCGGTGCAGCCGGGTGTGCAGCGCCAGGGCCCGCACACGGGGGACACAGAGGTACCTGCAAGCCAGGGAGGGGTTCCTGAGTGTCTTGGGTCCACAACCAACCTTGTACCATGCACCCAGCCTGCTCCACATGGGGCTGGGTTCCTCCGGGGGGACCTGCCGGGGCTTACATGGCTCTGATGTCTGAAATCGCCGCCTCCATCTCCGGAGCTTCTTGCCCTGGCCATCACCCTGTGGGAACAGCAATGTGGCACACTCAGCCTCCTGGGAACAGCCACCAGCAGTCCTGGAAACAAGTGGGCCCCATGGCCACATGCGACCCCATTGGCGACCCCTCATGGCAAGCAGGATGGCCCCAGCAGCCACGATCAGGATGCTGAGGCCCAGAAGAAAGCTGCTGTTGCTCATCTGCACTGCCTGTGACAAACACATTCTGAGTTGGGGTACAGGGGCGCGTGTTGCTGTGAAGTAGAGCCTGCTGCTGAGAGCACCCAAGTGATGTCACAGCCTGCTTTGCTGTCACAATGGAGGCTGTGCTCAGGATGGCAGGTGTCAGTGGTGGGGTCTTAGTGTTCAATTCCCTGTAATCAGTTTGTGGAATCCCACACTGTTTTGAGTTGGAAGGGCCCTTCCTGTTCATCCAATTCCAACCTGGCCTTGAACACTGCCAGGGATGGGGCAGACACAGCTTCTCTGGGCACCCTGTGCCTGTGCCTCAGCACCCTTACAGGGAAGAGCTTCTGCCTAGAGCTCATCTCATCTCTCCTCTCTGCCAGTTTAACATGGGGCCATACATGCCAAGGATTGCTGGCCTGGTGAAACAGTCAGCCTTTATATGAGGTCTAGAAGGATCAGACATAAAGGGAGGGGAATCATTGCTTCAGGTTTTGCTGGTCCTTATAAAACAATACACATGCAAGCTGAATTCCAGTCCAGTCTCCTTATTCCATCTAAAGGTAGTTCACATCACTGCCAGTCTTCCTGACTGGACCATTAAGTTGTATTTTTACTGATTCACAGTCTGTGGTCATCTGAGACCCATAGGACATGGCTGATTAATAGATGACTTGTCCCTGAAATCACAACTGGATCAGAAGAGAGACACAAAGTCCTCTCCTAAGCTCAGACCAGCAGTGTCCACAGCCTATATATAGATATTTGCACTCTGGATACTTCCTAGAATTTCAATGTATACTTCTCTACATTGATTACGAGAGCAGTAGAAGTTTAAGATTAAAGGAGTAACTTTTAATTGTTTAAGTTGACTGGTGAACCCCACATTACCAATACCAAATGGCAGAGCAGAGGCATGAATAATAACTCAGACATGGCAATTACCCCCTATTCTGGACTGGCTTTCCCACATCATTCCCCCCCACACCAGAGCATCCATTTCATCCCTTTCATGTGTCATTGTTTCGCCTCTACCCAGAGATCTGGAACATTTAAACATATCCATCACTGGCTACTGCAAGGCCCTGTGGAGCTTTCCCATCTCTTCAAAGACAGTTTGGAATAGGAAAGTTAAAGATCATTTCTGCCATGGTGTTTTGCTTTCCTCCCATGGGGTGGTTTTGGTGAAGGTCTAGTGTCTTGCCTCAGGGATGTCAACTTTGAACTCTTTACCCCAGAGCTTCTGCCTGTGTTCTGTGTAAGTGCTGGGGGACAGGGTACGGGGGTAGGAAGACAGAATCTGTTTGGCATCATTTCAGCAACATAAAATTCAACCAGGCAAGCCTAACCTAACCACTGGGGCTTATTTTGTAGTCAGTGCAGGGAGGGAGGGACCTGCAGAAAGCAAAACATGCTATTTTCCTTGAACTTATTTTACAATGGGATGAATTGTTCTTTGGAAGTGCCCATTTCTAGCCAATGAGAGCTAAAATGAGAGCTAAAAGAATCCAGCTAGGTTTTAGATGCATAAATGTAGTTAGGATGAGTTTTCATGCATTTTGAGGGCTCCTCTGACCTGCAGAGCCTTTGAGGTCTGCTGCTGTGCCAACACAAATTGCGTGTCATACAAAGCTGTTTAGATGTTATTGGAGACTACTGGGAGGAATGTCTCAAGTTCAGAAGCATTAAAACTGTAAAACTTCATGTGCTTGCCTATGGACATACACAGAATCATAGAATGTTTTGGGTTGGAAAGGACCTTAAGGTCATGCAGTCCCAAACCCCTGCCATGGGCAGGGAAACCTCACACTAGACCATGCCACCCCAGGCTCTGTCCAGCCTGGCCATAAACAATGCCAGGACACGGAGGCAGCCCTGCTGCTGTGCTACTTGCTCCTGGGACTGCTGCACCAGTGCGGGCAGGGCCTCCAGCTGTACCTCCAGGGCTTTCCCAGCCACGTGCATCTGCAGGCCTGAAGAGACTCTGCCCGCACCCGTGTCTTGGAGGAAGCAACCAGACCTCACCTTCATAGGGGCTCCTCTATCTCGAGTCAGGACTGTGGCTCTCAGGCTCTCAGGTGGACGGATGCTCTCGGTGTAACTGGGGGAGTCGCAGCACCTCAGCTGCTCCTGCTCCACCAGCTCCTTCAGGTCCTGCCAGAGCGCCTGCCATGTGCATTCATCCAGTTCGGCTGCAGCTCCTTTCCCAGCCCACGCTGACAGCACCAGCTCCTGCAGCTCCAGCGCAGCCTTGATGCAGTCGGTGCAGCCGGATGTGCAGCGCCAGGGCCCGCACACGGGGGACACAGAGGTACCTGCAAGCCAGGGAGGGGTTCCTGAGTGTCTTGGGTCCACAACCAACCTTGTACCATGCACCCAGCCTGCTCCACATGGGGCTGGGTTCCTCCAGGGGAACCTGCCGGGGACTTACATGGCTCTGATGTCTGAAATCGCCGCCTCCATCTCCGGAGCTTCTTGCCCTGGCCATCACCCTGTGGGAACAGCAATGTGGCACACTCAGCCTCCTGGGAACAGCCACCAGCAGTCCTGGAAACAAGTGGGCCCCATGGCCACAGGCGACCTCACTGGCGACGCCTGATGGCAAGCAGGATGGCCCCAACAGCCAGGATCAGGATGCTGAGGCCCAGAAGAAAGCTGCTGTTGCTCATCTGCACTGCCTGTGACAAACACATTCTGAGTTGGGGTACAGGGGCACGTGCTGCTGTGAAGTAGAGCCTGCTGCTGAGAGCACCCAAGTGATGTCACAGCCTGCTTTGCTGTCACAATGGAGGCTGTGCTCAGGATGGCAGGTGTCAGTGGTGGGGTCTTAGTGTTCAATTCCCTGTAATCAGTTTGTGGAATCCCACACTGTTTTGAGTTGGAAGGGCCCTTCCTGTTCATCCAATTCCAACCTGGCCTTGAACACTGCCAGGGATGGGGCAGACACAGCTTCTCTGGGCACCCTGTGCCTGTGCCTCAGCACCCTTACAGGGAAGAGCTTCTGCCTAGAGCTCATCTCATCTCTCCTCTCTGCCAGTTTAACATGGGGCCATACATGCCAAGGATTGCTGGCCTGGTGAAACAGTCAGCCTTTATATGAGGTCTAGAAGGATCAGACATAAAGGGAGGGGAATCATTGCTTCAGGTTTTGCTGGTCCTTATAAAACAATACACATGCAAGCTGAATTCCAGTCCAGTCTCCTTATTCCATCTAAAGGTAGTTCACATCACTGCCAGTCTTCCTGACTGGACCATTAAGTTGTATTTTTACTGATTCACAGTCTGTGGTCATCTGAGACTCATAGGACATGGCTGATTAATAGATGACTTGTCCCTGAAATCACAACTGGATCAGAAGAGAGACACAAAGTCCTCTCCTAAGCTCAGACCAGCAGTGTCCACAGCCTATATATAGATATTTGCACTCTGGATACTTCCTAGAATTTCAATGTATACTTCTCTACATTGATTACTAGAGCAGTAGAAGTTTAAGATTAAAGGAGTAACTTTTAATTGTTTAAGTTGACTGGTGAACCCCACATTACCAATACCAAATGGCAGAGCAGAGGCATGAATAATAACTCAGACATGGCAATTACCCCCTATTCTGGACTGGCTTTCCCACATCATTCCCCCCCACACCAGAGCATCCATTTCATCCCTTTCACGTGTCATTGTTTCGCCTCTACCCAGAGATTTGGAACATTTAAACATATCCATCACTGGCTACTGCAAGGCCCTGTGGAGCTTTCCCATCTCTTCAAAGACAGTTTGGAATAGGAAAGTTAAAGATCATTTCTGCCATGGTGTTTTGCTTTCCTCCCATGGGGTGGTTTTGGTGAAGGTCTAGTGTCTTGCCTCAGGGATGTCAACTTTGAACTCTTTACCCCAGAGCTTCTGCCTGTGTTCTGTGTAAGTGCTGGGGGACAGGGTACGGGGGTAGGAAGACAGAATCTGTTTGGCATCATTTCAGCAACATAAAATTCAACCAGGCAAGCCTAACCTAACCACTGGGGCTTATTTTGTAGTCAGTGCAGGGAGGGAGGGACCTGCAGAAAGCAAAACATGCTATTTTCCTTGAACTTATTTTACAATGGGATGAATTGTTCTTTGGAAGTGCCCATTTCTAGCCAATGAGAGCTAAAATGAGAGCTAAAAGAATCCAGCTAGGTTTTAGATGCATAAATGTAGTTAGGATGAGTTTTCATGCATTTTGAGGGCTCCTCTGACCTGCAGAGCCTTTGAGGTCTGCTGCTGTGCCAACACAAATTGCGTGTCATACAAAGCTGTTTAGATGTTATTGGAGACTACTGGGAGGAATGTCTCAAGTTCAGAAGCATTAAAACTGTAAAACTTCATGTGCTTGCCTATGGACATACACAGAATCATAGAATGTTTTGGGTTGGAAAGGACCTTAAGGTCATGCAGTCCCAAACCCCTGCCATGGGCAGGGAAACCTCACACTAGACCATGCCACCCCAGGCTCTGTCCAGCCTGGCCATAAACAATGCCAGGACACGGAGGCAGCCCTGCTGCTGTGCTACTTGCTCCTGGGACTGCTGCACCAGTGCGGGCAGGGCCTCCAGCTGTACCTCCAGGGCTTTCCCAGCCACGTGCATCTGCAGGCCTGAAGAGACTCTGCCCGCACCCGTGTCTTGGAGGAAGCAACCAGACCTCACCTTCATAGGGGCTCCTCTATCTCGAGTCAGGACTGTGGCTCTCAGGCTCTCAGGTGGACGGATGCTCTCGGTGTAACTGGGGGAGTCGCAGCACCTCAGCTGCTCCTGCTCCACCAGCTCCTTCAGGTCCTGCCAGAGCGCCTGCCATGTGCATTCATCCAGTTCGGCTGCAGCTCCTTTCCCAGCCCACGCTGACAGCACCAGCTCCTGCAGCTCCAGCGCAGCCTTGATGCAGTCGGTGCAGCCGGATGTGCAGCGCCAGGGCCCGCACACGGGGGACACAGAGGTACCTGCAAGCCAGGGAGGGGTTCCTGAGTGTCTTGGGTCCACAACCAACCTTGTACCATGCACCCAGCCTGCTCCACATGGGGCTGGGTTCCTCCAGGGGAACCTGCCGGGGACTTACATGGCTCTGATGTCTGAAATCGCCGCCTCCATCTCCGGAGCTTCTTGCCCTGGCCATCACCCTGTGGGAACAGCAATGTGGCACACTCAGCCTCCTGGGAACAGCCACCAGCAGTCCTGGAAACAAGTGGGCCCCATGGCCACAGGCGACCTCACTGGCGACGCCTGATGGCAAGCAGGATGGCCCCAACAGCCAGGATCAGGATGCTGAGGCCCAGAAGAAAGCTGCTGTTGCTCATCTGCACTGCCTGTGACAAACACATTCTGAGTTGGGGTACAGGGGCACGTGCTGCTGTGAAGTAGAGCCTGCTGCTGAGAGCACCCAAGTGATGTCACAGCCTGCTTTGCTGTCACAATGGAGGCTGTGCTCAGGATGGCAGGTGTCAGTGGTGGGGTCTTAGTGTTCAATTCCCTGTAATCAGTTTGTGGAATCCCACACTGTTTTGAGTTGGAAGGGCCCTTCCTGTTCATCCAATTCCAACCTGGCCTTGAACACTGCCAGGGATGGGGCAGACACAGCTTCTCTGGGCACCCTGTGCCTGTGCCTCAGCACCCTTACAGGGAAGAGCTTCTGCCTAGAGCTCATCTCATCTCTCCTCTCTGCCAGTTTAACATGGGGCCATACATGCCAAGGATTGCTGGCCTGGTGAAACAGTCAGCCTTTATATGAGGTCTAGAAGGATCAGACATAAAGGGAGGGGAATCATTGCTTCAGGTTTTGCTGGTCCTTATAAAACAATACACATGCAAGCTGAATTCCAGTCCAGTCTCCTTATTCCATCTAAAGGTAGTTCACATCACTGCCAGTCTTCCTGACTGGACCATTAAGTTGTATTTTTACTGATTCACAGTCTGTGGTCATCTGAGACTCATAGGACATGGCTGATTAATAGATGACTTGTCCCTGAAATCACAACTGGATCAGAAGAGAGACACAAAGTCCTCTCCTAAGCTCAGACCAGCAGTGTCCACAGCCTATATATAGATATTTGCACTCTGGATACTTCCTAGAATTTCAATGTATACTTCTCTACATTGATTACTAGAGCAGTAGAAGTTTAAGATTAAAGGAGTAACTTTTAATTGTTTAAGTTGACTGGTGAACCCCACATTACCAATACCAAATGGCAGAGCAGAGGCATGAATAATAACTCAGACATGGCAATTACCCCCTATTCTGGACTGGCTTTCCCACATCATTCCCCCCCACACCAGAGCATCCATTTCATCCCTTTCACGTGTCATTGTTTCGCCTCTACCCAGAGATTTGGAACATTTAAACATATCCATCACTGGCTACTGCAAGGCCCTGTGGAGCTTTCCCATCTCTTCAAAGACAGTTTGGAATAGGAAAGTTAAAGATCATTTCTGCCATGGTGTTTTGCTTTCCTCCCATGGGGTGGTTTTGGTGAAGGTCTAGTGTCTTGCCTCAGGGATGTCAACTTTGAACTCTTTACCCCAGAGCTTCTGCCTGTGTTCTGTGTAAGTGCTGGGGGACAGGGTACGGGGGTAGGAAGACAGAATCTGTTTGGCATCATTTCAGCAACATAAAATTCAACCAGGCAAGCCTAACCTAACCGCTGGGGCTTATTTTGTAGTCAGTGCAGGGAGGGAGGGACCTGCAGAAAGCAAAACATGCTATTTTCCTTGAACTTATTTTACAATGGGATGAATCGTTCTTTGGAAGTGCCCGTTTCTAGCCAATGAGAGCTAAAATGAGAGCTAAAAGAATCCAGCTAGGTTTTAGATGCATAAAGGTAGTTAGGATGAGTTTTCATGCATTTTGAGGGCTCCTCTGACCTGCAGAGCCTTTGAGGTCTGCTGCTGTGCCAACACAAATTGCATGTCATACAAAGCTGTTTAGATGTTATTGGAGACTACTGGGAGGAATGTCTCAAGTTCAGAAGCATTAAAACTGTAAAACTTCATGTGCTTGCCTATGGACATATATAGAATCATAGAATGTTTTGGGTTGGAAAGGACCTTAAGGTCATGCAGTCCCAACCCCCTGCCATGGGCAGGGAAACCTCACACTAGACCATGCCACCCCAGGCTCTGTCCAGCCTGGCCATAAACAATGCCAGGACAAGGAGGCAGCCCTGCTGCTGTGCTGCTTGCTCCTGGGACTGCTGCACCAGCGCGGGCAAGGCCACCAGCCGTATCTCCAGGGCTTTCCCAGCCACGTGCATCTGCAGGGCTGAAGAGACTCTGCCCGCACCCGTGTCTTGGAGGAAGCAACCAGACCTCACCTCCATAGGGGCTCCTCTATCTCGAGTCAGGACTGTGGCTGTCAGGCTCTCAGGTGGACGGATGCTCTCGGTGTAACGGGGGGAGCCGCAGCACCTCAGCTGCTCCTGCTCCACCAGCTCCTTCAGGTCCTGCCAGAGCGCCTGCCATGTGCAATCATCCAGTTCAGCTGCAGCTCCTTTCCCAGCCCACGCTGACAGCACCAGCTCCTGCAGCTCCAGCGCAGCCTTGATGCAGTCGGTGCAGCCGGGTGTGCAGCGCCAGGGCCCGCACACGGGGGACACAGAGGTACCTGCAAGCCAGGGAGGGGTTCCTGAGTGTCAGGGGTCCAGAACCAACCTTGTACCATACACCCAGCCTGCTCCACATGAGGCTGGGTTCCTCCGGGGGGATCTGCCGGGGACTTACATGGCTCTGATGTCTGAAATCGCCGCCTCCATCTCCAGAGCTTCTTGCCCTGGCCATCACGCTTAGGGCACAGCAATGTGGCACAGTCTTTCTCCTGGGAATAGCCTCCAGCAGTTCTGGAACCAAGTGGGCTCCATGGCCAGAATCGACCCCATTGGCAACGCCTGATGGCAAGCAGGATGGCCCCAGCAGCCAAGATCAGGATGCTGAGGCCCAGAAGAAAGCTGCTGTTGCTCATCTGCACTGCCTGTGACAAACACATTCTGAGTTGGGGTACAGGGGCGAGTGTTGCTGTGAAGTAGAGCCCGTTGCCAAGAACACCCAAGTGATGTCACAGCCTGCATTGCTGTCACAATGGAGGCTGTGCTCAGGATGGCAGGTGTCAAGTGGTGGAATCTTAGTGTTCCATTCCCTGTAATCAGTTTGTGGAATCCCACACTGGTTTGAGTTGGAAGGGCCCTTCATGTTCATCCAGTTCCAACCTGGCCTTGAACACTGCTAGGGATGGGGCAGCCACAGCTTCTCTGGGCACCCTGTGCCTGTGCCTCAGCACCCTTACAGGGAAGAGCTTCTGCCTAAGATCCCACCTCAGTGTCCCCTCTGCCAGGTTAAAGCCCTTGTCCTGTCCCTACAGGCCCTTGGCCAAAGCCCCTCTCCAGGTTTCCTGCAGCCCCTTTAGGCACTGGAGCTACTCTAAGTTCTCCCCTTCAGTTCTCCCCTTCTCTTGTCCAGGCTGCCCCAGCCCAGCTCTCCCATCCTGGCTTCACAGCAGAGCTCCTCCAGCCCTCGCAGAAGAGAAGGCTCAGGGGGGACCTACAAGTGCCTGACAGGAGGATGGAGCTAGGAGGGGCTGAGCTCTGCTCCCAAGGAACAAGCGATGGGACAAGAGGAAACGGCCTCAAGCTGCACCAGGGCAGGTTTAGATGGAGCTGATGAACAAGTCCTGCCCCAGAGGGTGCCCAGGTATTGGAACAGGCTGCCCAGGTGACCTGGGTTCAGCAATAGCAGTAATAGAATCACAGAATAGTTATGGTTGGAAAGGACCTTAAGATCCTCTAGTTCCAACCCCCCTGCCATGGGCAGGGACACCTCACACTAAACCATATCACCCAAGGCTTCATCCATCCTGGCCTTAAAGACTGCCAGGGATGGAGCATTCACCACCTCCCTGGGCAACCCCTTCCAGTGCCTCAGCACCCTAACAATAAAGAATTTCTTCCGTATATTCAATCTAAACCTCAGGCCCTGACTGGCTAAAACCTGCCCCGGGGAGCGCGGCGAGCAGGGCGGCTCGAGGCAGCTGTGGTGAGATGCTGGGGGGGCGGCTGGAGAGCGGGCCCGCGCGGCCTGTGCGTTCTGCTGGGGCTGCCCCGGCTGCGGCCGGCCTAGGCCCCCAGGCAGAGCCGATGAGAGGGGAGGCTGCAGCGCAGAGCTCGGGCTCTAGAGAGCGCCTGCACTGGTCTGCTGAGGGGAGGGTGCACAATGGGCAGGGCTGCACTCGCTGCTCCCTGGTGCAGGTCCTCCTGCAGCAGGGGCTGAGCTGCGGGACGCTGTCAAGAGGCTGCAAGATGTCGGGGAAGCTGAGAGGAAGCAGCGCTGCTTGCTCCAGGCCCAAACTGTGCAGGGGCCTCAAGTGTCCCCTGTAGCTCCTGGAGGAAAGAAGGAGGCCGTTAACCCGGGAACGGGGGACAATTAAAAGCAAGGGACTTCCTCCTCAATCTGTTGTCCTCATCCAGAACCGCTCTGCTGTCCTGCAGGGGGCTCCTGAGGGAATGCACTGGCACCATGAGCACCAGGCTGATTCACTGGTAAAGAAGATCTCTAGTGGTGCCGCCAGGAAAAAGCGGCGGTCGTAGTGGTAGGGGACTCAAGCTTGAAAGGGACAGAAGCGCTCATGTGTCAGCCTGACCCGGTCGCAAGGGAGGTGTGTTGCCTACCAGGGGCACAGATCAGGGGTGTTGCAGAGAGGCTGCCTACTCTAGTAGGCCCCACTGACTATAACTCATCTCTAATGATCCCTGTGGGGGCTAGTGATATTGATAGCAGTAGCCTGGAGAACATAAAGAAGGACTACAGAGCCCTGGCAGTTAGTGGTAGGGGCTCTGGAGCTCAGACTGTCTTTTCATCAATTCTCCAGGATAGAGGGGAGGACCCCAAAAAGGCTAGGAGATTGATCAGGTTAATAAATGGTTAGAAGGGTGGTGCCATAGTCAGTGGTTTGCCTGTCTAGAACATGGTACTCTGTCTCCATATATTGGAATCTCCATACTTGAAAATTTACTATCATGTAAAGTGAGTATTTCAGCTGATCCAAAGAATGAGGTTTCTTTTTAGTTTTAACATACTAGAGGGCATTAATAGGTCTTAATGGCCCTGATGATTCTCACCTGGACCACTTCACACACATGCCCACTGCCCCTGGCCCAGGAGCCCTATTTAAGCTCAGTGTAGGGCCATCAGTCCTTCTTTGACTAGTGGAGATGTGTTTGGTTGTAGTTGTGCTTCTGCTCCTTGGATGGATCCTGGACCAAGAGCTCAGCTTTGTCTCCAACCCTGTTCAAGGCCTACCTCCCTTTGCTCCTGCTGGTAGGCTCTGGATGGACCCTTTACTTCTAAACTTCCTCAGACTCTGAAAGTAAACACTGCTTGCTCTGTCTAACCCAGGTGTTAAATATCTCTGCATATCTCCAGTATTAAATCCCCTTCCTTTTTCTTCACAAGCCCTCTTGGCTTTCAGACTGGACTCTGATATTCTTCTCCACCTCTCGCTAAAGCTATTTTCTTTCTGTTCCCAACCTACTGCATACACTAGGAGCTACCAGAAGCTCTCATCCTACTGGGTGTGTGCATTTTCTGTTGTCTCTGAGTGCCCACATGGATACAGGATTTGCATTCAGTTTAATGTCTCAGCTACCTGTGGTGAAATAATTGCACTGCTCATACCTGGCATGTAGTTGGATCCCTTCCCCAAAGAATTTCTAAGCTCTAAACCCCAGATGTTGGCAGAAGTAGTCATCAGTGCATAGCTCACCATTGTGAATACAATTCAATAGCAGGATGGGACAGCTGTGGTGGTCAAGCATGGAACTTGGCCAGATAAACTGACCAGCAGCCTGTTTAGTGGCCACTGGCCCCTTTTAGTGCATCCTTTCTTGCTCTTCCCTCATCAGCCATGGTACCTCAGCTTCTCCACCGTTGTCTCCTCCCAAAAAAATGACACTTCCCCATGTTCATTCCAGTTGTGCACATTCACACCTTATCACAGAATCCCAAGGGTTGGAAGGGACCTCAAAAGATCACCTAGTCCAACCCCCCTGCAAGAGCAGGGTAACCTAGAGTACATCACACAGGAACTTGTCCAGGCAAGCCTTGAATATCTCCAACGTAGGAGACTCCACAACCTCCCTGGGCAACCTGTTCCAGTGCTCTGTCACTCCTACAGTAAAGAAGTTCTTCCTGATGTTAACGTGGAACCTCCTATGCTCCAGTTTGCACACATTGTCCCTTGTTCTGTCACTGGATATCACTGAAAAAAGCCTAGCTCCATCATCCTGACACCCACCCTTTACATATTTGTAAACACTGATGAGGTCACCCCTCAGTCTCCTCCAAGCTAAAGAGACCCAGCTCCCTCAGCCTCTCCTCATAAGGGAGGTGTTCCACTCCCTTCATCATCTTTGTGGCTCTGCGCTGGACTCTTTCAAGCAATTCCCTCTCCTCCTTGAACTGAGGGGCCCAGAACTGGACGAATATTCCAGATGCGGCCTCACCAAAGCAGAGTAGAGGGGGAGGAGAACTTCTCTTGCCCTACTCACCACAGCCTTTCTAGTGCACCCTAGGATGCCATTTGCCTTCTTGGCCACAAGGGCACATTGCTGGCTCATGGTCATCCTCCTATCCACCAGGACCCCCAGATCCCTTTCCCCTTCACTCCTTTCCAGCAGGTCAACCCCCAACCTGTACTGGTACATGGGGTTGTTCTTCCCCAGATGATGACCTTTGAAGTCCCTTCCAACCCAAACTCTTCTATGATTCTATGATTTTGCTATTCCTGATACCCAGGTAAACTAGACCCATGGTGTTTCTGGAACCTCAGTACTGCTGTCCTCATGAAGGCCTCCTCCCCAGGGCTGTCCAGTGCTTCCCCTTCAACCATCTGTGAAGTCTGCCCATTTCTAGCACTTCTGGTGCCTTACTAACCATGGCTTCCCACCACAGCGCTGTTAATTTGACAGTTCCTTATTGTAAGTTATGTCCACTGTTTGTTGATAGTGTATTCAGTGTGTCTGACATTAAGCTAGGGACTAGTCACCCTCCTAAATCTCTTTTCTAAGATGAATATTGTGTTACAGGTGTATGTGAACCACTGTTCCTGCAGAGCTAAGATTCGTGTCCCTAATTGTGTGGAGCTAACAAGAAATGGCCAACTCATTTACTTCTCCCTCTTTGACAATCTTCATTATCAAAGGGTGAAATATTTGTATCCTAAGGTAACTTTTCCTAAGTGTGGCACGTAGGAAAAGCTTCCCCATGAGTATTTTGAGGAAAAAGCTCTACTTTGCTGCTCCTAAGGGCTTCAGCTGGTGTGGTGTGGTCTAGCATTGGTTCTGTTAAGGAAAAAGTGTTTGTATCTGGTGACCCATCACCTTAGATGACATTTTCTATTTAAATCCACAGCTGGGACATGCAAATTCTTTTGTTTGTGTCTTAAAAATAGATGGGTTTTCTGTATCAGCAAAGGGTCCTATAAAGATGTCACCTAGAATTGATTGCATTGATCTGTGTGTGACTGCTGAAGCTTATCTGGGGAATGCACATATGTAGCATTCATTCATTTGATCTTAAAGCAGCACTGCTTATTAGTAATGTTAAACCTGGCTTCTGCACTGCCAATTGGAGATGTTCCTGGTTTCAAACGCATTAGCCCAGATTTATTCTTAGCAAACATCCATGAGGACTTGGATCTCCTCTTTGCCCCATCATTCCCTCTCAAAGATCTAGCAGAAGAACTAAATAATGTGAGGGATGCTTCTCAGTCTTAAAAAATACAGTTCCTTATGGAGTGACACAAAGAGCACCAAGTCTTTAAAGTAGGGAGTGGCCAAGCTCATGAAGTTTAACCATGCCAAGTGCAAGGTCCTACACCTGGGTCGGAGGAATCCCAGGCACAGCTACAGGTTGGGCAATAAAGAAATTCATGGTAGTCTTGCGGAGAAGGACTTGGGGGTGTTGGTCAATGAGAAAATGAACATGAGCCGGCTTCAGTGTGTGCTCCCAGCCCAGAAAGCAACCGTATCCTGGGCTGCATCAAAAGGAGTGTGACCAGCAGGTCAAAGGAGGTGATCCTACCCCTCTACTCTGCTCTCGTGAGACCTCACTTGGAGTATTGTGTGCATTTCTGGTGTCCTCAACATAGAAAGGACATGGAACTGTTAGAACAAGTCAAAAGGGGCCTGCAACTCAAGAATGTCCAAGTTTATTTTGATTATGACACGTCATTGCCAGTTTGATCTCTAAAGGAAACAAGAACTAGCTTCCCCTGTGGCCCTGAGCACACCTTCCTTTCCCACTCCAGCAGGGCTTAGACCAATTGGATGGCTCTTTGGAGAGACATCAACATGTTTATTTGCAAGAATACAGGGAGCAAGTAGAGCAGGAGTCCTGCACAGCCTGGCCTTGCATCTCCGCATCACGGCAGCAGCAGCATCCAGTGGAAGAGCTCTCGGGGGATGAGGACACCTTCCTTCGCCGCTGCTGAATCTTCTCCAGAACCGCACGCAGGGTATTGCTGGTCGATGCTGCTGCAGTGTCCTGGGCATCCTGGGCTGGGCATGGTTGGCATGAGCACACGTATCTGGTGACAGAGGAACCGCAGTGCTGCTGCGAGGATGAGCTGTGCTGGCTGGGGATCCCCTGTGGGCAGCAGGGGTTTGAGGTTGGAGTCATCTCAGATGTGCTTTCCTGTGAGAGGTCATTAGAAGTCCATCTGCTTTGCCTCTCTGTGCTCGTGGAGGTGCCCTGGGACCATGTCCCACAGCCTAGAAAGCTCTTGGAGCTGCCAGACCTCTGTCTCCTCAACGACCACCACTTCTGCCTGTCCTGGTTTGGTTCACTCCCCCAGGGCATGGATGCTGCGTTCCCTTCCCTGCTGGTGCTGTTCATGGTGCTCTCCAGAGGGGCTATCTCACTTGGGAAGCTGCCATCAGCAGGTCTACCTTGTATCTTGCAGCAGGCGCAATGCCTCTGTGGGACTCTTCGGGCTCGTGCCATGAAGCATTCATGGATGGAGCACATGTGTGCTCCCTGTGACATCTCTGGCTTGGTGTCCATAGGAGCGAAGGCTGAGAAAAGGCTTGGGGACACAAGGGTGGATGCTGGCTCTACTGAGTCCTTCACGATCCCACAGAGTGTCTTTTGTGCATCCTTGGGGTCTGTGTCCATCTCATTCCCAGAGCTGCAGGATGTGCTGTGCAGGGTCCAGGCCTCCAGCGATGCCGAGCTTCTCTCCTGCCCTAGAACGGGGCTGTTGGAGGAGATACTATCCAGGCAGGAGCACGGTGTCATGGGGACCATAGTGCAGGTGAGGGACGCCTGAACCTGCTGCTGTGGGACCCATTCCTTCTGCCTGAGCTGCTTTGCTTTTGCCACAGGGGCAGAGCCCTTGCGTGGCCACAGGTGCCCAGTCCCAGCCTGCCTCAGTCCACTGAGCCCTGGCACTGGGCCCTGCAACATGTCCATGGACCTCTGCACTGCCATGGGAAGTATTTCGAGCTTTATCTCCAGGCATTTTCTTGCTGTGTGGATCCAGAGTTTGCTGTGGACCTTCCTGTTCAGCTCCAGCCTTGTGTTCCTGCTAAGTGCAGTGTCACAGCACCAGCTCCTGTCCTCAGCGTGGGCATGGACCCTACCTTGTGTGGGGACGTTGAGCTGACAGTCAGCATCTTTCCTCAGGAGCATGGAAGCTGGTCCTTCTTCTGGTCCTGCTGCTCCATTATCCAGGCTGGGAATGGCAGTGGGGGCCGTGTCTAAACCAAAACGCCACAGGCACACCTTTTCCCACGGTGACAAACCCCTACCCAGGTGAAGGAGGCTCTTCCTCAGTGTATCCTCCTCTGGTGCTTGGATGGCTGGTTTCTTCTGAGAGTCAGGTGTCATGGACTTCTCTGTGGGTACTGAGAACCCGCATAGGCTCCGCACTTCCTCCTCCTCGATGGGATCCACAATAGCGTTCGCCTTGGCTTGCATCGAGGGGTACAGCTCGTGCCGCAGCATGGGATGGCTCTGTCCTGGCAGGATGAGGTTGGGCAGGACACGGAGGCAGACCTGCTGCTGTGCTGCTTGCTCCTGGGACTTCTTCACCAGCACAGGCAGGGCCCCCAGCCGTATCTGCAGGGCTTTCCCAGCCACGTGAATCTTCAGGGCTGAAGAGACTCTGCCCGCACCCGTGTCTTGCAGGAAGCAAGCAGCCTTCATCTCCATAGGGGCTCCTCCATCTCGAGTCAGGACTGTGGCTGTCAGGCTCTCAGGTGGACTGATGCTCTCGGTGTAACTGGGGGAGTTGCAGCACCTCAGCTGCTCCTGCTCCACCAGCTCCTTCAGGTCCTGCCAGAGCGCCTGCCATGTGCAATCATCCAGTTCGGCTGCAGCTCCTTTCCCAGCCCACGCTGACAGCACCAGCTCCTGCAGCTCCAGCGCAGCCTTGATGCAGTCGGTGCAGCCGGGTGTGCAGCGCCAGGGCCCGCACACGGGGGACACAGAGGTACCTGCAAGCCAGGGAGGGGTTCCTGAGTGTCAGGGGTCCAGAACCAACCTTGTACCATACACCCAGCCTGCTCCACATGGGGCTGGGTTCCTCCGGGGGGACCTGCCGGGGACTTACATGGCTCTGATGTCTGAAATCGCCGCCTCCATCTCCGGCGCTTCTTGCCCTGGCCATCACCCTGTGGGAACAGCAATGTGGCACACTCAGCCTCCTGGGAACAGCCACCAGCAGTCCTGGAACCAAGTGGGCCCCATGGCCACAGGCGACCTCACTGGCGACGCCTGATGGCAAGCAGGATGGCCCCAGCAGCCAGGATCAGGATGCTGAGGCCCAGAAGAAAGCTGCTGTTGCTCATCTGCACTGCCTGTGACAAACACATTCTGAGTTGTGGTACAGGGGCACGTGCTGCTTTGAAGTAGATCCTGCTCCTGAGAGCACGCAAGTGATGTCACAGCCTGCTTTGCTGTCACAATGGAGGCTGTGCCCAGGATGGCAGGTGTCAGTGGTGGGGTCATACATGCCAAGGATTGCTGGCCTGGTGAAACAGTCAGCCTTTATATGAGGTCTAGAAGGATCAGACATAAAGGGAGGGGAATCATTGCTTCAGGTTTTGCTGGTCCTTATAAAACAATACACATGCAAGCTGAATTCCAGTCCAGTCTCCTTATTCCATCTAAAGGTAGTTCACATCACTGCCAGTCTTCCTGACTGGACCATTAAGTTGTATTTTTACTGATTCACAGTCTGTGGTCATCTGAGACCCATAGGACATGGCTGATTAATAGATGACTTGTCCCTGAAATCACAACTGGATCAGAAGAGAGACACAAAGTCCTCTCCTAAGCTCAGACCAGCAGTGTCCACAGCCTATATATAGATGTTTGCACTCTGGATACTTCCTAGAATTTCAATGTTTACTTCTCTACATTGATTACTAGAGCAGTAGAAGTTTAAGATTAAAGGAGTAACTTTTAATTGTTTAAGTTGACTGGTGAACCCCACATTACCAATACCAAATGGCAGAGCAGAGGCATGAATAGTAACTCAGACATGGCAATTACCCCCTATTCTGGACTGGCTTTCCCACATCATTCCCCCCCACACCAGAGCATCCATTTCATCCCTTTCATGTGTCATTGTTTCGCCTCTACCCAGAGATTTGGAACATTTAAACATATCCATCACTGGCTACTGCAAGCCCCTGTGGAGCTTTCCCATCTCTTCAAAGACAGTTTGGAATAGGAAAGTTAAAGATCATTTCTGCCATGGTGTTCTGCTTTCCTCCCATGGGGTGGTTTTGGTGAAGGTCTAGTGTCTTGCCTCAGGGATGTCAACTCTGAACTCTTTACCCCAGAGCTTCTGCCTGTGTTCTGTGTAAGTGCTGGGGGACAGGGTGTAGGGCGTAGGAAGACAGAATCTGTTTGGCATCATTTCAGCAACATAAAATTCAACCAGGCAAGCCTAACCTAACCGCTGGGGCTTATTTTGTAGTCAGTGCAGGGAGGGAGGGACCTGCAGAAAGCAAAACATGCTATTTTCCTTGAACTTATTTTACAATGGGATGAATCGTTCTTTGGAAGTGCCCATTTCTAGCCAAAGAGAGCTAAAATGAGAGCTAAAAGAATCCAGCTAAGTTTTAGATGCATAAAGGTAGTTAGGATGAGTTTTCATGCATTTTGAGGGCTCTTCTGACCTGCAGAGCCTTTGAGGTCTGCTGCTGTGCCAACACAAATTGCGTGTCATACAAAGCTGTTTAGATGTTATTGGAGACTACTGGGAGGAATGTCTCAAGTTCAGAAGCATTAAAACTGTAAAACTTCCTGTGCTTGTCTATGGACATATATAGAATCATAGAATGTTTTGGGTTGGAAAGGACCTTAAGGTCATGCAGTCCCAACCCCCTGCCATGGGCAGGGAAACCTCACACTAGACCATGCCACCCCAGGCTCTGTCCAGCCTGGCCATAAACAATGCCAGGACACGGAGGCAGCCCTGCTGCTGTGCTGCTTGCTCCTGGGACTGCTGCACCAGCGCGGGCAGGGCCCCCAGCCGTATCTCCAGGGCTTTCCCAGCCACGTGCATCTGCAGGGCTGAAGAGACTCTGCCCGCACCCGTGTCTTGCAGGAAGCAACCAGACCTCACCTTCATAGGGGCTCCTCCATCTCGAGTCAGGACTGTGGCTGTCAGGCTCTCAGGGGGACTGATGCTCTCGTTGTAACTGGGGGAGTCGCAGCACCTCAGCTGCTCCTGCTCCACCAGCTCCTTCAGGTCCTGCCAGAGCGCCTGCCATGTGCGATCATCCAGAGCGGCTGCAGCTCCTTTCCCAGCCCACGCTGACAGCACCAGCTCCTGCAGCTCCAGCGCAGCCTTGATGCAGTCGGTGCAGCCGGGTGTGCAGCGCCAGGGCCCGCACACGGGGGACACAGAGGTACCTGCAAGCCAGGGACGGGTTCCTGAGTGTCAGGGGTCCAGAACCAACCTTGTACCATACACCCAGCCTGCTCCACATGGGGCTGGGTTCCTCCGGGGGGATCTGCCGGGGACTTACATGGCTCTGATGTCTGAAATCGCCGCCTCCATCTCCGGAGCTTCTTGCCCTGGCCATCACCCTGTGGGAACAGCAATGTGGCACACTCAGCCTCCTGGGAACAGCCACCAGCAGTCCTGGAACCAAGTGGGCCCCATGGCCACAGGCGACCTCACTGGCGACGCCTGATGGCAAGCAGGATGGCCCCAGCAGCCAGGATCAGGATGCTGAGGCCCAGAAGAAAGCTGCTGTTGCTCATCTGCACTGCCTGTGACAAACACATTCTGAGTTGTGGTACAGGGGCACGTGCTGCTGTGAAGTAGAGCCTGCTGCTGAGAGCACCCAAGTGATGTCACAGCCTGCTTTGCTGTCACAATGGAGGCTGTGCTCAGGATGGCAGGTGTCAGTGGTGGGGTCTTAGTGTTCAATTCCCTGTAATCAGTTTGTGGAATCCCACACTGTTTTGAGTTGGAAGGGCCCTTCATGTTCATCCAGTTCCAACCTGGCCTTGAACACTGCTAGGGATGGGGCAGACACAGCTTCTCTGGGCACCCTGTGCCTGTGCCTCAGCACCCTTACAGGGAAGAGCTTCTGCCTAGAGCTCATCTCATCTCTCCTCTCTGCCAGTTTAACATGGGGCCATACATGCCAAGGATTGCTGGCCTGGTGAAACAGTCAGCCTTTATATGAGGTCTAGAAGGATCAGACATAAAGGGAGGGGAATCATTGCTTCAGGTTTTGCTGGTCCTTATAAAACAATACACATGCAAGCTGAATTCCAGTCCAGTCTCCTTATTCCATCTAAAGGTAGTTCACATCACTGCCAGTCTTCCTGACTGGACCATTAAGTTGTATTTTTACTGATTCACAGTCTGTGGTCATCTGAGACCCATAGGACATGGCTGATTAATAGATGACTTGTCCCTGAAATCACAACTGGATCAGAAGAGAGACACAAAGTCCTCTCCTAAGCTCAGACCAGCAGTGTCCACAGCCTATATATAGATGTTTGCACTCTGGATACTTCCTAGAATTTCAATGTTTACTTCTCTACATTGATTACTAGAGCAGTAGAAGTTTAAGATTAAAGGAGTAACTTTTAATTGTTTAAGTTGACTGGTGAACCCCACATTACCAATACCAAATGGCAGAGCAGAGGCATGAATAATAACTCAGACATAGTAATTACCCCCTATTCTGGACTGGCTTTCCCACATCATTCCCCCCCACACCAGAGCATCCATTTCATCCCTTTCATGTGTCATTGTTTCGCCTCTACCCAGAGATTTGGAACATTTAAACATATCCATCACTGGCTACTGCAAGCCCCTGTGGAGCTTTCCCATCTCTTCAAAGACAGTTTGGAATAGGAAAGTTAAAGATCATTTCTGCCATGGTGTTCTGCTTTCCTCCCATGGGGTGGTTTTGGTGAAGGTCTAGTGTCTTGCCTCAGGGATGTCAACTCTGAACTCTTTACCCCAGAGCTTCTGCCTGTGTTCTGTGTAAGTGCTGGGGGACAGGGTGTAGGGGGTAAGAAGACAGAATCTGTTTGGCATAATTTCAGCAACATAAAATTCAACCAGGCAAGCCTAACCTAACCGCTGGGGCTTATTTTGTAGTCAGTGCAGGGAGGGAGGGACCTGCAGAAAGCAAAACATGCTATTTTCCTTGAACTTATTTTACAATGGGATGAATCGTTCTTTGGAAGTGCCCATTTCTAGCCAATGAGAGCTAAAATGAGAGCTAAAAGAATCCAGCTAAGTTTTAGATGCATAAATGTAGTTAGGATGAGTTTTCATGCATTTTGAGGGCTCTTCTGACCTGCAGAGCCTTTGAGGTCTGCTGCTGTGCCAACACAAATTGCATGTCATACAAAGCTGTTTAGATGTTATTGGAGACTACTGGGAGGAATGTCTCAAGTTCAGAAGCATTAAAACGGTAAAACTTCATGTGCTTGCCTATGGACATATATAGAATCATAGAATGTTTTGGGTTGGAAAGGACCTTAAGGTCATGCAGTCCCAACCCCCTGCCATGGGCAGGGAAACCTCACACTAGACCATGCCACCCCAGGCTCTGTCCAGCCTGGCCATAAACAATGCCAGGACACGGAGGCAGCCCTGCTGCTGTGCTGCTTGCTCCTGGGACTGCTGCACCAGCGCGGGCCGGGCCCCCAGCCGTATCTCCAGGGCTTTCCCAGCCACGTGCATCTGCAGGGCTGAAGAGACTCTGCCCGCACCCGTGTCTTGGAGGAAGCAACCAGACCTCACCTCCATAGGGGCTCCTCCATCTCGAGTCAGGACTGTGGCTGTCAGGCTCTCAGGTGGACTGATTCTCTCGGTGTAACTGGGGGAGTTGCAGCACCTCAGCTGCTCCTGCTCCACCAGCTCCTTCAGGTCCTGCCAGAGCGCCTGCCATGTGCAATCATCCAGTTCGGCTGCAGCTCCTTTCCCAGCCCACGCTGACAGCACCAGCTCCTGCAGCTCCAGCGCAGCCTTGATGCAGTCGGTGCAGCCGGATGTGCAGCGCCAGGGCCCGCACACGGGGGACACAGAGGTACCTGCAAGCCAGGGAGGGGTTCCTGAGTGTCAGGGGTCCACAACCAACCTTGTACCATACACCCAGCCTGCTCCACATGGGGCTGGGTTCCTCCGGGGGGACCTGCCGGGGACTTACATGGCTCTGATGTCTGAAATCGCCGCCTCCATCTCCGGAGCTTCTTCCCCTGGCCATCACCCTGTGGGAACAGCAATGTGGCACAGTCTTTCTCCTGGGAACAGCCTCCAGCAGTTCTGGAACCAAGTGGGCTCCATGGCCAGAAGCGACCCCATTGGCGACGCCTGATGGCAAGCAGGATGGCCCCAGCAGCCAGGATCAGGATGCTGAGGCCCAGAAGAAAGCTGCTGTTGCTCATCTGCACTGCCTGTGACAAACACATTCTGAGTTGGGGTACAGGGGCACGTGCTGCTGTGAAGTAGAGCCTGCTGCTGAGAGCACCCAAGTGATGTCACAGCCTGCTTTGCTGTCACAATGGAGGCTGTGCTCAGGATGGCAGGTGTCAGTGGTGGGGTCTTAGTGTTCAATTCCCTGTAATCAGTTTGTGGAATCCCACACTGTTTTGAGTTGGAAGGGCCCTTCATGTTCATCCAATTCCAACCTGGCCTTGAACACTGCCAGGGATGGGGCAGACACAGCTTCTCTGGGCACCCTGTGCCCTGTGCCTCAGCACCCTTACAGGGAAGAGCTTCTGCCTAGAGCTCATCTCATCTCCCCCTCTCTGCCAGTTTAACATGGGGCCATACATGCCAAGGATTGCTGGCCTGGTGAAACAGTCAGCCTTTATATGAGGTCTAGAAGGATCAGACATAAAGGGAGGGGGGAATCATTGCTTCAGGTTTTGCTGGTCCTTATAAAACAATACACATGCAAGCTGAATTCCAGTCCCAGTCTCCTTATTCCATCTAAAGGTAGTTCACATCACTGCCAGTCTTCCTGACTGGACCATTAAGTTGTATTTTTACTGATTCACAGTCTGTGGTCATCTGAGACCCATAGGACATGGCTGATTAATAGATGACTTGTCCCTGAAATCACAACTGGATCAGAAGAGAGACACAAAGTCCTCTCCTAAGCTCAGACCAGCAGTGTCCACAGCCTATATATAGATGTTTGCACTCTGGATACTTCCTAGAATTTCAATGTTTACTTCTCTACATTGATTACTAGAGCAGTAGAAGTTTAAGATTAAAGGAGTAACTTTTAATTGTTTAAGTTGACTGGTGAACCCCACATTACCAATACCAAATGGCAGAGCAGAGGCATGAATAATAACTCAGACATGGCAATTACCCCCTATTCTGGACTGGCTTTCCCACATCATTCCCCCCCACACCAGAGCATCCATTTCATCCCTTTCACGTGTCATTGTTTCGCCTCTACCCAGAGATTTGGAACATTTAAACATATCCATCACTGGCTACTGCAAGGCCCTGTGGAGCTTTCCCATCTCTTCAAAGACAGTTTGGAATAGGAAAGTTAAAGATCATTTCTGCCATGGTGTTTTGCTTTCCTCCCATGGGGTGGTTTTGGTGAAGATCTAATTTCTTGCCTCAGGGATGTCAACTCTGAACTCTTTACCCCAGAGCTTCTGCCTGTGTTCTGTGTAAGTGCTGGGGGACAGGGTACAGGGGTAAGAAGACAGAATCTGTTTGGCATCATTTCAGCAACATAAAATTCAACCAGGCAAGCCTAACCTAACCGTTGGGGCTTATTTTGTAGTCAGTGCAGGGAGGGAGGGACCTGCAGAAAGCAAAACATGCTATTTTCCTTGAACTTATTTTACAATGGGATGAATCGTTCTTTGGAAGTGCCCATTTCTAGCCAATGAGAGCTAAAATGAGAGCTAAAAGAATCCAGCTAAGTTTTAGATGCATAAATGTAGTTAGGATGAGTTTTCATGCATTTTGAGGGCTCCTCTGACCTGCAGAGCCTTTGAGGTCTGCTGCTGTGCCAACACAAATTGCATGTCATACAAAGCTGTTTAGATGTTATTGGAGACTACGGGAGGAATGTCTCAAGTTCAGAAGCATTAAAACGGTAAAACTTCATGTGCTTGCCTATGGACATATATAGAATCATAGAATGTTTTGGGTTGGAAAGGACCTTAAGGTCATGCAGTCCCAACCCCCTGCCATGGGCAGGGAAACCTCACACTAGACCATGCAACCCCAGGCTCTGTCCGGCCTGGCCATAAACAATGCCAGGACACGGAGGCAGCCCTGCTGCTGTGCTGCTTGCTCCTGGGACTGCTGCACCAGCGCGGGCAGGGCCCCCAGCCGTATCTCCAGGGCTTTCCCAGCCACGTGCATCTGCAGGGCTGAAGAGACTCTGCTCGCACCCGTGTCTTGGAGGAAGCAACCAGACCTCACCTTCATAGGGGCTCCTCCATCTCGAGTCAGGACTGTGGCTGTCAGGCTCTCAGGTGGACTGATGCTCTCGGTGTAACTGGGGGAGTCGCAGCACCTCAGCTGCTCCTGCTCCACCAGCTCCTTCAGGTCCTGCCAGAGCGCCTGCCATGTGCAATCATCCAGTTCGGCTGCAGCTCCTTTCCCAGCCCACGCTGACAGCACCAGCTCCTGCAGCTCCAGCGCAGCCTTGATGCAGTCGGTGCAGCCGGATGTGCAGCGCCAGGGCCCGCACACGGGGGACACAGAGGTACCTGCAAGCCAGGGAGGGGTTCCTGAGTGTCAGGGGTCCAGAACCAACCTTGTACCATACACCCAGCCTGCTCCACATGGGGCTGGGTTCCTCCGGGGGGACCTGCCGGGGACTTACATGGCTCTGATGTCTGAAATCGCCGCCTCCATCTCCGGAGCTTCTTGCCCTGGCCATCACCCTGTGGGAACAGCAATGTGGCACACTCAGCCTCCTGGGAACAGCCACCAGCAGTCCTGGAAACAAGTGGGCCCCATGGCCACAGGCGACCTCACTGGCGACGCCTGATGGCAAGCAGGATGGCCCCAGCAGCCAGGATCAGGATGCTGAGGCCCAGCAGAAAGCTGCTGTTGCTCATCTGCACTGCCTGTGACAAACACATTCTGAGTTGGGGTACAGGGGCACGTGCTGCTGTGAAGTAGAGCCTGCTGCTGAGAGCACCCAAGTGATGTCACAGCCTGCTTTGCTGTCACAATGGAGGCTGTGCTCAGGATGGCAGGTGTCAGTGGTGGGGTCTTAGTGTTCAATTCCCTGTAATCAGTTTGTGGAATCCCACACTGGTTTGAGTTGGAAGGGCCCTTCATGTTTATCCAATTCCAACCTGGCCTTGAACACTGCCAGGGATGGGGCAGCCACAGCTTCTCTGGGCACCCTGTGCCTGTGCCTCAGCACCCTTACAGGGAAGAGCTTCTGCCTAGAGCTCATCTCATCTCCCCTCTCTGCCAGTTTAACATGGGGCCATACATGCCAAGGATTGCTGGCCTGGTGAAACAGTCAGCCTTTATATGAGGTCTAGAAGGATCAGACATAAAGGGAGGGGGGAATCATTGCTTCAGGTTTTGCTGGTCCTTATAAACAATACACATGCAAGCTGAATTCCAGTCCAGTCTCCTTATTCCATCTAAAGGTAGTTCACATCACTGCCAGTCTTCCTGACTGGACCATTAAGTTGTATTTTTACTGATTCACAGTCTGTGGTCATCTGAGACCCATAGGACATGGCTGATTAATAGATGACTTGTCCCTGAAATCACAACTGGATCAGAAGAGAGACACAAAGTCCTCTCCTAAGCTCAGACCAGCAGTGTCCACAGCCTATATATAGATGTTTGCACTCTGGATACTTCCTAGAATTTCAATGTTTACTTCTCTACATTGATTACTAGAGCAGTAGAAGTTTAAGATTAAAGGAGTAACTTTTAATTGTTTAAGTTGACTGGTGAACCCCACATTACCAATACCAAATGGCAGAGCAGAGGCATGAATAATAACTCAGACATAGTAATTACCCCCTATTCTGGACTGGCTTTCCCACATCATTCCCCCCCACACCAGAGCATCCATTTCATCCCTTTCACGTGTCATTGTTTCGCCTCTACCCAGAGATTTGGAACATTTAAACATATCCATCACTGGCTACTGCAAGGCCCTGTGGAGCTTTCCCATCTCGTCAAAGACAGTTTGGAATAGGAAAGTTAAAGATCATTTCTGCCATGGTGTTTTGCTTTCCTCTCATGGGGTGGTTTTGGTGAAGATCTAGTGCCTTGCCTCAGGGATGTCAACTCTGAACTCTTTACCCCAGAGCTTCTGCCTGTGTTCTGTGTAAGTGCTGGGGGACAGGGTACGGGGTAAGAAGACAGAATCTGTTTGGCATCATTTCAGCAATGTAAAATTCAACCAGGCAAGCCTAACCTAACCGTTGGGGCTTATTTTGTAGTCAGTGCAGGGAGGGAGGGACCTGCAGAAAGCAAAACATGCTATTTTCCTTGAACTTATTTTACAATGGGATGAATCGTTCTTTGGAAGTGCCCATTTCTAGCCAATGAGAGCTAAAATGAGAGCTAAAAGAATCCAGCTAAGTTTTAGATGCATAAAGGTAGTTAGGATGAGTTTTCATGCATTTTGAGGGCTCCTCTGACCTGCAGAGCCTTTGAGGTCTGCTGCTGTGCCAACACAAATTGCATGTCATACAAAGCTGTTTAGATGTTATTGGAGACTACTGGGAGGAATGTCTCAAGTTCAGAAGCATTAAAACTGTAAAACTTCATGTGCTTGCCTATGGACATATATAGAATCATAGAATGTTTTGGGGTTGGAAAGCACCTTAAGGTCATGCAGTCCCAACCCCCTGCCATGGGCAGGGAAACCTCACACTAGACCATGCCACCCCAGGCTCTGTCCAGCCTGGCCATAAACAATGCCAGGACACGGAGGCAGCCCTGCTGCTGTGCTGCTTGCTCCTGGGACTGCTGCACCAGCGCGGGCAGGGCCCCCAGCCGTATCTCCAGGGCTTTCCCAGCCACGTGCATCTGCAGGGCTGAAGAGACTCTGCCCGCACCCGTGTCTTGGAGGAAGCAACCAGACCTCACCTCCATAGGGGCTCCTCCATCTCGAGTCAGGACTGTGGCTGTCAGGCTCTCAGGGGGACTGATGCTCTCGGTGTAACGGGGGGAGTTGCAGCACCTCAGCTGCTCCTGCTCCACCAGCTCCTTCAGGTCCTGCCAGAGCGCCTGCCATGTGCAATCATCCAGTTTGGCTGCAGCTCCTTTCCCAGCCCACGCTGATAGCACCAGCTCCTGCAGCTCCAGCGCAGCCTTGATGCAGTCGGTGCAGCCGGGTGTGCAGCACCAGGGCCCGCACACGGGGGACACAGAGGTACCTGCAAGCCAGGGAGAGGTTCCTGAGTGTCAGGGGTCCAGAACCAACCTTGTACCATACACCCAGCCTGCTCCACATGGGGCTGGGTTCCTCCGGGGGGACCTGCCGGGGACTTACATGGCTCTGATGTCTGAAATCGCCGCTTCCATCTCCGGAGCTTCTTGCCCTGGCCATCACCCTGTGGGAACAGCAATGTGGCACACTCAGGCTCCTGGGAACAGCCACCAGCAGTCCTGGAACCAAGTGGGCTCCATGGCCACAAGCGACCCCATTGGCAACGCCTGATGGCAAGCAGGATGGCCCCAGCAGCCAGGATCAGGATGCTGAGGCCCAGAAGAAAGCTGCTGTTGCTCATCTGCACTGCCTGTGAGGAACTCATTCTGAGTTGTGGTACAGGGGCGTGTGTTGCTGTGAAGTAGAGCCCGTTGCCAAGAACACCCAAGTGATGTCACAGCCTGCATTGCTGTCACAATGGAGGCTGTGCTCAGGATGGCAGGTGTCAAGTGGTGGAATCTTAGTGTTCCATTCCCTGTAATCAGTTTGTGGAATCCCACACTGGTTTGAGTTGGAAGGGCCCTTCATGTTCATCCAGTTCCAACCTGGCCTTGAACTCTGCTAGGGATGGGGCAGCCACAGCTTCTCTGGGCACCCTGTGCCTGTGCCTCAGCACCCTTACAGGGAAGAGCTTCTGCCTAGAGCTCATCTCATCTCCCCTCTCTGCCAGTTTAACATGGGGGCCATACATGCCAAGGATTGCTGGCCTGGTGAAACAGTCAGCCTTTATATGAGGTCTAGAAGGATCAGACATAAAGGGAGGGGAATCATTGCTTCAGGTTTTGCTGGTCCTTATAAAACAATACACATGCAAGCTGAATTCCAGTCCAGTCTCCTTATTCCATCTAAAGGTAGTTCACATCACTGCCAGTCTTCCTGACTGGACCATTAAGTTTGTATTTTTACTGATTCACAGTCTGTGGTCATCTGAGACCCATAGGACATGGCTGATTAATAGATGACTTGTCCCTGAAATCACAACTGGATCAGAAGAGAGACACAAAGTCCTCTCCTAAGCTCAGACCAGCAGTGTCCACAGCCTATATATAGATGTTTGCACTCTGGATACTTCCTAGAATTTCAATGTTTACTTCTCTACATTGATTACTAGAGCAGTAAAAGTTTAAGATTAAATGAGTAACTTTTAATTGTTTAAGTTGACTGGTGAACCCCATATTACCAATACCAAATGGCAGAGCAGAGGCATGAATAATAACTCAGACATAGTAATTACCCCCTATTCTGGACTGGCTTTCCCACATCATTCCCCCCCACACCAGAGCATCCATTTCATCCCTTTCACGTGTCATTGTTTCGCCTCTACCCAGAGATTTGGAACATTTAAACATATCCATCACTGGCTACTGCAAGGCCCTGTGGAGCTTTCCCATCTCTTCAAAGACAGTTTGGAATAGGAAAGTTAAAGATCATTTCTGCCATGGTGTTCTGCTTTCCTCCCATGGGGTGGTTTTGGTGAAGATCTAGTGCCTTGCCTCAGGGATGTCAACTCTGAACTCTTTACCCCAGAGCTTCTGCCTGTGTTCTGTGTAAGTGCTGGGGGACAGGGTACGGGGGTAAGAAGACAGAATCTGTTTGGCATCATTTCAGCAACATAAAATTCAACCAGGCAAGCCTAACCTAACCGCTGGGGCTTATTTTGTAGTCAGTGCAGGGAGGGAGGGACCTGCAGAAAGCAAAAACATGCTATTTTCCTTGAACTTATTTTACAATGGGATGAATCGTTCTTTGAAGTGCCCATTTTCTAGCCAATGAGAGCTAAATGAGAGCTAAAAGAATCCAGCTAAGTTTTAGATGCATAAATGTAGTTAGGATGAGTTTTCATGCATTTTGAGGGCTCCTCTGACCTGCAGAGCCTTTGAGGTCTGCTGCTGTGCCAACACAAATTGCATGTCATACAAAGCTGTTTAGATGTTATTGGAGACTACTGGGAGGAATGTCTCAAGTTCAGAAGCATTAAAACGGTAAAACTTCATGTGCTTGCCTATGGACATATATAGAATCATAGAATGTTTTGGGTTGGAAAGGACCTTAAGGTCATGCAGTCCCAACCCCCCTGCCATGGGCAGGGAAACCTCACACTAGACCATGCCACCCCAGGCTCTGTCCAGCCTGGCCATAAACAATGCCAGGACACGGAGGCAGCCCTGCTGCTGTGCTGCTTGCTCCTGGGACTGCTGCACCAGCGCGGGCAGGGCCCCCAGCCGTATCTCCAGGGCTTTCCCAGCCACGTGCATCTGCAGGGCTGAAGAGACTCTGCCCGCACCCGTGTCTTGGAGGAAGCAACCAGACCTCACCTTCATAGGGGCTCCTCCATCTCGAGTCAGGACTGTGGCTGTCAGGCTCTCAGGGGGACTGATGCTCTCGGTGTAACTGGGGGAGTCGCAGCACCTCAGCTGCTCCTGCTCCACCAGCTCCTTCAGGTCCTGCCAGAGCGCCTGCCATGTGCAATCATCCAGTTTGGCTGCATCTCCTTTCCCAGCCCACGCTGACAGCACCAGCTCCTGCAGCTCCAGCGCAGCCTTGATGCAGTCGGTGCAGCCGGGTGTGGAGCACCAGGGCCCGCACACGGGGGACACAGAGGTACCTGCAAGCCAGGGAGGGGTTCCTGAGTGTCAGGGGTCCAGAACCAACCTTGTACCATACACCCAGCCTGCTCCACATGGGGCTGGGTTCCTCCGGGGGGACCTGTCGTGGACTTACATGGCTCTGATGTCTGAAATTGCCGCCTCCATCTCCGGAGCTTCTTCCCCTGGCCATCACGCTTAGGGCACAGCAATGTGGCACAGTCATTCTCCTGGGAACAGCCACCAGCAGTCCTGGAACCAAGTGGGCTCCATGGCCAGAAGCGACCCCATTGACAACGCCTGATGGCAAGCAGGATGGCCCCAGCAGCCAGGATCAGGATGCTGAGGCCCAGAAGAAAGCTGCTGTTGCTCATCTGCACTGCCTGTGACAAACACATTCTGAGTTGGGGTACAGGGGCGAGTGTTGCTGTGAAGTAGAGCCTGCTGCTGAGAGCACCCAAGTGATGTCACAGCCTGCTTTGCTGTCACAATGGAGGCTGTGCTCAGGATGGCAGGTGTCAAGTGGTGGGGTCTTAGTGTTCCATTCCCTGTAATCAGTTTGTGGAATCCCACACTGGTTTGAGTTGGAAGGGACCTTCATGTTCATCCAATTCCAACCTGGCCTTGAACACTGCTAGGGATGGGGCAGCCACAGCTTCTCTGGGCACCCTGTGCCTGTGCCTCAGCACCCCCATAGGGAAGAGCTTCTGCCTAAGATCCCACCTCAGTGTCCCCTCTGGCAGGTTAAAGCCCTTGTCCTGTCCCTACAGGCCCTTGGCCAAAGCCCCTCTACAGGTTTCCTGCAGCCCCTTTAGGCACTGGAGCTACTCTAAATTCTCCCCTTTATTCTCCCTTCTCTTGTCCAGGCTGCCCCAGCCCAGCTCTCCCATCCTGGCTTCACAGCAGAGCTCCTCCAGCCCTCGCAGAAGAGAAGGCTCAGGGGGGACCTACAAGTGCCTGACAGGAGGATGGAGCTAGGAGGGGCTGAGCTCTGCTCCCAAGGAACAGCGATGGGACAAGAGGAAACGGCCTCAAGCTGCACCAGGGCAGGTTTAGATGGAGCTGATGAACAAGTCCTGCCCCAGAGGGTGCCCAGGTATTGGAACAGGCTGCCCAGTGTCCTGGGTTCAGCAATAGCAGTAATAGAATCTTCTATAAGGTATTTTTTTGCTTTGGTAGGGACTGCCAAACTACTTGCACATTTAATTACTATCACTTAATAATTCTCAGGTTCTCGAAGACCTGTTTGGACTCCTGAATCTCTGTGGTACTCAGAGAAATGCAGCCTTGCTACTGCTCTTGGAAGGGGTGGATTGACCTCCCTGTTCCTGACTGTGAATCTTAGGATTCAGCATGGGAATGACCAGAGCATAAATGATGCAAAGATTATTGTGCTTACTAGAGAATAGTGAACTGTGTGTACATGAAGAAGCCTTTTCCATAAAACACAGCAGCAGGAATCAGGTGGGAAGCAGAGGTGGAGAAGGCTTTTTGCCTGCCTTTGGACTTAGATCTTGTGGATAGTAACCCTGATGCAGGTGTAGGAGATGAGAATGATGAGCATGGTTGGGTGATGAGCAGAGCCGCGCAGGTGAAGTGGTGCATGATGTATGTGTTTTAGCAGGAGATCTTCAGGACACAGGGCATAGCATAGGAATGTCACTACAGCAACTAGCCCAGGAGACCTGCTGTAGGCATCGAGGACCTCAGCCCTGCAGCTGGACACTGGCATCATCTTGCCTGGTCCATGACGTTGTGTCTGGGCAAACCACTGTGGAGCTGCCCCCGAGAGGCAGCTACAGGCACTCAGAGAGCCCAGTGGTCCCCAAAGGTGAATGGGATGGGGCTGCAGTGAGCTGCTCTCAGAGAAGACTTGGAGAACGAGTTGAGCCAAAGGACCTGCCCTGCATGGTGGCAGAAGGGGCTGGCCAGGGCAGGGCTGAGAAGGAGCTCTAGGAGCAGCAACCACCTTGCCCAGGCTTCTCCTCTTGGCCAGCTCCTGCTGCTGGGACAGCGCAGCTTCCCCTGTGGCCCTGAGCACACCTTCCTTTCCCACTCCAGCAGGGCTTAGACCAATTGGATGGCTCTTTGGAGAACCATCAACATGTTTATTTGCAAGAATAGAGGGAGCAAGTAGAGCAGGAGTCCTGCACAGCCTGGCCTTGCATCTCCGCATCACGGCAGCAGCAGCATCCAGTGGAAGAGCTCTCAGGGGATGAGGACACCTTCCTTCGCCGCTGCTGAATCTTCTCCAGAACCGCACGCAGGGTATTGCTGGTCGATGCTGCTGCAGTGTCCTGGGCATCCTGGGCTGGGCATGGTTGGCATGAGCACACGTATCTGGTGACAGAGGAACCGCAGTGCTGCTGCGAGGATGAGCTGTGCTGGCTGGGGATCCCCTGTGGGCAGCAGGGGTTTGAGGTTGGAGTCATCTCAGGTGTGCTTTCCTGTGAGAGGTCATTAGAAGTCCATCTGCTTTGCCTCTCTGTGCTCGTGGAGGTGCCCTGGGACCATGTCCCACAGCCTAGAAAGCTCTTGGAGCTGCCAGACCTCTGTCTCCTCAACGACCACCACTTCTGCCTGTCCTGGTTTGGTTCACTCCCCCAGGACATGGATGCTGCGTTCCCTTCCCTGCTGGTGCTGTTCATGGTGCTCTCCAGAGGGGCTATCTCACTTGGGAAGCTGCCATCAGCAGGTCTACCTTGTATCTTGCAGCAGGCGCAATGCCTCTGTGGGACTCTTCGGGCTCGTGCCATGAAGCATTCATGGATGGAGCACATGTGTGCTCCCTGTGACATCTCTGGCTTGGTGTCCATAGGAGCGAAGGCTGAGAAAAGGCTTGGGGACACAAGGGTGGATGCTGGCTCTACTGAGTCCTTCACGATCCCACAGAGTGTCTTTTGTGCATCCTTGGGGTCTGTGTCCATCTCATTCCCAGAGCTGCAGGATGTGCTGTGCAGGGTCCAGGCCTCCAGCGATGCCGAGCTTCTCTCCTGCCCTAGAACGGGGCTGTTGGAGGAGATACTATCCAGGCAGGAGCACGGTGTCATGGGGACCATAGTGCAGGTGAGGGATGCCTGAACCTGCTGCTGTGGGACCCATTCCTTCTGCCTGAGCTGCTTTGCTTTTGCCACAGGGGCAGAGCCCTTGCGTGGCCGCAGGTGCCCAGTCCCAGCCTGCCTCAGTCCACTGAGCCCTGGCACTGGGCCCTGCAACATGTCCATGGACCTCTGCACTGCCATGGGAAGTATTTCGAGCTTTATCTCCAGGCATTTTCTTGCTGTGTGGATCCAGAGTTTGCTGTGGACCTTCCTGTTCAGCTCCAGCCTTGTGTTCCTGCTAAGTGCAGTGTCACAGCACCAGCTCCTGTCCTCAGCGTGGGCATGGACCCTACCTTGTGTGGGGACGTTCAGCTGACAGTCAGCATCTTTCCTCAGGAGCATGGAAGCTGGTCCTTCTTCTGGTCCTCCTGCTCCATTATCCAGGCTGGGAATGGCAGTGGGGGCCGTGTCTAAACCAAAACGCCACAGGCACACCTTTTCCCACGGTGACAAACCCCTACCCAGGTGAAGGAGGCTCTTCCTCAGTGTATCCTCCTCTGGTGCTTGGATGGCTGGTTTCTTCTGAGAGTCAGGTGTCAGGGACTTCTCAGTGGGTACTGAGAACCCGCATAGGCTCCGCACTTCCTCCTCCTCGATGGGATCCACAATAGCGTTCGCCTTGGCTTGCATCGAGGGGTACAGCTCGTGCCGCAGCATGCGTTGGCTCTGTCCTGGCAGGATGAGCTTGGGCAGGACACGGAGGCAGCCCTGCTGCTGTGCTGCTTGCTCCTGGGACTTCTTCACCAGCACGGGCAGGGCCCCCAGCCGTATCTCCAGGGCTTTCCCAGCCACGTGAATCTTCAGGGCTGAAGAGACTCTGCCCGCACCCGTGTCTTGGAGGAAGCAACCAGACCTCACCTCCATAGGGGCTCCTCCATCTCGAGTCAGGACTGTGGCTGTCAGGCTCTCAGGTGGACGGATGCTCTCGGTGTAACTGGGGGAGCCGCAGCACCTCAGCTGCTCCTGCTCCACCAGCTCCTTCAGGTCCTGCCAGAGCGCCTGCCATGTGCAATCATCCAGTTTGGCTGCAGCTCCTTTCCCAGCCCACGCTGACAGCACCAGCTCCTGCAGCTCCAGCGCAGCCTTGATGCAGTCTGTGCAGCCGGATGTGCAGCGCCAGGGCCCGCACACGGGGGACACAGAGGTACCTGCAAGCCAGGGAGGGGTTCCTGAGTGTCAGGGGTCCAGAACCAACCTTGTACCATACACCCAGCCTGCTCCACATGGGGCTGGGTTCCTCCGGGGGGACCTGCCGGGGACTTACATGGCTCTGGTGTCTGAAATCGCCGCCTCCATCTCCGGAGCTTCTTGCCCTGGTCATCACCCTGTGGGAACAGCAATGTGGCACAATCAGCCTCCTGGGAACAGCCACCAGCAGTCCTGGAACCAAGTGGGCCCCATGGCCACAGGCGACCTCACTGGCAACGCCTGATGGCAAGCAGGATGGCCCCAGCAGCCACAATCAGGATGCTGAGGCCCAGAAGAAAGCTGCTGTTGCTCATCTGCACTGCCTGTGAGGAACACATTCTGAGTTGTGGTACAGGGGCACGTGTTGCTGTGAAGTAGAGCCTGCTGCTGAGAGCTCCCAAGTGATGTCACAGCCTGCTTTGCTGTCACAATGGAGGCTGTGCTCAGGATGGCAGGTGTCAGTGGTGGGGTCTTAGTGTTCAATTCCCTGTAATCAGTTTGTGGAATCCCACACTGGTTTGAGTTGGAAGGGCCCTTCCTGTTCATCCAATTCCAACCTGGCCTTGAACACTGCTAGGGATGGGGCAGCCACAGCTTCTCTGGGCACCCTGTGCCTCAGCACCCTTACAGGGAAGAGCTTCTGCCTAGAGCTCATCTCATCTCTCCTCTCTGCCAGTTTAACATGGGGCCATACATGCCAAGGATTGCTGGCCTGGTGAAACAGTCAGCCTTTATATGAGGTCTAGAAGGATCAGACATAAAGGGAGGGGAATCATTGCTTCAGGTTTTGCTGGTCCTTATAAAAAAATACACATGCAAGCCGAATTCCAGTCCAGTCTCCTTATTCCATCTAAAGGTAGTTCACATCACTGCCAGTCTTCCTGACTGGACCATTAAGTTGTATTTTTACTGATTCACAGTCTGTGGTCATCTGAGACCCATAGGACATGGCTGATTAATAGATGACTTGTCCCTGAAATCACAACTGGATCAGAAGAGAGACACAAAGTCCTCTCCTAAGCTCAGACCAGCAGTGTCCACAGCCTATATATAGATGTTTGCACTCTGGATACTTCCTAGAATTTCAATGTTTACTTCTCTACATTGATTACTAGAGCAGTAGAAGTTTAAGATTAAAGGAGTAACTTTTAATTGTTTAAGTTGACTGGTGAACCCCACATTACCAATACCAAATGGCAGAGCAGAGGCATGAATAATAACTCAGACATGGCAATTACCCCCTATTCTGGACTGGCTTTCCCACATCATTCCCCCCACACCAGAGCATCCATTTCATCCCTTTCACGTGTCATTGTTTCGCCTCTACCCAGAGATTTGGAACATTTAAACATATCCATCACTGGCTACTGCAAGCCCCTGTGGAGCTTTCCGATCTCTTCAAAGACAGTTTGGAATAGGAAAGTTAAAGATCATTTCTGCCATGGTGTTCTGCTTTCCTCCCATGGGGTGGTTTTGGTGAAGGTCTAGTGTCTTGCCTCAGGGATGTCAACTTTGAACTCTTTACCCCAGAGCTTCTGCCTGTGTTCTGTGTAAGTGCTGGGGGACAGGGTGTAGGGCGTAGGAAGACAGAATGTGTTTGGCATCATTTCAGCAACATAAAATTCAACCAGGCAAGCCTAACCTAACCGCTGGGGCTTATTTTGTAGTCAGTGCAGGGAGGGAGGGACCTGCAGAAAGCAAAACATGCTATTTTCCTTGAACTTATTTTACAATGGGATGAATCGTTCTTTGGAAGTGCTCATTTCTAGCCAATGATAGCTAAAATGAGAGCTAAAAGAATCCAGCTAAGTTTTAGATGCATAAATGTAGTTAGGATGAGTTTTCATGCATTTTGAGGGCTCCTCTGACCTGCAGAGCCTTTGAGGTCTGCTGCTGTGCCAACACAAATTGCATGTCATACAAAGCTGTTTAGATGTTATTGGAGACTACTGGGAGGAATGTCTCAAGTTCAGAAGCATTAAAACTGTAAAACTTCATGTGCTTGCCTATGGACATATATAGAATCATAGAATGTTTTGGGTTGGAAAGGACCTTAAGGTCATGCAGTCCCAACCCCCTGCCATGGGCAGGGAAACCTCACACTAGACCATGCCACCCCAGGCTCTGTCCAGCCTGGCCATAAACAATGCCAGGACACGGAGTCAGCCCTGCTGCTGTGCTGCTTGCTCCTGGGACTGCTGCACCAGCGCGGGCAGGGCCCCCAGCCGTATCTCCAGGGCTTTCCCAGCCACGTGCATCTGCAGGGCTGAAGAGACTCTGCCCGCACCCGTGTCTTGGAGGAAGCAACCAGACCTCACCTCCATAGGGGCTCCTCCATCTCGAGTCAGGACTGTGGCTGTCAGGCTCTCAGGGGGACTGATGCTCTCGGTGTAACTGGGGGAGTTGCAGCACCTCAGCTGCTCCTGCTCCACCAGCTCCTTCAGGTCCTGCCAGAGCGCCTGCCATGTGCAATCATCCAGAGCGGCTGCAGCTCCTTTCCCAGCCCACGCTGACAGCACCAGCTCCTGCAGCTCCAGCGCAGCCTTGATGCAGTCGGTGCAGCCGGGTGTGGAGCACCAGGGCCCGCACACGGGGGACACAGAGGTACCTGCAAGCCAGGGAGAGGTTCCTGAGTGTCTTGGGTCCACAACCAACCTTGTACCATACACCCAGCCTGCTCCACATGGGGCTGGGTTCCTCCGGGGGGACCTGCCGGGGACTTACATGGCTCTGGTGTCTGAAATCGCCGCCTCCATCTCCGGAGCTTCTTGCCCTGGCCATCACCCTGTGGGAACAGCAATGTGGCACAGTCATTCTCCTGGGAACAGCCACCAGCAGTCCTGGAACCAAGTGGGCCCCATGGCCACAGGCGACCCCATTGGCGACGCCTGATGGCAAGCAGGATGGCCCCAGCAGCCAGGATCAGGATGCTGAGGCCAAGAAGAAAGCTGCTGTTGCTCATCTGCACTGCCTGTGACAAACACATTCTGAGTTGGGGTACAGGGGCATGTGTTGCTGTGAAGTAGAGCCTGCTGCTGAGAGCACCCAAGTGATGTCACAGCCTGCTTTGCTGTCACAATGGAGGCTGTGCTCAGGATGGCAGGTGTCAGTGGTGGGGTCTTAGTGTTCAATTCCCTGTAATCAGTTTGTGGAATCCCACACTGGTTTGAGTTGGAAGGGCCCTTCCTGTTCATCCAATTCCAACCTGGCCTTGAACACTGCCAGGGATGGGGCAGACACAGCTTCTCTGGGCACCCTGTGCCTGTGCCTCAGCACCCTTACAGGGTAGAGCTTCTGCCTAGAGCTCATCTCATCTCTCCTCTCTGCCAGTTTAACATGGGGCCATACATGCCAAGGATTGCTGGCCTGGTGAAACAGTCAGCCTTTATATGAGGTCTAGAAGGATCAGACATAAAGGGAGGGGAATCATTGCTTCAGGTTTTGCTGGTCCTTATAAAACAATACACATGCAAGCTGAATTCCAGTCCAGTCTCCTTATTCCATCTAAAGGTAGTTCACATCACTGCCAGTCTTCCTGACTGGACCATTAAGTTGTATTTTTACTGATTCACAGTCTGTGGTCATCTGAGACCCATAGGACATGGCTGATTAATAGATGACTTGTCCCTGAAATCACAACTGGATCAGAAGAGAGACACAAAGTCCTCTCCTAAGCTCAGACCAGCAGTGCCCACAGCCTATATATAGATGTTTGCACTCTGGATACTTCCTAGAATTTCAATGTTTACTTCTCTACATTGATTACTAGAGCAGTAGAAGTTTAAGATTAAAGGAGTAACTTTTAATTGTTTAAGTTGACTGGTGAACACCACATTACCAATACCAAATGGCAGAGCAGAGGCATGAATAATAACTCAGACATGGCAATTACCCCCTATTCTGGACTGGCTTTCCCACATCATTCCCCCCCACACCAGAGCATCCATTTCATCCCTTTCACGTGTCATTGTTTCGCCTCTACCCAGAGATCTGGAACATTTAAACATATCCATCACTGGCTACTGCAAGCCCCTGTGGAGCTTTCCCATCTCTTCAAAGACAGTTTGGAATAGGAAAGTTAAAGATCATTTCTGCCATGGTGTTCTGCTTTCCTCCCATGGGGTGGTTTTGGTGAAGATCTAGTGCCTTGCCTCAGGGATGTCAACTCTGAACTCTTTACCCCAGAGCTTCTGCCTGTGTTCTGTGTAAGTGCTGGGGGACAGGGTACGGGGTAAGAAGACAGAATCTGTTTGGCATCATTTCAGCAACGTAAAATTCAAACAGGCAAGCCTAACCTAACCGTTGGGGCTTATTTTGTAGTCAGTGCAGGGAGGGAGGGACCTGCAGAAAGCAAAACATGCTATTTTCCTTGAACTTATTTTACAATGGGATGAATCGTTCTTTGGAAGTGCCCATTTCTAGCCAATGAGAGCTAAAATGAGAGCTAAAAGAATCCAGCTAAGTTTTAGATGCATAAAGGTAGTTAGGATGAGTTTTCATGCATTTTGAGGGCTCCTCTGACCTGCAGAGCCTTTGAGGTCTGCTGCTGTGCCAACACAAATTGCGTGTCATACAAAGCTGTTTAGATGTTATTGGAGACTACTGGGAGGAATGTCTCAAGTTCAGAAGCATTAAAACTGTAAAACTTCATGTGCTTGCCTATGGACATATATAGAATCATAGAATGTTTTGGGTTGGAAAGGACCTTAAGGTCATGCAGTCCCAACCCCCTGCCATGGGCAGGGAAACCTCACACTAGACCATGCCACCCCAGGCTCTGTCCAGCCTGGCCATAAACAATGCCAGGACACGGAGGCAGCCCTGCTGCTGTGCTGCTTGCTCCTGGGACTGCTGCACCAGCGCAGGCAGGGCCCCCAGCCGTATCTCCAGGGCTTTCCCAGCCACGTGCATCTGCAGGGCTGAAGAGACTCTGCCCGCACCCATGTCTTGGAGGAAGCAACCAGACCTCACCTTCATAGGGGCTCCTCCATCTCGAGTCAGGACTGTGGCTGTCAGGCTCTCAGGGGGACTGATGCTCTCGGTGTAACTGGCGGAGTCGCAGCACCTCAGCTGCTCCTGCTCCACCAGCTCCTTCAGGTCCTGCCAGAGCGCCTGCCATGTGCAATCATCCAGAGCGGCTGCAGCTCCTTTCCCAGCCCACGCTGACAGCACCAGCTCCTGCAGCTCCAGCGCAGCCTTGATGCAGTCGGTGCAGCCGGGTGTGGAGCACCAGGGCCCGCACACGGGGGACACAGAGGTACCTGCAAGCCAGGGAGAGGTTCCTGAGTGTCTTGGGTCCACAACCAACCTTGTACCATACACCCAGCCTGCTCCACATGGGGCTGGGTTCCTCCGGGGGGACCTGCCGGGGACTTACATGGCTCTGGTGTCTGAAATCGCCGCCTCCATCTCCGGAGCTTCTTGCCCTGGCCATCACCCTGTGGGAACAGCAGTGTGGCACACTCAGCCTCCTGGGAACAGCCACCAGCAGTCCTGGAACCAAGTGGGCCCCATGGCCACAGGCGACCCCATTGGCGACGCCTGATGGCAAGCAGGATGGCCCCAGCAGCCAGGATCAGGATGCTGAGGCCAAGAAGAAAGCTGCTGTTGCTCATCTGCACTGCCTGTGACAAACACATTCTGAGTTGGGGTACAGGGGCACGTGGTGCTGTGAAGTAGAGCCTGCTGCTGAGAGCACCCAAGTGATGTCACAGCCTGCTTTGCTGTCACAATGGAGGCTGTGCTCAGGATGGCAGGTGTCAGTGGTGGGGTCTTAGTGTTCAATTCCCTGTAATCAGTTTGTGGAATCCCACACTGTTTTGAGTTGGAAGGGCCCTTCCTGTTCATCCAATTCCAACCTGGCCTTGAACACTGCCAGGGATGGGGCAGACACAGCTTCTCTGGGCACCCTGTGCCTGTGCCTCAGCACCCTTACAGGGAAGAGCTTCTGCCTAGAGCTCATCTCATCTCCCCTCTCTGCCAGTTTAACATGGGGCTATACATGCCAAGGATTGCTGGCCTGGTGAAACAGTCAGCCTTTATATGAGGTCTAGAAGGATCGGACATAAAGGGAGGGGAATCATTGCTTCAGGTTTTGCTGGTCCTTATAAAACAATACACATGCAAGCTGAATTCCAGTCCAGTCTCCTTATTCCATCTAAAGGTAGTTCACATCACTGCCAGTCTTCCTGACTGGACCATTAAGTTGTATTTTTACTGATTCACAGTCTGTGGTCATCTGAGACCCATAGGACATGGCTGATTAATAGATGACTTGTCCCTGAAATCACAACTGGATCAGAAGAGAGACACAAAGTCCTCTCCTAAGCTCAGACCAGCAGTGCCCACAGCCTATATATAGATGTTTGCACTCTGGATACTTCCTAGAATTTCAATGTTTACTTCTCTACATTGATTACTAGAGCAGTAGAAGTTTAAGATTAAAGGAGTAACTTTTAATTGTTTAAGTTGACTGGTGAACCCCACATTACCAATACCAAATGGCAGAGCAGAGGCATGAATAATAACTCAGACATAGTAATTACCCCCTATTCTGGACTGGCTTTCCCACATCATTCCCCCCCACACCAGAGCATCCATTTCATCCCTTTCACGTGTCATTGTTTCGCCTCTACCCAGAGATTTGGAACATTTAAACATATCCATCACTGGCTACTGCAAGGCCCTGTGGAGCTTTCCCATCTCTTCAAAGACAGTTTGGAATAGGAAAGTTAAAGATCATTTCTGCCACGGTGTTCTGCTTTCCTCCCATGGGGTGGTTTTGGTGAAGATCTAGTGCCTTGCCTCAGGGATGTCAACTCTGAACTCTTTACCCCAGAGCTTCTGCCTGTGTTCTGTGTAAGTGCTGGGGGACAGGGTGTAGGGCATAGGAAGACAGAATCTGTTTGGCATCATTTCAGCAACATAAAATTCAACCAGGCAAGCCTAACCTAACCGCTGGGGCTTATTTTGTAGTCAGTGCAGGGAGGGAGGGACCTGCAGAAAGCAAAACATGCTATTTTCCTTGAACTTATTTTACAATGGGATGAATCGTTCTTTGGAAGTGCCCATTTCTAGCCAATGAGAGCTAAAATGAGAGCTAAAAGAATCCAGCTAAGTTTTAGATGCATAAATGTAGTTAGGATGAGTTTTCATGCATTTTGAGGGCTCCTCTGACCTGCAGAGCCTTTGAGGTCTGCTGCTGTGCCAACACAAATTGCGTGTCATACAAAGCTGTTTAGATGTTATTGGAGACTACTGGGAGGAATGTCTCAAGTTCAGAAGCATTAAAACTGTAAAACTTCATGTGCTTGCCTATGGACATATATAGAATCATAGAATGTTTTGGATTGGAAAGGACCTTAAGGTCATGCAGTCCCAACCCCCTGCCATGGGCAGGGAAACCTCACACTAGACCATGCCACCCCAGGCTCTGTCCAGCCTGGCCATAAACAATGCCAGGACACGGAGGCAGCCCTGCTGCTGTGCTGCTTGCTCCTGGGACTGCTGCACCAGCGCGGGCAAGGCCCCCAGCCGTATCTCCAGGGCTTTCCCAGCCACGTGCATCTGCAGGGCTGAAGAGACTCTGCCCGCACCCGTGTCTTGGAGGAAGCAACCAGACCTCACCTTCATAGGGGCTCCTCCATCTCGAGTCAGGACTGTGGCTGTCAGGCTCTCAGGTGGACTGATGCTCTCGGTGTAACTGGGGGAGCCGCAGCACCTCAGCTGCTCCTGCTCCACCAGCTCCTTCAGGTCCTGCCAGAGCGCCTGCCATGTGCAATCATCCAGAGCGGCTGCAGCTCCTTTCCCAGCCCACGCTGACAGCACCAGCTCCTGCAGCTCCAGCGCAGCCTTGATGCAGTCGGTGCAGCCGGGTGTGGAGCACCAGGGCCCGCACACAGGGGACACAGAGGTACCTGCAAGCCAGGGAGGGGTTCCTGAGTGTCAGGGGTCCAGAACCAACCTTGTACCATGCACCCAGCCTGCTCCACATGGGGCTGGGTTCCTCCGGGGGGATCTGCCGGGGACTTACATGGCTCTGATGTCTGAAATCGCCGCTTCCATCTCCGGAGCTTCTTGCCCTGGCCATCACCCTGTGGGAACAGCAATGTGGCACAGTCATTCTCCTGGGAACAGCCACCAGCAGTTCTGGAACCAAGTGGGCTCCATGGCCAGAATCGACCCCATTGGCAACGCCTGATGGCAAGCTGGATGGCCCCAGCAGCCAAGATCAGGATGCTGAGGCCCAGAAGAAAGCTGCTGCTGCTCATCTGCACTGCCTGTGACAAACACATTCAGAGTTGTGGTACAGGGGCGAGTGTTGCTGTGAAGTAGAGCCCGTTGCCAAGAACACCCAAGTGATGTCACAGCCTGCATTGCTGTCACAATGGAGGCTGTGCTCAGGATGGCAGGTGTCAAGTGGTGGAATCTTAGTGTTCCATTCCCTGTAATCAGTTTGTGGAATCCCACACTGTTTTGAGTTGGAAGGGCCCTTCATGTTCATCCAGTTCCAACCTGGCCTTGAACACTGCTAGGGATGGGGCAGCCACAGCTTCTCTGGGCACCCTGTGCCTGTGCCTCAGCACCCTTACAGGGAAGAGCTTCTGCCTAAGATCCCACCTCAGTGTCCCCTCTGGCAGGTTAAAGCCCTTGTCCTGTCCCTACAGGCCCTTGGCCAAAGCCCCTCTACAGGTTTCCTGCAGCCCCTTTAGGCACTGGAGCTACTCTAAGTTCTCCCCTTCAGTTCTCCCCTTCTCTTGTCCAGGCTGCCCCAGCCCAGCTCTCCCATCCTGGCTTCACAGCAGAGCTCCTCCAGCCCTCGCAGAAGAGAAGGCTCAGGGGGGACCTACAAGTGCCTGACAGGAGGATGGAGCTAGGAGGGGCTGAGCTCTGCTCCCAAGGAACAAGCGATGGGACAAGAGGAAACGGCCTCAAGCTGCACCAGGGCAGGTTTACATGGAGCTGATAAACAAGTCCTGCCCCAGAGGGTGCCCAGGTATTGGAACAGGCTGCCCAGGTGTCCTGGGTTCAGCAATAGCAGTAATAGAATCATAGAAGAGTTATGGTTGGAAAGGACCTTAAGATCCTCTAGTTCCAACCCCCCTGCCATGGGCAGGGACACCTCACACTAAACCATATCACCCAAGGCTTCATCCATCCTGGCCTTAAAGACTGCCAGGGATGGAGCATTCACCACCTCCCTGGGCAACCCCTTCCAGTGCCTCAGCACCCTAACAATAAAGAATTTCTTCCGTATATTCAATCTAAACCTCAGGCCCTGACTGGGTAAAACCTGCCCCGGGGAGCGCGGCGAGCAGGGCGGCTCGAGGCAGTTGTGGTGAGATGGTGGGGGGGCGGCTGGAGAGCGGGGCCCGCGCGGCCTGTGCGTTCTGCTGGGGCTGCCCCGGCTGCGGCCGGCCTAGGCCCCCAGGCACAGCCGATGAGAGGGGAGGCTGCAGCGCAGAGCTCGGGCTCTAGAGAGCGCCTGCACTGGTCTGCTGAGGGGAGGGTGCACAATGGGCAGGGCTGCACTCGCTGCTCCCTTGTGCAGGTCCTCCTGCAGCAGGGGCTGAGCTGCGGGACGCTGGCAATAGGCTGCAAGATGTCGGGGAAGCTGAGAGGAAGCAGCGCTGCTTGCTCCAGGCCCAAACTGTGCAGGGGCCTCAAGTGTCCCCTGTAGCTCCTGGAGGAAAGAAGGAGGCCGTTAACCCGGGAACGGGGGACAATTAAAAGCAAGGGGCTTCCTCCTCAATCTGTTGTCCTCATCCAGAACCGCTCTGCTGTCCTGCAGGGGGCTCCTGAGGGAATGCACTGGCACCATGAGCACCAGGCTGATTCACTGGTAAAGAAGATCTCTAGTGGTGCCGCCAGGAAAAAGCGGCGGTCGTAGTGGTAGGGGACTCAAGTTTGAAAGGGACAGAAGAGCTCATGTGTCACCCTGACCCGGTCGCAAGGGAGGTGTGTTGCCTACCAGGGGCACAGATCAGGGGTGTTGCAGAGAGGCTGCCTACTCTAGTAGGCCCCACTGACTATAACCCATCTCTAATGATCCCTGTGGGGGCTAGTGATATTGATAGCAGTAGCCTGGAGAACCTCAAGAAGGACTACAGAGCCCTGGCAGAGGTGGGTAGGGGCTCTGGAGCTCAGACTGTCATTTCATCAATTCTCCAGGATAGAGGGGAGGACCCCAAAAAGGCTAGGAGATTGATCAGGTTAATAAATGGTTAGAAGGGTGGTGCCATAGTCAGTGGTTTGCCTGTCTAGAACATGGTACTCTGTCTCCATATATTGGAATCTCCATACTTGAATATTTACTATCACGTAAAGTGAGTATTTCAGCTGATCCAAAGAATGAGGTTTCTTTTCAGTTTTAACATACTAGAGGGCATTAATAGGTCTTAATGGCCCTGATGATTCTCACCTGGATCACTTCACACACATGCTGCTGCCCATGGCCCAGGAGCCCTATTTAAGCTCAGTGTAGGGCCATCAGTCCTTCTTTGACTAGTGGAGATGTGTTTGGTTATAGTTGTGCTTCTGCTCCTTGGACGGATCCTGGACCAAGAGCTCAGCTTTGTCTCCAACCCTGTTCAAGGCCTACTTCCCTTTGCTCCTGCTGGTAGGCTCTGGATGGACCCTTTACTTCTAAACTTCCTCAGACTCTGAAAGTAAACACTGCTTGCCCTGTCTAACCCAGGTGTTAAATATCTCTGCATATCTCCAGTATTAAATCCCCTTCCTTTTTCTTCACAAGCCCTCTTGTCTTTCAGACTGGACTCTGATATTCTTCTCCACCTCTCGCTAAAGCTATTTTCTTTCTGTTCCCAACCTACGGCATACACTAGAAGCTACTAGAAGCTCTCATCCTACTGGGTGTGTGCATTTTCTGTTGTCTCTTGAATGGCCACATGGATACAGGATTTGCATTCAGTTTAATGTCTCAGCTACCTGTGGTGAAATAATTGCACTGCTCATACCTGGCATGTAGTTGGATCCCTTCCCCAAAGAATTTCTAAGCTCTAAACCCCAGATGTTGGCAGAAGTAGTCATCGGTGCATAGCTCACCATTGTGAATACAATTCCATAGCAGGATGGGACAGCTGTGGTGGTCAAGCATGGAACTTGGCCAGATAAACTGACCAGCAGCCTGTTTAGTGGCCACTGGCCCCTTTTAGTGCATCCTTTCTTGCTCTTCCCTCATCAGCCATGGTACCTCAGCTTCTCCACCGTTGTCTCCTCCCAGAGAAATGAGCCACCCTGATCACTTCCCCATGTTCATTCCAGTTGTGCACATTCACACCTTATCACAGAATTACAGAATCCCAATGGTTGGAAGGGACCTCAAAAGATCACCTAGTCCAACCCCCCTGCAAGAGCAGGGTAACCTAGAGTACATCACACAGGAACTTGTCCAGGCAAGCCTTGAATATCTCCAACGTAGGAGACTCCACAACCTCCCTGGGCAACCTGTTCCAGTGCTCTGTCACTCCTACAGTAAAGAAGTTCTTCCTGATGTTAACGTGGAACCTCCTATGCTCCAGTTTGCACACATTGTCCCTTGTTCTGTCACTGGATATCACTGAAAAAAGCCTAGCTCCATCATCCTGACACCCACCCTTTACATATTTGTAAACACTGATGAGGTCACTCCTCAGTCTCCTCCAAGCTAGAGACCCAGCTCCCTCAGCCTCTCCTCATAAGGGAGGTGTTCCACTCCCTTCATCTTCTTTGTGGCTCTGCGCTGGACTCTTTCAAGCAATTCCCTGCCCTTCTTGAACTGAGGGGCCCAGAACTGCACGCAATATTCCAGATGCGGCCTCACCAAGGCAGAGTAGAGGGGGAGGAGAACCTCTCTTGCCCTACTAACCACACCCTTTCTAGTGCACCCTAGGATGCCATTTGCCTTCTTGGCCACAAGGGCACATTGCTGGCTCATGGTCATCCTCCTATCCACCAGGACCCCCAGATCCCTTTCCCCTTCACTCCTTTCCAGCAGGTCAACCCCCAACCTGTACTGGTACATGGGGTTGTTCTTCCCCAGATGATGACCTTTGAAGTCCCTTCCAACCCAAACTCTTCTATGATTCTATGATTTTGCTATTCCTGATACCCAGGTAAACTAGACCCATGGTGTTTCTGGAACCTCAGTACTGCTGTCCTCATGAAGGTCTCCTCCCCAGGGGTGTCCAGTGCTTCCCCTTCAACCATCTGTGAAGTCTGCCCATTTCTAGCACCTCTGGTGCCTTACTAACCATGGCTTCCTACCACAGCGCTGTTGATTTGACAGTTCCTTATTGTAAGTTATGTCCACTGTTTGTTGATAGTGTATTCCTTGTGTCTGACATTAAGCTAGGGACTAGTCACCCTCCTAAATCTCTTTTCTAAGATGAATATTGTGTTACAGGTGTATGTGAACCACTGTTCCTGCAGAGCTAAGATTCGTGTCCCTAATTGTGTGGAGCTAACAAAAAATGGCCAACTCATTTATTTCTCCCTCTTTGACAATCTTCATTATCAAAGGGTGAAATATTTGTATCCTAAGGTAACTTTTCCTAAGTGTGGCACGTAGGAAAAGCTTCCCCATGAGTATTTTGAGGAAAAAGCTCTACTTTGCTGCTCCTAAGGGCTTCAGCTGGTGTGGTGTGGTCTAGCATTGGTTCTGTTAAGGAAAAAGTGTTTGTATCTGGTGACCCATCACCTTAGATGACATTTTCTATTTAAATCCACAGCTGGGACATGCAAATTCTTTTGTTTGTGTCTTAAAAATAGATGGGTTTTCTGTATCAGGAAAGGGTTCTATAAAGATGTCACCTAGAATTGATTGCATTGATCTGTGTGTGACTGCTGAAGCTTATCTGGGGAATGCACATATGTAGCATTCATTCATTTGATCTTAAAGCAGCACTGCTTATTAGTAATGTTAAACCTGGCTTCTGCACTGCCAATTGGAGATGTTCCTGGTTTCAAACGCATTAGCCCAGATTTATTCTTAGCAAACATCCATGAGGACTTGGATCTCCTCTTTGCCCCATCATTCCCTCTCGAAGGTCTAGCAGAAGAACTAAATAATGTGAGGGATGCTTCTCAGTCTTAAAAATACAGTTCCTTATGGAGTGACACAAAGAGCACCAAGACTTTAAAGTAGGGAGTAGCCAAGCTCATGAAGTTTAACCATGCCAAGTGCCAGGACCTACACCTGGGTCGGAGCAATCCCAGGCACAGCTACAGGTTGGGCAATAAGGAAATTCATGGTAGTCCTGCGGAGAAGGACTTGGGGGTGTTGGTCAATGAGAAAATGAACATGAGCTGGCTTCAGTGTGTGCTCCCAGCCCAGAAAGCAACCGTATCCTGGGCTGAATCAAAAGGAGCATGACCAGCAGGTCAAAGGAGGTGATCCTACCCCTCTACTCTGCTCTCGTGAGACCTCACTTGGAGTATTGTGTGCATTTCTGGTGTCCTCAACATAGAAAGGACATGGAACTGTTAGAACAAGTCAAAAGGGGCCTGCAACTCAAGAATGTCCAAGTTTATTTTGATTATGACACGTCATTGCCAGTTTGATCTCTAAAGGAAACAAGAACTATTTCTAGGAGTCTTTTGAGAGCACCCCTCACCTACCTGTTCCTGAGGCTTGAGAACAAGGTGATTTTATCACAGGGCTGCGAGTTCCAGCCATTTTTCTTCCTTGATGTTGTAGGCACAGAGATTTTCCTCTTGGCTATAATGGCATATGACCGGTACGTTGCAATATGCCGTCCACTGCAGTACATGACTATCATGAGTAGGAAGCCGTGTGCTCACCTGGCCACTGGCATCTGGGTAGCAGGGCTGTTAAACTCCCTGTTGCACACATCTTTGATTTTTACACTCTCTGTTTGTGATTCTAATGAAGTTGACCAATATTACTGTGATATCCCTCCCATGCTGGCCCTCTCTTGCTCATCTACTTACTGTAGGGAACAGGTAGTTCTCACAGTTGCTGGAGCCATTTGGGGCAGCGCCTTTGCCGTCACTCTGGTCTCATATATCTACATCCTGTGGGCTATCCTATGCACGAAGTCTCCTGAGAGCAGGCACAAAGCCTTCTCTACCTGTGGGTCCCACTTGACAGTGGTAGTATGTCTCTTCTATGGAACCACCATTTTCCCATATGTGTGGCCTTCCTCCACCTACTTGCCTAATCAGGACAGGATAGTTTCCATGCTCTATGAAATCCTCACTCCCCTGATAAATCACTGCTGTGACTTGGTTGCTTGCACACTACTTACTAAAACCACATGTCAAGGTTGTCTGTCTCAGTGGCCTTTTTTGTGGCTGCTGGCTTGGTGTAAAAGATAAGCTAATGGTTTCACTGCAGGAACTTCAATCTTAATCATAGCACATGCATATTCTTAATATTTAAAGAATGGAAATCACTTAAGCTTCATCCATTCTCAGCTGCTGGTCATGTTGACAATGGGTTCAAAAGTCAACAATGATGACCAAGCAGCTTTTCTTTCGGGTAATACACTCAGGAATTTCTGGGGCTTTCTTTTGATTTGAAAGTATATCTCAGCAGCTTAAGAAAATGCATGTAGCTCCATCTGAGACCAGCTTCAAAGACAAGCACTAAGACGTCAGGGCTACCCATGTAGCTGTAACACTATAGAGCTTCCCACAGAGTTCGATGCTGTAACTTACAGTACAGTTGGGATTTGGTTTTGTAAGCACAAGTTTCAATGGCAGATAAGGTCACCCAAAGTATCCTTCCTGGTCCTTAGTTCCTGCTCCATAAACCATACAGACAGAGTCGATGAGAAGACCAGAAATCATCAATCCCCAACTGAATGAAAAGATCAGGATTTCTCTACTGATAGTCAGTTGCTGTTGCCCTATTATCGGGTGACATGATCTAGTGTGAGGCATACCTGCCCATGGCAGGGGGGTTGGAACTGGATGATCTTAAGGTCCTTTCCAACACAAACCATTCTCTGGTTCTATTATAAGCAGAGCCCCAGATGTTTTCATGGGGTTTCCTGTGGTTCTTTAACTATGACCATTCAAAAAAACCCAACCATTTATCCCAAAGCCATCTGGCAAATCACAAGATATGCATCAATGTGGACAAAAAGCATAGGCTACAACACCATTCCACTTTTGGGGTCAGTTAACTACTCTTTAGGGGTTAAAGCAAAACCCCTGTCGTGTCACTACAGGCCCTTGTCAAAAGGCCCTCTCCAGCCTTCTTCTTGGCCCCTCTAGGTATTGGAAGGCTTCTATAAGGTCTTTTTTTGCTTTGGTAGGGACTGCCAAACTACTTGCACATTTAATTACACTCACTTAATAATTCTCAAGTTCTCGAAGACCTGTTTGGACTCCTGAATCTCTGTGGTACTCAGAGAAATGCAGCCTTGCTACTGCTCTTGGAAGGGGTGGATTGACCTCCCTGTTCCTGACTGTGAATCTTAGGATTCAGCATGGGAATGACCAGAGCATAAATGATGCAATGATTATTGTGCTCAGTAGAGAATAGTGAACTGTGTGTACATGAAGAAGCCTTTTCCATAAACCACGGCAGCAGGAATCAGGTGGGAAGCAGAGGTGGAGAAGGCTTTTTGCCTGCCTTTGGACTTAGATCTTGTGGATAGCAACCCTGATGCAGGTGTAGGAGATGAGAATGATGAGCATGGTTGGGTGATGAGCAGAGCCGCGCAGGTGAAGTGGTGCATGATGTATGTGTTTTAGCAGGAGATCTTAAGGACGCAGGGCATAGCATAGGAATGTCACTACAGCAACTAGCCCAGGAGACCTGCTGTAGGCATCGAGGACCTCAGCCCTGCAGCTGGACACTGGCATCATCTTGCCTGGTCCATGACGTTGTGTCTGGGCAAACCACTGTGGAGCTGCCCCCGAGAGGCAGCTACAGGCACTCAGAGAGCCCAGTGGTCCCCAAAGGTGAATGGGATGGGGCTGCAGCGAGCTGCTCTCAGAGAAGACTTGGAGAAAGAGTTGAGCCAAAGGACCTGCCCTGCATGGTGGCAGAAGGGGCTGGCCAGGGCAGGGCTGAGAAGGAGCTCTAGGAGCAGCAACCACCTTGCCCAGGCTTCTCCTCTTGGCCAGCTCCTGCTGCTGGGACAGCGCAGCTTCCCCTGTGGCCCTGAGCACACCTTCCTTTCCCACTCCAGCAGGGCTTAGACCAATTGGATGGCTCTTTGGAGAACCATCAACATGTTTATTTGCAAGAATAGAGGGAGCAAGTAGAGCAGGAGTCCTGCACAGCCTGGCCTTGCATCTCCGCATCACGGCAGCAGCAGCATCCAGTGGAAGAGCTCTCGGGGGATGAGGACACCTTCCTTCGCCGCTGCTGAATCTTCTCCAGAACCGCACGCAGGGTATTGCTGGTCGATGCTGCTGCAGTGTCCTGGGCATCCTGGGCTGGGCATGGTTGGCATGAGCACACGTATCTGGTGACAGAGGAACCGCAGTGCTGCTGCGAGGATGAGCTGTGCTGGCTGGGGATCCCCTGTGGGCAGCAGGGGTTTGAGGTTGGAGTCATCTCAGGTGTGCTTTCCTGTGAGAGGTCATTAGAAGTCCATCTGCTTTGCCTCTCTGTGCTCGTGGAGGTGCCCTGGGACCATGTCCCACAGCCTAGAAAGCTCTTGGAGCTGCCAGACCTCTGTCTCCTCAACGACCACCACTTCTGCCTGTCCTGGTTTGGTTCACTCCCCCAGGGCATGGATGCTGCGTTCCCTTCCCTGCTGGTGCTGTTCATGGTGCTCTCCAGAGGGGCTATCTCACTTGGGAAGCTGCCATCAGCAGGTCTACCTTGTATCTTGCAGCAGGCGCAATGCCTCTGTGGGACTCTTCGGGCTCGTGCCATGAAGCCTTCATGGATGGAGCACATCTGTGCTCCCTGTGACATCTCTGGCTTGGTGTCCATAGGAGCAAAGGCTGAGAAAAGGCTTGGGGACACAAGGGTGGATGCTGGCCCTACTGAGTCCTTCACGATCCCACAGAGTGTCTTTTGGGCATCCTTGGGGTCTGTGTCCATCTCATTCCCAGAGCTGAAGGATGTGCTGTGCAGGGTCCAGGCCTCCAGCGATGCCGAGCTTCTCTCCTGCCCTAGAACGGGGCTGTTGGAGGAGATACTATCCAGGCAGGAGCACGGTGTCATGGGGACCATAGTGCAGGAGCACGGTGTCATGGGGACCATAGTGCAGGTGAGGGACGCCTGAACCTGCTGCTGTGGGACCCATTCCTTCTGCCTGAGCTGCTTTGCTTTTGCCACAGGGGCAGAGCCCTTGCGTGGCCGCAGGTGCCCAGTCCCAGCCTGCCTCAGTCCACTGAGCCCTGGCACTGGGCCCTGCAACATGTCCATGGACCTCTGCACTGCCATGGGAAGTATTTCGAGCTTTATCTCCAGGCATTTTCTTGCTGTGTGGATCCAGAGTTTGCTGTGGACCTTCCTGTTCAGCTCCAGCCTTATGTTCCTGCTAGGTGCAGTGTCACAGCACCAGCTCCTGTCCTCTGCCTGGGCATGGACCCTGCCCTGTGTGGGGACGTTCAGCTGACAGTCAGCATCTTTCCTCAGGAGCATGGAAGCTGGTCCTTCTTCTGGTCCTGCTGCTCCATTATCCAGGCTGGGAATGGCAGTGGGGGCCGTGTCTAAACCAAAACGCCACAGGCTCACCTTTTCCCACGGTGACAAACCCCTACCCAGGTGAAGGAGGCTCTTCCTCAGTGTATCCTCCTCTGGTGCTTGGATGGCTGGTTTCTTCTGAGAGTCAGGTGTCAGGGACTTCTCAGTGGGTATTGAGAACCCGCATAGGCTCCGCACTTCCTCCTCCTCAATGGGATCCACAATAGCGTTCGCCTTGGCCTGCATCGAGGGGTACAGCTCGTGCTGCAGCATGCGTTGGCTCTGTCCTGGCAGGGTGAGCTTGGGCAGGACACGGAGGCAGCCCTGCTGCTGTGCTGCTTGCTCCTGGGACTTCTTCACCAGCATGGGCAGGGCCCCCAGCCGTATCTCCAGGGCTTTCCCAGCCACGTGAATCTTCAGGGCTGAAGAGACTCTGCCCGCACCCGTGTCTTGGAGGAAGCAAGCAGCCTTCATCTCCATAGGGGCTCCTCCATCTCGAGTCAGGACTGTGGCTGTCAGGCTCTCAGGTGGACGGATGCTCTTGGTGTAACGGGGGGAGTCGCAGCACCTCAGCTGCTCCTGCTCCACCAGCTCCTTCAGGTCCTGCCAGAGCGCCTGCCATGTGCAATCATCCAGTTCGGCTGCAGCTCCTTTCCCAGCCCACGCTGACAGCACCAGCTCCTGCAGCTCCAGCGCAGCCTTGATGCAGTCGGTGCACCCGGATGTGCAGCGCCAGGGCCCACACACGGGGGACACAGAGGTACCTGCAAGCCAGGGAGGGGTTCCTGAGTGTTAGGGGTCCACAACCAACCTTGTACCATACACCCAGCCTGCTCCACATGGGGCTGGGTTCCTCTGGGGGGACCTGCTGGGGACTTACATGGCTCTGATGTCTGAAATCGCCGCCTCCATCTCCGGAGCTTCTTGCCCTGGCCATCACCCTGTGGGAACAGCAATGTGGCACACTCAGCCTCCTGGGAACAGCCACCAGCAGTCCTGGAACCAAGTGGGCCCCATGGCCACAGGCGACCTCACTGGCGACGCCTGATGGCAAGCAGGATGGCCCCAGCAGCCAGGATCAGGATGCTGAGGCCCAGAAGAAAGCTGCTGTTGCTCATCTGCACTGCCTGTGACAAACACATTCTGAGTTGGGGTACAGGGGCACGTGCTGCTGTGAAGTAGAGCCTGCTGCTGAGAGCACCCAAGTGATGTCACAGCCTGCTTTGCTGTCACAATGGAGGCTGTGCTCAGGATGGCAGGTGTCAGTGGTGGGGTCTTAGTGTTCAATTCCCTGTAATCAGTTTGTGGAATCCCACACTGTTTTGAGTTGGAAGGGCCCTTCATGTTCATCCAATTCCAACCTGGCCTTGAACACTGCCAGGGATGGGGCAGCCACAGCTTCTCTGGGCACCCTGTGCCTGTGCCTCAGCACCCTTACAGGGAAGAGCTTCTGCCTAGAGCTCATCTCATCTCCCCTCTCTGCCAGTTTAACATGGGGCCATACATGCCAAGGATTGCTGGCCTGGTGAAACAGTCAGCCTTTATATGAGGTCTAGAAGGATCAGACATAAAGGGAGGGGGGAATCATTGCTTCAGGTTTTGCTGGTCCTTATAAAACAATACACATGCAAGCTGAATTCCAGTCCAGTCTCCTTATTCCATCTAAAGGTAGTTCACATCACTGCCAGTCTTCCTGACTGGACCATTAAGTTGTATTTTTACTGATTCACAGTCTGTGGTCATCTGAGACCCATAGGACATGGCTGATTAATAGATGACTTGTCCCTGAAATCACAACTGGATCAGAAGAGAGACACAAAGTCCTCTCCTAAGCTCAGACCAGCAGTGTCCACAGCCTATATATAGATGTTTGCACTCTGGATACTTCCTAGAATTTCAATGTTTACTTCTCTACATTGATTACTAGAGCAGTAGAAGTTTAAGATTAAAGGAGTAACTTTTAATTGTTTAAGTTGACTGGTGAACCCCACATTACCAATACCAAATGGCAGAGCAGAGGCATGAATAATAACTCAGACATGGCAATTACCCCCTATTCTGGACTGGCTTTCCCACATCATTCCCCCCCACACCAGAGCATCCATTTCATCCCTTTCATGTGTCATTGTTTCGCCTCTACCCAGAGATTTGGAACATTTAAACATATCCATCACTGGCTACTGCAAGCCCCTGTGGAGCTTTCCCATCTCTTCAAAGACAGTTTGGAATAGGAAAGTTAAAGATCATTTCTGCCATGGTGTTTTGCTTTCCTCCCATGGGGTGGTTTTGGTGAAGGTCTAGTGTCTTGCCTCAGGGATGTCAACTCTGAACTCTTTACCCCAGAGCTTCTGCCTGTGTTCTGTGTAAGTGCTGGGGGACAGGGTGTATGGCGTAGGAAGACAGAATCTGTTTGGCATCATTTCAGCAACATAAAATTCAACCAGGCAAGCCTAACCTAACCGCTGGGGCTTATTTTGTAGTCAGTGCAGGGATGGAGGGACCTGCAGAAAGCAAAACATGCTATTTTCCTTGAACTTATTTTACAATGGGATGAATCGTTCTTTGGAAGTGCCCATTTCTAGCCAATGAGAGCTAAAATGAGAGCTAAAAGAATCCAGCTAAGTTTTAGATGCATAAAGGTAGTTAGGATGAGTTTTCATGCATTTTGAGGGCTCCTCTGACCTGCAGAGCCTTTGAGGTCTGCTGCTGTGCCAACACAAATTGCATGTCATACAAAGCTGTTTAGATGTTATTGGAGACTACTGGGAGGAATGTCTCAAGTTCAGAAGCATTAAAACTGTAAAACTTCATGTGCTTGCCTATGGACATATATAGAATCATAGAATGTTTTGGGTTGGAAAGGACCTTAAGGTCATGCAGTCCCAACCCCCTGCCATGGGCAGGGAAACCTCACACTAGACCATGCAACCCCAGGCTCTGTCCAGCCTGGCCATAAACAATGCCAGGACACGGAGGCAGCCCTGCTGCTGTGCTGCTTGCTCCTGGGACCGCTGCACCAGCGCGGGCAAGGCCCCCAGCCGTATCTCCAGGGCTTTCCCAGCCACGTGCATCTGCAGGGCTGAAGAGACTCTGCCCGCACCCGTGTCTTGGAGGAAGCAACCAGACCTCACCTTCATAGGGGCTCCTCCATCTCGAGTCAGGACTGTGGCTGTCAGGCTCTCAGGGGGACTGATGCTCTCGGTGTAACTGGGGGAGTCGCAGCACCTCAGCTGCTCCTGCTCCACCAGCTCCTTCAGGTCCTGCCAGAGCGCCTGCCATGTGCAATCATCCAGTTCGGCTGCAGCTCCTTTCCCAGCCCACTCTGACAGCACCAGCTCCTGCAGCTCCAGCGCAGCCTTGATGCAGTCGGTGCAGCCGGGTGTGGAGCAACAGGGCCCGCACACGGGGGACACAGAGGTACCTGCAAGCCAGGGAGGGGTTCCTGAGTGTCAGGGGTCCAGAACCAACCTTATACCATACACCCAGCCTGCTCCACATGGGGCTGGGTTCCTCCGGGGGGACCTGCCGGGGACTTACATGGCTCTGATGTCTGAAATCGCCGCCTCCATCTCCGGAGCTTCTTGCCCTGGCCATCACCCTGTGGGAACAGCAATGTGGCACACTCAGCCTCCTGGGAACAGCCACCAGCAGTCCTGGAACCAAGTGGGCCCCATGGCCACAGGCGACCTCACTGGCGACGCCTGATGGCGAGCAGGATGGCCCCAGCAGCCACGATCAGGATGCTGAGGCCCAGAAGAAAGCTGCTGTTGCTCATCTGCACTGCCTGTGACAAACACATTCTGAGTTGGGGCACAGGGGCACGTGCTGCTGTGAAGTAGAGCCTGCTGCTGAGAGCACCCAAGTGATGTCACAGCCTGCTTTGCTGTCACAATGGAGGCTGTGCTCAGGATGGCAGGTGTCAGTGGTGGGGTCTTAGTGTTCAATTCCCTGTAATCAGTTTGTGGAATCCCACACTGTTTTGAGTTGGAAGGGCCCTTCCTGTTCATCCAATTCCAACCTGGCCTTGAACACTGCCAGGGATGGGGCAGACACAGCTTCTCTGGGCACACTGTGCCTGTGCCTCAGCACCCTTACAGGAAAGAGCTTCTGCCTAGAGCTCATCTCATCTCTCCTCTCTGCCAGTTTAACATGGGGCCATACATGCCAAGGATTGCTGGCCTGGTGAATCAGTCAGCCTTTATATGAGGTCTAGAAGGATCAGACATAAAGGGAGGGGAATCATTGCTTCAGGTTTTGCTGGTCCTTATAAAACAATACACATGCAAGCTGAATTCCAGTCCAGTCTCCTTATTCCATCTAAAGGTAGTTCACATCACTGCCAGTCTTCCTGACTGGACCATTAAGTTGTATTTTTACTGATTCACAGTCTGTGGTCATCTGAGACTCATAGGACATGGCTGATTAATAGATGACTTGTCCCTGAAATCACAACTGGATCAGAAGAGAGACACAAAGTCCTCTCCTAAGCTCAGACCAGCAGTGTCCACAGCCTATATATAGATGTTTGCACTCTGGATACTTCCTAGAATTTCAATGTTTACTTCTCTACATTGATTACTAGAGCAGTAGAAGTTTAAGATTAAAGGAGTAACTTTTAATTGTTTAAGTTGACTGGTGAACCCCACATTACCAATACCAAATGGCAGAGCAGAGGCATGAATAATAACTCAGACATGGCAATTACCCCCTATTCTGGACTGGCTTTCCCACATCATTCCCCCCCACACCAGAGCATCCATTTCATCCCTTTCATGTGTCATTGTTTCGCCTCTACCCAGAGATTTGGAACATTTAAACATATCCATCACTGGCTACTGCAAGCCCCTGTGGAGCTTTCCCATCTCTTCAAAGACAGTTTGGAATAGGAAAGTTAAAGATCATTTCTGCCATGGTGTTTTGCTTTCCTCCCATGGGGTGGTTTTGGTGAAGGTCTAGTGTCTTGCCTCAGGGATGTCAACTCTGAACTCTTTACCCCAGAGCTTCTGCCTGTGTTCTGTGTAAGTGCTGGGGGACAGGGTGTAGGGGGTAGGAAGACAGAATCTGTTTGGCATCATTTCAGCAACATAAAATTCAACCAGGCAAGCCTAACCTAACCGCTGGGGCTTATTTTGTAGTCAGTGCAGGGATGGAGGGACCTGCAGAAAGCAAAACATGCTATTTTCCTTGAACTTATTTTACAATGGGATGAATCGTTCTTTGGAAGTGCCCATTTCTAGCCAATGAGAGCTAAAATGAGAGCTAAAAGAATCCAGCTAAGTTTTAGATGCATAAAGGTAGTTAGGATGAGTTTTCATGCATTTTGAGGGCTCCTCTGACCTGCAGAGCCTTTGAGGTCTGCTGCTGTGCCAACACAAATTGCATGTCATACAAAGCTGTTTAGATGTTATTGGAGACTACTGGGAGGAATGTCTCAAGTTCAGAAGCATTAAAACTGTAAAACTTCATGTGCTTGCCTATGGACATATATAGAATCATAGAATGTTTTGGGTTGGAAAGGACCTTAAGGTCATGCAGTCCCAACCCCCTGCCATGGGCAGGGAAACCTCACACTAGACCATGCCACCCCAGGCTCTGTCCAGCCTGGCCATAAACAATGCCAGGACACGGAGGCAGCCCTGCTGCTGTGCTGCTTGCTCCTGGGACCGCTGCACCAGCGCGGGCAAGGCCCCCAGCCGTATCTCCAGGGCTTTCCCAGCCACGTGCATCTGCAGGGCTGAAGAGACTCTGCCCGCACCCGTGTCTTGGAGGAAGCAACCAGACCTCACCTTCATAGGGGCTCCTCCATCTCGAGTCAGGACTGTGGCTGTCAGGCTCTCAGGGGGACTGATGCTCTCGGTGTAACTGGGGGAGTCGCAGCACCTCAGCTGCTCCTGCTCCACCAGCTCTTTCAGGTCCTGCCAGAGCGCCTGCCATGTGCAATCATCCAGTTCGGCTGCAGCTCCTTTCCCAGCCCACTCTGACAGCACCAGCTCCTGCAGCTCCAGCGCAGCCTTGATGCAGTCGGTGCAGCCGGGTGTGGAGCACCAGGGCCCGCACACGGGGGACACAGAGGTACCTGCAAGCCAGGGAGGGGTTCCTGAGTGTCAGGGGTCCACAACCAACCTTGTACCATACACCCAGCCTGCTCCACATGGGGCTGGGTTCCTCCGGGGGGACCTGCCGGGGACTTACATGGCTCTGGTGTCTGAAATCGCCGCCTCCATCTCCGGAGCTTCTTGCCCTGGCCATCACCCTGTGGGAACAGCAATGTGGCACACTCAGCCTCCTGGGAACAGCCACCAGCAGTCCTGGAACCAAGTGGGCCCCATGGCCACAGGCGACCTCACTGGCGACGCCTGATGGCGAGCAGGATGGCCCCAGCAGCCACGATCAGGATGCTGAGGCCCAGAAGAAAGCTGCTGTTGCTCATCTGCACTGCCTGTGACAAACACATTCTGAGTTGGGGCACAGGGGCACGTGCTGCTGTGAAGTAGAGCCTGCTGCTGAGAGCACCCAAGTGATGTCACAGCCTGCTTTGCTGTCACAATGGAGGCTGTGCTCAGGATGGCAGGTGTCAGTGGTGGGGTCTTAGTGTTCAATTCCCTGTAATCAGTTTGTGGAATCCCACACTGTTTTGAGTTGGAAGGGCCCTTCCTGTTCATCCAATTCCAACCTGGCCTTGAACACTGCCAGGGATGGGGCAGACACAGCTTCTCTGGGCACACTGTGCCTGTGCCTCAGCACCCTTACAGGAAAGAGCTTCTGCCTAGAGCTCATCTCATCTCTCCTCTCTGCCAGTTTAACATGGGGCCATACATGCCAAGGATTGCTGGCCTGGTGAATCAGTCAGCCTTTATATGAGGTCTAGAAGGATCAGACATAAAGGGAGGGGAATCATTGCTTCAGGTTTTGCTGGTCCTTATAAAACAATACACATGCAAGCTGAATTCCAGTCCAGTCTCCTTATTCCATCTAAAGGTAGTTCACATCACTGCCAGTCTTCCTGACTGGACCATTAAGTTGTATTTTTACTGATTCACAGTCTGTGGTCATCTGAGACTCATAGGACATGGCTGATTAATAGATGACTTGTCCCTGAAATCACAACTGGATCAGAAGAGAGACACAAAGTCCTCTCCTAAGCTCAGACCAGCAGTGTCCACAGCCTATATAGATGTTTGCACTCTGGATACTTCCTAGAATTTCAATGTTTACTTCTCTACATTGATTACTAGAGCAGTAGAAGTTTAAGATTAAAGGAGTAACTTTTAATTGTTTAAGTTGACTGGTGAACCCCACATTACCAATACCAAATGGCAGAGCAGAGGCATGAATAATAACTCAGACATGGCAATTACCCCCTATTCTGGACTGGCTTTCCCACATCATTCCCCCCCACACCAGAGCATCCATTTCATCCCTTTCATGTGTCATTGTTTCGCCTCTACCCAGAGATTTGGAACATTTAAACATATCCATCACTGGCTACTGCAAGCCCCTGTGGAGCTTTCCCATCTCTTCAAAGACAGTTTGGAATAGGAAAGTTAAAGATCATTTCTGCCATGGTGTTTTGCTTTCCTCCCATGGGGTGGTTTTGGTGAAGGTCTAGTGTCTTGCCTCAGGGATGTCAACTCTGAACTCTTTACCCCAGAGCTTCTGCCTGTGTTCTGTGTAAGTGCTGGGGGACAGGGTGTATGGCGTAGGAAGACAGAATCTGTTTGGCATCATTTCAGCAACATAAAATTCAACCAGGCAAGCCTAACCTAACCGCTGGGGCTTATTTTGTAGTCAGTGCAGGGATGGAGGGACCTGCAGAAAGCAAAACATGCTATTTTCCTTGAACTTATTTTACAATGGGATGAATCGTTCTTTGGAAGTGCCCATTTCTAGCCAATGAGAGCTAAAATGAGAGCTAAAAGAATCCAGCTAAGTTTTAGATGCATAAAGGTAGTTAGGATGAGTTTTCATGCATTTTGAGGGCTCCTCTGACCTGCAGAGCCTTTGAGGTCTGCTGCTGTGCCAACACAAATTGCATGTCATACAAAGCTGTTTAGATGTTATTGGAGACTACTGGGAGGAATGTCTCAAGTTCAGAAGCATTAAAACTGTAAAACTTCATGTGCTTGCCTATGGACATATATAGAATCATAGAATGTTTTGGGTTGGAAAGGACCTTAAGGTCATGCAGTCCCAACCCCCTGCCATGGGCAGGGAAACCTCACACTAGACCATGCCACCCCAGGCTCTGTCCAGCCTGGCCATAAACAATGCCAGGACACGGAGGCAGCCCTGCTGCTGTGCTGCTTGCTCCTGGGACCGCTGCACCAGCGCGGGCAAGGCCCCCAGCCGTATCTCCAGGGCTTTCCCAGCCACGTGCATCTGCAGGGCTGAAGAGACTCTGCCCGCACCCGTGTCTTGGAGGAAGCAACCAGACCTCACCTTCATAGGGGCTCCTCCATCTCGAGTCAGGACTGTGGCTGTCAGGCTCTCAGGGGGACTGATGCTCTCGGTGTAACTGGGGGAGTCGCAGCACCTCAGCTGCTCCTGCTCCACCAGCTCTTTCAGGTCCTGCCAGAGCGCCTGCCATGTGCAATCATCCAGTTCGGCTGCAGCTCCTTTCCCAGCCCACTCTGACAGCACCAGCTCCTGCAGCTCCAGCGCAGCCTTGATGCAGTCGGTGCAGCCGGGTGTGGAGCACCAGGGCCCGCACACGGGGGACACAGAGGTACCTGCAAGCCAGGGAGGGGTTCCTGAGTGTCAGGGGTCCACAACCAACCTTGTACCATACACCCAGCCTGCTCCACATGGGGCTGGGTTCCTCCGGGGGGACCTGCCGGGGACTTACATGGCTCTGGTGTCTGAAATCGCCGCCTCCATCTCCGGAGCTTCTTGCCCTGGCCATCACCCTGTGGGAACAGCAATGTGGCACACTCAGCCTCCTGGGAACAGCCACCAGCAGTCCTGGAACCAAGTGGGCCCCATGGCCACAGGCGACCTCACTGGCGACGCCTGATGGCGAGCAGGATGGCCCCAGCAGCCACGATCAGGATGCTGAGGCCCAGAAGAAAGCTGCTGTTGCTCATCTGCACTGCCTGTGACAAACACATTCTGAGTTGGGGCACAGGGGCACGTGCTGCTGTGAAGTAGAGCCTGCTGCTGAGAGCACCCAAGTGATGTCACAGCCTGCTTTGCTGTCACAATGGAGGCTGTGCTCAGGATGGCAGGTGTCAGTGGTGGGGTCTTAGTGTTCAATTCCCTGTAATCAGTTTGTGGAATCCCACACTGTTTTGAGTTGGAAGGGCCCTTCCTGTTCATCCAATTCCAACCTGGCCTTGAACACTGCCAGGGATGGGGCAGACACAGCTTCTCTGGGCACACTGTGCCTGTGCCTCAGCACCCTTACAGGAAAGAGCTTCTGCCTAGAGCTCATCTCATCTCTCCTCTCTGCCAGTTTAACATGGGGCCATACATGCCAAGGATTGCTGGCCTGGTGAAACAGTCAGCCTTTATATGAGGTCTAGAAGGATCAGACATAAAGGGAGGGGAATCATTGCTTCAGGTTTTGCTGGTCCTTATAAAACAATACACATGCAAGCTGAATTCCAGTCCAGTCTCCTTATTCCATCTAAAGGTAGTTCACATCACTGCCAGTCTTCCTGACTGGACCATTAAGTTGTATTTTTACTGATTCACAGTCTGTGGTCATCTGAGACTCATAGGACATGGCTGATTAATAGATGACTTGTCCCTGAAATCACAACTGGATCAGAAGAGAGACACAAAGTCCTCTCCTAAGCTCAGACCAGCAGTGTCCACAGCCTATATATAGATGTTTGCACTCTGGATACTTCCTAGAATTTCAATGTTTACTTCTCTACATTGATTACTAGAGCAGTAGAAGTTTAAGATTAAAGGAGTAACTTTTAATTGTTTAAGTTGACTGGTGAACCCCACATTACCAATACCAAATGGCAGAGCAGAGGCATGAATAATAACTCAGACATGGCAATTACCCCCTATTCTGGACTGGCTTTCCCACATCATTCCCCCCCACACCAGAGCATCCATTTCATCCCTTTCATGTGTCATTGTTTCGCCTCTACCCAGAGATTTGGAACATTTAAACATATCCATCACTGGCTACTGCAAGCCCCTGTGGAGCTTTCCCATCTCTTCAAAGACAGTTTGGAATAGGAAAGTTAAAGATCATTTCTGCCATGGTGTTTTGCTTTCCTCCCATGGGGTGGTTTTGGTGAAGGTCTAGTGTCTTGCCTCAGGGATGTCAACTCTGAACTCTTTACCCCAGAGCTTCTGCCTGTGTTCTGTGTAAGTGCTGGGGGACAGGGTGTATGGCGTAGGAAGACAGAATCTGTTTGGCATCATTTCAGCAACATAAAATTCAACCAGGCAAGCCTAACCTAACCGCTGGGGCTTATTTTGTAGTCAGTGCAGGGATGGAGGGACCTGCAGAAAGCAAAACATGCTATTTTCCTTGAACTTATTTTACAATGGGATGAATCGTTCTTTGGAAGTGCCCATTTCTAGCCAATGAGAGCTAAAATGAGAGCTAAAAGAATCCAGCTAAGTTTTAGATGCATAAAGGTAGTTAGGATGAGTTTTCATGCATTTTGAGGGCTCCTCTGACCTGCAGAGCCTTTGAGGTCTGCTGCTGTGCCAACACAAATTGCATGTCATACAAAGCTGTTTAGATGTTATTGGAGACTACTGGGAGGAATGTCTCAAGTTCAGAAGCATTAAAACTGTAAAACTTCATGTGCTTGCCTATGGACATATATAGAATCATAGAATGTTTTGGGTTGGAAAGGACCTTAAGGTCATGCAGTCCCAACCCCCTGCCATGGGCAGGGAAACCTCACACTAGACCATGCCACCCCAGGCTCTGTCCAGCCTGGCCATAAACAATGCCAGGACACGGAGGCAGCCCTGCTGCTGTGCTGCTTGCTCCTGGGACCGCTGCACCAGCGCGGGCAAGGCCCCCAGCCGTATCTCCAGGGCTTTCCCAGCCACGTGCATCTGCAGGGCTGAAGAGACTCTGCCCGCACCCGTGTCTTGGAGGAAGCAACCAGACCTCACCTTCATAGGGGCTCCTCCATCTCGAGTCAGGACTGTGGCTGTCAGGCTCTCAGGGGGACTGATGCTCTCGGTGTAACTGGGGGAGTCGCAGCACCTCAGCTGCTCCTGCTCCACCAGCTCCTTCAGGTCCTGCCAGAGCGCCTGCCATGTGCAATCATCCAGTTCGGCTGCAGCTCCTTTCCCAGCCCACTCTGACAGCACCAGCTCCTGCAGCTCCAGCGCAGCCTTGATGCAGTCGGTGCAGCCGGGTGTGGAGCACCAGGGCCCGCACACGGGGGACACAGAGGTACCTGCAAGCCAGGGAGGGGTTCCTGAGTGTCAGGGGTCCACAACCAACCTTGTACCATACACCCAGCCTGCTCCACATGGGGCTGGGTTCCTCCGGGGGGACCTGCCGGGGACTTACATGGCTCTGGTGTCTGAAATCGCCGCCTCCATCTCCGGAGCTTCTTGCCCTGGCCATCACCCTGTGGGAACAGCAATGTGGCACACTCAGCCTCCTGGGAACAGCCACCAGCAGTCCTGGAACCAAGTGGGCCCCATGGCCACAGGCGACCTCACTGGCGACGCCTGATGGCGAGCAGGATGGCCCCAGCAGCCACGATCAGGATGCTGAGGCCCAGAAGAAAGCTGCTGTTGCTCATCTGCACTGCCTGTGACAAACACATTCTGAGTTGGGGCACAGGGGCACGTGCTGCTGTGAAGTAGAGCCTGCTGCTGAGAGCACCCAAGTGATGTCACAGCCTGCTTTGCTGTCACAATGGAGGCTGTGCTCAGGATGGCAGGTGTCAGTGGTGGGGTCTTAGTGTTCAATTCCCTGTAATCAGTTTGTGGAATCCCACACTGTTTTGAGTTGGAAGGGCCCTTCCTGTTCATCCAATTCCAACCTGGCCTTGAACACTGCCAGGGATGGGGCAGACACAGCTTCTCTGGGCACACTGTGCCTGTGCCTCAGCACCCTTACAGGGAAGAGCTTCTGCCTAGAGCTCATCTCATCTCTCCTCTCTGCCAGTTTAACATGGGGCCATACATGCCAAGGATTGCTGGCCTGGTGAAACAGTCAGCCTTTATATGAGGTCTAGAAGGATCAGACATAAAGGGAGGGGAATCATTGCTTCAGGTTTTGCTGGTCCTTATAAAACAATACACATGCAAGCTGAATTCCAGTCCAGTCTCCTTATTCCATCTAAAGGTAGTTCACATCACTGCCAGTCTTCCTGACTGGACCATTAAGTTGTATTTTTACTGATTCACAGTCTGTGGTCATCTGAGACTCATAGGACATGGCTGATTAATAGATGACTTGTCCCTGAAATCACAACTGGATCAGAAGAGAGACACAAAGTCCTCTCCTAAGCTCAGACCAGCAGTGTCCACAGCCTATATATAGATGTTTGCACTCTGGATACTTCCTAGAATTTCAATGTTTACTTCTCTACATTGATTACTAGAGCAGTAGAAGTTTAAGATTAAAGGAGTAACTTTTAATTGTTTAAGTTGACTGGTGAACCCCACATTACCAATACCAAATGGCAGAGCAGAGGCATGAATAATAACTCAGACATGGCAATTACCCCCTATTCTGGACTGGCTTTCCCACATCATTCCCCCCCACACCAGAGCATCCATTTCATCCCTTTCATGTGTCATTGTTTCGCCTCTACCCAGAGATTTGGAACATTTAAACATATCCATCACTGGCTACTGCAAGCCCCTGTGGAGCTTTCCCATCTCTTCAAAGACAGTTTGGAATAGGAAAGTTAAAGATCATTTCTGCCATGGTGTTTTGCTTTCCTCCCATGGGGTGGTTTTGGTGAAGGTCTAGTGTCTTGCCTCAGGGATGTCAACTCTGAACTCTTTACCCCAGAGCTTCTGCCTGTGTTCTGTGTAAGTGCTGGGGGACAGGGTGTATGGCGTAGGAAGACAGAATCTGTTTGGCATCATTTCAGCAACATAAAATTCAACCAGGCAAGCCTAACCTAACCGCTGGGGCTTATTTTGTAGTCAGTGCAGGGAGGGAGGGACCTGCAGAAAGCAAAACATGCTATTTTCCTTGAACTTATTTTACAATGGGATGAATCGTTCTTTGGAAGTGCCCATTTCTAGCCAATGAGAGCTAAAATGAGAGCTAAAAGAATCCAGCTAAGTTTTAGATGCATAAAGGTAGTTAGGATGAGTTTTCATGCATTTTGAGGGCTCCTCTGACCTGCAGAGCCTTTGAGGTCTGCTGCTGTGCCAACACAAATTGCATGTCATACAAAGCTGTTTAGATGTTATTGGAGACTACTGGGAGGAATGTCTCAAGTTCAGAAGCATTAAAACGGTAAAACTTCATGTGCTTGCCTATGGACATATATAGAATCATAGAATGTTTTGGGTTGGAAAGGACCTTAAGGTCATGCAGTCCCAACCCCCTGCCATGGGCAGGGAAACCTCACACTAGACCATGCCACCCCAGGCTCTGTCCAGCCTGGCCATAAACAATGCCAGGACACGGAGGCAGCCCTGCTGCTGTGCTGCTTGCTCCTGGGACCGCTGCACCAGCGCGGGCAAGGCCCCCAGCCGTATCTCCAGGGCTTTCCCAGCCACGTGCATCTGCAGGGCTGAAGAGACTCTGCCCGCACCCGTGTCTTGGAGGAAGCAACCAGACCTCACCTTCATAGGGGCTCCTCCATCTCGAGTCAGGACTGTGGCTGTCAGGCTCTCAGGGGGACTGATGCTCTCGGTGTAACTGGGGGAGTCGCAGCACCTCAGCTGCTCCTGCTCCACCAGCTCTTTCAGGTCCTGCCAGAGCGCCTGCCATGTGCAATCATCCAGTTCGGCTGCAGCTCCTTTCCCAGCCCACTCTGACAGCACCAGCTCCTGCAGCTCCAGCGCAGCCTTGATGCAGTCGGTGCAGCCGGGTGTGGAGCACCAGGGCCCGCACACGGGGGACACAGAGGTACCTGCAAGCCAGGGAGGGGTTCCTGAGTGTCAGGGGTCCACAACCAACCTTGTACCATACACCCAGCCTGCTCCACATGGGGCTGGGTTCCTCCGGGGGGACCTGCCGGGGACTTACATGGCTCTGGTGTCTGAAATCGCCGCCTCCATCTCCGGAGCTTCTTGCCCTGGCCATCACCCTGTGGGAACAGCAATGTGGCACACTCAGCCTCCTGGGAACAGCCACCAGCAGTCCTGGAACCAAGTGGGCCCCATGGCCACAGGCGACCTCACTGGCGACGCCTGATGGCGAGCAGGATGGCCCCAGCAGCCACGATCAGGATGCTGAGGCCCAGAAGAAAGCTGCTGTTGCTCATCTGCACTGCCTGTGACAAACACATTCTGAGTTGGGGCACAGGGGCACGTGCTGCTGTGAAGTAGAGCCTGCTGCTGAGAGCACCCAAGTGATGTCACAGCCTGCTTTGCTGTCACAATGGAGGCTGTGCTCAGGATGGCAGGTGTCAGTGGTGGGGTCTTAGTGTTCAATTCCCTGTAATCAGTTTGTGGAATCCCACACTGTTTTGAGTTGGAAGGGCCCTTCCTGTTCATCCAATTCCAACCTGGCCTTGAACACTGCCAGGGATGGGGCAGACACAGCTTCTCTGGGCACACTGTGCCTGTGCCTCAGCACCCTTACAGGAAAGAGCTTCTGCCTAGAGCTCATCTCATCTCTCCTCTCTGCCAGTTTAACATGGGGCCATACATGCCAAGGATTGCTGGCCTGGTGAAACAGTCAGCCTTTATATGAGGTCTAGAAGGATCAGACATAAAGGGAGGGGAATCATTGCTTCAGGTTTTGCTGGTCCTTATAAAACAATACACATGCAAGCTGAATTCCAGTCCAGTCTCCTTATTCCATCTAAAGGTAGTTCACATCACTGCCAGTCTTCCTGACTGGACCATTAAGTTGTATTTTTACTGATTCACAGTCTGTGGTCATCTGAGACTCATAGGACATGGCTGATTAATAGATGACTTGTCCCTGAAATCACAACTGGATCAGAAGAGAGACACAAAGTCCTCTCCTAAGCTCAGACCAGCAGTGTCCACAGCCTATATATAGATGTTTGCACTCTGGATACTTCCTAGAATTTCAATGTTTACTTCTCTACATTGATTACTAGAGCAGTAGAAGTTTAAGATTAAAGGAGTAACTTTTAATTGTTTAAGTTGACTGGTGAACCCCACATTACCAATACCAAATGGCAGAGCAGAGGCATGAATAATAACTCAGACATGGCAATTACCCCCTATTCTGGACTGGCTTTCCCACATCATTCCCCCCCACACCAGAGCATCCATTTCATCCCTTTCATGTGTCATTGTTTCGCCTCTACCCAGAGATTTGGAACATTTAAACATATCCATCACTGGCTACTGCAAGCCCCTGTGGAGCTTTCCCATCTCTTCAAAGACAGTTTGGAATAGGAAAGTTAAAGATCATTTCTGCCATGGTGTTTTGCTTTCCTCCCATGGGGTGGTTTTGGTGAAGGTCTAGTGTCTTGCCTCAGGGATGTCAACTCTGAACTCTTTACCCCAGAGCTTCTGCCTGTGTTCTGTGTAAGTGCTGGGGGACAGGGTGTATGGCGTAGGAAGACAGAATCTGTTTGGCATCATTTCAGCAACATAAAATTCAACCAGGCAAGCCTAACCTAACCGCTGGGGCTTATTTTGTAGTCAGTGCAGGGATGGAGGGACCTGCAGAAAGCAAAACATGCTATTTTCCTTGAACTTATTTTACAATGGGATGAATCGTTCTTTGGAAGTGCCCATTTCTAGCCAATGAGAGCTAAAATGAGAGCTAAAAGAATCCAGCTAAGTTTTAGATGCATAAAGGTAGTTAGGATGAGTTTTCATGCATTTTGAGGGCTCCTCTGACCTGCAGAGCCTTTGAGGTCTGCTGCTGTGCCAACACAAATTGCATGTCATACAAAGCTGTTTAGATGTTATTGGAGACTACTGGGAGGAATGTCTCAAGTTCAGAAGCATTAAAACTGTAAAACTTCATGTGCTTGCCTATGGACATATATAGAATCATAGAATGTTTTGGGTTGGAAAGGACCTTAAGGTCATGCAGTCCCAACCCCCTGCCATGGGCAGGGAAACCTCACACTAGACCATGCCACCCCAGGCTCTGTCCAGCCTGGCCATAAACAATGCCAGGACACGGAGGCAGCCCTGCTGCTGTGCTGCTTGCTCCTGGGACCGCTGCACCAGCGCGGGCAAGGCCCCCAGCCGTATCTCCAGGGCTTTCCCAGCCACGTGCATCTGCAGGGCTGAAGAGACTCTGCCCGCACCCGTGTCTTGGAGGAAGCAACCAGACCTCACCTTCATAGGGGCTCCTCCATCTCGAGTCAGGACTGTGGCTGTCAGGCTCTCAGGGGGACTGATGCTCTCGGTGTAACTGGGGGAGTCGCAGCACCTCAGCTGCTCCTGCTCCACCAGCTCCTTCAGGTCCTGCCAGAGCGCCTGCCATGTGCAATCATCCAGTTCGGCTGCAGCTCCTTTCCCAGCCCACTCTGACAGCACCAGCTCCTGCAGCTCCAGCGCAGCCTTGATGCAGTCGGTGCAGCCGGGTGTGGAGCACCAGGGCCCGCACACGGGGGACACAGAGGTACCTGCAAGCCAGGGAGGGGTTCCTGAGTGTCAGGGGTCCACAACCAACCTTGTACCATACACCCAGCCTGCTCCACATGGGGCTGGGTTCCTCCGGGGGGACCTGCCGGGGACTTACATGGCTCTGGTGTCTGAAATCGCCGCCTCCATCTCCGGAGCTTCTTGCCCTGGCCATCACCCTGTGGGAACAGCAATGTGGCACACTCAGCCTCCTGGGAACAGCCACCAGCAGTCCTGGAACCAAGTGGGCCCCATGGCCACAGGCGACCTCACTGGCGACGCCTGATGGCGAGCAGGATGGCCCCAGCAGCCACGATCAGGATGCTGAGGCCCAGAAGAAAGCTGCTGTTGCTCATCTGCACTGCCTGTGACAAACACATTCTGAGTTGGGGCACAGGGGCACGTGCTGCTGTGAAGTAGAGCCTGCTGCTGAGAGCACCCAAGTGATGTCACAGCCTGCTTTGCTGTCACAATGGAGGCTGTGCTCAGGATGGCAGGTGTCAGTGGTGGGGTCTTAGTGTTCAATTCCCTGTAATCAGTTTGTGGAATCCCACACTGTTTTGAGTTGGAAGGGCCCTTCCTGTTCATCCAATTCCAACCTGGCCTTGAACACTGCCAGGGATGGGGCAGACACAGCTTCTCTGGGCACACTGTGCCTGTGCCTCAGCACCCTTACAGGAAAGAGCTTCTGCCTAGAGCTCATCTCATCTCTCCTCTCTGCCAGTTTAACATGGGGCCATACATGCCAAGGATTGCTGGCCTGGTGAAACAGTCAGCCTTTATATGAGGTCTAGAAGGATCAGACATAAAGGGAGGGGAATCATTGCTTCAGGTTTTGCTGGTCCTTATAAAACAATACACATGCAAGCTGAATTCCAGTCCAGTCTCCTTATTCCATCTAAAGGTAGTTCACATCACTGCCAGTCTTCCTGACTGGACCATTAAGTTGTATTTTTACTGATTCACAGTCTGTGGTCATCTGAGACTCATAGGACATGGCTGATTAATAGATGACTTGTCCCTGAAATCACAACTGGATCAGAAGAGAGACACAAAGTCCTCTCCTAAGCTCAGACCAGCAGTGTCCACAGCCTATATATAGATGTTTGCACTCTGGATACTTCCTAGAATTTCAATGTTTACTTCTCTACATTGATTACTAGAGCAGTAGAAGTTTAAGATTAAAGGAGTAACTTTTAATTGTTTAAGTTGACTGGTGAACCCCACATTACCAATACCAAATGGCAGAGCAGAGGCATGAATAATAACTCAGACATGGCAATTACCCCCTATTCTGGACTGGCTTTCCCACATCATTCCCCCCCACACCAGAGCATCCATTTCATCCCTTTCATGTGTCATTGTTTCGCCTCTACCCAGAGATTTGGAACATTTAAACATATCCATCACTGGCTACTGCAAGCCCCTGTGGAGCTTTCCCATCTCTTCAAAGACAGTTTGGAATAGGAAAGTTAAAGATCATTTCTGCCATGGTGTTTTGCTTTCCTCCCATGGGGTGGTTTTGGTGAAGATCTAGTGCCTTGCCTCAGGGATGTCAACTCTGAACTCTTTACCCCAGAGCTTCTGCCTGTGTTCTGTGTAAGCGCTGGGGGACAGGGTGTAGGGCGTAGGAAGACAGAATCTGTTTGGCATCATTTCAGCAACATAAAATTCAACCAGGCAAGCCTAACCTAACCGCTGGGGCTTATTTTGTAGTCAGTGCAGGGAGGGAGGGACCTGCAGAAAGCAAAACATGCTATTTTCCTTGAACTTATTTTACAATGGGATGAATCGTTCTTTGGAAGTGCCCATTTCTAGCCAATGAGAGCTAAAATGAGAGCTAAAAGAATCCAGCTAGGTTTTAGATGCATAAATGTAGTTAGGATGAGTTTTCATGCATTTTGAGGGCTCCTCTGACCTGCAGAGCCTTTGAGGTCTGCTGCTGTGCCAACACAAATTGCATGTCATACAAAGCTGTTTAGATGTTATTGGAGACTACTGAGAGGAATGTCTCAAGTTCAGAAGCATTAAAACTGTAAAACTTCATGTGCTTGCCTATGGACATATATAGAATCATAGAATGTTTTGGGTTGGAAAGGACCTTAAGGTCATGCAGTCCCAACCCCCTGCCATGGGCAGGGAAACCTCACACTAGACCATGCCACCCCAGGCTCTGTCCAGCCTGGCCATAAACAATGCCAGGACACGGAGGCAGCCCTGCTGCTGTGCTGCTTGCTCCTGGGACTGCTGCACCAGCGCGGGCAGGGCCCCCAGCTGTATCTCCAGGGCTTTCCCAGCCACGTGCATCTGCAGGGCTGAAGAGACTCTGCCCGCACCCGTGTCTTGGAGGAAGCAACCAGACCTCACCTTCATAGGGGCTCCTCCATCTCGAGTCAGGACTGTGGCTGTCAGGCTCTCAGGGGGACTGATGCTCTCGGTGTAACTGGGGGAGTCGCAGCACCTCAGCTGCTCCTGCTCCACCAGCTCCTTCAGGTCCTGCCAGAGCGCCCGCCATGTGCAATCATCCAGTTCGGCTGCAGCTCCTTTCCCAGCCCACGCTGACAGCACCAGCTCCTGCAGCTCCAGCGCAGCCTTGATGCAGTCGGTGCAGCCGGGTGTGGAGCACCAGGGCCCGCACACGGGGGACACAGAGGTACCTGCAAGCCAGGGAGGGGTTCCTGAGTGTCAGGGGTCCACAACCAACCTTGTACCATACACCCAGCCTGCTCCACATGGGGCTGGGTTCCTCCGGGGGGATCTGCTGGGGACTTACATGGCTCTGGTGTCTGAAATCGCCGCCTCCATCTCCGGAGCTTCTTGCCCTGGCCATCACCCTGTGGGAACAGCAATGTGGCACAGTCATTCTCCTGGGAACAGCCTCCAGCAGTTCTGGAACCAAGTGGGCTCCATGGCCAGAAGCGACCCCATTGGCAACGCCTGATGGCGAGCAGGATGGCCCCAGCAGCCAGGATCAGGATGCTGAGGCCCAGAAGAAAGCTGCTGTTGCTCATCTGCACTGCCTGTGACAAACACATTCTGAGTTGTGGTACAGGGGCGAGTGTTGCTGTGAAGTAGAGCCTGCTGCTGAGAGCACCCAAGTGATGTCACAGCCTGCTTTGCTGTCACAATGGAGGCTGTGCTCAGGATGGCAGGTGTCAAGTGGTGGAGCCTTAGTGTTCCATTCCCTGTAATCAGTTTGTGGAATCCCACACTGGTTTGAGTTGGAAGGGCCCTTCATGTTCATCCAGTTCCAACCTGGCCTTGAACACTGCTAGGGATGGGGCAGCCACAGCTTCTCTGGGCACCCTGTGCCTGTGCCTCAGCACCCCCATAGGGAAGAGCTTCTACCTAAGATCCCACCTCAGTGTCCCCTCTGGCAGGTTAAAGCCCTTGTCCTGTCCCTACAGGCCCTTGGCCAAAGCCCCTCTCCAGGTTTCCTGCAGCCCCTTTGGGCACTGGAGCTACTCTAAGTTCTCCCCTTCAGTTCTCCCCTTCTCTTGTCCAGGCTGCCCCAGCCCAGCTCTCCCATCCTGGCTTCACAGCAGAGCTCCTCCAGCCCTCGCAGAAGAGAAGGCTCAGGGGGGACCTACAAGTCCCTGACAGGAGGATGGAGCTAGGAGGGGCTGAGCTCTGCTCCCAAGGAACAAGCGATGGGACAAGAGGAAACGGCCTCAAGCTGCACCAGGGCAGGTTTAGATGGAGCTGATGAACAAGTCCTGCCCCAGAGGGTGCCCAGGTATTGGAACAGGCTGCCCAGGTGTCCTGGGTTCAGCAATAGCAGTAATAGAATCATAGAAGAGTTAGGGTTGGAAAGGACCTTAAGATCCTCTAGTTCCAACCCCCCTGCCATGGGCAGGGACACCTCACACAAAACCATATCACCCAAGGCTTCATCCATCCTGGCCTTAAAGACTGCCAGGGATGGAGCATTCACCACCTCCCTGGGCAACCCCTTCCAGTGCCTCAGCACCCTAACAATAAAGAATTTCTTCCGTATATTCAATCTAAACCTCAGGCCCTGACTGGGTAAAACCTGCCCCGGGGAGCGCGGCGAGCAGGGCGGCTCGAGGCAGTTGTGGTGAGATGGTGGGGGGGCGGCTGGAGAGCGGGGCCCGCGCGGCCTGTGCGTTCTGCTGGGGCTGCCCCGGCTGCGGCCGGCCTAGGCCCCCAGGCAGAGCCGATGAGAGGGGAGGCTGCAGCGCAGAGCTCGGGCTCTAGAGAGCGCCTGCACTGGTCTGCTGAGGGGAGGGTGCTAGGAGATTGATCAGGTTAATAAATGGTTAGAAGGGTGGTGCCATAGTCAGTGGTTTGCCTGTCTAGAACATGGTACTCTGTCTCCATATATTGGAATCTCCATACTTGAAAACTTACTATCACGTAAAGTGAGTATTTCAGCTGATCCAAAGAATGAGGTTTCTTTTTAGTTTTAACATACTAGAGGGCATTAATAGGTCTTAATGTCCCTGATGATTCTCACCTGGACCACTTCACACACATGCCCACTGCCCGTGGCCCAGGAGCCCTATTTAAGCTCAGTGTAGGGCCATCAGTCCTTCTTTGACTAGTGGAGATGTGTTTGGTTATAGTTGTGCTTCTGCTCCTTGGATGGATCCTGGACCAAGAGCTCAGCTTTGTCTCCAGCCCTGTTGACGGCCTACCTCCCTTTGCTCCTGCTGGTACGCTCTGGATGGACCCTTTACTTCTAAACTTCCTCAGACTCTGAAAGTAAACACTGCTTGCTCTGTCTAACCCAGGTGTTAAATATCTCTGCATATCTCCAGTATTAAATCCCCTCCCTTTTTCTTCACAAGCCCTCTTGTCTTTCAGACTGGACTCTGATATTCTTCTCCACCTCTCGCTAAAGCTATTTTCTTTCTGTTCCCAACCTACGGCATACACTAGAAGCTACTAGAAGCTCTCATCCTACTGGGTGTGTGCATTTTCTGTTGTCTCTGAGTGGCCACATGGATACAGGATTTGCATTCAGTTTAATGTCTCATGTACCTGTGGTGAAATAATTGCACTGCTCATAGCTGGCATGTAGTTGGATCCCTTCCCCAAAGAATTTCTAAGCTCTAAACCCCAGATGTTGGCAGAAGTAGACATCAGCTCACCATTGTGAATACAATTCCATAGCAGGATGGGACAGCTGTGGTGGTCAAGCATGGAACTTGGCCAGATAAACTGACCAGCAGCCTGTTTAGTGGCCACTGGCCCCTTTTAGTGCATCCTTTCTTGCTCTTCCCTCATCAGCCATGGTACCTCAGCTTCTCCACCGTTGTCTCCTCCCAAAAAAATGACACTTCCCCATGTTCATTCCAGTTGTGCACATTCACACCTTATCACAGAATCCCAAGGGTTGGAAGGGACCTCAAAAGATCACCTAGTCCAACCCCCCTGCAAGAACAGGGTAACCTAGAGTACATCACACAGGAACTTGTCCAGGTGGGCCTTGAATATCTCCAACGTAGGAGACTCCACAACCTCCCTGGGCAACCTGTTCCAGTGCTCTGTCACTCCTACAGTAAAGAAGTTCTTCCTGATGTTAACGTGGAACCTCCTATGCTCCAGTTTGCACACATTGTCCCTTGTCCTGTCACTGGATATCACTGAAAAAAGCCTAGCTCCATCATCCTGACACCCACCCTTTACATATTTGTAAACACTGATGAGGTCACCCCTCAGTCTCCTCCAAGCTAAAGAGACCCAGCTCCCTCAGCCTCTCCTCATAAGGGAGGTGTTCCACTCCCTTCATCATCTTTGTGGCTCTGCGCTGGACTCTTTCAAGCAATTCCCTGTCCTTCTTGAACTGAGGGGCCCAGAACTGGACGAATATTCCAGATGCGGCCTCACCAAGGCAGAGTAGAGGGGGAGGAGAACCTCTCTTGCCCTACTAACCACACCCTTTCTAGTGCACCCTAGGATGCCATTTGCCTTCTTGGCCACAAGGGCACATTGCTGGCTCATGGTCATCCTCCTATCCACCAGGACCCCCAGATCCCTTTCCCCTTCACTCCTTTCCAGCAGGTCAACCCCCAACCTATGCTGGTACATGGGGTTGTTCTTCCCCAGATGATGACCTTTGAAGTCCCTTCCAACCCAAACTCTTCTATGATTCTATGATTTTGCTATTCCTGATACCCAGGTAAACTAGACCCATGGTGTTTCTGGAACCTCAGTACTGCTGTCCTCATGAAGGCCTCCTCCCCAGGGCTGTCCAGTGCTTCCCCTTCAACCATCTGTGAAGTCTGCCCATTTCTAGCACCTCTGGTGCCTTACTAACCATGGCTTCCCACCACAGCGCTGTTAATTTGACAGTTCCTTATTGTAAGTTATGTCCACTGTTTGTTGATAGTGTATTCAGTGTGTCTGACATTAAGCTAGGGACTAGTCACCCTCCTAAATCTCTTTTCTAAGATGAATATTGTGTTACAGGTGTATGTGAACCACTGTTCCTGCAGAGCTAAGATTTGTGTCCCTAATTGTGTGGAGCTAACAAGAAATGGCCAACTCATTTACTTCTCCCTCTTTGACAATCTTCATTATCAAAGGGTGAAATATTTGTATCCTAAGGTAACTTTTCCTAAGTGTGGCACGTAGGAAAAGCTTCCCCATGAGTATTTTGAGGAAAAAGCTCTACTTTGCTGCTCCTAAGGGCTTCAGCTGGTGTGGTGTGGTCTAGCATTGGTTCTGTTAAGGAAAAAGTGTTTGTATCTGGTGACACATCACCTTAGATGACATTTTCTATTTAAATCCACAGCTGGGACATGCAAATTCTTTTGTTTGTGTCTTAAAAATAGATGGGTTTTCTGTATCAGCAAAGAGTCCTATAAAGATGTCGCCTAGAATTGATTGCATTGATCTGTGTGTGACTGCTGAAGCTTATCTGGGGAATGCACATATGTAGCATTCATTCATTTGATCTTAAAGCAGCACTGCTTATTAGTAATGTTAAACCTGGCTTCTGCACTGCCAATTGGAGATGTTCCTGGTTTCAAATGCATTAGCCCAGATTTATTCTTAGCAAACATCCATGAGGACTTGGATCTCCTCTTTGCCCCATCATTCCCTCTCAAAGATCTAGCAGAGAACTAAATAATGTGAGGGATGCTTCTCAGTCTTAAAAATACAGTTCCTTATGGAGTGACACAAAGAGCACCAAGTCTTTAAAGTAGGGAGTGGCCAAGCTCATGAAGTTTAACCATGCCAAGTGCAAGGTCCTACACCTGGGTCGGAGCAATCCCAGGCACAGCTACAGGTTGGGCAAAAAGGAAATTCATGGTAGTCCTGCGGAGAAGGACTTGGGGGTGTTGGTCAATGAGAAAATGAACATGAGCTGGCTTCAGTGTGTGCTCCCAGCCCAGAAAGCAACCGTATCCTGGGCTGCATCAAAAGGAGCGTGACCAGCAGGTCAAAGGAGGTGATCCTGCCCCTCTACTCTGCTCTCGTGAGACCTCACCTGGAGTATTGTGTGCATTTCTGGTGTCCTCAACATAGAAAGGACATGGAACTGTTAGAACAAGTCCAGAGGAGGCCACGAGGATGATTGGGGAATGGAGCACCTTTCATGTGAAGACAGGCTGAGAAAGTTGGGGCTGTTCAGCCTGGAGAAGAGAAGGCTGCATGGAGAGCTCATAGCAGCCTTCCAGTATCTGAAGGGGGCCTATAGGGATGCTGGAGAGGGACTATTCATTAGGGACTGTAGTGATAGGACAAGGGGTAATGGGTTGAAACTTAAAGAGCAGAGGTTTAGACTGGATCTAAGGAAGAAATTCTTTACTGTTAGAGTGGTGAGGCACTGGAATGGGTTGCCCAGGGAGGTGGTGATTGCTCCATCCATGGCAGTGTTCAAGGCCAGGTTGGATGAAGCCTTGGGTGATATGGTTTAGTGTGAGGTGTCCCTGCCCATGGCAGGGGGGTTGGAACTAGAGGATCTTAAGGTCCTTTCCAACCCTAACTATTCTATGATTCTATGTGGGGAAGGAGTGCAAGTGTGGTTTTGAGAATAATTTGTGAGTTTAAGGGTAAAATCAGACAGTATAGCTATGTGCTGACAGAGGAGAAAGAAAGAAGTGGTTCACTCTATCTTGTAGCAACATGTAAAAGCACTTGGGTTTCATGATTGCTGTCATATTTTAGTTTCACTGCTCATGAGCCAAAAGGGGCCTGAAACTCAAGAATGTCCAAGTTTATTTTGATTATGCCACGTCATTGCCAGTTTGATCTCTAAAGGAAACAAGAACTATTTCTAGGAGTCTTTTGAGAGCACCCCTCACCTACCTGTTCCTGAGGCTTGAGAACAAGGTGATTTTATCACAGGGCTGCGAGTTCCAGCCATTTTTCTTCCTTGATGTTGTAGGCACAGAGATTTTCCTCTTGGCTGTAATGGCATATGACCGGTACGTTGCAATATGCCATCCACTGCAGTACATGACTATCATGAGTAGGAAGCCGTGTGCTCACCTGGCCACTGGCATCTGGGTAGCAGGGCTGTTAAACTCCCTGTTGCACACATCTTTGATTTTTACACTCTCTGTTTGTGATTCTAATGAAGTTGACCAATATTACTGTGATATCCCTCCCATGCTGGCCCTCTCTTGCTCATCTACTTACAGTAGGGAACTGGTAGTTCTCACAGTTGCTGGAGCCATTGGGGGCAGCGCCTTTGCCGTCACTCTGGTCTCATATATCTACATCCTGTGGACTATCCTATGCATGAAGTCTCCTGAGAGCAGGCACAAAGCCTTCTCCACCTCTGGGTCCCACTTGACAATGGCAGTATGTCTCTTCTATGGAACCACCATTTTCCCATATGTGTGGCCTTCCTCCACCTACTTGCCTAATCAGGACAGGATAGTTTCCGTGCTCTATGGAATCCTCACTCCCCTGATAAATCACTGCTGTGACTTTGTTGCTTGCACACTACTTACTAAAACCACATGTCAAGGCTGTCTGTCTCAGTGGCCTTTTTTGTGGCTGCTGGCTTGGTGTTTTAAAAGATAAGCTAATGGTTTCAGTGCAGGAACTTCAATCTTCGTCATAGCAAATGCACATTCTTAACATTAACAATGGAAATCACTTAAGCTTCATCCATTCTCAGCTGCTGGTCATGTTGACAACGGGTTCAAAAGTAAACAATAATGACCAAGCAGCTTTTCTTTCGGGTAATACACTCAGGAATTTCTGGGGTTTTCTTTTGATTTGAAAGTATATCTCAGCAGCTTAAGAAGATGCATGTAGCTCCATCTGAGAGCAGCTTCAAAGACAAGCACTAAGAAGTCAGGGCTACTGATTCGGAGAAAACTCCAGGAACAAACTCGCCAACAAAGTTTTCAAGCTGACAAGCAGGTATTCTTTATTGCGGCGCCGAGAGACACGGGGGATAGCTCCACCTAGCGTGTGTCTCTCCTATTGCTACACAAGCCATCCTTATATAGCCCTTGAGCATACATACATATTCATGAGGCTACGTATGGATTACATAATTTTCCAGAAAGCTCCCCGCATGCGTACAGAATTGTGGTGGTGGTCTCTGAGGGTCGTTTACTTCTTCCAACGATCTTCATCACTCTTGGCAGCCTCTGAAGCATGTGCAGTAGCTGTTTACACCAGGTTAGTTCGTTCATTAGCACCAGAGACATAACAGTCCCCTTGTCCTCCTACTTATTAGTTAGTTTACCCATAGCCCATCCTGGACACCTGCTATTCCCAGATACTCCCTATCCCTGCATCCTGTTTTTCTAGCCTGTTTTTCTTAAAACTACCTCAACTAGAAAGATTTATCTTATGCCAGTATGTTCTCTATCTGTACTCTATTTTTTCTTCTATGTACTAAGCACCTCAGTAACTTTCCACTGCTACTGCTACAAAGCCATCGAACTTATCATTACTTACAACTAATTTTAAAGGTTTATATATTCCATTTTGTGATTTTATGTTCCCCTTGTTTCACTACCCATGTAGCTGTAACACTATAGAGCTTCCCACGGAATTCAATGCTGTAACTTACGGTACAGTTGGGATTTGGTTTTGTAAGCACAAGTTTCAATGGCAGACAAGGTCACCCAAAGTATCCTTCCTGGTCCTTAGTTCCTGCTCCATAAACCATACAGACAGAGTCGCTGGGGAGACCAGAAATCATCAATCCCCAACTGAATGAAAAGATCAGGATTTCTCTACTGATAGTTGCTGTTGCTCTATTATCGGGTGACATGATCTAGTGTGAGGCATACCTGCCCATGGCAGGGGGGTTGGAACTGGATGATCTTAAGGTCCTTTCCAACACAAACCATTCTCTGGTTCTATTATAAGCAGAGCCCCAGATGTTTTCATGGGGTTTCCTGTGGTTCTTTAACTATGACCATTCAAAAAAACCCAACCATTTATCCCAAAGCCATCTGGCAAATCACAAGATATGCATCAATGTGGACAAAAAGCATAGGCTACAACACCATTCCACTTTTGGGGTCAGTTAACTGCTCTTCAGGGGTTAAAGCAAAACCCCTGTCGTGTCACTACAGGCCCTTTTCAAAAACCCCTCTCCAGCCTTCTTGTTGGCCCCTCTAGGTATTGGAAGGCTTCTATAAGGTCTTTTTTTGCTTTGGTAGGGACTGCCAAACTACTTGCACATTTAATTACACTCATTTAATAATTCTCAGGTTCTCGAAGACCTGTTTGGACTCCTGAATCTCTGTGGTACTCAGAGAAATGCAGCCTTGCTACTGCTGTTCATGGTGCTCTCCAGAGGGGCTATACCTCTTGGGAAGCTGCCATCAGCAGGTCTACCTTGTATCTTGCAGCAGGCGCAATGCCTCTGTGGGGCTCCTCGGGCTTGTTCCATGAAGCCTTCATGGATGGAGCACATGTGTGCTCCCTGTGACTTCTCTGGCTTGGTGTCCATAGGAGGGAAGGCTGAGAAAAGGCTTGGGGACACAAGGGTGGATGCTGGCCCTATTGAGTCCTTCACAATCCCACAGGGTGTCTTTTGGGCATCCTTGGGGTCTGTGTCCATCTCATTCCCAGAGCTGCAGGATGTGCTGTGCAGGGTCCAGGCCTCCAGCGATGCCGGGCTTCTCTCCTGCCCTAGAACGGGGCTGTTGGAGGAGATACTATCCAGGCAGGAGCACGGTGTCATGGGGACCATAGTGCAGGTGAGGGATGCCTGAACCTGCTGCTGTGGGACCCATTCTTTCTGCCTGAGCTGCTTTGCTTTTGCCACAGGGGCAGAGCCCTTGCGTGGCCACAGGTGCCCAGTCCCAGCCTGCCTCAGTCCACTGAGCCCTGGCACTGGGCCCTGCAACATGTCCATGGACCTCTGCACTGCCATGGGAAGTATTTCGAGCTTTATCTCCAGGCATTTTCTTGCTGTGTGGATCCAGAGTTTGCTGTGGACCTTCCTGTTCAGCTCCAGCCTTGTGTTCCTGTTAGGTGCAGTGTCACAGCACCAGCTCCTGTCCTCAGCCTGGGCATGGGCCCTGCCTTGTGTGGGGACACTGAGCTGACAGCCAGCATCTTTCTTCAGGAGCATGGAAGCTGGTCCTTCTTCTGGTCCTGCTGCTCCATTATCCAGGCTGGGAAGGGCAGGGTGGGCCGTGTCTAAACCGGAAAGCCACAGCCAGTCCTTGTGCCACGGTGACAAACCCCTAATCAGATGAAGGAGGCTCTTCCTCAGTGTATCCTCCTCTGGTGCTTGGATGGCTGGTTTCTTCTGAGAGTCAGGTGTCAGGGACTCCTCAGTGGGTATTGAGAACCCGCATAGGCTCCGCACTTCCTTCTCCTTGATGGGATCCACAATAGCGTTCGCCTTGGCCTGCATCGAGGGGTACAGCTCGTGCCGCAGCATGGGTTGGCTCTGTCCTGGCAGGATGAGCTTGGGCACTCCCCTTCTCTTGTCCAGGCTGCCCCAGCCAAGCTCTCCCATCCTGACTTCACAGCGGAGCTTCTCCAGCCCTCGCAGAAGAGAAGGCTCAGGGGGGACCTACAAGTGCCTGACAGGAGGATGGAGCTAGGAGGGGCTGAGCTCTGCTCCCAAGGAACAAGCGATGGGACAAGAGGAAACGGCCTCAAGCTGGCAGGTGTCAGTGGTGTGGTCTTAGTGTTCAATTTCCTGTAACCAGCCTGTAGAAACCCAGACTGGTTTGAATTGGAAGCGACCTTCAAATTCATCCAATTCCAACCCCTGCCACAGGCAGGGACCCCTTCCACTGGAGCAGCTTGCTCCAAACCCCTGTGTCCAACCTGGCCTTGAGCACTGCCAGGGATGGGGCAGCCACAGCTTCTCTGGGCACCCTGTGCCAGCGCCTCAGCACCCTCCCAGGGAACAGCTTCTGCCTAAGAGCTCAGCTCAGTCTCCCCTCTGGCATGTTCAAGCCATTCCCATTCACTGGTTGCTGGCAGGGTGTGTTTGCAAGCTGAAGTCATGGTGAGCTGTAGTTGTTCTGGGCTGGGTAGGCTGGAGAGCAGAGAGATTCCCAGGTGTTACAGACAGCCTTAGGCAAAAAATGAGGTGTGTCACTTGGACTGGTTCTGCTGATGAAAATTAGATTCACATAAGCTATGACACAGTTATATAGATTGAGGAAGCATGTATATGAATGCCAACAGAGTGTAAAGTATTTATAGGAAAATGAGCTTTCCTGCTTTGTGATGACAGGATTAGGTAAGTGTGTTGGCTATACAAATGGTACTGATACTGGTTCTTCCACCCTCCCCAAATGCTATTAAACCTCTGAATTTTGGGGCAAGGGTTGAAGTGGGAATAGGGGGAGGAGTGCTGGGAGCTGTGACTGGCTTCTCAGATGGCTCTTTCTGCTGTCTTCGTAGGAGGAGGTGCAAATGACAGGATCCTTCCCAAGACAACTGAACTCTGGAGTTCAAGAAAAGTGCTGTCACCTTCCACATACCCCCTGACTTGGTATCATAGAATCATAGAATAGTTAGGGTTGGAAAGGACCTTAAGATCATCCAGTTCCAACCCCCCTGCCATGGGCAGGGACACCTCACACTAAACCATATCACCCAAGGCTTCATCCAACCTGGCCTTGAACACTGCCAGGGATGGAGCATTCACCACCTCCCTGGGCAACCCATTCCGGTGCCTCACCACCCTAACAGTAAAGAATTTCTTCCTTATATCCCATCTAAACTTCCCCTGTTTAAGTTTTAAGCTCTTACCCCTTGTCCTATCACTACAGTCCCTAATGTCCCTCCCCAGCTTGTGCTATAATGCAAGGACAATCTGCTAGATGTTCTTTAAAACGTGCTCTTTGCCTTTCTTAGTTTGTTTATCGTAGGTATTGAATAAAACACTCCTGGAAATGAAATGCCATCTCATTCTCAAGAAGGACAATGAATAAAGGTCATGTACTGGTCAAGAAGAGGTGATGTCCACTTCCCAGCCCTTAGGGTTTGGTTGCTTTCGTAGGTGTTGTTGCTCGATCCTGATACCTAAGAGGAAGCAGAAACAGACTGAAACCAAAAGAAACCTGAGTATGCTTGGGGCTGGTAGGGGGAAAAGGGGTAGAACTGCCTCTTAGCAATTGTTTCTGAAGGAAGGCACTGTTGAAGGACTTGGTGTACAAGAAGAGAAAGGTTTCCAGATGATCTAAACTAATGATGATGTCACTTTCTCTTCCCATTCCTCAGTCTCTCCATGCACTGGTGTTTCTTATGCTGGATGTGGATGCAGAAACAGATTCTCAGTCCCATTCCTCCTTCCTTTTCAATTTCTTCAGTTTCTAGCTGTGTTCCTGGGTTGACAGCTGTTACTGTAGGCCTCTGTGTGGTTGTGTGACTGTGAGTGACTACGGGCCAGTTTAGGTTGAAATAGCTTAGGAAATACTCATTTCACCTGGACTGAGCCATTTCTGGATCAAGCTGCTTTCCTGGTCCCTGGAATAGAGCAAGGAGGTGCTGAACCCTTCCCACATGATGACACAGGGCACTGCAAGCAGGACAAAGGTGATGATGTAAAGGAAAAAGCTTTTCAGTAGAAAACACTGGAAGTGGATGTATGCCTTTACTAGTTTGGTTCACGCTGTTCATCTTGAACTGTTCACATTTACAGGGAGGCCTAATTCTACTCTATGGCTAAACAGCAGGCACAGCAAATATCACTTGCCAACTGTTTGGACCAGTCACAACTGGTGGCAAAGTATATAAAGGGGCAGTTCTGGCTCACGGGTATCTTAGATCCAAAACTGGTTCTTAACAGAGCAGTGAGAGAGCCTTTTTCTTGTCTATGGATGTGAACTGACTGATCAAAGAGGAGTGTGATAAGAGTGGGAGTTAAATAATCACGAGGTCTGACGGCAAATTCATTTGACCCTTGCCTCTGGAAGTGAGGCACTTGGAATAACAAGTGAGGAAGGGCTGGCTGCATACTCCTTGCTGGGCAAGGACCTGGGCTACACACAGCATCTTCTCCAGGGAAGATCTGTTACAGTGAGGCTACAGGAGAAGGGAAAGAAGTAGAATCACCTATGTCAGGCAGGCTTACTGCTAGTTAAGCCTTACTGTGGCTCAGGATGCAGTTGCTTATAAATTCAAGGCCAGGCTGGATGAGGCTTGGAGCAACCTGCTCTAGTAGAAGGTGTTCCTGCCCATGGCAGGGGGTTGAAACTGGATGATCCTAAGGTCCCTTCCAGCACAAACCATTCTGTGATTCCAGTAAAAGGCTTATAGCTTTTCTGCACGGTCATGCTGAGCCAGTTCATACAATTGAACTTTACTGACAAAGTTTCCTGCCTTAGGTAACAGTGCTGCAATTCTGCCTCCTTTTTTTTCATCCCAATCAGGAGTGATGTCTTACACGGTGACCTTGGAAACCTCCTCGTGGTTCAGCATCGGAGCCACTCCCTCCAGCTTGCTGTTCCAGCTGATGTCAGCCTGTTGCTCAACCTGCACCTCCTGACTTCAGAAATGCTTTGTAAGAGAACTCACTGCAGACAATTCCTTTCTGGGCTTGATTTAATATCTTCAAATTAGGCACAGGTTTTATAGCCCATGCAGTTTTGGGTACATATGCCCTGGCCCTGCAGGTGTGAGGAAGCATCCTCTGCTTTCAGGAAGGGTGTTTTCTAGCTCTCAAATATAAACCATATACTGTGGTGTATATGGTATATATAGCTCTCATGGATCTGTCTGAGTTATTTGAAACAATTCGCTTCTTGTTCCCCTCTCCTTCTGCTTCCCATTGCTATGGAGCTGGGCCACCACCCCTCATTCCCAGCATGAGAGCATAACCTGAATGCTTGAGCTGATTGACCAACCTGCTGTTCTCCCACCCTGTACCCAAGTCTGGAGCCGTTAGATCAATCCATTAGCAAAGCCAAGCTTAGAAAACGACCCAAAATGGTTGATTTTCACTCTTCTTCTTCATGAGCTGAGCTGGCCTAGAGAGACACTGATGAAGCTAGTGTGGTGTAAGCCAGGTAGCTGGAGACAGGGAAAAGAGGCAAATAAGGTGTGTGTAGGTCTCTGTGTGAGTGTGAGGATTGCTGTCTCCCCTTTCTGACAGCCTTAAGCTGTGTGAATGTTTCAGCAGCATGCTGTAGCTTTACTCCAAGCTTACTCCTTTCCTTCACAATGGCTTCTAGAATCAACCAAGAGCACTGAATAGAAAGCAGGAAGTTCAGCCTGTGCTAAACAAGTGTGGAGGGGAAATCTTGTGTTTTTCTTGTTGCACTGGAAAGTTCCCAGTTTGAGTGGTTTCAGTCTTGGTCATCACTGCCTATTTAGGCAGGTTTGGGGCAGTGTGGCCATGCATGACTGAGCAAGCCTGCTCATAACATAGAGCAACTGGGTGGAAGAACTGATTCCTTAGACCAGACAGAGCATTCCTCTGGTTGTCTTGAACCTAAAATGGAGCCTGCTGCTATCCTAGAAAAATCTGGGTGTGCTGCAGACTGTCATCTTTTGCTACTGATAATAGCAGCTTTTAGCAGGAGTATCTTTCCAGCTGACCAAAACCACAGGGCAGCATTAGCACATGGCCAAGGTTTAAGAGGCCAGTGGTTTAGGGGTTCTTCCTGTTTCAGCAGAACATTTGCTATGATCTGAAATAGCAAGACATGATTAAGAAGGAGTTTATATACCTCTTTCTATAGCATACATACTCCTAGAGCTGTTCTTCTGTGTTATCTGGCTGCTTGCATGGAGTGGGTGGTCTGTTCTGTAACTGCTTTATTGGTTGGTGGAATGTTGTTATCTGTGGATATGGCCCAACATCTGCTGAGTTGAAGACAACTTAGACATGGTCTTCATATCTGATCCTGTGTGTTAATACCAAGGCCAGGTCTTGCCCCACTAGACCCTGCTGACCATCTTTCACATGTATTTCTCTCTGTCCTTTTCATTGCTCCAAAGGCAGCCCATGTAGGAGCAGATGCAGCATCAACGTGAATTTGACCATGCTGCCAAATTTCACCTTGCTGCCAAGGGGTTGGATGTGGCTTAGGAGGACACTACACCCAGCAGGAAAGGTGTGTGTTTGTGTGTGTGGAGCCTGTGGAGTTGTGGCTGCATCTCAGCTGCATAAACCACATGGGTGTCTTCAGTGCCCCTTTGCACCACAGCAGGAACCAGCTTTTCCCATAGAGAAAACTCCCTCTTCTTTCAACCTCACCAACCTATGATTTGCCTCTGTAGAGAACATGCTTCTGGTTCTTCTAAGCCACTAAAATAATCTAATCTCTTTGCTTTCTCTAAATAAGCCATGAAATGAGTTCCTGGAGAGACCTCTTCAACATCAGCAGTGTGGAGGTGCCCTCCCCATCAGCATGTCCTGCCTGAGAGAGATCATACCATGGGCCACTGCTTGTTTTTCTGGTGGAGCTGGTGCTTTATCGGGCTGGTGCATGTTCCTTAAGCTGGTGTTTGTTCTTTAAGCTGGTGTTTAACTGCCAGTTCCATGTAAAAGCTTGTTTCTTCTCATCATGCTTGAAAGCATTTGCCTGCCTGCCCCTTTTTGGGTGGCTAAATATAATAGCAACCACCACCTACTCTGGAAGGCTTAATGCTGTAGAATGTCTGTTCCAACTTGATGCTGCACAAACTGCCAAAGTGGCATCTTGGGGATGAGCAATAATTACACATATGAGCATGTAATGGCAGATGGAGAGCCTGGTTTCTAGACAGAATCACGGGATAGGGAAGCTTTGAAAGCTGCATGGTTCCATCTCAAATATTCTGTATTGCTGCTTTACTTCCCCCACTAATCCCTGTCTTCTTGCTGACCAAGTGCAGGGCCCCCACTAATTCTTGTTTGATAACCCTACAACGTGCTGTGGCACTGTACTGGGAGCCTGTGGGATAGAGGGGATAGATATCTGTTTGAACCTTGTCCAAGGTGGTGATCCTGCCCCTCTACTCTCCTCTCATGAGACCCCACTTGCAGCCCTGTGTGCAGTTATGGTGTCCTCAACATACAAAGGACACAGAGCTGTTGGAGCAAGTCCAGAGGAGGCAACGAGGATGCCCAGGGGCTGGAGCAGCTCCTGTATAGAGCCAGGCTGAGAACATTGGGGCTGCTCAGCCTGGAGAAGGCTGCATGGAGACTTAAAAGCAGTTTCCAGTGTCTGAAGGGGGCTACAAGGATGACAGAAAGGGACTCTTCATAAGGGACTGCAGTGATAGGACAAGGGGTGATGGGTTCAAACTGAAACAGGGGAAGTTCAGGTTGGAGATAAGGAAGAAGTTCCTTCTTGGGAGGGTGCTGAGGCCCTGACACAGGGTGCCCAGAGAAGCTGTGGCTGCCCCATCCCTGGCAGTGTTCAAGGCCAGGTTGGACACAGGGGCTTGGAGCAGCTGCTCCAGTGAAAGGGGTCCCTGCCCATGGCAGGGGTTTGGAATTTTATATTAAGGTCCCTTCCAACCCAAACCATTCTATGATTCTATGAAACATTACATTTTGCCTATGTATCCTGCTTGGAATGAAACTGCGCAATCATTCATGAAGGCTTGAACACCTACCAGTGTTTTGCAGGGAAATTCATGATAGGAAGGAGGTGATTTGTGGTGTATTGAGAAATTTCCCTGCGGTTGTTGACTTTAGTTGGGTGGTTCTGTTTGCAAGCACTGGGGTTTTTTTCCCCAGCTTTTTAGTATCTGTGGAAAAGAATTAAGTACAACAGAAACAGGGAATGTGAATGATGCTCACCCCCTTGTTTTTAAGACTCTAAATCTGAGAGGGGAAGGAAATGGGTCACACTACAAGAGGCTGATGACAGTATAGCAAATGCTGTGGATTATGGAATGTCAGTGCTGAACTAACTGTGGCTTTTGCAGCTTAACAAAGCTGTCTTGTGAAAGCTATGGTATGTTCACCTAGTACGCAGCTGTCACTGCATCAGAGCTTTGCAATCACAGGGAGCAGAGTTAGGCTTGAAATTGGGTTAAATGGGGCTGAAACATGCTAGTAAATTCACCAAGTTCTCCTTCTGGCCATGCCAGGGAAATGGAGTTACTGTATTAGCATGGTTCTTCCTCACTCTCGCCTCTAAGAACATTTTTTAGAGGCATGTTAAAGAAGAAAACTTGAATTCCAAGTGTATCCTGAACAAATCATCTCCTGCAGCACCTCATTCAGACACACTGTGTGCAAAATGTTCCCAAGAGAACTGGAACACAGCTTAGAAACTGTCTAAAATGAGTTCTATTTTACTTCTCTACACACCCCTGCAGCACAGACCCGTAGAGATGATTGTGTCTTCAGGGCTTATTTCCTTTAGCAGAACAGCTCAGTGTTCTAAGCACGTTTCTTAAAGTAACTTCAAGTATCCTTTGTCTTTCCTAGGACTGTGTTTCCAGGAACCAGCAGTTCTGTGTAACCCAGGCATTTGTATTACGTGCTGTGAGTACCCAGTGCAAACCTATTGCCTAAACCCTGCATTTCCCTCATCTAGAAATCCAGGCACTGAAATTACTATAAAATGTTTTTCCCCAAGAGCTAGAGGGGGAATTTGCAGTTAATTGTGGTTCCATTTTCAGGGTATCTTAAAAGAACAAGTGGAACCCAGATGTTTTTAACAAACTGGCTTTCCAAGCTCACAGTTGAGATCAGTGTCAAGTTTCCAGGCACATGACCAACCTCGGAGCCAAGTTTAGGGTTGCTTTTGTGTTTACATAAAGTCTGTGAGCTGAATTACACTGCTGTTTGTGGGTGGAATGGGAGGTCTCCATAGCAAATATTTGACTGGATGTACAGTTTATCTTATTTACAGGACTTTGAGCTTTGCAGAAAGGTTACTATATATTTGTTGATATAATACTCGAGACATATCCAGCTTTCTCTTGCTTGCTGGATGTGGAACAGTTGCTGTTTAACTGGGATCTGTTACTGTTCCAACCGGAAAACTAGCAATGGCAAAACCCAAGCATTTTAAAGCTCAAGGAGAACCATTTATATGGATGATAAATAAAACTTAGTGCATTCCTGAGCATTGCCCAACTGCAGCAAGCTCTCTCTGCTCATATCAGGGGAGCCCTCTTGCTGAAGGTCCAGCTGGCTGGCTAAGTCACATGCTAAGTTTTAGTTCAAGGATGATATCAGCAAAAATCCAGCTTCTGTTTTTCACAGAATCAGACTCAATGAGTTTGGAAAAGACCTTTAAGATCATCAAGTCCAAGCTCAGAATTTACTTTGGGCAAATACTATTCAGCATTTGTTTTAAAGTCATGTTTTCAGCCCACAGTAAGATCACTGCTGTCATTTGGAAAGATAGGCACAAGCAGAATGATACTAAAGTGAGTGTAAGAGTCATGGAAACTTCCCCTTTTTTAATAGCGTACCCTACACCATACCCATTTCAGATGCTCTTGCCACATGGTGCTGTGCATGGCCCTATATGTGGAAACCCGCTGTAACCACATGTCTTCACCTCTTAAACCCCAGTCCAGGCTCCCAAACTAACTACTTACACTTGGCTAAGGCAGGGACTCTCACAGACAGACGGATGGACGCATACAGCATGTCAAGGGAGAGGATACTCCCCCTCTACTCCCTGAGAGTCCACCTGGAGTACTGCATGCAGCCCTGGGGGCAACAACTGTAACTTTCTAGAGAAGGCCATGGAGATGCTGTGAGGGCTGAAGCAGCTCTCCTCTGGAGCTGGGCTCTGAAGGGGAGACCTTAGAGCAGCTCCAGTGCCTAAAGGGGCTGCAGGAAACCTGGAGAGGAGCTTGGGACAAGGGCCAAGGGGAATGGCTTGAACCTGCCAGAAGGGAGACTGAGATGAGCTCTTAGGCAGAAGCTGTTCCCTGGGAGGGTGCTGAGGCGCTGGCACAGGGTGCCCAGAGAAGCTGTGGCTGCCCCATCCCTGGCAGTGCTCAAGGCCAGGTTGGACACAGGGGCTTGGAGCAAGCTGCTCCAGTGGGAGGTGTCCCTGCCCAAGGCAGGGGACTGGGACTTGATGAGCTTTAAGGTCCCTTCCAAACCAAACCAGTCTGGGATTCTGATAAACACACACATGATGCTGAGATACTCTGAGGTGTGTACAAGCAGAATCTTGGTGGATTTTTCTGCATCTAGGTATACCTTGTCCACTGTCCACTGGTTCTCTAACTTAATCATCTTCTTTATATAGAAACATTCATCAGAGAAGCTGTGATGATTTTTGCACATTCCAGTTGTCGTCTCCAGCTGTCTTGTGAGGAAGCTAAGCATTACTGTCTCTAAATTGGCTGGTGTTGGGGTCTATGCTTTGTAAGTTGTAAACAAGAGAGCTTGCTCCATTGTCTCTAATGGGATGTTATCCAAGGGAAAACAGAGATTGTCTTCAACAATTTGAAGCTTGTGTAGGCAGACAATACTCTGACTTTTGCCTGTGGGCAGCATGAAGGATGCCTCTACTTCAGACAAAGCAGCTGAGAGCCAGCATGAGTTCAAAGCACTGCTGTGTGTGCAGCTGAGAGGATGGATCAGTCCCTGGGCAGCTGCAAGCTGGTATGTGAAAGTGTACTGAAAGAAGAATTTGAATTACCAGGCTCTTTTTCCTATCTTTAGTCTACTGGATTTCAATGAGAAAGGCCGGGATCCTCCCTCTAATTCTGACAGTTTAATAAATAACAGTCAGGCATGCAATTAACTACTACCTACTGAAAATAATATGATAGTAGTGTGTGAAGTGTTATAAGGTGCAACAAATGAGCTTGCCATTAATGTGAATGTCATTTGACGTGCTGTCCAGCCTGAGTGTGGCAATGCTGTTAGCAGCCTTCTTCCTAAGAATGCTTATAAAGGCACAAAAAGCATGAGATAAAAGGTGGCTTAAACCAAACCATAAGAAAACAGCATGAAATAAAGTAAAAATTAAAGCACAATGTGACAGTAGTTTGAGAGAGTGAGTTGCAGTTGACAGAAAAGGTCTGGCTATGGCTGAACTTAAACTCTTATAAGACCAGAACACTGAGAACTCTTCACTTCGGTCACAAAGATACCATGACACATGGCTGCACAACCCAGTGTTTCCTCTTCTGGCCACATAAATCTGCTGTCATCAAAGATAATGTGCATTGTGCAACTTGCAGCTGATCCAGAAAGCAGAATATAGGACTTCCCTAATCTTATTAACATTAAATCACGGGTGGCTCAGCCTGTCCAAGCTACACAGGAAATATCCTTATTATTAATGCAATTTCTGTTATTTTGCTTACAGACTGTGCCATTGCACAGCCTTGTCATAAAACAATTTGTAGGTCCAAGGTTAGTCTTTCTGGAATACTGAGATGTACTCTGCAGTGAACCACCAATATCACAGAATCAACTAGGATGGAAAAACCTTTAAGATCATCAAGTTCAACTGTTATCTCAAGATTGCAGAGGCCACCACTAACCTGTGTCAATAAGGGCCTTGTCTACATGGTTTAACACTTCCATGGACAGTGATTCCACCACTGTCTTGGGCAGCCTGTTCCAATGCCTGACCACCCTTTCAGGAAGGAATTGTTCCTAATCTCCAGTCTCAACATCCCCTGGTGCAGCTTGAGGCTGTTTCTTTCTTCTTGTCCCATCCCTTGTTCCTTGGGAGCAGAGCCCAGCCCCTCCTGGCTCCATCCTCCTCTCAGGCAGTTGTAGGGAGCCATCAGGTCCCCCCGAGCCTTCTCCAGACTGAACCCCCCAGGTCCCTCAGCCCATCCCCATCTCTCTTGTGCTCCAGGCTCTGCACCAGCTCCGTTGCCCTTCTCTGGCCCCACTCCAGCATCTCAGTGTCTCTTGCAGTGAGGGGCCCAGAGCTGAACACAGGATTCAAGGTGCAGACTCACCAGTGCCCAGTACAGGAGGAAAATCCCTGCCCTGGCCCTGCTGCCACACTGGTGCTGGTACAGGCCCGGATGCTGGGAACTTCTTGGATGCCTGGGCACAAGCTGCTCCTGCTCAGCTCCATCAGTCAGCACCCCCAAGTCCTTTTCCATGGGCAGCTTTCCAGCCACTCTTCCCCCAGCCTGTATGTATATACACACACACATATATACAAATCTATATATAAAGAATGTCAGGTTAAGCATGAGTCTGTGCTTCAGGAGTACAACTCCAAGCTTCTGGCAAGCCTTTTCAGCCAAACACAAGGTTTGTTTGAATTACCTGCAAGCTGGTAGAAATAGTACAGTATGAAAACAGTAATGCAAGTCTGCCCAGCCATTAAGACTTTTTATCTTTACATAAGCATTTGTGTGGGAGGAGAACAGGAGATTTCAAATGTACCTGGCAGCCTGAAGCGATAGGTATGCCCCAAGTTAACCTATAGATCTTAATTACTTCTGATGGTTAACTGACAGAAGCAACTGAAAACAGGAAGGCAAATGAAGCCATTGCCTGTGGTTGCTTCAGGCGTTCAGAGAACCTTGAGAAGCGCTGTTATGCTGACACAAGCCTTGTGCTGCCCTTCACACACAGACATATGCCTGTGCAGTCACGCAAAGGACACCATGCACTGCCGGGAAGGTTTAAACACCCATAATAGCTTAAAAGAGGAACTGGTTACAGGAAACTCTGTTTAATCCAAGTATACCGGCTCAGTAACTTGTAGTAAGAAGTAACTTAGTAAAAGCCAAGACTTTGTGAGCCTGATGTTATGGGATAATCTTGGTTTAAGCAGGATGTTTCTAGCCTTCAAGGTTCCACTTACAGAATCATAGAATCAGCTAGGTTGGAAGAGACTTTTAAGATCATTAAGTCAAACCATTGCCCCAGGACTCCCAAATTCAAATAATCTACTTGATATTTCAGAAAGGAGAATAATCCAATGTTTATTGAAAATAAACCACACAAACTCGAGTGCCTGCAGTGGTACTAAAAGTGGCTGAAATAATCATTATCAGAAGGTTCCATTTGACCTTTATCAATGACTTCTTTATTTGGTTACTCAGTTGTTCAGCCTGGAGAAGGCTCCTGAAGGGGAGACCTTAAAGCAGCTTTCAGTGCCTAAAGGGGCTCCAGGAAACCTGGAGAGACACTTGGGACAATGGCCTGTAGGGACAGGCCAAGGGGAATGGCTTGAACCTGCCCGAGACTGAGATGAGCTCTTAGGCAGAAGCTCTTCCCTGGGAGGGTGCTGAGGCGCTGGCACAGGGTGCCCATAGAAGCTGTGGCTGCCCCATCCCTGGCAGTGCTCAATGCCAGGTTGGACACAGGGGCTTGGAGCAGCTGCTCCAGTGGAAGGTGTCCCTGCCCGAGACAGGGGCTGGAACTGGATGAGCTTTAAGGTCCCTTCCAACACAAACCCCTCTGCTGATGTATAGCAGCGTCTGAACTCACTATAACCTTCTATCCCACACCTCTCCATCAGGCCAACATCTTATCTGAAGGCAAGAAACGCTGCTTTCCCACCAGCCTCTGTGCCTGCGGTGGTGCTCACACCCATGGCACTCCTCCCCAGTGCCACCAGCCAACCCCCCCCAACATGGCCGCAGGGCGCACCTCTGGGTGAGGCCTGCTCCCTCAGGTGAGGCCAGAGCCCCGAGTTCTGGCACACAGACACCCCGGGCCTCCACGTTTGGTCCGATACAGGGGTCACCTACACCGACGTGGTCTGGCCGCTAGGACCCCGGCCTGCCCCGAGGCCGCGGTGGCAGCCGCTGAACCTGCTGAGTCACGCTAGACCAGCAGAAGAGATGCGGAAGGGCGGAGCGTGACCGTGCGCGATGACGACAGCGCCGGTATAAAAGCGTCCTCGCGTCGCTGCAGGCTCTCAGAGCTCGTCGGTGAGGCAGAGCGGAGCGGGTTCCTGCTTCAACAGTGCTTGGACGGAACCGGCCGCGCTCGGGCCTGCCGCCACCGCTAACCACCTTCAGCACCCCGCCGGACTTCACCGACACACACCCCACCGAACGCCAGCGCCATGGCAGCTCCTCCTTCTCAGGTGCGTCAGAACTACCACCAGGACTGCGAAGCCGCCATCAACCGCCAGATCAACCTGGAGCTCTACGCCTCCTATGTGTACCTCAGCATGGTGAGTGGATCGGCGGAGAGGAGCTCGGACGGGGTGGGGTTAAAGGGAGAGGGGATGTTAATGGGAAGAGAGGGGCTTCGGGCCTACTCGAGCGCCGCTGGTAGCGGTGCGGGGGGGCTTAGGCCAGGCCCGGTGCGGCTTCTCCCCCGAGACACCGAGCCCGCCCTGTGTTTAGGCCCTGCTGGGGGGGGGGGGGGGGAGGCGGGGAGAAACCTCGCAACCTCAGTGTGAGGCCTCCCTGGGGAAGGGGATGGGTATGAGGGAAGGGACAAAGGCTGTGGCTGTAAGCCTGCAGACCCCCGGCGCTGCCCGCTCTACACCAGGGGTCCCGCACGGTGCCCCGGTTGGCTGGCGGGGAGCGGGGTTCCGAGTGCCGGGTGGTGCCTGCGGGCGCAGCCACGCTCCTCCTCCCCCCATCGCCTGAGGGGCGTTCTCAGCCTTCCCTGGAGGTGGGGCGGCCGCTTGTTTCCTATAGGTGAGGCCTTTATCTCGGTGCCGGGCTGCAGTTACACGTTAACCGCGCTCCGGCTGTTGCCCTTGGCGGGTTCGTTATCAGCACAGCTCAGCAGCTTCCAAGCGGCGCTGCCCTTGGGGCTGGGCTGGATAGCAGGAGTTGAGTAACGAAGCGATTGGCACCTTTCCCACAGGCGTTCTTGTCTCTTGAGGCGAGGTTTTTCATAGTCCATAGTTCGAAGTGAATTAGTAGGAATCCGGGGCTTCCTTGGCTCTGTGCTCACATGCTTCATGTGGTGTGAGATTCTCATTTTAGCCATAGCAGAAATGAGTAACTTCGGTGCAACCAGCAGCTCTGCGCAGCAATCCTTGTGATTTAGATGTTCAGGTAACTTGAGACTTTCTGGTGATACGGTAGTAAGTTGTGACATGGATTTGTAGGGCTTCACAGCTTGCTTCTCTTGTCACTGTGAAGATCTGAGCCTCAGGAGTTGCATGTAATTATGTTGGTGGATGATAGTGGTGCACAAACACCAATGTGTTTCCTCCAACCTCCCAGGCAAGCTTCTGGTGTAAAAGCAGAGATTTCTGCAGCAGTTTGGTTAAATAACTGGCATCTGATACAAAGCTTCCCATTGAACCTCCCTAATGTCTCTGACCAAAGAACAGACAAGCAGTGTGATGTCTTCTAACTGCTTTTACAGGTTTTTGGCTTTCAAAAACAAGCAGTCTTGTACTTGCTGTTGAAATATGTTATTTAGTTCCTTTTGTCTTTTAGATGTGTTCTCCCCCCAAAAAATAGGAATTGTACTTCATTACCTAATCCCTGATAAGCATGGGGAGCCACAGGAGTGGCAAGTCACCTTGCACTTGGTCACCTTTATCTGGCATTTCAAGTCAAAGCATCAACTTATGATCATTGTAAACAAACTCAGGCAAACAAAAGGAGCAGGAATATTCTTCCTCCTTGAAAAAGGCTTTTCAAGTCTGCTGTATCTCAGGCATTTGAGTGATGCTCAGAACAGTAATCTGTGGGGTGTGAGGTTTTCTGTATCTTCAGAACTGAACCAGAAATAACATTTATTTGTGTACATGGTAGGCATACAGGTTAAGATTTAATCCTGGTCAGGAGAACATAACTTTCCCCTAAGGGAAGAGTTTTGCCAGGCTCCCTTGATGTCAGTGCTGCTGCTGGCCTTGGACTCCAGCTACCCTGAAAGCAGGGCTGATAGGGGGCAGATCTGAAGTTGCAGTGTGCATTTGACTTTGTGTGGTTGCTGGAGTGAGGCTTGGGGGCTTGACTGTATGAATTCTTATTTTTCAGTCCTACTACTTCGACCGGGATGATGTGGCTCTGAAAAACTTTGCCAAGTATTTCCTGCATCAGTCCCACGAGGAACGTGAGCATGCTGAGAAATTGATGAAGCTGCAGAATCAGAGGGGCGGGCGCATCTTCTTGCAGGACATCAAGGTAAGGAGTGGAGCTATGGGTTGTCCTGTTTAATCCAGAACCAGGCTTGTGGCCTGTCTCTATGCTGGAAGGGGATTAATTTCCCTGTGAGTCTTCTCCCAGAAGCAGCTGACTGTACCTAAACATACTGCATTGCTGTGATCTGTGTGGCACTCAGCCCAAAATCTAGAGATGGCTAGTAAATTGATAATTGGCTGATTGGCCAATAAAAGGTACTTGTGTGAGAGGAGGATACCTGGCCCTAGGTGGTTTGCTGTGGGGTGAGGGTAACTAGGAGCGCAACTGGTTCACCTACCTTAGATTTAGTGGTGTTAGCTATGCTTGTTTTGTAGAGAACTCAACTGCCTTGTCATAGGAACATGAAATGTCAAGTCTGCCATTGCTTTTTAAGCTCACTGAAAGGTTTTGTGAAGTTACTTTAATGAGATAATTTGGAACAGCAGAAAGCAAGCAGTGTTGTGAAGCCAGTTTAGTGCAACATAACTCTTCATTGGGAAAATGGCAAACAAAACAAGTGATAGGCTTGTGGGAAGAATTCCCTTGCTTTACTAGTAAGTGACTGCTTGGAAACACCAGACTCTACTAGGCAGTTCTGAGCTGAAAGTTAGACTTGCCTGCCCTGGTGTCTTAACTGCTTTGTTTCTGTGACTGTGGCTGCTGCCTAGTTACATAGGCAAATGCTTAAGCCATTAGGTTTTAACAGGAGGAGGAAAGCAGTAGCTCTGTTAGCTGTCTTGCCTACAAGAAGAGAACCTGGGGAATGGGAACAGATCTGGGACATGCAGTCCTGTTCTGAGTGTGCAGTGTGTACCTGCCAAATGTTTGAAGATGCCTAAATGCCTGAACTTGCTCTAAACAGGCTTTGAGACTGATCTGAAAGACATTGCTCCTTACTGGTTTCTGGGTACTTAAGAGAAATTATGGTCATGTGCTTTTCCCTTCTAGAAACCAGATCGTGATGACTGGGAGAATGGACTGACTGCAATGGAATGTGCCCTGCACTTGGAGAAGAATGTGAACCAGTCACTGTTGGAGCTGCACAAACTGGCAACTGAAAAGAATGATCCACATGTAAGTGGATGCTGAAGCTGAGAATGGAGCTCTGCAATTGTCTGTGTGATAGTGTGGGTATGGGGGGAAGTTTTGTGTCCCTGATGTTACTGAAGATGGAAAAAGTATGTGACCTGATGGTATAGCCTTTCCAAAGGGAAACGCTGAGGTGTTCGCTTGTACCTTAACCATTTGGTAGGGTTGTTGCCATTTTCTTCCAGGAGGACTGCTTGCAGTTTGTTAGGGTGCCTGAGGCCCACCTTACAGAACAGTGGGTGCATGGCTTTGTGCAAACCCCACTGTCTCTCTCAGAGCAGAGAGCACTTGTATGAGCAGCATCTTGAAGAGAAGTATATAAAGCTCCACAAAAAAAATTCTTGCTTTTGTGGGGGATGCTTTAAACCAGTGGATGCCTGTAAAGGCTTTCTGTCATAAGGCTTTTTTGTCATCAAATTTTGGAGCTGCTTCTTCCAAGTGTTAAAAGCCCTGACACTTAAGAACACAGTGCCTGAAGAAAGCTGTGTTTTCACAGATAAAAGTTATTGGCAAGGCTGGATTGAGTCTTAGTATCAGGAAGGGATTTGTCATAGTACTCTTAGGAGTGTCCTGCCTAAGTTTTTAGGGACTTCTAAAAAGGAAATAACATAGTGGAACCATTCTACATATGTAAATCTTCATACGATGAATTCAAGTGATGTGCAGTGGGGGTTTCTAAATTTGTTTAGTAACTTTGCTATTGCTTCCCGTGGGGAGGCTTCTAGAGCTGATGTACTGCAGAGTTCTGGAGCAAGTGTGCTAGCTAAGGTTTGGTCCTGTTCCAGCCTTACCACGGCACAGCTAAAGGCTGCAGCTTTCAAATGCCATTCTGTGTCTGTAGAGAGGATAGGTAGGATTTCAGATGCTGCTGCAGCAGGATAAGCTGTTCCTAGGCCTAAATTCCAAATCTTTTTGTTTCCCTTTCAGTTGTGTGACTTCATTGAGACTCATTACCTGGATGAGCAGGTCAAAGCCATCAAGGAGCTGGGTGACCATGTGACCAATCTGAGGAAGATGGGGGCACCAAAGTATGGCATGGCGGAGTACCTCTTTGACAAGCACACCCTCGGGGACAGTGACCGTGACAGTTGAAGTCATGCCAAGAGCTACCCTCTGGGTTTCAGTGGGACTCCTACTTCACTGTCCAGCCATGCATGCATTTCCAGCTATCTAGATAAACAGTTCTTATACTCTTTACCAAATATCACCCCTCTTTTCTCTTGTGTTTTGTGTATCGCCCTCCATCCAATAAAGTGACTTGGTTCAAGTTGGATTTTGCTGTTTCTCTTGGTAGCAAGAGGCCTGCACTCGTGGGATTGTGCTCTCTAGTTTCTTTTGTGACAGTTGGCTTAAGCTGGGCATGAAGGAATCAGAGTCATAGAATAGTTAAGGCTAGGAAGGACCTTAAGATCATCCAGTTCCAACCCACTGTCACAGGCGGGGATGCCTCACCCTAGACCATATCGCCCAAAGCTCTGTCTAGCCTGGCTTTGAATACTGCCAGGGATGGAACATGGATGGAATAATATATTCCTTCCTATTCATTCTCTTACCTCTTATTGGAGGGATCAGATTTTACTTGCTTAGTGCTCTTACAAAAATAACTGGATTTCCAATCTAGTGTGATCCACTGCAGGAGTTTCTTGGTGATGAAAGTGATTTAAAAGCTTTATTCAAAGCTGTTGCCATAAAGCACAAGGAAGGGAAAGCTTGAAAATCTGGGCTTCCTGAGCTTGTCCCTGTGAATTTAGATGAAGTAACTGAAGGGGGAGGAGGATGTTAGTGCCTCACTTGGCATTGTGCCTGCCTGCCAAATGGTGCTATGCTTCTGAGTGGGGAAAATGTCCTGTGAATCCAGAGCTGAGCTGTGTACTGGCACCAGGCTGTGCTGGAACAGCAGTGTTGGAGGGACTGCCTTGGTGACACTATCAGCAGTTGCAGCAGGTGGTGGTGGTGTTTGCCAAGGTTTGTCAGTGTTGGGAAGGCAGTGAGTGGGCAGCTGTTGGGGAGGGATGTGGGAAGTGAGTTTGTCACATGCCCCCTGTGAAATGGGATGCTTTCAGCTGTTTCTGAAAACAGAAGTAGAAAAGCTTTGTGTTTTTTCTATTCTTAACTCCTATTGTTGCATGGAAACTAAAATGAGGAAATGAAGCAGATGGTCCTAGGCTTCAGCCTTACTTTTATTTTGTTAGGGAGGACAGTAAAACCTCAAAGCTCTATGGTTTCTGCTGCCATCCAGACAACTTACTCTGAGCATTGTCTAATCAGTGGCAGATGTGATGTGGAACTTCAAAAGGAAGCAATGTGTAGGACAAATCCCATTGCCTGCAGCCACCTGGTCTGTTCAGTAGACACTTGCCTTCTTCCATTACTTTTCCATAACTGGAAAACACTGCTGGGCATGACATTGAGGCCCTGTGAGTGCATCACAGTGAGCCTTGCTTCATTCAGTCCCTTTTTGTGGAGGATCTTGTCAGTAGTGCAAGTCCTGCCTGAGACTTGTAATGGGCCTTGTGACACACTAACATAAAGCTAACATTCTAATTCTTGCTGTGGTGAGGAGGGAGATACGTCCTTATTAATGTCCTTCTGTTTTGGGCTACACTTGCACTTCAGGTTCTTAAGGCTGGTACCTGCTGAGATACTGCTCTGCTGTTGTGTATCTGCAATATGTCGCACTCAGAGGTCTTTTGCTACAGATGTAGAGGGTTTTTTTGGTGGTTTTACTGGTGCAGCACTGAAGTTGTGTTTGCTGCTGTACCTGAGGTCAGTGACAGTGAGTCTTTAGTGCCGGCTTTAGCCTAGGCTGGGCTTTAGCTCTATGTTCCAGCAGTAGGTCTGGCTGTGCTGCCCTGTTTGGATGAGTGCCAGCATGGCCAAGTGTAAAGATACTGCAGTATTTCAATGGAACTGTGACTCTTGCTCTCTAGCCATACTGGTCCATCTGCTCTTCACCTGTGCTTTCACTGGTCTCCATGATCACCTCCATCAGCCCCACGTAGTCACCTTCAGCTAGAGAGATGCCAGAGTCATTGGGGGATGGACCCTCAGCTCGTTTTGTCTCTTTTGTAGGGGGAGCATTAGTGCTTCCATTTCCACTGTCTCTTGTGTTCCTGGAAACCTCTGCTGGATGCTGGTCTGGAGCACTGGCTGCATCTTCTAAACTTAAGCTGCAAGCATCAGGACCCATATTCCCCCTGTGGGACCTCTGCAGCACTGGGGATGTTACAGGAGTGAAGGAGAAGCAGAAAGAGGTGCTGCCTCCGGGGGTTTTGTTATTGGGGGTGTGAAAGTGCTCAGAATTTGGAGTAGGTGATGCTGTGCTCTCCAGGGATAGCCAGGGAGGGTGGGAAGCTTTCAAACTCTTCAGGCTCTTGAAGCTACCCTGCTTCTCATAGTCTGGGGACTCTGCCAAGAAGGGGAACTTAGGGCTGTCGGATGCTGTGGACTGAGCTCCTGGGCTTCCTGTGGTGGTACCTTCTTTGCCTTTACCGTAAGAGTTGCTATTTTCTTCTGCTGTTACAATCAGTGAGTCAGAACCTTTGCTCCGGTCTGTTGGCCAAATAAATGTTTCCTTTGCACCCGAGCCAATGGAGCTTTGGCTCTTATACACATCACTGACTCTGGAAGGGGAGGTACTGACAACATCCCTAAGAGAAGTTGAGCACGCAGCAATGCTAGAGAGTGCAGGAGGCTTCTTGCGGCCTTGGCGTCTAGAAGGGAAAATCATGGGGATGGAGCTTATGGGTGTCTGTGGAGCGCTGTAGAAACCAGGTCTCTCATAGAATGGAGTTGACATGAAGGCATCAAACTCTCTTAGTTTTCCATCTTCGCTGTCCCACTGTTCCTGTGAGCTGGAGTCTCCCCTTGGCCGATTGACGCCGCAGGGGCTTCCAGCCCTGCCCATGTCTTGGTATGTGTAATGGGAGAAAGGAGACGTGGGTTCTCTCCTGCGCAGCAGGTTCATCCGGGAAGAGGACCTGGAGAAGCTGGGTGACTGCACACCAAGAAGGCGGCCCAGGTGCCCCAGTAATGGTGTGGAGTGGTTGGCCTCCTCATTCTCTTTAATTTGCTCCAGGGGCTGGAACTCCATCTCTTCTTTCTGCATACTGGGGGGAGGCAGAGCAGGCTGTTAGGTTGCCACAAAAAGAGGTGGGGTTTGGGGAGAAGCTGCATGCTGCTGCCAGTGGCAAGCATCTCTTTCCTGTGCTGCCACTAGATATGTGTCAGGCCCCCCACAATAGGGATGCTCATGGTAGAGAGTGTGGAAAAGATGTCAGAGGCATCCTTGTAAGTGGAGAATGTTGGCTATTGTCTTTGGACAAGTCTCTTAGGGTGGGATTTCAGACTATGGAGGAAAATACTATTGCTTGCTCTTACTCTCCTGCGTGAGATCTGCTCTAAGGTGTAAATGCGGAATGTTCTGACACCCTGTGGCTGTGCTCACCTGATATCAAAAGTTGAGCCAAGGAATGATGGGCGCTTGTACTCAGCAGTTGCTGCAGTGTAGGGGGGCTGGGGATCAGGCTCATTCCAGTATAGGTCCTTCTCCAGAATGGGTAAATCCTGGTGCATCTCATCCACAGCCATAAGGGAGACCTGCAGGGGACAGCAGAAGTGTCATATGGGGTAAGCAGCATTACACATAGAATCATGGAATGGTTTGGTTTGGAAGGGACCTTAAAGCTCATCCAGTCCCAGTCCCCTGCCTCGGGCAGGGACACCTTCCACTAGAGCAGGATGCTCCAAGCCCCTGTGTCCAACCTGGCCTTGAACACTGCCAGGGATGGGGCAACCACAGCTTCTCTGGGCACCCTGTGCCAGTGCCTCAGCACCCTCACAGGGAAGAGCTTCTGCCTAAGAGCTCATCTCAGTCTCCCCTCTGGCAGGTTAAAGCCATTCCCCTTGTCCTCTCCCTACAGGCCCTTGTGCAAAGCCCCTCTCCAAGTTTCCTGGAGCCCCTTTAGGCACTGGAGCGGCTCTAAAGTCTCCCCTCTTAAGGAGCCTTCTCTTTTCCTGCTGAGGGGGAACACTGCGCTGTCCTCCTTCACCTTTATATCTGTTGGGAAGCTTTACACTCTCCTGCTCTCCTTGACATCTCAGTTTGGAAATCCTAGGCCCCTTCTTAACATGCAGCCACCTCAGGAAAGCACAAGGGTAATGGGCACTGCTTCTCCACCCATTGCAGGCATGGGAAGTGGATGGTGAAGGGCTGCAGAACTTTGCACTGACAGGGCTTGCTGAAGCCTTAGGTGTCCTCCTGCCTTGGTGTTCCTCTGCAGGTGAGGCTCGTCAGAGGACCCTGCTTTCACTTTACCTGCAGGTTCCTGTCGATGAGCCAGTTGGTTTCAAAGTCATCATCATCCTCTCCAAAAGGGTTGATGAGCTGCTCAGCCACCTGCATATGGAGAGCACATAGCAAAGGTCACCATGGTCATCCCTGCCCCCTTTCCCCACTGGAAGAAGACCTTTTGGACAGTCAAGCATTATATACCTTGAACAGAGCAATGTTGTTCCTCCCAAAAGGGATGGGTTAAAGCAGGAGGCTGGGTCAGATTCCAGCTCCACATGTATTTTCTTGGACTTACCTTTAACCAGCCAGCATAGAAGAAGAACTGCAGAAACGTAAAGACGGGCACAAAGAGATCTAGTTCATGGCCAGGATATGCTTTTTCTGGATCCAGGAACTGCCGCCCGATCAGACAAGCCAGGAAGAAGCTGTAAACAGCCACGGTCACCACCTGGGAAGGATGCCAGAGGAGCTTGAGTTCACAGCTTGAGTTCCCAGCCTTTCTCTTCAGTTCCACCCCACACATCTCCAAACAGCAACAAGCTGCTGCTGGATCTGTAGCCTTTTGAAAGCCTTGGATTCAGTTATCATAGCATCAGAGTGGTTTGGGTTAGAGGGGACCTTAAAGAGCATCTGCTTATGACAAGCTTCTCCTCTGCTTTCTGCAGGAAGAGGCATTTTGACTTTAAATATGCTCTTTGCCCTTTAGCTGTTACGTTGCTATGTAATATGGAATACACATATGTAACATGAAATACACTGTATGTCATTCCATGCTGTCCCTGGAATGACACCTGTGTAGGTATCACTGAAAGAAAGCAAGTGACATCGTGGATGGAAAGAGCTGAAAGGACTGACACGTGGCTCTGTGGTTGTTCTGCTGCTGAGGTAAGGGGTGCTGTGAGCTCTTTTCATTCCTGTCCTTGCCTCTCCTGAAAGCTATCTCGATCCCCTTGTGGCTCAGCCCGTGCTGTCAGGGCTGCTCCTTCCTTCCTGGCCCTCATGCTGGACCTTTTGTGTATTCACTTGCCTGCATGCCCAGATTTCACTGAGCTTTGTGCTTTTCTCTGCAATCACGGGACTGGAAACTTCCCCTTTTCAGATTAAAAGCAGCTGAGGCTCTTGCATGGTCTCTACATGTTATGAGAAAGAAGGCTCAAAACAAAAGCACCCAGCATCACGAGACTCTAGAGCTAGCCACGCGGTTCCTTGCAGGGCTGTTTGTGAAGGGCAGGATAGAGAGTGCTTGGAATGACAGTGTGGATTGTGCACTGCAAAGTACACGCAGATGGGTTGTGTACTGCAAAGATGTGCTATGATACTGCTTTTTGCTCCTAATGTGCAGAACAAAGGGCTGTGCAGAAATAGTTTCCCAGCGTGTTCCCTATTAACCTTCAGTGCCACGTGAATGGAAGCTGTTCCTATTTCACTGTGTAGTGCATTAGTGTTATCTGAGCAGCTGGATTGTATCTGACAAAGGAGCCAAAGCGTCTGTCTGGGTTGGCATCCAGGGAACTATTAGACACCTGAGAACATACACGCAGCACTCACATACATGGCACGACTCCATCAGAGCTGCCCTGCCTGCTTGGAGCAGCTTTGCTTGGCAGATGCATCTCAGCTCTGCTGAGTGGGAAGAAACTGATTCAGGGATGTGATCCCTGCAGCATGGTGCAGGAAATGGGTCTGTGTGTATCTGTGGTTTCCATGCACCCATGTGGCACACACACATCATGGTTAGGTACTCCTGGACAGTGGGCTGTTTTGAGTTAGGGAAATAAGGGCTGAGTGTGTGTTGCTGAGGTACATATGCGAGAGCACCAATGTGTGTAGGTGATGGTCCATGTGTGGGTCGGGTATGGGTGTAAATGGGGCATGGGGCAGTATGTGCAAGCAGGCAGTGGAGCCATGATATGATATGGTTTAGTGATGGTCTTGGCAGTCCTGGGGTAATGGCTGGAAGTGATGACCTTAAAGGTCTTTTCCAACCTGTTTGATTCTAAAATTCTAGAATAGGTGTGGGGATCCCTTCTCACCTGAGTATAGACCAAGGGGATGCTGATCCAGTCGTATCCATAGAGTCTCCCACACTGGCTGCGCAAGGTGTTGAGCTCCTGCAGTGCAGAAAAGGAAAAGCCTGTCAGTATAGCTTTGCATCTCCTCACTGGGGACACTGAGCATCTCCAGCCTCGTGCTCCATTCATGAGCCTTCATTGCTCCAGCCCATTCCCTCCTGCTCACACCTCCTCTGGAAGGTGGGGCTCAGCCTCACGCCAGCAGAGCACCAGGAGAGTCTCAGACTTGCCCTGAGGAACTCATAGCAGAGATTATCTCCTCCCAAAATGAGCAGCCAACAGGTTAAGCAAAGAATAACTCAGGAGCATCCATTTCTCTCTCCTGACTGTACAGTGAGTCTGGATAAATAGCCCAGAGGGAGACATCTCACTGCAGGTAACAGAAAGAACGTGGCCTTCTTTGCACATGAATACCAGGCAGGATGAGCTGCTCTGGACTTTCTCTACAGCTGCACAGGGATGGTTGCCAGATCTTGTGGAGCATGCCCACACTATCCAGCTTATCACACTAAGCCCACACTATGTGGAGCATCCCAGGACTATCCAAGAGTTTTCAATAGTGAAGTTTTCCAAAGAGACCTTGTTTTTTGGGGATGTTTTTGACCTCTCCTGGTCTCTTCCAGATACGTGCTTCCTTGTGGCTTTCCATCTGTATCCTAGAGACCTCCAGTGTAATATCCCTAGGGGCAGGCTTGGCTCACTGTCCTACCTCACCATTCCTATTCCTTGTCTGACTCTGGAAATCCCTGTAGTTCCACATAGGGGCCCAGGTGAGGATCCCAGATAGCTGCCTGTTGCCTGGCACTCACATTCAGGATGCCTTGGAGCAGTACACTGTCCCGGATCCTCCCCTCATTCCTTGCCTTCACAGCCAGGTTGGAGAACCACACACACGGGATCCAAAACTTGTTGTGTGGGGAATTTAAGCTCTCAAACTTCTTGTGCTCTTCTGGTGTCATGAGGCCTGTGTGGAAAAGAGTAGATGGGAGAAGGATGGCTGTAAAGGGCAGAAAGGAACTGATCTGGTCTGAAATGAAAACATGTAATTCTCAAGTGGTCACCTTGGCTCTCCTTAAGAATAACAGGGAATACTCAAGCACTGAGCTTTTGGGAGACATGTAGAAGAGGATGAGTCTTGTTAAAACATTGAGTTATAGAAGTGTGAAGGGCAGGATTTATCTCATTTCATTTCAGAAGTGTATAGCACATCTGACCAGGTCACAATCAGCAGGGAGATAAAGTACTGCTGAGGGTGCAATTGCTTGGTGTACATAGATGTTTGTTGAGAATGGGGTAACTCATGTCCTAAAAGTGCCTGTTTCTCTCTCTGGATTGCAAAGGGAAACCATCTGATTAGGGTTCTAATTGACATGTCCCTTTGAGGAGGGAAATGTCATATCTTGAGAAGCATCTTCAGAGAGGATTCAGGGAGCCCAGCCCTTGAGGTCTGAGGCTCCAGTTCTCACCTACCCAGTGGAAAACTGTTGCCCTGAGGGAGGACAAACATTCCACTTGGGAAGATCTGCTTGTGCTCTGCTATAGATCTGTGCACAGGGTCATTTACTACAGAGAACTCTTCCCACTTCCAGAGCAGGGTGAGCAGCTCCTAGTGAAGTTGCTGCACCATGTTACCCTAATGTGACCAGCCGGGGCTACCCTGTGACCTGCAGCCTATCTACATTGACAAACAGGATCTTGGCACTCTCCTTACGTATAAAAGCTTGGGTAGAGACACTTCATGTTTCAAACAAACCTTCCAGCCACTCTTAGGAGCATGCTGTGAAATAGGAAAACATCAACCATTGACGATTTCCCTAGAGCAGAGTGAGCATCACTGCAGACATCAGCTGAGCACAGTGCAGCACTCTCCCACCTCCAGTCTGGAGGTCACGAAGGCCTTTTCAGGGCTTTTTTGCCCCCAAACCAGCACCAAGGTGATGCTGTGTGGTGCAGAAGGCAGGACCAGCACTGACCTGCCCTCACGACGTGCTCCATGCTGGGGAAGCGCTTGTAGACAGCGGTGCTGACGGAGCGCAGGATCAGGACACTGCACAGGTTGCTGTAGCGCATGAGGGTGCGACGCAGGAGCCGCCCGTACTCATCCTCCCCATCCACATTGCAGGAAACCAAGTTCATGATCCGGTCAGGCCATGGGATACTCTCATACTGAGCCCACCAGCGGGACACCACCAGAGCCACGTAGAAACCTAGAGGTGAGCTGAGCACATTAGCTGCCCTGAAGGGGTGGGAGATGTCAATGCTTGTGTATAGGACATCTGGTTCTGCTCATACAGGGATGGATGCAGGCATGATGGTGGTGGGACACTGGCACAGGTTACCCAGAGAAGCTGTGGCTGCCCCATCCCTGGCAGTGTTCAACACCAGGTTGGACACAGGGGCTTGGAGCAAGCTGCTCCAGTGGAAGGGGTTGGGGTTGGAGCTGGAGGAGCTTTAAGGTCCTTTCTAACCCAAACCATTCTCTGATTCTGTGCAATTCAGATCTCCATGCTGAAGTTAGAGTCTGGATTTCATGGTTTATTTGGTGCTACTTGGTGCCTGCCGTCCTGGCAGAGCCCAGGGCATGCCAGCACATCTGGCCAGTGCGAGCTGTGTACTGGGAGCATACCTCATAGCTGTGACATGAAATGATGCTTGAAGAAGTTTGCAAAGGCAGAGGGAGGGATCTGCTGAGTGAATCTTGCCTGCCTGCAGAGCTATAGCAAACCAGGGAGAAGTGCTGCCTCTTTCCCCTCCCTGTGTGTTCACAGACAGAGCTCCTTACCCAGCACAAAGGACACAGGGATTAGCTCAGCATAGCTGTTGCAGTAGAGTGCCAGCTTCTCAAACATCAGCCTTTGGCTCTCATTCAGGATCAGCCTAAAAGGAAGAAACAGAAGCATCAGCCTCAAAGAAGAGTCTGTGCCTTGTTGCGCCTGCTGAGGTACAGGAGTCTGGCAAAGGAAGCCAAGGATGTGTAGTCAGAACACTGCCATGCCATGAGGATGCTGGGAGTGAATGCCCCTCATGAGCCCACCTCCCAAAATACCCTGCTGAGCAGTCCAAAGGAGCCAAAAAGGGTCACTGACAGAGAGCAAGTGATGCAGGTTGATGTCAGGGACTACCACTATTTTTGTACTCAGTGCTGTGTTGGTACCAAGGGTTTGACACAGAGCTTGGATGTGCACTGCAGTTCACTTCATACCCCACAAAATGTGAGCCCAGGCTCTGCACTTACGTGAGTCCCTGCCTCTTTGTTAGAGCCACTTCCCTGCTTCTGTGCTGCATCTATGATCAGCACAGAGCTCCCTCTTTCCTCACCAGGTTTTCTTTTACAACGGCCTGTAGGGATGGACCAAGGGGAATGGCTTGAACCTGCCCAAGAGAGGGGAGACTGAGCTGAGCTCTTAGGCAGAAGCTGTTCCCTGGGAGGGTGCTGAGGCGCTGGCACAGGGTGCCCAGAGAAGCTGTGGCTGCCCCATCCCTGGCAGTGCTCAAGGCCAGGTTGGACACAGGGGCTTGGAGCAGCTGCTCCAGTGGAAGGTGTCCCTGCCTGTGGCAGGGGTTGGAGCTGTGTGAGCTTTAAGGCCCCCTCCAACACAAACCATTCCATGATTCTATGAAAATCAGAGTGTCCACAGTTGCCCCATTACAGATCTGTGGTCTCAGGGCTGATGTCAGCTCTCAGAAATGTACCCAAGGCATTGCCTGTTGTGTAACAAGGGAAACTCTTGCCTGAAGCCCCTGGCTGTGGGCCATCTCCAGGACCAGTTCAGTCATGGTCTCCACTGATCTACACATTCTCATTCTATAGGTAACCATCACATGCACCTCATAATCACAGAGAAGAGAAACTGTGTTACTTCCCATGACAGAAAAAGGAGATTTATCAGCTGCCAAGCAGCATTGGAGCTATGAGGAAGCACCTTTCCTGCTGTACACAGAAGTTGGTGAGCAGGTTGCCAGCTCTTCTTCAGCAGGATCACTATCCCAACCCTGCACTGCTCAGTTGTCCTGCTCCAGGACAAGCTGAGAGTGAGGGATTGTGTTAGTGTTAATGTACAAGGATGCGTACCTGTAGACAAGACTGATGGTGAAGTAGAGAGAGATGAAGATAAGGAACTCTGAGTAGAGCAGTTTGTAGATACTTCCTTTCCATTGGAGCAGGAGCTGTGAGAAGGTGCCTAGGCGGGCGTCAGCCACACGGTTGGTATATGTCACTGTCATCACAGATCCTAGTGGACACAGAGTGAGCAGATGATGAAGCTGCCAGCAAGCTTGCATAAAGGGACGCAACAGGGACACTGGCAAGCAAGACAGATGGAAGAAAGGAAGAAACAAGTTAGGACCAAAAGACAGGTAAGATAAAGTCAGTGACATAGAGAACCAGGAGGAAATTTATGGTATGTGATGGATTTTATGAGCTTGCCATCATTTTCCCTGTCTTTGAGCTGCATGTGGGCAGGACATAGTGATGGAGAATACAATTTCTCGTAGAGTCCTTGGTTCTTAGTGTTTGATGGTCAGCATCCAAGTTGGGGTGGGAGGTTGGAGGGGATAAAGCCCACATATAACTCCCTCCCACAGATCCCACTCCCACAGCTGTTTAAGACTAATTCTCAACATCACAAACTCCAAAGTTTCTTACCCCACTTATTTATTTTTCTTATGGTATTTGCTTCAAATATGTTGTTTCTGTAACTCATTGGGGAAAAAATTATACCCAGAAAAACACCAAATGAAAGCAAAAAAATCCATAAAGGAGAGATTTCTTGGTACCAGATGAAGGTACCCCTGGAGATCTGATAGGTTGTGTAGTTCTTGCCCAACAAGTATAGCTGCTAAATATAGGCTGAGGGCTCTACCTGGACTATGCTGGTCCCATTCCTGCAGGCAGAGCAGCTCTCCCTGTTAGAGAGCTGAGGGATGGAGTTTGGCCACAGATTCCATGAGCTCCACCCTGTTTCCTTCAACCATCCTTTGTGCAACAAATCACAGTGGATGAAAAAAGGCATTCAGGCTTGTGAAATGCTTCCCAATCCCCATTACAGCATCCCCATTTCACTTCTAGTTTCACCTCAGATAAATAGAACAGAGTCATAGAATCAGCTAGGCTGGAAAAGAGCTTTAAGATCAAGTCCAACCATTATACCAGGAGAGCAACCAAATAATTCTTTAGCAGCAATTCACAATCAGACCAGTTAATATAAATCACTAGTTTAATCCATGCCAGGCAGGGAGGTGAATGATCCATTGGTTTAGAAATAATTATCCAGTGTGAGACTATTGGTATTTCTACATCTTAATAGGTTACCAGGACGTTACACAGACCAGACCTTACTGCTCTGTAGGAACAGTGGAAGGCAGGTAAGTTTGTGTCCATACTCCTTTTTTAAGCATTTTAGTGAAAGATCTACACTTAGCAGGGGGAAAACTCAGGTCCCAGTGAGCTAGTGCTGTGAAATAAACCAGCAAAGCCTATATCAAATAGCATCTTTGTCCTGCCTTTGGTTTTTTGGTGCTGCTTCTCCTTTGGGATTCCCTGTCTTAACTTCCCCACAAGTCCCCTCCCATGGTTATATTGGAAGAGTAGAGCTGGTACCTACCCTGCCCTCTTTCCATACATATTTCTGGCCAGTGCATGGGACTTAGACCTAGAGACTGCACATATGTATATGCTTAAAGGAAGCTGGCTCTTCCCTCAACACTTTGGGTCTTGGAAGTGCTCAGGGAGACTCTTTGTTGCGTAAGTCAAATAGAGATTCACTTTTTACCAAACATGGGAAACTTCAGCTCCTGTCCATGTAAATAATGGATGTCACTCACCTCTCTGCTGTTCTGCTCCAGTGTGGGATACGGGGCTTTTCCCAGAGCTTTTTCCTCCTGCTCTGAATGGTTAAGGCACTTCCCTGCCTACCTCTGTGGGACTGCCCTGGAATGCCACTGGCACACTCAAAACACCATTTGGGGTCGAGGTACGTGAGGGGATGTGACTCACTGCAGCCACAGCACTGCCACACCAGCAAGCTATGGGGAGAAAGAACCAACAAGAGCCATCCACTGTGTGGTACCAGTACCCCAGGGAGCTGCTGTCTGCCACTGCCTGCTATGTCTGAACTAACCATTGCTCCTGAAGATCGACTGACATTAATTAGACTTCAACAGCAAGCTTGCATCAGGTGCATTACCCACCACACAAGACAGCAGATAGACATGAGCAGAGATGGGGAACAAGCAGATTAAGTGAGAAGAGGTCGTGGACAGACAGAAGGATAGATCTTGAAGGAATCTACCTGCTCTCGGAAGGACAAGATACTCACAGTCATGGGCTCCTGAGCTGCATCGGAGGCTGTGGAGGTTTGGTCCCACACGTGTCCTCGCTGGGTCCTTTGTGGCCCATGCCACGTCCCACCTCCTCGTCCCCCCTTGGCTCATGGGGGGGATTGAACCTGACAGACACGGTGTGTTAAGGAGCCTGAAACCCACTTGGGAGCTGCAGCCGGTCACTTGATGCCATAATCCTTCCTCGTTACAAAAGAGACTCTGTTGTCTTTTGCCCTGTTCCTTTCTAATCTTCTGAGTAAGCTCTGAGTGTTTATAGAGGCGGCAGGAGCAGGGGGAGGCAGGGCTGGCTGCTCCGAGCTGCTGCTGCTAACTCCTGGCACAGCCATGGGGACTGCCAAAAGAGAGGCATTTTCCCTCTAATTCTTTCCTGTTTGGTCCCTTTCCCCGTGCCACAACCTCACAGGAGCCCCAGGAGATTAAGCAGGGATGGAATTTTCCACAAAGGCCATAAAGCGTGTGGCTCTTGGGGGCTGCACAACTCTCTTCCTTAGGGAAGCTCCTAGCTCCTTAGGTGGCTGAAACTCCTGGTCCATGCTCTGCCTGGCTGCCAGTGGATGTTTCTCTAGCTCCTCACTGTCCCTGGATGAGTTTGCTATCTCTTCCAGCTGTGGTTTGGATGCTGGGGACTTCCACCCTGCCACTGCCTCCCTGAGACTCTTCCCATGTGTTCACTTTGTTTTCCACCTGCTTCTCTAGCACTGCTCTTTCCTGCACGCCATCCTGGGAAACACTGCTCCTTGCCTTTGTCCTTAAGCATCCACCAAGCCAGGGAACTCCTTGCCTCTGTCAGGTCTCAGTCCCTTTTCTCTTTCCTAGTTGCTGCTCTGAGCCTGAATCACGGAATGGTTTGTGTTGGAAGGGACCTTAAAGCTCACCCAGCTCCACCCCTGCCACAGGCAGGGACACATTCCCCTAGAACAGCTTGCTCCAAGCCCCTGTGTCCAACCTGGCCTTGAACACTGCCAGGGATGGGGCAGCCACAGCTTCTCTGGGCACCCTGTGCCAGCGCCTCAGCACCCTCCCAGGGAAGAGCTTCTGCCTAAGAGCCCATCTAAAACTGTTAGCTTAAGGTAAGCCATAGTCCTGTCTCACCACCCAGACCCAACTTTATAAGTGTGGTCCTGACCCCCATCCCTTAGCCAGCTGTGGGACACTGGACAGGGACCTCAGGTCTGATCCATGCAGATAAGACTCAGGTTCCTCTGAGAGGCTCTGTGAGCTTTTATCACGTCTCTTTCCAGGAAGCAGGCAGCAAAGGCTCAGAGGGAGAGGAAGTCACACCAGTGACATCCAGTTTTAACTCTGATAGGCTCTGGTATGTGGGGCTTCCTCTAGTCCTGATTCCTTTCTGACAAAAAGACCTATGGAGATCTGAATTCTGCTAATCTCTGGGTAGAAGCTGCTCTGTATTGTATCCCATGATATGCAGAAGGACATGGGGACACATCTGGTGGGAGTAAGCTATCACATCTGGCCATGTAACTGGGAGGTTGCCACACTATGCGTTAGGAGAATGGGTATAACTGCAAGGGGGAATGATAGCCCTGGAGCACTTGGCCTTACCAAGATCCTTCCTGCAGGAAATCTCTTCATCCCTGGGATGTGCTGCAGCTCCCTGGCCCTGGAGTCCCCCTGCCACAGATGACTTGCTCTGGGTGGGCAGATGGCAAAGCAGAAAAGGCAGCATGATGCTTATACAGCATGAGATCCAGACCCGGTACGAGAAACATCAGCACCTCATGAGAGAGCTCAGTGCCTGAGCCCTCATCTCTACACCATAGCAGGGGACAAAAACGGTTCAGGTGAGACATTTGCTGGAGCTGTTGGGAACAGTTTGAGTGTTCCTGAGGACTCCAACATGAACCAATGAAACCTCATGTCTTGCTCTTTATGGCAGGATGTGCTGGCATCTGGGGACTCTGCTGCCCTCCTCTGAGAGCAGCTCAGCTGGCAGTTTGCGTGGTTCAAAGCTGCCCTGAGGACAACATGAAGTATTTGTGGAATTTAATATGGATGTGAACAACTGAGGAGCTTGGATCTCTTTTCATATCCTCTGGGGCCTCAGTCCTTGAGGAAGATGCTGGTCTGAAAGCCCACCTTGTGCAGAAGCAGGGGAGGAAGCAAGGAGGTGCTGACATCCCTCCTCAGCCTCACAGCCCTGGAACCATCCTCATGTTCTCCGTTTTCCAGATGAGCAGGGACACTGGCACCAGAGATGTCTCTCAAACTGACATTCCACCCTGGAATCTGGTGTAACTAAAAAGAAAAGTGGAAAGTATCTGAGGAGGGGCTGTTTGGCACAGACAGGATTTACTGAGCTTTGAGCTGGCTATGAATGTTTGAAGAGGATGCAGTGTAGTTGTTTCTTTCTTCAAGCACTATGTGCTGTTTTGACACAAGGAGGGGATATCTTGCTGCTCTATTGGAAGAAGCCACATCCCTGCCAGCCTCACTGCTTTTTACAAGTGTCTTTGGGGTATTTTTCCAGCTCTGTGGCTAATCTACAGCCATCTGGTAGCACTGGGCTCCCTACTCCTGCGAGGCGGAGTTGGCATATTCATGTATAAGCAGCCATGTGGGATGGCACAGACCAAGCTGTGGGATGCCTGGGAATCCTGGACAAACCACTCAGTACACAGGCAGCCTGATTGTATCTCATAGCCTTTTATTTGCCATCACTCCCTGACACATCTAGATATGTCTTTGCCTAGGAGAGATCAGTATATGAGCATGACATCCCTCTAGTGCTCTGAAGTTTCAGTGCCAAGCTCTTTATCTCCCTGCAAACCCAAGTCAGGGACCAATCAGGGGCTTGGAGGGTGATAAATCTCTACCTTTACCTCTGATGTTGCACAGTTCAGTTTGTAAGACATGAAAAGAAGGAAGGAATCCTTAGCAAGGTCCCCGTTTTCTTGCCTTAGCCACCGTGGTGGGGATCAAGTTCCATTTGTGTTGGTCCTGGGTATCACTTCTAGGGACTGCCTGCTACCTCCTTGCTGATGCTGTGGGAAAGATGCAGGACTAAGAAGTTTCTGTGGATAAATCAGCCAGCAGAAGGTAATACCCTCCTAAAGAGCTGAGGGGCAGCCCTGCTTTTGCTTTGAGCTTCCCAGCTGCTCTTTTTCCTTTTCCATCTGGTGTCTTTTCCCCTGGGTTCAGGCTGAGCCCTTCCTTCAAAGGATGCTGCTGAGCATGAGGTTGCTCTTTGTTAGCTGTGTGCAGCTGAGGAACAGCAGTGCGTCTGCTCAGGGCCATGATGTGGCGGCCCTTAAGCAGCATCTGATGCATCTGCCCTTTGCAGCATGCATCTGAGGAATACAGGACCCCTCTGCCCTGCTCTTCCGGCTTTTTTACAAGCTGAGCATTGTGCTTTTTCCATCTTTTCACCCTGTTTCCTGGAACAGGGGCTGCACTTTGCTGGGGAATCAAGGCAGATCCATGAAATTGGAGATCTTACACCCGGAGATCCCAGAGGACCTTTGCTGAAGCCCTTCCAGGCAGTGGAGCAAACACGCTGCACAGCTGAGGCAGGCAAGAGGGAGGGGAGAAAGTGGGTGGATGAAGCCTCGAGCTTTAGGCCATTTGTTTTCATTCCCATTTTCATGGCAATAACATCCGGACTGGGTTTGCTGGGTCAGGGGTGTAGCCCTGCTTTCCAAGTCTGAGATAATCCCTGTTTCTCTTTCCCTTCCCACCCTGGCTCTGGTTTTTCCTTTATTCCTCCCTTTTTTTGTTAATTTAATGTAGTAGAATCTGAATCCATAAGCAGACAAGGCAGCCCTGAGGAAGCCTGAACACTCTCCCATGACTGGGAAGCATCTGTGCTGGGCAGGGTGTCCTAGCCAAGAGCTGATTCTGTTCCTCAGGGTGGTCTCTCACCTTGTTTGAACCAAACTCAGGACTTTAAGTCCTGCTTTTCATTTATGACTCATTCAGAGGAAGACGTGGGCACTCTGGGAGGGAATATGAAGGATCAGGATGATGTGGAGGCAGAGAGGTTGCTGTCCACAGGAGGCAATTAGGACACCAGAAACAGAGCCCACCAAATGGGAGCCTCTGCTTTGCTTTGAGGGTTCCCTGATTGCTCAGGGAATGCGTCTGCCTCCACATTGCCTGTGCTAAGACGAATAATGTGGGGGGACTCCAGCAGTGATAGGGGTCTATCACTTCTCATGGTGCTAGAGGAGCTGGGTCTGAGGACCCAGTGGGGTGCCACAAGCATATCCCTGATCTGAGAAACCCAGAGGAAGGATTTGGGGGGATACTTGGAGCCATGGAGAACAAGGGACTGGACCAGATCTGACTCTCAAGAAGACACAGAAAGCATTAGCAAGATGCTTCTTTGGCTGGAGGAGATGGGAGGATGAGGAATGAAAGGTGAAGAGTCAGGGAGGTGGGTAGCTTGGCTAGGTGGACGGTGGATCTGCAGGAGGGATGTGAGAGGAGTGGGGGTGAGTGGATACAAGTAATGGAGCAAAGGCAGTGGAAATGGGGAAGGTATAGGAGGGGAAAAGAATGACTAAAAATGCCTGTGGAAGTGGGGAGGTTCCATGTCAGGGCTTTCACAATAGGTATGTGCCCTGCTGGAAGACTTGCAGGAGGCAAAGTGGATTTCATAACACTTCATTACATATGGTGATTTGTTCAGCTTCTATTAAATGTAACTAGAAAATTATGTGAGTACATCCATGGTGTGAGACAAGGGTGCTGGTTCACAGCTTGCAACTGCACTGAGACTTGAAGGTTATCTGGTGGTTTGTTATCTCTTGGAAGCAGAGGTGAGAGATGGGTCTGTGCCTCACCAGTTGCTGGGATGGACACTTTGGGATGCTTTGCAACACAGCCAGCCTTGTGCAGAGCACAGAGAAGGCAGCAGCTTTTCTTGCCTCCAGGCAGCTTGCACAATAACCCTCAGCTCAGGTTCTGCTCTGCAGGGCCAGCCCATTCATCTGGTTATGGAGAACTCTCATGTCTGTTCAGGCTTCCTCAGGAGCTCTGCCTGCCCTTTGGGGCTGGGAGTGAGGGGGAGTAGGTCCACTTTCACCTTCCAACAAGTTATTTTTGCCAGTGGCTGGGATTTGACATCTCCAGCACATCCCCTCTTCATGCTTCCCATTTGCGCTATCACTTCTGGTTCTTCCTGCCTTTGTTGGATCCTGGGAGCAGTTCTACCTTTCTAATCTGAGGACCCTCCGTCCCTGCCAGCCAGGCCTAGGGAGTTAATCATTACTAAGATTAATTACTTCTGTTGCTGTCTTGCAAAGCTGAAGATCTTTCCCCTCCTCCCAAAAGTTCCCTGAAGATAACAAAGGTTACAGCCATTGACACAAACCTCTCAAACATTTAGTTCAGAGCATGGGGTTGGCTGGGACAGGAAATTGCTCCCCGTGTGGTATCTACAGTGGCACTTTGCAATGAGTACAGGGACCTCCACGTCTAACTTGCCTGCCTTTGGCAGTGAGGCAGAGGATGGAGTAGCTGACACCAGGCTGGGAGCTGCCCCTGTGTGTGAAGGCTTGGAGGAGATACCTGGAGGAAAGCCCAAGGCAATGGCAAGGTAGGACACAATGGGAAAAATGGGGAAGGACCAGTCAAACATATTCCATGGGTGGCTTGTATGGGACCAGTTTTTGGCCTATTGGAGGCACTGCCTTGCCAATTGCAGTGAATCCAGAGGTGGTTGTGGGATCCACTGTGGGACTGGGGTAAGAGCAGGAGTGGTTTACCTGGTTTGTTCCCAGCAGGCAGACATGCCCTGGAGCACGTGCTGGGAGGTGGGAACCTCACAGCACTGAGAGGGGCAGTTGTCTGTCTGCCTGTGGGTAATGCCCCAGGTGACTATTAGAACTGTAGCTCGTCTTGATTTCAGCAACAGGCTGTGGAGTGGATCAATCTTTTCCACATGCCCCAGGAATCACCTGGAGCTGAGCCTTTTTCCCCCTCTGTGCTAGCAGAGCAGGGCAAGTGAGGGAAGAGCTTTTGGGATGAGTGTGCCCTGAGCAATGAGGCTCCTCCATACGCAGTTGGTGATGCAGGGAGTAAAATGGGTGGGCAGGGAATGGTGTGTTCCCACTGCTTTGCAGAGAGGGTGTAAATCAGTGCAGACACATGACTGCTCTCATCTGCTGGGAGAGCTGCTCTGCTCCCACAGCCTCCTGGAAGGATGAGGCCACTAAAAATCAGAGCTGCAGGATCCAGTGTTCAAAGCTCAGTAACAAAGAGACTGAATTGTCTCATTCACACCCTAACCCTAAGCCTAACCCAGTGCTTTTCATGAATGGGGAATCCTGGTCCAGTCCTGCAGCTGCTCATCACTAAGAAGCCTTTCTCCTCTCAGCCAGGCTTCTCCCATCCTTTCACCTTCCTGTGTATTATCACTTTACATCCCAGGTTCCCCCACTGTATTGGGTTTGAGTGGCAGTGAAGTTGGTAGCACCACTGGGATAACATAGTTAAGAAGTGGGGGTGAAGCTGCACGAAGCAATTGCAATGGGAGAGGAGAGTGAGAATATGTGAGAGAAACAACTCTGCAGGCATCAAGGCCAGAGCAGAAGGAGGGAAGGGGATGCTCCAGGTGCCAGGGCAGAGAATCCCCTGCAGCCTATGGTGCAGGCCATGGAGGTCCACAGCGAAGCAGATACCCACCTGCAGATCATGGAGGACTCTCCATGGGGATGGAGGTGAATGTCCAAAGGAGGCTGTGACCCAGTAGGAAGCCCATCCTGGAGCAGGTTTGCTGACAGGACTTGTGAGCCTGTGGTGGTGAAGAACTGTAGTTTGTGGGAAGGACTCATGTTGGAGCAGTCCATGGAAAACTGTCTCCTGTGGAAGGGACCCAGTGTTGTAACAGGGGAAGAGTGTGAGGAGGAAGAAGAAGCAGAGTGTGATGGACTGACTGCAACCCTCATCCCCTTGTGCTGCTCTGGAGGAGGAGGCAGAGAAAATCAGGAGTGAAGTTGAGCCTGGGAAGAAGGGAAGGATGAGGGAAAGGTCTTTTAGGATTCAGTTTTTATTTCTCATTACTGTTCTCTGATTTGATTGGTAATAAATTAAGCTCCCTTCAAAACTAAGGCTATAGTGCCCATGCCAGTAACCGCCGAGTGCTCTCCTTGTCCTTATCTTGACCCAACAGCCTTTCATTATGGTTTCTCACCCCTGTCCAGCCACCCACTGAGCCCACTGAGCTGTTTCAGCAGAAGCAGGTGGGCACACTCCGTGCTAGGGAGGGATGAAGTGTGCCAGGGAGGGATGGAGTGTTCATGGGAGCTGGCTCAGCCTGAACCCCTGGCTGAGCACACACCTCCATCCACTTGCATACAACTGCTTCAGCATCGCAGCGACGGTGTCTCTCTGTAGTGACAGCACAAGGAATAATGGGTTAAAACTGAAACAGGGGAGGTTTAGGTTGGATATAAGGAAGAAGCTCTTCCCTGGGAGGGTGCTGAGGCGCTGGCACAGGGTGCCCAGAGAGCTGTGGCTGCCCCATCCCTGGCAGTGCTCAAGGCCAGGTTGGACACAGGGGCTTGGAGCAGCTGCTCTAATGGAAGGTGTCCCTGCCCATGGCAGGGGTTGGAGCTGGATGAGCTTTAAGCTCCCTTCCAACCTGAACCATCTCTCAACTCCACGTCCCCTCCCGGGCCTCCCCCCGGGCCTCCCCCCGCTCCTCCCTCCCGGCCCCGCCGGGCAGCACTGCGCAAGCGCACCTCGATCCCGGTTCCCCCCCACTCCCGGGAGCGCGTCCTTCAGGCGGAGCCGGAGCGCTGGGGCCGGCTCCGGGCATGGGGGAGGCGGCGGCAGCAGCAGTGGCTCCTCCACCCTGAGCGGCGGCTGCGGGACCCAGCATGCGGCGGGGGTAGGTCCGTGAGCCGGTTGTTAGCGGTGGAGCCTGGGGGGAGGCGGTTGGGCGCTGCGGGCCTGCGGTGTGGGGTACCCGGGCCTACGGCCCCCCGAGCGGGGTGAGGGGGGAGCCGGTGGCTCCGCGGGGCCGCGCTGGGTTGCTGAGACCTGGGGTGTCTGAGGGTCCCCTCGGGCTTCCATTGGGTTTGCTGTGGTTGTTGTTAGCGCTTCGTGTCCTTGCAGCCCTAAACCTGACGGCTTCTCCGGTCTCGGGGCTCTGCAGCTGTGGTTGTGTGGAAGTCAAGAAAGGAGAAGGGCTGCCCCATTCCTGGCAGTGTTCAAGGCCAGGTTGGACGGAGCAAGCTGCTCCAGTGGGAAGTGTCTCTGCCCGTGGCAGGGGGTTGGAACTGGATGAGCGTTAAAGTCCTTTCCCACAGTAACCAGTCTGGGGTTCTGTGACAGAATAAGGACATACCGTGTCCATCAGCAGCCCTCAGGTGTAAGGACACAGTGGGTGATTGCTGAGGCAGATATAAGAGATAGAAGTTATGTGTTAAGCTAAAATAAAATGCTACAATATACTCTGCCTAAAGCTCCTGGGAGACCCTTTACCGAGCTCTTAGTGGGGTGGTGAGAGATGCTGGTTCATGGTGGTGCAGGATGGCAGCAGTCAGGGATCTGTCCCATCTGGATGAAGCACTCAGGTCCTCTGTGCAAGCTGGAGGGCAAGAGTTTAACCTGGAGAGACTCACGGGGCTGTTTGTAAGGGAAATAACCCCGTCGGATCAGCACTGCAGGAACATGTGGGGCCCGCTGGAAAAAGTGCAGATCCTGCACATTTTTTTGCTTTTTCTACAGAAACTGACTTCAGAAGGTTGTTTGGGTTGTTTTAGGGGTTTTTTTTCTTTTTTGTACAAGTTTGCATTTGTTGTGTCTGTATGGGACATTTAGGATATATTTTTCCATGAAAGACAGCTGACAGAGCAGCAGTAGCAAAAGTGTGCCAGTACACGGTGGTCCTTTGCTCTCTGGAGGTTTGTAGTTCAAAGCCCCAGCTTGATACTGGAGATGGGGCTTGGCTGGGCAGGAACCAGTGTAGCCAAGGCCCTTGTGGGGATTCTGTTGGCAGAGAATGCACTATTCCATAATAGAAATGATTTTTCAGGATAGGTTTTTAAGTCCCTTGGCATTACAGAGTGTGGGTGGGACTGTTTCATTCCTCAGTATCCTCCAGTTTTCTTCCACAGTGCATGGAAATACACTGGAATACCTGTCTCCCAAGACAAACAACTTTCATCTGAGAACTTGAGAGTCATAATGAAACAACGGGGGTTTTTTTCTTTCCTGTTATGTATGAGTTAGTTTGGCTGTCCTAGTAGTTTAGTGGAGTGTTGAAATGTCCCTTTTCCTTGCTGCTTGGTTTTGAATCTGGCTTTTCCTCCATGCTCTGATTGTTGCTTCCTTCTGATCACAGAAGCTGGAGGTGCTAGGACTGGCTGGCTCCCTTCTGGTGTATTTCCTTTCTAATGCAGAAGTACCTGGAGGGATGTGTTCTCTGCAGCTTACTCTGTATAATCTCAAAAGTCCACAGCAGTGAGAGCATCCACTATGCCAGCTGAGAGATGGTTTAAGTGTTGAACAGACCTCTCTGCTTGCCATGCTTCCTGTGCCCCATGGCAGATCCACTTCATGAATTGGTCTCATTAAATCTCCACATTCCTGTAGTGTGTTTCATTCCTTCCTTTGGGTCATTCTTTTACTTATTCTCTCCCATTTCCTAGTGTTTGGAGCCTTTGGAGACCTCCTTATCCCATTAGCGATGTCACTGTTTAGGTAAGTGATGTGTGTTAGCTAATCTTGACCTTTCTAAACCATTTCATTTCTTCTGTGCAGTTCTGCTTTTCCTCTGATTAACCAGATGTGCCAACAGAACAGCCTATCTGGATGGAGCAGGCACTGCATGCCCTGGACACCATGTAGTTCTCACTTCAGTAGTCTCTTGCACCTCAAACTGTAGATGCCTGCCCAGTTTGGGAGTTCCTGTTGGTCATGGCTTGCTCAGTCAGCCTTATCCCTCCATGTTTGTGCATATCACTTTTTATCAAGCAGTGCCAGCATGCTGAATAGCTCAAGGTGAACTTTGCTTGGAGGAGCTGTCTGTCCTTTTTCCTCTGGCCAAAACCAATTTTATTTTCTTGCCTTTTCCCCAACACACCCTTTCATGTTATCTTCCATACTTCCAAAGTTAGTAGTATCACTGGGATGAGCCTCCTTTTCCGGATCTTCACAGTGAATGTTTAGTGAAAGCAGGTGAGGTCAATGGGATATTAGTTAGTTTCTGTTCTTTCCTATATTCTGAACACTGATGTATGACTATCCTTCTGTTGTATCAGTTGGCATCACACTGCAGCAGGGATCTTGTGCTCTTTGTCTTCCAAGGGTTCAAATAGTGTTCTGTGTGTCCTTTTCCATGTGCTTTCCTGTGGTACCTGAGCTGAATTAGCTGCAAGCTGCTTTTTCTTTCCCTCTTTGGAAGATGACTGTGGACAACTTGCACATGGACAGCTTTGGGGGGTAGAAAGGGAAATAAGGGAAAACAAGGCTCTTTTGAGTTGCCCATGGCCAAGCAGATAAGCCCAGTGTGGGGCTGGAGTAAGAGTGAGGAGGAAGAGGGAGGCCTGGCTTGAATACAAGAGGTAGGGCAAATTTAGGAGACGAAAACAGATTGGGAAGAGGGGAAGTGAACCTAACCAAAAGAAGGTGATAGCTTCTCTTCAGGAGAAGGCAGTGGAGAAGAAGCAGTAGCCAGAAGGAGTGTGCAGGAGGAGGGGTTGGTGCTGTACATGGAAGAGGAAAAAGGACAGACGGCTCCTCCAAGCACTCAGCTAAGGCTTGTGACCCAGAGATAACCAGCAGCAGGTTAATCTGTAGTGCAGTGTGTGGGTCAAGCTGAGTGGCTGGGCACGATAGAAAGCTTCCATGTGTGCAAGACTTGATCGCTGACTTCAAACGACAAATGGCTGCATGAGGACATTTTAGTGCATGAAGAAGGGGTGATGCACATGCTCAAGACAACACTAATATTGCAGTGCCCTGTCATGCAGGAAATAAAGCCTATACCTTCCTCTCATAAGACCCCATCAACTACAAAGCCTACTAAATTCATCAAGCTTCTTCCAGGGTCTGTATTAGTCTGACAGTTGGCAAAGTCCTGCTGAGCACTAGGGAAAAAGATATCCTGAGTGACTCTTCTGGTTTCTTCTTTCTAGTACATCTCTACTTGCCAGCCACTGAAACAAAAAAAAACAGGGCTTCATCTCAGCTCAATGGAAAGACACTGGTTTAGAGAGCTCTGTGGAGGACTCTGGTGGGAAACCACTGGTTAAAAACCGATTCCTGCAAAACAAGGGCAAGAGGGAGAAGAAAGTGGGTTTGTAGTGAGGGGATTAAGATCTGTACATTGATAGGGAATGGGAGAGTTGTACTCACTTTTCCTTACTACTTTGCTTCAGAGTGTCTCTGAACTTAGCTCTGCTGAGTGTATACTGGCATCCTAAACAAGCCAGCTGCAGAGGGTTGCTCTCTAAAGCCGGTGAGAATGGGATTCCTGGAGTAGCTGGCCTTACTTCTCCTGCTTTGTCCTGAGTTAATAGTATCTGAGACATGCTGGTTGAGAAGGATTACGGCAGGAGTTACTAATAGCACTGTGTTGCCTGTTAAGTTTGGTGCGTCCAGTATTACTTGTGAGGGAATACTCACTGTTGAGAAACCAGACCTCTTAAAAGGAGTGCAGGCTGGGCACCTCAAACTAGACTTGGTGTGATTCTTAAAGGTCTCAGGCTAGGAGTGGAGGTTGCCCCTAAAGTCTTTATTTTAGATCATTTCTTCTGTTGCCAGGCGGGAAGCAATCCATGCCAAAAGGGTAAAGAACTGGTGCAGCTGCTTCTGCCTTCTTTGTCCACTATCACCTTCCCTGCCTCACCTGAGTGCCTGTGAGAGGCTGGAGGTGGAGGCTGGTGTTGAGTGTTAGAAGAAGGCTATGAATCACCCCCATATAAAGTTTCACTGTGTTGGTAACCCACAGCCAGGCCAATTTTGAGGAAGACAGCCAGAAGCAACCAGCTATTGGACACTGGAAACCACTAATGCCATCCAAAGGGAACAAGGAGGAGCCAGAGACTGGATGCCAGGATGCTGGAGGTGTGGATGAAACCCAGTCCACTGAGCAGCTCAACATGTCACGTCTACGCAGCTCTTCAGTGGAAATCCGTGAAAAAGGATCTGAATTCCTGAAGGAAGAGCTGCACAAAGCACAAAAGGTAGGGCACAGAGTTTGTGAGAATACTGAGGATGGTGGCATAGATTTGAGCAGTGGGGATGTTCCTAGAGGTGATGCTAAGGGGAACAGGGTCTGAATGTGGCTGTGCCGCAGTCTGGAGCAGGCAGAAAAGGACAGAGATTATGCTGAGGTGGCCGTAAAGTGCTTTGAAGCAAGGTCATGAGTTGCATGACCCGAAGCCTCTGTGCCAACATCCATATTTCCTCCTGGAAATCTGCTGCAGAAAGCAGTTGGAGGCAGGCATTGCTTACTGTGGAGCCTCCCTGATAATGGCAGATAAGCAATTCCAGCCTAAAAAGCCTGCTAGAACTTGGGGAGGGACATGGAGTGGTGTACACAGGAGTCTTAGACCAGGGATCCATGCTGTGGTGGAAGGAAAGGTTATGATTGACAAGTTGGGCCAGGCAGGCACAGCACTACTGGGGCCTGCTGTGAGCTCATGTGTCTCTCTCCATTTCCTCAACAGGAGCTGAAGCTGAAGGACAAAGAATGTGAGAGATTATCAAAAGTCAGAGAACAACTGGAGCAGGAACTAGAGGAGTTAACAGCTAGCCTATTTGAGGTCCCACCCTCTTCCTTTTCCCATAATTTCTTAAACTAAGCTTACATCTAACTCCTTTAAGACAGGCTTTCCCTGAACTTCCAGCCATCTCCTCCCACAGCTTCCTCCTTTCTCCTGTTTTCCTTTTCCCATGTTGAGAAGTGGAGCTGGGCAGTGCTGCAGGCACAGCCTCAGAGCAGGGGCTTGTAACTTCTCCTGGGGAGTATTTACTTGCATTTCTTTCCCCTTTCAGCAGCCATGGGGTGGCATAAAGAGCACATTAGGTATGGGTCTCCATCTGGTAGCAAAAACAGATGTGGGGATGGTTATAGCTGGAGCCAAGAATAGCTCTCTGCCCCTCTCCTATGCATGCTCTGAGTCTGGGAAGCAGCTGCTGTATAATAGAGATGATTCTCTGGCTCATGTCAGTCCTTGCTTGGGGTGGGAACAAGCTGGATGTCCTCATATGCTCTGCTCCAGTGATTGTTCAGAAGGCCTGTTGGTTGGGTATTTCTTGTAACATGATTCTTACCAAGCTCTTTCCTGGCAAGATCCCATTTACCAGCAGCTCTAATGTCTGGATTTGACTGAGCAGTAAGGAAAAAAACAGAGTCCATCTGTACCTTTGAAACACAGGCTGGTGCCGAGTGTGAGGGCCAGGAGAGCATCCCCTGATGGAGGCTTGGTTTCCTGGGCTCAGGGTAAACATAGAGGTAATGTAGTTGAGGGTTGTTCATTTCCTTTGATGACCTTGGAAAGCAGGGAGGCTCCAGCTGGGATTCACACCACTCCCCTCATCCTGTGAGAGATGCTTTTAAGCTGCCTCTGCCATTTGGTCTCCACCTGAGCTACAGCTTCTGCTGTGTTGCAGCCATGCCCAGTGCAGTGAGAGCTGGCCTGTCTGCAAGGGAAGTGGGAGCAAAGTGCAGTAACAAGTAAGAGCAATGACCTCACCAGTGAGGAGCCAAGATGTGGAGCACAAGTCTGGATCAGGATTAGTGCCACAGACAGAAACCAAGGTCATAAAACAGTCCAGTGATCAACCAGCAAGTCTGCTGTGACTGCAGTGACAGCACAGGGATGAGGTTGAGTCAGGAAACCAAGCTGAGCCAAGTTCAGAGTTGCAGAGGTATTGGACTGGGTGCAAACACAACTGCTCCACAGCAGTGATGTAGCACAGATGGGTACTAATGTTAAAGCCTCAGCTTTAAACAGTTCCCAAGGGCAAGGAGGGGCAGGCACTTGCTTCTCCCTTTCTTCATAGCACCTCATATCGGTGAAAGAGATGACCTTGGATTTGGACAGCGAAACTCTTTAGTTAAGTCAACTATGCACTCCAGACTCTGGCACTCAGAGCTTTCTCTGGGAAATTCTGGGAGAAGGCTCTGCACAGATGGCAGAGTAAAACCCTTTGTTGTGACGGTGATGTCTGTCCACCTGCTTGCTTGCCCTGAGCATGTGATACAGCAGAGCTTTGGCCTGGCATGGTGGCTTTGAGTTGGGGCTGCAACAAGCTGACTCAAATTCTCTCTGGTCCAGGAAGCACACAAGATGGTGAGAGAAGCAAACACTAAACAGGCGGCATCAGAGAAACAGCTGAGGGAGGCACGGGGGAAGGTAAGAATTCCACTCTCTATGTCTTATCTCTGTGCTAGGTTGATGCCATCCCTGCCCAGCCTGGCCATGGTGCTGTTTGGCTGGAGGAGAGTAAAGTCTGTCTGAGATTCTGCACTTGCTCTGTTCCTTCTCCAGCAGACGCTGATTGAGGGGGGTAAAGGCATCCTTGCAGCATACTGCTGATCCAGCTCCCCTTTGAGAGATGGATCAGGGAATTGTAGCTGGATCCCTATAACTTTAGTGTTTGGTGGGGTACAGCAAGCTCAAGCTCAGGAGGTGCTGAAGGTGCTGACTCTTGCCTTGTTCCCTCAGATCGACATGCTGCAGGCAGAGGTAACAGCTTTGAAGACACTGGTCATCACATCAACACCTTCTTCTCCAAACCGGGAGCTGCACCCTCAGCTCCAGAGCCCTTCTAAAGCTGGCTTCAGGAAGGGCCATGGACGAAACAAAAGCACCAGCAGTGCAATGATCTCAGCTGCCAGCCAGAATGTGACTCCAGAGCCTGTCAGCCGTGAGTGCAAAGAGGTTGGTGAGGGCCATTCACTGCACTGCCCTTGGAGCCACTGTTGTCACTGTGCACAGGGAGCTGTGTGGCTTTTGCCTTGGGTTTCCTGGAGAGCTCTGTGGCTTCAGTGTTAGGAGAGGTTGTTTGTGCAGTAATGTGGCTTGTTCCCTTATTTTGTGCTGAGGCAAGCTCTGGAGGGTTTCCATTTGTGGAGATTTCCTCTTCTGAGAAGCATGTTGAAGGCTGCGTCAGGACAGCTGCTGGAGGAAGCAGCCAGAAGGTCCCTGTAGGGCATGGACAGATTCAGGAGTTACCAGTGCTGAGAGTGGATGTGTCAGGAATTGCTGGGCAGAAGAGAGTTGCTTGCTGCACCTTGGCAGTTGAGTCCACTGCCTGTTCTGGTGTGATTTGCTGTTGTTTCTTCTGTCTACCTATTTTGGCTTGGACACCAAGACACCTCCATCAACTTCTGGTCACTGTCACTTGCTCTTTTCTTGGGCATTTCACTGTTCTTACTCTTCTTTGCAGAGCACAGTGGAATTATATTTAGTTCCTTCCTCACTGGAGGAACTGGGCAGGGAAGTATAAAAAGCATTTATGAATATCCTTCAAACAAACCCTATTTAATTCCCTTTGGTGATCCTTTGATAGTCCCCCATCTGCTGTGACCATTGGTGTAAGTAATGCTTCTTCCTGCTAGCAGGACCTTTCCATCTGGGAACTTTCCACTAGCTAGATGTATTTGCAGCTGTCCTGGGAAGCAAGAAAGGAAATGAATGAGAAGGTGGTTGGGGAACATGTCTGCCTAGTGACTTTTTGGGTGCTGCAGCCTGAAAAATTGTTGAGGGAACACAAAGGCACCCAGTCACTTGGTTTGCGTGAGAACACATGCAGAGTGGCCGCTTGTGAAATGAAGGCTCTCACCAAACAGGACTGTGCTGGCAGCACTGATTAATGTCTGCTTTTGACAGTGGATTCAGTGAATGTGCCTTGTCAGCTTCTGCACAGTGCTCTTGATAAAGTTTGGCTGAAATGCTTCAAGCAGCATTGGCTATAGTCATCGTCCTGAGATAGCAAAAGCCATGAGAGATGAAGATCCTTTAACTATTCACAGACAGAGAGGAGCAAAGGTTATATGAGAAAGGAAGCCAAAGGAAAATGAGTCTGATAACTGTGAAGGCCTGGTTTCTAGTGGTCAAACGTGGAACAGCCCAGGTATGCTGGAAGCTGCAGTCAAATGCAGTCAGTTAGAAGCTACTTTGAGGGATGGGATGAAAAAGTTTTCAGTATTTTTAAGGACCTGTGAGCTCTCCCAGTGCTACCCATTCCTTCAGTCAGAACAGATTTGGGCTTGTCATTTGTGTAGGCAACTTCCACATGGTGCAGATAGCCTGAGCTTTAAAATGCCAATTCCAAAGTGACTACTAATTTTATGTATCCAGGATGGGATGCATGTTTTTTTTAACTTGCTAATTTCTGTCTCTCAAACTCCTTAATAGCCTATGTGAGAGGTGGTAAAAGGGAACCTGGCATTCAAAGAGTTGGTGCTCTATGGAAAGCACATGCCATATCTTAAACTGAGCCCAAAAATGTCAGAATTTGTTCTGGTTTTCCACCTCAAGCTGAAGACAAAAGGTGAGGATTGTGATCCTGTGATTTCTTAAGCAGTGTGCTTAGTTCCCTGGAAGGGAGGACTTGAGCCTTTCTTTGTATCTTCTGGTTTGTCTCATGTTTGTTACTTCCCTTTCTTGCCTGTCTCTCTAAACCTTTCCCTTCACTGTCTATCTCTTTCTCTGCCCTCAAAGTCTGGGTTACCTGCTCTCCTCTCTCTGCTCTTCTGTTTCATCCCTGGGAAGGCAATCCACATCACCTATGAACCAAGCTGGCAGGCCTTGGGGGCAGATGCTTCCTCGTCCTTGCAGCAGGTAACCTTTCTGGTCAGCACTGGTGATGGGTGGGATACATCTACCTCTCACACTTCCAGCCTTTCAGTTCCAGCTTCCTTTTATGCTAACCTCCATATTTTGTTTTCTTTTTGTTTTTCTCCATTTGTTTTTCCATCTTGTGGCTCTGAAGCTGTCTCCTGGTGCCAGGTGAGCAGTGTCCATAGCATAGAATGAATGTGCTAGAACTCAGACCTATTTTCAGCTTTCTTCACTCATGTTCTTTGTGTTGCTCAGCAGGGTTTCTTTAGTTTTGTTTTTCCTTTCACCAGCTTTAACAGGATTTGCTGGCCTTTTAAGGAGAAGCCCTGTCAGTCAGGTTGGTGGTTTGGCTGCTGATCCATCTGGGATTTAAATGCCAGGTGCCAGAGACTCTCTCCATCCAGAGATGGAGGAAACAACTTTCATGCTGGCACAGGGGATGGGAGCAAGCTCTGTCCTGGGTCCCATGTCACTGAGCAATGATAATGCTTGCAAGCCCAAGGCAATGAGCAGATATTAGAATGAGGAAAGCTGTTCCTGTTCTTTGAGCTCCCTTTGAGAGAGCTCTTCCTACACTCAGCTTGCCTCTGCAAGCCTGTATGGCTTTCCAGTGTTCCCATTACTTCTGCAGCTCCACAAACACCAGAGTTCTGGGCTTGAACTGGTCTTTAAAGGGCTGGCATAGCCTGTGAGCTCGTTCTTGGGCTCACTGAATGCAGTCCTGCTGATGGCTGTTTATTCATAGCTTTTTCCAATTCATCCTTTTCTGTAGCAATCCTTCCCTTACAAAAGGGTTCTGCCTTCTGAGTCCTGGATGCCACTATGCTTTGTCATTCAGCTGCTCTCATCATTCCTGCCATGGGCTGAGTGAGCACTTGGTCTGTTTGGTGGTTGTGTTGTGGCTTTCTTGTAGCAGAGGTGCTGCCTCATCTTGGAGAAAGATGAGATAGAGAGGTGCCTGCAGGTTCCTGGCAGAATAAGCCCACTATGGCTGTGTCAGTCTGGCACAGAACTCCTGATGGGTGGGAGATGAAAGATGGTTGGAGCAAACCAGCTTCCCCTCAGACACTTCTGTGGTGTCTGAGCCTCTCTAGCTGCCAAAGCAGATGCTTTGTAGTTAGGTTACCTGCATAGTAAAAGAAACCTTTTGATATTGTGTCTGTCCGCTCACTTTCCCTCTCCCCACTCCTCTTGGACACTTGCTGCAGGTCGACTCCATTTTATTTGCCGAGTTCCAGGCCTGGAAGGAATCTCCAACCTTGGATAAATCCTGCTCCTTCCTGGACAGAATTTATCGGGAAGATGTAGGACCTTGTCTGGACTTCACTAAGCAGGAGGTGAGTGCTGGAAAAGGAGGACAAAAACTCCACAGCATCAAAGTTACACCTTTATGGATGTGACCTTTGCACATTCCTACTCTTTTCTCTTTGCCACAGCTTTCAGAGCTGGTGCGAGTGGCTGTGGAGCAGAATACACTCACCATTGAGCCAGCTGCTTCTCAGACACTGCCTATGGTGAAGGTCTCAACAGAAGAGTGTGGTGGCCCAAAGTAAGGAACTATGTTTATGCTCTCTTGTCATCTCTGCTACTCATCTTTTTGTACCGTCTAGTGGAGTTTGGCCAGGCCTTGCTTATTCAGTTGAGCTGAACAGTTCAGTTCAGTTCAACAGTTCAGCTGAGTATTCTAGCCTATGACCAGTGGTAGTTCAGCTCCATGAGAATGGGAATTAGCTCACTTGATGTACTGTAGATGACTGTTTTGGGAGATAACCTAGTGATGTGTTAATGCCCTTCGCCTGGGATAGGTTTGGAATTTTTTCCCCTTAAGGTAGCAACTTGTTTAATATTCTCTAAAGGTGTGTTTGTGCATAACTTAGGGTGAAAGAATTAAGTCAGAATCACAGAGTGCTGAGGCACTGGCAAAGGGTGCCCAGGGAAGCTGTGGCTGTCCCATTCCTGGCAGTGTTCAAGGCCAGGTTGGTTGGGGCTTGGAGCAACCTAGTCTAGTGGAAGGTGTCCCTGCCCATGGCAGGGGTTGGAACTGGATGAGCTTTAAGGTCCCTTCCAACACAAACCAGTCTGGGATTCTATGATTATCTCATGTTCTTGCATCTTGTGATGTTTGAGCTCACCTTATGCTCTTGACCTTGCTGGTGCACCAGGTGGGTTTGAGTCTAGGTCAGAAGATACCTCCTCTTGCTGCATATCATCTTTCCCACTTTACCATCAGAACTGGGGCTATGGCCGCTTCACAGCTTGTGTGACTGTATCTGATATGACAGACAACTTGAGATTTACTCAAAGAGGAGGAGCTTTAGCAGATATGACATGATATACCATATAAAGATAGGGGATTTTATTCAGCTACTGAATTTAAGTTCAGTCAGGGCTCTCTCTCTTTGTTCTTCCCTCCCTTACCTTCAAGCATGTTCTAAGCTAAGGTGTTTTTGTAACAGTGAATGCTGCATGCAGGTTTCCTACTACTCTCCTCTGCATTTTCTGTCATCTCTAGGCAAACCATTCCACGAGTATGTGTCAGGCCTGTTCCAAGAACAACCCATCCTGTGTTTATCCTTATTGGTTTCCTTTGATTTCTTTTTTTATGTCTTCACAGTGGGTTCCGGTCACAAATTGTAACGTAAGTGAAGTATTTATTTTTCAGTGAGTGATCAACGATCTCTAATCCATTAACAAGTTACTAATTTAGTGCCATTTAGAAGCATTGAGGCTGGAGCTGAGCTAAGCTAACTTTTTAACCCTGTTTAATTTCCACCCAGACACAGGCCAGTAAGGAATTTTGCTATTGGCAATAAATGCCCAGAAGGAATTTGTTCCCCTTTGTTTCCCAGTTGCAAAACACCAATTTTTATATGGCAACTTTGGACATGCTATAGAACAGCATGAGGATGGTCAGGGGCTAGAGCACCTCCTGTATGAAGACAGGCTGACACAGTTGGGGCTGTTCAGCCTGGAGAAGAGAAGCTGCGTGGAGACCTCAGAACGGCTTTTAGTGTCTGAAGGGCGTACAAGGATGCTGAAGAGGGACTCTTCATCAGGGACTGTAGTGATAGGACAAGGGGTAACAGGTTCAAACTGAAACAGGGGAAGATCAGGTTGGATATAAGGAATAAGTTTTTTACTGTGAGGGTGGCTTACAGCCCACGCTTCCACTCTTAGCTAAATATTTGCCTTGCTAGCAGTGGAAAGCAAGCACAGAATGTGCTCAGAAGCTCTCCGAAACATCTGTCCCTGTGGTTTGTCCTCTTCCATGGCCCACAGAGCAAGTTTTTGCAGCTGGAGAGTGATGTCCCACTTCTGGTAGGACCACTAAGTCTCTGAGGAACATGGTGATGACCATGCAGCAGAGTATTCTGTTTTACTGCTTTAAGTGGTGATGAAAGGAGGACAACTGGCTGGTGCTGGGAACCATTTGACTTGCAAGTAGGGGAATGAAATGGCAAGAAAATAAGAGGTGTGCTGCAACCTTGGTGGTTACATCTGTTGATGTAACATCTCTTTCCCTGGGAGCTGAGCTGTCTTGAAAAGACTTTTCTTTGCTGTCTGAAATCTCCTTACAGTTGTGAAGCTAAGCTTCTTCCCTGTCTGTGCAAGAAGGGAGGGATTGCTTGTTCATAGGAACTACAAGCCTCAGTGAAAGTCTCCATGAAGTCAGTAGAAAAATCACTTTATGTGGCTTCAACTAGAACAGGTTCAAATCAGGCCCAAGTTAGTAAAGAGGAGTCTGGCATAACAACTGTAGTGTGGCTTGTTTTGAGCTCTCAGCATGAGCATTTTCTGCTCAGATGCTGGATTTACCTGTTTTGGGACTAGGTTTGGTCCTCAGCCAGCATGTTTGTGCCCCATCAGGAAAGCTGAAGCACCTGAGTGGAGCTGCTTCAGCAAACGTCTTGTCTGGAACACAGAGATGTGCAAAGACTGGAGGACACTTGTTATACTCTGCTCCAGCCTCATCTCTTTAATGTTTTCTGTGGTTTTGTCTTGGGCTGTCTGCCAGGGAAAGGATACAGCCTTTGCTTGGGTGTGGAATGATTCATGGTTCCAGATATTTAGCCTACGGCCTCCTAAACTTGCCGTTTATGGAATCTTTCTAGGAGCCAAAGGCTCGTATCAACCATGGGATTTTATTTCTTCAGTTGACTGACACAGATCTGGCTTCTGAGCTGCCACTTCCTCCTCTTGTGGATAGTCATGGGGCTGTTGAATTGCTGTGCAGTGGATTGGTGAAGGCTGAAGTGTTTCTTCCTTTGCTTGCAGGAAATGTGCTCTGAGTGGCCTCCCAAGGACCTGCAAGCACCGCATCATGCTGGGGGATTCTGGGAATTACTACTACATTTCACCATCCTGCAGGGCCAGGGTAAGTCCTCCACATTCCCAGTGTGCCTCAGCCCTCCAACAGTGTTCCAAGCCCTGAAATGAAGATGCACTTGAGGGTCAGCCCTCAAACTGGCAGACACCTGTGGGAACTGAATTTGTTCCTGAAGTCAAGGTGGCTCTTGATCAATGACAAGGGTGCAGGTTTCAGCCCTGCCTCACACTCCGGTGCTCTGCCTTATGTTCCTTCAGGCAATCTGCCTTCAGTGTGTTCACTTTCCATGGTTTGATTCAGTACAGGGCTTTGATTGTTTTGCTTTATTATTGTTTTAATTCTCCTTTATAAAACGCAGTAATTTTCTGCTCTTTAAATGCTGGCCCTTGTTACTGTTCCAGTACAGATCAGTGACTCAAATAGTTGGGAGAACAAGCTGTCCTTTCTCTGGAGGGAAGGAAGAAGATGAATGATTTGTTAATATTACTGCTGAGGCTCTGATTCAATGGAGCATTTTGGAAGTTTATTCTTTCTTCAGTTACATATCAGAGATCCTGCAACATGTGATTATTTCTGAGTCAAAAAGTCAGGTTTGTGCATGGACTTCAGTTGAATGATTTTTGTTGCACTAAAGAGACTAGCAGTCATAGAATCATAAAATCATGGAATGGTTTGGATCAGAAAGGGTCTTGAAGGTCATCCAGTTCCAACCCACTACCATGGTCAGGAACACCTTCCACTACAGCAGGTTGCTCCAGTCCCATCCAACCTGACCTTGAACACTGTAGGGATGGGACATCCACAGTTTCCTTGGGAAGCATGCACCAGTGCCTCACATAATGTGTCTCTAATGTCCTTACCTCCCTGCACAATCCTTTAACTCCAAAGATTTTTCTGCAGTCAGATAAGTCCTCTCTGAAGGAAAGTCATGGACTTTGCTGCCACATTTAGTGATTACTGATGTTTTACATCAGTAATTTGGAGTTCTTCCACAGTGTATCTCATGGATAGTGTATTATCTTGGCTTGGGATTGCAGATGCCCAGAGTTTTTGTTTTGGTTTGTTTAAAGCCAGCTTTCTTCCTATCTCTTGCCATCTGGTAGTACATAGTACTATTTCTCACGTGCTCAACACTAAGAGCTCTCCTTCTATAGCTGACTCTTCTTTCCCTTCTCTCCCTCAGATCACAGCAGTGTGCAACTTCTTCACATACATTCGCTACATCCAGCAGGGCTTGGTGAGGCAAGATGGTAAGAAGGGATAATAGCCGGCTATGGGGGGGGTGCCTACTGTGGGCCATTGGGAAGAATTGGGTCCTATTATTAAGAGGTGTGACAGGAACTGGGACCACTTGGGGTACTCTTATCTCCCTGTGTCTTTGGAAATAGTTAAATGACAAAAGCATGAGTGGGAATAGATTCACCTATTCCTTGCTCATCAGCTTGTTGGGATCTTTGCCCTGGGGTGGAGTTGGTGGGGGGGTGACCTGATGGGCCTGTGCTGCTGGGTGTTTGCTTCCCTCACTCTGGGGGTGAGCCTGGCTGGGCTGCACAGCATAACATGAGCTGGTGTCCAGCTGTGCATTGCTTACTGGTGTTTGGTGTTGATTTTCCTTCTCTTCCCCACACTTTTTTTACTTTGCAGTGGAGCTGATGTACTGGGAGGTCATGCGGCTCCGGAGGGAGATGTCTCTGGCCAAGCTTGGGTTTTATCCCAGCGAGATGTAAGCAGAGGCCTAAGCATGGAAGGAAACTGGTCCTGCATGAACAGCTTGTCAAACGTAGTCTGCCAAACAGAAGAATGCAATGCCTCTCCTGCAGCAGGCCTTACTTGCTCCCCATCTTTCTCTGCATGAAGCTGATCAAGGAGCAAGAAGCACAAGTTCCACCTTCAGCTGTCCCACGTCTCCAACTGTGAGCGGACTGTAGCTGCCATGCTACCATCTCAGAGCTGGGCTGGGCCTGGCTGCTCTGGGGTGGCTGCCTATAGACTGTCCTCTATGGAGTCTCCTATATGCAGTGTATATCCATATGTTTTTTTTAAACTTTTATTTCTATATGCAAGCTGCTTTGGCATAACCCAAGGCCAGCCCTGGGCAAGTCAGGAGTCCTGGACCTTCTTTGTAAGCAAGTCTTTCAGGACAGATGCTGGCTGTCTGTCCATCTGATCCAGTTATTCCTTGGGGTGGAGGGTACTGTTCCCAGCCATATACTTAAGTCCTACTGACCACTTACTCCCCTAATGGCCTTGTAAATGCCAGCAGCACAAAATAATCTTAAGGAGAGCCATGAACAGCCTGTTTCCAAGTACTTCCTTGCTCCTTTGAAAGGAGCCTGCAAGAGAAGCTTTCTGCCAGCTGAGTCACAAAGAGGGATTTGTTCCTGGTTTTAGCTTGCGATTTGGCACAGGGTGATCCAGGCAGGGGGAACAGCCAGAGCAGGGGCCAGAGCTGTGCACCTGTGGTCTTCAGCAGAAGAAAGTGAGCTTGGAAAGCCATAACTCAGCTTGGCTGCAGTTAGTGCAGGATGTTTTCTCCTGCTCTAGAAAATCTGCTGCAGTTGCCACAGGCAGATGCAGACCTTGATGTGTTGGTGTCAGTCCTTGGTGCAGAAGTACCCCCATGGTGCTCTTAGAAACCTCACTCACAAACATGCCTTTGAGGTGTTCCTGCTCTGAGGGAGCTTTGGGCAGTGCTGTTCCCACTGTTTAGATAAAACCTGTGGTCCGGGCTGGGTTCTTCATGTTTCCAGAAGTAGCATGCCCAGGCTGGGCAGTCCTGAGGCCTCCCTTGTATGGCATAATACCTAGAAATGCATGTCCACTGAGAAACCCAGCTTCTGGGCTGCCATCCCCAATGAGGAAAACTGAGACATCTTTGTGTGCACATGAGGGATGTGGCTGTGGTTCCTGTGTGCCTCACAATGTTCTGGGAGGGATGTCATTAAAGCTGTTGGAGGCCTACTACAGCTTGAGCTCAGACCTAGGCTTGTTTATGCAGGGATGTGTTAAAGCCCATGACAATGTTTTGTAGCCAGTTTAGCTTTTTTTTGTCAGTGACTCAGGAATCTGCTCAGCCACCACCTACCCTGGGGTTTTCATCTCATGTGGCATTTTTGCAGTCTTGACTGTTTCCTCTGCCATCATTATAACTCTTACCTTAGCAAGTTGATGTCCAGAACCGCATCACCATCCTCAGCTCCAGTAAGTTTCATCCTCTCCTGAGAGATGCTACAGTAGGAACTCTGTATCATCAGTGGAGAAAAACTGAGCTGCTGTGTTTCTGCTCAGTAAAGGGAGGAATTAATAGGGAAGGTGAAAGTTCTTGTTTGGAATCTAATACGAGGACGGCTTCACAGCAGAGCTGAGAAAACCTCCCTGCAGAAGACCCCCATGAGCACAAGTTTTGCTGTCACTGAGCACACTCTCAGGATGGTACTGGGTTCTACCTTAGAGCTATACTGCAGATTCCAGCTCAGGTAAATCCTATCCCTGGCAGTTTCTCCTTGTATCTGTTCCCCCTGATCTGATCTCTATGTGTCCTGTGCCATTCACTGCTGCATTGCACCACCGATGTGGCTGCATTGCGGCCCTGGGAATGAGATGATCTTTCTGTGTAGATGTTTTGGTTTGAGGGCTGTTCCTGCTGCCCACGGTGTTACTTTGTAAAGCACTTTGAGATGAAAGGAGTTGAAGAAAAGCATTGTATAAGGTTGTCTTCCATTTGAAACAAAACAGAGCAATTTGTAGATTAATATGAAGTCACTCCGTTAACAGCGGGATGGTTGCACCCTGCTCTTTGTTACAGGAAAAATAAACTTTTGCTATTAACCTCTTTAAAAGTCTGGTTGCAGTTCTAGGGTTTGGTTGGGTTGGTTGGGGCACCTGTGTTTGGTTGCCAAGAGAAGAGTCAGGTTTGCTGGTACTGTGCTCTGTACTTCTGCCACCATTTGTCTCAAGGAACTGGGGTTTTAATGCTTCTCTTCATCTGTTTGCCCCTTCTGTAGCTGGTTGCTCCCTGACTTCACCCAGGGAATAAGTGATTGTTTTGGTAGTGAGCAGAGTTCTACAGGTATTTCTACATAGAATCATGGAATGGTTTGGGTTGGAAGGGACCTTAAAGCTCATTTCACACCAACCCACTGCCGCAGGCAGGGACACCTTGCACTCAAGCAGCTTGCTCCAAGCCCCTGTGTCCAACCTGCCCTTGAACACTGCAGGGATGGGGCAACCAAGTCATCCAGACATGAAAGAGGAAACCAACTGGTCATTGTGGAGCAGGGACAGCTCTGGTGGTGTATGCTCATCCCACCTGTGAGCAGAGCCACCAGGAGGGCCAGAGCACCCTGTATGGATGGGGGGCTTCAGGGAGGAGGTGGCAGCCACCAGGACCAGCAGCTGATAGAACAGAGTTATTGGAAGGGTTGTTCTGCCAAGCTCAGAGCTGTGTCTGCACATTCCTTCCCTGGTGGGTCTAGAATGGGCTGCTGCTGTGCTCAGGTAACTAAAGTTGTTCTGTGCTTTTCGGCTCCTGAGCTGTACTCTGTTAAGCAGCTGGGTTGTGAATTGGGAGCTGTGTTCAGAAATGGGTTTATTACATATTGGTTTTATTTATTTTTATTTTTCTTTATAGATTTTATTTTGTTTTTATTTTATTTTAATCCTACAGAGTCTATTATTAACAAGTAATACAAGAATCTCCAGGATACATACAAAGATGATTGAGTGAGTGGAACACCTCCCTTATGAGGAGAGGCTGAGGGAGCTGGGTCTCTTTAGCTTGGAGGAGACTGAGGGGTGACCTCATCAGTGTTTACAAATATGTAAAGGGTGGGTGTCAGGATGATGGAGCTAGGCTTTTTTCAGTGATATCCAGTGACAGGACAAGGGACAATGGGTGTAAACTGGAGCATAGGAGGTTAACATCAGGAAGAACTTCTTTACTGTAGGAGTGACAGAGCACTGGAACAGGTTGCCCAGGGAGGTTGTGGAGTCTCCTACGTTGGAGATATTCAAGGCCCACCTGGACAAGTTCCTGTGTGATGTACTCTAGGTTACCCTGCTCTTGCAGGGGGGTTGGACTAGATGATCTTTTGAGGTCCCTTCCAACCCTTGGGTTTTTGTGATAAATTTCCTCACTACTCTGATGAGGAGGAACTGAGGAAAGCTAGGTAACTCCACTTCTGGTAATCATGAATGGATACAGAGGGAGCTCTGATGCTTCAAATAGCTGTTGCTAGAGAAACATCATTCACTGAAGGTAGCATAGTTGTTTACAGTGTTTAAGAAATGATTCATTTGATGGTGTTGAGGCGCTGGCACAGGGTGCCCAGAGAAGCTGTGGCTGCCCCATCGCTGGCAGTGTTCTAGGCCAGGTTGGACGGGGCTTGAAGTAACCTGCTCTAGTGGAAGGTGTTCCTGGTTTGGAGCTGGATGAGCTTTAAGGTCCCTTTCAACACAAACCAGTCTGGGATTTTCTGGTTCTTTAAGAAAGAGACCGGCTTCTCTGGTTTGGTCCTACCCTGTGCAGCGTGGCCATATAGCCACAAGAGGGCGCAGGCAGACCAGGCAAGGCTTATCCTCCCCACCTATTCACCCTGCTAGAATGGAGCATCTCCATGGACCTGCTTTGCTTCTGCTCCTGCCTTTATGGAAGCATCAGTCCCGCTGGCCTGTCTTCTGCAGGGGCTTAATACGTGTATTTCTGCAGCCTGCCTCCACTGCTGGCAAACGAAGCTGGTCTTAGATGAGTGCCGTTTTCCTTAGGTAACTGAAGAATGTGTCTGTGATGTGGAAAGAAAGGATTTGGATTTCTTTAAGGGATGCTTGGATAGGCCAGAGCAACATTAAAAAGCAGTGACCAGGTAAGAGACTGTGAATGTTTTGCTCTCTGGGTCTTTAGGTGTAATGTCCTCACTGGAGTCAGTAGGGATTGCTGTTGAGAAACTTTCCTGTGGCTGGGAGCTGAACCATGAGGTTGGCTCCTAAGCCGCTATGATCTAAGCAGACATCACCCTGTCCCATATCCCCACCTGCCCACCTCTTCCACCAGAGCCTCCCTGCTGTTTTACCTCTCAGAAATAAACCATGGTCCAGTTGCCAGACCCTGTCCATGTCCATTGAACAGAGCCTTTGGGTCCTCCTGTATGTGCAGCTGTACAAACAGCATTCCTCCTTGTGCCGGTTTCCCTCACAGTGTAGGGTCTGCCAGCCTGTCCTGGGCCAAAAAAGAGTGTCAAAGAGTTTCAAAAAACATTGTAATGTGTTTGACTTGCTTGAAAAACAATGAGCAAAACCTCTTGAGAAGATTTTCTTCCCTTCCTCTCTCCTTTCTATATCCCTTTCTCTGCCATAAAGTCTAAAGGTGATTTTACATGTCTGGAGTTCTGTGCCCATAAACTAGTCTTTATGCAATCCCCCTTGAGTTCTCAGGCTCTGTAAGCATAAAAGCCTATCTGTGTGACCTTGACCTCCTTCTGGAGTTGATAAGGGAAAGAGCAAATGAGAGCAGAGTGCCTGTTTGCCCTGGAGATGCCTTAATAACTGCTAACAGTAGGACCAGGCAAGGCTGTGCTGTGTAGGACAGTACTGCTCAGTCATCCCTGTGACAATTCATGCAGAGAGGTTTGGCCAACTTGAGAAACGATGGTTTGCAGTAGTACTGTAGATGCACCAGAACAAATGGACATATAGCTTGATAGTATATCCATTGTGCAACCAGCATCTTCATGAGCAGCTTCTGCTGCTTGTTAGTATTGTCAGTAACCAAATTTGCAGGATGTGAGGCATTTGGCTTGGCACCAAAACACAGATAACCTGGCAGTTACAGCAAAAGGAACCAGAGATCTTCCTGTGGCTGTTTCCTGCCCCAGTTTTAGTGTAGATTATCCTGGTGGGTGCCAGTTCAGCTGCCTGTCTTGGAGCTTCAATTCTCCTATCCATTAAAATGGGAAATGATTAGTTTCCACCATGAAATGGATATTTGAAGCCCACCACTTCTATCTTGAGTAGGACTGACAAGGGGTGTGTGTGTACATGATATATTTGTTCTACCTGTATGTGGGGCTCTGAGCATTTGTGAGTGTATTCATAGCTGGGAGGATAAGGGTCTGCAGGTCCAGGATGAGGCGTCTTAACCTGGACTGCAAAGGAGTTTGCATTTGGAAGAGAAAAGGGATGTTTCATACCTCTGATGGAGGTTAGTATTGTGCACAGTGAGATGCTTTTAGATACTTAGAAGTTAATACACACTTAATGCGGAATCTAGGAGAGTTTTGAATAGCAAGAAGAGAGAAACCAGCTCAAGGGACCTAGAGATTTGGTTGCTCATGGCAGTTCCTGGGTCTGCTGGTCCTATCCTTTACCCTGCCCTCAAAGTTACTCCAGGTTTGCAGAGGGCTGTAAATCAGGCTGTCATTGCATGGTAGGTCAGGCTGTCCCCTCATGCACAGAGAGATGGATGGTTCCAGGAACCAGCAAGTGAAACATTTCTGTTTGCTTCAGGTGCAGTCAGGGAGTAGGTACAAGGTAAGCAGACGGCTTCAAAAAAGTCAGCTATTTCAAAGCTTTCATGATAACTAATAAGCTTCCTGTATGGTGAACCTACCAAACCAGGGAGGATTACTACAGCTCTGTGTCAGCTATGGGGAAATTCCATTTATGTTGGACATTCAGGGAGCATGGCCCTACCAGAAAGAAGTCAATGTCCTGGCACAACTATAAACATGCACGTGGCACTGAGGGCTGGTCAGCCCTGCCAAGGCAGATATTCCTTATAGGAGCAATCCCTGTGGTGCCACTGGTGCTGGAAGCCAAGAGGTCTGTTTTGCTGTTTATCATGTCAATATGTCCATGTTTGTGCAAGGGTTATGGGGCTAACTAAGATGGAAGGTTGACCTTAGCCAACCTGTTAAGGCAGATGGACTTTGTGACTGTTTGCATAACATCTGCAGGACTGTCAGAAGCCAGAAGAAGTCCCCAGAGGGGGTCATTTGTATTTTTAAGAGAGAAATTGAATAGCAAGATGCCTTCCTGCTTGCTCTGTGGCTGGAACTGAATTCAGTTCAGCAGTGTTAGGGGAGAAGCTGCTGCCCAAGCTTTCCATTTAGTTCCAGATGTCCCTGCTCATTGCAGGAGGGTTGGACTAGTAGGCCCCTTCCAACCCAAACTATTACATGATTCAAGAAAGAAATCCCTGGGCAATTATACCCTTATGCTCCTATACCACACACAACTTTTTAGTCCAACAGTGATTTTTTGGTCTGGGATCTTCTAACTCCTTCTTGGATTTTTTTCTGTATCTTCATACAGGCAGGTTGTTATTTGTTCTTATCATGTTGAGATGCAGCTTCTGCTGATGCCTGTAGCTTTCTTATATTCTGGTTTGTGCTTCTTGTGCACTAACTTATCACCAGAGCATGGGACACTAAAGTCTTAGACCTAGGAGGAATGCGACTTAGCAACAACTCAAACATCAGTGTATTAACAACATTCTTCTCCCACTGAAGACAAACCACAGCACTGCAGCAGCTTATAGGGAAATTATTATGAAAGCAAACTCTATTCCAGCTGAAATCATATCTGGGTGAAAGTCACAGCTTAGGGCCTAAGGCTTCAGTAAATCTATCTGCTTATTCTAAGCAAGTAAAGCTGAGCAAACAGTACATTATACTGTAACTCTAAGTTACTCAAACTATTTAAACCTACTTATTTAAGCTAAGTAACAAATATTCTATCTCAACAAACAGTGAGATAGAATCATTTAAGTTAGAAAAGACTTTCAAGACCATTGAGTCCAACCATAAACCTAACACTGCCCAGATGTCCTGGTCTGAGTAGTAGCAGTCATTTTTTCTCCTTCTTGGTAGCTGGTGCAGTGCTGTGTTTTGGCTTTTGGGCTGGGAACGGTTGCTGATAGCAAGTATGTTTTGAGTTACTGCTCAAATATTTGCTTTGTTCAAGGCCTTTTTCTGAGCTCATGCTCTGCCAGGGAAGGAGGGAGGCCGGGAGGAAGGAGAGACAGGACACCTGACCCAGGCTAGCCAAAGAGGTATTCCATACCATAGCACGTCATGCCCAGGATGTAACCGGGAGAGAGCCGGAAGGGCTGGAGCTCTGGGGGGATGGAAGAGGTATCGATCGGTGCTCGGTCAGGCAGGGTGGGGTGAGTTATGGGTCGGTGGCTGGTGACGTGTTGTATTCTCTTCACTTGTTATTGGCTTTATCATTATTATTTGTAGTAGTAGCAGTAGTGATTTACGTTATACCTTAGCTATTAAACTGTGCTTATCTCAATCCATGGGGGCTACATTCTTTGGATTCTCCTTCCTAACTCTCCGGGAGTTGGGGGAGCGAGGGGGGGAGTGAGTGAATGAGCTGTGCGGACTTGGTTTTAAACCACGACACAAGGCCACCACTAAGCCATGTCCCTAAGTGCCACATCTACACGTCTTTTACAGACCTCCAGGGATGGTGACTCCACCACTTCCCAGGGCAGCCTGTTCCAGTGCTTGATAACCAATGCTACAGCTGCTGTTTGACCTAGCCCCTGCTGCTGGAGTGACTAGGTCAAGCAGGAGGTTCCAGTGTGCCATTATTGACTTTGTGGTGAGGTTGACAGGGCTCAGTGGATATTGAGGTCCCATCCAGAAGGGCTGATATATGCCACAAGGACATGTGGTAAAGCAGCCACAAAGACTGTGCACTGAGGAGCTTGGAAAGCAGAAAAGGATCTTCAGCATCCTCTTCATTCCAAGTGTCCAAAGAGATCAACCCCCCCTTACTTATCAAGTAATAGTATATTCTATGTGTGAAATTATTCCTCTTGTAGGTGAAGGTATGGGACTGAGCTGCACAGGAAAAGCTGATTCTTTGATACGTGCCTGGTTACTGAAGTTACTTGTAGGATGGAAGTGGTCCACAGCAATTTGCACAGGAGTAGTAGTAAGCCCTGAAACAGATTTTTAGGTGTGACTCTTTCAGAGGGAGCTGTGAAAAGGAAGCTGAAATAGATGTTGGAGGTGGTCCCTAGAAAGCTTGGCAGTACGAACTCTAGCACTTGTTCCTGTGCTACTCAGAGAGCTTCCAATGATCTCCATGTGGGCACATAGAACCTTATGAGCTTTTTAACTCAATGTACAGCACCAGAGACTTTGTTAATCTTTCCTACTTATGCTTCCACTTGAGTTCTGGGTCTGCAGGTTTTCCTCTGGCAAATGTAGACATGGTATTTACTTAAGGACAGCTCTTTGCCCTTAATTCCCCTGGCTCACTGTGCTAATTCTGCTCTGTTAATCACCTTAGTGGCCATTTAAGGTGCCTCATGCCAACAGACACGTAAGTTAGTCACGGTTGAAAGACACCTTTGCTCTTTCTGCATCAGAGTTTCAGCTGCGGCTGGAAGAGGTGACTTATCCATTGCCTTTGATGACCTTACCCTTTGTCAGGCCACCTCCTAAATGTCAGTGGGTGAAAATGATAAGAAATGAGGCATTAATCCAACTTTCAGTGAAACTGGTGATGGTGCAGTGAGCTTGACAAATGTTTCAGGGGCAATTGCAGCAGGACCCAAAGGTCTCAGGAGTGGATGACAGGAGTGCTTTTGGACAGGTAAAGTGTTGGGACTACCCAAAAAGCTTGACAGCTCTGGCTTACATAGAATTGTAGAATGGTTTAGGTTGGAAAGGACCTTAAGATCATCCAGTTCCAACCCCCTGCCATTGGCAGTGACACCTCACACTAGACCCTGTCACCCAAGGCTCTGTCCAACCTGGCCTTGAACACTGCTGGGGATGGAGCATTTACAGAAGCTTTGGGCAACCTGTTCCTCTGCCTCAGCACACTCACAGTAAAGAACTTCTTCATTAAGTTAACATCAGGTTTAAAGACTCTTCTACACCAGGAAAACTAACAGAAGGGGTGTGAGGACCAAATCTGTTCAATAACACTGAAATGATATTCATTGCCCTGAGAGAAGACATCATTTACTGTTTAGATAGTCTTTCCAGCCCCCCTGTTCTTCTGACCAGACCATCGTATGTCCATGGGTTTAGTTATACTTCACTCCTGAAGTACTTTGCAGATTCCTGATGTAACAACTGATGGCTTGGCTTTGTGAGCGAAGATTTTGGGAAGGGCTTTAACCACGCTTACTACAAGCACAATGACCAAGGGCGAGTGGGATATGCAAATCTGGTTGGAAAAGGGTGCTTAGGCAATCTGGGAGTGTCCCACCAGGACTGTCATCTCCTGAGTAAACTCAAGCTACCCATACGCTGGTCCACCCGCATGCAAGGTTGAATCTACTGCTACCCATGCACCTTGTGACCTACCGATTCGACCCTCACCCGTCCATACCAACAAGTAAGAGCAAGCCCTTCCAGCCTCTGCAGTGGATGTTTTAGGTGAGGCTCAGCTTGTGCAGAACTGGCTCCACCTGTTACACTTGAGGTTTAACTGCCATGGCCTAGCAAGCTAGGACGGTGACAGCAAAGTCCGCAGGTCATAGGTTTTATAAGAGTGTCCTTCTCTTAGATGACAGACCATGCAAGGTTGGATGAGCTCCATCAGCCTGGGTTTGAAGATGGGAGTTTTCCTTCCCCTACGTTCTGAGCAAGACTGTCATTTCCTGGGTCAATCTCAATCAGTGACCGCTATCGTGAGCCCACTGAGGCACAGGCGGTGCTGCAGTATCACTACGTCTAGGTGGGATTCTGACTTAGAGGCACTCAGTCATAAGCCCGCAGATGGGAGTCTCACGCTAGTGGCTCCTCAGCCAAGCGCACGCACCAGGGTCTGAACCTGCAGTTCCTCTTGTACCAAGCGGGATTACTATTGCAACAACACAGCATCAGTAGGGTAAAACTAACCTGTCTCACGATGGTCTAAGGCAGCCAAATGCCTCATCACCTAATTAGTGACGCACATTAATGGATGAACAAGATTCCCACTGTCCCTACCTACTATCCAGCGAAACCACAGCCAAGGGAATGGGCTTGATGGTATCAGTGGGGAAAGAAGACCCTGTTGAGCTTGACTCTACTCTGGCGCTGTGAAGACACATGAGAGGTGTAGAATAAGTGGGAGGCCGGGTGCGTGCTCAGCAGCGTGGGGAGACCCACCTGAGGGCATCCCGGCCGTCGGTGAAATACCCCTGCTCTGATCATTCTGTCTCTTACCTGCTGAGGCGGGGGGCAAGCCCTGGGGGGGCTCTAGCTTCTGGCACCAAGCACCCGGCATGCACTGGGTGCAACTCACTCCATGGACAGCGGCAGGTGGGGAGTTTGAATGGGGCAGTACCACCTGTCCAAGCGTAATGCAGGTGTCCTGGGGTGAGATCAGGAAGGACGGAAACCTCCGGCGGAGCAGAAGGGTAAAAGCTCACTTGATCTTGATCTTCAGTACGAGTACAGACTGTGAAAGCGGGGCCTCACGATCCTTCTGGCTTTTGGGGTTTAAGCAGGAGGTGTCAGAAATGTTACCACAGGGATAACTGGCTTGTGGCAGCCAAGTGTTCATAGCAACGTTGCTTTTTGATCCTTCAATGTTGGCTCTTCCTATCATTGTGAAGCAGAATTCACCACGAGATGCCACAACTAATTTAGACATATCAGTCACTACAGCTCTTTAAACCCTCAGTGTCACTGTGGAGCCCTGGAAGTTTCCCTGTGGCTCATAGTCCTCCATTTCTTTTCCCTTGGGCTGGTGCTGCTGGGTCCATGACTGAGTGATGAGCTAAAGCTTCCCTCCTTGCAGCAGATGGTTCTTTCATTTCACATGGGATGCAAACATCACAGGATGTTTACACAGAGGGAAGAAAACTCCAGAGGTAATTGAGCCCTGCTCGTCTCTGGGTTACACTTGTTTTAGGTCAGGCTTAGTCTTGTTTTAGGTCAGGCTTAGTCAATGCTTTGTCCAACTGAGGTTTAAAAACCTAGGAGTAATGTTGCTGTTGTCAGGCGCACTGTCACTACCTTCTCTTCATTACATTGATTTTAAAGGCCTGGCTTTACACACTGTAAATGCACACGTACCTTAAGCTCTCTTTCTGCAGCATGTACACTACCACGCCGTGATTTATCTTAACACATCTGTGGCAGCCTTTCTGAGGTGCATTTACAAAGTATTTAATAGATACCTTAAAACTGTCCCTTTCTGTTTAGCAATGGTCCCAGAAACACTGCAGAAAGGAAATTGTTTCTTAATCTCTATCCATTTGTGTGGATATTTGTATGTGACTCATTTGTGCATCACAGACTGATGCAATGTTTCTTTGCTTCTTACTTATGGATATTCAGTTAGACAGAAATGTTCATAGAGCCATAGAATGGTTTGGCTTGGAAGGGTCCTTTAAGGATCATCTAGTTCCTGACTTGCCCAAGGTGAGAGACAGGATCTCATTCAAGCCCAGACATTTTGTTATGAGGCAAATTGTTGATTTTTTTCAGGGATGTGGAAGAAGTCATGGAGCTGGAATGTTGCAATGAACACTGGAGCTCTAAAGTCATCCTTGCCCTCTAGTGATGTTGGATTGCATTTCAGTTACATACCTTTACCAAATCAGATGTTTGGTTATAGCATGTTGTGAGCTTCAGAATTTGTATCATATCTCTCTCATCAGGAGACAAGAATGAGCAAGGGATTGGGACTGGGATTGGATTTGGAAGCAGCACCTTTATTTCTGTTCACGTTTTATTCCCCCCTCCCCAGGTGATAGTGAAGAACAGGCTTTGCTGCTTAGGTCCATTTAGGATCATGAGTATGGCCTAAAGGTCCATTGGCTTAATGGGTGATCATATCAACTCAGAATGATTTATCTGGAGATGCTTATAGGACCAGCTAGAAGAATCCACCTGAGATGCTATTGGTTTCTCTAGCTGAGAAATGAACAGCATCTTCTGCAGATTCAAAAAACAAATTTTCAGGTTCATCAGGCATCTTTAAGCAAGGATTATTATTTTTATATGTATCGTTTTCCTAGACTAATCCTAATGTTGATATCAGTATAATGACACTCTGCTAAGCATGTTCTTCTGGTCTCAGCTGACACTTTTACATCTCCATGCATAGTGTCTCCCCAGATCACTCACAGATCTCTTCACCAGAGGTGCTTTCCTGATCTGGGATGATGTTTGGCACAGAAAGGACCTGAAACAATTTCAGAAGCTGCTACAAAAGACTTCTGTCAGAAGGGTGGTGAAATGCAGACAAGGGCAGACATGAAACCCACGGAGGCTCCCAGTGAAGCAGGTTGATTTGGGCTGGACCCAAAAGCTATCAAGCATTCTTTATAATTAGAACCATGCACGCTGGCTTTGGCTTTGGCTTTGTTCTGGTTGTTATGGAAATAAGGTGAGAGAGGGAATCACAGAAGAGAAAGTGCAGTCTGATTCCTATGTTTTATATAAGCAGGTCACTGCTTAATGCAATGAAGCTGAAGATGAAATGAAATAAGTGAATGAGACAAGTCAAGAGGCCTCACCCATTTCAACTGGGCTGTGTGCAATCACAAGCAATTACTGAGAGTCATCTTCTCATTGTCAGATACTAATTCTGCACCTGGCCGGTAAGTTGCATAGCTGTCTAATTGTGCTAAAGAACTGATGCTTGAGGCAAGGGTGGCTCTTCCATGGGAGGGTCCTTCCCATTGACATTTTCCCTCTCATTTTCTGAGAGCCTTGAACTTTTATGGCTTGTTTGAATAGCCTGTGCTTGACATTCAAGCATCAGTTGTTAGGAGTGGGTGGAAGACCTGTTACAAAACCCAGGGTATTTAGGAAAACAGTCATCATTTGCAGCAGTGGAGCTCAATTGCAACAAAGCAACTTCCACAGGGGTTAGAAAGCATCCTGAGTACTGGATGCCTTCATCTTTTGGTGGCTCGAAGGTAGCCCCATGCTATAAAACCCCACTTTCCTCCAAACTGACTGGCTACTTCTGATCAAGAAAAGCAGCAGAAGTTATTGCAAGCTCCTTGCAAGCATTTCTCCAACAAAACTGGGCTTCCCACCAGACAGCTGGAGCTGGGAACATGTGCTGTCTGAATCTGCAGCATGACAGATGGTTTGTCTCCCTAGGGTGCTAGGAAAGGCATTTTGATAGAGAGAAAAGCTGTAGTCCAGTACTTGTTCAGCAGCTAGGGAAGGCTTTGAGTCTAATGCCTGTTTGCCTCCTCTCACAGAGGCTAGAAAAAACATTGTCTGAAGGTAAAAAGTATGAACATATTAATTTTATGGTTTGATTTTATATAGCTGTCAACACATAGCCCTCATTACCATGAAAGTCAATTTGTCATTAATAACCCATAATCCACAATCCATTTTCACCATGTTATTGCAGGAAACAACCTTAACTTTGCATGCACATCACAAGTTGGCCTGCACATCATAGGATAGGATCTCAGATATGGGGCTTTTCTGAATTTCATCTTGCTGGTCACAGATGGGTGTTTGTGGTTTGCTTTGGCTGGAATGCATTTTAGGAGCTGTTTCGCTTGTCAACAGGCTTTCCGTCCCTGTTCCCATTGCCAGTAGTCCATTTCACTGCTCAGCACCAGTAGTGCTAACCCTAGTTCTTAGCAAAGGGCTGAATGTTCTTCTGTGAGCTGGAGTGGCTTTATCAAGAGAACTCATTGAAGAAAATGCACTGTCTGATAATTAACTGCTCACAACCAGGTATTTGTTAATATAATTGATATGGCAATAATAATTATACTGACACTTTACATTATATTTATAGGGACAAGAGAAGTAGATGGTGAATATATTGAAGCTGCTCTTGTGGATGAGAGAACTTTTGGACTATTATCACTGCATTTTCCCAGAAACCCACATCAAAATGGATTTATGCCTCTCTCGTGAGACCTCACTTGCAGTACTTTGTATGGTTCTGGTATCATCAACATAAGAGGGACATGGAGCTGCTTGGAGCAAGTCCAGAAGAGGCCACAGGGTGATCAGGGGCTGGAGCACCTCCTCTATGGAGACAGGCTGAGAAAGTTGGGGCTGTTCAGCCTGGAGAAGAGAAGCTGCTTGGAGATCTCATAGCAGCCTTCCAGTATCTGAAGGGGGCTATAGGGATGCTGAAGAGGGACTCTTCATTAGGGACTGTAGTGATAGGACAAGGGGTGATGGGCTCAAACTGAAACGGGCAGTTCAGGTTAGATATAAAGAAGTTCTTTATTGTGAGGGTGCTGAGGCACTGGAATGGGTTGCCCAAGGAAGTTGTGAATGCTCCATCCCTGGAGGTGTTCAAGGAAAGATTGGACAGAGCCTTGGGTGCCATGGTTTAGTGTGAGGTGTCCCTGCCCATGGCAGGGGGCTTGGAATTGGATGATCTTAAGGTCCTTTCTAACCCAAACCATTCTATGATTCTCTTATTCTATATCTTTCCGGGGATTGTAGAAGATTGGTTGTAGATTAAACCTTTACTATGAATCAGATTATTAGAGTGCACTGCTGTTGCTCAAAGAAACAAGGTGAATTTAGGCTATTCATGGACCAGTCCATAATCCATGGAGTAAAGATTCCTTTGGAGAAAAGATAAATCCCCTACCCTGTACCCTCAGTAGCATAACTATGCTCAGACTCAGTAGAATCCTCACTCTGAATCAGGAACTAAATGAGTTTATCTTGTAGCTCTCATAGGAGTAATGGTTTTCATGTTGTTTCTAGTCAGTGTTCAGGAAATAAAGCCCACACATGTCCTAATTCTGTCAGAAAATGAAATGTGAATATTATAACTTCTGCACACAAAAGAGACCTTTTCATAAATATCTCCTCTTCCCTGTCTCATCTATCAGCAAAAGGTTGAGCAGCATCATAAACTTCATGCTCTTTGAAAGGCTTCTTACCACCTTTCTGAATGGGCTCTGTAATACCCTGTTCTTTCCTCTCTCTTCTTCCCATCTCTTCTTTCCCCCCTCTTGTCTTCCTTTTGATAATGGTATAGGAAGAATCCCATAAAATGCTCCTCATGTGTCTTGTTTGACATTCCTGGCTGAGCTCCTGGCTTTGATGGTGACTCCCTCCAGCTGAATCACTGGATTCTTGTCGTGGGGATGGTGGGGCTTTTAAAAACACATATTTTCAGTAGAAAGTGGCTGCAGATTGTCAACCAGCTGATGCATTTGGGGGTCATGGAGGATCTTAACATCTTCTTTCCTGGATTCAGACCTTACTATGCTTGAACAGTGAAATTTCCATGATGCTGGAAGTGTTGTGCTGTGTTTCTTGCCACCCCTGTTTTTAATAGATCTATCCCAGGACAGTGCTAGGGTTGCTGTGGGAGAATGATTCACCTCCTGGCTTGCTTTTGAATTCTGGAATTCCATATTATCCCCTTTCTACTACTTATACCCATGTTTTCAAACAGATGATGGTTCTGTGTCAGGAAATGTGAATGGAATGTTTGCCTTACAAAAGGCTGCACCTTCACCCATGCCTTACCCTGTAGATACTGCAGGAGAGAGGGAGAGTATAAGTAGGATGCACTATGGAAATGGTTCTCTATTGTATTTGAGGAATTCAGACTGATTTTTTGAAGCTGCTCAATAACATATATGATAATATAGCACAAATACTGAGCTAAAAATCAAGCTTGCAAGGAGGGAGCTCTGTGACAACATATTCTTGCATTATCTAGGTAAAAACTGCATGCATGATGACTGTGAATATGTTTCTTATCACGTTGATGCCACATATTAGGTATGCTGCGAAACGTACAGTTTCCCAAGACAACTGGAATTGGGCCATTGCAGGGTAAGTAAAACAGATGGGTTTCTTAAATCAATATTGCTCATGGATGAAGGCTTTTTTATAGATCTTGCCAATCATAAATATCTATTTTTTAGGCCATTAATTAGCTTAAAATAGAGTTGGAACTTATCAGCTCAATGCCTGGCATATGAGTATTTAATATAAGAATATTTGGTGCATTTTATGTTGATTTCATGCCTTAGATTCCTTACCATATATCCATTTCCTTTCTTACATTGCTAGCATCCATGTGCTCATTTCAAGTTAGGGAAGGAACTGAAAAGGCTTCATTTCCGCTAGCCCATAGAAAGTTGCTCCTTGCTCCCCTTCAAGCTATGATGACTTGGGATGCTTGGAGGTTCTGGGAAGAGTTGTACTTCCAGGGAAGGAAGCCAGGTGATATATCAACTTATAACAGCTTGGTTTTGTGTAAGAGCTCCCTGTGTTTGTATTAGGGGAATGTATTTAGTCTGGGATCAAATGGAAGACCTCATAACGGGGCAGGATAGGGTCATTTTCTGTTGAGTTCTATGATTTCTCATCAAGTGCTTTTGGTGCAGGATGAGTTTGTCTATGAAGCAATAAATGTCTACTCTGGGAAACCATAGTATTGATTTAAATGTCAGATAAGCACAGCCTGGCCTTTCCCCTACTATCATTCTGTCTCGTGACCTGGGAGAGCCTCCATGCTTCCTACTCACAGCTTCTCTCCATTGTTGTGTGCTCTCCCCCAGTGATAATGTTCAAATGGGTTTGTTTGTAAGAACTAACAGTCTCTCACTTGTGTTAAAGCCTTTGGGCTGACCTAAAGCCCTCTGGTGCTGTTGACCTAAAGCTCATAGATGCTGTTGACCTGAAGTCCACTGGTGATGTTGACCAGAAGCCCACTGATATTGATCTAAAGCCAGCTGAAGCATTGGATCAAGGTGTTGGTTAGAAAAGCTGCTTACCAAACCTCTGATAGAGCTAGAAATGGGCAGAAAATTGAGTTTTAGACAAATTGTAAGAGGTTTCCATGGAAGGTTTCATATCAGTTTTGTTCTCAGTTGCTTCCCCAAATGGCCTGGAGACTGAGTGTGAATGGTTGAGCAGATCTTTTTATTACTGGGAAGATCTCATTTCCTTTGGTGCTTGTTCATGCAAGTTGAGGGTGAACAGTGCTATTGTTCCTGGGCTGTGTAAAGGCTGATAAAGAAATCTATCTGTGCTATAAAAGTCAGTGTTATAAAAGTAATATCATTAATTTCAGCCTGTGAAGCAGAAAAAGGACTTTCCACAATCACTAACTGACAGCTCCTCAGTAAAAACCCCTAGTTAGGAAACCAAGGGAAATCACAATCAGCAAATCTGATCCCAAATCCTTTTCTAGGGATTGCTTCCATAGAGTGCTTGTAGTTCTTGGTCTGGGATTTGATTTTGAACTGAGTAACACAGCAATTATAAGACTAAAGCTGAAACTTAGACTTGAATCACTCTTTATGCCAAATCCTACCTTGACCCTTTAAGAATTCTGAATTTGATTATAGTATATTGATCTCAGGGCAGGTCTGTATGATGACAAACACTGTAGAGATGTCCTAGCTAGCTTAGTTGGCTTCTCCATGCTACATTCTAGTGGGTTTATATTGCACAAGGTGCTCCAAAAAGAAACAGATTCTTAAAGCACTGCAGTGACTGGATGTGACTGGAAAAAACACATAAATAATTTTATGGTCAACAAATAGTTATGATTTTATTGAGCAGTAGAATACACAAGAAAAAAAATGTTCTTTTTGAGTTACTGATTTACATCCTTTTAAGAATTAAATAATTAGGAGCTGTCCTATAAGGAATGTGGGGCTGATGTTTTAACATCTCATAGAACACATTTGAAATGTTAGGGCTTAGTTAGGAAGGCTTCCTTGGGAAAGTATCTACTAGAAGAGCCCATGGCTAGGACATTGCAGCTTGTTACAGAAAGAAAACGATGTCTTTGCCCTTAATGATGACCTAAAATCCAGACGGCATGATCAGCCCCAGTAGAAAGGAGTGATGGTGCCTGGAGATATGTCCTGATGAGGCTCTGCTGGTGCTCGGAGCCTCCCAAGCCCTGTTTCAGTAAGCAGTTGGGATCTCAGACTCCTCAAATCCACACTTAAAGGAAATAAATTCAGTGTGAGTGCCCTCATTCTGATTGTGCCTCTGCCTGGAAGCACAGGGCTAGATTTCTAGCTAGCTCACAAAGCTGACACAGACCCAGTGCTGAAAGTCAAGGCCACAGCTTTGACCTACCTCAGCCAGAGTGCAAGGAGAAGCATGTGCTCTGTGGAGGACTGAAACACTTTATTGAAGGGCACTGTGTGTGTTACTCTCATTGAGGGTGAGCTCAGTGCAAGATCCAGCTCACAACAAGGTGTCTAGTGATGCTGCCAGCCTCTGCCAGCTCCTTTGAGGGTGTGCTCTGTCTCTAGCATAAGCTGTTATCCAGGCAGATACTAGTGATGAATGGAAGAATATGGGACACCTGATTTCAAGTTGCTTTTTCTTCTCTCTCCAGCCCCTTGGTATTTTTACTCCCACCCTATCCTGCATCCCTCCCCAGCCTGTTCCCTTCACATTTCTCCATCCCTGTAATTTTCCCCAAACACATGCCTATTTCTATGCTTCCCAAAGCTTCTCTTGCCTTTACTGCACTTGCTTCAGTTAATGCCTTTCTCTTCCAACTCTCTTTGACCGTCCTGGCCCTCCAGCTTCTGCTCCAGTCCCCACTAACAAGAAGCAAAGCCAGTCCTTTCCTGCCTATTGTTTTATTATCTGCCCTGAAACAAGCTCTGTTTCCAGCTCATGGCCTCTCTAAGCTGCCAAGTGCTCCTGTAGCCAATGATTTGGTTAAATAAAACCTGGCAGGCTCCCAACAGGATTTCCAGCTTATTAGTTTGTTGTTCATGTCTCATTACAGTGCAAATGAATGACCTTAAGAGAGAAGGAGTACAAGATTTCACCTTGTTATTTTCAGAGAAATTAGTTAGTTATGGTCCTCAGAAAGCTGGGCAAAACTGGACTGAAATAGCTGTGTTCAAACCATTTTGATGGCTAACTATAACCTGTAAAGGAACCTCATGTGTGATGGATTGCTGTATATTGCCCACATTGGAGACAAAGCCAAGCAAGGTCATGGAACTTTATATCCACCTAAGTCTGCATTTTTACTGACACTTCTGGAACATCTCCTGTAAGCCTAATGTCACTTTGGTGCTACTTCAATACAACAGATTGCTCTAGACTGTCAGGGCTCTTTGTCAGGGATCTGTTGGACCTGCTGCAGTTGAAGGATGGAGACTTGCACATCAAGGCATGCATGAAACAGCTCAAATTCCAAGATAGAGGCTGGAATATTTTGGAGGAAGGGAAGAAACTATCTGAGCCAGAGAGCCTTTGCCTGCAAAATAACCAGCATCTTTCATTTTCAGCAGGCAAACTTTCTGCACATAGAAGTTCAATGAGTAAGAAAAAGACATGGATAGTTACAAAGGGTTGGTGACCCATTCTTTGCAGAACAGACCTTTTTCCCTTGCAATAGCAAGGACACCGCGTGACGCTTGGGAATCAGTTCTGACCATTACATTGCACAGCTTTTATTTCTGGATTTGAGCAACTGAACGTTTTTCATGGAAAGGGAATTCTTCAAGAGTCTGAAAGAAGCAAATAGCTGGGGGAAAGTTAATACCAAGATCTTTCCTGTCCCCCCCTTTCTTCCCTTTGGAACCTTCTGCTAAGGTCTTGGGAAAAAATGCCCATTTAAGAGCTGGTCTTTCCTTCTGCAGATCCTTGCAGCATGGTTGCTCTCCTTCAAGGTTTCAAGTTTTTCCAGCCATCATCAGTAGCAGTTGCTGTCTTCTATTAGGCCAGGCTGTTGTGCTGGGCGTTCTTCTGGGTTTATAGCAGAAAACCAGTCCTTGGAGTAGACTGGTCAGTGGCAAGCAACAAAGCCAAGCTGCTAAAGCAGGACTCTTTACCCAGGCTATAGTTACCAGTTTCTCTAGGTATAAAAAGCAGTTTCCCATGAAGAAAGGTAAGAGAGAGAAGAGGAGACAGTGCTAAGGAGGAAGAGGCATCTGTATTAAGAAACAAGAACTGGAGGGGTGAAAAAGTATGAACTGTCAGAAAAATAAACTGAATACTTAAAAGATTGCACACTGATGCTACAGTGTGCTTGTGGGCATCCTTGCTGGAGCAGAGACAGATACATTCAAGGAGTCAGAAAGAGATGCATGTATTAAGGCAGTCTTCATGTTAGCCACAATTCCAGGCTAGCTTATTACTAGCTGCCTGGGATATCACAGCATCCAGAAGGATGTTATTGTTTATGATATTAGAAATCAATTCTATAATTTGCTCAAAGTCTGTTTGAGCTTCAGACACCCAGGGGCAGTAGCTTTCCTAGTAACCATTCCTAGTGATATTCAGGTATTGCCAGCTTAGGGGTGGGTGAGAACACCAGAATATGCTCTCTACAAACCTTAAGTATTACTTGTTAGCTGAAACTCATAGTCCTGCCTATGAGTTTCCTATCTATAAGTAAAGATATCATTTCATCTTATCCTCCAAAGAGGGTGGGGGGGAATCCACTTATTGTTTGAAGTGGCTGGCTCCAGTTTTGCAAGTCGTCTCTCTTCAAGAAGCATCTTGCTGATTCTGTGGGACTCTGTTAGCATTCAAGGGTTTGATGGAGAAGATCCAGTTTCAGAGCTGAGCAAAGCAATGAGGCGTGCAAACTCCTAACTTGAGTATCCCTATTGTGTGTTTTGAGTGAGCAAAGAGGCAGCTGTTGTAACTGGAGACTGCTTTTGAAACCATGGCCCTTTAGCATGAGCTAATGGGTATGTGTATTTTGTTGTATTACAGTTGAGTCTAAAGCCCTTGATTTCCTTGGGATCAAGTTTCCTGTTAGAGAAGCACCTGGAAGCTGTTAAACCACATCTCCTGATAAGCCATGAGTGGATTTTGGCAGTTAGGGGTAGGGCAGAAAACAGAGTTTTAGACAGTGTGTTAAAGGGCTCTCCAGAAGGTTTCATACCACCAGCACAGCCTGGTCAGTCCTGGTTTCAGAAGGGCCAGGTCAAAGGGCTGGGCAGCAACTCCCTTTGAAGGGAGAACTCCTTTCCTTGGCTGATTGTTCCCAAGAGAGGGGTAAACTGCTGGCCTCTGACAAGCAGAAACAGGCTTGGGCTGTGCCAGGCATGTGCAGGCAGGCAGAACCATGGTGTTCTGCAGCACACTGAACTGCTCTGGTGCGAAAAGACCATTTGTGGTTACACTGGAGCCATCACCCCCAATTAGGAGGTTTTCCTTCTATGATTTATGTTGGTCTTTTGTGAGATTTACTGACAACCATAATGCTATGCCAGAGCTGGTGCTCATTAAAGAGGCAATGTCTCCTAAAAGAGACATTTTGCTGTTTAAGCCCCAAGATCTTCCATGGACCCCCAGAAATAGGGGCTGGTTGTAAAAATACAGCTATATTAACCCTGCTGAGAGGTGGTTAGACATTAGTTGTGCAGGGTCAGTATCACAGCTTTTACTAAAGTGATTAGAGAAAGGAAGGAGAGAGAGAAAGGAGGAAGCTGGGCTCTGGGCAGGGCTGATGGGCATCACAGCCCACCTGAGCTCCCTGTAGTGACGGTGAGCATGGATCCTTGATGACAAAATGAAACTCTTGCCTGAGCAATTCTTATACACAGAAGTGGGAAAGAGGAAAGAGGCAGAAGCTGACTGGGGTGTCCTTGGATTGCAAATGCTGACTGAAGCATAACAACACTCATTAAGAGTGTCTGAACCAGGGGCTTGTGTGGTTTAGGTAGAATTAGAATGAATTTTATGAACAGAAGGTGAAGGTTGGATATTAATGCCCCTTTTTTAAATACTTCTTCTCTCCATCCTCTCCCAACCTTCCATTTTGTGCAATACTGGCATCACTTTTCCTTCTCTGAAGCACATTTTAGATCTGTCTGGATTAAACTGGTTGCCTGAGCCCATCCCCAGTAGCAGCTGCCAAGACAGGAAACTCCCCTCCAACTGTGCACGTAGATATAGACTGAGATCTGAGAGTAAAAGACGTGTGTGTGATTCCCCCCCATACACCCCTGTCCCTCCCTGTCACTCACACCTCCCCATTAAGATTCATGTTCATTTATGGAGGTAGGCATCCAGCCATAGATCTCCAGATTTCTTTAGGGACCTGTGGAAAGAAAATGAAGACAGGTTTTTTGGTGTGTGAATCTTGCTTCTGTCCTTTTTCCCCTACAGAGAAGCCTGTAACTGAACTTGAATATGAGTCCTTAAGACACCAAGTATTTCCCCACTACAGCAAGAAGAGCCAAAGTAAGCAAGAGCTTCACCTGATGCCCACTCTGTTATTCATAGTCTCTCTGGCCCTGAATAAACAGCAGAGCAGAACTGCCTGTGCTTACCATGTTGCACCTCTGAAAGGTGTTTCCCTGCTTCTCCCTGGGAATTCTCATACAGAATTTCCCATCTGCATCAGCACTGCAAGTATTATGTGACAGATCTGAGCTGATTTGTTCTCAAAAGTCATAGAATCATAGAATGGTTTGTGTTGGAAGGGACCTTAGAGCTCATCCAGCTCCAGTCAGCTGCCATAGGCAGGGACACCTTGCACTAGAGCAGGTTCCTCCAAGCCCCATCCAACCTGGCCTTGAACATTTCCACTCTGACAAAAGCCTTCAATCAGGGCAAGTAATTGCTGAGATGGTTTGTAAGAACTCCTGTAGGGATGTGTGCACTATATGGAGGGATGCTGGACATCACCCTGCTGGGTCCCAGTGTTGCATCCATTGTCCTGTGCTAACTGGATGAGGAAAGCAAAGGAGGTTTTGAACCAGTTTTCAGCTCTTCTAAATGGTGGGGTCAGTCAGCTTTAATGTGTGTTTGCTCAGAATGGTTTGCAAGTGGAGATCTGAACTGCAGAATACTTTCTCATGTTCCCTATCATGAATTATTCCTCTTGGAGTAACTGAGACAGAAACATTAACACATATTCTGCCTGGCAAGGGCTATTAGATTAGTCTTCAGCTATGCCTATAGGGAATAGACCATTGCTGCCGACAGGGCTCAGATGGGAAGCAGTGTGGTCTGTAATGAAACTCATTCCCCTTTGATTCATCTCATTTTGCAGCCTGAAGATATGCTGCCAGGTCCTAAAAGCAAGAATCAGCAGGTATCTGAAGAGCATTTACAAGGAGTCCCTATTAGATCAGGTTAGAACTTATCTAAACACTAAGTATTTGGTACTTTGGTAATAGTACTTTGGCTGCAGAAGCTGCTCTGGGGGACAGTTTCTTCCCCCATCACCTACTGAAGCAGATTCCCTTCTGTTGTCACCTGATGTTAGCCCACTAAGTCAGTGGAACTCTGTCATCTCTACTGTGGGTCAACACTGCTGTGGCTGTTCCTTGGACTATGATATGAAGATCATTAACCTCATGACATCAGATTACAACATATTGACATGGCATTTCTGAAGGTTCTATAGTGTCCCGAATTCTCTGTTCTAGAAAATACAGGATGTCCATGGAACAATGAATTACAAGCTGCAGATGATACTAAAAGGACCTTACCCAACGATGTCTACAAATGCTTTTCCAAGAGGCTTCTCCTCATACTGGACTCCATACTTGGCACATAATGACTGCACCAAAGGTTTTATCTTCCAGAAATTGTGCCGTGGCATTGTTGGGAACAGGCTGGAACAGAGAACAGAGAAAACAAACCTGAGAAGATGCAAGAGATCGAACCCAAGGGATGGGGCCCTCTGGCTGCCTCCTCATAAGAGACTAATGCCTTCTCCTTAAGATGCTTAAGCAGACAAGAGAGGCACAGAGAGATACCCATGCTTTACAGTCCTCTGTTTCAAGGAGGCTTGTGAAAACTGAATGCTTTGATTCTCTTGCCATGCCTCAGAACAAAGCTGTTCTCAAGAGAGACAATGAAAGGCAGTTTGTGCAAGAGAGGACACTCCAAGTGCAATACAGGGGAAGCTGGAGCAAGTTAACAGCCTCAGGCTGCTGGGATTCTGCCCATTTCCTTTGGGAAGTACTAGATGTTTCTTACTGAATTCCCAGTAACCTCCTTTCCCACCTCTGGAAGCTCATGAAGCAGAGAAGCAGGTAAAGAAGGATGGGATCACCTTGCCTCGTGCTGTTCTATGTTCTTTTACATTCAGTGTTGTCACTAGCAACAGACTGTCCCTATGGCCCTGGTATCCAGGGCATGTGCACTCCCACACAGATGCCAGATGCTGTAAAACACTGAAGTGCTTTAGGGGAGAGGAAGTTGGATATTCAAATTCAAGCAGTTAGCTTAGAATTTAAGTCCATACCAATGTAACTGGTAGATATGTAACACTGACTCTCATTTAAACCCCAAATTAAAAGCGTGGAAGTGAAAGCTGACGTATTTGGTAGCAGGAAAAGATGCCATGTCTGTAGTAGAAGCAGACGATGACCCCCAGTATTCTTGGACTCTCTTTTCTTGGCATACAGTAGGTCTCCAAAGAACCTGCCTCATCCCACAAATGTGTCTTTAGCAGACTTTCCCTACCCTCATGTCCTGTGTTGTGACAACCTGGTAGTGGCCAAATGATCCTGGGTCCATACTCACTGGTGCTCAATTTGGAAATTCAGGTGTCCGGTGAACCAGTCATTGAAGAAGGACTGCTCAATATTGCAGGTGGCTGCCATCTGGTAAGGCAAGAAAGCAGCTGTGAAGAGTAGTGAAGTCTCACCCTAAAATCAGAACAAGCTCCTCTTTGCCTGTGGCAGGGGCTGATCTGGGTCTTACTGCACTACTGAGCTACCAGAGTGTACAAGAGTGCTGCTGTGAGGTAGCTGGTTGCAGCAAGGGGAGCTTTAATCCTCCTTTCAGGGCTTACAGACAATTCCTGGGCTGACCATGGTAAAAGGGACAATATCAGGAGCCACTTTATGGACATTTGGTGACAAGTAATTTAGCAGTCCAAGTATAGACTTACAAATCTCAGTCCCTGCCCTTTGAAAATCAGATGGTTAACAACAGTACCAAGGTGGAAAACAGGGAAGGAAAGTATATGGACACAGAAAGCTGCTTTCCAAATCCCACCTAGTTATTGCCCACTTTGCATTAAGTACAAAGTCTGAATATTCTGGAAATCTTAACTACTCTTGCTATTAATGGTGGTAAAAATTAGGTAGTCTTGCTTAAAATCCTCTTTTACTCAGAGTGGTTAAGCTGTGATTTCTATATCATAACCATGGGAGATACATGCTCCTCACCCTTCCCAAGATGCGTCTTAAAACCATATCAAAGAAGCTTATCTCCTTCTGTCACAAACATACCGTATCCTTCTTTCCCCATTCTTCTTTCTTTTATAAGCCACCTGCCCAAATCTCTCACAACCTCTTTACCTACAAATTCCAGTTGCATAAGGTGCTTAAGCAAAAGCTTAAGGTGAACATCTGAATACCCAAGCCTCCAATGAATCTATTCACATGCTTAATTTAAAGCAAAAGTGTAGGTGCTTTCCTAGATAGCGCTTTTAGCACCTTTTTTTGTGTGTGTTTTAGCATATTTAGCACAAGGGAGAGCAACTGACTTTGAAAGCTCACCTTCAAGGCCCTGTTAACAACTAGGAATAGTAATTCTATTCTAGCTAAGAAAGGTGATTTCTTCTCTCAACTCAGTTATACCAAATTCCTACTGCCAGTGCCAAAGTTGTTCTCATCATCCTCTAGGTCTGAATAGGATTTGGAGCACTGTAAATAAGAGGTATCCTTTTGGCAGGGTGGATTTATCTGTCTCTGAGGCATTAAAACGAGGTAGAAAGCAGCTGGTTTTCATTTCAATCCTTATTGCTGAAATATAGACTTGAGGAATATATTGAGCTCCCCTTCAGCTTTGATTTTTGTTGGGACTCTTCTGTTTGCTCATGTGTGTCTGCTGAAAGCCAGGTCATGCTTCTTGAACCTGGTACTGCCTCAAATCTAAAGTAACATTTTGATTGTCAATTTAATTACAGAATTTTGGATTTCAATGGCTTGATCAGTATTGCAGGCTCTTTCTGGTATGCAACATGGACAGAGACCATATACTAGTACCTGGTGATAAAGGTAGCACACAGAATCATGGAATAGTTAGGGTTGGAAAGGACCTTAAGATCATCCAGTTCCAATCCCCCTGCCATGGGCAGGGACACCTCACACTAAACAATGGCACTCAAGGTTCTGTCCAACCTGGCCTTGAACACTGCCAGGGATGGAGCATTCACAGCTTCCTTGGACAACCCATTCCAGTGTCTCACTGCAATCACAGTAAAGAACTTCTTCCTTCTATCCAGTCTGAACTTCCCTTGTTTAAGTTTGAACCCGTTACCCCTTGTCCTATCACTACAGTCCCTAATGAGGAGTCAATCCCCAGCATTCCTATAAGCCCCCTTCAGATACCGGAAGCTGCTCTGAGGTCTCCACGCAGCCTTCTCTTCTCCAGGCTGAACAGCCCCAACTTTCTCAGCCTGTCTCCATACAGGAGCTGCTCCAGCCCCTGATCATCCTCGTGGCCTCCTCTGGACTTGTTCCAACAGTTCCATGTCCTTTTTATGCTGAGGACACCAGAACTGCACACAATGCTCCAAGTGAGGTCTCACAAGAGTAGAGGGGCAGGATCACCTCCTTTGACCTGCTGGTCATGCTTCTTTTGATGCAGCCCAGGATACTGCTGGCTTTCTGGGCTGGGAGCGCACACTGCCAGCTCATGTTAAGCTTCTCATCTGCTCTCTGTGTGAATCTCTAACCCATTTTGGGGTGAATCAGGGGTATCCTTTCCCTTCCCAGTTACCTGAGAGCTAAGCCAGTCTCTGTGCTTTTCGGAATCAATTTCCATTGGAATGTGATTCATCTGCGTGACCCACACAAACCAGTGACTCTCCAGAAACCTTGCAAACAAACAGGCAAGAAAGCAGAACAATTTATATTGCAGATGGGAATAAGAGGTAAATAGAGTGGCCTTAACAGGGAGAATTTCTCTGAGGTATTGAAGTAGATACCTCTCTATATGCAAACCAGAGTGAATTGCTTCTGTGATGGGTTCCCCAGAACCTGGAATTCTAAGAACTGTTTTCATCTTTCCCGTTGCTTGATGGATATACAGTCATTTCAAAATCCACCTGCCCACTGGTGTTAGCTTTCTGAGTGTTGAGCTCAGCACACTGGAGCTCCCAGGTTCCCTTTGCTCTCTCAATACCTATAGTGTTAAGTCTTTAACTTTGCCCTGGCCTGGGTGCCACCTTGGAGCAGCTTGTTTATTGCTTATTGTATATAATTGCATTTTTAGCATCTGTATAGTCTACAGGAATGCTCTTTGTTTGCTTTATTCAAAGCAGTTTCTCTATGCTGAGAATTAAATGTATGCTGACACAGTAGCTGTCCAGAAGCATCCTTGTTCTAATCTTTAGGCTTGTTTCTGAAAAAGCATTTGATCTGAATTTGCAATTTTGCCTCTTGTACTTTTAGCTTAATAAAAATATAGAAGTTTTGGGACTAATGGATCAGTTGTAAGTTTTTCAGCTTGATTTCAGACTGAAAAGGTTGGCTGGGCGTTTCATGTGTGTCTCTTGAATCACTTTTCCTTAGTTCCAAAGTGTTTTGAAACGGTGAAAACTGAAGTTACAGACATTCAGTCTTGTGAAGGCAAAAGTACTAATATTGTGACGGGTTTTGTACATTTGTTGTGATTTCTTTTACTCAAAAAAGGTATTTTAAATTTTGGCTTGAGAAAATGCTTTTCACTGTGATTAAATGTTTCCCTTAAAACTAGTGCTGACTGTGGGACTAAATGCCATCCCTTAGTACTAGCCAGTGTACAGGCCATGCAGTCTTCCACACTGGGAGAAGCAGTGAGCATTTCTTTTACATGGGAAGAACATGCAGTGCTCAGGAGGGCTCTTGAATAGCCTTCCCAGTAAGCTGGGAAGAAAGAGAGTGGCCCGAGGCACTCTGGAAGGGTCCAGATTTGACCAAAGTGGAAAAAAACACATATGTGTGTTGGGATCAGGCAGCATGTGAGAACAGGGAACAGGGAAAGAAGGGAGAATCCTGGCTGGACCATCACAAGGGAGAAGATGCAGGAAGGGAAAGATGCTGAGCACCAGAACCAGCTCTGCTGCAGGGAGGTAGAACTGGGAGATGATAAGAGGAAAGTGAAGCAGTGGGAATAGCAAGATAACACACAGTGAGGTCAATGACTGCAAAGAACCTAAAAGGCCTGTGGGGTACAGCAGAGCTGAGCCAGTTCATTTGGCACTGGAGGGAGGGGAGAGCAGCAGGGATGCCCTTTATCTCCTACCTGACAAAAGTGAGGAGAAACAGGGATCCCAGAACGCCATAGAATGGGATGTATGTGATGAAGTAGCGTATGTAGTAGCTGATGGCCCAGACTAGGTCCTAGGGGAAGAGAGAAGACATTAGGTATCACTTTATCTATCTCATGTAACATGTCCTTGTTGGTGATGTTAGGGACACTGGCTGATTGATGCACCAAAGTGTGATTCCTGCCCATTGGCCTCCCTCCCTACTCAAGTGTGATTTCTTATGAGCCAACCAGACCCCACAAAGATCTAAGGCACATTTCACTCACCGCCCAGAACCTGTGCTTGATCATGGTCGAGATGATTTGGATTTGGAAATACACAGGGATGAGCAGGGGTGGGAAGACTGCAAAGCAAAAGGAAAGGTTTTGGCCATCAGAGGGGTGGAAATGTGTGTGATGTGAGCAGTGATATAGGACTGGGTCTAGGGAAACCTAGGGTTTCCTAGCGTTAGGGACTAGTTCTGGTTCTGCCTAGCACTGGTGAGAGCAGTGAAAGGTTGCCTTTCTGTGAAGAAAGGCTTTGCTGCACACCCATTCATCTTGACTTATCGAAGAGCAATGGTAACATGCATTTTTCCCATGGATCCTCTCACACAGAAGTTATTTCCCAGTCTTAGCTGGGAATTGCCATGCTGGCAGTGTTCAAGGTGCTTGGGTATCACTGAAGAATACACTGAACTGATTTTGGGACCTGCTCAAGGTAGAGTGGTCCTGAGGATGAGTTGAGACTTTATGAGTTGCTCTGCTAACATAGTAGAGGCTGGAAAGGTCCACTGGAATTCAGGGGAAAAGGAAGAGTGCAGGGCAGATACTCACTGAGGAAGAAGTACTCGTGCTGGTGATTGTAAGGCAGGTACTTCAGCTTCTTCTTACCATACTGCAGAACAGAGGAGAAAGCTCAGGCTTGGATTATGACACATGAAAGAGAAGATTATCTGCAATACTTCTTTAGTTGTTGAGCATACAGTTTTGCCTGAATTCCCACTACCATGTGTTTTTGTAAAGTTAAATACATCAACTTTGTAATTGTGATATGTGGAAATCCCCTTTAAAAGTCTTTTAGCTTAATGTCAATGTAATTTCTGTTGTACTTTTGCAGGTTCTCATTTCTTTTCAGCACCCAGTCTCCTAACCTCATCTCTATAGTGAAATACCTGCAGCTATACATAAGTGTCTGTTTTGAGCTGCAGGAGTGATCACACAAGGAGCTAATGCATGGACAATCTGGATTGCTTTGAACCTGCATCTTTACTTCCAGCATAACAACTTCTCCATGAAGGTAAGTCTTATAGCACCAATACATCAGGCACATCATTCACTCTGGTCTGGGCTCTGAAAGGCTGTCTTTTTAGCATCATCTGGAAAAGGATTATATGCGAGTATGAAGGAGTATTGGGATAGACTGATGTTGGCCTAACATTTAATATATTTTATAGGAGGAAGATCCAGTTTTCATTGTCATAAATGTTTACATCCTTAGATTTTCCTTTAAGCGTTGCAACCACGGTCTGCTTTTAAACCCAGTTATCAAACACAAGATTTACCAATGAGTTGTAACCACACATTTAAGAGTGTGATACTGATTTACATCTTCCTGGTAGTGGGCTTTTTTACACCCCAGGAGAAGGCTTTCATTTTAGCCACATAGAAGAGCCCTTCTGCCTCCTGAATCTTCTGTGTGTGCATGACATTTCTATCCCTAACTATTCTATGATTCTATAAATGTCCATATACCAGTGTGTATGTGTCCCCTACATGTGTCTGGAGTTACTTTCTCAATAGTACAAAAGCTGGCTGAGAAACCCTTAACTTTTTGTGTTGTATTCCCCTGCATTGTCTTTGCTGCAAATGTTTCTGCATTTGTGTTCTTTGGTTTGTTTGTTGTTTTTAAAACTAGAGATCTTTGTTCTATTGTAAAAAAAAGACCATGGATGATAGATGGTTTAAGTGCTTTGTGTAGGTTTTTATCGAGTAGGTAGCAAATATGTTGGCTCTAGAAGGATAGATTGAGTTAAAATCAACAGGCTTAAAGAGCCTGTTACTCCATGTGCACCATGTCAGTTTGTAGTTAATGTAAGAAAGGAAGAAGTTAGTGCTTATGCAAGCAACATCCCCTTCACTGCATGGTAAAGGCTTCAGTGGAGAGGACCTTGTACAGATTGTTGGGGGCACAGCAGGGCTGACTAATATGGAAGATATTTTCTGTGGAAATGGAAGATCAGTTTTGGAATGTTGTTGATGAAGTACTGAGGAACACAATATGTTCCTCTCGTGTTGGTATTTCAAGCCAATGGGATGAAGTTGTCTGTGATGGCTTTCTACTTTCTTTCCAATCCCACCTTCACTGCTTTTCTCAAGCTACCCCAAAACACTTTCTCCTGTGGTCAGTATAGGGAATGGATAGGGAATGATACAGTCAATCTTGCTCTTCAGCCCAAAGTTTGGGAGGGTGTGATGGCAAACTCCTATCAGACATTTCATTAGACAGACAATATACCTGGATGAAGCATTTCCCTTTCCAGCATTCCTGTAAGTCTTGACTGTAAGTCATGTCTACCACCACAAACCAGCTCCTGGTTTTGCACAAGCATTCTCTGAAGCCCTTCAGAACAATGGTTTTCCATGGTTTACCCCCTTTCACTTACCTCAACAGGCTGTGTATCTCCAAGGACAAGAATATGCAGCATGTTCACATCTGGGTCTTTCTTGAATATGTTGGGCTTGGCATGGTGTTGGAAGTGACGATGGTTCCACCAGTTTGCAGAGGCACCCTGGGCAGATACAAGACCATGGGAAACTATAGTTCCTCTAATGGTAGGATTACGCATTTGTTAATACAAACTACAGTGGTGCAACTCAGATTATGGCCAAGCTCTTACTTGTTTTTGAGACAGCAATAAGCAGTAAGTGGCCAAGCTGTCAGCTGCTGTGTGACTGCTGGATTCAGAGGGCTGCTTTACCCTCACTAGGGATCAATCAGATTGAAAGAACGGGGAATAAATACACTCTGAGTTGCATGTAACCATACCTCCCCACATGTGAAGTCGTTACTAATAGCTGTTATTAGTTGTTATGAGTATTCATGGAATCATAGAATCATTTAAGTTGGAAAAGACCTTTAAGATCATCAAGTCCAACCATTAACCTTATACCACCAAATCCACCATTAAACCCTCTTGCTGTCTTACTAATTGTTGTACTGGTTTCCCTCTACTGGAACCAGACAAGTTGAAGTGGGTTTGAGAGAATGGGCAAAGCTGTGTCCCCCCCTCTATAAGCTCCTCCTGAAGGCAGATGCTGAAAAGCCTGGAAGGGATCTTGCTGAGGACAGTAATTCTGAAAGCATATTGAATGGATGGTGGAGTGCATGGTGAAAACATGACAGGATGTTAAAACAGGGGTTTATGCAATGTAAAAAGCTTTGTCCTCAAATGCTATAAAATGGTGCAGTTCCACTGAACCTTGTGGATCTGCTGTGCTCTGTAATAGCTATGATTAGGATCCCTTATGTTTGTTGCATAACAGCCCCAGGTGCAGTGGTCACTAACTTCTCCACTATGCATCTATAGAAAGACTTAGAGCTGCCATTTCCTACTTTAACATAGTCAAAGTGACTGCACTTGTTTCCAAAGTGTGCTGGAGCCATAAAATCCCTTACCTTCAGGTGTCCAATGACGAACTTGTGGACGATGTGGTTCCAGGAAGACTTCTTAAAGACAGAGAGGTGTCCAAAATCATGTTGCAGCCACCCTGCCTGCGCCTAGGATGAAGGGAAATCAAGTGTTTGAAATCAGAGTTAAGCACAAAAGGAAATTGAGATAGAAGACTGATTTTGAGTGTAAGGAAGAGAGGGAATTAACTGAAGTGAAAAGGTGAAGATCTCAGTTTTCATTCTGGAGAACACAGAATCATAGAATCATTGTTTGGAAAAGACCCTTAAGCTCGTTGTGTCCAGCCATAAGCCTAACCCTACCAAGTCCACCAACATGTGGAAGGAAAGGCCAAAATGTGTGAGCCACCATCACCAGTGGGTAGGGGTGGCCAGAAGCCACTGGCACCACAGTGGAAGGTATGTTGGGAATGGTTTTCATTGATGTGAATGTTCTGCTCTAGTAACTGGCCTTTTCTGAATGATTTGAGGAGCCAATATGCTCAGTGCCCACTATTTCTCACCTGGCAAGTTGTAAGGATGCAGGAGAGGATGAGGGTTGTGATCCAGCCATTACCAAAGTATGAAACCATTAACCAAGCCAACACTTCCATTACAATAATATGGCCCAAGTAAAGAGAGAAGAACAAAGGATTTGCTCTGAACAAGTCCATGTCTTCTGCCGTCTTCCTCAGAGTCCGGAAATCCTCCACCAGCTGGGACTGCAAACAGACATGGAAGACACAGTGTGAAGCTTATAAGTAAATCTGAATGAGCCTAAGGAAGTCTAAGGCTTAATTCCATGATAAGCATCCTGGCTGCTTTTTGTGTTGGTTGGCTTCTCCAGAAGTAAGGAAGAACCTGCCTCCATATTCAACCTGTATTCTAGCTTTTCATAGCAATTCCCTATGAATAAACATCCTGGCTGGTCTGAGCCCGTATCCTGACCTTTTGCACCTTGAGCTAAGAGAGTAATTCAAGCCTTCTGCTGTGAATCAGCAGCACTACCTGGCTGTGTTGAGAGTTACATCAGCTGATGACTCTCATCTGAATGAGCTTTATAAGTACTAAAGAGACGCCTGGAGAAAGAACGAATGTGGTCCTATTACTTATGCATCATTCCAGAGCTCTGATGATTAGCACTCAATATCAGAGCACCCATAATCTATTTAATATGTGGGTCAGGTAGTAGGCAATCATTCAAGAAGAGCATTCCTGGGTTGATGCAGCATTGTCTCTTCTATTGTCAGTGATACAGATACATCATAATCATGGCTAGTCACAAACAAGGGGACAGGATTGAGTTTCGCGGCAAGAGCTAATCATGCCATGCTCTGTGCCTGAATAATGGATGAACAGACTGTCTGGGAGGGATACAGAGCTGCCCTGAGGATGCTGAGTGGGAAAAAAAGGTACTTGCTGTGTTGCTGCTCTTTAAGCACAGCCACTAAAATGAGACATTGCTTCTCCTAACCCATAGGTGCCTACTGCTCATGCCATGCATGACACAAATGTGGCTGCCCTCTAGAGCTTTACTCATACTGATCTCAGCAGGATAAGCCAGTCTGAGTCTCAAATATGTGTTTTCCTGGGAGCTAGTCTGTCAAGGGAGCTGCAGAGTGAACAGTGAAGAGATTCAAGTCTTGTTGAGGTACTGAGCAACTTGTTTGGAAGACTTTTCAGATTTCCCTGCCTACTCCTCTCCTTTCCCCATAACAGACAAGTGGTGATAGGTGTTTTAGAGCTTGGTCACCAGGGAGGGAACAGCAGAAGGGACACCAAGAGGTGATGCACATTTCCCAGTCCACATATCTCAGTTCCCATTTGCCTTCAGTATGAGATCAAGCCAGCCTCAACTCCTGGACTGGGCTACTAGAAAGGGAAAGGAAAGGCTTGTACAGGCAGTCTGAATGTGTCACCTCCCTTCCACATGCTTTTAATCTATACTGGGATGTGCACATTGCTACATGGAGATGTTCAGTCAGGGACCACTTTTCTCCCTCTCTGGAGCTTTATAATCTGCCTCTCACCTGGAGGACATCCCAAAAGGAACAAAATAGGGAACATGCCCATCAGAACCCCCAGCTCAGAAACAAATACTCACATTTTTGTCTCGATCCTGGCTAGGTTCCCCTGGAGCAAGCTCTCCAATAAGTAATGGCTTGAGAAACTTCTGCACCAAGGTGGGATTGATGTGAAAAGCCTGGAATGCATCCTGGAGTGGGAATAGCAGTAATTGTGTGAGATTCAGGAGAAAACTGTTGCTTCCTACTTGCACCATTCCCATCCATATCCAGCAGTGTCCTTCTCTGCAGTCATTCCCACTATGTTACTGTGAAAGAGGTGTGTCAGAGTGGCTTCCACCTCTGTTATCAATGTCAGCACAGTACTTCTAAAGGCTGATGAATTTGCTTATCTATCAGCAAGCAAATGGTGAGACCTGGGATGCTACATAGCCATATGGTGAAAGGCACCACAAGAAATGTTTTCTAAGCAACTAAATACCTAAATCCTGTTAATTCCCTTAGAAGGTAGTAGGCAGAGAGGAATTTGTGCAAATCCCCACAAGGATATAAATACCTTTTCAAAGTCTGCTGCCTGGAGGAGGCCATTCAAGAGAGGGGTGGCTAAACCTGGACATGACTGCAGATACATAAAGTATTGTTGGATGGCTTGGCCAGACCTGCAGAGGCACTAAGGAAAAAGTGGTGACTCCTCATTTTGGAGACTGACTTTCTCCTTTTGTTCTCTAAGATGAGTAACCAAATTTTACCCTAACTTTTCATTATTCTAGAACCATATTCTAGATATACAGGCAAATCCATCTCCATGCAAGTCCAAGTAAAATGTCTTAGAAAGGAATCAACCCCAAAACTCTCTTGTATACCAAAGCTTTAAAGCAGTTGCTTTAAAGTGCTTGTTATCAAGCTTTGCAGTGGCTGGGACCACATTGCATACATACAAAAAAGAGATCTACACCATAAAGCAACTTTACTCATGCTGTGAATAATGCTAAGCAGGTTGAAGAGATTACAGTTATCAATATACAAGGTAAGACTTCTTGTCATTTCTACTGTGCTTGTCCCTATAAGAGGCTCATGAATCTTTTGCAAGATTGTTTCTATATCTTCTATTCAGTGCATGCCTTGAATATTGGGTACATTTCATTGAAGCCCCTCCAACATGTGATAAGAGACATAAATAATGTGTTATGTTTCAGCAACAGAATCTAATTGGGGGATGAAACTCAAGGTTGAGGAAACTTGCGAAATAAATCCTGTGCCATATAATCCTGAGGCTGGAAAAGCAGGAAACACAGCTGGAATATTATTTTCCTTACATATTTTCAAGACTTCTAATATGCTTTGGTTGTAGAGTCTTTTGGATCCTGGCATTCATGAGTTTGCCTGGATCTTCTTCTTTTGTACTGCTTCCCCTTTCCACATGTTTTTTGTCTATCTATGTCCTGCAGATGCCTGATGGAAGCATTTATTTGATACATCTGCTGCTAGTAGTGAGATCTTGCCTACCCTCCTTTCACATGGCTTGAATTCTAGTCCCAAATACAGTGGTAGAAACAGAAAGTTGACCAAGATCAGAAACCATTACTCTGTCCACGTCCTTTACTACACAGAACCAGAGTTAACTCTGGAAATTCACCTAGGAGAGGTATAAAGATGTAATTCCACGTAGTGCTAAGACTGGTACATCAAAATCAGTCAAAAACAGAAGTAAGGAGTACCATGCTTCAGCCTTTCCACCTTTGTCTCATTGCCTAACAACTGTAGAGACCAACTGAAATCTCATTTCTGGCTCTAAACACAAACTGGTCAGTATTCAGTGTTTCCACCTTACCCTTCTGAGAGCTGACCTCCATAAACATTCTGGCTCTGGTGTTCAAAAATACCAGCCACCAACCTTGGTCCCAAAGTCCACCAAAATCAATAGGAACTTTCACCTCATTCCAAGACTCTGGATTGAGCTTTGGCATAATTCCCTGACCATAGAACTTTTGCTCTGGGAGGCATATAAGGAGGGAGAGTGAAAGCTGATCTCAGCCATTTAACTTGAAGTTAGAGAAATGATACATGAGAAGTTAGAGCTGCAGCATTGGCAGGCGGTGAGGAGAGAGAAGAGCTACTACAGGTGCAGGAGAGAAATAAAACCCTGGGGAATGGTTTAAAGATTAAAAAAGCCATAAAATGCCAGAGTTTGGGGGAAGAAAGAAGGAGAGAAATGTCATTTCAATGGGAGAGGCAAATTGAAATACCAGAAATGAAACTGAAGTGCACTTCTTCTGTAAAGCACCAGATTTTCCTCATGCCAGTACCCAAACTATCTCCTTTCAGAACCAATTTAATAGACAAAGTCTCCCCTGTTGCCACAGGGAAAGGTTTGGATCAATTTGTCCATGTTCTCTCATGAGGAGTGCATCACTGGTAAAACTTAGCCTGGCACAAGTGAGGCTTTTTGACTTCATTGGGTTAGCTTCTGGTGTTACCTTATTGGTGACAAAATGAATGAGCAAAGCTGTTTCCAGAGCTGCAGACAACTGGAATTTCCACATCCGAAGAAATACTTGTCCCAAGTCACCGTATTCCTTCTCTACTTAGAGGAACCTACTTGCTTTACCATGATTTATGCATACTTCCCCCTCTCTGATGCTACCACTACAGCCCATCTGAGGTTAAGGAACACCATCCTCTCCCTTCTACAGAGGGGATAATACACTGAAGGCCTGACTTGCACAAAGTTAAAACTGGTAGCAGACCAGCCTTAAGCCTTTTTCACTAGTCCTTCAGTTACTACAGCATTTTCAGCTCTTGGACCCATAAATGCCACAGAAATGTGTGAGCAGAATGAGTTGGAAAGAGCTGACTGTACCTGCTGCAAGTTTTTGCAATTTGGGGCAAAAAAAAGGGCAAGAAGGGGAAAGAGGGAGAGGGCAAACACATAAGAAGCATTAAAGAATGTTAATTCAATATTATTTAAACTAAAGAAAAAGCCTTTGGAGGTCTGACCAGGTATTGCCTGGAGATCTCACTGATTCATGTTGTATAAATTGGGGTTGACTCAGAACAGCAACTTCTGCCTGACCACCTAGAAGGTATTTTTGTTTACCTGGGGCCTCCCTGCCAGTACCCATCTCTTTCCTAAACATGCTTATAAATGCTCTGACATGACTTTCCCAGGGGCAGTTCTGCCTCTGAACTCAATTCCTCACTTCTTATGGATGGGATCAAAAGTAAAGGTTGGAACTGGTCAGAAATGCCAATGCACATGTCAAAACACAGTTGTTATTCAAAACTACATTACTGTCTTCCATTTCCATCACAAGCCTATGCCATGAAGGAAATGCTGACAGCAGGAAAGTTTTACCTTCACTGACAAGTAATACACATATATGTCATTGATATACGTAGAGAATGGGCTTTTCCAATATAGCCCCCAAGCAGGAGAAAACCATCACCTTTATACTCTTACCATCATCACACAGGATTGCTTTTTATTAGCTATATCTCATGCATCTCATTCACTTATAGGTCCCAAATATAAGATACTATCTGAATTTTGGAATTGTCCTCAGTTCTGTTCGAAAGGAGATAAAAAGCAGAAGGCATAAGACAGTCTCTGGGAAGTGCCATACAATATTTACACCTGACCTCCCAACTTTGTGGTCTACTGGCTAATAAGCTTTGTATTATTGAGGTATGAACTATACATGAGCATTTGAAGTGCTTAGTGCAGTCAGCACAAGGATGTTCTTTCACATTCTTGAAGATCTCTGGGACAGAGAGACTCCAAGGTGACTTTGCACACTCTTGCCTTCATTTTCTGAAGGCAACTGTGCACAACGTGATACCAGGACAGGTTTTCCCAGAGTAGTATGCTGTCTCAGAGCATTAAAGTATGGCCAAAAATGAATGAATGTTCAGTGTTGTTAGTATTTGCAGGGGAAAATCATGCATAAGCTAGCATGGAAACCCCTAACCTGAGCTGAGCATGCAGAACATGACAGCTATCCTGGAAGCTTCTCAGTTAGCTTGTCCTGTGAGCATCCTGAGATGAATTAGCTCATGTATCACCAAGCAAGGTAGAGTGGCCAGGCACAGGTATAGAGGTCAGTGAGTGTTTCAGTGAGCAGCTTGTAGTAGATGGATACACCCTATCCTCTAGAGGACTGGTAAATGGACAAGATGCTGAGGTTTTACCTTCCAATACCTAAAAGGAGCCTATGAGAAAGCTGGAGAGAGGTTTTTTACAAGGGTATATAGGGACAGGACAAGGGGGAATAGCTTCAACCTGAAGAGCTTAGATATTAGGAAGAAATTCTTCAATATGAACATGCTGAGGTGCTGGCACAGGATGCCCATAGAAGCTGTGGCTGCCCCATCCCTGGCAGTGTTTGAGGCCAGGCTGGACATGGCTTGGAGCAACCTGCTCTAGTGAAAAGTGTCCCTGCTCATGGCACGGGATTGGAACTGGATGAGCTTTGAGGTTCTTTCCAAACCAAACAATTCTGTGGTTCTATGTTTGCTGGACTAGAGGTGCTAACTGCACGTGATGCTGAGGAGAATCTGAGGAAGATGGGAGCCACGTACAAACCAGGAACATAACATGTTCAGCTGAATTTTTATCATTGCTTTATCCTCCTCCTAAACTCTTCCAGTCGTGATATCTTGCAACACAGAATGAAACTTGTTAGTTAAGCCTTGACAGGGTCAAGGCCAAGGCTTTCTCACCCTGAGTGAGGGACTTCTTTTTGGCAGTAAACTGTTATTCACCACAGGGAAGCAGGAAAACAGATGCCAACTTGGTTTTAGCACAGAGCTGTGATTAACAATTTCAGAGTATTCTTGAGACTATGCCTTCATAGAGTGTGCTCTGAGTATAGTGGGATGCAACCTACAGTGGGAAGGTGGACCTGATGGGGCCAGCAGTAAGTAGAATCCCCTGATGGGGCCAGCAGTAAGTAGATCCTTGCCTGGTAAAGACTGGAGACAAATGCAATAGCAGATGATTTTTGGTTTCAAGTGGAGATACTGGAGTTAAATTCTTGGGGATAGGAGTCAAACTCCTCTGGTTTCAGCAGAGCTGCATTTAAGCAGCTGAAAGTAAAACCTGGCCTATCTTTTTGAGGGAGAAAGCTATTCATTCACAGGATTTACTGGAAGGGGGACAGGAATACCAAAAGGCGTATCAGGAAATGAATGGAAATGAATGCTTCAAGGAAACGCATAGAAAACAGCCACAGACGACAGGCAAATGGGGATGGATGGAAAGGTTAGTAAATCTTGCCAATTAATTCTGCCACACACAGAGCCTCCTCCTTGCTAAGGTGTTAAGACCAGTGGGGGATGAACAGTTAATGCTGCAGCTTGGCCTCTCCTGCCCTTACACAGGTATTGGAAAAGCTCCCAGGCAGTAAGCATTTTATTAACTGGGGGCTAATAACACCCTGGGGAGAGAAGATGTTCCCGGATGCACTTCTGAACAGGGTGCAGATAACAATCTGAGGCAATTTGTTCCTTTTTCAAGAGGTTTTGTTTGGATGGGTTTGTTGGGGTTTTGAAGCTGCTGAGACGTGAGAGGCGGCTGAACTCAGCTAGGAAGAGCATTAGCAAAAGGCTGGGGTTTGGGGTTTTTTTTTGCCCTTTTCCGTAGAAACCTGTGGCTAAATTCTCCAGAGGATTCTCTCCTGGGGTAAAAAATAAAGCTAAAAAGCTCCTTGTTTTAAACCTCAAGCTCACCCTCCTCACAGAAACAACTTTGAAACACAGCCTGGCCTCTCCTTAACCCTTTCTTGTGCTTGGCTGCTGTGCATCTGCATGTCATAAACTACACACTGAAGAAAGGGAGATTTGGGATGCTCCTCTCCTGAATTTAGAGCTCCAGATACAGCACAAACATGAGACAAAGACAAAACAGTGGGGCTTAAAGCAGAGCCGAGCAATCTCTACCGCCCAGGTCTTGCAGATGCTGCGAATCGCCATGGCTCAAGCCAAGGAGCTGCATCCATTTGGATCAACCTTTGCGCTCCTAAAAGCAGCGAGGGAGATGAGCTGGGTGTACAGCGAGTGTTAGAGAGGTTGGGGGGGCAGAGAAGCAGGCGGCTGGCTCGCTCCTTGGGGAGCACCGGGAAGGCGGTGCCCTGGCAGGGGGGATGCTGCTGAGCGCCGGGGTGCAGCCGCGGGAATGTCCGTGCGTTGGGTCCTTACCGTGGCATCTTCGCCGGCCCAGTGGCTGATCACTCGCTGACCCCCCGGGTGTCTTTTTGCCCACTTGGTGATATTATAAACCTTTCGCTCTATCACCAGCCACTTGTCCGTCCTCAGGTTGTGCTTCTGGATCTCCTCCCAGGTGTAGAAGCGGAGCTGCGCCTCCGGCTCCCCCGACCCCCCTCCTTTCTCCCCACCTTTCCCCATGGAGCCACTTGCTGCTTTGTCTTCTCGCCCAAAAAGAAAGGGTGTAGAGGGGACACACGCAACCTGTCCCTGGCTCTCCGCAGGAACGCGTTTGCTGCGTGGTTTAACTCAGCTGATCCCCTGCTCTCTCCCTTCGCTCATGTCCTCCCTCCTCTTTGTCTGTCGCTTTCCCGGCCCCCGCCGTCTCCCCGCTCCACCGCCTGCTCGGAAGTGCCCCCTACGCTGCTCCTCCCGCACTGATGCACTTTCTTCTCGCACATAGCCCCGTTTAGTGGGAAGCTCGGCCCCTTCCCACCCCCCCCGGCATTCCCCCCCGGCCTCCCCCCCCTCCCCGCTCGGTCCCGTCGGGGTTCCGCCGGGATCAGCAGAGCCCCACCGCCAATCCCGCCGCTCTCGCCGCCGCGCCCGGCCCGGCCATTGGCCCGGCCCGATCTGTCGAAGGGTTCGCACCGGGGAGGGCCGCTGGCCTTGGGGGGGGGGGGCGGGCACCCCTCTGCTGATGCTCCTCCTCCTCCCCTGCTTCTTGGCCTCGGGATTTTGGCTCCTGCTTTGAAAAGCTTCCCCCGCTTTTGTTTGTTGGTTTGGATTTTTTTTTTTCTTTCTCTATCCCACCCCCCCCAAACCCCCTTTTCCCGGTTTTTTCCTCCTTTTTTTCTTTTAATTTTCTCCCTTTTTTTCTCCCCTTTTTTTCCACTTCCCCCTTCTCCTTCTTTTCCCCCCTCTTCCTTTCAGCTCTCTCTCCCTTCCCCCTCTTTTTTCCCTTTTTACTCCCGTTTTCCTCCTTTTCCCCCTTTTTTTTCCTTTTCCCTTTTTTCCCCTTTTCTTCCCCCCCCACTTTTTCTCACTTTTCCTCCCTTTCTCCCCTTTTCCCTCTCTTTTCCTTTCACCCTTTTCCCCCTTTTCCCCATTTCCTCTTTTCCTCTCCCTTTCCCCCTTTTTCCCCTTTTCTCTTTTCCCATTCCCCCCTTTTTTCCACTTTTTCCCTTTCCCTCCTTTTCACCTTTTTTCCATTTTCCCTTTTTCCCCTTTTATTCTTATCTTTTTATTTTCTTTTCCCCTTTTACCTTTTCCCTTTATTCTTTTTTCCTTTTCCCCTTTGTATTTTTTCCCGTTTCCCTCTTCTCCTTTTCTCCCCCCCCCCCCCCCCCCCCCTTTTTTTTTTTTTACTCCCAGAACTGTCACCTCATCTCTTGCTATTGACCTTAGGAAGCAGATTCTTGCTATTCCGCCTGGAATTAGAGCTGTTTTGCTCTGTTTTGTCATGCTGAATTACCCACCGGATGGCTGTCAGACCTGACAGCTTGCTTTTGTCCCAGGGAGAGCAGCTTGATAGCAGGCGAAGCTCAAGAGTTCCTGCTTAGGGTGATGCTCTCATCACCAGGTGGGACTGTGCCATCTTTTCCTTGCCTTGGGGCATCTTTGTTATAAACCAATCTCTGTCAGTAAATTACACAAGGTGTTGTGGTGCAAGGGCAGAAACAATGGCACAGGATCTCCACTGCTGCCTTTTTTATGCCTGAAGGTACCCGTAGTTGCTTTCCAGGGCAAGGCAGTTGTGACCCAGAGCTCTCCTGGCCATAGGTGTCTTTTCTTGTGACCATTTTGCATTAATAAGCGGAGGTTTTATTAATCCTTTCTGCAATGGCTCTGAGTCTAAGCTAATTTAATACACAGGATGTTAAAACGTTTTGGGGTACTGACTGCATTCCCTAACAGCATTCTGTTGTATGACCAAACCTTAGGATAGGAGCAACACTGCCTTCCGATAGCTCAGACCTTTATTTACCTCATCTTTCAACAGCACTATGTTCCGACCTGGAATGAAAATGCAAGGGAAGGAATTCACATAGTTAAGGACCCAGTGTTTTAATTCACACTGTTTATTTGCTTTCTAGCCCACTATCATATCTTGTTGCTGAAGGACAGCATAGGATAAGAAACCACCTCCTTCAGTGAAACCAGAAGTGCCTCCAGTCCCGGTGCTGCCGTGCTTCTGTCCAGCCCCAGCCATAAACAGTCCTTTCCTGTGGCGCGGGGGTGAGGAAAGCCAGAAATGAAAGGAATGTTTTCCTAAGACTTGCTAGTTTTATTTAGCTTGGTTCAAAATAGACCTCCGACAAGGACAACAATAAATGTTAGCAAGACACTACATTAAGGTGGACCTGAAGCTCATTGCTTGTGATGTGGGAAAAGTTTACCTGGAAAGTTTTTGTCCTGAGTTCTTTGACTTCTAGGATTTTAATCTTGTAGGGGATTCTGCATAGCATGTTGGATGCTTTAGCCTTTGTAATGCTAAACATGTTCCCTCTGTAGCCTGCTTTTCCCTTGTAACCACACACCTGGACCAAGTTTTCCTCAGGGCAGATGCATTTGGATGTGGTTTTCTGCCTTGTTTCTCCTGAAAGCTGATAACCATGGGTAAGAGAAACATCCTTTCTCACACTGTATTTTTACCCTTTGCTTCATAGCTTTTAGTTTATAACTTCAGAACATGCTGGATAATACAATAGATAAACAACTTACATATCCAATATCATGTGTAGGTTACCTGTGCATGGAGCATGCAATTTCTGCCCCTTATGAAGTGTGCTCCAGCCAGTGCTAGCATCATCTCAGTAATGAGTTTAAGTGGGTTTGGATAAAAACTGTATTGTTACTACTGGAAAGCTGCTCTGTGAATTCCCTACTCCACTGTAGAGAACATCCAGAAGACAACAGTTTTCTGGAAGACCCATTGCTTCTGTTCCTGGCTGGCCACTGGGAAGATGGTTTTCCTTCTCTCTCATTTTCTCTCCTTGTTTTGCCTGTGGTTGTGTTTTGTTTCTGTTTGGTTTTATTTATTTGGGTTTTTTCATTGGGGTTGGGGTTTTTTTTGTTGTTCTTCCCCTTCTTAAAACAGCTTTGAGGCCCATGTGTGCCATGAATTCTGGATCCAGCTAAATATATTCAGAGTAGCACTGCGGAGAAGGACTTGGGGGTGTTGGTCTATGAGAAAATGAACATGAGCCAGCTTCAGTGTGCACTCCCAGCCCAAAAAGCAACCGTATCCTAGGCTGCATCAAAAGGAGCGTGACCAGCAGGTCAAAGGAGGTGATCTTGCCCCTCTACTCTGCTCTTGTGAGACCTCACCTGGAGCATTGTGTGCATTTCTGGTGTCCTCAACATAAAAAGGACATGGAACTGTTAGAACAAGTCCAGAGGAGGCCACGAGGATGATCAGGGGCTGGAGCACCTCCTGTATGAAGAGAGGCTGAGAAAGTTGGGGCTGTTCAGCCTGGAGAAGAGAAGGCTGCATGGAGACCTCATAGCAGCCTTCCAGTATCTGAAGGGGGACTATAAAGATGCTGTGGAGGGGCTCCTCATTAAGGACTGTAGTGATAGGACAAGAGGTAACAGGTTCAAACTTCAACAGGGGAAGTTTAGACTGGATATAAGGAAGAAGTTCTTTACTGTAAGGGTGCTGAGGCACTGGAATGGGTTGCCCATGGAAGTTGTGAATGCTCCATTCCTGGCAGTGTTCAAGGCCATGCTGGACAGAGCCTTGGGTGACATGGTTTAATGTGAGGTGTCCCTGCCCACGGCAAGGGGGTTGGAGCTGAATGATCTTAAGGTCCTTTCCAACCCTAACTATTCTGTGGGTCTATATATGTATATATACATAGTTGTCTTAGGGAGAGACCCATGTTCAGTGAATTTAAGCAACTGTGCTGTAGATATATTTCTCAGTTATCTTTGTGGAACCCCTACACGGTGGCTTATGGACTCCAAGCAGTCTGCAGACCTCTGGCTGAGAATCAGTGCAGATAGAGGTTTATCATTGGCATTTTTCCAGCTGTAATTTATAGCATATCTATTGGATAATGTGGCTTAATTTTATATTTCCACTTCTGGCAGCAGTTCAGAACAAAGCAACATCTCTTGCTCTGTTGCTCCTGCAAAGTAAAATCATGTACATTTGCAAACTGGTGAATCCTGATGATTTTCCTGCTAAAGGCATCTGGTTCTCTGGTTTCTGTGGCTATGCTGAGAGGGACCATAGCTCTACTTTGTGCCAGGAGGTTATCCTGGTTGGGTTGCGGTGCTCTGGAGGTCCTTTGCAAGCTATAAGCTGTATGACTTTATAATCCCATATAGAAAAAGACTGCAAAACTGAGTAGAGATGTTTAAGAAGATGGAAAGGGCCACTGGACAACATAGAAAACATATAATCGATTATTTTTGGCTGCATTTCTTCAAGCTTCACTTCTGGTATTTTACTGTATGAAAGTCGGGAGGATCCACTGCAAAGCCACATTTTTGGGAAGAAAATGAATTTGCAAATTCATGAACTAGTTTTATTTGTTCAATGTCCTCATTAAAGGTTGTGTCCTCAATGTCCACAGCTAGATTCAAAGCCATGACTTCTTTTAACTAGTAGAGATAATGATATGTGTGATTGGTAACTCACAGTGTTGTCTGATGGTCATAGTCCACCAGGTGACTGCTCCGCAAGAGCAATGTAATAGTGTTATTGAAATTGGCACCTATTTTGTATACAACAAACTTTATCAATCAGTCCATGGAAGTTCATACTTCAGAGCTGGTTACTTTAGCCATGGATAATCTATACAGGGTTGGCTACATGTGGAAACACTGGGCTTGAACAGCCTATTTGCCTGAGCAAGTCCTCCCTCTTAAGAAATGAGTATGGAGATGGGTTTATTTTGGGACTGGCTCATGGTAGATGGACATAGGTGTAAAATCTGCACACAGAACTCCCCATCTGGACATTTCACATCGATAACTGTGTAAAAGCTTAATGCCAAGTCACCAAAAGGTGCTTATCAAACCCCTGCCACTGCTATCATCTTCTTGCAGCACAGCCTGTAACGCTCTCAAGGCTTTCTGCAGCACTTGGTCTAGGTTTTGTTTGGCTCCGGGGGCACAAACCAGCCAAGGCAATGAGAGGAGAACAGACTCTCTTCTGTGGCCAAGTAGGTGAAAGGCTGCATTTGTTGCATGGTGTAGCTTTAATGGCACAAAGAGCTTGTGTAAGGGACAAAAAAGCCCAGAGTTTCATTGGGTAGTCAAGAGATGGCAGGGAAAGAAGGTGAGAAACATAACAGGAAAGAAAGTGTGGAAAAGGGGATATAGAGAAGTGTGAAGCGGAATTATTTTTGTAGGGGCACACATAGAAGGGGTATGTGTGCCTTCCAGATTAATGTAGAAATACATAAGCTAGTGAGTAAGTGAAAGACACAGAATCATAGAATCATAGAACAGTTTGGGTTGGAAAGGACCTTAAGATCATCTCCTTCCAACCCCCCTGCCATGGGCAGGGACACCTCACACTAAACCATGGCACCCAAGGCTCTGTCCAACCTGGCCTTGAACGCTGACAGGGATGGAGCATTCACAACTTCCTTGAGCAACCCATTCCAGTGCCTCAGCACCCTCACAATAAAGAACTTCTTTATATCTAACCTGAACTGCCACTGTTTCAGTTTGAGCCCATCACCCCTTGTCCTATCACTACAGTCCCTAATGAAGAGTACCTCTTCAGCATCCCTATAGCCCCCTCCAGATACTGGAAGGCTGCTATGAGATCTCCAAGCAGCTTCTCTTCTCCAGGCTGAACAGTCCCAACTTTCTCAGCCTGTCTCCATACAGGAGGTGCTCCAGCCCCTGATCATCCTCATGGCCTCCTCTGGACTTGTTCTAACAGTTCCATGTCCTTCTTACATTGAGGACACCAGAACTGCACACAATGCTCCAGGTGAGGTCTCCTGAGAGCAGAGTAGAGGGGCAGGATCACCTCCTTTGACCTGCTGGTCATGCTGCTTTTGATGCAGACATCTTCCTGGTTAGTGTGGAATGGGCAAATTGGTATCTTTACATTGTGTAATGCATTGATTCATTAATGTAAAGGTAACTGAGGCTCCGAGGAAAGTGTTTAAAAATATAGTAGAAATCACAGGTTTTGTGTTTGTCATCTTACCCTTTTATTGAGTTTTATATACAAGTTAGTAAGACCACATAAGATTCTTTTCATCTTTCAGAAGGGATTAGTATCCATTAACACCTAGAGGATGGCTGATGGCAGCACCAGCTCTGCAGTAATCCATATGGATGCAGGGTAAATCATACATTTTCTCCAGTTTAAAAAGCATGAGATCCATCACTGGCCACTTGGTAAGGTCCAATGGTTCCATGGTGGGAAAACAAAGCAGCAGGAGAGAGCAGTGAGCAATGGGTGCATGGGAGGGTTGTGCAGTAGGTATGTGAAGGGGGAAAGAGATGGGCTAAAGAAGAAAGTGGGAACTGAGGATATTGGGAGAAAAATAGAGTGAAGATCAGATTTAGCTGCATCTTTAGTCTTTTAGCTACCTTTAGTTACTCTACCAAGGAAAAATATACTTAAGCAGAGAAAGGACTCCCACTTTCCCTTCATATCACTAGAAGGAAAGACTGAGGAGCTCTGAACTTGGGTTGAGGTGGGTGAATAAAATCAAACCTAGTAGGAGACAACAAAATGACATCCTCATTGGGCTGGAGCAAGGGATGCTAGAGCATGGAGGTGGGGGAACACAGTGGTTAGGAAGGGATGCTATTGCATCATCACTTTAACAGAAGTGAACTTCTTCCCCATCCCTTAAGGGCAGACAAACTCTTCCTTCCATCTCTCCCCTGAAGCAGGTTTCTAGTATTTGAGATGCAATCTCTGTGGCTCTGAGGAGGAAACATTCTTGCTCATCACCATATGGAGCAGATGGGTGCATGAAGGATGATGTAGTTCTGCATATTATCAGGATATATGATTCTGTGCCAGAGGAAGCTGATTCAAGCAGAAAGACACCCAAGGTGCTGAAGTAATGAGCACTAATTTACCCAAAGGTAAGCAATAACTATCGTGTATTTCACTGGATGAAGACTGGCTTGGGTTTTCAGGGTGTAGTATTATTTCTCTGAAGAAAGAAAAACCAATTATCAGTTCCATGACAATATCATGGCTCTTCAAAAGAAGAAACTGCACCTTCTTTGAGCATCTCAAAACATAAGTTTGCCCACAAGGAAAACTCCATTTGCGTTTTTCAAGAGAAGGGAAAGACCTTTTCCCTCATGTTAATATTTAAAACTGGGTTCCCAGGCTACAATAAAATGTCTTGATCTCCTTTCTATGTGGAAAGTAGTTTGGGAATTGTGCTTCCATTTCAAAATGATTTAGGCATCTTAAACTACATTGTTTTCAGGTCAATATGAAGCCCTCAAGAAGGCTGGCTTGTTAATAATACTGTTTCTGAGTGACAGTGCTTCCAGTTTGGAGTTTAAATGTCTCTTCATAATACATATGACACCTATTGTCTCCTCATTGCCTTTTGTTCTTCTGCCAGCAAGCACGAAAGGTACTTAGGAGCAGATATTTACACAGCACTTGGTAAAACAGGGCTGTGACCAAGGCTTTAAGGTATTAAAATATGAAATAAATAATTAGATATCAGAGTGATAGTTTCATACAAACTTAACAATCACCACCTTTGGAGTGCTGCTGAGCTTCCACATCAGTCCTGGTAAAACCATTATATTGTCATTTGGGTCCTTGAGATTCCTTACTGGACAAAATGTCATTTGTGTAAACAGATTCCCACTGTTTATTCACATGTGCAGAGTCTATCTGCAACTTTTAGGATACAGAAAAAAAAAATCAGGAAATCACTTGTTTCTGGACAAGAAGTACTCGTGTAGAGAGGAAATACCAGAACCAATTTAGTTTCAGTCTAGGAGGGACCTGTAAAACAAAAACCAGTAAATATTTTCTAAGTCAAACCCAGACAAATTGAACTGTAAGACTCAAAATTTCACTAGTTAAGCAGAATAAATGCTAAAATTAATGCAGAGCCTTGGGCAACATGGTCTAGTGTGAGACATCCCTGCCCATGGCAGGGGGTTGGAACTGGATGACCTTAAAGTCCTTTCCAACCCAAACCATTTTATGATTCTAGGATTATGTTCAAGTCAAGGCTACATGCTTTTCTGAAACACGTTTCAATCAAACGTTGCTTACCCTGGTACATGAATTATTTTCTGTTTCTTATCTTATGGAACATTAAACCATTAAAAGCCCCCTGACCTTTACAAATCTGTTAAAAGAAACATGAATGTCTTAGAGTCACTGTTCAATCCTTACATTTCAATTGCATTGGAGTGTAACTATGATCAGAAATACATCTATTGAAAAACATAGTTTTTGATATAATTATGTTTTAATATATTCTGTACAGTACTGGTAATATTTCTTCCTTTGCTCTGATAGATAGCTTATGATCATGTGTACTAGAGCTGGCTAATGAAGCTGACATATTTAAAACAAAGACAAAAATGCTATCAGGGATGTGTTTGATAGTTTTTGACTCAGACATAGTCTATGATCTTGAGCTGGCAACACTTTTTCTAGTCACAGGGGAGTGGCTGAGAGCTGGCTTAACTTCCCAAGGCAGACAACCAACAAGCAAACAGAAATTCCCATTGTACTTCCATCGCTAGAATGAGTTTCACATTCTGTAGTGGATCTTGTGTTGGCTGTGTGGGATTATCAGGCTCAAGGCACATATTGGTCTGGATGCCAAGGAAGCAGAGTACATAATCACACTTGTTTAGTATAGAAAGCAGCAGGCATTGCAAGTACCCATCAGGACAATAAGAAGTGCTCTGTTCTTAATGCTGCCTTGTCAGTGTAATCTCATTTATAATGAAAAGTGCATTCTACTGATGTTCTCCTGTTATCACCAGCTTCTTTCCTTTTCTCTTTACTCAGATTTTGCTTTCAAACATTAAAAACTCTAAAGAATTACTGCTTTATTCCCTCAGTTACTAATCTGAATTTACATCTTTTAGAGGACAAAAAATACACTTCTTTTTATCTCAGCAACCTCATCCCTTACATATAGTGATTCTTGCTTGCTTTTTCTGGCAGAATGTAAACTCCTCACAAACCGCAGTCTTCCTCTGGTTGTCCACACTATAATATATTCATTCTTTCCCTCTATCATGTATATTTTTTGCAGCTAAATGTTAACAGTCAGTTGTTAGGGACGAGTATCAGAGCAAATACTCCATGCAGTTAATAGAGGCTGAAGAAACACGGTTTATATCCCAAACCTTATTGTCAGTATCAAGTGTTAGTAATCCAAACCAATAGTTTAGGGGCAACACTAACTCATTTAGTCCAAATTATTCAATTATTACAGCTCATTCCCAAGAATGCAACAGCAGACAAGAAGAAAGGAAATATTTTTGTTATCTACCCCTTTTTTGGTGTTATGCTAATCCTTCCAATGCATGTGTGGATCCTAAGCCTAATGCTGGAGTAGTGTTACAGTGAGACACCAAGAGTTTTCAGCTCTTCCCTGCAAGGACTATGATGCTAAAATTGGTGTTCGCCTCCTGCATTTGCTTCCTCAGTGTTGTTTTAATTGCACTGGGGACAGTCTGCATCTTGTAAATCTTCACACTGTGATTCCCATGCACCCTGCATCTTAAGCTTTTCTCAGGCTGGGCAAAAGCCAAGAACTGATTCTTCTTTTAGACTTTGCTATTTTAAACTGGTTTTCGGTATTTGCTGGTTTTCCTTGAACATATCCTATTTTATATGGGTTCCTTTCTCCACTATTCTAACTCATTCGCCCTGCTCAAGAAGGTAAAATAAAGACTGCCATCCTTTCAGTCCATCTCCTCCATTTCTCTGTAGGGGTTTGGGTTTGGTCCCCAGATGTCCATGGACTTAGTGATCCCTCATCTCCCAGGTCACTCAGGTATTTTAATGCATGTTACAGGCAAATCATGGTAGTGACATAAAGAGCTTTAGTATATGTTCATTGCCTTTTGGTGATCCCAGGTAATCTATGATGTTAAGAATGAATTGCAGCTAGATCAGAAGACTGAATCAAAAAGCATCTCACATCTCCCCTTGGCTTTTCAGTGACCCTTGATAGCTTAGGAAGCTGGGTCAGAGCTGGATTGGCAGTAAGGAGAAATGGAGATGGGAGTAGTGGAGGTCAAACAAGGAGTGAGAACACTGAAAAGGAGAAATGCCATTGGAAAAGCAAAGATTGACTCTGTTTATTCCAGTAGTGGCAGCTGGAGGCAGGATGCTAGTGAGTGTATAATGGCAGCTGGGTTTCCCCTGCTGTCTTTATTACAAAGATCTCATTCTTGCTTCTGTGAGACCCAGTGAGATCCTGAACATGGCAAGTGCAGGAGAACCAACCAGTGCTGTCAACTGGCAGCTTGGAGCAGGACACAAAAACCTTCACTGCTTAGAGCAGTGGTTCAAGTAGCCTCCATCACATCTTGGGCTGAATCATCTACTGAGGGGAAAAAAAACAGAGCCACAGATCTTAAGTCAAAAGAAGCTTTGAAGATAATCCCAAGGGTTATTGCATAATTTAAGGGAAGATCTGTTAATAAGGTGTTAACAACCGTTCTAGCTTCTGGTCCTGCTGAAATCCGATGAGGTATCTGAGGAGAACAAGACTGCAGCTTGTTCTTGTCTGTACTTGCTTGGAACAAGACTTGCAGACAAGACTCAGTGATGCTTTTAGCTATTGTTAAGATCCCTTAAAGCAAGTTTCCAAAGGTTTAACTTGTTTAGGAAAATAAAGTTTGGTGGTTTTCAATGTGGCATATAAGAAAAAGAAAACTGACCAGTGTCCCCCCGGTATTCATGATGAAAAGTCAAAATGAGAATATCAATTAGATTTAGGACAATTATTCTTTTGTGTGATAGATAACAAAAAAATCCTAGAAAATGAAATTATTACTGCCTCATTCTGAATATAATGGTTACATTTTAAATTATGCTAAATACTAATGTTTTCCATAGTGGTGTTTGTGAGATGGTCAGCAGTCAACATAACATACAAAGCAACTTTATTTTTGCTGAGATGGGGAGAGAACCTTTTCTTTCATGGACAACAGTGCAAGTGTGTAGAAGCAGGGAAGCCTCATTGGATTCATGGAAGGAAATATAAGATGTTTTGCAGGCATAGAATTCCAAGGTAGAAAGAGGTGATGTAGCAATCAGGTGATGTTCAGAACAAGAAGGGATGCAGTGTGGTGGTTCTTTGTTTCTATGGTTACATTTAACCAGAATTGCTGTAACTAGGTCAAATCGGAAGGTGTGAATGAAAACAAAGACATTTGGAATCAGTAATGAGAGTTCAGGAAGAAGCTGTGGCTACTAGGGAAAGCAAGAAGGGAGCAGAATGTGGAGGGAGGCACTTTAATGTACATTTGTAATATATATGGATGAAGTTCCACATGAATGGATCTATTTTAACATCATTCACTCTTCTAGGATTATTCAGTAGTCTGTTATATGAAAAATCATCTGCAAAGCACCATCAAGCAAGTGTATTATGTGATATACCTGTGGTGACACCCTTCCTCTAAAAAGAAGCAAACTCAGCATGAATTGTGCTGCAGAGTCTATGCATTGTTCCCCTGCTGCTGGCTTTTCTCCTTGCCCCAAATCCTATATTGGGTTCCTGATATAGCTGTGTCTTCACCTGCCATGTAACATTGACCACCAAGCCTCTGTTCCTTCCAACAATGAAGTCATCAAGGACCAGCTACTTGATATTTTGGTCCCTTTTCCACATTCTACCTTCTTATTTCTTGTATTAAACTACTTGATGTTCTTGTCAGCCTGCCCATCTTTCTTACCATCAGCACTCCTCCGCCCCGTTTGATACAATCAGTAAATGTATATAAAGGTGCATTTATCTCATTTCCTTGGTTGGAAGCTGAAGGCATTGCAACAGCCCTGGCATCAGCATAGACACCCTTAGGAATGCATCTTGTAATGGGCTACTTTTTGAGGAAGAGAAGATGATGCCCTCAGATTGGCTCATCATTCCCTCCAGTGCCTAAAGCTACATCAGTGGTGTATTACAGCCTGTAACTATAGAATTATAGTATGGCTTGGGTTGGAAAGGACCTTAAGATCACCCAGTTCCAACCCCCCTGCCATAGGCAGGGACATCTCACACTAGAGCACCCTATGCCAGCACCCTCACAGGGGAGAAATTCTTCCTTATCTCCAACCTAAATCTCTTCTGTTTCAGTCTGAACCCATCACCCCCTTGTCCTATCCAGTCCCTGATATCCAGTCTCCAGCACCCTTATGGGACACTGGAAGGCTGCAGACTGACAGGCGGGCAGCCGCCTGTTGCAAGGGGCCGAAGTTTCCTCCTTTTCCGAGGTTTCCATCACCAAGCCCCCAATTGCTTCCATCTCCGGTCGCTGCGACTTCGCAGCACCGCTGGGCTGCCCCGTCGGCCCGGCCGTGCCACAGCCCACCCCAGCCAGGGGGGCGGGCACAAGGCGAGCGTGGCCCAATGAGAGCGGGTGAATCGGGGGGAGGCGGGGATTGAGGGCGTGGGGGGCCAATGGGAGGCGGGCCAGCGGGCCGGCGTTCAAGAGGAGGTTGGGAGTGAGGGCGGAGGGGGGATTCGGGTGGTGTTGACGGGGCCGAACCGGCCCGAGGGGAGCCGAGGCCGCTACAAGCATGGAGGACCCCGCAGCGGCCCCGGCTTTGCGGCACTTCACCTGGGAGGAGATCGGGGAGCGGAACGGCCGCGGGCAGGCGCCGCAGGAGCGGTGGCTGGTGATCGAGAGGAAGGTGTACGACATCACCCGCTTCTGCCGGAGGCACCCGGGGGGCTCCCGGGTCATCAGCCATTACGCCGGGCAGGACGCTACGGTGAGGGCCGGGCGAGGGGGGGCATCGCCGCGGGGTGTCCGTGCTCTGGCTCTTGCAGGGCATCCCGGGGAGGGAGGGGGAAGAGGAAGGGGCAGAAGTGGCTCCGCCGTGCTGCCGGCAGCAAGGGACACGCGTGGCGGAGGGTCGGGATTGAAATCCGGTGGTGGAGCAGGGCCAGCGGCTGGTTAGTGGCCACCAGGGCATGGTCCGTAGTAGCCACCCATAGCTGCGGTGTGCGGAGCTCCATACTGAGCCGTTTCTGACTGGCTTTACACGGTAACGTTGTTGAAGAGAGTAACTAAACCGTGCACTAATACGGTGTCTGCAGTCTTCTAGAGGGGAATCTTAATAGTTTTTGCATACTTATAGTAAATAACAGTACTGCGGTGTTATACACGTCCAGCCACAGGCCAGGGCGGAGCAGAAACACCCGAGGTGTCACTTACGGTGTCACTCATGGTGACACTGTGGTGTGCAAGGATGGAGCTGTTTGCAAGTGTAAGAGCGTGTTCAGTATCCCCTTAACTTAAAAAGCCCAGCGTAGTGTCTCCAAGAGATGGCACTAGCGCAAAATGTGACTGAAAATCGTATTTCAGCCTTTAAAACAAATAATTCCTGTCTGAACACCAGCGAGTATTGCGAATGGGAGGAAGCGGCCCGGGAATTGGCAGTGCTGATTTGTCGGTGTATTTCCTTCCTTTGTCTGCTTATGTCTTTCACCAAAGAACGTGCATTTCTCCAGCTGGAACCAAAGGCAGGTATGGGATGTGAAGCTGCCTCTGCATTGGTTTTGATGTGCTGTGTTTCAGTCCAGTGTTGTCCCTGACCAGAAAGGATGGAACTTGAGATGTAGTGCTTTCCTTAGCTGTGTAACATTTAAAGCCAAGGATAATAAGGGAATTTGAACGTACTTCATGAGGTCAGGATGGGCTACAGTGGCCACCACACGGGCCTGAATGAACACAGTTAGATGGATTGCAGCCAGCTGCATTCTTTAGGCGTTATGGTCTGTGTCACTGCTGGGTGCAATTGAACTGCTGACCAGTGAGGAATCTGAGCCAAGAAAATTCCAAATTTTCAAATAGTTTTGTCTTGGAAATGAATAAAATTAGGTTTCTCAAAAGAAACTAAAGACGAAAAAAGGAGGAAATAAAACACAGCCCAAAGCACACCTTTAGTTTGCTAAATGTCACAGGGGTGTTCTGCTTTCTGGGAGGTGCATCAGGTCCCTAACCTCCTGTTGGGAATGCGTTGCCAGGTTTTACAGCCTGCATGGAAAGGATTGGTCTAAACGTGTGGTACCATCCTCCTCTGATCTGCCCACATACTCCTCCCCAGTTTTTTTCACTCTTCCATTGAGAAAATGCAAATGTAGCTTCCCTCTCCTCTTTCCCTCCTTTATTCACGTAAGCCTGAGCAGAGCGGATGCTACATCAGAAATGCAACAGGGCTGACCCAGAGCTGGCAGCATCAGCCACTTTTGGACCTCTTTCTTGACCAGAAATCTTTTAAAATGACAATTTATTTTACGATCATGCAATGGTGACATAGTAATATATAATGCTGCAGGAAGCTTGCAGACTGATGCACAGTGGGCAGATATTGCCTCAGGGAAGAAAAGCATCCATTAGGCTAGTTTGGACACTGGGAGAGAAATATGCAAAAGGGAGGTTTCAATAGGAAGCAGATGTCAAACTGCCATGTGTGCTCAGGGCATTTGTAATCTAAATGTAGTGATAGAATCTATAGTGATAACAATCACTAGTGAGCTTTTTTTCTTCACCTGGCTGCCTGGTTGAGGTTGACATCACATTTAAATGGTAAAAGTAACTGATTTCCCTAAGAGGGTCTTTTGAGTGGTAAGGATGAGAATGGCCTTTTCATGCGACATTTCAGAAATGTGAAAGGAACCAGGTGAGGAAGAGGATGCAGGTAGCAAGAAAACAAATCCTTTCTAGGAAGATGTGCCAGAGATTGGACATTGCTGAGGAAGTGTGTTTGGAACAACATGGGGCTTTTGAGAGATTGGTGTGGGTCACCATCACCTTTATGTGTCCTGCTTGTCCTGTTATTTTTCCCTGCGCAGCTACCTGATCCAGTTTTTGTGCCAAAATCTTGCCAGCATCTCACCCTTCTCCCTAGTCACGCTTCCATTTCAGGATACGGGGCTTGAGGGGAGCTAAGATGGAAACTAAAGACAAAACAGAAGTAGAGGAATATGATATTGAGATGGTACATCCTGGAGTTCAACAGGATATGAGATTTTCAGATTCAGAAGTAATAGGGGTGTGATCCTGTATTTGTTGGTGACATGTACTTAACAGCACCCAGTTAGAAAATGGTAACAGAGAATTCAGCTTCATATGATCATAGAATCATAGAATAGTTGGAGTTGGAAAGGACCTTAAGATCATCTAGTTCCAACCCCCCTGCCATGGGCAGATCATTTATGGTGTGAAGGAACCAGTAGGGTTTGTGACAGTAAAACCTGGTTCAGCCAGCTCCATTAGTTTGGTTGCTTTCTGCTGAGTTCAGGGTATCTTTGGTGCCACTGGAATGATTGTTTTCCTCACCCTTTCCCTCTATCTGTATTTCAGGATCCTTTCACAGCATTTCATCTTGACAAGACACTAGTACGAAAGTACATGCGTCCACTCTTGATTGGGGAACTGGCACCAGATCAACCCAGCTTTGAGCCCAGCAAGAATGTAAGTAGCTTAAAAACTTAGTGTTTGAGTTGAAATGGTGCTATTTAACTTCTCTTTCTGGCAGCCAGAATTCCCTGTACATAAACCAGTAGTATTTCCTGGATTCATGTGGTGGTATGAAGCTTCCTCTTTATATTACTATTTGTACTGTTAGTGAAGATTTGTCTTCAGGTGACCCTCAGCTTTTCCCTATTGCCACAATAGCTCCTTGAAGAGGGCAAACTGAGCTCCTCTGCGTTCCTGAGGCATTTTCAGGCCACCAGGATGCTCTTGGGTCTCCCCACAGAAACAGCTGGTAGAAGACTTCCGTGAACTCCGTGCAACTGTTGAGAAGATGGGACTTCTCAAACCCAACCACATGTTTTTCATCCTGTATCTCTGCCACATCTTGGCATTGGATGTTGCAGCCTGGCTCACCATCTGGTATTTTGGAGCATCCACAGTGCCTTTCCTCTTCTCTGCAGTGCTTCTAGGCACTGTCCAGGTAAGCAGCTAGGCAAAAAGAAGCCCCAGAAGGAGCAAAAGCCAACCCTTTGAGACTTCAGTGCTCATTGACATAAGCACAGGAGAAATCTTTGTGGACTTCCTAAAATCCTGCTTCTCCCTGAAGGGGCAAAATTACTGTGCCACAAGATGCTTCTTCATTAGAGCAGGCTTTACCCTGCTTTTTCCTTCCTGTAGTCCTTCAAAGCCCTCCTTATTCCCAGCCTTCTTCATACAATGAAAGCCACGCTAGGCTTCTGAGGTCCCTTGTGCCCAGAACTCCAAGGCACTGTGTCAAGGCCAAGCCACAGTGTTCCCATGGGAACTTAGTGTGAGTTAGAGGAGAAGGCAGAGCAGCTCTCAAAGCCCCAGCTATTTCTCCAGTGGCTAGCTGATCCCCTTGGAATTACAAGTACTGGGAGGAGACAGCAGCAAACTGTGTCTTAAAGGAGACTTTGTTGCTGATTTCAGTGCAGTTTTGTGAGAGAATAAACACTGTTTCTCAGCTCCATGTCTTTCTATTTTGTTGTTTTTCCATGATATTTTCTCTTCCTCATGAAAACAACTCTCTGGGACTAAAAGTCATTAGGCAAAGTTGGGACTGCACTGGTATATAATAAAAGAGAAGTGTTTGGATTGGGTCCTAGAAGTGGAAATGCTCTCGCTATCCAGGGGTATGTTGCAAGGAGCGTGGGAGCGGGAGAAGAGAAAGCCCTTTTCAGATGCAGAGCCTTCTGACTCTTCTTTTCCCTCAGCAGCACTGTTTGTTTTGTTGTTGGTTTGGAATTCCAGGCCCAGGCTGGCTGGCTGCAGCACGATTTTGGACACCTTTCAGTCTTTAGCAAGTCCAGATGGAATCACTGGGTGCACAAGTTCGTGATCGGCCATCTGAAGGTGGGCATTCAGTGCTGAGGGGGACTGTTAAAGCCTGGCCTGGGATGCTCTGCAGTCAAAACTAATCTCAGTATAAGAAGAAAGCAAATGCAAATGGGGAGGGAGGACTAAGAGCAGAAGATACAACTTTACAGCACTCTCTTCTTGCCCCTTCCTACAGGGCGCACCAGCCAGCTGGTGGAACCATCTCCACTTCCAACACCACGCTAAACCTAACTGCTTCCGCAAGGACCCTGATGTTAACATGCACCCCTTATTTTTTGCTTTGGGAAAAACACTCTCTGTAGAGGTGAGACCTGGTGAAAGCTGGGGGGTTACAGGGTTACGATTCCAATTTGGAAAGCTGCAGAGAGCTTGGGGCTAGTGACCAGTTGGCTTGGTCTCTGTAATTGAGGTGCAGCTTGGCATGAATGGCCTTTGAAAAACAAGACATTAAAAGATCCTGGTGCGTCTCTAGCTTCCATAACATACTTAATGTTGCAACTGGGGTTTTTTTTTGGCTTTTCCCCTAATACAACCTTGGTATGGGTTGAAATCTTCCAAATTTATTCTGAAGGTTGAAAGAAATCATCAGAACTGCTTTTGTAAAATGAGAAGTACCTCCAGAAAATGGTTGGAGTTGCCCTTCTCTTTCATGTGGTATTGCTTTGCCTTCCACTAGTCCCTAATATCCCTTAATACTTCTTCAATACCTCTGAGATTTTTATACTCTTTGAAATAGGAGTTATTTTTGCTATGCTTTTAAAATAAGAATGAAATATTTGTCACAATTACGAGTTCATACTTCTCTAATGAGAGACTTGCAGCTGTATGAAGATAAGACTGCAAATAGTTCTCTTTATCAAGATCAGCTTGACTAATTGTAGTGTTTTGGGAAATGAAGCAGTGAATGACAAGCAAGGACTAGTCTCAGTCTGACAGTGGGTATCAGACTGGATCCCATGCGCGGAGTCCAGCTCTATTTCTGGTACAGCTCTGAAGTTAACTGAATGGCTTCAGTGTTTGCCAGTCCTTAAAAGAACTGGTTACATGCATTCATGGTGTCACCTGCCTTAAATGCTCTGATTTGCATTGAAATTAAGGGTGGGCTGCTCTTTGGAGTTTGTTTGGACACGTACAGGGATGCAATGGAATTCCTCAAGGAGGTCAGTGACATGATCTGCTATGTTTCTACAGTGAGCACTGAAAAATTAGCTATCTCAGAGGGAGGATAATTTATCCACCCCTGCTCCTGTGGACACAGTTTAGTGTCTAGATGCTCATTTCTGTGCTGTAGAGATTAATTGCAAGTAGGTGTGAGTTCTACACATGGTCATGGGTTATCTTTATTAATAATAGCATAGCTTTTTCTTCTTTTATGAAGCTTTATATTGGTTGCAAACTGGTCCCAGAGCTTCATGTGGTTTTCGATTTAAGCCTTGTTAGACAACTGTGCCCTCTGTAGGGAAAGAGCTTCCAGTGCATGTTACTGTCTGTGGTGCAAGGGGCTACCCAGCCTCTTGTGCATCTGAGGCAGGGATAAAAGATCGTCACAGACTGAAGTTCCAGGGGATGATGAAGGCAGTGGCATGGTTGGATAGGACATCTTTAAAGCTTAGGAAGTATCCAAGTATGCATTGCTTCAAAGGCATAGGTAGAAGTGTATGCACAGAAGTCTTTAGCTGTCTTCACAGCCCAATTTGCTTATTTCAACAGCTTGGTGTACAAAAGAAGAAATTCATGCCTTATAACCACCAGCACAAGTATTTCTTCATCAGTGAGTAACCCTACCCTTTCACAGTTCTGTGGACAGCCTTCACTCCACCCCTTCCATTTCCAGTCCGTTTCACTGGGATAAAAGGGCACAGTTAATGTCTGCAATCCATTTCTCCACTCTAGTTGGTCCCCCAGCACTGGTGCCTCTCTATTTCCAGTGGTACATATTCTACTTTGTGGTGCAGCGGAAACAGTGGGTGGTAAGTTAGCTCCACATTGCAAATGGTGCTTTCTCCGTGTTTTATAGGTACTTTTCAGTGCAAGAAATTGGCCATTCTTTTTCTTTATTTTCCCAAACCAATACAATAAAAACTTACAGGCACAGAAAAAAAGGAAAAGTAGCAGAAATCAGGGATGGGGTGGAGGATGATTCAGTGCAAAATGATCTATTAAAAATCAGTTAGCTTTCAGGTAGCCTAAAACTGAATCATAGAATCATAGAATAGTTAGGGTTGGAAAGGACCTTAAGATCATCTAATTCCAACCCCCCTGCCATGGGAAGGGACACCTCACACTAAACCATATCACCCAAGGCTTCATCCAGCCTGGCCTTGAACGCTGCCAGGGATGGAGCATTCACAACCTCCCTGGGCAACCCATTCCAGTGCCTCACCACCCTAACAGTAAAGAATTTTTTCCTTATATCTAATCTAAACCTCTCCTGTTTAAGTTTCAACCTGTTACCCCTTGTCCTATCACTACAGTCTCTAATGAAGAGTCCCTCCCCAGCATCCCTATAGGCCCCTTCAGATACTGGAAGGCTGCTATGAGCTCTCCACGCAGCCTTCTCTTCTCCAGGCTGAACAGCCCCAACTTTCTCAGCCTGTCTCCATACAGGAGGTGCTCCAGTCCCTTGATCATCCTCGTGGCCTCCTCTGGACTTGTTCCAACAGTTCCATGTCCTTTTTATGTTGAGGGCACCAGAACTGCACACAATGCTCCAAGTGAGGTCTCACAAGAATCCCCACAGTTCAGTGTGAAGAGGAATAGGGGATGTGTAGTAGGACTTCCAGAGCTGTTAGGGAGATAATTTGTTAGGGGGAAATGTAGGACTTCAAGCAATAGCATGGGTTTTAGAGACTTTGGTAAAAAAATGCAGGAAAAAGGTATCTATTCTCTGAGGCGTGGGTGTTAGAGACAAGGCATCTTGCCTGGGAGGTGGGATGGTCAGGAGAAAATGTCCATGAAGGTAATAAGAGATTGCAAGATGTTTAAAGAGGAACAAAAAAGGATGAGACCTCTTTATTCTTTTAATTGTTGTGTTTTGGTTTTCTCACTCCTTGCATCCTCTTTAGATTCAGAGGAAAATATGATGCTTTAGAGCATGCCCTATCTAGTATTTGTCCTGACCAGGATAATTCCCAAGCACAGGGATGCCTGGGGAGGGGGGTGGTGGCTGTATGTCAGATTGTTTTGTGATGGGGGAGAGAAATCTTATCAGGAGAAGATGTTATGGAAGGTTTTAAAGGGAACAAGTAAGTCTTCCTCTTAATGAAGTTTTATCTGTTCGCTGTGCTACAGGACCTGGCCTGGATGCTGACTTTCTACATCCGATTCTTTCTCACCTACTTTCCCTTGCTGGGGGTGAAAGGTATCCTGGGGCTTCATCTGTTAGTCAGGTATCATTCAACTTCTAATTCCTTCATTTTTCTTTATCTGGTTTATATTGAACCTTTGTGTCAGCTTTTCTTCAGCCTCCTGCTTATTTCTGCTCGTTGTCTCTATTCTGTTTATGCCTTTTAGCATAAAGAGGTTGTTGTCTGTCAAGCACATGTCTTTCAAATGTGTATGCAGGTCTGACCTGCTGATCAGATGTTTGGGGTTCCTGGTGTTCATCCTCTCAAGCATTGACTAGCTTATATGTGTATAGGTGTTTTGTACTGACTTGGTACAGCATAGGTGTGAGATCACTAGTGTTTTTGTGTGTGTTTGTATGCACAGGTTTATAGAGAGCAACTGGTTTGTCTGGATTACACAAATGAATCACATTCCGATGCACATCGATTATGATAAGAATGTGGACTGGTTCTCTACCCAGGTAAGACCTTTCCAGAGACCTGTGTCTTCAAAGGTGAGAGTTTATAGTTCTAGGTATGTAATGCCCAAGATCACAGAAGTAATGGGAACTGAGAGAGAAAAACATGAGCAGCTTGTCCTCACCGTGTGAAGTGAGTGATTAGTGCAAAGAAAGAAGGTGCAGAGGTAGGATGGAGGCTTTAAATGCTGAGCACAGGAGCCTCAAGGAAAATAATTAGGGTTGCTATAATGCTCTTCAGATAGAGAGCTTTCCATGCATGAAGGATCTACATCTCTGTACTCTGTTTTATTATAGTTCTGAAGCCATTACATAGGGGTTTTTAAGTGAGAAGGGTGAAACTCAGGGTTGTTATGGCTTATCTCACTGCTGAGGTCAAGGCTGTTCTCCCATATTATGTCCTTAACAGTAATATATCCTGCTGACTGGAGATAGCTTTTGGAGTTGCTGTATTCAGCCAGAAGGCATGTGATAATGAAGAACTTGTGCCTGTTTACCATTTTTTGGCACGTATAAGAGAAGGGACATTCCCAAAACGAGACTTAAATGTTAACTGTATTCTTTCAGCTCCAGGCAACCTGCAATGTTCATCAGTCCCTATTCAACGACTGGTTTAGTGGACATCTGAACTTCCAAATCGAGCACCAGTGAGTTGAAGCATGGGTTGGGGATGTGAGGGGATTTCAAGGAGTGCTAGTTCCACTAGATCTGAAAAGCCTGTAAGGGTCCTGTGTCTCTATCAGCTAATACAAGAACAAAAGATAATGTGGGTAAATACTGTGCTCTTTATGCGGGGATGGAGTGGGAACTCCAAGTGATGGATCAGAATATTTTTGGATCACCAGTTAGCACCAACACTATTTCAGATATGAGTAGCATGGCACAAGAGTGAGAATTACCAGCCTCCCAGGAAGTACAGGTACTGCAGTTACATGAGAGGGACCACTGCAGAGTGCTGATGGCTGTTGGGCACAAGAGGAGGTTGAAGCAATTCCAGGCTGACGCACAGAAGAGGAACAGGAATTTTGTGGGGTGATGATGGATGCCATTGTATCACCATATTATTTTCCCACAGCCTTTTTCCAACAATGCCTCGACACAATTACTGGAAGGTGGCTCCTCTGGTGAAGTCCCTGTGTGCCAAACATGGTATTGAATACAAGTGCAAGCCATTGCTCACCGCCTTTGCAGACATAGTATAGTATGTATCAACCCACTGCATTCCCTAGGGAAGGGTGTTCCAGTATTCCAGAGTGAATAAGTCAGGGACATGGGAAGAGGAGGGGTAGCCAGCTTGGATCACTGAAGTTCTGTGAATAACTGTAGACAGTATGACTATGAAAGGGCTGGAAAACTCTTCAGCCATGGTGCTGGTTCCAGTAGCAGCAGATGGAAGGTGTCAGTAGGAATGCCCTAATGGAGAGCTCCTTTTCTTCAGTTCTGAAGAGTCAGGGCTCAGTAGGATGCCAAGTCTGGTGCCTGTCTCTGAGTATGCGCCAGGATAAAGAGGTGTTTTCATAAAGATGAGTTTGAACTGTCACTCATTCATTCTTTTATTCCTTTGTTCCCCTCCTTGCCTCCCAGATATTTCTTACTCCTTTGGAAAGTCATCTGCCTCTCTTCTGCCATGCTCACTCCTTTTATTTTCATTCTAATTTCAGCCTTCCAGTCTTTGTAGCCCCAGTGCTTTAGTTCTTCATCTTTCCAAGGAGCTGTTGTCTACATTGCCTTGCTGTGGAGATCTCTGAGCAACCTGATCTGGTTGTTCCTGCTCATTGCAGGAGGGTTGGACTAAATGACTTTTAAAGGTCCTTTCCAACCCAAACCATTCTATGGTTCTGTGAATCCTTTCCTTAATCTGTAAGATGGGAGTACTTCCCGCAAGGCTCTGTTCTCTGGATGCTGTATTTCATTACCTGTTTCTAAGGAAATGTGGTTCTCTCTTGGCAGCTCTTTGAAAGATTCAGGGGAGCTCTGGCTTGATGCCTATCTACATAAATAAGAAGCAGTGTATCCCTGCAGAGGAATTCCCTGCCTTGTTGCTTCCTGTGGTGGTCACCATGAAGATACTGAACAGAGGAGAGAGAACTGGCTAAGCCAGAGGTGGGGAGGTGGCACTGCTTAATTCCATTGATGACTGTGATTAATATGATTTTAAAAAATGTGGTTTTAATTCTTCTTGTGCTTCTTTCATTCCTCTTCTCTGGTGCTGAATTAGGGGGGAAAAGCTGAATGGAGGAGGTTATGTTCCACCAAGCTGGAGCCAGCTTTGGGACTGGGAACAGATTCCTTTTGGTTCACTGATACTTCATTTGCTGAGTGTATAGGAGGGATGTTTCTTATCTAACATAGACTTTTGTGAGGTGGTTCTCATTATGAATGTAGTAGGAAAGTTGAGACAGGATAAAATCAAAGAACATGGGAGTCAGTAAAGTGTGGAAGCCATAAGGAAATGTGTAGGTACACTGTTTTCAAACACCTGGATGTAATTTAATGATGGCGATAGAAGCGCCGAAACCAAGGGGCAGTGGGGAGCATGTGAGAGGCCAAACCAATGTGTATTTGCATGGGTGAGGAGGAGAAGGTGCAGGCAGCAATTCTTTAGGAATAAGCATGAGGAAAAGGAGCTAATTAGAGCCCAAACTGAGGTAGAGAAATGGGAAAGTGGACATTATTCCACAGGCATCATCCTGTGGGAATGCTGCCCTCCACATCCCTACTGTGGTGAAAGCCTCTGGGTTATTTGCCCATTGCGGACCTTCCATGGTGTCTTTGCAAGTGGTTTCCACAGTGCCATAGTTCTGAGTGGTACTGAGCCCTTTACTGGAAGTCAGAAGAGACAGAAATATGGCATGTCTCTACAAGGGTGACTGAGGAAGGGTAGTCAGTGTGTGGTCATCTGAAGCTTCACTCTTTTGAACCTCTGAACTGATGAGTGAATTAAGTGGAGAGAACTCATGACCTCTGGCCCATGGAGCACTACATGTTCCTATGAGCTGCAGGCAAATTTAATGAAGTTGTGAAAGTGTTGGGCCTTGGGGTAGTGTTTAAATGTGGTTTTCAGTCACAGAAGTCAGTGGGCTGCATACCCATAGGCACACAATAAGCCAAGGCATGGCTGGTGTTTCTCTTTTGGATTATGTACCATCAAAACCCTGGTAGTGTTCAAGACCAGGTTGGACGGCGTCTTGGGTGACATGGTTTATTATGTGGTGTCCCTGCCTATGGCAGGGGGGTTGGAACTGGATGATCTTAAGGTCCTTTCCAACCCTAACTAGTTCTATGATTCTGAAACATACCCCAAGAGGGAATGTACTGCGTGATTTATTGGAATGTGAATTAGCTTTACTGCATTTCCTGGTGTCTTCTCATTTACTACACCGATGTTAGCAATGCCAACCCAGGATATAGCACTAGTGAAAACAGCTCCATCACCCTGTTGCCTCAGTAATAGGTGGTTTAGACTCCAGAAGGGATGGGTTGATTTTGATGAAGATATGGTACCTTTTTCTGATTGTCATGGTTTCAACATCTAAAAAGAGGATGGCGTGTGAGGGAATGGAAGAAATGCATTTTCCAGGCCAAGAGTGTTAAGCACAGAATAAAATTGTCCCAGAAATAATAAAATAATCATTACATCATTGATAACTGATTAAAACCATAATGAAAACGGGCCCTAATTACTGTTTTACCTTGGTTTTTTCCTGCTCTGTTTCTTTCCCACTTATTATTAGAACTGTTGATGGAGGAAACATCTAATAATAAAATTCATTATCTTACCAATTGTTGCTGTCATCAGAGTGCAATATGTCTGTGCTATCTAAAACATGGAACAAATGCCTGTCCACAGACAGAACTGTTGTAAACCTCATGTTTGGAGCTGTTCTGTAAGGTCTTAAATTCAACAGGCAGTCGGCACTCAGGTGAAACTTCGGTGGACTGCCAAGCATTCCTTCTAACCTTGGAGTGTTGACCCTCATCCACAAAGGGCAGCAAGACTTGTTATGCTAGTCAGGAGAACTATTAAACATCTCAGCTCCATAGGGAGCTCCAGTCCCACAGGCTAGGCTCTTTAGGTATATGGAGAAAGCTATGCAAGTGGGGAGCTGTCTAAGCTAGGCAAGAGAAAACACTGAAGACAAGAAGATCTTCAAAAACCCTCTAGAGAGATTCTATCTCCTAAACCACATTTCCCAGCTCTGGATAAAACCTTGCAGACTGTCCTGGTAGCAAGAATGCTTCCATCTTGTCTTGTGGCCAAAATTGCCAGTTTTGAGATGACGTTTAGTCCTTTCTTTCTGGGTCTTGGAGAACCTTTAATTTGGACATGCAAATAGAATGGTTTCACCAGGCAAGGAGTGTGCTGTCTTTGTCAGAACAGGTTTTCAGTTGTTTGATAAGAGGGAATAGTCTAAACTGCTTGGTTGCTGGATGCTAGTGCTGTAGCCATGAAGTGACTATAAAAGTAGAAGGGTTTCCAGTGTGTTTTAAGCAGAGGCAGCAAGACTTCAGCTCAGTTTGTGAAGCTTTGAACGTACTTGCCAGATGGATTGTGGCAAATAGGGTAAGTAGAAAAAACACTGCTTGTAGTTTAGGTGGGCCATGAGTTTTAGCAATGCTGAAGTGCTTGGTGTTGCCCAGCAAGTGGCTTTGGTTTGAATGCCAAGTGTCAGAACATTCAGTATCTGGATGTTTAATTTTGAAAAGTCAAGTAAATTTGAGGTACCTCCACGACTAGGATGATCTAAGAGTGAAGTTTGGAAGAGAATAATGTGTCTGAGTTCCACTTTGGTGCCTAAGACTTCAGAGACTTGTGTTTGCTGCAATGAAGAGAAAGCATCCACAATGCAATAAACCAATTGCATGACTAACCAGGAAAAATAACATATGAGCCAATCCACAGTCCTAAAGGATAAGACCAAAAGGGGACCTGAATCAACATAGGCAGATCTGTGTATGCTGAGGGTGCCAGAAGTTCTCCAGGTATATGACAGCTTGAGAGGAGAAATAAGCTGTATGCCAACTTCTGTAGTTTCTGAGAGTGCTCTGGGCTGTTTGTAGTGGCAGATTATCCTGGGACTTCTAATATTGAAATTATAACAATCATAGGATGGTTTGGGTTGGAAAGGACCTTAAGATCATCTAGTTCCAACCCCCTGCTGTGGGCAGGGACACCTCACACTAAACCATGCCACCCAAGGCTCTGTCCAGCCTGGCTTTGAGCAGTGCCAGGGATGGAGCATTCACCGCCTCCCTGGGCAACCCATTCCAGTGCCTCAGCACCCTTACAGTACAGAACTTCTTCCTTTAGAATATGAATATAATACAATATTCAAATAATGAATCTATAATATGCTATATAATATAGATAATAATGAATATAATACAATATTCAAGGGCAAATCCTAAACTTGGATCTCTGAACGTGCATCGAGATGCATGTTTCTGGAGCAACATCAGCCCCAAATCTGGCAGTCGGTGGAAGCCAGCTGGCTTCACAGTTCAGCCTTAAAACATGGGACCTGAACATCGAAATAGCCACAAGGTGGCAGTCAGGAGTTGGAAGGGAAGGAGAACATCCAGCCTCACCGGGAGCTGAAGTGTGTTTAAAGGCTTCAGCCTTGCTGTTAATCCTATTTTTCTATTTACTTAAAGGAAATAGATATGCAATGAATATATAGCTTAAGGTGACTTTTGGCTGATACGAGAATGAAGCTCCTACAACTCACTAAACAAAGCTATATCCCCATCACAACCCTCTGTAATAAGTAAGACTGTATTAAAATAACCTTTGCCTGTAAGCAGGCATAGCTTGTTGGGCCTTTTGCTTTTGAGTCTTTATTTTAGTTCAGCCTAAGCACTAGGAAATGAAAAGCATGATAAGACAGGCTGAGACAGCTGGGGCTGTTCAGCCTGAAGAAGAGAAGCTGCGTGGAGACTTCACATAGCAGCCTTCCAGTGTCTGAAGGAGGCCACAAGGATGCTGGAGAGGGGCTCTTCATCAGGGACTGCAGTGATAGGACAAGGGGTGATGGGTTCAGATTGAAACAGGGGAAGTTCAGGTTGGAAATAAGGAAGTTCTTTACTGTAAGCGTGATGAGGCCCTGGGACAGGGTGCCCAAAGAAGTGGTAAATGCTCCATCCCTGGAGGTGTTCAAGGCCAGGTTGGACAGAGCCTTGGGTGACATGGTTTAGTGTGAGGTGTCCCTGCCCATGGCAAGTGGTTGGAACTGGATGGTCTTAAGGTCCTTTCAAACCCAAACCATTCTATGGTTCTATATTTAGTACAGATTTAATAAACACAGAAGTTCCTTCTCTCTGAAGATCTCTGTGGTCGATCGGATCATGAGGTAGGTGAGACCCATTCATCTTCTGCTGTTGGTCACTGTTCAAAGCCAAGTGTCTGCTAAGGTGGTAGTTCTGAGGTTTTGTGGGTTGTGCTCACATATCCTGTACTTACACACCACAGTTGTGGCAGGTAAGGCAATGAAGTGTTTAAATTACATGGTGTAATGAGAGATGTAATGAATAGGATAATTGTTAAAAAACCAAAAACAACTGGCACTGTAGCAAAGCTTATTTAGGAATGGAGACAGAACATTTACACTCAAGCTGAAGCCTGTTAGCCTTCAGCCTCTCCATGATTTGGATGTTGGGAGAGGATAAAAGTCCCAAAGATGATCAAAGGAGAACGAATTCATCAGGCATTTTCATGGGGTCTTAAAAACGCAGTCTGAGGTTCATAAAGCTTTGAAGATTATCCAGTTAAGTGGAGCATCATTGCCCAAAGAGGCGGCTCCAGCCCAGAATAAATGACTTTTCTCAACTCAGGGAGGAACATTTTCAGCACTGGAGAAGCTGGAATTATAAAAACATTTGGGTGATGTTAAAAGTGAAGAGTGATGGGCAACTGTAAGAGGAAAATGCTGTTTTTTTCCCCTTCCTAACACCTGCTCATGTGCTGTTAATGATCTTGCAATCCTTGCCCAATCCACGTGTGTGTTTTCTTCCATTATCCCGAGTTTCCAAAGAGGTGAACTGTGTGATTGACACAATTTCCTCCTTATTTAGAAAATAGAGAAATTAAGGTGAATATAGATCCATACAGTATAGATAATGGATGCAGCTGAGAAACAGGATGGATTTGTTGCTTCCCACTATAGGTTCTTTTATAAGGAATGTAAAGAGGTTTCTTAACAGGTCAGGTATAGAAGACTGATGTATTAATGCAACACTACTGATGGGTGGGGAAAGATGGAGGATTGCATTACACTGAAAGAGAGTTCATTGGCATGAACATGGTTTCTATGTAATTTACATCTGTCCCTGCCCATGGCAGGGGTTTGGAACTGGGTGATTTTGAGGTCCTTTCAGGCCAAACCATTCTGTGGTTCTATGCTCCAGAGACTCACATTAAGTGTTCAAAAAATGGGGAGGAATTTCTATGGGGGAAGTTCTGAAACAGCAATAACAAAGAATGCAGCAATGACTGCTTATAAGAAAGACTGATAATGGTGGTGTCCTTTAGGCAAAAGAGTTTTCTTCTGTGAGAAGTAGCAGTTGTAGAGGAGGATCAAATGATACAATGCATTTTTCAGGAAAATCAGCTTATAAATATACCACAATAAATAAAATATCTAATGGTGCAAATTTAATGTTTTAAATGCTTGTTTAAGGACAAAAGAGTCTCTAGAATATCAGATTTATGTTTGATCCTCAGATGCAAAGAAAGATGAAGTGGAATCAATATATAGAGGAAGCCATTTCCAAAGGTCTGACAAATCCATAGTTTTCTGCCTCATCTTTGGTCAGAAGAACTAGCTTGGCTTTTTGATGTTTTTGGATATAGGTAGACTTGTAACTTGTCCAGTGCTCCAAAACCTACTTGAAGCATTTGGCTCCCTCCACAGTCACTGGAAATAAAAGGAACCTTTCCAGATGCTCTTTGAATTAAAAACCTAAGAGAAACAGAGTGAATTGCTTCTGGAGATTCTTGCTGCTGTTCAGGCTCTGTAGGAAGAACATACACATCTAGCTCAGATTAGATCCTTCGCTTTGTATTAAACTGTTTAGATGACCATTACTGTCAGCACTCAGTTCTCTGGGAGGAAGACTGTTTTCACTAATACATGTTTCTTGGTGTATAAGAAACTCCTGCAGCCACTGAAGGTGGTCTATGTCCTGTATGGATGCCAAAGGCAGTGTCTTTCTAGGTATTTAACATTGCCTCAAGACCTTGAAATCACAGGATCATTCAAGTTAAAAGGGATGTCATATATTTGTATGTCATATATCAAGGTCATATGTTGTGACCTGTATGTACTCAGGTGTGGTGCCTGCAATACAAAATTGTTGTTGAAGATAGAGGGCAGAGATACAGGAAAAGCTAAAGGCTTAAGAAAGTTCCTTATTGTAGAAGAATAAAATTGTGAGAGCTCCTTGAGCCCAATGAAAGAAGAGGCAAAGGGTGATGGGTTCAGGCTTAAACAGGGGAAGTTCAGGTTAGGTATAAGGAAGAAGTTCTTTACTGTGAGGGTGGTGAGTCCCTGGCACAGGCTGCCCAAAGAAGTGGTGAATGCTCTATCCCTGGCAGTGTTCAAGGCCAGATTAGCCAGAGCCTTGGATGACATGGTTTAGTGTGAGGTGTTCCTGCCCATGGCAGGGGGTTGGAACTGGAAGATCTTAAGGTAAACTGTAGCTGTTGTTTGCTTTGGCTCAGAAAGAGATCAGGACAGTCTTGTGGGCAGTATTATCATAATTAGGTCACCTCCTGCATAACAGACCTTTGGGATGAACATGAGTGCTTCTAAAGCAATCATTTAGATACACAGCCAGACAGAACAGTAACTTCTGCTGGCAAAAAAAAGATGCAAATGTCCTAACAAATGAGTCTGAATTCCTTTCCAGGATCATCTCACAATCAGTTATGAAAAAGAAACAAGATGAAGTAATAAATGCCGGGTGTAGCCCAAGTAAGAGGCGAATGAAGATTCTGGCAATGAGTTCAGGTTATGTCTTGGTCATTTTGAGGTTCTATTTATTTTATTTCCTCTTCTCCTGTCATTGAAGAGGAAGATCAGAAACATGTGACTTCATTTGAAACTACTGTCCCAACATTTCCAACCCTAACTATTCTATGGTTCTATGATACTGTGTGCAGTTCTGGTGTCCTCAACACAAGAAGGACATGGAGCTGTTGGAGCAAGTCCAGAAGAGGCCACAGGGATGATCAGGGGCTGGAGTAGCTCCCATATGGAGCCAGACTGAGAAAGTTGGGCCTGTTAAGCCTGGAGAAGAGAAGGCTGTGTGGAGACCTCAGAGCAGCTTTCCGGTATCTGAAAGGGGCTTATAAGGATGCTGGGGAGGGACTATTCATTAGGGACTGCAGTGATAGGACAAGGGGTGATGGGTTCAAACTTAAACAGGGGAAGTTCAGATTGGAGATAAGGAAGAAGTTCTTTACCATGAGAGTGGTGAGGCACTGGCACAGGTTGCCCAGAGAAGTGGTAAACACTCCATCCCTGACAGTGTTCAGGGACAGTTTGGATGGAGTCTTGGGTGACATGGTCTAATGTGAGACATCCCTGCCCATGGCAGGGGATTGGAACTGGGTGATCTTGAGGTCCTTTCCAACCCAAACCATTCTATAATTCTATGAAATATGTCTGTCTTGAGCAAGTATTCCAAAGTTACCAAAATAGAGAAATAAACAAAGGAAAAAGCCTGATGGATTCTAATTCAGATTCCAGGCCAAATATTATCTGGTTCATATTATGTTCTCTGTCTGATAGAGGAATTAATTATGAGTTGTCTACATATATACAATAATAATTCTTGAAGAAAACCTTTCTTCTGAAAGAACAGCATCGCTTTAGCACAGTCACCACCTCAACTGCTGTGAGGCAGAACATGTCAAGGCAGGGATAGACTGGGATAGATTTCTAAACTTGGTGTCATCAGATGCAAGACTGGAGGCATAATGTGAAAAATTATTTTTCTTGAAAATAAAAAAGAATTTCCAAAATTCCCAAAGTTAGATTTGAGCAATAGAACTCATCAGGATTAGCTTCTGTCTTAGTTTGTTCACGTTGTTCATGAACTGAAGCCATAGTGCACTCCATAGAATCATAGAACAGTTAGGGTTGGAAATGACCTTAAGATCATTCAGCTCTAACCCCCCTGCCATGGGCAGGGACACCTCACAGTAAACCATATTGCCCAGGGCTCTGTCCAACCTGGCCTTGAACACCTCCAGAGATGGAGCATTCTCAGCTTCTCTGGGCAACCCATTCCAGTGTCTCAGCACCCTCCCAGTAAAGAATTTCTTCCTTATATCCAGTCTAAATTTCCCCTGTTGAAGTTTTAACCTGTTACCCCTTGTCCTATCACTACAGTACCTAATGAATAGTCCCTCCCCAGCATCCCTGTAGGCCTCCTTCAGATACTGGAAGGTATCTCCAGATATCTTCAGCCTGTTGTACCTGGTAATGAATAACCTGTTTGAGAGAACCAGAATGATGTCTGACCCAGGAGCAGGAGGAGTTGGAACTTCTTGTAGCAGGGGTTGGAACTAGATGATCTTAAGGTCCTTTCCAACCCTAACTATTCTATGATTCTATGATTATATGGAAGGAAAGTAGGGTTGCCAGAGGTATGCCTGTCCTCAAAGGCTATCTGAGTTGGGTAAAACTCTTACTCAGGCTTTTGAAGCATAAGACTCATGCTAGCTCAGATCATTTGTAGAGATAACTGTACATGGGAAGATGACTACCTGACAGATGGATGTTCTAGTCTCAGAGTTAAAATGGGATCCAGCATGATGCCTTCTTGATTAAAGTGGATGATGGCTGAACTTCTTATCATAAAACACATCTACACTTACTGTATGAGAATCTAAAAAACCACACATCTGCTCCGTTCTACCTCAGATTTTAAGGTAGCAATAAAGCCTTAGTTTCTCCAGGGATGAAGAAGTCTGGACACTGATGTTCACTGAACATGGCATGCTACCCCAGGACACTGCATACTTTATGGGAAACCTGAATGGAGCAACTGGAAATAGGTTGACATTGGACATGATCTGCTACCAGAGATAAAAGAACTGGCAGTCAGGAGTGTATGTGCATGCAAATTAGAGCTACGTGTCCCAGCTTAGCTACACTGGGATCAAGCTGCTGCTTTTGTTTAAGGGCAAGGTTTGACAAATGAAAGAAGCTCATCATTTCAATCAGTGAGAGTAAGGAGCTCTGACATGATCTGGAGGAGTCTTAGACTGTAAGAACTTTATGAGACTTAAGTTAGGAGGGAGAAACAAATGCAGGACACCATTATAGATTGGTAAGGAACTATTTGTGAGGCAGATTGGGAATGCAAATAATAGAGAAATGTCATGGAGGAGCAAGTAGGAACTGCTAAAGTGTCTTCAGCTATATAAATGAAAAATATCACCAGGGACTCTAGTAATAGGACAAGGAGCAATGGGTTTAAACTCAAGCAGAGGAGATTTAGGTTAGGTATTAGGAAGAAATTCATTACTGTGACAGTTGTGAGGCACTGGCACAGGCTGCCCAAGGAAGTTGTGAATGCTTCATCTCAAGGCCAGGTTGGACTGGGCTTGGAACAAGCTGCTCTAGTGGAAAGTGTCCCCTGCCTGTGGCAGGGGGTTGGAACTGGATGAGCTTTAAGGTGCTTTCAAATCCAAACCAGTCTGGGATTCTATGACTATGACTGACCTTGTGGAGAAGAGAAGATGTAGAAGTTTAAGGTTGATGCACATCTCAAAATGCATATGTTGCCCTGCTAAGACACAATATGTGTCTGAGGAAAGACTGTGTAGAAAGTAGGGGTGAAGGCCAGAGAACTAAATGATGGTTTAACAGTGCAGGAGGCAAGTTGATACAGGATCCCTGCCTCATATGTTGCATCAGCTGGGAGATGACACAAGACTCTGAGGAAGAACAGGTGATGGAAGGTGCTCTGCGTGTGTAGGCTATAGAACCTCTGTGGGTGTTTTAATCCTCCTTACGCCACATTATTCCTAATTGGTGTTGCACAAGCCTTGTATTAAAAAATGTCCCTTTCAAGCATGGCCACCTTTTGTAGAATTCTTGTGCGGATGCATGATTTCAGATAGCAAGAGCATTCAGAAGGGTATCTATGTTGGTTGACAAGAAAATGAACGTGAGCCGGCAGTGTGTGCTTGCAGCCCAAAAAGCCAACCATATCCTGGGCTGCATCAAGAGGAACGTGACCAGCAGGTCGAAGGAGGTGATCCTGACCCTGTACTCTGCTCTTGTGAGACCTCACTTGGAGTATTGTGTGCAGTTCTGGTGTCCTCAACATAAGGACATGGAACTGTTGGAACAAGTCCAGAGGAGGCCACAAGTATAATCAGAGAACTGGAGCACCTCCCGTATGGAGATAGGCTGATAAAGTTGGGGCTGTTCAGCTTGGAGAAGAGAAGGCTGCGTGGAGACCTCAGAGCAGCTTTCCAGTATCTGAAGGGGGCGTATAGGGATACTGGTGAGGGACTCTTCATCAGGGACTGTAGTGACAGAACAAGGAGTGATGGGTTCAAACTGAAACAGGGGAAGTTTAGATTGGATATAAGGAAGAAGTTCTTTACTGTGATTGTGGTGAGACACTGGAAAGGGTTGTCCAAAGAAGTGGTGAATGTTCCATCCCTGGCAGTGTTCAAGGCCAGGCTGGACAGCCTTGGGCAACATGGTGTAGTGTGAGGTGTCCCTGCCCATGGCAAGGTGTTGTAACTGGATGACCTTCAGAACCTTTCCAACCCAAACCATTCTATGTTTCATGAATCAGTGGGTGCACTGCACTGGATGTATAAAATGCTATTATAATGCTGACTCTTCTGAAAAAAAGAACGAACCCCAACCAAAATGGGTTTGTTTTCCTTGTTATATTGGCATTTAGCTTGAATCACACTGTGTCTTATTTCCTCTTTGTAACAATATATAATGCTACCTGTGTGCCTGAGAGAAGGACTTTTTAACAGTTATTATCATTTTAGATCCATTAAATACAGATCTTAAGCCACAGAAGAACCCCTGGGGTTCTCACTTACGGGAAGTTGGAGAATGTGAAGGGTATATGTGGAGAGAGTGTTCTCACAGGAGAATGGATATTTGGTACATGAACTCTGAATAACCCCAAAAGATACAGCAAGGCCATGAGAGGCCCAAGGAAGCTTAAGTAATCAAGACAAGAAGAAGCTGGAATTCACCGAGTTATGAGAACTGTGGACTGTTGGCAAGCTTTCAAGGTGAGTTCTCACACCTGTGCTTAACCAATTATATGGTAGTCACTAAGGGACTTCCAGACCAATCATAATATGCAAAATCCCTGAAAGTGTATGTAAGCAACAGTATATAAGGAGTTAATGCTTTGCAATAAATGGCTTTTTGTCTGATCATATTGATCTCTGACTGAGTCCTTTCCGTGGCAGGTGTATTTGATAGGAATTGCTTAAATTCGTAGGAATTATCTTAAATGAGATACAGAAAATAGGAAAGTACATGTTGATTCCTGAAGAGATTAATACTGACCCTATTTAAAAAGAATCTGGGGTGTATAATTACAGATAGTGTGTGTATATGAGAAGGTCCCATCAGTACTGCGATAGAAAATCACAGCAAGTTTTAAAGCTTCATTGTGCAGTGGTGCAGCATCTTCTGTGTAGAGGTTTTAGTAACTTACTCAGGAGTACAAAAACTTTATATACATATAAATTCATGTAATTCAGTGGCTTAATGCAGCTTATTGTTCCTTGGGGAGTTTTAGATGTGACAGTTCACAATGTTTATTCAATAACCTAATTTTACACCTCTTTATAATTAATATATAATAACTCCATCTTGGTTTTTTATTGTTTCCTCATAAAAAACAACCCAAAGCTGGGAGTGGAAGCCAAGTTTGCCACCACCCAAATGATAGCATTTCACAAGTGTTTTTTTCTCTTTTGCAAAGGATATAAAGATTGCTTTCACAGAGGACACAAAACCCCACCTATTACCTTACTACTGATAGCTGGATTAAGTTATGAAATGAAGTCAACCAAGACTTTGAGTACCTGAGCAAACTGAAGTGCTCAAGGTAGTGAGAGAAGAGGGCCTCCACTGCAAATTTGTCTCTCTGTCCTTGATTTTACCTTTGGTTTTACTTCTCTTTCTTGAAAGTACATGAGATTCCAGAAGAACAGCCCCATCTAAGACAGAGGATAGTGTCTCTTTAATTCACAATACCTAAAAACAGGAAATCCTGTTCTTTTCTCCTCCTGACTGACCTGGTGACTTTCAATGTTCTCATCAAGCAAGTAGTTGATGGGTATTGTCACTTCTTCCAAAACATGTCTTCAAAATGATGCTTTGCTGTCTGCAAAAGGGATTGTCCCTTGCAATGATTGAGGGGATGTTTCAGAATGTTGTCTTCTCCTGAATTATGGATTCCCAATAAAGTTTTCTGCCAGAGAGAAAATAATCTCAATGATTTCAGTTTCCTTGCTGCGTTTGGAAAGAGATAGGTCAAAGTTACGGAAGAGAGAGTTTTGAATGAGGGTCCATGAAATCTATGGAGGAACACAGGCTCTACCAACAGAAGGAGGAGCAGACAGATGCAAGTCATCTCCCCGCCACAGAGTAGAATATCCATATGCCCTCCATAAAGGTAAGATGTGCTTCCAGCATGGATACAGACCTACCAGAGCAGGGCAGAGACTCAGGTATGCCTACATAGGTAACTTCAGCTGTAACTGTAGATGCTTATCTCCAAGGTCATGCTTGACAAACTCTCTGCACTGTTGACATCTAATTCTGGAGACAAGTACAACCCATAGCTGTCTGTCTTTCTATGTCTGAGTTCTCCTAGGTGAGACTGTACACCTTGTAAAGTAAATGTTCTTCATCTAGTCTTGCCCAGGAGCTTCACTTGGTAGGTGTTCTCACAGCATGCGTGACAGGCTTCGTGCTAAATTTAGGTTCTGTAGAAAAGGTGGTCAAAAGATGATGATCTTTAAGGTCCCTTCCAACCAAAACCTTTCACTGATTCTAAAAGAACCATAGGTGGCATATGTATGACTCACAAAATTACTCAGAACTTCAAGGATTTGTCTGAAATATGAGTTATTCCTAGAAACAAGCAGCTGAAATGTACTTTAATAGTAGATTTTCTTGGAATACAGGTTTGGGACAGTCTGTCTCCAGTGGTTTAAGTGTAAATTGCAAACAATTGCACGATGGGGGATAAAAATATTGTTGCAATAACTTAGAGCTCAGCAGTCACATCACTGGCATACTGGAAATCTGGGGAAACAATGTCAAGTGTCTGTGCAAGGAAACTCTTTGTCACAAAAGTGGTGATGTAGAATAGCTCCGTGCACATGTACTTGCTCCCAGATGCAAGTGACATGGATTTTGGTAGGTGTGTAGGTAGTTGTTGCAGAACATTGCCTATGTTGTAAATTCAATTCAGCTGATTCCTCAACAGTTTCTGTGGATGAGCAAGACTGTGGCTTTCAATATCTACCTGGGGGTTTCAAGGTGGCTTTGACATTTGTTTTGAGACCTGGGTAATACAGACAGAGACAGCTTCTGCTTTCAAACTGGGAAAGGACTTGTGTGATTTGATTCTAATGTAATGGGTATTACAGGACCCTCTGGATGAGACCTGGTTGTAAATAAATTCAGACATGAGATCATATGTATAAGGCTAATATGGAGGATAAGTATCTTCGTGTTCCTAAAGTCATTTCAGCTGAGTAACAGCAGTGGTTTGGAGGATGCTGGTATCCACAGTGTGTGTTAACTTTGAAAGTAATGATTTGACTGTTTGTGTTTAGGTAGGGACATCTCTTATATACCAGAGCAAGAGGTAAGGTCTTCAAGCTAAAAAGGGGGAGATTGAGATGAGCTCTTAAGCAGAAGCTCTTCCCTGTGACGGTGGTGAGGAGCTGCACAGGGTGCCCAGAGAAGCTGTGTCTGACCCCATCCCTGGCAGTGTTCAAGGCCAGGTTGGACACAGGGGCTTGGAGCAGCTGCTCCAGTGGAAGGTGTCCCTGCCTGTGGCAGGGGTTGGAACTGGATGAGCTTTAAAGTCGCTTTCCACCAGACCAATCTGGGATTCTATGATTTGACTGACTCCTAAACTGAATCTAGTAACATATGTTCTGAAGACAATTTTCTTCCAGAAAGAACCTATATACCTTCTTGGAAGTACCAAGTACCATTTGAAAACACACATAGATATGTGTCAAAGTGTCAAGTGTGAACATGGAAGAGGAGGGCGGCTATGGAAGGGTGCGTTTGGGCAAGAGGAGCCAACAATCCTGCAAGAACAGGGAGTGGCTAGGAGAGGGACTTTATAACGGGGAGGCTAAGATGGTTCATTCTCAACCTGGACACAGTGCTGCAAAACTTAGACTAGTGCACCTCAGCACCAACTGCACATCACCAGCACAGATGGCTCCACAGACTGGCTCCACCGGAAGGGAGACACGACCCGTTTCAGCCTTTCAGCAGCTTTTCACTTGGGAAGAGATCAAGATGCACAATGGCCGTGGGCAAGGACAGGAGCAATGGCTGGTGATTGACAGGAAAGTGTATGATGTGAGCGAGTTTTCCAAACGACATCCTGGAGGCAGACGAGTTATAAGCCACTATGCTGGTCAAGATGCTACGGTAAGGTCTGGAAGGGCAGAGGAGGAAGGTTTTCCCAATGTCAGGGTAGGAGGACATGGTGGGACACCAGTGGAGAGTTTGGTAGTTGACGCTGTGTCTGGGGCATGGATTTGCCTAAAGCCAGGAACCAGGATTTTTTCCCAACTGCTGTTGACTACTCTAGAGCTCATAATTGTATATATGTGGTGAGAATTAGCTTCCTCTGGAGCTCAGAATCTGTGTTTAGTCTCATATCCTTTCTTAACCCTTTCCTTTGTATCTTTCTCAGGATGTCTTTATAGCACTTCATAATGATAAGTCCCTGGTGCAAAGATACTTGAAATCACTGCTGATTGGGGAGCTGGCGCCCGATGAACCCAGCTGTGAGTCTAATAAAGATGTGAGTGTCTCTAATGGAAAGTGAGTGTCTCTAACAAAAAGTGAGTGTCCTACAATCCAGCAGTGGGAATGGCTTGGAGTTTGGTGTGGGAGGAGAAGGAAAACAAAAGAGCTAGCAGTGTGCCTGACATAGTCCCATAGGCATGGAAACATGCGCTGTCCCAGAATCACTAAACCCACACCTGGGTGTGAGGAACAAGCCCCAGAGCCCCAGATTCTTCTTGGTCCTTCCCACTGCAATGTGTCAGTATCAAAGCTTGTCAGTAACTTGTTTACCAGTGTCAAAGCAAAACCAACATCTGTTGATCAGAAGCTCTTTTTTATACAGAGAACCCTCTGAGAGAATATCTCCTGTGAGTTCCATGTCTGCTTTGGGATTCTTGGGTCTGCCATGTTTCATTTTCCATGTAGTCAGTGCATTAATGCTCACTTTTCCCACAGAAAGCACTTTTAGAGGATTTCCGTGAGCTGCGCTGTTCAGTTGAGAAGATGGGACTTCTGAGGCCAAATTACACCTTTTTCTTCCTGATTTTACTTCACTTCCTGATACTGGAAGTTGCATCCTGGCTCGTGGTCTGGCACTTTGGAATATCCTTTGTGCCTTTCGTGGTTGGCATGGTGTTGTTCGCCACTGCTCAGGTAAACTGCTGGCAGGCATTCAACGCTACAGACCTGACTGGCTCTCCTGGGTAGAAGGAGGGAATAGGGACTTTCTGACCCTTAGATGGGAAACATTGGAGGGTGAAGGAAGGAAGAAAGCAGGATTTTCTTATTGGCACTGAAACCTTAGGTTAGTTCAGACATCTATGGACAAAGTGAGAAGTATCTCATCTTTGTTAAACTGTCTGTTCTATTTGCCCAGTATCTGCTAAGGCAGATACTCCTCAGAGAGCATTCTTGTATTTCCATAGGAAAAATTGAATGTAAAAAGCAAAAGACTTCCATGCTGTAACAGTCAACTTGATTGTAATGCTATTTTGCTACTTTTCCCTTAGCTGCTACAATAAAATCAGTACTTGGTATCTGAAAAGTTGGACCAGATGATCTTTGAGGTCTCTTCTAACCTGGTATTCTATGATGTTGAGCAGCTTTAGGACAGTAGCCTGGATGGAAGTTCTCAGCACTGAGCATCTAAGAGAGCAGGTGGGGTATCTTCCCCAGACTAGGAGAAAGATGCGCTCAGAATCTGAAGTTACAGAGACTTCCAATGCAAATGTATGCAATGCTGCTGTGGCTCTTCTTCCCTACAGATTGTTTTGTCTTCCAGATCCAAATAGGCTGGTTCCAACATGATCTGGGGCACCGCTCTGTCTTTAGGAAGACTAAATGGAATCAACTTCTGCAGATTGTGGTGATAAATTTTCTGAAGGTAGTTGCTTCATGTTGGGAATATTCTCTGGGGTTAACATGGGCTAAGCAATGAATGGGGGTGTGCCCTATATTTAGGCAATATTGCTTGACAGGGAAGTGTAGTGCAGCTGTGAATAAGAGGTGGATAAACAGTAAGTGCTGATACTGCTCTAGTCTGAATCCCTGATCTTCATGTTTTTGTGAAGGGGTTTCCAACCATCTGGTGGAATCACCTACACAACCAGCACCATGCCAAACCCAACTGCTACCGCAAAGACCCTGACCTCAACATACACCCTCTCCCCTTCAGCTTCGGAAAGACACTCTCTGTGGAGGTGAGCCTGAGGATGTTTGATGAATCAAAGACTTTAACATCAGGAAGCTATAGAGTAAGGTATAATATTGATTCTTGAGCATTTTTGTATTCTGCCATGAGTTTTGGAGCCCTATTAAAGACGCCTCTGTTCCAACATTGACATTAGATTTGTATTTAGATACAGAGGCTGAAAAGAAATCAGCTTCTATCTCTTGCTTTGGAACTTCAGTACCTCCTTTTCAAGTGGGGTTGTATTAGAGAATTTAAGAGGTCGTTCTCAATTTGTTCATTAGACAGGAATGAGAAATACCTCATGAAGGCTCTCAGGTCTCCAACTGGCCCATCACAATGTCTTTTCATCTTTCAGCTTGGAAAAAAGAAGAAGAAGTTAATGCCTTACAATTATCAGCATATGTATTTCATCTGTGAGTATTTCATCCTTACTTCTTTGCAGTGCTGTGGAACTTCAAAAGATATCCATCTCCTTCCCAAAGTAAAGGTTTTCATGATACTGCCATTGAAGTCACAATTCCCAGAAGTTTCCTTCACACCAAAGAAGTTTCACATGAGGAGTTATTGCCCTTTATGTCTCTCTTAGGATTATGTGGCACTAGGCACCGTATACAGGTGAATCAAGTGTATGGCTGAAAGGGCTGGGAAAGAAATGAACTGGGGAAGTGAAAAGAGGAAGAGAATATGCTGACATGTGAAAGTTGGTGTAAATGGAAGATAGCACTCTTATTTCCACTAGAAAGAGAATCTTTCTTCTTACAGAAGAATATTCTTACAGAAAAGTACTGAAGAAAGGCTGACTAAATTGGGGCAGTTCAGCATGGAGAAGAGAAAGCTGCATGGAGACCTCAGAGCAGACTTCCAGTATTTGAAGGGGGCCTATAAGGATGCTGGGGAGGGATTCATCATTAGGGACTGTAGTGACAGGACAAGGGGTAATGGGTTCAAACTTCAACAGGGGAAGTTTAGATTGGATATAAGGAAGAAATTCTTTACTGTGAGGGTGCTGAGGCACTGCAATGGGTTGCCCATGGAAGTTGTAAATACTCCATCCCTGGAGGTGTTCAAGGAAAGGTTGGACAGAGCCTTAGATGACATGGTTTAGTGTGAGGTGTCCCTGCCCATGGCAGGGGGGTTGGAACTGGATGACCTTGAAGTCCTTTCCAACCCTATTATACAATTCTATGATTCTATGATTCTGTAAGATTTATGATGCTGTGAATTGACAAAACTCTGTTTTCATTCTTTTCTTCAGTATTGACACCACTTACATATATACCCTTCCTCCAGTTGTCTGTATTCTCCTTTGCAATCAAGAAGAAAAACTGGTTGGTAAGCACTACTTGCAATGTCTAGAGAGAACATTCAAAAACTGCCTCCACTCTGTGGCTATATTAACCTTCACCTCAAGTGATTGGGGGGGGTAACACAGAAAAGGCTGATTCTAGGCTTGCTGCAGCAGGAATGCAGTCAATGGGACTGGGGAGAATTTTCTAGAAGCTATTCAGCCTTTTAACAGCTGAATAAAAGTTAACAGAAGACTATCAGACCTAGTCCCAAAACAGGGCTGTGTGCGGGTCTTTAACCTGTGAAGGTAAAGTGAGTGATGTGGGAATATTTCATGGATACAGTCAGCTTGAGACAGAATGATGGTGTTGAGGCTCCCCTTGATAAATGAGAGATCAATAGCTAAGAACATTTTTAATGCTGGAGTTCAAGTAAAGGGGAGAGGAGAGAGCAGAGGGGGTTCATCAACAAAGCCTTATTTTCATCTTGTTTTGTTTTGTTTTACAGGACCTCCTATTGACTGTCACTTTCTACATCCGAATCAGTCTCATGTATATTCCTTTAATGGGATTTAAAACTTTTGTGATGTTCTTCTGGCTGTCCAGGTAACACATCCACATATCCAGTGTCCCCGTATTTGGAAACAACATTGAGTTTCAGTGGAAATGAATGCAATATAATTGTACTCATTACAATTAACTTATATTTATTTTCTGATAGACAGCTAAGAAGCAACAGTGATATTCAGGGGAGGGCTGGTGGCTGCTCAGGGACACATGCAGCTACAAATTGAGTATTTATCAAAAGAAACTCCAAAATGTAGGATGCAAACGGGTGATACAGGAAATCCTGAATTGCATAAAAGTGCTCTTTCTCTAGAGATGAGATTCAGGAAGGTGTTTTAATGGTAAATTTGAATGGGATTAGAGCTATGGTGTTTCTGTGTTTATCTGTGCAGATGCCTGGAGAGTGTCTGGTTTTCTTGGGTGACACAGATGAATCACATTCCAATGCACATTGATTATGATAAGAACGAAGACTGGTTATCTACTCAGGTGAGAAGCTCTTTTTTCTGGAAGGGTCTGCAGTTCTGAATTGCTGGACAAAGGCAATGTTGTTACTCTCATAGCTGTAATGCTGTGTTAATGAGGTTTGTCCTTGCCCTTTGTTAAACAGGCATTTCTGTAGTAGTAAAAACACTTAAAACTTTAGTTTTGACAGAGGACATCTAGAGTTAAAAAATCATGCTTTTTCACTGAAGTGTTTTCATATCTTTTTCACCATGCTTTTCCCTTCCTATTATGAAAAAAGATGATCCAATAGACAATCTCCTTTTTAGGCCAACTAGAGAGAAGCAGAATGGGACTGTATTCCTTTAATTTTTACCCTACATGTTACTGCTGTAGTGCAGATAAGATAATTTTTTAGGTCTGATAAAGTGAGTATGTTAATATAACTTTACTCACATCTTTGCTGCCTCCAGCAGTATAATGCTATTCATTGGAGAGAAAGAGACGTTTCTAGAGCATGATTGAACTTACTCTGAAAGCAGATGAGATGAATGGTGACTGGTGTTCTCCATTGACTGTAAGGCGATGAGTTCAGATGCAAATTTCAGATTAAAGGTGTCTAAATTTGGTGAGATAAAAAACTAAGTACACAAACCTTTCCCTCATACTTTTGCATCTGACTACACTTGTACTAGTTGGAGGAGGCCAGAAGAATGGTTCTTGTTTCTCAGCTGGGCATCTTTTTTTTCCATTCTTTCCAGCCAAGTGAAAGATTTGAGAACCTCTTATAAGAATCACAGTTAGGGTTGTGTGCATGACAGTCAAGTTGTTCTTTCTGAACAAAGAGCTCTTTACATTGACCTATGTGCTAACAACCCATCTAAATCTACACTTCATATAATTATTCAGTGCAATCATGGCTATGATAACCTGCTCAGACTGGCTTTTTATGTTAGATAGGGGTGGGTAATGATTGCTGGGGTTCAGTTATTGGACTTGCAGAAAAATTAAGTCTAAATCATCTATTTCTTTGGTGTCTTTTCCTCCCAGCTCCATGCAACATGCAACGTGAACCAATCTTTGTTCAATGACTGGTTCACTGGGCACCTCAACTTCCAAATTGAGCACCAGTGAGTATGATTGTGGGGAGAAGAGTGGGAATGATGTGGGCACTTATAAGACAGCAAGGCCACGCAGTCTCACATTCAACCATCTCAGGAGACCCTTTGGTCTCCTTCTAGGAGAGGGCAGGGAATTACTTTGGACAGAGAGAACAGAGAATGATGCAAACCAAATCTTACACTAACTCCTTCTCCTTCAATTCTGCAGCCTTTTCCCCACAATGCCTCGACACAACTACTGCAAAGTAGCTCCTCTGGTGAAAGCCATTTGTGATAAGCATGGCATTGAGTATAAAAGCAAGACTTTACTGACAGCATTTTCGGATATTTTGCAGTAAGTATCACTTAGCAAGATAGTTTTGTGTTATAATTCCTTGCAAGGAAGAGACAAAGGCAACCATTGCAAATCTATTTCCATGGAGAGATCAAACCTAGAATTAACTTTGGGTTTTCTAAAGGCACTTTAATTTTCAAATTTTTTTTTCTTTTAAATCCTCTGTACTCATTCCCTTTAGACAGACTTTGTTATCCAGTTTTTAATCCATTTTTTCCATTTACTTATCTTTAATTCTAAATTGCTTCCTATGATCTCACTTGGAGCATTGTGTGCAGTTCTGGTGTCCTCAACATAAAAAGGACATGGAGCTGCTGGAACAAGTCCAGAGGAGGCCACGAGGATGATCAGGGGCTGGAGCACCTTTCATATGAAGACAGGCTGAGAAAGTTGGGGCTGTTCAGCCTGGAGAAGAGAAGGCTGCGTGGAGAGCTCATAGCAGCCTTCCAGTATCTGAAGGGGCCTATAAGGATGGTGGAGAGGGACTCCTCATTAGGGACTGTAGTGATAGGAGAAGGAGTAACAGATTCAAACTGAAACAAGGGAAGTTCAGCTTGTATATAAGGAAGAAATTCTTTACTGTGAGGGTGCTGAGGCACTGGAATGGGTTGCCCGGTGAAGCTGTGAATGCTCCATCCCTGGAGGTGTTCAAGGCCAGGTTGGACAGAGCCTTGGGTGCCATGGTTTAGTGTGAGGTGTCCCTGCCCATGGCAAGGGGGTTGGAACTGGATGATCTTAAGGTCCTTTCCAACACAAACCATTCTGTGATTCTATGATTCTATGAAGTTGAATATTGTCTCCTCATAAGTGATTTTTTACTTTCTATTCCTGCAGTACACTGAAAGATTCTGGGGAGCACTGGCTTGAAGCTTATCTGCATGGATAGAAAATGGCAACTCTCTACTGGAACCTCTTCAGCAGGCAACTGCTGTAAAGAGTCAGCACAGACCAGCAGCTTGTGTGTGTGTCTTCAGGCATAGAAACCTGGGAGCTGGGCAAAGCTTATATCAGTAACAAGGGTTGGGAAAGTAGCTTCATGAGGCATTTCTTTTCTTGTTCTCAACCATGAACCTCTATTCTTCCTGTTCTCAGTCTCAGAACTTAGAGCCATGATGAACTGGGCCTTTAAGCTGGGGAGAAGTGGCTCTTGAATCAGCTCTCTCAGTTGACTTCACTGAGGAGTCAGCTCATTGCTTATGGAAATGTTTGACAGGAAATTCTTCAGAGAATCATAGTATGGTTTGGGTTGAAAGGGACCTTTAAAGATGTCCAACCCCCTGCCATGGGCAGGGACACCTTCCATTGGAGCAGCTTGCTCCAAGCCCCTGTGTCCAACCTGGCCTTGAACACTGCCAGGGATGGGGCAGCCGCAGCTTCTCTGGGCACCCTGTGCCAGCACCTCAGTACCCTCACAGGGAAGAGCTTCTGCCTAAGAGCTCATCTAATCTACCCTCTGGCAGGTTAAAGCCATTCCCCCTTTTCCTGTTACTACAAGCCTTGGTAAAAAGTCTCTCTCTAGCTTTCTTACAAGCCCTCTTTCAGTACTGAAATGCACGATATGTTGTCATTTGTTTGGGTTTTTTCATTGGGGTTGGTTTTTTTTGGTTGTTCTCCGCCTTCTTAAAACAGCTTTGAGGCCCATGTATGCCATGAATTCTGGACCCAGCTAAATATATTCAGAGCTGCCCTGCAGAGAAGGACTTGGGGGTGTTGGTCAATGAGAAAAGAACATGAGCCAGCTTCAGTGTGAGCTTGCAGCCCAGAAAGCAACCGTATCCTGGGCTGCATCAAAAGGACTGTGACCACCAGGTCAAAGAAGGTGATCCTGCCCCTCTACTCTGCTCTCGTGAGACCTCACCTGGAGCATTGTGTGCAGTTCTGGTGTCCTCAACATAAAAAGGACATGGAGCTGCTGGAACAAGTCCAGAGGAGGCCACGAGGATGATTGGGGGCTGGAGCACCTCCCATATGAAGACAGGCTGAGAAAGTTGGGGCTGTTCAGCCTGGAGAAGAGAAGGCTGCGTGGAGAGCTCATAGCAGCCTTCCAGTATCTGAAGGGGGCCTATAAGGATGCTGGGGAGGGATTCATCATTAGGGACTGTAGTGATAGGACAAGAGGTAACGTGCTGAAACTTAAACAGCAGAGGTTTAGATTGGATCTAAGGAAGAAATTCTTTACTGTAAGGGTACTGAGGCACTGGAATGGGTTGCCCAGGGAGGTGGTGAATGCTCTATCCCTGGCAGCGTTCAAGGCCAGGTTGGACAGAGCCTTGGGTGCCATGGTTTAGTGTGAGGTGTCCCTGCCCATGGCAGGGGGGTTGGAAGGAGATGATCTTAAGGTCCTTTCCAATCCTAACTATTCTGTGATTCTATGATTCTATGACTGTTTAGATAATTTTCCAAGTTCTCACTAAAGGGTTGAGGAAATAAAAGCTTCCTACACTTGCAGCTCTTAAAGAGAGCATATCGCTTTATCTTTAGTTCTGGTTGTAGTTACATACATTAAACATAGACATTACACCGTTCTCCTGGAAGTGCATTTAGCAATTCCCCTGTACACATTGTCAATACAATAGCACTGCCAGTCCTAAAGGAGTGCCTACATTGCATGATGTAGCATGTTAACATAGAATCATCACACTGGCCTCTTTCCTATTTTATCCCTTGTGTGTAGGCAAGCACAGCACTCTGTTAAAGAGCCCATTCCTGGCTCTTGGAGATGCTGCAAGGCAAAGTTGGCACATTCAGCATCAAACACATCATTGAGAAGCAGGAAATTAGCTCGTTGGCTTCATTCAGACTCTAACCTGTACCTGCAGAGCCTAACTTGTAGCCGACTCTACCAGCCCTGTGTAACATAGGACGTCAGACACCATAATAGATGCTTCCAGCCAGCTTTTGCATTATAAAAGTTACCACTTCATACTGCACACAACTGTTCATCCTCTCATATCCAAGGCATGCTTTTTTCTTATTCTCTGTGCAGTAATGAGTGGAGAAGTGGGGAGAGGAAAGGTACTATCCTGATTTTAAACTGCTTCTTCCTTGTACCAGAGCCCCATCATGGTGCTTCTCAGACTGCAGTGTGTGCCTGGGGCATGTCCTTTGATAGCAATCCATCAAAAAGGAGACAGAAAACCAGCATAAATAAAGTTATTGTAGTTAAACTAAATGGTCCCTTTTTCCTGATGCAGAGGCCTGTCACACTTTGCACAAGTCAAAGTAGATGATGTCCCCTGCTTTGCCCCTCTCTGTCAGTTCCATAGCCCCATCGTTGAAGGCCACCACATTGGCCAGGCGGATTTGAACTTAGTGAAGCCATACTGGCTGCCACCAGCCACCTCCTTGTCTGTAGTTTCCTAGTATTACTCTTTAAGATCAGACTATTGAGGCTTTGGTATCAGTGCAAGTGCAAAAGTGGCTTACCAACTTCTCACTAGGACCTAACCATACACCCTGAAGTTTGTGAACCACATTAGAATTTGATAAAGGTAAACCACCTCAATTGTAACAGCATTTATGAAACAGATAAAGAAATGAATATTCACACAGAGCCTGTTGAACCAGTTAAAGGGACAGAAACATTTTCATTCAAATGAGGTTGCAAAAAGACAGACTCAATAAATTACTGTGTTCACATGGGTAGAATGACAAGTAAATGCAACAAATAGTCAGTCTGGTTTGTGAGACTGACACCAGAAAGAACCATTTTGTGTCAGTCTTGCATTAAGAGGATTTCAATGGGACTCAGGATCTAATAGCACAGCTTTCAAGTCTCACCAAATAAAGAAAGTAGGACTCCTTAATATTTATAATACCTTCACCAAGACTTCTATTTAGAAATGTCTTCAGGTATTCCCAAATACAGCATGCAGTGAAATCCATGTGTTAGTCCTTAAGATAGTATTATCACTCAAACACTCATAAAATGTTAGTGCTGTTGCACATAATTGTGGCTATCACTATTCCAACCATCCCTGGATGTGGGAACACAGAATTGTTCCAGGTACTGGTTAGAAGGGATTTCCAAATAGCATTCAAAACAGTTTTTTGATAACTACTTTTTAAATCAGGATCCTCTTCAAAGACATCTATTGTTAGGAAATAACCAGAACAGTGTTATAAGTACCTGCACCTGCACACAAACCTACATAAAAAGAAAGAATAAATGGAGGCGTTGTTAAAAAATCAAAGCCAAAATGAAAAGTCCAAATTCCTCCCACTTTGTGCATTGGGCTTGATAAAAGAAGGCTGCTGTTGCCTGTAGTTCGTAACACACTGAAGTTGCTCAACAGGTTGTAGGTGGATCTTGTTGTTCACTTTTTCAAACTCTTTTTTGTTGTTCAAATATTTCCATGAGGAATGAGCTGACACCTCCAATGAAGTCAACTGAGAAAGCTGATTCCAGAATCACGTCTCCCCAGTTTAAAGGCCCAGTACATCATGGCTCTAAGTTCTGATTTTGAGAACAGGAAAAACAGAGGCCCATGGTTGAGAACAAAAAAAATGTCTCTTGAAACCATTTTACCACTCATTCTTACTGCAGTAAGCTTTGCCCAGATCCCAGGTTTCTATGCCAGAAGACACACACACTGCTGGCCTGTGCTGACTTTGCAGCAGTTCCTTGGTGAAGAGGTTCTCTTTGAGAGCTGCCAGTTTCTACCCATGCAGATAAGCTTCAAGCCAGTGCTCCCCAGAATCCTTCAGTGAACTGCAGGAAGAGAAAGTAAAAAATCACTTAGGAGGAGACAATATTCAATTCAATATTCAATTATTTAGAAAGAAAATCAAGTAAATGGAAAAAATGGATTAAAGCCTGCATGGATATCTCATAGTAGTCTGTGTACAGGGAATGTGTTGAGAGGATGATATAAGAGAAAACAAATATTTGAAACGTTGTAAGTTTTTTTAAAATTAATTCATTAATTAATTAAAAAATAAATTATTGAAAATAAATAATTGAAAATTAAAGTGCCTTTAGAAAACCCGAAGTTAATTCTAGGTTTGATCTCTCCATGGAAATAGATTTGAAATGGTTGCCTATGACTCTTCCTTGCAAGGAATTATAACACAAAACTATCTTGCTAAGTGATACTTACTGCAAAATATCTGAAAATGCTGTCAGTAAAGTCTTGCTTTTATACTCAATGCCATGCTTATCACAAATGGCTTTCACCAGAGGAGCTACTTTGCAGTAGTTGTGTCGAGGCATTGTGGGGAAAAGGCTGCAGAATTGAAGGAGAAAGAGTTAGTGTAAGATTTGGTTTGCATCATTCTCTGTTCTCTCTGTCCAAAGTAATTCCCTGCCCGCTCCCAGAATGTGAGACTGCGTGGCCTTGCTGTCTTATAAGTGCCCACATCATTCCCACTCTTCTCCCCACAATCATACTCACTGGTGCTCAATTTGGAAGTTGAGGTGCCCAGTGAACCAGTCATTGAACAAAGAATGGTTCACGTTGCATGTTGCATGGAGCTGGGAGGAAGACATCAAAGAAATAGATGATTTAGACTTAATTTTTCTGCAAGTCGATAACTGAACCCCAGCAATCATTACCCACCCCTATCTAACATAAAATGCCAGTCCAAGTCAGTGATTATAGCCATGATTGCACTGCATAATTATACGAAGTGTAGATTTAGATGGGTTGTTAGCACATAGGTCAATGTAAAGAGCTCTTTGTTCAGAAAGAACAACTTGACTGTCATGCACACAACCCCAACTGTGATTCTTATAAGAGGTTCTCAAATCTTTCACTTGGCTGGAAAGAATGGAAAAAAAAGATGCCCAGTTGAGAAACAAAAATTCCTCCAACTAGTACAAGTGGAGACAAACACAAAAGTATGAGGACTTCATCTCACCTAATTTAGACACCTTTAGTCTGAAATCTGAATCACCTTACAGCCAATGGAGAACACCAGGAGCCATTCATCTGACCTGCTTTAGATGTGCATTTTAGAATAAGGTGAATCATGCTCTAGAAATGGCTCTTTCACTTCAATGAATGTAGCAATTGCTCAGATACAGACATCCAAATTTGGTCAGAAGAATACCAAATTCCTTTGTGGTTTTCCCCTTCATGTAAGAAAAATGTTTAGAACCACTATGTGGGATAATACTGGTGGAGGCAGCAGACGTGTGAGTAAAGATAAGTTGCATTTACGTATTCATTTTAAACTGACCTAAATATTGTCAGATTTATCTCATCTGTAGTAAATCTGTAAAATGTAGGTTAAAACGTAAAGGTATCCAGTCACATTTTACTTCTTTTTAGTTGTTCTATAAAGGAGATCAACTGTTATATCATCGGTACTTTTTTCATAATAGGAAAGGAAAAGCTTTGTGAAAGATACATGAAAACACTTCAGTGAAAAATCAGGATTTTTTTACTCTAGATGTCCTTTGTCTAAACTAAAGTTTTAAGTGTTTTTACTACTACAGAAATGCCTATTTAACAAAGTGCAAGGACAAACCTCATTAACATTACAGCTATGAGAATAAGAATGTTGTCATACAATTCAGAATTGCAGAACCTTACCAGAAAAAAAAAAGAGATTCTCACCTGAGTAGATACCCAGTCTTCATTCGTATCATAATCAATGTGCATTGGAATGTGATTCATCTGTGTCACCCAAATAAACCAGGTACTCTCCAGGTACCTACACAGATAAACACAGAAACACTTACCATAGCTCTAATCTCATCCAAATTTACCATTAAAACATCTTCCTGAATCTCATCTTTAGTGAAAGAGCACTTTTATGCAATTCAGGATTTCCTGTATCACCCGTTTGCCTCCTACATTTTGGAGTTTCTTTTGATAAGCTCAGCATTGTTCCTAAGTATTACTCATGGGGCCTCTGGATATGTTGTATGTTACCTGGACAGCCAGTAGTAGATCATGAAATTGTTAAATCCCATTAAAGGAATATACATGAGGCACATTCGGATGTTGAAAGTCACAATCAAGAAGAGGTCCTGTACAACAAAACAGGATGAAAATAAGGTATTATTGATGAACCCCCTCTGCTCCCTTCTCTCCCCTTTACTTGAACTCCAGCATTAAAAATGTTCTTAGTTATTGATCTCTCATTTATCAAGGGGAGCCTCCACACCATCATTCTGTCTCAAGCTGACTGTATCCATGAAACATCCCCGCAGCACTCACTTTACCTTCAGTAACTAAAGACCCAAAACCAAACAGCCCTGTTTTGGGACTAGGTCTGATAGTCTTCTGTTAACTTTTATTCAGCTGTTAAAAGGCTGAATAGCTTCTAGAAAATTCTCCCCAGTCCCATTGACTGCATTCCTGCTGCAGCAAATCTAGAATCAGCCTTTTCTGTGTTACCCCCCCAATCACTTGAGGTGAAGGTTAATATAGCCACAGAGTGGAGGCAGTTTTTGAATGCTCTCTCTAGACATTGCAAGTAGTGCTTACCAACCACTTTTTCCTCTTGATCGCAAAGTAGAATATAGACAGCTGGAAGAAGGGTATAAGTGCAAGTGGAGCCAATACTGAAGGGAAGAATGAAACCAGAGAGAGATTTATCAATTCACTGCATCATAAATGTTACAGAATATTCTTCTGTAAGAAGAAAGATTCTCTTTCTAGTGGAAATAAAAGTGCTGCCTTCCATTTACACCAACTTTCACACGTCAGCATATTCTCTTCCTCTTTTCACTTCCCCACTTTATTTCTTTCCCAACCCTTTCAGCCATACACTTGATTCACCCGTATACGGTGCCTAGTGCCACATAATCCTAAGAGAGACATAAAGGGCAATAACTCCTCATGTGAACCTTCTTTGGCGTGAAGGAAACTTCTGGGAATTGTGACTTCAATGGCAGTATCATGAGAACCTTTATTTTGGGAAGGAGATGCAGTCATGCTATTTAGGTGAAGTTCCTGCAGCACTGCAAGGAAATTGGGATACTCACAGATGAAATACTTATGCTGATAATTGTAAGGCATGAACTTCTTCTTCTTTTTTCCAAGCTGAAAGACGAAAAGACATTGCAATGGGCCAGTTGGAGACCTGAGAGCCTTCATGAGGTATTTCTTATTCCTGTCTAATGAACAGATTGAGAACTACCTCTGAATCTTTCTATTTCAACCACTCCTCTTGAAAAACAGGTACTGAAGTTCCAAAGCAAGAAGGAGAAGCAGGTTTCATATCTAGATATAAATCTTATGTTGATGTCAGAACACAGCCATTTTTAAGAGGGCTCCAAAACTCATGGCAGGATACAAAAATGCTCAAAAATCACAAAAAAATAATGCTTACTAGTCATGCTCACAATGCTTACTGGTAATGAAAGTCCCATCTAGCCATGTATTTACTGCAGAGAGATGAGACTTTCAGTACTTGGGGAGGAGCAGGTTATTAACATGAAGAGTAAGACAGGAATCTTGGACGGTGATGAATGCGGGATGTGTTTGCTGTGAAAGCTACATCTGAATCACTGTTATCAGATGAGATAGGATGCAGACATTCCAAATTTTGGAGTAATAGAGGAGATAATGTTCAGAAATTACAAAAGCATTTGGATGCCATCCTGTAATGACTGTACAATAATTTCTGCAATGCCAAAGCAGCAAGCTCTCTATAAAGACATCAGCCTTTTTAGTTTCTTGAATACTTTACCTTCAAGTACATGAAGCAGCAAAGAGATGAAATATCTATAAAAAGCACAATGATTTTCTGTGTATCTTTTCACTATTTGTACAAAAGGATTTTTAACATTATCTGCACATCATGTGCTTATGATTCTTCAAATGACAAAATAACAAGAAAGCAAAACAAACTATTTCCAGATCTTCTCTATTAGTGAGAAAATAAAAGCATGAGCAATTCAAAGATGTTTTCACTGGGTCCAAACTGAAACAAAACAACTTCACTGGACTAAAGTTGAGGCTGTTCAGCCTGGAGAAGAGAAGGCTGCATAGAGACCTCAGAGCAGCCTTCTAGTATCTGAAGGGAGCCTATAAGGATGCTGGAGAGGGACTCTTCATTAGGGACTGCAGTGACAGGACAAGGGGTGATGAGTTCAAAGTTTAGATTTAGATATAAGGGGGAAGTTTAGATTCGATATAAGGAAGGAGTTTTTTACTGTGAGGATGGTGAGGCACTGGAACGGGTTGCCGAGATAACTGGTAAATGCTCCATCCCTGGTGGTGTTCAAGGCCAGGCTGGACAGAGCCTTAGGTGCCATGGTTTAGTGTGAGGTGTCCCTGCCCATAGCAGGGGGGTTGGAACTTAAGGTCCTTTCCAACCCTAACTATTCTATGATTCTATGAAATGAAAGCACTGAAATTCGCTTTGACCATCCACAATGTGCCTGACTGTTTTCTTTTAAAAAGCAGGAAGACATTAGAACTGATTTCCTACATTTTCATTTCCATCAAATCCAGTCTAGCATAGCCACTTGAGATGTGCGTGCTCATATATAGCCATGAGAGAGCTTTCAGAAGATCATGGACAAAATCTTTCACACTTGCAGCTGACAGTTTTCTATGGCTAAGAATTTTGTGCAAACTTTCTTTACAGGAGTCTTTCTGAGACAGCAGAACTGGAGTTATCCAAATGCCTTGGAGAGGCATGAGGAAAAATAGTATAGTATAATTTCTTTGCTTATTACCAGCTAAAGAAGAATGAGATGTTAGTTTAAGAGGCTGGTTATCTAGCAAAGAGGCCATTTCATCACCACAAGAGTAAACAGAATTGCCAGGGAATGAAGAGGCAAAAGAGACTGCCTATCGTGATGGAATCAGAAATCATAAGAATGCAGGGAGGGCCTGTTCATGGTTTTTATTTTTATGAAAGCCATAAAATTTATGATTAAGAAATCATTTCCTATGCTTCTGTTTTGTGCATAACAGCTATACTGGTCCTGAAGGATTTAGGTGCCAAACAGTTCCCATTGCCAAAGGACCCAGAGGGAACATCTGACTCACTATCTATGGCATCACTAACAACACTTAACACTAATGCGAGGGACTGACTCATTCTTTGTGCTGTCTGCAAGGTGCTAACCTTGCTCTTCTAGCAACACAGAGAACTTAAGCACCGATTTTAAGACATTGGTTCTCAGGAGCTGGTGCCTGTTCTGGTTTCAGCTATAACAGTTATATTTCTCCATTCTAGTTGCTGGTGCAGTGCTGTGTTTCAGCTTTAGTCTGAGAACAATGCTGATAACACACCAATGTTTTAGTTGTTGCTCAGTAATCCTTACCCCGATCAAGGAGTTTTCAGTCTCATGCTTTGCCAGTGAGGAGAGGCATGGGAAGCTGGGAGGAAGCAGAGACAGGACACCTGACCCAAACTAGCCAAAAGGGATTTCCATACAATAGCACATCATGTCCAGCATAGAAGCTGGGGGGAGTCAGCCAGAAGGGCAGATCACTGCTCAGTCAGGCTGCATATCTGTTGGCAGGTAGTCAGCAATTGCATTGGGCATCACTTGTGTTTATTGTTTTTTCCTTTCCCTTTTTAGTTTTTATTCTCTCCCCTTGTTATTTCCCTTATCATTATTACTAGAAGTTTCATATTATACTTTGGTTGTTGGACTGTTCTTTTCTCAACCCTTGGGGTTTACATTCTTTCTATTCTCCTCCCTATCCTGCCCAAAGGGAAGAGGAAGGGGAGAGTAAGCCAGTGGCTGCATGGTTCTGCGTTACTGGCTAGGCTTAATCTGGAACAGTGGCTAAGAATCATAATAACCAGTTCGTAAATGAGACTCTCAGGCTTGGAACACCTTGGGAATTATGAGTTCATGCAGAAAGGCGCAGCCTGGTTGTTATTATACCATACTCTATAGCTTCCTGTCATTAAAATCTCTGCTTCTGCAAACATGCCCATGCTCACCTCCACAGAGAGTGTCTTTCCCAGGCTGAAGAGGAGAGGGTGCATGTTGAGGTCAGGGTCTTTGCGGAAGCAGTTGGGTTTGGCATGGTGCTGGTTGTGTAGGTGATTCCACCAGCTGGCTGGTAACCCCTGCACGAAAACATCAAGACCAGGGATTCAAACTAGAGTAGTATCAGCACTTACTATTTATCCACCTCTTATTCACAGCTGCACTACACTTCCCTGTCAAACAATATTGCCTAAATATGTGGACACTCCCATTCATTGCTTAGTCCATGTTAACCCCAGAGAATATTCCCAACATGAAGCAACTACCTTCAGAGAATTTATCACCACAATCTGCAGAAGTCGATTCCATTTAGTCTTCCTGAAGACAGAGCAGTGCCCCAGATCATGTTGGAACCAGCCCATCTGGATCTGGAAGATGAAACAATCACTAGGGAAGAAGAGTCACAGCAGCATTGCATACATTTGCAATGGGAGTCTTTGTAACTTCAGAGTCTGAGTGCATCTTTCTCCTGGTTTGGGGAAGAAACCCCACCTGCTCTCTTAGATGCTCAGTGCTGAGAACTCCCTTCCAGGCTACTGTCCTAAAGCTGCTCAGCATCATAGAATGCCATGGAATCATAGAATACCAGGTTAGAAGAGACCTCAAAGATCATCTGGTCCAACTTTTCAGATACCAAGTACTGATTTTATTGTAGCAGCTGAGGGAAAAGTAGCAAAATAGCATTACAATCAAGTTGACTGTTACAGCATGGAAGTCTTTTGCTTCCATTGCAAATTGATGATTTCCAAGTAACTGGCTAGAAAATGTAAGAATTTTCAAATCCACAGCTTGATTACATTCATTTTTTCCTATAGAAATACAAGGATGTTCTCTGAGGAGTATCTGCCTTAGCAGATGTTGGGCAAATAGAACAGATAGTTTAAAAAAAGATGAGTTACTTCACACTTTGTCCATAGATGTCTGAACTAACCTAAGGTTTCAGTGCCACTAAGAAAATCCTGCTTTCTTCCTTCCTTCACCCTCCAATGTTTCCCATCTAAAGGTCACAAAGTCCCCATTCCCTCCTTCTCTCCACCAACCCTGACATGTATCATACCCTTCTATTATTCAGGACTGCTGAGTATAACTGGCTCCTAAAGGACCCAACAAGCACCAGAGCTATCAGACAGTGGAGTGGAGCATGAAATATTCCCTCTTTTGCTTGAGTAAGTGATGAGATCAGCTCGTCCCATCTTATGAAATGCCAGCTTCACAGCACCCCACCAACCCTGGCGAGCAGCTTGTCAGCTAAATGGGATTTGCTGAAGGCAATCAAAACTCTGCTGTAGAACATGGTTGTTGTCTTCAGCCAGACAAGAGGATCTAAGATGAGGAAGTAAAGCAACAACTGAGGTATCAGCATCTCATTAATATTCTCCATGTGGGAGAGCCAGTCAGGTCTGTAGTGTTGAATGGCTGCCAGCAGTTTACCTGAGCAGTGGTGAAGAACACCATGCCAGCCACGAAAGGCACAAAGGATATTCCAAAGTGCCAGACCACGAGCCAGGATGCAACATCCAGTATCAGGAGGTGAAGGAAAATCAGGAAGAAAAAGGTGTAATTTGGCCTCAGAAGTCCCATCTTCTCAACTGAACAGCGCAGCTCACGGAAATCCTCTAAAAGTGCTTTCTGTGGGAAAAGTGAGCATTAATGCACTGACTACATTGAAAATGAAACACGGCAGACCCAAGAATCCCAAAGCAGACATGGAAGTCACAGATATTCTCTCAGAGGCTTCTCTGTATAAAAAAGAGTTTCTGATCAACAGATGTTGATTTTGCTTTGACACTGGTAAACAAGTTACTGACAAGCTTTGATACTGACACATTGCAGTGGGAAGGACCAAGAAGAATCTGGGGCTCTGGGGCTTGTTCCTCACACCCAGGTGTGGATTTAGTGATTCTGGGACAGTGAGTGTTTCCATGCCTATGGGACTGTGTCAGGCACACTGCTAACTCTTTTGTTTTCCTTCTCCTCCCACACCAAACTCCAAGCCATTCCCACTGCTGGATTCTAGGACACTCACTTTTTTGTTAGACTCACAGCTGGGTTCATCGGGCGCCAGCTCCCCAATCAGCAGTGATTTCAAGTATCTTTTCACCAGGGACTTATCATTATGAAATGCTATAAAGGCATCCTGAGAAAGACACAAAGGAAAGGGTTAAGAAAGGGTAAGCACCAGATGCTAAGTCCTTATTCCGGGTCTTTGGTATATAATATAAAACCCATTTTCCTTTGTTTTTGTCCCTTTGGTTGCTCCTGTAGTTCTTTGCCATCAACTGGAGCTTGGCCCAAGGAAGCTGGAGAAGTTTCAAGATTTCATAAGAGCACTTGGGAGAGGCTGGTAATAAACATGAAAGTGTTTGATGAAAAACCCTTTGCAGAGGAAAGTACACTCTTTCATCTGCTTGTTTCAGCACAGTCCTTCCCTAGAAGCCTCTAGCCAGCAGCCCTGCCCTATGGATGAGACCCAGGAGCAAGAAAACACGTCAATGAATGAGTCTTTCCTATACTTAGGATGACGTTTTAAAAATCCTCATTACATTAGGACCATGGGAGATGGACACTGAATCTCCCCACACAGCAGGACTAACTGGGTATCTTACAATTCCTTGTATGTTTCCAGACTTATTGATGGTTTGGGGAAGGGGGTAACACCAGCGACACAAAAATGAACCTGTCCAAAAACCATTTGAAATACCAGTTTCAAAATCAAACACAAATTATAGAATAAAGGATGAAATTCCAGATAAATCAAACCTCTTCTTCATGTTCTCGGGGAATTTTTCCAGAAGAAAGTTAAAGAAACTGACTGTACTCCAGAAAGAGTAGATGTAACAGAATCCTCATTGTCTAAGCAGCCAGGTACTGGCTGATTTTGGCTCTAAAAATCAATGTGGGTGATCATGACACAAAGAAATTCTGCACAATCTGGTCAGGATTAAATCCCTGGAAGACAGAGGATTTCTGCAGTCTCACATTCTTCTGGGGTCTCTTGTTTAGAGACAATCTGTCTTTGAGTATGTTAGTCTAGAGGGAATCAGAGCAAGGTGACATTTTGGGCAGATAGGCGTTTTATAGATACCTAGCGGCCCTTTGTCACAGTGACAAATGAGTTCAGACCCAGAGGAATGGGGAAACATTTCCATTATGATTCTGTGCCCCTTATCCTACAGGGTTTTATGTATTTTTTATACAGCTCCCTCTTGCCAGGAATTCTAGAACTGAGTCAAGCTGTAAGAATCAATACTGCACCTTAGAAGCAGGAGCCAGAACCCTTTTCAAGCAGCATTTCCTATCCACAACATCAGTACCACAGATTTGTATCACAGAAATGAGCCTTTCAGTCCTGCCACATGTCCTTTCTGACCCCCTGCTCTTAGGCCCTGATTCCTATCTTATGAGAGATTAACTTTAAGGAATATCATGTACAACACACCTATACTTCAGCATTTGATATCAGCATAATGTTCTGCAATGCATATCATCTATATATACAAATTAATCCACAGAGGAAGATAATTCTCACCATATACACACAATTCTCATCATATATACACTATTCTATATATGTGCATATTTTTCACCGTATATACATAATTATGAGCTCTGGAATACTCAAGAGAACTTGGAAAAAAATCCTGGATCCTGGCTTTAGGTAAATTCATGCCCCAAGAACAGCATCAACTACCACAATCACTCTCCACTGGTAGATACCACGGAAGCACCATTTCCTCCTAACCTGACAATGGCACAACCTTCCTCCTCTGCCCTTCCAGACCTTACCGTAGCATCTTGTCCAGCATAGTGGCTTATAACCCGGCTGCCTCCAGGATGTCGTTTGGAAAACTTGCTCACATCATACACTTTCCTGTCAATCACCAGCCATTGCTCCTGTCCTTGCCCACGGCCATTGTGCATCTTGATCTCTTCCCAAGTGAAAAGCTGCTGAAAGGCTGAAACGGATTGTGTCTCCTTTCTGGTGGAGCCAGTCTGTGGAGCCATCTGTACTGGTGATGTGTAGTTGGTGCTGAGGTGCACTAGTCTAAGTTTTGCAGCACTGTGTCCAGGTTGAGAATGAACCATCTCCGCCTGCCCGTTATAAAGTCCCTCTCCTAGCCACTCCCTGTGATTCTAGGCTGGTTGGCTCCCCTTACCCAAACACACCCTTCCATAGTTTCCTCCCTTTCCATGTTCATACCAGACACTTTGACACACCCTTTAATAAAAGCCCTATTCCTTCTTGTCTTTTCTGAGCTGCCTTGAGAAGGTCTAATTACTCATGAGAGCTCTAGACTACTTCAACTGAATACAAATATGCATATATAGAAAAACTTAAGTGGATTATCTGTTAGAGATGGAAAAAAATCCAGAAAGGACTATTAAGTGAGCACCTTCATAGAGCATTAGGAACTGGATAAGGTAAGCTGTTAACTTATATCCATACTGCTGAGTCAATACTGGGGATTAGACAGAAGAGAAAGTTCAGGAAGGCTGTGGGCAGCTCTTCTGCAAATATCCAGTGACTGTCATAGAAAAATGAAGCACTGTCAGTATCCTGTAATTCTTTAATCAGTCATTGACATTAGGACATCCTGCATATGACATAGAGTGGAGCTTCATGTCATCCAGCACCAAAATGTAAAGCTGTAAAGGAGCCTGTGTGAAGAGCCAAAAGCTGCTATTAAATGTATTTGCTAACAAACATCTCTCATTCAACTGTAATTTCTGCCTTGGAGGCATAGAGCCAACTTGCGCACCAGCGTAGGGAAAGCAGCAGAATGCTCCAACCTCTCCATGAGGTCTCTCTTAACTGTCTTGTCACTACCTAAAACCTTCAGGTTGTCCTTGGTCTTTGAAATGCTCGATCCATGTTTCATTTTTAAGTAAAAGCATTGCTATCTACTGTTATATCACCAAATCAGAGTACACAAAACAGCACATTAAGGAAACATTATTTATCTCCAGTTAATTTAGCTTGCATATTGACAACTCTTTACATACTGTTCCTTTCAATTTCCTGCTTATATTCCAGTCATTCAGGCATCTCATTGTTCAAAGAATTCTTTCTTAAGTCAACAATTAACGTAGAAAGATTTTGGGTTAATAATAACAATGACAACAACAACAACAACAACCATTAACATCATTTCGCTGTCAATTAAGTTACATCTAATAGCACTGTGTACATAATTAACCTAACTTACATCTCAGCCCTGTAGAGCCAAAGTCTAAATATCTCTGATGTTTGGAGAGGATCTGTTATACAGTAAAAATATGTGAGTTCTCAGCTGTAATAAATGGCAAAGAGAAGGGAATGCTAGGTTCCTATAAAGTCACATCAATTTTGCAGGCGATCCAGCAAAAACTAAGCCCACATATATGAAATATTGATCTTGATATAAACTTGATTGATATAAATTTGAGATTTAGGATTCTCTCGTTCTTATGCAATAGAACCATAGAATCAACTATGTTGGAAAAGACCTTTAAGATCATCAAGTCCAACCTTTGCCCCAGGACTGCCAAGTCCGCCAGTAAACCATGTCAGATACTGAGTTAAATGCCGAACCATGAGTTTTCCACCCTACTCCAAACTTCTTTATGTTTATAAATTTAGCATTTTTATAAGCACAAATATTGTCTACAGCAAAGACTAGTCCCTGCATGAAGCCTAAGAAGTTCTAGGTCTCAACTATCTTATGACAGTGAGATTTGCAGACTATTCACATACTGTGATTCAAAGAACAATGGTTGTTGTGATGAGCTCTCAGTTCTGAGAAGGACTGAGAAAACTTGGCTGAAGCTGCAAGCTTCAGGAAGGACAGAAAGATAACAAAGCCAAACTCCATCCTTGACCAACGTTCCTCCACAGGGTGAGGTGAAATTACAGCTGTGCTCCATTTCCCAAGTAGGTGGCATGCAGGAAGCCTAGGCAAGAGCTGATCAAAGCAGAGATGATCTGATAAGTCTCTGCATCAGGAAAAAGGGAACATTTAATTTATATAGAATAACTTTATTTTGAAGAGTTTGTCCTTAAAGGACTCTGGAATGGAGTTTACAGGACATGTGTGCTATAAAGTGATGACAAAACTTTGCAGCTTACAGTTCTTAGCACACTGCAAATCTCAGACTGCAAACACAATGTCAAGTGTGAAGACCTGAGCTTTGTCTTCCTTGTTTCCCAGTGAAGTAACAACAGTAGCCCAAAAACAGTTGGATAAAGAAAGATGAAATCTCACATAGCAGTCTCACATAGCCCTGTGTAGAATGGGCAGTCTTTCTGGTTGACACAGAACTGTAAATGATGCAATTCTAATTTTTTAAATCATGTAGCATCTTGCAAATAAATCAGTCAAGCCTAAACCAGCTCTTGAAAAGTTTCTGACATGTGGCAATGGTTGAACCATTGAGAAAGAGAAATGTAACTATCGGTATTCATTGGAAGGCAGTGTGAAAGGAATGGGAGGAATAATTTCTACTGTGCTGTCACATTGCATTTTGTAACTGTTTATCTTGCTCTAAATGAAGATCAGGAGCGTCCAAACAAATAATGTGTTTATGTCTTAGCATGGAATATGTGTAGAGTCTTACACAAGTCACGTTCAGTAGGTGGTGATAAAATATGCAATAGTTGTTGTAGATTTCTTCATCTGGGGAGTTTCTATATACAGGCAAAACCCCCCCCCAAGTTATTCTATATCAGCAAAACATTTCTTTTTGGCACAAGAAGTGTGCAGAGATAAATAGGTAGCTCTGAAATACATAACATGCTTTACACTGGATATTTAAACCAAAGCAGAGTGAAGCTGCTGCCACAAATGAGCACTCATCTGAGCAACCCTGTGACACCACATGATGTAAAAAACAAAGTTCCTGATGCTGATTTTCCTTACACAAGGATTCATATGTCCCTTGTGCTCAGTTGACACTTCCCACACATCTTTTCAGACAGTAACTGTTGACTCTGCTGTTCTCCTGACAAGATTGATAGAGACCAGCAAGCATGATCCTATATGTGAAAGAACTCAACAATCAGCAATAAGCATACAGGGATGGTTTAGGCTTATAAAATAGATCTAAGATTAATTCACATTGGAGTCTGATGCTAGATATTCCAGAGGTTCGTGATAGATTTGTTTTGTATCATATGCAAGAAAAAGAACAAAAATCAAAACAACGAAAGTAAAGGAATAGTGCTTTTAAAGATTGCCCTTATTTTTGGTTCACTAATACACATAGATTGAATCTCTTCTGACCCAGCATAGATCAGAATAATGGCTCTAGTGGACGCCCTGTGTCAACACCCTTGAATCAATAAACGTGATTCATTAGCACAAAAAGATAGTATGGATCACTGTATTGATCCAATAGATTGTTTCCGACATTCAACATATCACAAAAACCCAAACTTCAAATGCCAGCATATTTGCTTATGCTAAGCATAACCACCCTGCTGATAAAATATACAGGTAGTGTATATTTTATATTTTGTATAGTGGTAAATATATTTAAGAATAGGGAAATCCTGCTAGTTAAGATTCAACTTGAGTCTTAAACTACAGAACAAACTCTTCCTTGATAGCAATTGGTGTGTGATTTCTTATCAAGTGGCCAAGATTTATGTTTTAGTTATTACTGTATTTATTCCACTGTTGTTATTACAGCATTACTGACAGAATGCTGAAAGAATTTATCTTTTCACCATCTTACCCTTTTAGTAATCCTACTTGGTTTCTCCAACTCTCTGACCCACCTTTCTGTGGACAAACCACCCAAAGGAGGAAAACATGGAAGATCTTAAATTGAGATACCACCATGAACAACATGACCTGACCCATCTGCAACCTGTTGAGCAACTTGCATGTATTATAAACTACAGGAAACAACAGTCTTCTTCTATGTAACAAATAATAATCAAGCCCAATGCATGAAGCAGGAGGAATCTGGACTTTTTATTTTTGGCTTTGTTTTTTAAGAACAACTCCATTTATTCTTTCTTTTTATATAGGTTTGTGTGCAGGTGCAGGTACTTATAACACTGTTCTGGTTATTTCCTAATAATAGATGTCTTTGAAAAGGATCCTGTTTTAAAAAAGAGTTATTAAAAAACTGCTTTGAATGCTATTCGGAAATCCCTTCTAACCAGTACATGGAACAATTCTGTGTTCCCACATCCAAGGATGGTTGGAATAGTGATAGCCACAATTATGTGCAACAGCACTAACATTTTATGAGTGTTGGAGTGATAATACTATCTTAAGGACTAACACATGGATTTCACTGCATGCTGTATTTGGGAATACCTGAAGACATTTCTAAATAGAAGTCTTGGTGAAGGTATTATAAATATTAAGGAGTCCTACTTTCTTTATTTGGTGAGACTTGAAAGCTGTGCTGTTAGATCCTGAGTCCCACTGAAATCCTCTTAATGCAAGACTGACACAAAATGGTTCTTTCTGGTGTCAGTCTCACAAACCAGACTGACTATTTGTTGCATTTACTTGTCATTCTACCCATGTGAACACAGTAATTTATTGAGTCTGTCTTTTTGCAACCTCATTTGAATGAAAATGTTTCTGTCCCTTTAACTGGTTCAACAGGCTCTGTGTGAATATTCATTTCTTTATCTGTTTCATAAATGCTGTTACAATTGAGGTGGTTTACCTTCATCAAATTCTAACATGGTTCACAAACTTCAGGTGGTCAGGATAGATCCTGGTGGAAGATTGTAAGGCACTTCTGCATTTGCACTGGTATTACTAAGGAGTAATAATGGGAAACTATAGATCAGCCAGTCTCACCTCTATGCCTGGCAAAATCTTGGAGCAGATTCTCCTGGAAGGCATGCTAAGGCACATGAAAAACAGGGATGTGATTCGTGACAGCCAATATGGCTTCACTAAGGGCAAATCCTGCCTGACCAATTTGGCAGCCTTCTATGATGGGGCTACAGAACTGATGCATAAGAGCATAGTGTGAGGCATCCCTGCCCACTGCAGGGGGTTGGAACTGCATGATCTTAAGGTCATTTCCAACCCAAACCATTCTGTGTTCCTATGATTCTGTGATTCTGTGATTCCTCTTACCACCCATCTCTGCAAAAAATTACCAGGCTTTCAATGTTACTGCATAAGCTATTAAATAATTAACTGGTGACCAATGTGCTTGTCATCTGACCTGAAGGAAATTTATATATATATATATATCTATATCTATGTGTAAAATGTATATCCACCAAGGAACAACCAACCAGAAATAGAGATATCTGCAAAGAAGTCTGATGATACAGGTGACTATATTCCAGCTTACCAACTCAAATGCCTTCTCTTCTGGCGTTGCCTACAGCTGGCTCAGTGCATTCTGCTATCACTCTAAAGCTCTTTAAATGCTGAGCTGTGCTCCTGTGCATGTACAGAACTGCCTGAGTCTACGCAATGTTCATCTTGTCACCCACCTAAGGGTGGGGCATGTTCAGTTTTCCTACCTTCCATATCCCCTGAGGGGCTTAGTCCCCATAAGCATACTTGGAACATGCTTGACATCCTGGCAGGACTGTGCTTTTCAGAGAACACTTGTGTTTCTTTTCTTTCTAAAATGAAGCTGGAAGAGGTGATCCTCCACTTTGCTATCATAATACAGTGGTTATACAGTTGTTACAGCAGTATCATCACCAAGATTCTATTCTCTCCCTAGCAAAAGCAATTCAAAGCCGCAATTCCCACCTCTCACCCACGTGTGGAATGGAGGTGTACCACAGGCTAAGAAAGAATTCGAGACTGGCAGAACTGGCCTCTCATGGCATTTCTTGTCTGGTTCTCAGAATCCATCTGAAGAAGGAATTCAGTCCCCATTTAGATACTTTCTACATCTTGGATTCAATGGCTACCAACAACTCCAACAGCAATTTCCATCCTTTGTTACTGGTTTCATAAGAGTGATAACGGTCGCTAAGTTGTTATCTTAGGCAGCTCTGGGTCCTTCAGTTGTACTTCTGAGCTGTGCTTGTTCCAGCTCTACAAAGGACAGAAAAATGGTGTGCCAGGACTGAGTCAATTGTTCAAATGCTGTCTTTCATTATCCTTTTTGATGGATTGCTATCAAAGGACATGTCCCAGGCACACTCTGCAGTCTGAGAAGCACCATAATGGGGCTCTGGTATAAGGAAGAAGCAGTTTAAAATCAGGTTAGTACCTTTCCTCTCCCCACTTCTCCACTCATTACTGAACAGAGAATAAGAAAAAAGCATGCCTTGGATATGAGAGGATGAACAGTTGTGTGCAGTATGAAGTGGTAACTTTTATAATGCAAAAGCTAGCTGGAAGCATCTATTATGGTGTCTGATGTCCTGTGTTACACAGGGCTGGGAGAGTCGGCTACAAGTTAGGCTCTGCAGGTACAAGTTAAAGTCTGAATGAAGCCAACGAGCTAATTTCCTGCTTGTCAATGATGTGTTTGGTGCTGAACGTGCCAACTTTGCCTTGCAGCATCTCCAAGAGCTAGGAATGGGCTCTTTAAATGGTTGCCTGCACCCAGGGTATAAAGTGGGAAGGAGGCCAGTGTGGTGATTCTATGTTAACATGCTACATCATGCAATGTAGGCACTCCTTTAGTACTGGCAGTGCTATTATATTGACAATGTGTACAGGGGAATTGCTAAATGCACTTCCAGGAGAAGAGCGTAATGTCTATGTTTAATGTATGTAACTACAACCAGAACTAAAGATAAAGTGATATGCTCTCTTTAAGAGCTGCAAGTGTAGGAAGCTTTTATTTCCTCAACCCTTTAGAGAGAACTTGGAAAATTATCTAAACAGTCATAAGAAGTAAATGAATTTGTTTGGCTCTTGCAAACTAAAACCTACTTCCACCACTGGGATTTTGCACGGCAGGAAAACCAACAAGTGGTGCTAAACTAAAAGTGAACAAATAATCACTGCTTGTGTCTAAGAAAGATTCCTGTATGCTTGAATTCTCTGGTTTTCATATGGAGAAATATTGAGCCTGCAAAACTCCATCTGGGAGGGAGAAATAACCAGAGATGATCTTTTCTCATGGCAGAACTGAAAAGGTTACTAACTTAAAGCAGTACACGTCCTTTCTTAAGTCTTAACCAGCAGAACATTTACAGCTGGCACCCAGCCTTATGAACTTCTGCTGCTTCCAGTTAGACACAGAGGAATGTGTGTCTGTATATTCCTCATCTCATGGATTGGAGATTTCTGTTGTGGCAGCTCTGTGTCAGAATATGAATTATGTCACTTTGCTTCAATACTCTTTTTTGATGAGTGGTGAAGAATTTCCTCATTTAGATCCTTGGTCCCTTAAGGGTATTTAGATCTTGTCAGAGAGATGGCATGCCTGTAATGGCTGAGAATACCTGAGGAAAAATGAGAACCAAGTGAAATAATCTTGACAGAGGGGAGATTTAGGTTGGATATCAGGAAGAAATTCTTCCCTGTGAGGGTGGTGAGGCCCTGGCACAAAGAAGCTGTGGCTGCCCCATCTCTGGCAGTGTTCAAGGTCAGGTTGGACAGGGATGGTCTAGTGGACCTGGTCTAGTGGAAGGTGTCTGTGCCCATGCCAGGGGGTTGGAACTGGATGAGCTTTAAGGTCCCTTCCAAACCAAACCATCCTGTGATTCTATGATTTGATTGGCCACTAAACTGAATTTAGTAACATATTCTCTGAAGAAGCTTTTTGGTTTTCTGTTTTGGTTTGGTTTTATTACATATAATATCCAAGAAATCTAATATGAATATCCAAAATCACCAGTTCAAACTCCAGTGTGAATTAATCTTAGATGTGTTTTATAAGCCTAGGGTTTGCTATGGAAACCATCCCTGTATGCTGCATTCTTTCACATATAGGATCATGCTTGCTGGTCTGTATCAAACTTGACAGCAGAACAACAGCATCAGCAATTACTGTGTTAAAAGACATGTGGGAAGTGTCAAATGAGCACAAAAGACAAGTAAATCCTCATGCAAGGAAAAGCAGCATCAGGAACTTTGTTTCCAATGTCATGTGGTATCAGAAGGTTGCTCAGATTGATTCTCTAAGTGCTCATTTGTGGCAGTAGCTTCACTCTGCTTTGGTTTAAGTATCCAGTGTAAAACATGTCATGTATTTCTGAGTTACTTATTTATCTCTGCCCACTTCTTGTGCCAAAATAATGGTGTGCTGATGCATGCAGTTTTGTACCAGCACAGTATGGGGAGCATTGAGTAAGAGCAAGCTAATTATGCAAAGCCTATATAGACTGCATTACACAATCTACATGACCTTAATTTTCACTCTGACTCATAATTCCATTTTAGCATACAGAACAGTGCATGGCTGTTGCATACCATTTGGTACGTAACTGGGAACTGCTCACATGGGCATTTCTACTTATTTACAAACTCTTCTATCAGTGTTACACAAACAGATTAAGGCTGCAATTATCTATGTGTCTATGGGCTATCTAAAACAACAGATAGGCATGGGGTAGCAGAAGAGAGCCTGTGTTAGGTCAGAGCAGTAGTTCAGCCAGCCCAGTGTCCAAAAGTGGATGCCCGAAGGAGGATATAAAACCAGATTCAATAGGGATTAACTACAACATCTATTATATTATCATATATGGACTGAATATGTGGTGACTTATCCGATGTGGAAAGGAAAATAATGGCAGCTCTGGCTACTGCAACTGTTGCTGGCAGTGATTTAAAGTTTAGTTCTTCTCAGGAATTACTCATTCCACTTCCACTGACATAGTAGGACCATTGAAATCCCACCCTCATACTAAATATCCCAAGTATTAATCTAACCTATTCCTCTTGAATTATTAAATAGCCTAAGACAATGACTTGTTGCAATAGAAGTAGATTTACCAGGCTGCGGCTCCTCACTGAGCTGAAAAAGTATTTGTCTTCATTTTTTAACATTTGTTGAAGTAGGAATTAGAGCCACACACACCATCACATAAAATCACAACAATAATACATATAAAAATATCACCATTTTGGTTTTGTGTGATTTTTCCTTCCTATTTGGGGAATGCACACTCTTAGCTATCACACCACAGTAGGAGCTTATCTAAAACCAGAGAGATATGCCATAAAAATAAGCTATTTCCAGCTAAGATTCCCTGTATTATTCCTGTTATGTTTCGATGAGCAGAGCCAACCAGTTTTGGAATGTTATATCTTGCTTTTTCTCAGGGCCTGCTGAGATTTCTGATGCCCTGTTTCAACACTGCATTATGAAGCTCCAACCTGCTGAATCAGAAACGCTTTTGATTCATCAGCCATGCACCAATGTGCAAAGCAAAGCAGGCATGTAATAAAAATGCTTATTATGATAGCTTTAAATATCAGCTGTGGGACATGAGTTTAAAGTTTGATATTGCAGCATACACAATTTGCTCAATGTACAGCATGATGATGTAAGCTTCATAACCCTATGAATAAAGTTGCCAGCTGTGGGTGTATGGAAATGAAAGAAAGGTTCTCAGGGCACTTTCTAATCCTTTTTCTTAATAACTCACCACTTCTTTTCATTGCCCTTACCAACTTTGAAACTAAAAAATACCTTCATAAGAAGCTGTGGGATGCTGAGAGCCAGTGGGATAAAACTCAGCCTTCAACCACCATGCGACCATCCAGCCAGTTCTTTGTCCACTGAATAGTCCATCCCTCAAATCCACATCTCTCCAATTTAGACCTAGAGATAATATGAGATAATAGAGGTAAAATACATCTAGAGATAATAGAGGTAAACTACATCTAGAGATAATAGAGATACAATATGACCTAGAGAGAAGGTTGTTGTAGAGGACCATGTCAAAGGCCTCATAGAAGTACAGACAGAAGACATCCTTAGCTCCTCCCTTGTCCACTAGTGTAATCACTCCACCATGGTTTACTCATTCCTCACTTGCCAACCTTATACATTACAAATTAATATTTTTGGTTTATCACTTACAGTAAAAAGCTACTATCAACACAAATGAGACAAAGAACTTCAAAATAGCAGCCTGGATTATAGTGGGAAAACACATTCCAAAGTGTAACTTCTTTTACAGCTGTCTTAACACAAGCTTGCTTGGATGGTTTTGCAACAGCATGGGTTGTCCCAGCTATATGCTGGCAGGTTTAAACCTGCAGAATTCATGTTTATTCTGATGAGTTGTGTCCTACATTTATTTTAGATTTATAAAATAAAATATTAAAAACTTCCAGTTTAATTTGGTTTATATCCCTGCTTTTTACTCCTTTGGAGTGCATGGAAAGCCTTCACTTTCTGTTAGTGGTCTCTATGTTGCAGGAAGGATGAAAAAGGGGTAATAGGTATATGGACTGAAAGTCCAGCTCTGAGCCTCCAAGGTGCTGCATGAACTTTGCATTTTATAGCAGTATCTATAAACTACAAACCTAATCCAGGTATGTGGTTTTTATTCACTGTGCAAGAAGACTTGTAAGTAGGGTTACATGCAAGTTAGCACATATTTACTGTCTAATGCACATAGTAAATATGTGCTAATGGAAAAGAGTTCTTCCATTGCCCCTCCCTGATTGTAACTAAAACTCTGCAGTGTTCCTTGCCCAAATTGTCCTTCTTTGCTAGATTTCTTCTGCAACAAACTACTTATTTGTGAACAAGCTCCAAGTGCTGCTCTCCCTTTTGGACAGGTAAGAAGGAGTGGTTGGAGTCTGCAGGTGGACCACTTCAAAGTAGAAGCAGTTTCTGATTTTATCCAGAGGATGTTAAGGCAGCAGAAACTGGTACCACATCCTGACTTCTGTGCTCTCTGACATGAGATGAACTTTAGTAGTGTGTAATAGTAGAAAAAGTACTGAGGAAGCTTTTCCCTGACTCAAATACTGTGTTCTTGGGACTGTGATTTACAGTTTGACCATCCCTCTAAAATGCACCCTCCAGTGAACCAAGGGACTGTGTTTCATGAAAAATCTCACCTCCTTTTTGCTCCTTTAATCTTTTTAATTCTATCATGAGTGTGAGTTCCTCATTTTAACTACTTATCTTTAAAGTGTTTGGTGACTGAAGGCATTTTGAACCCTTGCTACAGTACAAAATCTGAACATCCCTAGACAGTTTCATTGTAGTTGTAAACGGGATCTGTGTAAGTTATCTTGTCACCTTCATTTCCTGCTAATAACAACTTAGGAAGAGATTTACCTCTGGGCTACTATCTCCAGTTTTGTTACTCCTGGTATTTTGTCAGCCTTTCTTCCAGTCTAAGTTCATTTGACATAGATACTGGTGGGATATCAAGTGTAATGCCCAGATTTGTGCAGTTGGGCTGTTTCTGTGTGAGCTGTCCTTCCCTATAAAAGTCTACTGTTATTTCTTACAAGTACACCCAATGTCTTCTGTGCAGCAGAGATCACAGCTAATTTCTTATAAATTTATTGAAAGTATACCACGAGTAACTGAAATAATGGCAACAAATCCAAGTAATTGGCTCTTCCAGAGAGCAGCACAAAAGCCATGCTCCCTATTCTTATATTACAATGCCTTTCAGGCCTCGATCAGCATTAGCTGCTGTCCTTTTACTCTGCCTTCATTCAACTCAAATGGCTCTTCCCCACTCACCTACTTGTTGCAGCAGGAAACAGAAACCCATGATTCTACATGCTGCTGCTTCTTAAGAACTGTAATTCTTATGGATCAGAAGATTCCTGGGAAAGGAATCCTCTTTTGATAACAAGTTTGTAAATAAGACCTGAGATTATTAAAAGCAAGACTGAGGCATTTCTGCCTTGTTTATACAGACTGTTTTATTGCCTTCCACGAGTGTGTTGTCACTGTTTAGTTGCATGAACCAGGGTGTGTCCTGCATTCTTCTTGCTGTAGTGTCTGAACCTGCTGACAGCAATGTAATCACACTGGTCTCTACAAAAAATAGCTCTTAACATGTTTCCCACTGGTAGAACTACCCTGGGGACAGGGCAAGGTTGCATGAGTTTTAAATAAAATCTATGGCAAGGCAATCAGGGATTGTCTCTGGTCATAGAAATGTTTGGGTTGGTTGGATGATCTTTAGAAATCATCCAGTACAACCCCTCTGCCATAGGCAGGGACATTTTTCACTAGATCAGGTTGCTCAAAGCTCCATCCAACCTAACCTGAGCCCTTCCAATAATAGGGTATCCAGAAGACTGCAACTCTTTTTGCCTCTAGACTATAGACTTTGGTTTGTTAATATGAGGGGGTTTAATGTAAGAGCTCTACAGATGAAGCTTCTGTAACTCCAAAACAGCAGTGTCTGATCATCCTATGTGTCTTCCTCATGCATTGATTTTCATAGTCCTTTTGGGAGCTGGGAAAATTCTATGTCTATTAGAGAGAGAGAAGTCACAGCATCTATTGGTCATCTATAGTCGGTGGCCTCTAAATGGTCATCTACTTTTGTAAGAAGACTTGTGGAGAAGGTAACTAAGTCCAAATTTCCTTCATCATTGGACCATTTGTGAAAGCAAATGTAGATGTAGATGTAGATGTAGATGTGAAAGCAAATGTAAATGTAGAAAGCATATAGATGTTTGTTAATATGAAGGGAAGAGGTATGGAAAGAGATATGAATGTAAAAAAGGTGAGAAATAAAAGCAAGTTAGAGACAGGTTGGAGACCTTTGAAGATGAATGTTTGCACTAGTAAGAGAAGTGGTATTAGTCCTTTCTTGCCTGGCTCTATCTTTGTCTTGTGCCTCATGTATCTTGTGCTTACCATGCTTAACTGTTTGGTACATCTTTCATCTACTTTCTCCTTACGCATTCTAGCAGCCTTTCATGCTTCATTGTGATATTAATGCTGGCGAAAAAGTACATGAACTTGATGCTAAGTGTTGAGCTGGCACTTGACAAACCCAGTACTCAGGTCCCCTAAATTCTTCCTTGTCTTAATGAGTTCTTCTATTTACTGCCAACCAGATCTTCCCATTTACATTGTGCTATAGCTTGTAATCACTCCCTACCGAACTCATCTCCAAGCTGAGCTTGCCCTTTGGGTCCCTGCTTGACACTTTTAGTGTCATTCCCATCCAGAACTGCAAACAAAACCCTCCTGCTCCATGAGCTTCAGTAGCTCATGTACTTAATAAAGCCAAGCAGTACCATGACAATGCGCACCACCTAGTGGCAAGTGCCTCAAAACGATTTAATACATGCTCGGATTCTATTTTATGTTTTATAATACCCAAAAGGCAATGCTTAGCTATAGAAAAAGAGGTCAGGGTGCTTAATAATTTCAACACAGTTGTCCATATGACCTCATTTTCTTTGTAGAGAGAAGCATTTAATGCATGTCTGTGGAAAAGATTGCTCCTATCTTAGATTTTCAGGGATAAATTCTCAGGCCCTTCTTTGAGGAGACTGTTTCTAGACAATATGTATATAGTTTTCCATGCGAAATTGCCTTATTTTGGAGTGCACTCCTCAGCTACTGGGCACTTTCATCTTCAATTTGGCACTCAGCAGTTCCCCTTAGGACTTGAAATCAAATCAAAGCTTTTCTTTTATTTACAAAGTGCTTGCAAACAAGTATTTGACTAGATCCAGATCTGGAGAAAACTATTGTGTCTTTCTTCACTTACTAGGAAGAAACAGCTGGGTTTACAATTGATTGACAGGAAGACAGGCTGGGACAGCCAACTTTCAGTCTTGGACCTATTCAACCTGGAGAAGGCTGCTTGGAGACCTCAGAGCAGCTTCCAGTGTCTGAAGGGGGCTGCAAGGATGCTGGAGAGGGACTCTTCATCAGGGACTGGAGTGACAGGACAAGGGATAATGGATTTAAACTTAAACAGGGGAAGTTGAGGTTAGATATAAAGAAGTTCTTTACTGTGAGGGTGGTGAGGCCCTGGAACAGCTTGCCCAAGGAAGTGGTAAACACTCCCTGGCAGTGCTCAGGGCAAGGCTGAGCAGCATATTGGGTGACACAGTTTAATGTGAGGCATCCCTGCCCATGGCAAGGAGCTGGAGCTGCATGATCTTAAGGTCCTTTCCAACCCAAACCGTTCTGTGATACTATGATACTGGTACAACTAGTGAATGAAAGGCTAGAGAGCCTCAAGAATTTGATTAGAAAGCTGGAGGGGTTGAGAAAGAGAAGTATGCACACTGTGGATGACTATTGGCAACCTCACAGTGACTGCAGCTGGTATGAGCTTTCAAGACTAACGTGATAAAAAACTGTGATTTCTTAACCACGTTGTGGAAACCCAGAGAGGTTCCTGTCAAAACAGGAGCTTCCTTATGAAGGATAGATGGACCCTTTCTAGAATACATCTAGATTGTAACCCCAAGCTACAGGCTAAGCTAAGAACATGGGGCTTTTTTAAGGCTACAAATAGCAGCAATATTTTAAACATTAAAAGAACATTTTAAGAACTTCCAAAGAAATGCATTTTTCCCCCTTTCCTTCCTCTGCTCTAAGAAAACCTCCCACCACTCACTGATTTCTGAGTTTTTATGTGAACATACAACAGAAGTCAATGTTTCACACTTTTCTGAGTGAGTTTAAGGCATCTTTTCCTCTTCCTCTCTTCACTTCATGAATACAGGATTTGTTTATTTACTTATTTATTTAATTTTGTGACTGCTGGGAACAGAACTATTAAGGAAAATACCCAGAACTAACTGTGGGGCTCACTATAGAAGAGCAAATGCTGATACCATGTCTGAAAATGCATCCCAAAAGAAAACAAGAGGTCAGTGTCTTGGAATAAATACCAATATAAATACCAATACTATTAGGAATATCAGAAGTTTCTGATTAGGTCATGTCTAAGGGCAGCTTATGGACAGAAGGGATGTGGTGTCATGACCTAGGATTAAGTTTGCAGCTCCTTTGCTTGCCCCGTGTAATATCCTGTGACACAGTAGTAGTGACTGGGCCCGATTCCAGCAGCCTAGCCTAATGAAGTTCAAGCATATTCCTTTGCCTCAATCTGCAGCTCACAACACCCTTGTATTCCTCTTCCAAGGGTAAATGAAATTGCACTGTGTCCCTGACCTAATCCCTTTAGTCTCAAACTAACTTAATTATGTTGCCGTTAGCTTTTTGTCCCAGGACACTGGGACATCCTGCCATATAGAAGGCTGTATTTCAAGATCCAGATCTCCCACAAGTAAGAGAAGATCTCCCAACTGCTGTCAAGCTTTATGCTGCATGGCCAAAAGACAGTGCTTGCAGCCAGTATATCATGGGGTGATTTGTGTGTCTGGCATTGCCATCTCCTTTGGTTTACAGTATAGAAGCAGCTAGTAGAGGCCCAGGGCTAAGATTATACAATTAGTACTCCACTTGCATTTTCAGAAGCATCCCACAGGCTTCTGTTTTCCTAATCAAGGATAAGCACCAATTAAGAGAAGTAAAATGCAATACTTGGATGATGCCCACTAATACCCATCGTGCTAGGCTGGCACAAAACACTTAGGAAATGTGATTTTTAAATGCAATCCATTTCCTGCCAGGGTTAATCCTCCAGCCACATCACAGTACATCTAAAGAAAACACCATACCAGGAGCTGGTGTCTATAGGTACAGAAGAAAAAAACATCCCAACTAGTTAGCCTGTGTAACACAGATCCAGAAATCCAGAGTAAGATCCAGGTTCTGTGCCTCAAGGCGCTGGTTTAAGCAAGGAGAGCTCTTGATCCATCAGTTCAAGGATGTGGATCTGAAAGCAATGGATTACTGTTCTATGCCTGAAACACAGTGAAGGACTCACCATGTAAACTCTGATTCATGTCACGTAGGATGCAACACCACTTAGCCCATGAGCCTTGCTGACAACAGAAAAAGGACACACAAGGCTATTTTGTGAGAGCAAACTGGGTTCTTTAATGCATACGTTGTTTCTTCCTAAATATTTACAAGGAAGTTCATGGTATTCCCTCTCTCTAGATAGCAGCTGTGCAGGGTATCTCAGGAACTGGAAGGTGGGATATGTTGGATGCACACGAAAAGGCACTTTGAAATCCACATTGCTTACCTGTTCTTTATCCTTATCAGGATTATAACTTCCCCAGTTCCTTTTCTGAGCCTGCAGCACTTTTACTTTCCTCAGGAGCTGCTTTGTGTGCCTCAGTTGTAAGATTTCTGTATCTTTTCAGGATGCTTTTTTTGGCTTTTTATCAAAACATTTCCAACTTCTCTTTTGGTTTAAAATTCCCCATACTCTGAATAAACAACTATGAGCCCTTTTTCAGCTGTTGCTGACCCATAATTTGTGAAAGCTGAAGTAAAAACCTGCTGGGAATAAAGAATTCTATGCTAGTAGGTATGGAACTGCTTATAACAGCCTAATAGGAGCTATAATGTGTATATTGCTGATTCTAATAGTAGGTTTTATTCACTGTACGTGCTATCCTACATGCTCAATCTTGCAGTGTATGTATGTGATGGTTCAAATAAGTTCCTGAACATTCAGCATTGAGGGAAAACACCTCAATGTTTCATGCTGTTGAGGACTGCAGTAGGTACACTCGCTGCATTTCAAGTTTTCATTCACATGAATTTGGAAGCAAAGACTTTGGAAGAATACATTGATGCTGGGTCATTGCCAGGTTTCATAGAGTCATATGATGGCTTGGGTTGGGAGGGATCTTAGAGCTCATCCAGTTCCAACCCCTGCCACAAGCAGGGACACCCTGCACTAGAGCAGCTTGCTCCAAGCCCCTGTGTCCAACCTGGCCTTGAACACTGCCAGGGATGGGGCAGCCACAGCTTCTCTGGGCACCCTGTGCCTGTGCCTCAGCACCCTCACAGGGAAGAGCTTCTTTCTGTGAGCCTAAGAGCTCATTTCAGTCTCCCCTCTGGCAGGTTAAAGCCATTCCCCTTGGCCTGTCCCTACGGGCCCTTGTCCAAAGCCCATCTCCAGGTTTCCTGTAGCCCCTTTAGGCACTGGAGCTACTCTAAGGTCTCCCCAGACAACTAACAGTTCTGTTTGAAAACTGAGAAACTTCTATTCCAGGAAAGTTGGACGCAGAAACTTAGAGTTTAACTGAACCACATGCAACTGCTTCTTGTGTCCCTGAGCACAAACAACAACGTATCCATTTCCTGCCCTCAGATGAAGATGTTTATTGTTTTTAATATGATAACCCTCTTAAAGGAAGCACCACAATGCAACAGTCACTTACCTATGGTTAACTACTTAACACCAATTATACTGGTTCGTTGAATTATATTATCCGTTCTTTGTAAGCTGGACCTTTATACTATGAAGGAATTATAATTATATTATCATGGTTTCTTATCAACATTTAAGAAGCTGTCAGCAGATATTAATTGTTGCTATACATATTGAAAAGCACAGATGAAGGTGATTTGCATGGCATAGATTGTTTGAATTGATGCCTGTGTTTTATGACACTGAAGTTGCAGCTAATAAATTAATGTAGTTTCCAGACCTCAATGCACTTATGGGCCTGGGGATGTGAAGCTAAGTTGGTGTGTATCCTATAACTATGCCATCTATGCAAATTCACACTTCAAAATGCAATTGCAAGCCAAAGTCTCAACCTGATAAATGCTGTTTGGGAAGCAAGAATTTGTGTAGTTTGGCTAACATAATAGCTAGCATCGATTTCCCATTTCTGCTTCTTTGCCCTTAGCAGGGAAGCAGAGGGAAGAAGGTCCTAAAAAAAGTGATAAGTTGTGATGAAATGTGGACCAGTCACTCCAAGTGAAACAAGACAATCAGGTAACCTCGTTGGCGGTAGGCACTGGTTGTGTAAGGAACCAGTCCAGCTACAAAATATAGGTCCTCCCTTTTAATCTTGATAATGGTCCCTAAGAGACAGAATAAATTACATTGCCCTCCTTTGCTCCCCCTCCTTTCCCTCAAACAAAAAGGACTAAATTCTTCTCACAGAGTGAGTGGGTGTCTAGGATTTCGTAAGACAATTCCAAGTGTGCAACACACCAGTTCTCAGTTGAGACTGGTTGAATAACTTGACCTCCATTTTAATATTCTGTCTATCTCCCTTGAGGAGAATAAAGAAGAATCATGTAGACTCATTACTAAAGGTGAGGGGTGGAGAATGCACACTGGTAATTGTAAGATAATTGTAAGAGAGTAATTCTGCAAAAGCATATTTTAATTGTTGGATTTTCTATTTCAGGGCAGCTCAGGCTGTTTCTGAAATTTAACTCATTTAAAAGAGACAAGAAAAGATGGCAATAAGAGCTGAAAGTAAGATTCCTTGAAGAACTTTTATTTCATGTATGAAAGAGATTAAGAGTCATCCTGGTCACTTAGCAATGGAAGTTGGTCACACTAACAAATAGAAGGAATGAAATCTGAGTAGAACTCAAGTGCTTTGGTTTTCTTTACATCTCAAACTTGTGCTGCCTCCAGCAATGACTGTTTAGAAAAAGAACATTACAACCTTAACACTGAAGGATTCATTAAATGAATCATAATGAATAATATACAAATAATGAATAATAAATGAATCTTAAATAAGATTAATCTTGCCTAGCTTTATAAAACTAACCATCTGGTTTAAGGTAGTGTCTAGGTTCTCAATGAAGTGAGATAGCCATCTCCAGATGTAATTCATGCTGTTGACTTTTCTCAAATTATCGTAGAGCAAGAATAAATAAATCATTGAGATTATACAGTTTTAAACTAAAGCTAAGTGAATGAATTAAGTCACTGTATCTGTCATCTGAACTATTTTGATCCTCACACCACCCGTCTCTGAGAGCCATGGAGCACTTTCTGTATCTGTACCACCATGCAGCATAATCCTTAAATCTGTAGCTGATGAAGAGGTTAGTTTGTTACAGGAAATTATCTACTTGAAACAAAGATAAGTTAAAAATACTCATCTTTACCTATTACTATGGTTAAGTCTTTCTTTATTGTTATGATTTTATAACCACATTTTCCCACCTTCATTTTTGGGTCATTCTGTTTCTGTCTTAGACACAAACAGCAAAGGAAGCTGCTTAAATTGAAAGTACTTTTTAATACAGTCTGCATATTCCATATCCTGTATATATTGCTAGAGCACCCTTTATTGTAAGTAAACATTAATATGCCTTTTTAAAATCTGCATTTGCAGTGCTGTCTTATTGGCTATATTAGCCCAGGAAAACATCATATAGCTATACTGTTTCCAATGCCTGAATTACCTGGAAGAGTTAAGTCTAGAGCCATATGAGCTCAGCCTCACACAGGAGAACTCATTCTTGTCCATTTAGTATGGAGTATGTATTCATGGGCACTGGGATCTTCTCTGTCAATACAGAGGATCTGGCCTCAATGATCCTCATGGATCCCTTCCAACTTGAGATATTCTATGGTTTTAACGTGATCTGTCTGGAATCACATGAAAATTCAAAGGCTGAGAAAGAATACAGTAAATTTCCAAATCCTGGAATAAAATTCCAAGTGCTGTTTTTACTAATGATATCCTGAGCAGGACACTGCCACTATCTGATAACCACCTACAAGCAACAAGACTGGGAAAAAGCCGTGGGAGAGCAATGATGTCTACAAGCCAATGCTGATTGTGCACCTCCAAAAGAGAAACAACCAAACTTACATCCATCAAGGAATTATCAGTAGTGAAAGAATAAATTCAATGCACAAGACTGGATAAATCTCTTCTAGATGATCGGGCAAGATGTTGGTGCTCCTTCCAGAAAGATTAATTCAAACCTAAAGATGGAAAGCTATTTGGTAGATCAGAGAAATGCTGTGTTGATCACATGAGCAGAAGCTAAAAGAACCTTTTAGCAAATTTTCAGGTGATGTTTCCATTATTTTTCTCCAAATGAGAAGTCAAGAACTACCATCAATGTAATATATATATGTATGCATTTAGATTTTGCAGAACAATATGTTTTTCAGCTGTTCTTTGTAGGAGCTTAGTAGATGTGAAGAAATACTACATTTATTCTTGCTGATGTAGTGCTTAGAGAGATTAAATACTTTTCTTGAGATCCAGTTAAAGAAGCACGTGTTATGCCCATATTATTATAGAAGCAACTTCTCAGGAAGATAATTTACAGTGTTGTGCAATGTGTTTTCACCTAGTACTTGATGTGACTTGTCTTCACCTGTTGACATACGTCAGATGGGAAGGCTGGGTCGATCTTTATCGTAGGAGGCAAGTTGTAATAGCATGCTTTCTCCAAATACTAACATAGACCAAGCTTTCTACAAATGATATCTGTGAGTCTATGTAGAGTGTGGACACAGTCTACAAGCTCCATGTGCAGGAAATCACTGCTGGCTTACTAGCATTGTGCTGCTTCCTCTCTTGGAATTCAGAGTTCCTGTCCAGTGTAGGAAAAAGAGGAAGTATATATATAGTATATACATATATTATATATGTGTAGTGAAATATGCAGAGAGAATCATAGAATCATGGAATGGATAGGGTTGGAAAGGACCCTAAGGTCATCTAATTCCAACCCCTGTGCTTCTCTCTTTGCCTTCCTTCCCAGGAGAATACATGCAGTTATTGTGGACATTGACACAAGTTTCTCTCCCAATTTATTTAAGAACATAAGGTTTATTTCCAGCCTAAATGATGATGACATAATTCTGATTCCAGGCTTTCTTCACTTCCACATCCTCACTACTGGTGTGTTGGCAACATGATTACTACCCTTACCAGGTCTCTCTGCTGACTTCCCATCCCCAGTGAGAACCATGTTACACTTCCTATGCCATATAAATTGAGATTACTTTTGTTCCTTTCCTTTCATAACTCCAATGTCTTTTGTTGCTTTTACTAAACCTATTTAGAATTGCTAGGCTGTTTCTTTGGCTTTCTCCAAATATTATCTTTGTCAGAACATCACTCTGAAGATGAAGAAAGGAAGTAATTATGGTTACGACATATTTCTGAAAACCAAAGATTAAGAAATTAAGATTTCTGCAATATTAATCCCTGTATCCCCACAGATTGGCAATGTGAAGTGGAAATCAGCCAAGAATGTTCCACGTACACCTAACGTAAGCAGTTAATGAACTGGATGGTGAGATGTCAGTTTAGCAACAAAGTGATACAGGATTATCTCGAAGAGGTAAGAACTAAGGGATTTCAATTTCTCTCTGACCCTTTTGTGTACAGAGAACAGTGTTCCATGTAAACTCTCAAATACTCACCCATAACTCATATCTGTGCTGGTTTGATAGATTAGATCAAGCAGTAAGAAATAGGGATTTTCTTGCTGTGAAGATTACCCAAAGTAAAGCAGTTGTTATTTCATCTATACATTTGATGTTAGGGAGGTGAATATGTAGTGCCAGAACCCTAGCCAAGAGACTAAAGAGGATTCACATTTTGAGACACTGTAATAGTTTGAGACAGTGCAGTAAGGAGGGGCTACAAGAAACCTGGAGAGGGGCTTGGGACAAGGGCCTGTAGGACAGGCCAACGGGAATGGCTTGAACCTGCCCGAAGGGAGACTGAGCTGAGCCCTTAGGCAGAAGCTGTTCCCTGTGAGGGTGCTGAGGTGCTGGCACAGGGTGCCCAGAGAAGCTGTGGTTGCCCCATCCCTGGCAGTGCTCAAGGCCAGGTTGGACACAGGGGCTTGGAGCAGCTGCTCTAGTGGAAGGTGTCCCTGCTCGTGGGAGGGGCTGGAACTGGATGATCTTTAAGGTCCCTTCCAACACAAATCAGGCTGTAATTCCACGATAACCTGTATGGGCTGAACACTGATTGAATGATACAACAAAAATGTATGTCTCACTGTACTGGCCAGGGAGAGTCTAACTGGCATCTTAATGCCTACTTAATGTAGGCAGTTAACTAAAGTTAGATACTTAAAGTATAAGGTATATATATATAAAGTTAAGGATAATGAGTCTAGACCTGTAGGAAAAGTAGACCTTATAGGGAAAATATAGATAAATACTGCAGTTCTAAAGTAAAATAAGAGAGTCTGCATATGCAGGGGAGAGGGAAGAAGAGAGGGCTGGTGGATTAGGACATCATTCAAATAAAGTAAAATCTGGACACAAACTTAAGTCTGTTTTCAATCCTTCACATGGCTGAGTTTGAAATACTTTAAGTGCTTCCTGATTTTCAGGTGTCCGGGTTTGCAGAACAGCCACTCTCATAATGGAACAGGATAACAGGAGGGAACGTTGCTCTAGTAAGACATGTTTCCTGAGGGAGTAAGTGATCATGCACTTAATTTTGTGTGTAGATTTTATGAAGAGGTGGTATATGATTCTTAATGATATCTTTCCTTTCTGTTCCCTGTTGTAATAGCAAGTTAACTGTTGTCATGCATTGGAAAGTCTGAGTTGTGAAAAACAAGGCTGATGAGAGAAATAACTTCCCCTTCAATGTTACAAAATCTCTTCTGTTATGCAGCATCTCCATAGCTTTTGTAACCAGCATCTTTCTCAGCTTATCTTCCAACAGTACTAGAATTTATTCCATATTAACTTACTTCAGGAAGCAGAGTGTTAGGTGAATACCTCTTTTCTTTGCTTGGTTGCCTAAATTGAAGAGAAACTTGACTGTTTGGGTCTGAATGAGTTATCCTTCCCCACTTGCACCATGTAGTAATAGTTCTGACAAACTACCATGCAACAAATAATACACACTTTGTATGTTATGTTAAAGTTCTCTTCCCTATTCTTGTGATACAGTATTTATAGCTTGGCTCAACTGACTTCCAAATATGTTTGTGTTTCCATGGCTCTGGGAAGCTTCTCCTTCATCTTGACATTCTTACATGCCTTGTTCAGACATGCAGAGACACATATTTAGTGCCTCTTCAGCACTGAATTTGTGGCATGGAACTTCTGGTCTGACTTAGATGGAAGTATAGTCATCTGGTGCTTTGAAAAGCAAGTTGGGATGAAGTTAATGGGAATAATGCAAGTTTTATTATGACTTTGAGTGGTTGAAAGTGAGGAAAAGTTAGTGGGAGAATGCTTCCATATGTTTCCATTTCTTCAAGGGGTTAAGGCATCAACCCCAAACAAGGCATAATCAGCTGTACTAGCCAGAAAGGGTGTAACATGGCAGGGCAGAATAGAGATTGTATCACCCTTTCTATTCAGCAAGTCTGTGCTGCAGATCTTGAGTCATCCACTGATGCTTTTTGGGGAGCAGTAGATAAGATCTTCTCTTATGAAAGAACATGTTATATTATGTGAAGGTGCAAGGACACCATTCTGTCAATGCCACCCTTCCATTCAGCCTGTAAAAGCTTTTATCTGTGTTTCAGAATAGGTACCTCATGCAAACACAGCATCCATAGCACAACTGCTTACTTGACCATCCTGTGACCAGTGTGACCATTATGTAGTCATTATGTGACCAGTGTAGTCACTGGTAGTCACCAGCAAGTTACTAGCTTTGAGCATAAGAGAGCTTTCAGTAAGAATGCAATGGGGCTTTCCCTCTGAATTTCCAGCTTTTCCACAAATCCTTTGTCTCTACTGACCTCCACTATGTTACCTGACTTCATCTTTTAGAAATTAGTGCAAAGCAACACAAGCAGAAACCACCTCTCCTGTCTCATTGTCAAGAGGACCTGCCAACACAGTGCTAGGTAACTATTAGAGCACAGCCAAATACTGGGGAACATCTGGAAAGAGCACGGTTAACACCAGCTCTGCACCACATCAGCTGCTCCACTATAACACTATTTGTCAGAGTCTCACTCACCTGAGTCTTTTCTGTGCCCAGGAACATGAACAAAGTGCAGTGAAGAATTCCTAAAGGTTTACTAGAGGTCCTCGCCAGCATTGCCATTGCTCCAACAATATGACTTTGTTGTGTGGCTCTGGAGGAAGTGTTCAGATTGAGCTACATGCTGCTGGTGATATCTTCCATAGAACATATCTTCATATCCTAAGCAAAAAGGGAGATTTAATGGTCATCAAGTAGCAACAATAGTTGTGGCATTTTTAACTGGAGAGGAATATGGATCAGTGTCTTTAGGACTGGTTTCTTATCCACATGGTGTGCAACCTCTAAGGCTTTTTGCAGTAGTTTTGTAATCAACTTTTGTGAGAGCTATGAACAGTTTTAGAGATTCTCTGTTATACTTTTACACAAGTCCATTGCTGTTTAAGTCCTTTTGTCAACCAGTGAAAATGATGGGGCATTCACAATTTCTGTTGGCAATGTTGCTGTTGGTACTAAACTGGGAAGTGCTTTTGACTTTTTCAAGGGACAAGAGGCTTTGCAGTGGATTCTAGATATATTGCAGCATTGAGTGACAATCCATGGCACAGAATATAACTGGAATGCCTTCAGAGGAGGGCAACAAAGCCAGTAAAAGGGCAGGAGACACTCCTATAAGGAGTGTCTTTGGGTTTGTCTGGTTTGGAGAAAAGGAGGCTGAGGGGAAACCTCATCACTCTTGACAGCTTCCTAAGGAGGGGAATGGGAGAGGGAGGTACTGATCTTCTCTCCCTGGGATCCAGGGACAGAACACATGGGAATGGTTCAAAGCTATGACAGTCAAAACAGACTGGACATTAGGAAGCATTTCTTTACCAAGAGGGTGGTAACATACTGGAACAGCCTCCTAGAGAGGTGGTTGATACCCCAAGCCTGCCAGCATTTAAGAGGCATTTGGTGCCTTAATGGTTTTGATAACATGCTTAACCATGCCAAGTGCAATGTCCTACACCTGGGTTGGAGCAATCTCAGGCACAGCTACAGGTTGGGCAAAAAAGAGATTCAGAGCAGCCCTGCAGAGAAGGACTTGGGGGTGTTGGTCAATGAGAAAATGAACATGAGCCAGCTTCAGTGTGTGCTCCCAGCCCAGAAAGCAACCATATCCTGGGCTGCATCAAGAGGAGCGTGACCAGCAGGTCAAAGGAGGTGATCCTGCCCCTCTACTCTGCTCTTGTGAGACCTCACCTGGAGCATTGTGTGCAGTTCTGGTGTCCTCAACATAAAAAGGACATGGAACTGTTGGAACAAGTCCAGAGGAGGCCACGAGGATGATCAGGGGCTGGAGCACCTCCTGTATGGAGACAGGCTGAGAAAGTTGGGGCTGTTCAGCCTGGAAAAGAGAAGGCTGCGTGGAGGGCTCATAGCAGCCTCCCAGTATCTGAAGGGGGCCTATAGGGATGCTGGAGAGGGACTCTTCATTAGGGACTGTAGTGACAGGACAAAGGGTAACAGGTTAAAACTTAAACAGGGGACGTTTAGATTGGATATAAGGAAGAAGTTCTTTACTGTGAGGGTGGTGAGGCACTGGAATGGGTTGCCCAGGAAAGTTGTGAATGCTCCATCCCTGGAGGTGTTCACGGACAGTTTGGATGAAGACTTGGGTGCCATGGTTTAGTGTGAGGTGTCCCTGCCCATGGCAGGGGGATGAAACTGGATGATCATAAGGTCCTTTCCAACTCTAACTATTCTATGATTCTATGATTCTACTTTTGGTCAGCCCTGAAGTGATCAGGCAATTGAGCTAGATAATATTTGTAGGTCCCTTCCAATTCAACTCAAATATTTTAGTCTAGCCTAGTCTAGTTTAGTCTATCCTAGTCCACTCTATCCTTCTCTGAGCCACTCCATCCCATTCTATCCCACCACCATGAGAAAGTTCCTTCTTGTACAAATATGAAGGTGTGTGACCTCCCCATGCCTTTGGTGTCATCCATCTAGCTAATGTTTCTCTGGTGCTCAAGAATCTGCCATGTTCATGGCATGCAGAAAGGGAACTAACAGAGTTCCTTTGAGAGTCAGCAAATACATTAACCACCTAGGAGATGATGAGTTTGGAAAAGTCAGATTTTAACCTGCATATAGAATCCCTTTAGCCCTGCTCTAAACCATTATTATTATTGTCATTATTATTTTCATTTAGGCTTGATGACATATATTATCACAAGCGTTCCAGAAAGGACCATAATGCAGGTTTGGTCAACTTCACCCTGATAAAAGGAGAGGGAGAACAGACTACAGAGAATAACAACATGGGATATGTGACAGAAGAATTGGATATCAGGTAGATAGCAAATCATAACTTGATGTTTATCTTTTTAGCAGTTAAGATCTCCTATTGTGAAAAGTCAGATTGCAAAACATGAAAGCAAAGAGCTGCAATACTGTCAATGCCCAACTTTATCTTAAAGGGGAGTACCAGCAAAGTAGCTTTGTCTTCAGATCACTGGACTGGCTTATACCAAATGTATTGTTTCATTGTGAACACTGGCTGATATAATAGCAATTATTATAATCAGCATTTCTATCAGAGTATGGCTACAGGCTGATACAATAGTATTATTATTATTATCAGCATTTGTATCAGAGTCTGTGTAGAGGCTGATACAGCAGTAATGACATGAGTGCCACACAACCCATGTAACAATCAGTTCCTTCTCTGCAGAGGTTATGTGGCTCATTCTTAAGTAACTTCAGTTATCCAAGGGGTTGACATACATCCATTAACAGTCTGGCTACCATTTTAGGTGCTTGAGGGGTAGGTCTTCAAACCTAAAGCTTCAGTTAAGCTGTTGCCTATCTCTTGGAATCACCACGTTCCCTGTGATGTTCATTACCTCTCACTAACATTCCCAAACACCAGTTCCTGAATCATGCACAGAAGTTGTTTTGAGGTTGTTTTTAATGTCACTGGTGGCAGTCTAAGGGCACACACATCTTTCACCCAGTCAAGAAGCAAGCTGGGGGCAGTTGAGTGGCTGGGTGCTTTAATGTAATGAAAACCTCAGGGGAAAAAGTTTTTCTCATACTGATCCAGTGGTAGCTGCAGCTTTACAACAAAAATGACATGAAAAGAAGGCAATTTTATATACGGGACAAAGGGGAATGGCTTTAACCTGCCCGAGGGGAGACTGAGCTGAGCTCTTAGGCAGAAGCTCTTCCCTGGGAGGGTGCTGAGGCGCTGGCACAGGGTGCCCAGAGAAGCTGTGGCTGCCCCATCCCTGGCAGTGTTCAAGGCCAGGTTGGACACAGGGGCTTGGAGCAACCTGCTCTAGTGGAAGGTGTCCCTGAACATGGCAGGGGTTGGAACTGGATGAGCTTTAAAGTCCCTTCCAACACAAATCAGTCTGGGATTCTATGATGTTGTTGAAGCTTTTTAACTTTGTGCAGGATTTTAGGGTCAGAGGAAGCAGCTAACAAGATACGACCATAGGATAAGGAGGGGCTGGATTCTTACTCCTTTTCTGATGAATATTCAATATTGAGTAGTCAGTGTGAAAGGAAGATAAAGAGAACAAGTTCTGCTGTGCTCCTGAAGGTGTGTACTGGAGATGGCTTATCTCCTGTGTTATAAAAACATATTCTGTAAGAAGAACCAAACATAGAATTACAAAACCATAGAATGGTTTGGGTAGGAAAGGACCTTAAGATCATCCAGTTCCAACCCCTGACATGAGGAACAGCAAAGCCCAGGAGAAAGAAGGAAAAGCTTCTTTCTGACTGCCTACTATGACAGAGGAGAAGCAAAGAAGCAGATCAACGATAATGATTATTAAACTTCTTTTTAAGGCATCTTATTGCAGTGGGTATGATTGAGAGCTGGGCTGAGAAATCAATTTTAGCCTTTTCACATGTTATTATAAAGGAAAAGAGCCATAAACACTATTTTAACAACTTAACTGTGCCAATGATGTGAGATTTCTCCTGGTTCTTTGGATCAGCATTTCTAACTTGCAATACAGTCTACAGGACTATTCGCAAGTGAGAACTTTCCTATCCCAAGCAGACTCAAAAGTAAAACTGGACCTAGGAAATAAGCTGCAAGTAGATGTGTGAGACATGTCACAAATACATAGAAATTAATTCTAAAGAAATACTGAAAACCATCACACAAGAGTCATTCAGACTAATTAATCTCAGCTTTGATTATATGCTTTTAAAAACTCTCTTACTTGTGTGCTCCTCCACTGGGGTTGATGCTGATGTGTGCTTCAATGTGTGGTTTTCTATGGAATAAAGAAATCATAGAATGGTTTGAGTTGGAAAGGACCTTAAGATCATCCAGTTCCAACCCCTCTGCCAAGAGGCAACACTTAACAGGGACACCTCACACTAGACCATGTCACCCACAGCTCTGTCCAAACTGGTCTTGAACACTGCCAGGGATGCACTTTTCTGGGCAACCCATTCCAGTGCCTCACCACCCTCACAGTAAAGAACTTCTTCCTTATATCCGACATGAACTTCTCCTGCTTCAGTTTGAACCCATCACCCATTGTCCTGTCGCTATAATCCATAATGAAGAGTCCCTCCCCAGCATCCTTGTAACCCACTTCAGATACTGGAAGCTGCTCTGAGGTCTCCATGCAGCCTTCTCTTCTCCAGGCTGAACAGCCCCAATGTTCTCAGCCTGTCTTCATACAGGAGGTGCTCCAGCCCCTGAGCATCCTCATGGGGTGCTCTGGACTTGCTCCAACAGCTCCCTGTCCTCCTTATATTGAGGACACCAGAACTGCACACAGTGCTTCAAGTAGGGTCTCACGAGAGTAGAATATCATTGACTTAGTCATGGTTTTACAATATTTTCAGGACTTTGTGGTCTGTTTTGACAAGAGAAAATGTTGTGCATCCTATGGCTGTTCAGAAAGAGAAGAAAAGCTGACACAAGGATTGTTTTGCAATTAATACTGATTTCCCTGAGTCCCAAGTCAATAGTTTACATACGAATTTTACCACCAAGAAGAGGGGAAGGAAAAGCAGTTTCACAACCTGCCATCAGAACTTGGCATCACATTTTGTGTGTGCATCCCAGTCTTAGCCAAGGCAACGGAAGCATCAAGCTCTGGGAAAGAGGATTAGGTTTCCTGAGGCAGGGCACTAAGGAGGCCTCCTCCTCTCTGATCTCTTCCTGCTGTGAGTGATGGAGAACTGGAAATACTGGAATATGGGTTTTAATCAGGTTCTAAAAATAATGTTGAGATCTTAGCTGATGTGCTCAGAAGGTCAAGGGACCAAGAGTAGCCCTACTGGGTGAGATCCTCTCTGCAGTCCTGCATTCAGCTCTAGGGCAGCAACACAAGAGGGACATGGAGCTGTTGGAGCGAGTCTAGAGAAGGCCATGCAGATGCTGCAAGGGCTGGAGCAGCTCTGCTCTGGAGCCAGGCTGAGAGAGCTGGGCTGGGGCAGCCTGAACAAGAGAAGGCTCCTGAAGGGGAGACCTGAGAGCAGCTCCAGTGCCTGAAGGGGCTGCAGGAAACCTGGAGAGGGGCTTGGGACAAGGGCCTGTAGGGACAGGACAAGGGGAATGGCTTTAAGCTGCCAGAGGGGAGACTGAGATTCAGTTATTTGTATACGATTTGTTTGTTTTTTAAATTAGGCATAAGAATGTGGGTAATTCGTGTTTCTTTCCAAAGGGGCTCATGGACCATAACATCCAGACTAAGCTGCAGTATATTATTTCCGTGGTTGACAGCAGGTTAATCAGAGGTGTATTTTAATTGAGGTTTTCCCTGTCAGGAGCCCTGTAACCCTGTGCTGGAAACAGAATGAGCAACAGGTCAGGTGTCGGATACCCCTTACCTGTAGTAGCTGCTACTCTTTGCAACCTGGGGTTACACTGGTGCAGTGATGGAGCAGTTGGGGGGGGGGGGGGGGCAGGCGGGGATGCGGCGGGGGCTCTGCCCACAGCCCTTCGCTTTTCCCGTAATCCCGGGATGGGGCGGGAAAAGGGCGGAGGCCGGGCGTGCGCCACCATTATATGGATGGGGAGCGGGAGGGGAGGAGGAAAAGGGAAGGATGGAGCTGCCCGGGGACCCCGCTGCGGCCCCGGCGTTGCGGCACTTCACCTGGGAGGAGATCCGGGAGCGGGACGGCCGCGGGCAGGGGCCGCAGGAGAGATGGTTGGTGATCGAGAGGAAGGTGTACGACATCACCCGCTTCTGCCGGAGGCACCCGGGGGGAGCCCGTCTCATCTGCAGCCACGCCGGGCAGGACGCCACGGTGAGGGCCGCGCTCGGAGATGCGGGGCGGAGGGCGCCGGTACCCGGCCGGCACCGTGGGAGGTGACTCCGGTGGGATTTAGGGCATGGAGCAGGGTCTACGGGTATGCAGTGTCACTTTGTACCCCTAGACTTTGAAGTGCAAGCTTCCCAGCCTTATCCTATGGGAAGTGGCAAATGAAGAGGCTTTGCCGGTGGGACTGTAGCTGTTTATCCAGCTCAGATCTTCAGGATTACTCTTTATCTCCCGTTCTTGCTTCTGCACCTACTGTGAATTCCAGGGATTGCTTACAGCCAGGACAAAGCTGCCACAATCAGAGCATCAGCCCTGTGGCAAAAGTAGCTGCTTCCAGAAACATTCCTTTAGGGAAAGCATCCCTCCAAAATGCCACCTGGCTTAACTTTGAGGGAAAATCAAAAGACACCATTGCTTTCCCAAGCAGAATTCCAGAGAAGTTTCTATAGACATGGTATGTGGTCCTTCTGAGCCTGGAGATGAACAAAATCAAAAGGATTGGCCAGTTATAAGTGCCCAGCTGTTGGGGTGTCAGTGCATGGGTGAAAGGACTTCTGCTCATCGTGTTTCCTGGCTTGACTGACTTTCCTTGGCAAAACTTGGTGTTTTGTTGCCATGGAAGCTTGTGGTAAACCCACATCAGAACGTTCAGCTGATTCCCTGGAGTTCTTGCCTTTGGGCGTATGCAGGAAGGGTGGAAAACGGTGGTAAATTAACATCTACACAAAGGCGTGACAAATGCGATGGCTACCTTGGTGTCTATTGTAAAAGGAAAAACCCGAGACAAATAGTTCCCTGATCCCTCATATATACGGGATGTTTGAGGCTTATGGATGTAATATTCAGTGCACTAAACTTTAATTTCAGATTCTGTATTAGAATCCCAAACTGGTTTGTGTTAGAAGGGACCTTAAAGATCATCCAATCCCAAGCCCCTGCCATGGACAGGGACTCTTTCAGCTGCACTTTGCATTCTGCATATTTCTCTTATTAGTACTGTCTGACTTCTTTCAGTTTAGCCCCCTGGAACATGTTGGGTGATGGATGAACTTGGAAAACACAGATATTTTGTTTCTGGCATCTGAACTGGTCCTTATAAGTTGGCTCCACATGCAAATCATTAACCCCTGCAAGGCTTCAGCTGCTTTTGTTTGACACCAACTCTACTGCCTTCACACACAAGTATGAAGCACCTTAAATAAGCTGTGCACCACAGTGGAAAAATGCTGGGATATGCTGGTTTTTAAGCATATGTAATTTATCTCCAGCTTAAGGCCTGTAAATGGTATTAATAAGAAGGGGGTTTACTTTGCTCCCAGGTGGTTATATCCACGCTGAGTTGCTGTAGGAATATACCCAGGATATTGTGGGTGAAGTAAGAAACTCCTCTTTACTAAGATTAATTTCATGAGACTGAATCCAACAGGCTCTTTAGTCAGTTTGGGAGGCAGAGATAAAAAGAAAGGAAGAAAACATTAAATAAGAAAATCTTTAAGACTTTCTTGAGGTCTGTATATCTTGGAACAGGTCAATTGTTCAGTTTTTTGCATGTGTATTCTAAAATTCTTCAGAAATTATCTCATCTTTGACTGGCAAATTTTACCAAGACCCCATATCACAGAAAGATAAGTTAGAAGAGGGTGGAATACACAGAAAGTTCTCAGTAAGAAGAATGTGTGGAATGGAAAACTGAGTATAATGAATGCTACATTAATAATACCAAGTGTAACAAAACTGTGCAGAGGAGTCCTTTTATTGCTGCTTTTTGTTGTGGTGGTGTGGTGTTTTCTCACAAAGGGCAGAAGATCAGAGCTAGCTGTGGACTGAGGTGAATTAGAAAACAGGAGCAACAATCTTGACACTGGAATTTGGGGCTGAATTTGGCAAAATTTGGTCGAATCTTCAAACCTGTAAAAACCTCTGGTGTTGCCACATCATGAAATAACCAGGTAGATCATTTTGCAGAGAAAGTGCTTGCTGGCTCTTTAGATTCATCACTGTTGTGTTTGTGTGCATGGTATCCAGACCCACTGTATGTTACATATATGCTTCAGTGTTAGCCATGTAGTTGCCCAAACCTGAGTGCTTTTGGAGCAGAGAACAGAAATTCTACAGCAGTTTGCTCAAAGATTAGAGAAACAACTTCATTTTGTCACAAAACCATTTGCCCAGAGTAACTCTGGGGCTGGAATGCAGTGAAGCACTGATTCCAGTCTGTTCAGGATGACTACACTGAGTTGAATGAAAGATGCAGATCAACAGTTTAAAGGCGTGGATGTACAAAAGCAATTTTCCATTGTTGGAGAATCTTAAGGGGGATTTGGACTAGACATTAGGAAATCTTCCCTGTGAGGGTGCTGAGGTGCTAGCATAGGGTGCCCAGAGAAGTTGTGGCTGCCCCATCCCTGGCAGTGTTCAAGGCCAGGTTGGACACAGGGGCTTGGAGCAAGCTGCTCTAGTGGAAGGTGTCCCTGCTCATGGCAGGGGGTTGGAGCTGGATGTGCTTTAAGGTCCCTTCCATCCCAAATCATTCTTTGATTCCTTTTCTACAGACTGAACTTGAAGCTCAGCTCAGTCTCAGCTGTGCCTCAGGGCTGCAGCTGCCCCCTCCATGCCCTGTTGTCTCCCCCTCTGCTTTTTTGCATCCTGTCCTTTCTGTCCCCAGCCCTGCCTAGAAGCTGTCACCACTGCTTTGTCGTGCTTGCATCTTCAGGACTGATTAGCAACACCAGACCTGTGTTTATGTATTAGGTCCTTGCATTCATTTCCTTCTGAATACTTTGACGTACTAGAGAAAGTTCTCTGGTATCACTTGGTTCTCAATGACCTACTTCCTGTTTTAGTTAATCTGGGAGTGGAGTTCTCTACCCAGTGAATAAGAGGAACCACTTTTTCCTTTGAAGCATTCAGATTTAAAGGGCAATTTTGTCTTGACTAATTGCACAACAACTGATTATTCAGGTACACTAATATGAAAGATCTGAATGACAAAGAAGATGGAAAAGTCACTAATATTAGGGTTGAGAAGAGGGAAAAGAAGAAAGGCAAGGGAATTAGATTGTGCTTTAGGCATACAGTGGAGTTGAATTCAATTTGTTCTCTGGAGCTTGCATACCTGTAGTAATTGCAGTAGTGGAAATCAGACCTCTTCCATTTGCCAGCTGAAATAAGATCTCATTTAAGAGCATAGCACAAACACGAGAAGTAAAATGTCAACAAAAGCTCCAGGAGATAAAGGTCAAAGAGTCCTCTCTGCTGTTGTGGTTCCTCCACAGTGAATGTCTTGCTATGCACAACAGACTGAACTTGGTATCAGAGAATGTGGTTTTCTTACATCTTTCTTTTCTCTCATACATTGCAGGATGCCTTTGTAGCCTTCCATGTTGACAAGGCGCTGGTGAGCAAGTACTTGAAGCCACTGCAGATTGGGGAGCTGGCCCCAGATCAACCCAGTATTGAGCCCACTAAAAATGTAAGTCTATTTTGTAAATCAGATCAAAGGTAGATTAAAGGGAAATATTCTGAGGAGAGACCTTGCTCTTCTGTATCAACATAGCTCCTGGAGAAATGGGAGCCAGGTTCTTCACTTTTTGTGCTACTGCTTAGAAACAATGCATGCATATTAGTCTAAATCCACATTATGTGGCTGAAAATGAGATTCCTGAAAATGATTTTAAATTATCACAGCAACTCTACATGAATAATGGAGCCTTGTTTTGCTCTCATGGAAAACACAGCTATCACCTTTTCTTCCCCTTGCTTTGGGGAAGAGCTGACCAAAAATTAAGTAACCCTTTCTAGTTGATAGTAAATGTTCAGCTCCCTTCTGTTGTAGGTATCTGTAGGGAGAGACTGCAGGTAGAGTGTTTTAGCCTTGAATGATGTTTCACAGGCTGTATTGGCATTGCTGGTTTGGACAGCCCTCTTGTAGCTGTCTCAAGGCCATTCCCAGAATAATCATTCACAGAAGCACTGTCAATGGCAATGTGAGAAAACTTCGAGAGAGGCACAGACAACAGAACAAGAATAATCCTGGAGTACAAATATTCCCTGGGCTGTACGGTCCTTGTTGCTTCCCACTATCTAAGACTATTTGTTTTCCCCATTCCTGATAGCCTGTCCTGACTTCTCCTTTGCATAGCCCCACACTGCACACTGAAGATGTAACTCAGACATCAGAAACCCAATTCAGAGCAGTCTGCCTGTCCCAGGATGGCATGGCCACACTTCCTATATAGGTGGGAACCTCATGAACCATCTTACCTTGTCCATGTCCTGCCTATTTCTCAATTCCATAGCCGGCCTGCACCAGGGCCTGTGTGTGCCTTGCTCCTTGGAAACCCAAAGTGATTGGGAAAGCAAGCTGGCAAGCTCCTTTGTGGGTTGGGCTGTATGGAGACAGGAATTAGGCTTGGGAAGCATCTACAGAGCTGGGAAGGACAAAGATGGGTTGATCAGGCATCTTTGCTGTGCTCCTTTCTTCTTCCTTGGTGCTCACCAGCCTGAGGCCAGCTGGGCTGTAAATGTCATTTTCATACAGACATTTAACCCTATTAATCTCAGGAAGGGTAAAGTGAAGACATACATTCATCTATTGGAACTGGTCCAGAAGTGGAATAACTTCATACAGAAGAGCTACCACAAGGTGGCATGCTGTGTTAAGGCACATTCAGTACAGATGATGGAAGAAGCACCAAAGATACAGTCTTCGGAGTCTGGGGTACAGACATTGTGCCCTGAGATGGCTGCCTCTTGCTATTCTGCTCTTTGTAGACACAGAGAATCTTTGTAGGAGAGCAAAGATAAAGCTTACTAATGCGCAAGCCCAGATCCTTTGCCCTTTCTCCCCTCCATTGAAGTAGTGCTATACAGAGAACATGTAACACTGGTGCTTCCCACAGAAAATGCTGGTGAAAGACTTCCGTGAATTGCGTGCTACTGTTGAGAAAATGGGACTTCTGGAGCCAAATCAACTCTTCTTCTTCCTGCTCCTCACTCACATCCTCCTGTTGGATACTGCTGCTTGGCTCATCCTCTTCTACTTTGGAACATCCTTCGTGCCCTTTGTTGGCTCTCTGGTGGTGCTGACCATTTCCCAGGTAAGCAGCTAAGTCCACAGCATATGCACATGGGCTTGACTTGCACCAGCTTTCATACACATAGTATCTTGGCAGTTATCTAGTCTGTTTCCTTACTTGACATAGTTGTTTGCCATGAGAAAACAACCACTATATGACATGTGTATACAGATGATGTAAAGAAGGAATTCTGCATGTGGGGAGCTGTCATTAAACCTAGTCTGAGATTCTTTCAGCAAGATGTATTTGGGGGGAAGCCTTAAGAGTATCAGGATTTCATAGTTCCTTTCCAATTGTGACTTTGGAGCAAAGTCTGAGCAATAGGTCTCAGTATTGCAAAGGAAAGGATGAGTGTAGAACTGTCCTGATCTCAATTCCTTGTTTTCCTCCCCTCCCAATGTTTTCTTTTCCCTCTTCCAGGTCCAGGCTTCATGGTTGCAACATGATTTAGGACATCTTTCAGTATTCAGGGCGACAAAGTGGAACCACTTGCTGCATAAGTTTGTGATGTGCCACTTAATTGTAAGTACCTGATTACTACTACTACTTAGATTTGATGGCTTTCCCATAAAAGTGTGGGTTCTGAAGACTCTGTGGAGGACAGTGAGTTCAGTGTTGAGTAAAGGAGGGGAATGGGAGGAAAGCTGGCTCTGAAAGCATTGTGCTCTTCACTAAAACAGGGGGCATCAGCCAAATGGTGGACTCTTCTGCACTCCCAGCACCATGCCAAACCCAACTGCTTCCGGAAAGACCCTGATATTGATATGCACCCTTTCCTGTTTACTTTGGGGAAGAAGCTGTCTGTGGAGGTCAGTGTGTGTGTGTGTGTGTGCATTCGTGTACCAGGAGATAGGAAGAATACCCTGGTCAATGAAAAGCTATGCTATAAAGATCTAAAATTAAGATGTGATGACAGGCTCTGGAAAGAGATTGCTTTCATCTTGTGTCTACTTTCTTCAGCTTTTGTAAACAATTCACATTAAGTTCCTTTAAAGATTTCTTGAACAACTGGCAAGTAACTGCAAACAAATTACACATGATGGACATAGAATCACAGAATAGCTAGGGTTGGAAAGGACCTTAAGATCATCCAGTTCCAACCCCCCTGCCATGGGCAGGGACACCTCACACTAAACCATATCACCCAAGACTTCATCCAACCTGGTCTTGAGCACTGCCAGGGATGGAGCATTCACAACCTCCCTGGGCAACCCCTTCCAGTGCCTCACCACCATAACAGTAAAGAATTTCTTCCTTATATCCAGTCTAAACCTCTGCTGTTTAAGTTTCAACCCATTACCCCTTGTCCTATCAGTATAGTCCCTAATGAACAGTCCCTCTCCAGCATCCCTGTAGGCCCCCTTCAGATATTGGAAGGCTGACATGCCTCATATTGGGTGGAAAATCCATCAACAAAAAGACTATTAATGGTTCTAGCACCTTAATGATCTGGTAAAACAACTCAGTGGCCTTTACCATCATGAAACTGTCACTCAAATGTACAGAATCAGAGAAGAAAGTAGGGGCAAGGGGGAAAATACATTAGTATTTTTGACTAATAATATAACTTAGCCTTGAAATATCTAATATTTTACAAAATGAAGTATGAATATGGTAAGAACCCAAACCCAAGGAAATTCACCAGTTAAAATTCCCTCTATCCACCACCAAGATACTTTTTTTCATAACTTACTGATCACGCTATCTTTTAATGGATGGAAGGTTCTGGTATAGCTTTTACTGCATCATTCTCTTCCAAGCTAGTAAATAGTTGTATCTTTCACAGCAGTTTCCTTCCTACCACATACCAATATAGGAATTCCTTATGGGTTGTTGTCTCTGTTCTGGCTTGTCATAAATATATTTGGAACTACTTTTTGGCAATCACTTATTTTCCTTTTCTGGAGAAAAATCTGATGCTTGCTTAACAGTTTACCTCTGAAGGACTTTACAAAGCTGTAAGCCTTACATTAATGGAGTGAGGGTTTATGGTAAAGGTGTGTTATGTATGTAAACTAATAGGACAGGTACAAAGAGGGTGACGATAGGCTGTGGAAGTGTGCAAGAAGAGTGCCTGTGGGGAAGAAAGAATGGAACCCAGCAAGTTACCTGTGCAGTTTGCATAGCTTTCACTCCAATTGTTTTGCTGTTTCTTTCCACAGCTTGGGATCAAAAAGAAAAAATACATGCCATACAATCACCAACACAAATACTTCTTCATCAGTGAGTATCTTCATTCTCCTGCAATACAATGAGGGGTACTAATGGGGCTTGTAGGTCTTTTTACCTGTAGGATTTGAGCAGGACTCAAGTGTCCCCATCAAGGATCATAATAATCAATTCCCATCTAATTTTTGGAGGAGTTGGAGGCCTGAATGGATAAAAATCTGAGTAGCCTGGTCTAACCAAAGTATAGCTGCTGCTCTTCTGAGATCCTGAGCTTCTTTCCAGCCTGAATTATCATATGATCCTATACGAGATCATGTTTCTGTGCCCTTCCTGATTGGAAACACATTAATTTGGTTTGAGAATTCATAACCAAATAGCTTTAAGTTTGTTCCAGGGTAGAAAAAGTAGTGAGATAGGCTTACCCCAGGTCACCTTAAAACTGTGGTGCTTTGTAAAGAGAAGTCTGCATCTATTTGGACAAATACAATGAGAAAAACTCTTAACTCAGTAACTAAGGAAGTTACTTGAGAGAGTGAGATGAGGGCTGCAGGGACTGTTGATGTGAGCTGAGTAATGTATGGCTAATGAAAGCAAACATTCACAGTTTCTCCACTGTCAGTGCCCTGATCTCTAGGCTCACCCCTGGCCTCTTCTTCCCATCTTAGTGAAGCTTTTATTCCTTTGGCAAAGCAGCACAGTTTCAACACGGGTCAAGTCAAAGTCACCTCTTGTGACTCTCCAGAATAGCCTGAAGTCTCAGGATACTTGCTTGGAAAGTGGACAGTGTGACTTTGAAACATAAAACCCAGCAGCAATGGGCACTTCCAAGGTGTGATTCATCCAACCTGGTTTTGCCCTTGATCTCTAAAGATGGCAGGAACTCACCCCAATAGTGGCTTTTCCCTCAAGTCACTAAACAGATCTACCAAGGTTAGTTCAGATGTGCATAGCTCAGATGTACAAGTCAGAGATGCCTAGCTAAGGATGGTGATGGTATCCCAGATCTTCCATGGTGGGTCTGAAAGATGTGGTATGACATCGTAATTAGTAGTGTTCATATTTAGATACTAGTCTGTGGGGTTGGCTTGTTTTTAAGTACAAGTGAGATGTCCACTTGGAAGATGGAGTTTGCATTTGAGTTCTCACAACCTAAAATCCATGGGAGGATTTTATACGTACTCCTATTGCTCCTCTGCTTTAAATTACAAATGGGGAGCCAAATAACCTTTGGGAAAATACTCAAAATACTCATTTGTGGCTGTCCCTCAGTTAAAAGCCTAAAATAAAATCTCAGGTTTGTAACCACTATCAGGTTAATGGCAGACCTAGAAATGTTTAGAGATACTGATGTAGCATTCTAGCCAGTATCAGCCAGTTGCTCTCTTGCAAAGTGATTTACTGTGATGCTCAGAAGGATTCTTAAGTTTCTGGGGTCTTGTCCTCCTTATTTCTCAGGATTCTACACACTCCTTTTTGTTTTCACTCTTCCAAAAGAAGCAGTGCTCATAGCCTTTCTCCATGAGGAAACAGAAGGCAATGTACTGGGAGGTGACATGAGCAGTAGCAGGCAGTCCTGCTGAAGAGCAGCAGCTGTCCTCAATCAAGCTTCAGAGAGCTTCTTGTCTTGCCTCCGTTTTACCTCTTGAGGTCAGCAGGCTCCCATATTGCTCACTGATGCCCTGCAGTGATGCATACTGGTGTCATCCAGAAAATTCCATAGCCCTAAAACTTCTTGGGATATTCTCCGTATTGATTAATGGCTGAAGGATCCTTTGCTTCCAGTTTCTCTGTTACTCAGTCCATGACATTACCAGTGATAATGAATTCTCCCTTACAGCTCTGCCTCCACTCCTGTTTCCCACCTACTTCCACTACCACACGTTTTACATTGCATACACAAAAAGGTACTGGGTGGTGAGTATTACTGCTTGTGCAACCAAGAGGGGGTCAGTTGTGGGCCTTCCATCTTTCTTCTGAACATAGAGCTAGCTTCTGCCCAGAGCTCAGCCCATGCTGTATGCCATTCAGTTAAGCCTAACAGGACAGTTTTGTGCAGAGTTTTCAGTGTCTCTGCATACTTTCTGCTACACCATTATATTCCCCAGCTCAAGCATAGGGTCCTGAAAACAAAAGGCTGTTTTAGCTTGTACTGCTTTGCCTCATTTGCAGAACCAGGAAGTGTACTGTCCCCTTTAGTTTGGGAAGCAAATTGGAAGGTCTATAGTGGTAAGGAACAGGAGGATATGGATTTATAGGAACTGTTGTCCTTGATTTGTAAATGGTATGCATATACTTGGCATTATTTCCTATGCAGGCAGCCAGAATTAGTGCTTTGTTCTTCCTTCTCTTGTGTGTGTTACGCATGCAGGAGAACAGCAAACTCCAACCACAATGAGATCATTGTTGGTCTAACACTTAGCTTACTATGGAGTCCTGGGCAATGATTTGAGACAAGTCAAATCATGTTCCTGAATGCATAGTCATAGTCATTTGCTAATATATCAATCTACTTACCAGGTGTAAATCCTCACATTCATCTATATTATAGGAAGCTGTGAAAAAGTACTATCATCTTGTGTTAATTTGGATTGCTTCAGTTCTAGTTTTGCTGATTCAATTCAGCAACAACTTATAAAAGCTAAATGTAGATTATTCTCTTGTACATACAACATGAAGCTTAGAAAAAGATTTAAGCAAATGTAATTTCAATGATTCTCTTGTTGCCTCTGCTTTTGGTAGGACTTGGCCTGGATGATGACTTTCTACATCAGGTTCTTTTTCATTTATGGATCATTACTAGAAATAAAGAGTCTTGTGGCATATTATTTTATATTCAGGTAATCTTTCTTTAGCAGGTTCTTCAGCCTTCCTCTATATATTCTTTCCATCTCTGCCTGCCTGCCTTTCTCTGCCAGTTCAAGTTTTATGTCATCACATTGGCTCTGGAGCAAAGAGACTTCACTGAGTGCTGTTAAATACCTGAAGTAATTCAGTGCTTGGGTGTTGGGTCTGCTGCTGATTAGAGAAAGAGACCATGTAATAGAAACATCTTAGTCTGGGCTTGCAAGTGCTCCAGCAGCATTGGCTTGAATGGACACTAAGCTCTCTCCACTTGGAGCATTTTACTGATTCTAATCAGTGTGGTCCTTGGCTACAGATAAAATAAGATGAATACCAGGCTCCGTCAGTTTTATAACAAACTATATTAAATAATCATGGGTTTCATAAGGAAGTATGAAACTTCCAGGTTTTGGAAGTTCTTCCAGGTGCTGGATTAGCAAGGCTGATGTTCAGCTATGTGTTTGTAAGTCTGGTTGCGGTGTTATTTCAGTGGCTTGCTTACCTGTTACTGAATTCTGGCCTCTTGTCTGCACAGGATGATGGAGAGCAGCTGGTTTGTCTGGGTTTCACAGATGAACCACATCCCTATGGATATTTACTATGACAAGAATTTGGACTGGATGTCTACTCAGGTAAAATATTTTTCATTCTTAAGAGTTGTGACCATACAGGTACAAATTCTAACCACAGAACAAGCAAGTTCTCTACTGCACTAAGGGTGAAAACCTATTAGGAAGTGGGAAGTAAAGGTTAATGGTATAATAGTATTCAGCTATGGTAACAGTAAATAGGATAGCAATGAGATGGTCATAGGCAATTTAAAATCAAAGCTAGGTCCCAGCGCTATTAAGGTGTCCCTGCCCATGGCAGGGGGAATGAAGCCAGGTGACCTTTAAGGTCCCTTCTAACCCAAACCATTCTATGATTCCATCCCCTAAATATACCCATCTTCTCACTTATTGCATCATTCTGTCTTAGACCTTTTCCCCTTACATGGAGATGGAAGTTTGTATCCTGCTCTTGCAGAGCAATTACACTAGTAGAATGGCAGTGTGGTGTCCCCTCTTTGCAGAGACTTACTGGAGGCCAGCAGAGCAGTCTGACCACACAGAAGTACTCTGCCATCTCTGTTTTTCCTGCAGACAGATTTGAGAAGAGCCAGGAGGAACTTCTGACTGTTCACATGCACTCACAGGAGCACAGAGCCAACTCCTACTTTTACTAGGGTCCATGTTAGTCTGTCTATGTACATCTGCTGGTCCACAAAGCTGAAGGAGGATTATGAGCCCTGGCTTGATGTAATTCAGCTTAGGCTGAAAGAAAACAACAGAACAGAGTAGCACAGCATATTGTGCTCTTTAGAAAAAGGCTGCAGTCACCAATCTGTGCTGACTTGCTTTCCTTTCCTCTTTGCTAGCTCCAGGCCACATGCAATGTTGAGCAGTCCCTATTCAATGACTGGTTTACTGGGCATCTTAACTTCCAGATCGAACATCAGTGAGTACGCACCACAAGAGAGAATATTCTTCCCTCTTTAACAATGTGGTTTTCTTTTCCCTGTTCTTCTTTGCTCTGAATTCTACAATGAGTTCTGGGGCATCAATGAGTTTGTCTTTTAAAAGGCTGAAAACCCTAAACAGAATCACAATGCAATTCAAAACCTTCACTAGACCTCACTCGGGAGGTGAGAATGCCAAGTGAAAACTGAACATGGGCAGGACCTATGAAATCATACAGATAGCAACACAATCTATCCAGAGTAGTAGCTTGTAAGCATTAGTGAAAATGTACATGCTAAAGCACTGATTATAGTCTGACATTGTAATTTAAGCCTACCTGTACTAACTACTTACGCTATTACTCTAGAGACTGAGATACACAGGTGAAGAGTGGGCTTGAGAATTTGTCTGTCTCCTCTTCACAGCCTGTTTCCCACAATGCCAAGACACAACTACTGGAAGGTGGCTCCTCTGGTGAAGTCCTTGTGTGCCAAACATGGCATCGAGTACCAATGCAAGCCATTGCTCACAGCTTTTGCAGACATTATCCAGTAAGTACAACACACTGGCCAAAGAATTGCAGAAGGATGTAGGAGAGATTGGAATACTGAGAACAAGAATTGTCTTGTTCTCTCACAAATCAACACACACAAACCCTCATTTCCCCTATCTCCACCAACGTTCTCCTAAGTAACTGCATAATGTAGCTTCCTGTGCTTTCTCTTTCCCTCTCTCAGCTCTCTGAAGAGCTCAGGAGATCTCTGGCTTGATGCCTACCTACACAAATAAGAAGATGAGGCTTGATGGTACCGTTCACAGCCTGCCATTTCTTTCCATTCCCAGCAAGCTGAGGACCAGGGACTAGAAGGGACTCTATGGCAGAAAAAAATGGATAAGAACTGAAGGATATGATTCCAATAGATATAAAGTTACTTGAATTTTGCTTCTGATTTTGCCTGGTGTTTTGATTCAGATATGTTAAGAGTGCCTTTTAGATGTTTCTGGGTGATGCCTGGACAAACCCAAAGCACTGAGAAAGCCATGGTGCACATCATAGGGACCTCATACACCACTGCAGGTCAATTAGCTCTAGTATTGAGATAAGGATTAAAGTAACAGCTAAATTTAGGGTAAGGTTTCAGAGTTAGTGGGAGGCATTGGCTAAGCCAGAATCCAGGTCCAAAGCAGGTGCACACTGACTAGGGCTCCCACATATAAGTGGTCAGGAAGGTATAAAACATTAGCTTACCCAAAGAGCTTTTGAAGCAGATCCAACAGCAGCTGGACTGCTGAGGCTTTCGTGCTTCCTGGTGTGATACAGGGAATACCCACACTGTGATGGAGGAGGAAGGATGAGCACTCTCACTGCCAGCTAGGGAGCTTTTTGTTCATAGGTGTATGAATTATGGCTTGTAAGTTATGAAATCTTATGTGTCATGAATAAGTGGATTCACATGATAGAGCAGTCCAGGCAACAGGGGACTGATCCCTTGTTTGCCATGGGGTTTTGTGATGTTTCTTAATGAGCTCATGAAATAAAGTTTAAATCACAGAGCACATTGTCCTGTAACTCTGACAGATCCAAATGGACCATAACACAGGGGAGTTGACCCTGACCCAAAATACAATAGGTCTGAACACAAACCCTAATGGTCCTAACCCTCAACCTGATCCTAATAGGCCCTAACACTAAGCTAACCCTAACTGTAATGGCCCTAACCATAATCCTGACTCTTAGGCCCTGACCTAATAGTAACTCAAACCCAAATAGGCCCCAACTACAACACTGACAATAAACTCCCCTTCCTTAGTGGCTGTAACCCAAACACCAATAGGTCCTAAACCTTACTTTAACCCTAGCTTTGATGTCCCTAACCCTAAACATAATGCTAACAGAGTGTATCACTAAGCATAACTCTAATCCTAATGACCCTAACCTAACCCCAACCCTAACAATTATAGGCACTAACTCTAAGATCAATACTAATAGGCCCTTACCCCAACCGTAATAGACCCTAACCTAAACCTAACGGCTCTAGCACTAAACCTAATCCATTGAAACAGATTTGAGATTTTTTTTAACCAAATATAGTAAAACACAATTTTTACTTCCTGTTCCTTGATACATAGGAAGGAGTTTATATTACAACTACTGGAGCTCATTCCTGGTGTACAGTTACAAAAAGTCACGTCACGTTCCTAAGCATCCTGGAAAGTCTTAGAGGACAGTAAGCTTCCTTGCTTCCTGGTGAGGTCTACAGCTCTTAAAATGAACCTGAGAGTTAGGATTACAAATACAATCAGGTGAGAAAGGTGGGACAAGAAAGCAGCAAAAAGGGTAAAGCTGGATAGTTGCTTTAACAAGCCTGGCTTGCAGGAGCAGCCATGTGAACTCACCATGATGCAAAGCTGCTTAACCCAGACTACATCCTGGCTACCTTTTGAATCAGCATCACACAAGGCTGAGTGCTGGCTACGTATATATATTTGGACTCAAGCGAGGCCATATAATGTACGGGAACAAAAGTACAGGATCCAGAATCAAGGTTTTAAGTGAGACATGAACTTACGAGTGTCAAAGCTTACTAAGACAAGGCTTATTAAGCTCAGGCTTATTAGGGCAGACTTTGAGAGTTGAAGAGTAAACTGAATTATGAGTGGACTCAGATTTTGGCTCTCCCAGGCAGAAGGTAAGTCAGAGAAAGAGGCTAACCTGGGTACTTTGAATCATCCTTGAGAGGAGGCAGTATCTTTCCATCATATAGTAAGAGAGTGTGTTCTGATCCAAAGTGAGTATTGATTCGGAGAAATCCAGTTTCAGTATCATGGGGAATGTATACTCAGACCCTGAAAGAGAAGACTGACTTTGGGAAAGGGGACTTAGGGAACACAAAAATCCATTTGAGCATCAGCAATTAAGACCACTTTCTTACAATAATGGAAGTGATGAGGTTAATAAATAGAAATCTCACATGGTAAAAAACAAAATACGAGAAAGCCTCTGATTAGATAGTGAATGGACTTTGTATTGTTTGTGCAAGAATTGAATTACACGTGTCATGCTCAGCACCAACTTTTACTTAAAACCTTTAACCCAGTACAGTGAGCCAGAACATGTAAAAGATTTATTATTAAACCATTTTCTGCTTGGAAAACATGCAATGCTGCTTAGAGGCTAACAGCACAAAGTACAATTCCCAAACCAGAAGAGTAAAAGAAACAATTCCTGAAAATTTTGTGGGAACAAAGAAGGAATCAAAATGCTATCAGTTATTAAAAAAACATTTCCACTATTTTAAAAAGCCTTTTAGAATTACCTTGAGTAGTTGAAAATCATTTTTGTGGGTAGATAGGAAGTTGGATTTTGAACCAGCATCTGATTTTTGGACCTTTAGCATCATTTGGTTTCTCGCGCTATCTCAAGTCAAAATGCACCTAAAAAACAAAAAAGCTGCAAATGTTTTCATTAACTCTGGCCCAAGAGTGTGCAAATGAGGAAAATAGTGCAAAAAGGTTGAGCTAGATTGAGACAAAGAACTGTGAATAAATGCAAAATAAAGCCTAAGCAATATGGATCAACACCAGAGCAACTAGATGTTGTCAGATTTTCTCCACGTATCTTCAACCAATCTTATCAGCATGGTTTACATGAAAGGCTGCCTGTATTACCTCAGGATGATATTTAATAGCTTGGTGAGATTTTACAAGGAAGATATCACTGAGAGAACCAAGGATGGAAACATATACAAATACATTACACAACACAATAGAAAAGCACAAAACCAAAATGACTCATACAGAGGTTATGGTACATGAGAACAGAGTGGCAGTAATATTAGCAGCACCACCACTGAAGTATCTTCTTTAAATGTGAAGAAGATGGAAATAATATATCAACCAAATATTCTAAAATTTAGCCTTTATTCCTGCAACTCTGAAATGTAAATTCCATTAATTCCAATGAGTGTATCTTGAAATCCAAGGTCCAGGACAGGCAGTTTTAACCAGGAATAATATTGAGAGTTTGAATGAAAAATAAAGCACTTTTTCCAGTAAGATCTCTCTGGAAAAGGGTGTTTTAAGAAATCTTGGTGCACTTGAAAGATTTCATTCTATATATGGCACCTCAAATTAATAACAAGATATTAAGTAGATTAACATGATAACTAGATATTAAGTAAATTAAGCACAATCATAGTCTTCTGTGTTATAAAGCTGAATGGTACATAATAGTTAGGGTTGGAAAGGACCTTAAGATCATCCAGTTCCAACCCCCTGCCATGGGCAGGGACACCTCACATTAAACCATGTCACCCAAGGCTCTGTCCAGCCTGGCCTTGAGCACTGCCAGGGATGGAGCATTCACAACTTCCCTGGGCAACCCATTCCAGTGCCTCAGCACCCTTACAGTACAGAACTTCTTCCTCATATCCAATCCAAACTTCCCCTTTTTAAGTTTGAACTCGTTACCCCTTGTTCTATCACTACAGTCCCTAATGAACAGTCCATCCCCAGTATCCCTACAGGCCCCCTTCAGATACTGGAAGGCTGCTATGAGGTCTCCACACAGCCTTCTCTTCTCCAGGCTGAACAGCCCAAATAAGCTTTAAACAACTGCTGTATCTATTAAAATGCTGACAGATCTTAGCCAAACTTTTTATAGTATAATCATTGTTTATTTCATGGAAGTGCTGAAAGCATTCCTCATCCTGCAGTCTTAACAAACTTGTACATATGCACCTATCAGAGGCAGAATTTCACTAAAACACTTATAACTTGTTTGTTTTAAATCTAAAGAAAGCACTGCATTTAGGAAAAACAATGAGTGTGCAAAGCACCTTGGTCTCTGCACACATGCAATGAGCAGGGAAAAATGAGGAGTGATTTCTTCATTCTTGCTTTTCCAACTTCCCTCCAAAGTTTAGGCATTATGCAGACCCTGAAGACAATAAGAGAACTATGATTAGGCAGAGCTCCATGCTTTTATCTCCTTTGTATGTGCCAGTTTTGATTTCCTCCCCTCACCCCAAGCTACACAAAAGGTAACAGCAGGCTTATTGCCTTATTTAACTGGGTTTAACAAAAAGATTAGAAGAAAAACATGCAAGTGAGGCAAAACATGTTAGACTTCTGTTAAAGATTACACCTTTAAGCAGAGCAAGTATTGTGTAAAGCAGCACTTGTTTGGCCAGCTTCCTTGCCAGGGTTTAGGCTCCTTCCACTTGAGCAGAGGCAGCTGGAACAGGTCATGCAGACCTTTGCTCAGGCAGGGGGTCAGCCATGCACCATTTGGGCAGACATTGGCTAAAACAGGGAACAAAAGATGGGGTTTGGTCAAACAGGTAATTTACTTTGCATCATCTCCTTTGATCTATTATTTCATGACAATGCTAATGTGAAGAAACAACATGTTTCATGGAGTTGTTTTCTAAAAGCGAGGAGGAACCAGAAGAAGGCTGGATGGGATCAACCAGGGTGAAGTAACTGCAGAGAACTGAATAAGGCAAGCTGAAGGGAAGGCAAGAGATGGGGGTTTGGCTTCAGACTTCACAGTGGTCTCTGTCTCCTGGACACCCTAACAATCTTACAGATCACCACAACATAGAAAAGGAGATGCCAATTTCCACAAGAACTCAGTTACCTGCTTCTTCACACACTTCCAGTGGCAACCACAGCAGCATCTGAGAGTGAAAGCCAGGTTTTAAGCTGAAGACTCCCCTACCTAATATCCCCAGGGAAGGCTGTCTTAAGGATTTTGTATTTTCATTCTGTCTGGGGGGTGTTGCAACTGCAGCTTAATCTGTAAACAGCAGCTCCCATTATCCTTATTCCTCAAGAATTCTTACAACATCTATGCACAAGGTCAATGCGAGATTCCTGAGAGTTAAGTGAGGAAAATAGGAAAGAGATTATCCTTCCCCAGCTATTTATTTGTAGAAGAGTGTATCCACTTGTGCGTCAGTGTTGTTGCTGTCGATCCTAAATCAATAATCACTGTGAAACAAGGGTTTACTGCACTGAAGGGGGGGGGGGAGGAGGGGGGGGTTGGGTGTGTATGCAATCAATAGAAAAGTAACAAAGATCCCAATATTGATCCAAGTTTTAAAATGGTGAAATCAGAGCCATGAGCAAAGAAGAAAACACTGAAGTTGACAGAAAATCTATATCAAACATTTGTGATTTATCACATGCTACAACACAGGAAATTAAGTTTTCCTTCTGACTTGTTCCATTAGAGCTTTACAATATTTGAGTTGAACTTTGATTACAGCAACCGAGCTGTAATCAAAATGCCTTTTATAGCCTTGTAATGATTTGAATGAGGTGGATTAAGATAAAGGTGAGCATTTCTGAGGCTTTCAAAAACCTATGAAGACACTGCATGTTCTTCTGAAAATAAATGCAAAGTAACTGGTGCCTAATGTTTTTTTTCAAGGTAAAGAATCATAGAGCAATGGTGACACATTGCAAAGAGCAATGCATTGTCATTTAATGTAACAGGCTGCAAAACTGAGGATGAAAAATGTCACAATATATAACAGTACAAAACCTGGCTGCTTTGGTAAGCAGTATGCAAAGATATTTCATTATTACCATTAAAACAAATACAACTATCAGTTTACCAAGCTTCAGTGCGTGACCTGAAAACAAATTGCAGTACAGCTCCTGAGGGCCTGTTTACTCTCAGACTGCACTGCAGTGAGATTTCCAAATGCTCTGGGGTTAAAGCTTGACTTTGGGTGCAACCTCACCATGACAAAGTTCAAGTTTTTAATCACACAACCAAATCATATGGCTCTCTCCAGGCTGTAAAAGCATCACTGTTACCAGTGAACTGACTATCAAGCTACTTCACTTGTTAGTGTTATACCTCTGCTTTTGTCATTTAGCCTCGATTAGCTTTCCTAGAGCGCAGAAACATGCAAACATTGACAATCTTGTGCAAACCTGGGGCTTTTTCAAGAATCTTCTTCAGTCTAAATGATCCATCCCCCCAACATCATCCTGAACTAGAAGAGGACCTCAGAACATGACACATGAGAGAAGTTTTCAAAGGAAAAGTATATTGATACTTTCTTAAAGCAACAGAAGAGAAAGGGAGTGGGACAGATGCTTTGCAGGTGCCTTAAACAGCTTTGTGAGATGATGGTACAGCACAGATGGCATAGGTCTTTAGTTCTTAGTCTGGATTCAAGAGCTAAGTGAGAATCTAGCAATTGCTGACAGTGAAAACACACATCTGGCATAACTGCCTTAATTTCATTTACAATCACCCAAACAGAGCCTTAGTGATTTTCCTAGTTCTGTCCAAAATAGCTTTATGCAACTCAAGTTACACCCTCAGTGTTAACCGAGTCAAGGCTATGCTCAAGTCCAACTTTGCATGTCATGACCACACAACTGTGAACCCAAACGACAGTTCAGATAAAGTCCTGCAATATTGCCTAGGAGGAAAGATCAAACTTTACCATTCACTGCATATCTTCATGTAACTAACCATCAGTGAGAGATAGGAACATGCAACTTACCACCTCTGCAGTAGTGGTTTGAAGCCCCAAACCCCACAGCAAACTCAATTAACATTTAACTTGCAGATAAAAATGAAACTGTTTAAAACAAAGGATTAAGAAGCCTCAACTAAAGATATGTGGGTTCTCAGGCTTAAGATAGGCTTAACAGACCACAACCACCTCCTCCTGTGCTATTAGGTGAGGAAAGAACTCTTGCTTTCCTGTAATTTTGTGGGAATATGGTGACTCAAATACTTAGCTGAAAAATCACATATCAGATCTCCAAATGATAGCTTTCACCAGGTAATTAACTGGGTTTGAGACAGAAATTCAGAGCTTACCTTTACCAACATGCTTAAAATAGTAACTATCTGATCCAAATCTATCTCACCCTTGTTTTGCTGAAGAACATTTAGCAATCCCATACATTCATCACCTGGCACAGCCCACTTCAACAAACATCCATTTAGATTCTGGAATCTGCTCATGTGTTTTTGGCTATTCCAGTCAAAGTCTTTTGGAAAAGGGAAAACAAACCTAGGAATAAAAAGGAGTAGCCTATGAGAAGGAAAGGTATTCCTGGAGGAACTATAATTTCCAAACCATAAACTCATTCCCAGTAAATTCATTCCCAATTCCACTGTTACAGATGTGCATCTAAATAGGAAGATGTTAAGCAATTCTCCTTCACATGCAACTGGAAATTGTATTGCAGCAACCTATCAAAGGAACATTTGATTTTACTTGAACAAAACACAAAGTCAAAACACAAATGAGGTTGTGTTATGTCATATAAGCAGTCTTTTTATTCTCACAGTAAGTAGCTGTAAATGGATTTATCATCTTGTTTATTTGAAGAAAGAGCATTATTGTCCTTCCAGTGTGGCCTAACCCTCTCAAGTGCCCTTTGAAAAGGCTGAGTTTTACTGTATAATACTTGTCACGGGCAGTTTAGCAGCACAGAACATAGGTCAGTCTTTTAAACACAACTACACAAACTCGGAGGTTTCAAAACAAAGGCAGCTGCAGAAGGTACATAAGACCCACCCCATCCATTCTGTCTTCTCAGCATTACTGCACAAGATGTTTCCTGTCTCTTCCTCATATTCCCTAGTGCTTGATTTTCTTTTCCAACTTGACATCATTCAGATTTTAGCCTAACCTGTACTCTAAACTGGTATAAATTACAGTGAAATTTATTAGTAATAATCATTTATGGGCATGGTCAGATAAAGGCCACCTGGACAAAGTTTATAAATAGCTGCCCATGTTCAACACTCTACTAAAACCTCCACATGTCCATGTCACAGTGTCCTCTCCACCATGGGGTCAGTAAGTGTACTTATCACTGCTTTGTAAAGGTTACCTTAAAATGAGCACGTGTCCTTACCTATGAAAGACGCAGGAATATAGGAACAAAGTAACTGCAGTAAGAAAAGCAGAACTGAACAGAATTGGTAGAATAAATCTCCATACTGACAGCTTTTGCAAGGTAGCTTTGAGACCCTTCAATTCCACATACTCAAACTATTAAGAACTGTCCTCCACTAAAGTTTTAGTGAACTGCAATGAAAAACTTACATATACTTATGACAATTCTGTACACTACCAGCAAAGCTTTTAAATCAAATGTAACAAATGCCTTTTCAGTAAATAGAGGCTTAAGTAAAGCATCATCAATAAAACCCACAGTAAAGCAGGAGAGCAATTTTTCCCCTTTAATACGGTACATGCAATTGTAGATGCTGCTGTATCACAGATGTGAGCAGCACTCCCTTGTCTGAAGGTTTAAGAAATTAAACAGAAGATTCCCAGCAAGTAATTTCACATGTCAGAGCTGAGCAGAATTCAGTGCTTGGCCTCTAGATACGAATTCCAAGCATCAGCCTTGAGTCCAACACCTTAGCTGGCAGTCAGGGCCTGTGCAGACCAAATAACTAAGTTTTGAAACCAATACCAACTACCTGAGACTTCAACAGCTTCTGCACAACCTGCAAATAAAGAGATGAAAGCATCAACTTTCTACATTAAACTCTTTGAAAACATCAATGCAGAAAACAGGAAGCATGTTGCCAAGAAACTTTCAAGTTCAGTTTTATTTCAGAAATAAATGAGGAAGACAATGCAATCCATTTAGCAGACAGAACCAAAATTAGATTCAGCTTTGCTCATTCTCTCACAAATCTCATTAGGATTCTGTGTTTCAGCAAGAACTATTCCCACCCATTCATGTGGCTCTTTCAATTCCCAACTGCCTGATCAGGTAAAAATCCAGTTGATCCCAGAACAGAGTATGCTATTAGTTCATATTATTTGACTGCATCTATATCACAGCTAATTTTTCACAATAGGTTAGTAGATAAATGAGTTGGAGAAGTAGCAAGATTTCTACAATTTAAAGTAACAGCACTTCAGTATCTATATCTGCCATCACTTCTTGGAATGCCAAATTAGGAAGGACTCCTATTCAAAACACAACTCAACACACACCCTGAAGTGTACTGCATAGTGAAAAAAAACCTGCCATGACTTTAAATTCATATTTGCTTAAGAGCTGGTAGCTGGACTCTGAAATCTTTTGTATCATCATTCATGCTTTCTCCAATCCAAATGCTAATGAAACAGTATCAGCAGGCCAACGAGGAAAGCAAGTATTTCAAATGAGGGGTACTGATGCACAAGGATCTGGCCTAATTATGTATACACCGATCTTCCTCTTTGACAAGGTTAAGAGGAAGAAGGAAGAGGCAGGGTCCTTATTATAACTAGTCAGGCTTTCAGAAGCATGGTGAATTGCCTGATCCTACTGTGTACACTTCTGAAACACTTCGTCCTAACAGACCAACTTCAATGTGCAACAGGTATGACATTCTTTCATCCAAAGCTCCAATAGTCAGCTTGGACACTGATTCCCTCACAACTGGCTAACACTTCCCGAAAAATTCTCCAAAGAAAATAAAATACTAGGTGAGATTTTGACCCTTATAAATCAATGGTTTAAGCCTTGATTTTGTTGTATGCTTGTACAGTAAAAGCACTCAGATGCTGACAATGCACTTTCTTAGGCAACCATGACTCAGATTCAACTAAGGCAGTGGCCAGAAATTCCATCATTATCATTTAATTACTGCTCTAAGTTCTCAAAAATAAACACTTTCATTTTGTGACAGTTAGTCAGACCTGATTGAAGATCATACTCCGAAACTGAACACAAGAAATATTACCAAGCTAAACTCCTTTGGCTGTAAGCAATAATAATATGGAATGCTTTTCAATCCAAATTGCACTAAAATCTGTTGCACTGATTAACTAAATTGCAAATACTAGGCAACATAATATGCTTAAAATCAGGCCTTATACATATATCTAGGTATAGATACCCACACTCAGACAAACATGCCACTTCAATTAAATTTTAACTCTGAGAACTAGCTCTGACTTGATCAATAGGTAGCAACAGCTGATGACAGCAGTAACATAACAGAATTTCAGGAACCACTGAGAAGAGTTTTGAAAGTGCCTGATCTTAAATTTGGCCAAGATAAAAATATTCAAGCATTTGGAGGTTAATTTCTCAGATACTTGGAGCATTAATATTTTTCTATTTAAATTCTGGCAATTAGAAAGAATAATTCCCACTCACCCAAAGAACTGTGAGATACAATCAATTTTGTTGAGAAGTGTATGTAGTAAGAAAATCCTTCCCTATCTCTAAGGTCAGTTATATCCCAACCTAGCATTAGTAAGCAAAGGTTATCTTAAAATATATATCAGGAATACAATTTACCTACATTCAGAATAAGCTTTGTCATTAGTTTCATTTTGATCATGAGGAATGAGATGCAACTAATGTTTTAGTCAAATTATTGCATATTATTTTACTTCTGAAAGGCCAAAAATGAAATTCAAAAGGAAGCACCTACAAATGCATACAAGTATTTTATTAGACATATTGTGCAACAGCAACTTTTCAATATTAAGAAGTTTATCCATACGGATAATCACAGTTTCATTACAGAAGTTCTATTGTGTGACTGAGCCAGGCAAAGTTTTACAGTAAAAAAGAGACCATATTTTCATTAAACTTATGTTTGCTTCTACAAATGAAGAAGATTTTTAATCATGAGTTTCCTTAAAAACACCATATGTTGTTAACAAGCAGTAAAGCACTAGTGTTGAAAAGGCACTAGGTTGTTGGCTTCTGTTACCTAGTTTCCAATACAGATACAGGCACTTGAAAGCTTAAGAAATTGAGCCTGTAAAACAATTCTGTATTTGTGCAGAAGTTGCTACATTCATTAATCTCTTCCACAGGTTGTCCTGCAGTTGTTAGGACGCAAAACTGATAGAGTGGATCTCTGCAGCACACTTTACAAGTTGGATCTCTCTTTGGCAGACATACGAGATGTGGACTGTGTGTATGTCCTGATTACATCCTAAAAACAATACAAAAGAAATATTCAGAGCAGGTGCCATTAAAAGTTATTAGGGGAACTTCAGAAAAAAGTGAGTACTTGAAGCAGCAATGTTGTTATTCTGCTTAGCAAGCAGAGGCTAGGAAAGGCTTGTGGAAATGTTTCATTACCATTACAAAGAGTGTGTAATCAGTTGGTCTGTCTGTAGAATCAACCTGAACACATTGCATAGCACATAGTCATCTTCCAGAAACCTCACAAAAACCCAACTAAAACAAAGTAATCGCACATCACTGGTTAATCAACATTTAATTAAATGTAATTAGAGTGATGCTTCCTCAGTCTGCGATTCTACACACATTGACTTCTGCCATTTAAACCAAATTGGAATCAAGACTTACTTCTCACTTTGCTGGATTTACAAAAGAAGCTAAGCCAATCCACAGTCACTCAAAATTCAACTACAGAAATCATTAGCATACCTTCTTCCCACTGTCAGCATTGTACTTGTCCAGCAAAGCCTGAATACGAGCACCATAGTCAGGATGAACATCAGTGAAGTTTTTCACCTGAACAGGGAGACAGAACAGAAGAAGCAACAAGAATTTTTTCCTCCACTCTAAATGTATCCCTTAACACATTTTCTGCTCTGTGCTCTAGAAGCAATAAATATCATAAGGAAGGGGATGAAAACTCTTTTCTAAAGAATTTAATCCTGACCAGCCAGAAAGGAACTATGAAGATCTACAAACACCATTTCTATTACCTTTGCACAGAGCTTTTTCCTAATTTGGACAAAGTTCCACTGGGAAGGATAAAGATCCAGTTCCTCCTTAGCCCTCCCTGCCTTATCCTTTAGAGCAAAACATTACACTGGCAGTCACCCTATTTTTGAAACACAATGACATCCTTGATGTTCAACATCAATCCCATTTTTCCTATCAGGGAAAACTTACTTTAACATGTTATACATTATTTATACCTATGTGCCTATTTACACAAGTGTTCTGTATTGACAATCTCTGTGCAAGAAAAATCCAGAAGAATGAAGAATTCCTGATCTTCCTTTCCATATGGATACTGCCAAAGCTACTAGACTGCAAGAAAACCTGGAATAAAAAGCAAAGGCTAAAACCCAAATAGGCCACTTACAGCTCTCTTCTGAATGAAGAGTTGTGCATCCTTAAGATGATCAGCAATGTTTTTGCACAGCCTTTGGCGTTCATCCTCTTTCAGCACTTTGGTATAGAAGTCTCGCACCTTAGGATTGTAAACAAAGTTTTATTTTGCAATTCCCAAAACCATGGTGATCAGGCACTGGAACGTGCTTTCCCAGGAAACTCATGGAATCGCTCTCCTTGGAAGCATTCAGAAACTATGTAGATGAAGCCCTCAGTGGTATGCTTTAGTGGTTGCCTTGGCAGTCCTAAAGTAATGGTCTGACCCAATGATCTTTTCCAACCCAGTTGATTCTATAACACTTATTCTGCCTGTCAATAATACTTATTAGACTTTTAAGATTCATTACTACTGAAAAAGAATAGTTTTCACTTACTAGTCATGCAATAATTACAATACTCAAAACTCAAAAGGCAACCGATATGTGGTGGGGTTTTGTTTCTTTTGTTTTGGCAAATCTACTAACAGCTCCTTCCATTACTAGCTTGAAATAACTGTTGCTTACTGAATTAATGGAAACAAATATTGCTGGTGTGCTCCAATTCAGGAACTGACTATCATTACATGTATACTCTAGTTTGCATATCTGCAGACACTAATCTCAAGATGACAGGCACAAACTCTAGATATTGGTGCCCAGAATAAGGATGGCAAAGGTCTGTGATTTCACTAATGATCCTGCCAGCAAAAAAATAATCAGTTATCAAATTAAACTGTATTGAGATCTTCCAAGCTCTCTCAGGTTAGCCTAGATGCTTCAGAGAGGAGCCACAAATGAATGATTCTTATTACTGTTCTCTAAACCCATCCTATAAACTCATCTTATGTGAAATAGGCAATATAAATCCTTTTCATACTTCATACCTGAGTCACATTATCTTCATTGGCACTGTTGAAGCGCTGCACATCTCCTGAAATAGACATGCGGCTCTCCTTCCACACAGGCTGATCTTCTGGACCAGTAAAACTGTTTGGGTAATAGTTTGGGGCACCACCTGAAAACAAAACCCCACAAAACCAAAACAATGAGACACCAGCTCAGATTACTTCATAAGACAGAAAATGTTCTTTGGCTAGAAGAGGCAGAGCTAAAGCTAAATACTCTTGGGTATAAAACAGTCACTATTGGGTAAACACTGACAGAACACAGGCTGCTGAAGAGAGGCAAAGCTGAAGCTTTAGTTTTGCCTTTCACAACCTCTTGGAAATCAGACAGCAAAGCAGTTCAACAAATGGACTGAGTATATGGAAGTAAACTTTTAAATGTAGAAATGCAAAGACATTTAGGCCATCTCTATTATTATTAGAATAGATATTTTTGCCTAGAAGTAGAAACAAAGTAGTAGTAATGAACTTCAGTGAAACCATTTCTCTGACATATTTCTGCATTTTGAATAGTTAATATTGTAGAACTTTTTCTATCAAGTCCCCTGTAACAACCATGTTTCTAGAAGTTTTTAAAGGAATATAAACTAGGGACATTACTGAATTCATTTTACTGCAGGTGCTCTCCTGCAAAACCCCTTTCTGCTGAAGTCTTATTTCTAAGTTTTTATACACATCTTAAGCTTGACTTGGTCTTCACACCTCCAAACAAAGTCTCTTTTCCTGGATTAATAGAAGAGATATACACCCATTCTAAATAAGTATGTAAGGATGACAAACATAGAATCATAGAATAGGTAGGGTTGGAAAGGACCTTAAGATCATCTAGTTCCAACCCCCCTGCCATGGATAGGGACAGCTCACACTAAACCATGTCATCCAAGGCTTTGTCCAACCTGGCCTTGAACACTGCCAGGGATGGAGCATTCACAACCTCCCTGGGCAACCCATTCCAGTACCTCACCACCCTAACAGTAAAGAATTTCTTCCTTATATCCAATCTAAACCTCCCCTGTGTAAGTTTTAATCCTTTACCCCTTGTCCTATCACTACAGCCCCTAATGAATAGTCCCCCACAAGCATCCCTATAGGCCCCCTTCAGATACTGGAAGGATGCTAAACATTGTGCTTTCCAGGAGCCAAAAAGAATTCCCCCCTCCTTTTTACCCATTCTTTACAAAATTGAGTCTCTTTGTAGCAAAAAGAAGTTATATACATCAAAACTGAAAAACAATTAAGAGACTATCAACTGCTTTAAACAAGGCTGAAGTTCTATAAGGAACGTGCATGTGCTTCTTGTATAGTCTCAAAAATGATGAAGATAATGCATTCTACAATCTACACAAGCAAGCTTGTTTTTCACAGCAAAGCTTTGATTCTCAGTTCTTGTACAAGATTGATGAGATATACACTAGGTCCATAAATAAGGGTGATGAAGGCAACACAGCAGCATGTTCAGATACCAAATTTCTTTCAACAAGATCCCTCAAACAGGAGATAATAGGATGAAAGCCAGTATCTTGTCAATTAGCATCATATCAAGAACACAGGAAACAGAGAAATAGAAGTTCACTTTTTGTGCTAAGAAGAATTAATCCAGTTGGCCCTCCTCAAGGATCTATGTGATGATTGGTACTATTCATCACAGTCATAAAGTTACCTGAAAAGGGAGCAAATAAATTGATAGCTTAGCTTCTACAAACTTCAACTCAGTTAAAAATCAAAGCTAGCTTTTTATACTGACACAATGTGTCATGATACCAAAACAGTGGATGAAAAACTGTTTTTCTTAAAACTATTTTATTTGCCATGTAATTCAGATGAAGAACAGAAATGCATGCAACTTTATATACGCACAACTAAGGGTTCTAAGATATGTCATTATATCACAAAACAGATCTTGCATTCATTTGGATAGGTTGAAGTAAATTGCTTTCTGACTGCTGGTGAGCACCGAGTTAAAGAGAGTATTGGGAATGGTATATGGACAAATGCAAGGCACTCTACAGGAAAGGGTATATGGAAGATTTGTATCAACTGTAGGTAAGGCCAACTCGTCTCAGAAAAGATCTGGTAATATAAGTGAAGGTACTAAAAGGTTAACAAAGATTATGAGAGGTAAGGAACAATTTTCACATAAAAGAAAAAACAAGAGTGGAAAGTTCAGGAAGTTACAGTGATGTTTCAGTTGGGGGGAAAAAGTCAAAACTGGATGGTTGAGGAGAAAAAGTAGCATTTCTTACAGCGTAAGTTAGTGATATCAAAAATCCCCCATCTGTTAAACAAGCACCTTAAATCCCTTGTGAGCAGAAAAGAATTCTACAAGTACATGCATAAGATATTTTTGTTAGTACCTTGGTTGTCAGAAACGCACATCGGTCCATCCCTCTGGTAATTGGCCACACGAGTTCTGAAGGGGCAGTTCACAGGAATTTGTAGATAGTTGGGTCCCAGACGGTGTCTATGAGTGTCAGGATACGAAAAGAGACGACCCTAAAACATTTATCAGAAACATTATCTACTACTTGCTGAAAGAGATCACCCAAGCAGTGCATATGCCGATTCAAAGCTCTATATATAAAGTAGTAAAAGGGAGAAGAATATTTTCTTTGCATATATATTCTTGACATACTTCAAATTATGTCCAAAGTGACACTGGGCCACAGACTAACTTTACTGGAATACCACCAAAGAGTAGCAGGCTGAGGTGTGTTTATGCAGCTTGGGTATTTCCTATCAGTTTCAGAAAGCTAAACCTCTTCTGAAGGAGGAAAATGGTTACGCACGTACAGATGTGACTGTAATAGTGCTAAATGTTACTAATAAATAATGTATTATTTTTCTGCTTGTTTTCAACCTTAGATTTAAAAGTTGTTTGCATCTGAAATATGGGACTCCCTTATTTGCTGAACTGAAGCTGAATCACATCTAGTGACATCTGTGCCAAGAAAACAGACTTACTCTGATCATGAAGTCATAGAATAGTTAGAGTTGGAAAGGACCTTAAGATCATCCAGTTCCAACCCCCCTGCTATGGGCAGGGACAACTCACACTAGACCATATCACCCAAGGCTTCATTCAACCTGGTCTTGAACACTGCCAGGGATGGAGCATTCACTACCTCCCTGGGCAACCCGTTCCAGTACCTCACCACCCTAACAGTAAAGAATTTCTTCCTTATATCCAGTCTAAACCTCTGCTGTTTAAGTTTCAACCTGTTACCCCTTGTCCTGTCTGTGGAAGCAAAGAGGCCAACCAGATGAACTGCATGACAGTTCACGAAATTATCCTGTTAAACTGTCAAAATACCTTCTTGTTTCTATGGATATTATTTGAAACAACAATCTAGTTTTAATCTGAAAAAACATAACATGCAAACATTCGGGATTCTGCAGACAGTACAGACTGCAGCCAGCCTTATCACACACTTTGACCTGCAAGCAATGTGAAACTACGTCTAAAGAATAGTCTTACTGATTCTATCACGGATTAGCTATGTCTGTACTTCAGAGCATGTGGAGTCCACCTCTCACACTTGTAAGAGTTTCTAAGTCTAAGATATACTGTAAGAGCATTAATGAATATGCATTGCTCCTTTGGTTTTATCCCATACTTCTTGCCAGACTGACAGATCTCCTCACCAACTTTGCTAGCTGCTTCAGATGCCCTCTTTAATTCTAGATTATCTATCCTTTTAGTTCTTTCCCTTCCCTTTTTTATTCCCATTTTAGGTGAGCACATCAAGTGGTGATTATTAAAAACTATCACCAAAAAAGTAAGTTAAAAATTGCTTTCCATGGGTCGGGTTTACTGCTTCTACACAAACAGGGATAGGAATGCTTTAGAAACAGCAATGTAAATGTAACTCTTCAGGTGAAATCTTACATGCTTTGTAGTTTACCTGCAGCATTTTGTCAGGGCTAGGTTCAATACCAGGTGGCATGTTGCTAGGATCAAATGCCATCTGTTCTACCTCTGCAAAGTAATTGACAGGATTCCTGTTCAAGACAAGCTTTCCCACAGGGATGAGGGGGTAGTCACCATGTGGCCAGATCTGCAAGACATAACAGACATTATAATCAACATTATTACAGTATTATACAGCATAATTACTAGGCAGCTATGCCTGATTTAAGTCTTGATTAAGAAAATATGATACTAAAGAAATTAATTTTTTCCTAAAATTGATAAATGTTTTATTTTAAGAAGTCTTTTGCAATTAACACAAAATACTAATGCAATTTATTTCATCATCCCAGCATAATCTCAGCTGCACTTGACTACTTAAATGGAATACCCAAAGGCACTTGAAAACCAGCCTAGGAATGCAATTTCATAGGTGGAACTTGGTAGCATGATTGTTTTCAGCTACTTCCAAATGCAACCAGCTTAACAAGCCTTTTCTTTCCCATCTTAACTTGTACTTTCAATTTTAAAAGTCTTTAGCCATTTTGGGAGAGGAATATTAGAGGAAAAAAAAGCAATACAAATTGACCTTGGTATTTTCAACATGCCATTCCTTGGAACAGCAATTCAAAGTTGGACAAAATCAGACCAACAATCAGAAACAACATGATTAACACTTAAAAGTAGAGAGCTCAGGGTGTGACTACACGATCAGAGATCACACTCTTGAAGGCCAGTGCAGTTATAATCTACAGGCCTGGAATCAAGCCCTGTCCATATTACACTGAGAAAGAGTAACATCAGATATAACATCAATATAACTTAATTTCCAGAATTTCTGACTCATGATAAACACATAATAAAGAGTACACTTAAACAGAAGGGGGGAATAAAAAGGACAAATTAACTTTATTAAATAGTAATTAGAAGTAAGTAGCATAGTAAATAGAATTAACTATTTAATTTATAAAATACTTATTTATGTTTATATATATTAATATTTAGATTTAAATTATATTTATTAACTGAAGTATAGTAAATAGACTTAAATAGTAAATAGAAGTAAATGTTCTATTTACTCTAGAATAAAAGGGCTAGATGAACTAGCCCTTTGTTTATAGGGCTAGTAAGAAAACAGTGCTACTCCATGGAAACTGCTACTCTTAACAGATAAGCTCAGATCTGGCATTTTGATCTTATAACCTTTCTTAAACTACCTTGAAATAGAATATTCACAACTGTATCACAGATACCTTAGTTAAATCAAAAGGATTAAATGGAAATTTCTCTGCTTCTTCAAATGTCATAACTTGAATGAAGAAAGACCATGACGGATAGTCCCCTTTGGCAATGGCATTGTAAAGATCACGTATTCCATAATCAGGATCAGTAGAAGCCAGCCTTCCTGCTTCTTCAACAGGAAGATTTTTGATGCCCTGATCTGTCTAAAAAAAACAATTAAAAGCAGTAGCACCAGTTACAACATGAAGAAGTACTTCAGACATCATTAATAGGAACAAACTTTAAGAAGTGGATTTGTGCATGTGCACCAAATGATAGCAACAGAGTCTGATGGGATGTTCTTGCACAGCCTCACACCCAAAACATCTAGTTCAGAGCTCAGCATACAAGTAGACAGAGTTCTTCAATAACAAGAGACAGTCCCCCAAATAAGAGTTCTTTAGAGTCTACTAAATACCTATGGTGTCATAGCAGGAAAACTGATGCCCATTATATTTGTTAAAGACATGCAACTGATATAAAATACCCCACAGACTTTTTTGGTTGAGTCTATGCACTAGAAGTCTCTTGTGACTTGTCAAGTTTAACATCTTTAGACAATCTATTTAACCTGTTTTGTGGATTCTGTGATTTATCCAATCTGATGTACACTTCCAATAGATAACTGGAAAATATATATCAATACCTTTGCATGGAATTTGCAGTAAACTGCTCTTCCACTAGCATTCACCAGTTTAAAAGTATGTGATCCATATCCGTTCATATGGCGATAACCATCCGGAATACCACGGTCACTGAACAAGAAAGACACCTAAAGAGAAGAATCAAACAGTATTAATGGACTCACCAGATCAAGGATAAAGTGACCATTCAAGATAGAATTTGTTTCTTGCATTAATCTGCAATTGCTGGAAGCTATCTTAATGTTATGAATTCCCCAAGGAATTTCTAGTTTAAGAGTATTAAATAAGACTGCTTTGGTTTTTCACAAAGAACAATTGTGAATTAAACCTATGTGAGGTTTTATGCCCACATAAAATATTCAGTCAAGTACAAGGCATTAACCCCAAGGCATTAACCTGGTGATAATGTTACAAATTCCCCTGCAGCAGGTAAGCATGAATAACTTCAGTTACAAACATAAGTGATGTTTCTTTGCAGGTTAAAGACAAAAATCTGAAAGTTGAAGCCTTCAACAACTCCAAAGTCTTCAAGCTGTAAAAACACCACCATGCAAACATATTTAAAATGCTGATTTTCTTTAGGCTTGTGATCATAAACAATGCTTGTGGTACTACATCTGTACTGCAAGGCTTCTGTATGTACCCATTTTCTTTAAAATACATACAACTGTATTTTTAATTATATATTAGCTTTTTTGCATAATATCTAGATAAAAATACACATCAGAACAATTAGAATTCACTGTGAATTCTAGTAATTTTTGAGTTTATCTCATGAGCAACACAATACACAGCTTTAAATAAACCAGTATATCATAGCATCACTTTCCCAGTCCTTTACTGTTCTCTAACATTAACAGTTTGTTGTCATCAGTATCTCTGCCGCTTCAGTGATAGAAAACTTAGCAACTTCTCCTTCATCCAAAAATATAAAATATGATTGAAAATGGAAAATCCCACCCATTTCATAGTCATTAAAAGAAGAAAGCCTGGACACATATATTAATAGCCTTAAGCTACTGTTGGCCTTTCACCTTTGTACTGTTCCCAGAAGATTATATAGACTTCTAGATAAAACATGGAAACATGGAAAAAGAGATTGAAAAAAAATATGCAGTCATAACATGATTTTCTTAATTATACAAAAAGAAGCCAAAGGGGAAGCTTACTTGATGCAAAGACTCAGGGCGAAGACTCCAGAAGTCCCACACCATGTCTGGATCCTTCAAATGAGTCTGAGGGTTCCTCTTTTGGCTATGGATGAAGGATGGAAACTAATTTGTCCAGAGAGGAGGAAAGGGAAAAAAAAGAAGTTCTTTAAGACCTCCAAATTACATGGGGTATACTAAGCAACTCCTGCTACAAAACAAGACAGCCAGTTCTTTCATTACACGTAACTGTGAAAGGAACAGCAAACAAAGATGAGACAGAGTTGCTAGATCACTGAAAAAAAAATCTTCTACTGTCATACCTCTCCTGCAATCAAATTCATTGTGTGGTAAACTGAAACATTTACAATTAGATTGAATAGGATGTTCAAAGCTAAAGAATGTTTTCATTTTGTGACTGATAAAAAGAGAGGTAAATCTCTTCCACACAAAGAAAGCCCCTCTACTTATAAAGTGCTGTTAAACATATACTAAAAGACAAAAATAAGTCAGATTTAATAAAAGAACTTGAAAGAAGTTTGTAAAGTGAAAAGTCTTCCCCTCCTGCAATAGCCTCTGAGTGAAAAACCTGTTTACAGAGCAGAACAGCCAGTTTGAACACCAGTAAAACTGGTCAGATCCAAAGTTAAAAAATTAAAACCATGGTAACATACTTATTTACTGGCACTAGCAAACACAGCTAAACGTGTGCTATTTGCACTATGAAATCACATAAGTAACCAAGCATTGGTTCTTAAATCAAGTAGCATCTTTTCAAGTAAAAGCCATTCAGACCATTTAGCACACAACAAAGTTTAAGTGTGTCAAAACAACCAGTTTTGTTTTTCAGTGAAGGAAGAACAAGATATGAATGAACTTTTGGACTCTTTCAAAGTACCTTCCTCTTTTATGCTTACTCACCAGCATTGCGTCCCGAATAAAGAAGATGGGAGTATTATTTCCTACAAGATCCCAGTTACCCTCTTCTGTGTAGAATTTCATTGCAAAGCCTCGAGGGTCCCGAACTGTGTCAGCTGACCCAGATTCTCCAGCTTGAAGAAACACATATACGGAAGTGTTATGATAGGAAATGCCTACAGATTGTAAGCCTAAGCCTACAGAACTTCAGAATATGACATAAAATCCTAAAAAGGTGGGGTTTATCAATTTAAGTCTTTAGCATATAAGGAATTTTTGCCATATTTTCAGTAATACTTCAGGTATTGAAAGTTTCCAGTGAACAGATGCCCACCCAAGCATCTGGGCCACAGTTAAAACTAAAACAAGTATATCCACTTGAGCCAATTCAGAGTGCAATTTGCATTATCAAACAGAAAATGTTAGATTGTAAGGCTGAAACACTAGTTTCTGTGCTTCAAATCCCAGTGGGAAAGTTCACATTTGGAAGGTAGCAATCTAAATAACATGCTTCAAAAAAAAAAAGGGAACTTCATATAGAAGAGTTGTAACCCTTTTAATTCCCCTCCTGCTTTATCCAAAGCAGTCTTTTCAATGGGTAACTTTATACCAGAACAGAAGTGCTTACTACAATACCGGAGGAAAGGTATTCCAGAAATATACAGAAACAGCTAATGCTAAACATAGTGATAAAATAACAAGGACACTCATTCTCTCATTAAAGTAATTGTGTAGTACAGAAGAGCTAGGAAGAAACACATTCAAACAGAGGGGAGAAAGGGAAAGTAATGATGCAACATCACGCTGCAGCACACACAGGTCAAACTCAGCTGTATGTCTTCTGCCTACTACAAAATTACACAGTCCCTTCAGTTTTGGTGACACAGAGAAAAGCTGGTAGGCTAAAACCAGCGGCTCCTTGAGCCTTTTTGAACAACTCCCTCTGCAATACTACTTCCAGAACTGAATCCTCATTAGGATTTCTCTTCTTTTAAATAAAATGGTAACACATACATTTTGAAGGATCTTTTTTTTACCAGACAAGATATTGATCATAATGCATGATTAACTAATATAACTTAAGATTTTGCTTGTTTATGCATTCAGCTATTATTTATCAAAGATTGGTTATTTTTCCCTGCCTCAAACTTACTTACAGCATTCATCCCCAAAGCATTCCTACAGAATAAGGGGTGTTGAAGGCCAGGTTGAACAGAGCCTTGGGTAACATGGTTTAGTGGGAGGTGTCGCTGCCCATGGCAGGGGAATTGGAATTAGATGATCTTAAGGTCCCTTCTAACCCAAACTATTCTACAATTATAGATATTTCACTTTCAAGTGTTAACCTGAAGTAAGTAACTGTTGATTATGATCCATCCAGACAATCTTTCTGTCAGGAAAAAGTTTGCTCAGGGTATCCTTTCACTCACATTCCAGACTGAAAAGTATCTGCAGAAAGCTCTGACAGAAAGATGCAGAAGGTGCTGAAGTCTTGAAATGTAAATGAAAGTCACAGAAGAGGAACTGATTGGCAGAAAGCATTTCAACTACCTTAAGTATTCAATAATAATGTAAATACTGCTGTCAGTGTAACTGCAGTACATATGTAAGAAGATACACAGTAACTCTAGAGCCTTACCAACAGTGGAGAATCGGATAGCAATCGGAGTTCTTTTTCCAATGTGTTCAAACACTTTTGCCTTGCAATACTGGGTAATATCATGAGTAACTTCAAAATAACCAAAGGCTCCTGAAGAAAAGTAAGTTCAACATATCAGATCTAGATACCTTCCTTCCATTCACAGTAGATCTGCTATTCTATTGTGGTCCAACATACTTGAAGTAAAAAGGAAACATGAAATATACCATGTTTTGGTGCAGAAATATGAACGGTTTAACACTATTGTTACAAAATAGGATTTACATAGCACAAATTACTGTCTGCTAGGTGTTCACTCTCACCTCCTTAACTGAGCATTAACAGCTGCCAACAGCAACAGAAACCTTGCAAAATAACCTAGCTTTTGGGATACTCTTCTGCCAAGATTTGCATATTTATCTTGGAGCAAGACAAGTATTTCTTTAATGCTGGTACATATTGCAGAATTTTGGTGCACCTGGAAGCTGGATGAAGCAACAAAAATTCTTCCCACCCCCACAGAGGTATTTTTCCCATGTGTATTTATATTACAAATTCAGTAACATTTTCTTCTTCTAGGGCAATACATAATAATAAAATCAGGTGCCAGTTCTATCTTACTAAGATCAATAACAAATTTTACAACTGTTTCAGTTTAAGTATTAGATCATCATCTTGCTTTAGCAGACACATTGAATTATAAAGACAAGAATCTCTACCAAGTTACATGCAAACAGACATTAAAACAGAATTAGGAAAAGTCTTCAGTTCCACAGGAATGGGGTACTATGTAGGAACAGATAGTGGAAGCAGAGATTATAATAAATACAGTAAAAATCTAAGGGCTTTTCTTTTTATCATTTTTTCAGTGCTTTGAGTTTTGACATTGAGTTCTTTTAAACCAAACCATACCGCTTTGTTGATATAAGTTTATTATAATCAATAATGCTAAATTATATAGAATAAAATGCACTTTATCTGTCACAATCTACGAGTGTTAACTTCACAGTCCAATTCGACATCAAGAAAAAGTATGTTTTGAAACATACCTGCTCCCTTTGCATGCACGACTCTTTCAGGAATCCTCTCTCTGTCAAAATGAGCCATCTCATCAGTGAAAACAACATCTTGAACAAGAAGAGGACCACGTGGCCCTACTGTCAGGATATTCAGCTTATCCCCTACAGGGTTCCCAGCACCAGTGGTCAAGACATCTGGTTTCTGAAAGCAAGAGAGTCTCAATTACAACAGTAGAAATTAAAACTCCTCTATATTTAAGACACACAATGTGCATGCCTATTCAACCTTCCATGTCACAAGACATATTAACAAGTATATAGCAAAATGACACAAGGTTCTGGAACAAGTTACAGAGAATACAAATGTCTAGCTACATCAAAGCAGCTGGGGCTATTTAAGAAGGGGAGACCAAGTCACATATCATCAAAGATGTTTTCCATGGTTCAGTAATGTTACTTAAGACTACATTTTTCTTGAAGCAAGATAGATGAAGTGCCAACTTTAAAATGGTTAAGGTTCAGTCTGCCCCCACCTCAACAGAAGAGGATGGAGAACGAGATCTAGAAAATGAGTAACTGATGGAAAGTAATGAGGGAAAAAGGAGAAGGTGGTAATGGCAGTACAGGAATGGATGCACAAGGGAAGAGCTATAGTCACACAGCATAAAGACTAAAAGGAGGTACCCATGATTACTGTTGGTCTGGAAGAGCTGTAGAAAATACAAGAGCATCTGAGGAATCATAATTCTGGACTCCTGACCCATGGAGGGACAAAGATAAACAAAAGCCCTAAGCAGCCCTACTGCCAACAAACATCCCGTCAAAAGGACAGAAAACCACAACTTTTTTCCTAACATCATTATTGTCTTTAAAGAAACTGCTCAAGACATCACATACTCGTCCCTTCTCCCTCTCTTTCACATCAAGTTTCAGTTAACCCTTCTCATAAGCTACTTACAGCTGCAGCATCTTGTACTATAGGAGTGACCCTGTCCAAGACAACATCAGAAAACACCTTCTGGAACTCTGCAGCATTATAATCAAGTGTACTTCCACTTTCTTAAAACAAATCACAGCAGAAAAGACTATCTCAATCATATATGGGGTCATAGGCTCCCCTAAGGTGACAACCCTGTTTTACTGGATGCTGTAGAAAATGTAGCAAGAAGAGTACATCAGCTCCAGAGACCCTGTGGTCACATAAGTCAGTCTTTCCTGGACTACATACATTGTTAAGAGCCAGGGCAATGTCCACAAAGTACTTCAACCATAAGTTAGTACAAAAGAAAACAAACAAAAGAAAAGGTTTGCAAGAGGGTGAGCTCAAATATTCGGGCCACAAATAATGACCAGGTAACAGTAAATCAATGGGCACACATTGTACTAAACTGATAACCAGCCACACTATGCATACCATACTAATCTCTTCTCCTAGCAGGACCCATGCACCTGAACTATGGGAAATACAAGAGGCAATCCACAGAGGCAGAAGAAAGAACAATTATTCATATCCACAGCCAGAATTCTGGATGAGGCAGGATATACAGGGGGAATTGTATACACCTTTAACTCATGTACATGAATAACCACATAAAAGACATTTGACAGGGTAACTGCATTTCCAATGTGTTCTTACTAATACACAATACACAATTCCGCAGTTGGCTTGAATTCCCAAAATATCTAGGTGCTTTATTCTTATTCACCACTTCTTTAGCATAAAGTTATAAGCATAAATTCAACTCCTTCAGGATGCCTGAAACCCTAGACAGCAATGAAATCTGTACAATTAAAAGAGACAACATATATCCAGGTACAAACAGGAACACTATATTCAGAAAATTACAAGGAAGTTACCACTTTAGTTTTATTTCTGAAGTTAACATCTGCTTAAATCAAAGCATTCTCTAGTTTGTCAAGGGAAATATGCAAGAGTAGAAACTGTTCTCCATGTTCTTCCTAATGCTCACATATCACATGTTTTCTACCTGATATTTTGCTTGGTTTTAAATGAGCCAAAGGAAACTATTCCACTGCTCGCTTTGAGAAATCACCTAGTTAGACCACATGGGAACTTCTCCCATCCCATAAATCTGTACGCATTATTATGTATGCTTTATTAAGTTTTAGCTATCATTTTTAAAAAAGGAATTGCTTAAAAATTGGCATTACAAATTAAATTTCTGAATTGGAATTTTATTTCATACATTGAAGTAGCATACCACCACATTCAAGGAACTTTAGGAAAAAGAAATATCATTCATCCATTCCATGATTCAGTCGGGTAGGCAGAAATAGTCTGCTTTGGTATAATCACCCAGCACAAATTAATGTTATCAGCTAATTACAACTGATAATTGTAATTATATTGTATTAATAAAAATACAAATTAATATTATCACCTCATTATCTTGACCCATTTTCTGTACTGAGGTATGAAAGCTACAAGCGACCCCTCTTAAAACCTATTCTGAGCCTCCGCTTTGAAAAGTCCCTTCTTAGAACACAGTGCAGTCTGCAGATATTGAGCCTATAAAGTACTCACACATCACATCAGTTTTAATTACACTTTTAAAGTCCAGAAACTTTTTCAGAGTTTGCTTTGGGAAAACTACTTTATTTTTAATCTAGCTTCCAGCACTGCCGGTATTTTTATTATTAGTTTTGCTGGTTAAAAGCTCCAAGTTTCTCACAGATAAAACCCATGTATTAGTTTTTCTAATTATAAACTCACTGATTTTTTTTCATACTGATAACTGTCATACTCATTTAAGATCGATAAGCTCACTGTAATGTGATGAAAAAGAACAGCTTCTTCCAATGGCATCCTTGACTTAGAATCATAGAATAGTTAGGGTTGGAAAGGACCTTAAGATCATCTAGTCCCACCCCCCCTGCCATGGGCAGGGACATCTCACACTAAACCATGTTACCCAAGGCTTCATCCAACCTGGCCTTGAAGCATTTTCCTCTCCCTGTGTTATTGCTCATTACAGACATTTCCATCATTCCCACGTGTTCTATGTACACAGACTCTTCCACTTCATTTTCACTCTAAGGCACCCTGTGACAAAACCCCTGTGTACTGCTTCAGCATAATTTGTTAATTGACTACTGTAACTCTGAGAACAGCAAAATTGGGGACTGGTAACACTTGTAACATGAGACATAGCTCTTAAGACCCCACCAGTCTATACAATGACTTCTAAAGTCACTAATACTTATGTCATCGTGAAGCAGCAACCAAGTTTTGCTCATTCAACTGAGAAACACAAAAGTTATGTTGAATTAGAGCCCTGTTTATCCTGGAGTTCTCCATAAATTCTAAGCAGCCCAGTACATTAAACCACACAGTGGTAAGTCTGTAATGAATATACATACACATGCGACATTCTTTTAAAAGTCCTAGCAAGAGCTTAGTAGAAGATAGAAGGAAGGGAAGTCTTTCCATAGTCTTCAGGAAATTTTGAGTCTGATTCACCTATGCCTTTAGAATACCTGTGGTGTGATCACCTCAAGGGTATAAAAACCCCTTTGCATATTAATTGTGAACTATGTATACAACAAATAATAAAGTTTTACAGAGGTACCACAGTGCTTCTCAAACCAATAGGATATACTGTTGTCTAAAACCCACTTCTCCTATAATGTTAACATTTAAGATTACTATAAATAGTAGCTAAAACCACAACTTTTTGAAACTAAGTCTGTCAAAACCCACAGCTTTGTGGTTCTTCGCTCTCTTTTTGTGTAGCTAGACCTTTGAACATGAAGTTTTGGGTTTGTTTTTTTTTTTAAGTGGCAGGATATAGTCACTTTAGCTTCAGGATAATGGTATGTAGGGCACACAAGGTAAGTTCCATCAGTGTGTAGCGAGAGAAAAAAGAAAAAAGGCAGTTTTAAGAAGAATTCTCATGCTACCTCTGGCCCTGAGTGTGTTTGATGCCTGTATTTTCATATGGTTGGGAGCTGCATGCAGTCAAAACCTTAAAAGATAAGAACTTTTGAATCTGCATGTGTGTTTTATTACAGCACTAACCTGGCATGACAGAAAGAAGAGAAACAAAGCCACGAGAATTTTAGTCACAGCTGTTGTAAACACCATACATCAAAGTACATACTTCCAGGCATTACTGATACCTTGCACCTTAATACAAGTCACTTTAAAATTCTAATAAGTCCTCTCTACTCTCTATCTTAAGGTCTCATGACTCCTTATGCAACACAGACTTTGGATTGCCTCCCAACCTTCAAATTAACTTTGGCCTGTATTCAAATACTGCTTTGTTATAGAAAAGCCACCATCCATACAAAAAAAAAGTATTATTCATGGTACAAAAAGAAAATATTATGACACATGTTAGAATACCATGAAGTTGCAATTCATCACTGGAAAGTAGTTTCACACAGTACCTTTTACAACCAAGGGGAAAAAAAACACATTCAAGATGACTAAGCAACTATGAACAGTGGGAACGAAGGCATCCAGTTGTGGATGTGACTACTGCTACTTGTATCTTGTAAGACTACTGCTTGTATAACCAGCAGAAAGAGGATTTCATGCCAAATACACACTTCTGTCAGGAAACACACAGACACAATGACTTTATGAAAACAACTTTTGCAGCATTTGTACATTTGTACATTTACCCAAATATTTTGGGGTATAATCTACATCTTCAGAAGATTCAAGTGTCATGCTGTTGATTACATCTTCTTATGATTTCAACCACTTGCCCCAAACCACTTCAACCTGGCTAAGTCTCCGCGTACTGCTGGATGAACTTGAGCTTTTATAGCATTCCCTGCTTACATTTTCACTGGGTTCTACCAATGTGACAGCAGAATCGAAAACATTACTATGTTATTTGAGACGGAAATGAAAAACAAACACATCGCTGCCCAGGGTCCTGCCCGCTGGGGCGCAGACGAGCCCCGTTCCTCCCCAAAGGGGAGGCTGCGGCCGAGCAGAGCTGCTGAAGCAGCCGTGCCAGCAGCGCTGGCCGCCCCTGCCGCTCCAGGCCAGCTGGCAGCAGCCAGTCCCTCCGCGCCCCGTTCTCCCAGGCACAGCACCGAGCCGAGAGCTCCGTGTTCGGGCCTAGGTCGCCTCGTCCTACGCCGCTGTCCCGGGGGACAAACCCAAGCCCAGGTCCTCCACCCCCCGCTTCTTCTCTGGCCAGAGGAACGCCCCTGGCCTCTACATCCTCCAACACCGGAGCTCACCCTCTTCCCTAAGCGCCCATGAGTAGGGCAGTGGCACCCACAGCCCCACAGTGCCCCCACGGTCCCTTACGCCGCAGGCCAGACCACTACCGCCCAGTGAGGTGAGCCGGACCGGCCGGACAGCGGATCAAGCAGCGAGCGGGGTGCCGTCCCTCACACCTCATCGCGCACCGGGGAAGGGGCGCAACATTCGCCCCCCGCAGCCCTGTCAAGTACCTGCGAGCCCCGCTGGCTCCGCCACTGCTTCAGCTGGTCCGAGGCGTCGTCCCGGTTGTCAGCCATTTTGCAAGCTTAGGAGACCCCCAAGACAGGAAGGGCAGCTCGGAGAGGAGCGAGCGTGGGGCAACCCAGCGGGACTGTACTGGCTACCAGCGCGAGGGCAGCGCCAGTGAGGTCACCCCACAGGGAACCGCCGCCGCCACCACCGCGCCCTGCAGCACCAGCGGGTAGCGGGAGACACCGCACCTACGCCTTCTACCACAGCACTACGCCCGCCCCCCGCTACCTCCTCAGCCAATAGCACCGCGCCTAGAGGGCAGAGAGAGCTGTGATTGGGTGAAGGGTACGTCAATTAGGCGGTCTGAGGAGGTGCCCGCCTTTTCGGGTTGAAGGGGTGGTGGCAAGTGGGCTTGTGGTGTTCTCTTGCTGCTCGTGTTCGTGTGTAGTTAGCTAGCATAGATATGTGTAAGTAACTTAATTTTTGGGGTGTGTTTTCAGTTTTGAGATGTTGGAACACAGTTGTTGGTGTGGGAGAAGGTAATCAGCGGCATAGGAAATTACAGGATTAGGGCACTATGAAAACTGCAATTACTTAGGGAGTTTCAGAGGCAGGGTTTGTTTCAGTGGGGAAAAAAAGTGGTTTAAATTGCAAAATCAAGGTTACCAAATGTAGAGTTAAGTGTTTGCTCTTGTACCTCAGATGAGGCTCAGGTGATGCATTAAATAGTGGTCATAATTCATATGTGCCTAATTGTAAACAGTATTTCTTTGGAGAGCTAAATTTGTAACCTTAAAATAAATCCAACTTGATTTAATAATAATACTCACTAGGTTATGGTTACAAATGATGAGGTAAATACAGTTCTGCCGTTACGCAGCTGTATCACTACAGGTGACAGAAGCAGCTTAGAGGCAGTTGGATTTCCTATTTCTGAGGTAAAACGTGATGTAAAACCCTTCAGCAACATGAATAATCTATCTGAAACTGTTAGGTTGTGTGACACTGGGCACTGGAAAGATGGATGAGTATCTCTATCTACCAGTTATTCTGTGGATTTGCACTTCAGTGTGTTTCGAGTTCCTGGCCCCAGACAGGTGGAGAAGACTACATATATATATGCTAGAATCATAGAATAGTTAGGGTTGGAAAGGACCTTAAGATCATCCAATTCCAACCCCCCTGCCATGGGCAGGGACACCTCACACTAAACCATGGCACCCAAGGCTCTGTCCAGCCTGGCCTTGAACACCGCCAGGAATGGAGAATTCACAGCTTCCCATTCCAGTGCCTCATCACCCTTACAGTAAAGAACTTCTTCCTTGTATCCAATCTAAACTTCCCCTGTTTAAGCTTGAACCCATTACCCCTTGTCCTATGCCTATAGTCCCTAATGAGGAGTCCGTCCCCAGCATCCTTGTAGGCCCCCTTCAGATACTGGAAGGCTGCTATGAGCTCTCCACGCAGCCTTCTCTTCTCCAGGCTGAACAACCCCAACTTTCTCAGCCTGTCTTCATATGGGAGGTGCTCCAGCCCCTGATCATCCTTGTGGCCTCCTCTGGACTTGTTCCAACAGTTCCATGTCCTTTTTATGTTGAGGACACCAGAACTGCACACAATGCTCCAAGTGAGGTCTTACAAAAGCAGAGTAGAGGGGCAGGATCACCTCCTTTGACCTGCTGGTCACACTCCTTCTGATGCAGTACAGGATACAGTTGGATTTCTGGGCTGGGGACACACATTGCCATCTCATTGTATCAGATGAGAAACTGGTACATTTTCAGATAATATTTTAGAAAACTAAAATATGCAAACCTTTCACTTTATTAATTCTTCTCTAATGAGAATGACTGGGGGCAATCATAGCAGATAGACCTTTCCAAACAAACAGAAATCACCCAGATCTGGTTTGCAGAAGTCACTGGTTTATAAAAGCAACTGAGCCAGCAAGTTTTGTGTGTGTGTGTGTGCATGCTCATTTGTTTCCTTCCCCCTGTCATTCTTTATCAAGAATCCCAGTATGGTTCTTTACAGAATACATCTTACAACAGCGAAGCACAGCAGCTCTGTTTACCCACAGCCTGTCAGAAATAAATGAAATGGGGAAAAATGCTTATCTGCCAGACTATGTTTACTTTTTTTTCTCTTAACAGATACAAAAATAGCATAACAGACATTTGCTTCACCTGGTATGTGTTATTATGTATTAGTGCTATACTGTATGTATGTATCTATATGTATAGATGTATACATAAGGTTTACTTACATACCCTATGTGTATCACTAATGGTATTCCTTTTCCTCAGTGGTAAGAACTCCCTTTTTTCTGCTTCGGCCTTGTTTGAGACATTTCTTTCCTGTCTTCAAGTCTCATAATCTTTTGTTCCTCAACATGATAACCAACATTATAAAGAAGAGCAAGAAAGATAGACTGCCTGTATTTCTAATATCTTTATACAAAATATATACCATCAGCCTACCTCTACCACAATGTCTGTGCAACCTCTGATCACTCCCACTGCATTCAGATGATCCTTGGAAAAGATAAACAGGAGGTAAACTTTAGTTTAAATATAGTTTAGCTTGGATTTCCACAAAAATCTAAGCAGTCTTTCTACTGATCAAAAAGCTTTTATACTATCAGTCAAAGAAAAAAGTATCCCAGCTTCACAACAAGGTGTCAAGCCACAGAAACTTTGGTTTCAAGATGTTAGCTCCCACTTTGTAAACTAAGTTTGTAGGCCTCACTGTCAGCTGTTTCTGAGAATATGAATGATCTTTTCAGGTACTTATTCAGACTTATGTAGTGTTCTTCCATGCAGCCTTTATTTTTTAAGATGTCTTTTACAACAAAATGGTCTTTTCTTAAGGAAAGGCTGGTTGACTGGTCCTGTAGATTTACTATTAGGAGTACATACACATATATTTTTTAATCAAGTAATTGATATTTCACTTTGCTTAACAAGCAAAATGAGGGCAATGTGGACATTTTAATGAAGAGTTACTGTTTGCTTTTCCTTTAAAGTTTAACACTTCCTATCAACAAATGGGTGTAGATAAACTTGTTTGCCACAAATTCATTTCAAAGTAAGAGTAATTGGCAAAAATTACTTCTCTTTCATTTTTCAAAAATCTTTATTATAACTGGAAGACTAGAGGAAAGGTTATATGTGTATATACATATATGTATGTTTGCATAAAAAAACCAAGAAGAGATTAAATATTGGCTAAGAAAATATGCAAAAAAAAAAAAATCCAAGGGAGAGCAGGTGGCAATATTGGTGGCATCAAGAATGTTTACATACTAGGTTTACTAAAACCAAGCAATTACATTTGATAAGGGCATATGCAAACCTAAGTATGAAACGAATATGAAAATTTTCTGTCTTCTCACCTTAATGTTCTATCTTTTCAGTGAAGAAAGCACTGAATGGTGCTTTAAATTCATAGAATTACAGAATGTTTTGGGTTGGTAAGGACCTTAAGATCATCAAGTTCCAACCTCCTGCCATGGGCAGGGATGCTTCACACTAGATCATGTCACCCAAGGCTCTATCCAGCCTGGCCTTGAATACTGCCAGGGATGGAGCACTTCCCTGGGCAACTGGTATCAGTGCCTCAGCATCCTCACAGTAAAAAACTTTTTCCTTATATCTAACCTGAACTGCTCCTGTTTTAGTTTGAACCATGACTCCTTGTCCTATCCAGTTCCTCTCCAGCATCCTTGTAGGACCCTTCAGACACTGAAGCTGCTCTGAGGTCTCCATGCAGCTTCTTTTCTCCAGGCTGAATAGTCCCAACTTTCTTAGCCTGTCTTCATACAGGAGGTGCTCCAGCCCCTGATGCCTTGCTATGGGTATCTTTATTCATTTCCTTCCCTGCCCTCCATTCTGATATTTGATTCCTGCGGCATCTTATTTGCCTGCGTAAGGCTCCTGTTATATATACATTAAGTCAACAAACTTCAAACAATTCCAAATTAGTCATCTTTATTTACCTGGGGAGACTGGTTCTATGTTGCTGCTTGCCTTTCCAAGGCATATTCCAAACCACACTTTACCCTTAATTAAGATTTTGTGAGATTAAAAGTCAGAATACTTAGCATTTATATTTTGTTTTCCCTATTTAAAGTGAGTTTAATCACAAGCTGCAAGGTCAGTTTCACTTACATGCAAGCATACACACAAAATCCTGCTGAATGTAAAGTTTTCACACAGTGATTTACATTCAAGTGGATGACGTAGAATTAGTTGAGTGGAAGGTCAGTAGCGTCTGTTGCTTTGCTAATCAAGTTACATAGGTACCTAAAGCTTTCATGCTACATATATCAGCCATCTCAGCTGGCTGACTTGATACCTACCTCCTGCTTATGATTAAATCAGATTCACAAATGTTCCCATGTTCTGTACAACATATCTGTTGAGTAGGTATGCTCAGAGTAACTCTACTACATAGCCAAAGCATTTAACTTCAGCACAGAGCACAGAGGCATGACTTTTATTCTAAAAGACCAGAAAAGAGAAAAACGGGATGGAGAGTGCTCATTTTTAATTAAGCTGATTACTGCTAAGAATAAATCACAGGCTTGGGAGTCTTCCTTTTTCCCCTTTCTACTAAAGATATTCAAACTTGTATCTTTCACAGTATCCAAAGTGTGTATCTAGAGATGAGGCTTGGATACATTTTCTACCTGTGCCTAGTCAGAAAGAAAAAAAATAAAGGCTCTAGTTTACATGGTAAAGGCTCAAGTAATAAAGATGTAATTGATATTACTGAATATATTTTCAGCCGTGAAAAAAAAATATATCTACTGCACCTACTCCAAATATGAAGTAATATAATGAAACTATTCTCAATACTTGAAAGAATAATTGGCCTTGTTACGAATATCCAACTTTGGGATATTTACAGTACCTCAGGAACATCTTCAAATGATTTTTCCAATGACTCTTTTGCTGTCATGTCTGATGTGATCATCGGAGCAGAGAAAAAGCTCCAAACAAGGAATATATACTACTATGAACAGTTCACCTACATGACAGAGGATTGAAGGGTAGGTATGGCAAGTACACTCAGAAAAAAAAAAAAGAGAAGCATTAATAGAACAGATTAATGTTCATTGTAGCACAGCAGATGGAACACGTTGGCTGTCTTGATTCCAAAGTGGAAATACACACCCAAACCAATTTTATTTGTCAAACAGGCAATTAGGTGGACATAAAGTTCATGCTATTAGAGGCCAGTCAACGTCTGGGTGACAGGTGGCAGGATGTTAGACATAGTATATGGTGAGAAGAAGAGATGGAATATGAGATAGGTAATAATAATCTGAAGGTCTGTATATACTCTGTAAGTTATGTCTGCTTAAGCTATCATGATAATAAGTTTATCATTTAGTAACTTGCATTATTTGTAGCCTTTTTGATTTTTGTATTTTCAGTCATCAAATTCAATGGAAATGCTGAAAACACTGAAATAAAACATCTTCAGAAGAGGTGGACTTTAAGGGATGGTGGGGAGAGCAGTACTAGTGGGAAAGGTAAGCAGGCATCAATTTAAGCTGGCTTTCATGGGAAATAAATAGCACATGTAACTTGCAATAATGTACTAAATTTTCATTAACAGTACTCCTCCTCATCATCAAGAAGTTGTGTTTCATATTTACTGCTGGCAAAACAGCTGCAATATACTTCTTGAGATACCTGAAAGAAGAACAGTAATAGGAGAAGTAATGCAGTATTCAAACATATATTTAGCATTCTGGATATCTCCACTTTTGTATTTTTATTCCTAGAAACTACATTATTAAAATTCACAACATATAAATACAATTTTCTGTCATTAATGTACTTACTTTTATTTGGTTTTCTTTCAAGTTAGTGCACCCATAAGTAAGCTTATGGATGGTTTTCTGCATTTCTTATTACTAGCAGCATTGTCTGAAGCATTTACCTAATAGCAGTTGATAAACCCTCTATTTTGAAACATGGTTTTGCCCATTAATGCTTCTGCATAAGAATTAAAGCTAGGCTCAGCAATAATTTTTTTCTGTTGTTAGAATCAGAATCTCTTAAGCTTTTAAATGGGTCAACCATCCAGTATGACTTAGTCACATGTGCTTTAAATTAGTCAAGTGTTTAATTGGCTTGCTGGATGTTTGCATGTATAAATATAGGTGCTTGATCCAAGAGATATCTTGATTCAATAGGTGTCATTTTATGTGTTCTAATTTTGTAGAAAGAAGAGAATAGTAAATGAACTGGTTTTTCAAGTCAGTTGAATGTTCAGAAATGTAAAGGCAATTAAAAATGTTGGCTGTACCACATGACTGGAAAATCAGGCTATTATTTCATTGTCAGTAAAAATGAGATACATGCTTCTGAAAATTTTTGATAGATTTCTGTAACTGAATACATCAGTACAGCTCTAGACTGGTATATAAGGTTTATTCATATAATCTACTAATATGCCAATAAAATGAACTAAATTGAAGCTGCTACTTGGATGTATGAACAGGATCTGTTTGCCCATTATGTATGTTCTATGATCCCTAAGGAGAAGAAAGCATAGTCTGATGCTCTGCTGAAAAATATCAATATAATACATCAGATTAAAACATAGAATGGAGAGGCACACCAGATATATGCTGTGTTAGAGGCCTACAGAATATGAACAAAAGAGACTGCACATCTACCTAACAATATCAACACTGCTTTGTCATTTGGGCATTCCATTTTGAAAGAAATCCACTCATTAGAGGCATTTTGAGTGCATGACTGACAGGTTACAAGGTGTATAACGCCTGTAATGATGAATTTAGGCAGGGTTCATACCTCAATTTTCAGTTTAAAACAGTGTTGAAATTTGTCATCTGATCACACATTGTTCTTTACAGTGGTGATTCCTGAATTTTCCTGTGAATATATTATCACAGTCATGACTGGAAGAGACAATAATGGAATCATAGGAAGCTTATGGAGAAAAAAACAAGCAAACCAGCCAGTGGAATGGCAAGAAACAAGATGGATTTGCTGTAACCTCAGCAAATGCAGACGTTGGGAAAGAAGGCGTGCTGCATTTGTAAGGTATGAAAAGAGAAAATGTCACTGTCTTTGAAACCAATGGGTAAGTAGCTGAAAATTTTCTGTACATGATCTAGTCACTAAGTCAAAACTGTTAAACCAGAGAGATTTAAGTTAGATATCTATATAATGTTTAGTTGTCTAAAGAAAGGCTTGGCTTGATCTTTTTCTGCTTAAGTTAGTTGTGAAAGCTGTGGTCCTCTGCAGGCAAAAATACATCAAAGACTGTCACAATGCATGTGACAGTTGTAATATGTACATGTGATATTAGTATGCTGAAGTGCCAGCAAGTATTTTACATGTATAATAATCCAGTGTGCTGACTTGATGGGTCAGTTTCCCACAGAATCACCTAGGGGTAATTGTTGCAAATTCACCCTCAGAGATTTGCTGCCAGGGTCCTATTAAGATAATATTTTCTAAGTTTAACATGTTTTTAATCCACATGTAGTTTAATATGTTCTCTCTTTCACCCTTACATTCCAAAAATACAAATATACTTTAAAACATTTCATAGAATCATAGACTCAGCTAGGTTGGAAAAGACCTTTAAGATCATCAAGTCCAACCGTTATCCCAGGACTGCCAAGACCACTACTAAACCATGTCACTGAGGGCCTCATCTATACATCTACATCTATTTAATGCAAGCTAATTTGTAATTGATTAGTTTTCAGTCTCTAAATTAGCTGAATAGGAGATGCTGAACATAACTCAGATTTTAAAGATAATTTTAATGAATTCTGAAATAAATGCAGTTTTAAAAATCTGCTTTGTTATAGAAGAATTGTGGCTGTCTTTTCAGTTGCTCTCTTTAAGAGGAATAACAGCAATAGACAAAAAACTTGAGGTTTGTCCCTTGAGATGGTCACAAATAGAACCAAGGAAATAATAAATCCTGGGGTTTTAACACACTAATCAGTATTGTTTGAATTGATGGAAATTGTAGGTCTCAGTATCTTTGAAAAACCTGCTTTTATTTTGTGTGAATATTTTAGCCTTTAAGTAGGTGTCATTTTATTTTACATCATAATAAGAGGCATTTAAGTATGCAATACTGACAAAAAGGCTGCATGTCATCTGCTTATCTATCTTAATTTTGGCAATAAGAAGGACTACCAAATATTCCAGGGTTTCAAAGAAGGAAGGGGCATGGTGAGAGTGAAATACAGCACCGTTAGCAGCATATTAGATACATATAAAATAGTTCTTCCAGCCTGGAATAATTGCTCCACCACAGTGCCTGCCAGATGGTCAGCAGCTTGTTGATGCCCTTTGCCCCAGCAATCTGTGTAATGGCAGCATCTGAGTAGCTGTTCCAGTCCTTCTAATAAAGGCAGTTTTTCACACTGACTAGTTATGTGCTGTTACAGGTTGCAAAGATGGCTATTATTTTGTTTAAGACTTATACACTTGCCAGGGGCTACTTCTGATTTGTGCAATCGTAGAATAAAAAGCCTTGACTGTGTTGATCACAGAGACATGCATGGAAAAGAAACCAAGCAGAATTTCTTCTGCGTGTTTAAATATTCTTAAATCCAAAGTTCTCTTCTTTACATTTTGCCTAAGTTTTCTAGGGTTTTCTGTTTATGGAAAACTCATTGCCTCAATAGATAAATTGATATTATCGAAGCATCTAACATACTTTTAAAAAGGCAAAATAATGACATAACTACAATAGTCTTCACAGGGTTTAGTTTGACACTGGGATCAGTTTTAGATATCCTAAAGCTCCTGATTTGTATGTGTGTGGAGGTCTACATTTCTAAAATGTGTGCCTACTTTATTAAAGTTAAAAGAGTTAATAGTTACTTTGACATATGAGCATACAAACTGAACTTGGCTGTTTCATGACACCCAGGAAATGGTGAAACTTATCTGGAAACTGTAACAAATTATTAGTTTGTTGTTGCCTATTTTTAATCCCCTTGAGGTTGACATTAAGTTACCAGGTTAATTATATTGATACATTTCTTTCTAGCTACTTAACTGTTCACTGCACACTGGCTGGCCATTCATAAGATATTTACAAGAGGTTTACAAGCCATTTCCATTGATGCAGGGATAAAAATAAAATACAAATCATAACTTACAAACCATCAAACTTATAAACATGCTGAAACCTTTTGAACAGATCATAGAATCATAGAATGGTTTGGATTGGAAAGGACTTCAACTAGTTCCAACCCTCCTGCCGTCTACTGTGATCTACCAGCATTCTTAGCTGGCTTTGCTTATATTCATGTCCTGGTTAGATTGGTTAATATCGGTGTTGTTCTGTGTTTGAGCAGCATAGTTGAGCTTTCATCCATAATGTGGACTTCTAAACAATTTTAAGACAAAATCACATTTTTCACTGAATGTGCTACCTTCATTATTTTCAATACTTTTAGTGTAAAAATGTTTGATAAACTTTTACAGCTACAAGTTCTACATGATACCAACCACGTAAATTAGGGCAAGTTTGGACCACCAACTACTTTCAATTTACCAAGAATGAAAGCAGCTCTTTTTCAATAGTCCTCTGGTTATTATATTATTTGGCTGAGAAGGGCAATATGATTTCTTTTCATTTTGTTGTTAGTACGGTAGGGGGTTCTTTATTTTTACAATGTGCTAATACCTTTTCTGTTTGGTATTGTTATTCATACACTTTCCTGAAATCTGAAAGGAGGTTTCAAGGTATGGAAGATTGAGGTATCTTAATTTTCTTCCTGTATAGCAGGGGCTTTCCATCATCATCTTCAATATTGATGGGTTTGTTCCTTTTCCTGATTATCAGTCATAGGGACTGTAACCAATACATCCTATTCACAAGTGGCTCCATCTTACTTGAAAGTTAACTGCCAACTACTCTCCTATAGATTGAAGATAGACCTTGGTCTTTCACCTTGTATTTTAATGCAGGAGTTTTTTGTTATGACCCAGTTCAATGACATCCCATGACATCCACCCACCATTAATCATTTAATTTTAATTCTTTTGTCAACCTCTGATACATCTCTGAATCATCATTTTATTGAGCACTGACGGATCCCATGCTTCATAATCCTGGCACCAGCCCCACTTCTACTGAATCACACAGACTATTCCTATATTTATTTCCAGGACCAGGTACTGAGATGTGCTATAGAACATTATATAGCACTGAGATACTTCTCTTAGGATGGTGTGTCACAGGTACACCTGCCCAGTGACGTAGGTGGAAAAAAAGGGAATTGGTAATTTCCTATTCATTGTTTACAGCATATGTTTCATCCTGAGTGCCAATAACAAATTGGCCTGTGTCAGTTGTCTCCTTGTTGGAAAAAATATTCCTGGGTTCTATGAAAACAGGCAACCCTGTGTCAAAACTAGAATTAGGTATAGAAGAAAGTGGATGGTGTTATGTTTCTGAAGGCTTTGCATGTCGTCTATGTGGTTCTCAAGCCAACAGCACTAATGAACAACACAGCTACATATGCATGTACTGAATTGACAATGAGTTTTGGAACCTTATTGTGTGGAAAGCCCCACTACAGTTTTTCACATGATTTTATTTTTTGGGGTTGGAATTAGATGAGGCCTTTACAAATGTGATTTAGTGGTGGCATTGGCAGTGCTGGGGAATGGCTGGACATGATCATCTTAAAGGTCTTTTCCAACTGAGATGATTCTATGCATGCTCTGCTGCTGTAGCAAAGCCATAGTGGTGGTATGCATATTCAGCATTTTCACAAGAATGGTGAGATGGTAAAATATTGTTCATTCACATAAAAACTAGGAACAACCATACTGAAAAACTCTGAAGAGTGTATTATGATGGTCCAAAAGTACCATCATATAAACCTCAGTTTTCATTAACTAGTACACTCAGCTGTGCAGTAAGTGTCAAACTACAAACTCCTGCTTCAACATACCAAGATTAAAACTTCTTGAAGAAGCTTTCTTAATATGGGCAATATAATCTGGTGATGAAAACTAGTTACTGTGCTATAATGGTGTTATACAGAGTAGAAAGATTTATCTGAAACTCTATTCAGAATCTTTGAGAGAGAGACAAAGATTTTCTTTATCTCAAGCTTTCATGTCTCAGTGACCTCCTAGTGTTAAAGCTTTATTTTCTGTTTTTTTGTTGTTTTTTTTTCCATAAAAATGCCAGTATCAATGGTCAGTGATACTTATGGGTGAGTTATATAGCACTTTTCACTTATGCCTTATAAATTTTAGATGTAATTTTATTAGCATGTCAGCCTCTTTTTTGGCAATCATTTATTTACCAAATCAGCATTATATGATATTGACTCTGAGGTATTTAAGCAATATGAAGTATATCTCAAGCTGAAACATTTGCAGGATTCTAGTCTAGTTTTATGTGCAGGTAGGCAAGGTTTCCTAGTGGAAATAACTAAAATCTTTTGAGTTTATCAGAGAAATGAAGGTAAATGAGGGGTCACAAAGTAAAAAGGGTAGTAAAGAGAGAATTCTGCAAGTGAAGACATTGTTTTGCTCTGGTATTTCCCCCTTATTCTAAAATGTTTCACACTGTTCTATTAATTATTTTGTTGCTGGAGTACTCATGTACTGTAATTTTCCCCACAAAGGTGATGTAATTTTTCTCTCCTACCTTCCAGATGAGTGCTATGGTGCTAGCGCTGCAGCAGTTTGCTTGTCTCTCTTGCTTGTCTTTTGCTGCTATGCTGGTTCAACATGTTACTGTTGTTTCACTACCAAACCAGAGCAGCAAATAGTTGGTGGCTGAGAGAGTTTCATGGAATACAGAAAGAATCAAGTTCAAACACTAAATTTAGATGAGACTTCAAATGAGCCGTGTGTGGTAGATGACTGTTCTGGCTACTGGGTCCTTCGTGGCGCTGAGGATCTCCTGAATAAATCTGCACTGTCGTTTGGCACAGTGCTCTCACTTTTCAGCTCAGGCGTGTGTAGTCTAAGATGTATCTAGTTCTCTCTAGGTGGACCTAGTCCCTCAGGTCTCTCTAGGTGGAATATGCTCAGGCCCTTGCTGATGAACCCCTGGTGTATCCGAAAGAATAGGTAAAAGACAATTTTAAAGACAGTATGGAGGGCTACCTCCACCTGACTGTCCTTCAGTGCCATCCCAGAACACATTATACTCATGGCTTTAAATTAAAAAAGGGGGAGGTTTAGGCTAGATATTAGGAAGAAGTGCTTCTCTGTGAGGGTGGTGAGGCACTGGAACAGGTTGCCCAGAGAAGCTGTGGCTGGCCCATCCCTGGCAGTGTTCAAGGGCAGGTTGGATAGAGCAACCTGCTCTATTGGAAGGTGTCCCTGCCCATGGCAGGGGCTTGGAACTGAATTATCTTTAAGGGTCCTTCCAACACAAACTCTGATACTCTTCCATGCTTATTACTCTGCCTTATTCCATGCTCTAGTATACCACACCCAGCCTAAGCAGGATGGCTTCTGGAGGGTTGCCAAGTAACTTTGCCAAGAAATTTGTCACTGCTCAGGATAACCTGAAAAACAACCCAGTAATTCTGAAAACAAAGCCATCAAGGGTTTATAGTGTTTTGGCTTGGGGTCATGAGAATACCTGGGCATAGCTCTGTTATATCTGAGATGGCCTAGACTGAGGTGCCAATTCCAGTTTCATCAGCCTTACACACTGCCAGGAGGTCTGGTGGCAGCTTGGCACTCCTGAATTCTGCCAATAGCAGTGAGCAGGGGCATTTTAAGTTTCAGAAAATTAAAGAGTCTATGTGAAGGAGAGCATGTGATTGCATTGAATGCATAAAATGTATGTCCTGGCAAGAAATAGCTCTGACTAGAACTGAACAACCAAAAGTTAGCCAACAGTGAGCACAGGAGGCCTGATAGGACGCTGTGGTAGAAACATGTCATACAGAGTGGATGGCATAGCATGTACCACAGCAGCCAAGAATGTACTCTGCTAATCATCCCAAAGGTGTATTCCAATGCAACATGAGGCATCTGATGTGTGACCAAGGTCTTGATTCGCTCCTCACTGAAGGCAGGTTAGAAAAACATAGCAGTGAAGTTCCCCTATGGCATTGCACATCTTACAGAATCACAGAATGATTTAGGTTGGAAAGGACCTTAAGATCATCCAGTTCCACCACCCTGCTATTGCCAGGGACAACTCACACTAGACCACGTCATCCAAGGCTCTATCCAACCTGACCTTGAACACTGCCAGGGATGGAGCATTTACCAATTCTTTGGGCAAACTCTGTGTCAGCTCAATTCTTATGCTCACTCAATTTTTCCCATCCCTGTCTCACTTGCTTTTTCCTTTGTTTTTCTTGCAGTTGCATCTTGTTACTCAGGAACATGTTACTGCAAAGAGAGATGCCTGTGTCAGTAGGCATGACACTTTGTCATGATGAACCACCTCATCAGGCACCGCTCTGGGAGCATGATATGTAAATGAGTAAGTTTAAACCTCCTCCTCATGCAAGTTTTGTTTTTGTGAAGCAAGTGTCTGCAACAGTGCACTGTGGTGTGTCCATCTCACCAATGTATTGTCAACAGAAAGGGGCACTCCTTTTTCCAGAGGTTTTATGTTAGGGATAAGGAAAGAAAGCAGATCTCTCTTTCTAGTTTTATAAACAGAAAGATGGTGGCTTCACTGGCCATGCAGTTCAGATGTTAACTTGAGCAATCCTGTAACTAGTCTAAGCAGCTCCTAACACAAGGCGTTGTGCACTTGATCGCTCTATGAGAGAAGACACCTTGTGGTGATAGTACCGTACTATAGGACATTATCTGTTAGAAAATGTGTCACGTGTGCAATGCCTCAGTTGACCTGCACCCCCGTTCCACGAGATGTGTCAAACAGCAGTTGTTCACACAACAATGGAAAAGCTAGTTCTCATCTTTTCCTCTGAGCATTCTTCATTTTTCAGTGAGTTGAATTACTACACATTTAATAGATATCCTGGAGTAGATTATGTACAATGTGGTATTTCCTCACAGACAGCCTCAAGAGGGAGTCAGTGGTTTACTGTGATACAGCGAAGCTGCCTGATGCTACAAAGCTTGGTATTCCTTGGGAAAATAAAGCTTTGATCAGGAATATTCAGGGGGATGCAGAATTTGTGCACAGGGCCTGCAGAGATTGTGTGAAAGTATTAGCACTTATGAGAGCTGGTAAGAACCTTGTGGAATGAAATCCTACATCAGCTGGGAATCTGTTGCAAGACCGATATATGGCAGCGCAACAATACATACAGCAACTGTTGTCCTAAGGTTCTGAATAATTTCAGACAAAGTAGAAGAGATTTCTAATACCTGGATTGTGCCTTTTCATATTCCCTATCATTTGTCTTCAATTCTTTTCAGCATTGTTTGCCATTGTATATAATCACTATTTTCAGCATGGACTAATAATGCTCTGGGGCATCCACTTTATAGCAGTGTTAGAGGATAATACTTTACCCGACCATTTCCTGACTGTTAAGGATTATGAAAAATACAATATTCAACTATAAATGTCTGTCTGTGTGGCCATTATTTCTATTGACTCTGTGATCATAGTGGTTAACTCTTGGGAATGTTATTGTCAATACTGTATTACTGGCTAAAAAAAGAAAAAAAAAGAGCAATCTGAGGACATTCCAGGAAACATGACAGATATCTGTGACAATCTATAGGTGTAATTTCTCTATCAAGTGCCTCATGAGACAGGTTAGTATCACAGCCAGTGAATGGCTACAGTAAGTACAGTTTTGACCTGCAGTTAATCCAAACGTGAGTATTCTGGCACATGGGGCTGTAGCAGGTTTTCACACATATGTACTACAGTAGAGGCAACATGATATGTGAGCCCCTGACCAGATAAGTGAGATTATTGCAAGTGCATCCAGAGAATTAGTTTACATTGGTAGCTAAGACTATATAGACTTGTCAGTGCTGGTGTTATACCACAGCTAGATGTCTAGGTGACTAGACAAATTTAATCCTAGTGGAAGGTGTCCCTGCTCACGGCAGAGGGGTTGAAACTAGATGATCTTAAGATCCTTTCCAACCCAAACCATTCTATGATTCTGCTGTAACTTTATAGCTGGATGTTGTAAATTAATAGCTGTTAAATGCTGAAGAACATCATCATTATTTGCAGCTATTTTGGTAATGCAGGCACTGTAAAATGTTAATTAACAGGAAGTGTTGAAATGAGAAGTAGTGGGAAAATAGGCCTTGGTAAGTTTAAGTGCACCATTTGCCTTGAATAATGTCATGTGATTAAACAAATACTCTTCTATCCCCTTCATTTGATCTGATTTCCTCACTAACTGTCATTGGTAAGACCTTGCTGCTAGTGACTAAGAAAGTCTGATACAGTACCAAGTTATCATCCAGGAATTTTATGTATTTTTCATAGGGTTTTTCTTATTCTGACAGTTTTCTCTACACTTTGTCATCACAATCATTTTATTGTGTTATTCAAAGGACAAAAGGATCAAATGTATTCCATAATTTTCACAGTTCTAGAATCTCCCAAAATAAGGCCTTCTATAACACTTTTTCAGTTGTCTGATGCATTTAGAAGAAGTATTTTTATATTAGATCCAAATTTCTGGGCATAAATTTTCAATGTTTATTGAAGAATGCATTTCAAATTAGGTGAAATATTACAAGATTTGCTTGTGTTTCCTGCTTCAAGACATTTTCAAAACAAACATGGAATAAATGCATTATAGATAAAACAACTATTGAGGAAGGAGGCTATTTCCTCCATCTAACAAGCATAGAAAGCATCTTCGATATTACTTTCATTCTCAGAAAGTGTTTGATTTAAGGATGTCTTTACCTATAAAATGTGTACTGAATTAAGAGAGATTGTGCTCAGCTAAGGGAGACTGAAAACTAAACTAACTGAAAACATTTGAAGATAAGAGGATTCAGCAGCAGTGTTAGAAATACTAATAAAGATAGGGATTCCTAGCATAGGCAGAGGACCTGACTTTGGAAAGCTGCGCCCAAAAGAGTTCACCTACATGAACCTCACAGTGCAAAAAGCAGGATTCAGAGAGTCACATAACTGTTGAGGCACCTCTGGAGATCAGCTAGTCCAACCTTCAAAGCAAGGTCAGCTAAAGCAGGTTGTTCATAACTGCATCCAATCTGGTTTTGGATATCTCCAAAGATGGAGACTCCACAATCTCCTCTGGCAACCTGGGCCAGTGTTTTACCACCCTCACAGTAAAAAGTTGGGGGGCTTTAATGTTTCAATGGATTTGGTTTTTATTTCAGTTTGGTTCTATTGCTTCTTGTTCCTTCACTGGACACCACCAAGAACAACCTACCTTCTTTACTCTGTTCCTATCAGGTATTTATACACAAAGATACTTTTGACACCTTCTCCAGGCTGAACACTCCCAGCTCTCTCAGTCTCTCATTAAATGACAAAAACTCCAGTCTCTTGGTGTCCCTTTGACGGCCTAACTCAGTATGCCCATGTCTCTCTTGCCCTGAAGAGCCTAGAACTGGACTTTGCACTCTAGATGTGTCTCATCAGTGCAAAGAAGAGGGGAGAATCACCTCCCTCCACACAACTAGCTCACATTCAACTTATTTTCCATCAGAACCCCGGGTCTTCTTATCTGAAGTTGTTTTCCACCTCTTCAGCCCCCAGACACATGGAGTTATTCCTACCTAGATTGCAAGGCTTGGTACTTACCTTTGTTGAGCTTCATGAGATCACTGCTTGGTAATTTCTTCAGCCTGTTGAGTGCTCTCTGAATAGCAGCACCAGCTTCATCAATCACTCTTCCCCTTTTTTTTTGTCACCTGCAAACTTGACAGCTGGCCTCCAGCTCAACTCTGCGATGCTGCTCACAAGCCTTTCAGCCCAGAAGGTCAATCAACTTTAAGTCTACCTCCCTGATCACTTATCTAGGCAATTATTCATCAATTTGCCAATGAGGATGTTACAATCCTCAGTGGATGTTACATTTCAGGAGTGTTGAAAGCCTTGCTGAAGTGAACATAAACATCAATTGCTCTTCCCTCATCCATCATGCCAGCTATTTCATCACAGAAGGCTGTCAGGTTAGTCAGGTATCATTTCCCTTTCATAAATCAACTCTGACTACTCTAAATCACTTTTTTGTCCTCAGAATGTTTGCAAATGGTTCCCAGGATTATTTGTTCCATTTCTTTCCTTGGGTAAAGATGAGGCTGACCAGTTTGTAGCTAGTTGCTTTGAATGACTTCTGAAGGAACACAGTTGGCCAGTTAAGCTGTCTGCACAGCAGCAGCAAACCATTCCTATATTCATCTCAGCAATCTGCTGTACACATGCACAGAGATTACACTCCAAGTTCCTCACCTCTCTAATTACGTGTATTACAAAAAGCAGCTTTTGAAAGTAGAAAGGATATTTTAATGAATTCTCAGTGTTTCTTATGTTTTTCATATCTGAAAATGTGTGTCAGAAGCATGATGTTGTATAAAATCTTCAGCAATTGAAGTATTTTACTTGGTCTTGCTTAACAGCTATTAGTCATGATAGATATGACCCCTTACTCCTTGACAGTAATCATTTTGAGGTAGTACGTTATCGATCATTGCGAACAACAGAAAAGCTGATCTGTGCTTATTTTCTGTGGTAAACAGATTCACCTTCCTGAAAAAAGAGTGACCTTTTTTAAATAGAAATTCTGTTTGAATTTACAATCTGAGGATGTCAATGAGGGAAGTTGTATAAGAACAGGTAATGTCTTTTATTAGACTTTCATTAGAGTAGAGAAAGTAGCCAGGAGCATTTCTGTGCAATTCTTAATGGCAAGATGTGGTTTTAGACTATGCTAGATCATAGCTAAAACCAAGACAGGGAGAAGGTCAGATCACTATTCATTACCAGCAAGCTTGAAGATTTCTTCACCATGCTCTCCATAGAAGATTTCAGTGAGTTCTAAATACCTGGCAAGTTTATACAGGGGATATTAGTATTTCTAAGCCTTCTGAAGAAAAAGGCTTGGCCTGAAATTCTACCTTTTTGAGATTGTGTATTCTCTTTTAACATCTTCATTAGTGCTATCAAATGAGTTTACCAACGAATTACTGATTAACACAGTTTGAAATAACTACGTTAGAGAACATTAGAGGACATTCTGAAAGTATTAGAAACTTTGAAAAGACCATTCTGCACAAAATGAATGGGGGAAGGAGCTGACTTATTGTATATTGGGACTCTTCATTAGGGACTATATTGATAGGACAAGGGATAATGGGTTTAAACTTAAACAGAGGAAGTTCAGGTTAGATATAAGGAAGGAGGTCTTTACTGTGAGAGTGGGGAGGCACTGGAGCAGGTTTCTCAAAAAAGTGGTAAATGCTCTATCCCTGGCAGTGTTCAAGGCCAGACTGGACAGAGCCTTGGGCGATATGGTCAAGTGTGAGATGTCCCTGCCCATAGTAGGAGGGTTGGAACTAGATCATCTTTGGGTCCTTTCCAACCCTAACTATTCTATGGTTCTATATTGGAAAAAGGCTTAATTTCAGCATAGATACAGCTGGTACCTCCGTTATTACTTGGTAGGAGGTGAGGTCAGCAGTGAGTATTTCATAACTTGCTGAACTGGACCATCAGCTCCAGTCAGACAAAAAGATTGAGGGCCTTTGCTGGATGTACAAAACAGACCAGCTGTATGTTATCTCTCCATCAGCATTGCTTTAAAAATGTGCAAGATATGTTCTCTTACCTGCAGTAAACCTATCTTTTGGGGCATTTGATTTAGACTTGATACAAGATTCACCTGCAGTAACCATGGAAGCAGGTCATGTCGAAGGCTGCTTCACAGTTGAGGCTCACTAGCACAGCTGCAGTAAATAAGGCTTGGAAAGGGCTCCTCTCCCAGGTGCTTAGTGGTTACTGCTTCCGTGGTTTGGTTTCACTAAAACACTTTTCTTGAGTGGTTTGCTGAGGATCGTTGTGTTAGTTATTTTTTCCCTTTCTTTTTCCTGTTGAACAAGTTTGAGTCATCTCTACTTCAAGTGAGTAAAATAAGCTCATATGGGATGAGGTGTTAAAGGGTGTTGATGCTGTTAAATTGTCTGTATATGAATATTATTTTCTAGGAACACACTGAACTTTGTGGTTCAAATAAGTAACATTAGTTATAGGTGACTTTCAAAAGTATTCATTTGGAGTTTTTGGTACAGGTAAAGTTTAGGGAGCTTTACATTTCTGTACATTGACTGTTACATTTCCTTGAAAAAACAAACTGAGGGATTGATTTTTTTTTTTCTGAAGTGGGTTTGCTGTTTGTTGAGTTGCTATTTGCGTATTGGAGAATCCTGCTACTTTTTAATTCTAATTATTTTTGATGTAATTTAGAGTTTTAAAACTGTCAAAGTCTGGAATGTGTCACACTTAGAATAACATTTGTATCAGAATTCTTTACATGAAGGAAAATGGGGCTTCTTGAGTGGTTTTGTTTGTTATGGGACTTCTACTGTTACATCCTTTATCTGTTTTCCCTGTGTTCCTAAAAGTTTCCTGATGTCTTCTACTTTCTTAACTCTTTAATTTGGAGAGAAATGATTATGAGGAAATCTGTCTATAGAAAGTTGACTTTTATTGTATGAAAATAACTTCTGATCCCTAATGGCCCCACTTGAAACATACACAAAAGAGCCAAATACTTCCCATGCCTTATAAATCAGGGAATGTTCAGATATTCTTATCAGTGCCTTGATATCTTGTAATCTTGAGTGTTTGGGTTGGCAATTTTGTATTAGCCCAGCAGAGTAATTGCTTTGTGGAAAATATAACTCAGTTTTCATGGCATAATCTATAGTTTTTTTACTAATATATGCATCTACTCTGAAAGTGAACCCTATAAAGAAACTATTTCTTTCCTCCTCATGATTCTTTCCGCTGCTCTTGGAAATGTGTTACCAAATTATCTATTTCCACTTCTCTCATACAGATAGTGAATTATCATTGAAGAGCACAGAGTGCATGATGAGCTTGTTTGGTCACAGAAAAGTAATGAATATGGAAATGAGAAGTGCTCGTAGAGAAGCCTTGTTGTCTGCTCCTTGTCCTCCCACACCAGTTTTGTCCTTGTTATGTTAGATATCTTGGATTTTGAGCTTAAGTCTTCAGTAAGGAATATCCTTTCCATGCTTGGGGGCTTCTGTTTGTCTTTGGAAAAGGCCTTTGCAGCAGAAAGAGAGAAGGATTTATTGGACAAAATGTTATTGTGTAAAGAAATACTCCATGTGTAATTCTACAAATGGGAAGTAGTGTAACTCCTAACAGTGAGAAAAGGTGGCCTGAGGGGAGTATGAAAACAGACATTGCTTGTTCAGTTGGATTATTTTTGTATTGTCAAATTACTTGGAATGATAGGGATAACAAACTGTGTGGGAGAATGGGAGAGGTGTGAGAAAGAAAAAAGTAAGAAATGACTTGTAGGAATACCAAGGAGTTGCATGACTGGAGTTTTCCCAAATAACGTCAAGTTCCCATTGGCCAACAATGTGATTCTCAGTGGCAATTTATGCTTGAGATGAATCCTAAGGATGAATTTTAGAAAAAGCTTTGGCAAAGAGGCATCCCAAAGAATTCACAAAGGCTTTTTAGTGAGAAAGAGGTGGTAGAGCTTGATCTCACTGCCTCCTTCCCATTTGTGTAGAGTTCAGCATGAAGAGATGACTCTTCTGTGTGTTATCTTAGAGATGTGGCCAAGGAACTTACAGGTAGTACTAAGAGGTAGTAATACCATTGTTCTGGGGAGGCAGTGGAAAGATGCTTGGGTGTGAGGGATAGGTAGCCCATGGCAATGTAACAGAAGTCCCAGTTAAGAAGTCTGCAGCAGTCCCCAGTACCTAATATATAGGATTAAATACAGATGTGAGTGGAAAAATGGAGTAGTGATTAAATGCATCAGGGACAAAGCTCTGTGCTTTGAAGCAGGAACTGCCTCTTGTACATCCAGGCAACTATTTACTCCATGTACTGCCAGATGTGTTGTCTTTGTTGGACTTGAAACTCTGCAAAATAGAGCACAAGCCTGAAAAACACGACAAAATAACAGAGTTAGCTTTGATCTGGAAAAGAACAACTGAGATACTACAGTTGTGCAATAAAAATACCTCTTTCTGAACAGACAGTGGGGCACAAGTGAAGTGCTGAGGTGTTACAATTTTTAAATAACTTGGGATGACTTTGGGAGAGTTATGTCTGGTTTTAATAGACAATTTCTGTCTATTGGTGGGCAGAAGCAGTGAAAAAGCAGTGAAAAGAGCAGTGAATTATAGCTGGATTTAGATCTAAGAGAGATAAAAGAAGTTGTTAAAGAAAAAAAGAAGTTTGGAGGGTCAACTGCGGAGTTAGTAGGGCCTGTTAAGCACTTTGGCTTTTAGTATGAGCAGAAGCTGCTTGATCCTGTAAACACAAGTGCACAAGTAAAAGATCTGCTCACAGCATTCACTACCTGCAGTCTTCATATGGTGGCACCACACTCCAGGCCAGACTGGTGGGGTTGCAACCCTTTTGCTTCCTCTGTTGCAACTAGTTGTTAAGGGGAAGTATTTCACAGAGACCAGACTGCTGCTCTGAGTGTCACTGTAAAATATTTACCTCGGGAGTTTGTAAATGTGCCTTTTTAACCACCACAACAACAAAGTCAAAGCATTTAATGCGTTCACTGTTGTGTTGTGTCATCACCATCAGCCTATTGCTACAAAGTAGACGAGTTTAAGTGAAGTCTTTCGGCCTCATACAACTAAAGACAGCTGAGTACGAGGTTTTAAGTATCAGATGTAATTTCAAGGAGCAAATGGGCACAAAGCTTCTGTGTATCTTGCATACCTAAAGTCAAGTGCTGTTTGTAAATAAGAAAGCTGTTCAAAAAATCAATGTTTAACATATGTTAAATGACAGCTCTTTGCAGTGCCTGCAGTTTCCTGTACAGAGGAGTGAAGTGGGGCTGAGCTTTCATAATGTGGGCTCTTGGCTGCCTTCACTGTCCGTGTTGTATTCTTGTCACCTATTGCCAAGGTAATCCAGGGGCTCATGGACGGGCCTGGGAGCTCTCGGGGTAGGGTGGCAGTAGACAGTAGCGGACTCGTGCTCTTTGGAGGGTTTACTTCTTGAAGAAAGGTCTGAAAACTGCATTTAAAGGTTGAACTAGAAGAACGTGAGAACCTAATGGGTTGGAATGAGGTTTCTGCTGCCTCCGCCGCCACCCTTTCTCCCCGGTGCAGCCGAAGGGGGGAGCCCTCGGCCCGGGCAGGCCCCGCGCTTGGGCGGAGGGACGGGAGAAACAAACCAGGCACCTCCGTTCCGTACCCAGCTCCCGGTTCAAGGTCAGGGCTGTGTAAACTGCTGCACAAAGGCTCCTTTCAGCAGCTGGCGCACCGGCTTCGCGGCCTGCCGCACAATCCCCCATTCATGCGGTGACCCCCGCGGGGCCAGGCGTGCGCGACCCTCACCCCGGGGAGCCCGGTCCCTGCTGTGGGCTCATCCCGAACGCTGCGCAGGGCGGACGGCCAGCTGCCCAGCGGGGCCAGCGGCAGCGGTACACCCGTTGTCCCCCGGCCCCGCAAAGCCGGCGGAGCCCCGGCACTGCCCGGCCGGCCCCGCCCCTCACGGTAGTATTTGCATATTACCCGCCCATCTTGAATTTAATTGGCGGAGACTGTCTCGGTCAGCGTCGGTGATTGGTTCTTCTCGCCGCAGCTCATTTGCATGTGGCCGTGCGGGGCGCCCGGCAGACCTGCGACGGAGAAGTTGAGTCGGAGCCGCCGCCAAGTGTCCCGCTGAGCCCTCCCCGCGCCCTGCCCGGCGGCCTCTCGCTCCCCGTTGCCGCCCCACCGAGCCTGAGGATGGCTGAACGCAGCGTCCCTGCGGGATGGAGGTAGCCGGCCCTCGGCGGAGCCGGCGTGCGGGGAGGGCTCCTGCCCGCTGTGCTGAGAATCCTCCCGCGCCGCTGGTGTGGCGGGTGGCTCTGGGTCGGTAGGAGCAGGAGTGATCTGCGCCAGCCTCACCTTTCGTGCTCTTCGTCGTTGGCTTAACCCGTCTTTCCTATGGCTGGGATATACAGCTCTACTCTGAAGACCCTGGAGGATTTAACTTTGGACTCTGGTTATGGGGCAGGGGATTCCTGCAGGTCCCTTAGTCTCTCCTCTTCCAAGTCCAACTCCCAAGCCTTCACCTCTTCTCAGCACAGAGGCAACTGGTGGTACTACTCGGGCTCCATGAACAGTAGGAATAACAGCTGGGATACCGTGAACACTGTTCTGCCGGAAGACCCCGAGGTTGCAGATATCTTTTCCAAGTGTCCTAAGCTGCCGGATCTAGAGGAATACCCTTGGACTGATGAAGACATTGGAAAAATACTCCGAAAAGGGAAGGGAGATGGCAACACCAGAACCTTTTCTCAGGAAGCTGTCAGGCGGCTCTCGCAGTTACTGAGGCGCGCCTTGATCAGGGTCTCCAGGGAAGCTCAGCGGCTCAGCGTGATGCACTCCAAGTGCACCAGGTTTGAGGTGCAGAGCGCTATCAAGCTCATCCAGAGCTGGTCGCTGTCAGAAAGCTGTGTCTTGGCCACCGTCAAGGCTCTCTCTCTGTACAGTATGAGTGCTGGAGATGGACTGAGGAAAGGTAAATCAGCCAGATGTGGCCTCACCTTCTCAGTGGGGAGGTTTTTCAGGTGGATGGTGGACACCAGGATCTCAGTTAGGATCCATGAATACGCAGCCATCTCGTTAACAGCCTGCATGGAAAACCTTGTAGAAGAGATTAAAGCTAGGGTTTTGGCAAGTCAGAGCCCAGAGGGTGGAGGAGGGGAGATCTCAGCTGAAATCTTGGAGATGGTTATCAACAATGATGCTGAACTTTGGGGAGTGCTGCAACCTTATGAGCATCTCATCTGTGGGAAAAACGCCAATGGTAAGATCCAGCTTTTACCATATCTAGTCTTCATACCAGCAAAATTTATGCTGATCATTGATCCCTATGGATTTGGGGGTTTGTTGGGGATTTTTCTTTTCATCTGAATTGCATCTTGGTTGTGGTTTGTGTGTGTGTGTGTAAAGTAGACATGATGGTGTTACCAGGCAAGAAGGATCCTGCTTTATTCTTAAGATGTACCAGTTAGAAAAGGTGCAGAGGCTGTGGGAAACCAAGCCCTGTTCTAACAAATGTCTCCTGACTTTCTCCCAGCTGCTGTTTTGAACATTTTTACTCTAACTGGCGTGTAAACACGCTTCTCTGTAACCATTGGATGAAAATTGCTTTACAAGCAGCTCTTCAGAAAATACCACTGTTGTTTTTAAACAAAATTTAGATTGTAGCGAGTCTCCTGTAATTTCAATATAAGGAGGTTAGTCCCACAAAAAGCCTGGAGAGGGAAAACAACATTAATTTAATTTTTTTGTGGTAGTAAAATTCAGTTTCTGAGCAAAAACTCATAACTACACCTAAGTGTTACTTTAGACTTCCTTCTAGTTTAGCAGAAACCTGTGTTGTAATTACACTTGTGCAACAAACAAGAGCCTGTGCTTGGCTTGCCAAAGCGAGTATGCGGGCTGGTGCCTCAGTAATGAGAATAACATGGCATTAAGGTACTTACCTCTGTAATTTGTTTAGAAAGCAGCCTTTTTGAACAGTTAAGCAAATAAGCAGATAGAGGAATGTTGGCGTCTGCCTGTGAGACTGAGGAGCAGTTTGGAAGGCTTAAGTCATGACAGTTCTGCTCAGGAGCTGCGCTGTTTATTTTGCATTGTCACACTGAGGAGTGCTGTATTTTTTCCAGGGAAAACTTGGAGAAACGTTCAATTTAGAAAACTCTTCTGTGCACCACACACAGCTGCATGACTGCTGCTGTAACCTCGTTGTTACGGTCAGATATTCCATGCATAATACCTTTATGATTTAACTCCATAAACCCAAGTGGCTTGGTCCTCTTCAAAAGATAAACTCTTGGTGAAAAGTAAGTTAAAGGAGAGGATTCTCTGAGGAAAAAATATACTTTAGGTGTATTGTACTGAAATGTTTTGTCAGAGAAGGGCTGACTCAACTTCTACTTGGGTGCATTGATTCCCTGCACTTATCCCAGACCAAAGCAGTAACATCGTGATGCAGATGATTAGTGGATAGGTGTAGGGGCTGGCCCTATGGGTCAGCCAGGTTTAAATTACAGTTTAAGAGGATGGCTGCTCTTATGGTGCTCGCAAAACCTCTCCGTGCACTCTATCTGCCCTCAGTCTACTGTCAGTGTTACTAAAGGTATGTGGAATAAATGTGAAGAGCCCTTTGGGATGTGCTCTTGGCACTGGTACAAGACGTAACTGTAACTTTCAAAGTCGGAGACATCTACTTTTTTAAGGACAAGTTCTTAGACTGGCAACTATAGAGGTATGTGGATGACTTGTCCTCTGCCAAAACACTTGTCAGAATTCTTTATGTACTATGGGAATACTTGTCACCAGGTCCAAAAAGAGGACTCAGTTCCCTCTCTTGTCCCTATTTAGGGAAGCTGGAGTAACATGGTGTTGTTCTGTATAGTAAAACATGCACCTCTCTGCTCATTGCTTCTGCCACACAGGTTCTGTGTGTAAAATGGAGAGGAAGTCAGTCCCTCAGTGCATTTTTTTCTTCAGAGAAATCTTGGGAAAATGGCAGTGATTGAACAGAAGCTGGTGTTCAATGGGAACAAGAGTGACAGTGCAGGGAAATGGTTATAAATATTCAAACCACCAAATGGTCAGTTACGATAACGGCTGCGGAGTGTCATACCCAGCAGTTGCTGGCCACAGAAGGATTGGCTTCTGTTGCCTCTTTTGTTGTCCCTGTCTTGCAGATCAATTCTGTCGATAATTGAATGCATTTTTTAAGTCTGAAAATTGAATAAACCCCCACATGAAGGTATCCTGTGATCTCCTGTGACAGTCTGTCACTAGTATTTTACCTGACACAAGTCAGTGAATCTTCTAAATGGCTTTTCTTGCAGTTGTAAGACCACAAATGGTTTTATCTGGATGCAAAAAAGCTTGAAATAACTTCTTTATTCTTCTCCCCATAGGAATTGTAAATGAGGAGCATTCACATCATGCTTCTCAGTGCTTTCAAATGATCTTGTCTTTTACATTAATTTAAATCTGAGGTAGATCTAGTGGTAAAATAACTGGCTATGTTCCAGTATAAGGAAAGGGAAAACTTGCTTTACTGTCATTTTTATGTCTTTTCTAGTAAGAGAATTTTAATGGAGTGTTTGTAAATTGTGAACTTGGCATGTGTTTGTTGGGTTTTGTTTTATAGCACCGAGTTTGATGTTAGAGATAAAAAGCACTTAGAGGTTAAGTTCTAACTCCAGTCAAGCATTGCAATCTCTGGATGAAATCCACAGCAGCATACTACACAGAATATTGCACTGGATTATCATAATGGGCCTTTCTGGCATTATGATCTATTGAATATCATTTTCATTATTAGATCAGGATAGTGTGCTACTTTGGCATCTAAGAAACAGTAAGTAAATATATAAATCTTCATAAAATCAGTGACTTAATCTCCCATCAAGACCATATAGTCCAGTCACTACTATAAAGGCTTTGGAGGCTGAAAGCTTGATGTTCTGTATTGCAACAAATGTGTTCACCCTTCACACACCAGGTGTTGATTCAGACTTTAAAACTCTACATGCTTAAGGGGAATTTTAATATTATTTTCAAGTAAATAATAACCTGTGGCTTATTTATTCACCCTTTGTGTGAAGCTGTTCTTTAATTGACTGTTTGCTGCTTCCAAGAGACATTTTCTGCTGTCAGTGTGAGTTCTGCCTTCACACTTGGGACTTAGTCTCTGCCTTGGGAAGGATGAAGGAACTGAGATGATGGAACATCATCTGAGCTTGTGGCCCTAAGGAGTTCTGTAAAGCTCTCTGGGTGTGTTAATGCCTCCAGGACTAAAGTGGTTTTAGACAGGGTCTAGGTGAGATGTTGCAAAAATAATGCGATGCAAAGCTCGAAAGAAAATGAAACAACATCAGCAAAAATGATGAGCAGCTACAGAACAACATAGCCACTGGAAGGTAAAAAACAAAGTCCTATAAATTGGAATGCATGTTTTAAGTATATGGAGATACATGATGTGTATTGCTTTGATACAGCTAAAGTAGATAATGCATTTGGTAGTTTCACAGGATTTTGAGACATGCTAATTTGAAATAGCCTATTCATTTAAAATGTTTACTGGGAGATGAGGAAAAATACAAACTTAATTTGTGAATGTGATTCTTTTGCTTGATGTTCCTGTGTTTGGTGTTAGGATCTGAACTGTCAGCACTGCAAATCCTTTCTGATGTTACTGCCCTATTAACTGCAGCACTTACATTGTACTTAACTATGGGGTTATTGCCAAACACTCCTGTGACAGCCAGTTCACCTGCTGGGCTATTTAATGCATCAGCACATCCTGGTGCTCTGTAGATGTAAGTGTTGACAGATGTGTTTGTGGGGAGGAAAGAAAAGGAGGGGGGAGGAAGAATTTAACTTGATAGCACTGTTTCTTCATGTTCTTACCTGAAAAACTTGAAGTTCTGTGTGGACAAACTAATCCAGCCTCTGTTTGTTTGTAGAAACAGAGGCTGAAATAAGCTCTATTTGTGTCTTGAGGCATTTTTCTTAGAGAGAGGTTGAGGGCGAATGTGTGATCTTTACTCATGGTGGGAGGGAATGATTCAAACCCTATAAAATTAGACCAGGGATGAATTTTCTTCTCTGACACTACACACTGTGGCACACCCTATCAAGTGTGGACTTTGGATTTAGTATCACAACCTAATCCCATTTTCTCTTCTATTTCTCACTAATAGAGGTTAAAATTTGCATCTGTGTTTTTTTTTTTAATACTGAGGATTTTTAAACTGTGCCATTCTAAAAAGTCATTTTTCTAATTACCAAAATGATCTGAAATGATTATTTCAGTGTAGTCATGGTACTGTACTGAAATCCAGCATGGGGGAAAAAAATGTATGGCATTTCAATAACTTAGACTGTCCTTTTGTTATCTGAACTGAACAAACTGGTGTGCTCATAAAGAGCCTCATCAATTTTAATAAGCTATCAGCTCCACAACTATTCAGGAGAAAAACTGCATGTTAGAAGGGGGGCATTTTAGGGAAGAGAACTGCAAATGCAATCAATAAACCAAGTGGAGTAGAAATAGAAGGCAAATACAGCAGTGCCACAGATGGTTTGTGAATCATTTAAAACCATATACTAAACAAGTGCCTCTGTCTTCTGTGTTGGCATATCTGAAGCTGTCATTTGAAGCAATATTGCTTTCTGGGAATTCCTGGGCAGGGCTGATAGACCTACGTGCAGGTTTCCATGTGAGATGAGCCGCTTATAGCTCTGATCCCATTTAAACTATGGCTTCGTTCACCTCTGCAAATGTACCCCCAGCATATCTTGTGTGCTTCTACTCCTACGTGTTCAAGGGTTTAGATTTATATCCACAAACCTACAGGGACAAATTCTTTAAACCTAAATATTTGTGCTTGTATATACATGTTCACATCTCCTACAAAGGCAAACCACTAGGTGCACAATTAGAAATACAAACATCTGCAGATATTCATCTTGCTTATGTTAAATGGTAGATCAAGTAAAGCTAAAATGCTTCCCTCATCCCATCCCCCTCATAGTGGGCTTTATGTGTGTATATATGTTTTCTTTAGTGATCGTAAGGGAAAACTTCATTAATGAAGCTATAATGCTGCCTTAAATGCCTTCAAATTGCTGATATTACACCATGGCAATAGAATTTGTGTCCTTTCAGTTGGTTAAGGTGAAGTGCTGAAACTCCTTCAGTGTATAGCCATTAGTAGCAAATGCTGATATTTGGATTTCAAGTGGAATATCACTGATGACTTAACCCTGTGAAACTGTGGAGTTAGGCCTGTGAAGAAGGAACCTCTTGCAGAGAAAAGTCTGTGACCTGTTGTGTCAAGGCTGGAGTCTGTTATTAATGCTGATGCAGGGGTTTTGAACAGAACACATACAGTGGAGGCCAGGTCAGAATTTTATCCTTGGTATGTAAAACTCTAAGTTCTAGCAGGGTTTTGGGGTTTTAATATTTATTTATTCATTCATTTTTCAGGCTGACTTTTCTGAACCTAGCCACCAGAGTGGAGATTTTTCCTGTGTACCACATCTCATTTCTTATGTGATTTGAAGCCTGAACTCATCTGATCTGGTTGTTGTTGAGCTTCCCTAGCTCATCTCAAGCTTTACAGATAGCCCCTTCTTTACTGAGACAGTGCATGGATGTTGTATATATTCTAGTTGGTTTGAAATCTTAAATCCTACCTAATTTGGGGCTATTCCAAAGCTAACTGCAATAGTACCATAGAGTGGCAGTGAATTTTGAATAAACTATGTTTCAATAATGGGGTTGAGATGACAGATTTCTTTACAGTGAAAAATCTTGTTTGGGTAGTAATGTTGTTGTCATGTTCTCATGTTGTAATGATTTATTTCTGTTGATGTACCTGATATGATTCAATTGGTTCAGTTAATGGTCCGTTTAGAGCTTCCTTCCTTATCTGATTCGGGTTTTTTGTCCCTTTCTGTAGCTTGGTATTGTAGCATATGGGTATGCAACACTGCAAGGGAAATGTTTAATCTTATAAAGCCCTCTGTATGAAATCTAAGTAAACTACTGGAAATGCTTACTTAAAATAGACTATAAAATTCACTCGTGGGCTTAGGACTCAAGCATTTAAATAACTTTGGAAAGAACTGAAGCTCAAAAGTGCCTGCTTGGGAGCTTAATCCCAAGATCTTCGCGATAATCAAAAAGAGTGTGACCAGCAGGTCGAAGGAGGTGATCCTGCCCCTCTACTCTGCTCTCATGAGACCCCACATAGAGCACTGTGCATTTCTGGTGTCCTCAACATAAAAAGGACATGGAACTGTTGGAACAAGTCCAGAGGAGGCAATGAGGATGATCAGGGACTGGAGCACCTCCTGTATGAAGATAGGCTGAGAACATTGGCCAGTTGAGCCTGGAGAAGAGAAGCTGCTTGGAGACTTCGCCCTGAGCCTCCTTTAGTGTCTGAAGGGAGCTACATGAGTGCTGGAAAGGGACTCTTCATCAGGGACTGTCGTGATAAGTCAAGGAGTGATGGGTTTAAATTTAAACAGGGGAAGTTCAGGTTGGAGATAAGGAAGAAGTTCTTTACTGTAAGGGTGGTGAGGCACTGGAATGGGTTGCCCGAGGAAGTTGTGAATGCTCCATCCCTAGCAGTGTTCACGGCCAGGTTGGGCAGAGCCTTGGGTGCCATGGTTTAGTGTGGGGTGTCCCTGCCCTTGCAGGGGATTGGAACTGGATGATCTTAAGGTCCTTTCCAACCCTAACTATTCTATGATTCTATGAAGTTCTTCACTGTGAGGGTGGTGAGGCCCTGAAACAGGTTGCTGAGACAACTGGTAAATGCTCTATCCCTGGTGGTGTTCAAGCACAGGCTGGACAGTGCCTTTGGTGACATGGTCTAGTGTGAGGTGACCCTGCCCATGGCAGGCGGTTTGGAACCATATGATCTTAAGGTCCTTTCCAACCCAAACCATTCTGTGATTCTGTAAAATGCAAAAATAAGGCTAAAGATTATATTAATCCTATGATCTTCCCCAAGTCAATATGTTGTCCTTTCTTTCAGCGAACTGAAACATGAACAGGTGTTTATCTTGAGCAGTGTCCATTGTGCCAGCAGAATTCAAACGAAGAGACAAAGGCTTCTAAACACAGTAAACCCACTAGATACTGACAATGCCCAGCAAATCTCTCTGCAGTCTTTATTCTTCATGTTTAGAAACAAGATCAAAAGAATCCTTCGTTTACATTTTAGCCTTCATTTTGCATTTAGTCAGTACTAAGTTTTCAAGGCAGTATATGTGGTCTCTGTTTCTAAACATTTTCACATTGTTCCAGGCTCAGGACTTTGCAATTTCACACTCTGGACATTAAGAAAAACTTCTCCCATTGACTAAATTCAACTCCACCAGCAGTCAGCAGAAGAGAATGTCCATTTGCTCCAATTGAACTAAGATAATTCAAGCTTATGAACAAAATAATTTCTGATGCTGCTTTTGTTTTAATAGGATTCATTTACATGTTGTTTTGAACTTAACTGCCTAACGTGGCATTTGGTTAAATCAAAGTAAGCCTGAGGCAATGGCAAAACCAGTACAATGGGTGGCTTCATGTTTTCTTAATTTACAAATTGGGACAAAAATATTTCAACAGAACCGATTCCTTCCTCTACAGAACAAGAGCTACGTTAAAACCAAACTGTTGGACCTTGTTGAGGCATCTAAGTCAATTTAAGGATTCGAAGTTGTACATTTCTGAACTGAGGAGAACCTTTTAAATGGAGTTGTCTTGTTGGCCTTATCACAGGAAAGCAGTAATAGACAGAGGAAGGGTGCACAGTGCACAGATGCTGAAAGGTTTGTTCCTTTCACCCAAACACATCCAAACTTGCCTTCTGACTTAGGTCACAAACCAAGCTGGAGCTGTGAGCTCATTCTGGTCCCTGGGAAAGGTTTGGCTACAGTGGGTGTAACTTGGTACGCTTGGCAACTGGAGCAAGGAGAGACCAGGAATGGGACAGGCCAGCTGTGGGCAGGGCATGGCTCAGGGTTGCTTGTCACCCTGTAATTACAGTGTCTGTCTGCCGCCTGCTAGGGTGGTGGTGGCAGCTTTTGTGAGCATGGTATACATGGGATAGAATTAATAGTGTGAAAGGAACTTGTGAGGGAAGGGTAAGCTGTAACTGCTGCTGTCTTCAGCAGTGGAAACTGAGAATCAGTCCTTTCAATTCAAGTTAAATGGAGTCTGAGCTAGAAAGTCCTTTTCTATCAAAACCTACTTGCTTCTGTCTTACTTGCAGATGAAAGTCCCCTACAACTGTAAACTTCCTCCTCATCTGCTCAAGGCCTATTACTTAATGATGTGATTTCTTTAACTATAGTCCAGCTGAAGGTTTTTGTGGTGGTCTTCTAGGAGGCAGTTGTTTGGATTGGTCTTTACTGCGATCTTAACATGAAACAGTTCTTTGAAATACATGCAAGAGAGATGAGTTTGTGGACTTTAACCTGTGAGAATCACTAAACCAGGTCACTGGGGTTGCTGTGAACGTGCTTACCTTCTTCCTGTTGAGCAAGCAAAAACTGTCTGGTGTTCATCATACAGGTTTGACCGAGGCAACTCAGGTCAGTTGTGAGCCTGAGCACTTGTCCATCTTGTTCTGGTTGTTTAATTATTATGCCTGGACCATTTCTTCCTTGGCACTTGTTTGATGTTTACTGAGCACTTATCCTGCTTCACATCTGAATTGAGCAAAATAGTAGCTTCTGGAGGATGCTGCAAGGGTTCATTCAGTCATCTGTGTGAAGCACTTTCAGGCTGTGGGGTGACAGGGACAGAAGAAGGCAAACCATCTTCTCAGCCATCTTGGGGAAGTACGCATGGATATATTTCATGTGGGCTTTCTTCCTACACTACCTATGCTATATTACACTGAGAATCTGCATCTCAGTTTGTTTGCTTATCTTGTGCACAGCTAACAACTCAGCCATTTGATAAGTTTGTGAACATGAAGTCTAAGCCCTGATTATTTTTTGCTTTATTTTATTTAATATAAAATAATAATGAAGAGAAGTTTCTAAGTGACCAACAGGACACTTTGTAGTGTTAGAGGGTCACAACATTCATTAGGAGACCTCATTTGGCTCTCTCTGTCCAAAAAATAGAAAAGCCTTGACATAAGCAAAAAAAAGGGAAAAACTGTGGAAAATGTGCTTAAGTAATTCCTGTAGTTTTTGTGTAGCAACACCAACATGCTCAAGTTAAGAGTTATTTGTGGAATAATCATGGGCTGCAGACTAAGAACTGAAGCCAAATAAACATTTCAGGCCAGCTTTTCAGTTCATGCATATAGATTTATAACAACTGATAAATTTGCTCTGGGGCTTTGAAAGATCAAAGGAACGGTTGTTTATTGTATTTTGGGGATGAGAGGAAAGGAACATTATGGAAAACATAATCTGCTTGTCCCATTCTTTAGTGTTTATACTGTTAGGGTCCATGTTGGGTACTTCTGTTACTTCTCATTCCTAGCCCAATCTGCACTTTGTTGCTTGGGACCTGGAGAATAAAGAAGAAAATATGACTGTGTGTTTATGCTGGGACTTGGACATTAAGAAGATAAACATGCAGAGGCGTAATTATCTAGTATTTTCTTGATCCTATATAATTCTGTCTTTTCCTGCTTAGTTCCAAGATGACAGTGAAAAGATTTTCTTCTAATATTTACATTTTCTTGCTTGTGAATAAAGCACGTTACTATTGCAGCGGAAGGGCAAAAGCTGAATGTTGGCAAGCATCTAAAGCAGGGAATTAGGCCAGTTTCACCTCATATTCTTCAAACTTTTGGGGTTTTGATGTTTTTGTTTGCTTTATTTAAATGACTGCCCAATACTTGATGCAGCACAGACTCATGTCAAAACTAGTAGAATCATAGAATCATGGAATAGTTTGGGTTGGAAGGGGCTTAAAATCATCTAGTTCCAGCCCCCTGCCATGGGCAGGAACACCTTTCACTAGGCCGGGTTGCTCCAAGCCCCATCTGACTTGATTGTGAACACTCATTTTAGCAACCTGTGCCAGTAACTCACCACCCTCATAGTAAAGAATTTCTTCCTTGTATGTAACCTAAATCTCCCCTGTTTCAGTCTGAACCCATCACCCCTTGTCCTGTCACTACATTCCCTGATGAAGAGTCCCTCCCCAGCACCTTTGTAGGTGCTCTTTCAGGTACTGGAAGCTTCTCTGAGGTCTCCATGAGGCTTTTCTTCTCCAGGCTGAACAGCCCCAACTTTCTCAGCCTGTCTTAATATGGGAGTAGGTGAAAGCAAAACCCCACTTTTCTAGTTGCTTTTAGGCAGCTTGCTCATCTTAAACTTTGATTCCACTTGGATGATCCACTGATGATCCTGCAGATTCTTTTAACCTGAACCAGTGCGTATCTTTGGCATTCTCTCATGCATGAGGAGGTGGTGTGAGGACACTGCTAAGGCTTATGAGGAGCAGGAGAGGTGTTCCTGTGGTGGAAACACACATGTGGAAGTGGAAAGCACCCCTTTGTGCACCAGAAGCTGGATCATGACTTCAGAGTTGTCTTTTTGGAGTATTTTGTTCTGTACTAAATTTGAGAAGAATCAGTAACGCAAGTCACAAGAAACATTTAATGGCCTGGTGCAACCTGTGAGTTTGTTCTCGGAAGAGCTCATCTTTCTGCCTCAAAAGTGGTCGAGAGGTTTCCTTTTCATCTCTTTCATTTTTTGGGCTATTTCCTGAGATAATACCACAGATCTAACCAAAACCTTGGGGATGGGTGTTGTAATAATACAACATAATGTACTTCCTCTGTGGGGGTGGCTATAATTTCTGCTTAATTGCTCATTGAATTTCTGCTCTTTGGTTTGAATGATATCTTCCCTCCACCCCCCACCCTGCTTTGTGCTCAACTTGCACTGGCAGTTTTGTTTAGTCTAGAGATCATAAAAGTGGCTCTGGAGCTGAACTGATACAGCTTCATCATGGTCTTAGTATGGTTTCTGGTACTTACGTCAAATTTATAAGGTGTCTTTGGATGCTTTCACTGAAGTGATAGTTGAGCTTAGAGTGGAGGCAAGATGGAAAACTCTTAATAGTAGCAACCAAGACATACCACCTTTATTGCTTTTAATAAGCCATATCACTCTGTGTCAATATATAAAGACTTCTAAAGCTTGTCTATGGGCTCTCTACTATTCTGCTTTTCAAGAAGTGTTATCAAAAGTTCTGCAATATGGTTGGCAATTTTGACTTGAGTTTCACTTTTGCTTGAACTTAGAAGATGCTTGAGGGTGATGACAGTGGGATCATCAAGTAGGAAATGCCAATGAACCGTGACTGAAAGCAAGCTCAGGATCCATGGGAGAAGTGCTGCTTACCTGAAAGCTTCATCTTGCTGGACTGAAAGGAATCATTTCCATTAGGTTTATTGGGGTTTTAATCAGTATCCAGGTTTGTTTATGGTGTAGGTAGAAGAAGAGAAAGGCAAAAAGTCTAGAGAATGAATCAGAATTGTGAACTAGGCTCAAAGGGGGGGGGGGGGAATGTAGTTGTTTATTGACCAGTGTTGAGAGACCAGAATGTTTCATTATGGAATAAAGCAGTGGCTGATGGTTTTTTAGTCTGTAATTCCTTACAATAACAAAGAAATGATTTTGCTTCTCAGAAAAGACTGGGTTTTTTTTCTGAAGCAGTTGCCTGGGCTTTTCCTCTGAAATCACTTGGATTGAGTCCACATGTTTGAGGAAGTTTTGTTTTAGTACTTTGTAATAAACTTAAGGGCTTTACGCCTTGGGGTGGGAGAAGCTTTGATGGTGACTATTAACTGCATGGAAAAACTGGATGTCTTGTCGTGTGTGCTGGGAGGCAGGTGGGATTTAAAGCATCTGTACATGGAGGTAGTTTTGTAGCTGCACCAATGAGTGTGATGTGGGTGACTGGCATGTTCTTGTTCTTATTATTCCATGAAAAAGGTGTGTCCTTCCCCCATAACACACCCCCCCCTCCCCCCCCCCCCCCATTCTCTCAGGGCAGTGCCAGATGCAGAGTCTCTTATTAAAGCCACACAAGGAAGATTCATGTTGAACACTACATTTCCCAAAGGAAAGCAACCCTGGAATTATTTCTGGAACCTTTTTCCTGCGTGTATAATCTCTGGTCTCATATTTTTGTTGCTGACATGTGGAAACGCCACTTTCAGCCTAGGTTATTTTGTGGGATGATGTATGTGCTGCACATCAATACATTTGGGGAGGGGACTGTTTTGCTTTGGTTTTGAATATTCCCAGTGACCTGTGACCTGCTGGAATTGGGTGATAAAACAGTGTGAATTTTCTTCTACCTTGACAGCCGTTCAGAACATCATTTTCCTTTTATAGCACGATGCTGTATGCGTAAGGGGGTGTGATTGTGGTTTTTTATGTTCACTGCAGAAAGCCAGAGCTTCCCCAAGGCAAGCGCAATTTATACATTAAAATGAATCGGATTTATTAGCATGAAGGTAACTCTTGCCATAGAGCCAAGATAATACATATGTTATGGAAGAAGATCCTAAATTGGCACAGGGCATTTGGCCTACCACCATCTGCAAAGCCTGCACTCCAATTTTCTGCTGTTGCCATGGGCTGCAGACTCAGACAGGAAATCATGGTAGGATGGGAAAGGGTCCAAAATACACACAGCTAGTATAAGGTTTGCAGTTAAAAGCAAGGCAGAGAACAGACTATCTGTTCTGCTGAACAGGCAACACAGAGTGAAACTGGCTCAAGTGTTTGCGCGCGCGCACTTTAAATGTCCTTTTATATTTTATATGCCTTCTTTTTTTTAAAGCTTGAATTTTTTCCATGTAAAGTAACATGCATCACTTCAAATGATCCATTTATATACGAGGGGCCTGATTCAACCCTCACTGAATTAGCCATGCTGGTCTGAAAGAAGAGTAAATTAGTGGAGAATCAGGCCCCTGGCACACATGAAGTAACCGCATGGAGTTTTGTCTTGGCATGTCAAATGTGTCTTTCCCTGGACTTGCCACCACTCAGAGCTTTGGCTTAGGGCACAAGGCCTGGGTTCTGTGGACTAGTCAAACATATGGAGCTCAGTGTATAGCCCTAGGAAGCTGTGTCAGGTCTGTCAAGAGACAAGGATGCAGATGGTTTTCAGTTAGTGGAGCTCGATCGCTTTCTAGCACCATAGGGTCAGAGTATTCCATGTATTTTCTTTGAACTACAAGTTGAAACGGGGAATACTGGGGTGACTTGGAGAGCAAACAGTTTCTTACCTTTCAAATAGAGAGTAAACAAAGTAATCTGCAGGTAGTGATCTGTGCTGTTTGCAAAGCTTCCAGTGTGTCTGAAGAGTAGTGTACAACTGGTCCATTTATGCCCCCTTGACAGAGGATGGGTGAGAATAGTTTCCCCATCAGTTTCTAATTGACTTTTTATAGAGAAGATGCTTCTTAACTAAGAAATAAGAGCAAAATAACTCCAAGTGTCACGCTAGTGGCATGTTCTGGGCTGACAGAATAGGAGCTCAGCAAAGTTCTTGTGGCAAAACCTGAACTAAAACTTTTTCTGACAGGCTTATCTGTGGTTTTTCATTCTGACTGAAGGGAACTGGTTTGTTCTCCGGGAGTTTTCCAACCATAGCTTTTATTTGGCTGTAAGAACTCCTTCCCTCTTGCCTTAGTTCTGTTTGTAGTCTCTTTTCAGCTGCATGGAAGAACAGAGCTGCGAACAGGAGTAAGGTGAAATCTTTATGTTTCAGTGCCAAATATTGCTGGATGCAGTGGTGATGTATCTGCCAAGAACGAGACTTGAAGCTACCAATTAATCCCATTTAGAAATCAAATACCTGAGGTAGCATTTAACCCTAGGGGTAAGATCAATGATTTTCAGTCTATTTCATGACCCCATATTTTCCAGCAACTGCTGCTTTTTACAGGTGCAATATAAGCTCAAAAGGACTTAATTTTTATTTTTTATTTTAAATAAAATGTGACTGGAGACAATTCTCAAATTGCAAAGGGTCTCAGCCAAACCATCTGCCCCAGTCTTCAGCAGAGCATTGTGTTTCTGAAAGGCATTCTAGTGAAACATCAGCATTCTGCAAAGTTTGAGCTGATTCGACATTAAAAGAGGTGATCCAAAAAGCTGCTGCTGATTTACATGTGAACACTGCCAAGTATCTCTCTGATGAGAGTACATAACAAAGAAATGCTGGAGTGATTGAGTAAGGCTGATTTGAATGATCTGTTGTGGGTTCTGATATTCCACAATTATGAGAAACTACTGTCACTGTATTTTCAATCTGTGTTTTGCTTAGAGGTAGGAGATCTTTTGTTGTCAAGTCACTTGGGGGGAGATATAAGATTTCTTGCTTAAAGATATTCATGAAGCTTGCATGGGATGGCTTCATCTGACTTTGTCACCCAGAGTGACTTCTAGAATCATAGGGTATGGTTGGAAAGGAGCTTATGATTAGCTAGTTCTAACCCTGTACTATAGGCAGAGACACATTCCACGAGACCTATTTGCTCAAGACTCTGTCCAGCCTGGCCTTGAGTACTGCCAGGGATGGAGCATTTACTGCTTCTTTGGGCAACCCATACCAGTGCCTCACCACCCTCACAATAAAGAATTTCTTCCTTATATCCAATCTAAACTTCCTCTGTTTCAGTTTGAAACTGTTACCCTTTGTCCTATCACTACAATTCCTGATAAAGAGTCCCTCTTTGGTATCTTTGTAGGCCCCCTTCAGATACTGTAAAGCTGCTCTGAGGTCTCTATGCAACTTTCTTTTCTCCAGGCTGAACAGTCCCAACTTTCTCAGCCTGCCTCCATACAGGAGGTGCTCCAGCCCCTGATCATCCTCATGGCCTCCTCTGGACTTGCTCCAACAGCTCCGTGTGCTCCTTATGCTGGGGACACCAGAACTGCACACAGTAATCCAAGTGGGGTCTCATGAGAGCAAAGGAGCAGGATCACCTCCTTTGACCTGCTAGTCATGCTTCTTTTGATGCAGCTCAGGATATGGCTGGTTTCTGGGCTGTAAGCGCATGCTGAAGATGGCTTATGTTCAGTTTCTCATTGACTAACATCCCCAAGTCTTTAGGAACTGAGAAATTCTAATTTGACTTTTGGGTCTGACTATGGATATGAATCAAGAATCCATTGCTTTCTTAACCTTAGTCTTTTCTTAACAGTTAAAGAAGAGCTTGCTCATGAGAATTGGTAAAAATGTACAGTATTCATTGTATAGGAGTGGTTCATCTGAGGACACTTCTCTGTTGCTCAGGGACAGCAGGTTACTTTCTGTGCATGGTATGTGATGAACAGCATGAGCCTTAAAGGACTCTTGTGGGAGTGATTTCTTCTATTTTTTGCTGTTGGAGAGAAATGAAGCAGTTCATATAAAGCAGCTGCTTGTTTTGGAGCAAAATCAGCGTAACACATTAAAGAACCCATTAATCTCTTAGCTTGACCTCCATGCATTATTAAAAATGTATTGTATCTTTTGTTCATTTCAGAATGCCAGGGATGCTAAGCAATATGTATTCAGATCTACAGGTTAAGAAATTAAGTTATAATAGGGAGCAAAACCAAAATGGACTTTTGTTAAGTATTGGCTCTCCTTATAGTTATTTTTAAGAGTAGAGGAAGGGCATATAAATACCTCCACAAATAAAGAGCTGCTGTTATTAACTCTCATCTTGTTCCATGGTTGCTATGTGTAAATTTTTGTCCTGGGATCCTGGCTGCTTCTCTTTGTTCAGTCCTTGCCAACACGAAAGGCCTCACTTGCAGGAAGTCTTCCAGGAGGGGAAGAAAAAGAAACAAACCAACTTCTCCATCTCTCCTCCCCTCAAAAATCCCAACATTCATCTTACAACAGAACTTATTTAGGCTCTTAAATTCCCAGTCTTTCTTATATACTGCCTATATATCCCCTGTGCAGTCCTAATGGTACCATAGAATCACAGAATATTTTGAGTTGGAAGGGTCATTGGAGCTCACCTACTTCCAACCCCCTGCCATGGATGGGGACTCCTTCCATTAGATCAGGTTTCTCCAAACCCCATCCAGACTGGCCTTGAACACTGCCAGGGGTGTATCAGGAGAGCTTATATTATAATCATGGTAACTGTGTACTGTGAATAAATGGGTCCACCATTAAAGCCTAGATTAGCTTTGAGATGGAAGAAGGGGTCAGTAGATGACTTCTCCAAAAGATTGAGTGATTTGGTTAGAAACCTGCTCTATGATTACATAGGAGCATAATACAATGGTCTGTTTCTGCAAACCAAAACATAACCACAAGATCAGGCTTTCATTCACTTTCAAGGAAGGTGCTCAACCAGCATTTTCATTTTATTGGGAGGGTGCAGTCAGTTTTATGGTGTTCTTTAATATATATAAGTTCATAAAGCTAGCAATCATAATTGGATATAACAGCCAGTAGGAGCATATGAGGTGAACCAGAATGAGATCTCTTGGGATCTGAATTCTGTCTTCTCTTAAAATACACATGGCTTGGCACAGTGAATAGCTGAGGTCGAGAGCAAAGCAGTGATAATTTTCTTAGAGTAATGGCATTCATGTAGCTGTGCTCATGAGCTGAGTTCTGCTGCCTGTCCTACAGCTTGTGCACTGGACTCTGGGTTTATTTTACATCTATAATGGCTTGTGTCTGCAATAGAGCTTGTTTCAATAGACAGTGATGTAATGGATCAGAATCTGACCTTGCTGTACTGCTTTCCCACAACTGTTGTGCTGTAATCACACAGCTGTTCGCAGATAGTTCTTTTCCCAGTTGGCTGCTTTGGAAGACATTATTCTTTGGCCTTAACTTCCTAATACGAGTAATCAGCCACTCTTTGGTAACCACATTCAGAGGGAGCAGGCAGTGGTGTTGAAGGCATTAAGTGTTGCTTAAGTATTTGCTTCAGCTCAGAGTGTTCAGGCCTTTAATGAGAATTAGGTTTATTTTTATGGGTGGTGAATTATGTGCTTTCTCCTTCCCTTTGCCTCTGTCTTTTCCTCCATTTACAACAAGCTAAGACAAAAAGCAGCACTTCATATGTAACACTTCATTCCTTTCTTAGATATATCCTGTGGGCTTTTCTCCTTTAATGTCATGAGTATGTGCAGTTATATTCAGCATCCCCACTGACATCATGAAGGTTGCATCGGCTAATAGTTCACTGCTGTTTTGGGGGGTTTAGAGGTTTTTGTTAAGTATTTTTGATTCATTCATTGTGAGAGTACTGTGAGCTTATGAATTAGACCGAAGAAAGGGTGGGAGGAGGAATATAAATGGCTATTTTGGGAACTGGAAACCTTGACTGTATAGAATAACTACATGATCACATTAAAATAACTGAAATGCTGGCTAGGAGAAGCTCTTGGAGGTCTAGTCCAACCTCCCACCCATGGCTGCATAGCCAGAACTAGGCCAGGTAAGCCATAGCTTTGAGTCTCTGAATCTTGGAAGTATCTGTGTGGTTGATCCTCCAGCCTCTCTGAACAACCTGCTCATTTTTTGGCTTCTAACATCCAGCCTGAGACTCCTAAGCCAGTGCTTGGTGCTGTGCCCTTGGTGCACCATGTGTTGCTCCTGAGAAGAATTTGACTCCGTAATTTTAGTAGCAACCCTTCAAATAGTCGTAGGCTTCTTTTAAGTTGGCCTTTGACACCCTCATAGCCAGCCTGTACAAACCCAGCTCCCCCACACGCTCCCTTTAAGCTGTGCTCTGCAGATCCCTGATCACTTCCAGGTAGAAACCCCTTGCTTGTCTCTCTGTACTTTATGCATGTCTCTCTTGAAATGAGGAGTCTAAAACAGCAAGCCCATAAACTTGCTGAGGCAGTTTGCAAAGATATTAAATAATCTGGACCCCAATATCAGCCCTGCTTTCTCTGCTTGTTATCATTCTGCCTGATAAATGCTGTCTACATAACATAGTGCTGTATATTATGTGATCTGCTCTCCTCTCTGCCGCGAGTGTGGAGAGGGCCTTTCTGGTTAGAAACTGCTGTTGAATTCTGCCCAGGCAGAGTGCAGGGAAGCAGTGGCAGAGCTCCAGGGATGAAGAGGCAGAAGTGTGGCAAGGAGGAGGTAGCAATCAGGATGCTTTCCAAAGCACTTGGCAATCCTGGGTCTTCTGAGTCCTGTCTGGTTTCTAAAAACTTGGCTTCTCTGTGATGCTGAGCTGTTTTATAACTTCTGGCCATGTGATTTTTCTCTCTCTGCCTCTTTTTAATTTGGGTATTAAATGAAGCTAATGATGCCTTGAACCTTTTGTAAGGTATCTGAAGTTCAGTGAATAAAAGAACTTCTCAAGCAAGCATGTTGCATTGCCTTGTGACCATACGTTCATAGATGTCAGTGTCTGTCATGTCCTGTCACTTACAGAATATCTCACATTGTATGTTAACATTGCCTGATCTTTGAGCTGGTGTTTGTACTGGAGAAACACCCAGAAACCCTGCCTTTGGAGCTTGCTAGGCCTGGCTTGAATGCCAACACTTTATTAGGCATCATCTGTAGGCGAGAGAATTTGCAGCACAGTTGGACAGAAGTAAGCATGGGAAGATGAAGTGCCATATGACAACGCTCTAACAACAGCAAGAATGAGCCCAGCTTGATTGGGTCCAGGCTGGCCACTTGTAACCACTGCTGCACTCTCCAGCAGAGAAAGATGTGTCCTGGGGTTGCTGAAGTCCTGGGCTTGACAGACTGTGGTGAGTGAGATTGTGGCTTTGTGCGTGACAAACAAGATTGGGAAAAGAGAAGCTTCTAATGCAGGATTTTCTTTCTGCCAGAGCAGGAAACTCAAGCATCACTTGCTCTAAGGAGTCTCCAGAGAGAAATGATTTCATCACTAGAGAGTGCGCTTCTTGTTACGACAAGCAGCAGTTCTTGAGTTCCTTTGTAGCCCTTTGTGCAGTCAAAACTTTCTGATGTTTTAAGATTTAAAAAAAATCCCAAACAGAAAGAAACCAACAAACCTCTCCAAAAAGACCATGTGTCATAGTTGAATATTATTACATGCTTGCAAACTCCTTTAGGTGTCCACTGCATCAGAGCCATAGTGTCAATGTTACTGCAGTGTATGAGACTATCAGTATTTTAACTATTCAGACTACTTCAAAACCAAGACTTTGAAGTCTGGCTGTGAGGTCTGCTTCTGCCCAAAATCTAGTCTCAGGTTTCAGAGCTGTTTTGCTTCCTTGTTTCCCTCCCTGCTCCTTTCCTGTTCCCCACAACCAGTGTTGAAGGCACAACCTACCTCATCATTTCAAGCTTAGGGGATGGGAAAGCAGGATCTGCTGGTTAAATGCTGTCATTCTTTATCACTGACTGCTCTTCTCAAAGTTGCAGTCACTTACATGAATGCTGCCCACGTGTACTTGGAAAACTGAATCACTCTGCTCTATGCAAGTGGAGAACTGAGAAGCAAATATGTTAATTTCTCTACTACAACATTACGATGTGGAGCATTCATGAACCAAAGACTCATTCAATATGTCTCTGGAAAATGTGGCTCTAAACACTAATTGCTCCTTCTTCCTTACACCAGCAGGAAAAGAGGTAATGGATTATGTCTTAACCTTACACAACCCTTAAGAACAGCATGTCACCTACAAATATTAATGGACTAATAATATAGGTAAGCAGTTAGATAATTTTATACCAGTTAAAATAACAGTGTTGGGTTTTGTTCAAGTTGCAGCGTAGCCACGTTCCCTTTGCTTCTATCTTTCCTTTAGTTTGCTTCTATGTTATAAGGTTTTGAAGAGAGGTGGAGAGCAGGACACTGAAACTTTCTCTGTATTAACTTAGTTCAGCTCTAGAACAAAACTCTTCACAAAACTTGAGCTCTTAAAGCCATTAGTAAAAATAAGTGATAAAACTTGTTGCTTTCTCCTTTGTGAGAATGTTGAGATTATGCTTTAAGAGTGTCAGTTCTCGACGTAGGGTCCCCCCTCAGGCTGGCAGTACTGATGGAAAAAGAAGAGAGACATCTTTTTGACATACTTATAAACACTGGAAATGTCAGCAGAGAGAATCCTGACTCATATTTTATTTACCCATGAGGTATGCATTACAAATATTGGTATACCCCAGAAAATGGTGTTCCCCTGCCTTGAGTAGCATAACTAAATTGAGGTTGTTAGTAGCAAGAGGAAACTTGCTCCCTACATACAAATTCATGCCCGTCTTTCTCTAATTGAAGTAAACCCTCTGTGAAGTTGCTACCCAGAAATGACCTTACTAAGACTGTTTGCTCAAGCTCTTGGCAATTTTGAATACTCAATGCAGTAGCCAGAAAGCAGCAAAACCCCTATGAGCTAGAGGATAAATGAGGTGGTGTTGTCCATTATGCCAAAATGCTCTCTAGCTCCTGCTTTTAGCTCAAAAAGTGATTAAAAAAGTATTCTAATATTGCCTTGATTAGTTACACCCTGCCATGTGAAATACAAACAAATGGCTCTATGTAGAGTGCTAAAGTGCCAGAGGTTAACTGTGCTCCAGCATTTCATATTAACCCAAGTAACTGTAGTAAGCTACTTAAATACAGACATTAGGGGAAGAAAAAAAATCCTCCACTATTTTAAGTCTGTTGCCAGTGAGTCTTTGAATTTAGGTAATTTCATGCATGCAGAGGTAGACTTTATTTTTCCTTCATCAGCTAAAATAACAATGAAGCTGAACTTGGTGTATTTATTTAATGAAACACAGGATCCCTGCCCTGATGGTTTTCATCAGTCCCCTCGCTATGTGGTAATTAGGGGTTCTCTCCCATGGCTCTGTTTTTACTTAACTCTCCGAATGTGTAGCCAGTTTAAGTTTCCAGAGGTACTCACAACTAACATTGCCTTATTTACATGCAGATTATCCAGAGGGGACTCTTAAACACACACTCACATTACAGAAATACAGACGTTTGTGCACTTACTCAGTAAACAGTATTCTGGAGCAAAATGTTATCTTGTGTGAGTAACTTAATTCATTCCACTCTGTGGATGTGATCTGCTCTTTCATTTCTTGTACACAAGGGTTTAGGAGCTGAAGAGGGCTGAGAGCCAGGACTGCCTGCTCTTGAACTGCTGCTGGATACAGCTCTGCTAATGCAAATACATACCTGAAATCAGGTTCGGCTATAAAGTTGCCACAGAGAAGCCCTATGTGCAATACAGGTCAAGAAATGGGCCATTGCTTTCTCAGGCTGGACAGAGCACATTGGTGGAAAAGAAGTTACAGCCAGCTTCTCATCTTTATGCCTAATAGCAAGCTCTGTGAAAGTGATCTGAGAAGTGTTCATTTGTGTCTCTAAGTCTGCAGCTGGGTACTATTTCCTCCTGGCAGTTATGGAGTCACTGGAGATGTGAGGAAGTAGACCAAATCTATAGCATTTAAAGCTCTCTAAAACAGCTTCCCTGCATCATACGTGATGTTAAAAATACTAGGTGGCAGTTTGGGCTGATATAAAAGTTTTATTGGTATGAATTTGAGCCAGCCACATTATTCAGGAAGCCACTACTGAGTTTTCAAGTCGTCTGAAATGTGTGCTAGTAAAACTCTTTTATAAAGCAATACAACCACATGCAAACTCCTTGTATGACTAGTCATCGGTATCCTGGGATTTAGCCAGTGGGATGGTTGTGATGTGAGTCTCAGCTGCTGGTTTGTACAGGTATCCTGCTTGTAAAACTAGGCAGAAAGAGTGAGCTTCTCCCAGCCTCTCCTCGTAGCAGAATTTAGCAAAGTGATTATAGAGAAACCACCTTTGCTTTACGCTGAAAGCTATTAATTAAACTTTCTCATTGCAGCTGAGGCTTGCTGCTAATTCCTTTTCTCTGCTGAGCATTAAGAGGGGAATTTGTCAAGTTTTATCCCACACAATGTGTACTTACAGCTGCTGTAGGATCAGAATCATGTCTCACCGGGGGTATCTGGTACCTCTTTTCTGTGAGTAGAAATCAAAGTCTTCCCCAAAACATGACCATTGAAGCAATGAAAGGAAAACAGTGGGGCTTGAGGTTTGCATTGGGAAGGGAAGAAGTTCTTTATTTCTTGTGCACTGTGCACATCTAGTAATAAATTACTCTGAGAGGTTAAAACATTTTAGTTGCAAATACAAGTTAGTAGCTGGAGTGATCAGGGTCAGAGCAGGAGGTTGCTAGGCTGGACAACTGGCATGTGAGCATTGCTTCCTAAATGTGGATATACACCCAAATGCCTTTAAAGCTCTTTCTGAGACCATGAATGTACCTACAATATGCCCTTGCTCCCATCCTTTAGGCATACTGGTAACTGTGAAAATGCCCTCAGAGTAGAAATGCAGTATTAGGATGCTGAAGGTATGTTGCATTCTGACTGCAGCAGGATCTGTTATTATTTGTTTGAGAAGCTGTTTAGATTCTTTGCTAAATAGGTCTTTCCAGGCTTGTTCTCTCACTCCTTTGATCTGGCTTGGCACTTCTCTCTTTCATTCTGTTGTAATTTCTTGCTCAGCTGTTGTTAATCATCACAGCTTATGAATTTGGGTCCGGACTTTGGCTCTGCCTTTAAAACTGAAGGGTTTCATCTTTACAGTTTTATCATAAATAACAAAATTAAGGAATTGGTAATAGAATGTGCTTTAAACAGCTTCATTGGGAAGCATGTTACAATGCCTTGTGAGAAACCTGTTTAACTGGTACCAGTAACAGTCTCCTAACAGCAGCTTAACATCAAACCTATGCTTACTAAACACAACCCCCCATGCATTTTTAACAAATGGAATTCTCTTTGGTGAATAAAGCATAGATACAGAAGTTCTTTTAAAGATAAGGTTTGCTCTTACGTGTTTCAGAGGAGCTGGTGTGTGAAGACGGGCTGCAATTTGGAAACCCATAAGGAGGTAAAGACTGCAAAAACATTGCTCAAAATTCTTCCCCTTTCATTTTCCTTGCCCAGGAAAGGGGAAAGATGACTGAGAACAAGAATTATTATGAGCAAACAGTAGGGAATGTAGCACTGAAAGGATTTACTGTTCCAGTGTAGCCCTACACCAGTATACTGTGCTCACTGTAGTGAGTTCTGTAGTAGCATCCTATGTAAAGCACAGAGCTGAGAGAGGCTGGACTAGGGGTGTCTTCTGCTTTCCAAATGAATATTCCAAATCAGAAGTAAATCCTACTTTTATGCTGTCTGAATGGCCAGTTGGGAATCCTTAATCACTGTATGAGAGCAAAGTGTTTGCAAATCTCTCCAGGTTTGGCCACATTATTCCTGTGTGAATGTAATAGTATGTGGAAGGTTGTGGGTGAATAAATGAGATAAGCTATAGCCAAGGCTTGAAAACACGGGACATGCATTCCCTGCTAGGGCTGCTCTGTTGGAAAAGGGAAAACAGATCCCTTTGGAAAAAGAGGAAAAGGAAAGTAGATCCCTTTCTGAAAGCAATTTATGGGACAGCTTTGCTTGCATGGGAGTCACTGTGTTTTTATAGAGCGAGGCTTGACTTCATTTAGTTTGAATATTGCTGCTAATTGTACAGCATCATCCCCATTGTATCCATGTCACACAGAAAAGGCAGTTGAACTGTCCAAGACCACTTTCAAGTCAAGTGTTAGAGCTGGGATTGAATTCTTGATGTTCTGGCTCTTTCATGGGTTGAGCTTTTGTGCTTCCTGCTGTCTAGCTGTAATTTTAGAGGTTGTGATTACAGAGGGGAAGGAGCACTCGGCACAGCACCAGTAGACAATGAGATCTTTAACAGTGATTTTATACTATAAGCATCAGGTCTTCAATGAAAATAACAAAACCTGCAAGGCCTCACTGAAATAAACACTGGGGTGTGAAATACATCTTTAACAGCTTGCATGCCTGGTATTTTTTCTCCAGCCTTGTAGGCTGGGACCGTCAGGAAGGAGAGCAGTGAAAATACAAATAGCCACTTAACTCAAAGGATTTACATCCTGCTCAGCTGGGACATTCTGTCAGAAATACATCTAGTGTATCATGATTAAATGCTTTAAGGAATACTTCTCACTATGCAGTCACCCACATTGGAGTAACATTTCCATGTTGTACTAAAGCAAACCACTGTGCATGCTCATTACAGAAACATGTTTGTGCAGCTCTCCGTAGATCGCATCCAGCAACAACCTACACAGACCCGTCTGGTGACACAGGATTGCTCAGCCCAGCAGCTCTCTGACTTCTGCTTTATGATAAGCTAAGGTGGTTTCCTTCTTGCAAATTATGGGAAGGTCTCTTTCTCTTTCTATCTGAAGCACAGACTCATCTATTTTTGGATTCGGTTTATATCACATTCAGGATGACTCTTGCTCAGTACGTCAGAAAGTTTGTCATCATTCTTATTTTAAGTATTATACAGCTGAGTAGAATTAGGGCATACCATACACATGAGGAAACCTTCTCCTTCCCTTTTAGCTATACTGAAAAGCTGTATTAGTTGACTCTGTGTTTGTACAGATCACTAAGCATTGTCGGCAGGGTAATAAGAGGTGGAGAAGCTCTTGTGAAGAAGATGACACACAGAGTTTCGGTATCCTGCTTCTACTTCCCACCCTGCTTACAAAATACTGCAGCGACTCAATCCAGGAGCTATAAAGCTTATTGTTATTATACTAAATAACTTGTGATTTTTATGAAGTACCTTTTGATAGTGTTTTATAAATAGTAAATGAGCTTTGTAGCATGTAGTTAAACCAGAAAACTATTGCAAAATCAAGAAAAAGGAAAAACTAAAATGTGTGCATGAGAACTGTTTTAATTCACAAAACCCAAAGTGTCAAAAATGGACAGAAAATCCTCAAACATCTTTCAGTGGACATTGCAGTGCTACCTAATGCAGATGTGTGCTGTTAGTTTAGGGCTTCTGTCAGCTGAATCATAGAATGGTTTTGGTTGGAATGGACCTTAAGATCATCTAGTTCCAACCCCACTGCCATAGGCATGAATGCCTTACAATAGACCATGTTGCCCAAGGAGCTGTCAGACCTGTCAGTGTTCAAGGCCAGGTTGGATGAGGCTTGGAGCAACCTGGTCTAGTGGAAGGTGTCCCTGCCCGTGGCTGGGGGTTGGAACTGGATGAGCTTTAAGGTCCCTTCCAACACAAACGCGTCTGTGATTCTATGATTCCTGAAATCCCTTCTGATATTGAGTAGCTATTGGAGCGTAGTCTTCTTGAACCTTTTGGACAGAAAGTTGCGCTATGCTTAGGCCACAGAGCATTAACCATTTACTTAAAAAAAATTACTGTGATTAGAGGTTTTGCAATGGGTTTTGGTGTTGAGACACTCCTGCAGCTGAGCACACTGAGAATGGGGCCACCTTCACAGATAAGCAGATTTGTAGCACTTTACATATTATTGGTTACAAAGCCCCTTTCCGTGTTGAAAGTGAAATCTCATTCTCTTTCCCTTTTGTTCTTCCCAGAAGGAGAGTTTTCATTTTTTACTGCCCTATTGCAATGACTCAATGATGGGGGATGCATCTTTCTCTTTTTTTCTCTCTGCATGCATGGAGCTGCAATAACAGCTCATTGCTCTTTGTTTTAGAAAAACTGCCAAAACAAAATAAATGCATGAAACTGATCCTTATGTTTATGGCTCCTTTTAGGACTGGAGCACAGTTCAGTGTTACACTAGATAAGAACAGTTTTAGCTTAGGTAAAAATAGGTTCTGTTATTCACTGTTTCTTATTCTAATTACAAATATAAAAAGGCAAAGGCCTGCAAATGTTCACTGGCATAACTTACATATAAACCTAAAGGTTGCAATTTATTGCTTTTGAGTCAAGCTCTGACTTCATAAAATGGATCTGATGTTCACCTTAGTTACAGTGGTATATCTGAAATGAGCATCTGGACTCATATCTCTTTATCTAAAAAGAGACTTGTTTTAAACAGTGGCCCTTCAGATCAATAAAAATTAGTGATTTAGTAAACTTGGTTCTTTAAGGGGAAATTTAAGTTCTGCATGGAAATCTAGGCTCATTCCAAAAACATGTGTGACCATAAATTTACCTGGTTTGGTAACAGCTTTAAATTAGACATTTGAAAGAACAGATTTTACATAGCTGTACTAAACCTCTGGGAACCCTGATTTACGAGTGGCTGAATTTCCTTGTTGCTAAATTTGGTCTAAGATCTCTCTTCCTCTGGGGAAAAATGATTCCATGTCATATTAAACTGTTGGTCTTGCTGGTTAGGTGTAAGCTGTGGGGTGGACTTACTCCCATGTGCCTTGTAGAGCTGGTCTAACACCTTCCTGATGTTCCTACCACAAGGCAGGGCAGGACTTGAGTGTGCATCTCCTCACCTCCTCCCCAGGCTGCCTGATTGCCTGGGCAGCTAAGTTTTCTTCTAAGGAAAATGGGAGTTTCCAGTAGACTTACTGGAGGAGGACAAAGACCAAATAGGGCCATACCACAACAGGGCAGTGGTTATAACAGAGATGTACAGAACTTTCCTTCCCTTTGGATAGTTACAGTATTTTGACATTCAGATTTATAATTTCATGTAGCTTAGAATCATAAAATCATATAATAGTAAGGGTTGGAAAGGACCTTAAGATCATCTAGTTCCAACCCCTCTGCCATGGGCAGGGACACCTCACACTAACCATGTCGTTGGAGGCTTTGTCCAACATGGCCTTGAACACTGCCAGGATTGAAGCATTCACAACTTCCATGGGCAACCCATTCCAGTGCCTCACCACCCTCACAGTAAAGAACTTCTTCCTTATATGCAATCTAAACTTCCCCTGTTTAAGTTTTAACTCATCACCCCTTGTCCTATCACTACAGTCCCTAATGAAGAGTCCCTCTCCAGCATCCTTATAGGCCCCCTTCAGATACTGGAAGGCTGCTCTGAGGTCTCTATGCAACTTTCTCTTCTCTGGATTGAACTGCCCCAACTTTCTCAGCCTGTCTTCATACGGGAGGTGCTGCAGCTCCTGATCATCCTCATGGCCTCCTCTGGACTTGTTCTAACAGTTCCATGTCCTTTTTATGTTGAGGACACCAGAACTGCACACAGTACTCCAAGTGAGGTCTCACAAGAGCAGAGTAGAGGGGCAGGATCACCTCCTTCAACCTGCTGGTCACGCTCCTTTCGATGCAGCCCAGGATATGGTTGCTTTCTGGGCTGGGAGCACACACTGAAGCCCCAAATCCTTCTCTGCAGGGCTGCTCTGAATCTCTTCTGCCCAGCCTGTAGCTGTTCTTGGGATTGTTCAGACCCAGGTGTAGGACCTTGCACTTTCATGGATAAACTTCATAAGGTTGGCATCAGCCCACCTCACAAGTGTGTCAAGGTCCCTCTGGATGGCATTCCTTCCCTCTAGCGTATCAATGGAACCACACAGCTTGGAGTCATCAGCAAACTTGCTGAGGGGGCACTCAATCCCACTGTCCATGTCACTGACAAAGATGTTGAACAAGACTGGTTCCAAGATCGGTCCCTGAGGGACATCATTTGTTACTGGTCTCCAGTAACTTCTGCAAGAAAACAAGCCAGTTGTTCATAAAAGAGGTATTTTTCAAGCAGATGTCAAAAGAATCATAGGTAGAATCAACCAGGCTGGAAAAGACTTTCAAGATGAAGTCCAACTGTTCCCCAGCACTGCCAATGCTGTCACTAACCCATGGCACTGAGAGCCTTGTCTACATGGTTTGTGAACACTTGCAGGCACGGTGACTCCAGCACTGCCCTGGGCAGCCTGTTCCAATGCCTGAGCATCCTTTGCAGAAGAAACTGTTCTTGATCTCCAGTCTAAACCTCCCCTGGCACAGTTTCCTCTTGTCTTGCCACTTATTCCCTGGGAGCAGAGACCAGCCACCTCCTGGCTCCATCCTCCTATCAAGTAGTTGTACAGAGCGATAAGGTCCATGCTGAGCCTTACCCATAAATATATATCCATCTAATATCCATACCATAAATAGTCTAAAGAGCTTAATGAAAGGTAATTGGCTCCTGGAGGGGGGAAGTTTCATTTTCATCACTACAAATTGAAACCATGTTGTAGGTGGCTGCTTGCAACAGAGTCTAGACTCTGAGAACTGAGCTGGGTTCACCCTTTCCCAGGAAAGGTTCTGGAGTGCAAATTATACCCTTCCAATGTGGGTGGCAACTGCATCATGTTATGTTTGTGCTGTTGTTGATGGCTTGGTATCCCAAAACAAGTAACACCTGTGTTTAGGTGCAGTTGGATAGTGCTTAGTAAATACAGTCTCATCCTTCTATGCATTTATGATCCATGTGATTCTTGTGGTCTTTTGCTGTGATTTGTAGTCTCTATCTAATGGAATATTATTTTGGTGACATGGTTTAATGCGAGGTGTCCCTGCCCATGGCAGGAGGGTTGGAACTGTATGATCTTGAGGTCCTTTCCAACCCAAACTATTCTATAATTCTATTTCCTAGTGAGTTTTTCTGGCATGATTTTCTTTTCGCTGGATGTGAGTTGAGTGATTTAAATCCAGTTAAGTTGAAGTAATGAGACAAAGTGACTTGCACAGGTATTAGTATTCCTTTCCTGTGTTGGAGGAGTTATTCTAAGGGAACATGCTGTGATGTTAATGTACAAGGGCTTACATTGTCTCTCAGCATAGTTAAAATATGATGATTAGCATAAACACATTCTCCTTTGCTTGATTCCTGAACTGCTACAGAACAGAAAAACAAGACTGGCTTGATCTGTGCCCTAAGAACTGATGGTCTGGCTTTGTACACAGCGTGAAAAGGAGCAGAGCTGTTAAGTAAGAGGTTTTCATTGCTTCAGACTCACTTTTGAAAGTGGAAATACTCTTGAAACTGAAACTTGGAAGAGTCAAGTGCTAGTGGAATTAAAACCAGATCGAACACTTGTGACAAAACAAGTTAACTGCGCCATCCAGTTGAACCTTGCTTTGAAATGAATGAGCACTGAGTTTTGTTCTTGTAACTTGAACTGGGTTTTATTTTTGGAGGAATACTTACTAAAATATGCATCACTTGAGAGTTTTTCCATGGGAAGACTTCAATGCTAAGTAAGCAGTGGTAAAAATTCTGTAAGGCTGTCTTCAAACCATATAAGTGGAGCTGCTCCGCATTTACTAGGGCTGTCCCCAGAAAGCAAACAGTGTACAGAAAGTTGTCTACAAGAGTTTAATGTCACTATGCTGATGAATGCTAATGTTTATGCAGTGTATACCCAGAAATGTAACTGAAGTCTGTAGCTGGGAAAAAAAGATGATCTTTTTGAATATTCTTAATACCTCTGAACAAAGAGAAGAGATCAAAGCCAACCAACCAACCCCAGTTTTGTTTTATTTGATGGATTTCTAAAGGCCTCTGTTACTATAGTAACTCCAGAAGGGCTTTTAATTACAAAAAATAGTAAAAAAGCATCAATTATTCACAACTGCTGGGGGGAAACCAGTGGTATAAATGCTCTATGGAACAAAAAATAGGAAATCTGAAGGCAAACTACTGCAAACAAAGCTTCCCATGAAACACGCCAGGGAATAACGCACCACCAGCACAAACATGTTGGGCTCAAGCTCTCATGGAGCAATCCCCTGTTAGAGGGTTCCCCTTTGGCTTGAGAGCAACAAAATCCCTACCACTGTCCAAATAAAGCACTTCCCTCTCCACTGATGCAGATGGTGGAGCTTATTCTTTATAGACCCTACATTTAATTACAGTGTATCTGAGCAGAGCAGTTGTGGTATCACATTAATTAGCAGTTTAGAGCACTCTTCGCTATGGGAAGTGTGGGATATCAGTGTATGTTGCAGGTTCTGGTTGTATCAAAGAGGAATCCTTTAGCAATAATGAGCACCTTTCAAATAATAATTGCATTTAAAATAGCTGCTGTCATCTTTAACATCAGCTATGTTTCCAAAATGCATTTATACTCCAAACAGACCTATATTGACAGTACCAGAGTAGAAGAATTTGAGGCATATCATATGAGCAGTTGCTAAATGCCATCTCCTGACTTGAATGAGTGCTGAGTTGATGTATTTGGCAGGCCTGAAGTGGCTGTGGGAGGTTTTGTGTTCCCTGACACCACAATGGGACATGGTAGTGAAATGTTGGTTATGAATCTTTCACTTTGTAAAAATGGGATACTTTTTAATGACTGATATTTGGAATCTCTGTATCTTTTGTTTTTCCTCTGCAAGAAAGCAGATATTACTTGTTTCTGCTGTATTCCTAACTCTGGTATGTCACACATCCCAAACTTTATTTAATTTTCTGGCAAAGTGTGTAATTGTATGTCCCACTAGTAAGCTTACCTCTGGTTCTAATTTCAGTTGTAACCCAAACCCAAGTGGCTATGCCTGTACTAAACTACTACCCCCTGTGCATCAAAAAGCTTGGATTTTCTTGAAGAAATGAGTTAATATCCAGTGTTAGAAGTGACATGAGGAGTAGCTAATGCTGCATAAAACAATGATGGGTGTGGATAGATTCTGACCATGCTGTTAGCACAGATCTCAGCCTCTTCATTAACCCCTGACAGTTCTAATACCAACCCTATACTACCAAGCACTATGGTTTGAAGTTGTACTTGTGGTTGTGAAACCTGACTGGAGTTGCAAGCAGGTTTGGTGAGGTTTGGTTTTAGCTTTGTAAGTCCAGCCCAAATACCTGTTGCATGTGGAGATGCAGGCTTTGGGTACAGGTGTCACAAGAGCTGCAGTATACCAATGGGCAATGAAGTTGGAATCTTCCTTGGCTGTACAGCAAGCACCCCGAAGGTCTCAGAACTCTCACACTGTCTTCCTTCTGACAGTTCTATTAGTGAAAATCAAACACTTGTTTGCAATAACAGGCAAAACTAAGTCATTACGACTGTAGGAATACTGTTGGTTTAATTCTTTTCCTGCTAGTGTGGTTCCTATTGCTAGAAGGAACATTCTGCTCCTCCTATTAACTGCACATGTTTTTCTATAAAATAGAACAAAAAGGGGTGTTTCTGTTAACTCCCCAGAATGTATTGGTGTGGGCTCTATTACTTGGCCAGAGTGAAAATGCACCAGAAGCTATTGAAAAAGCCTCTTAAGACTGGTGGAAGTTTACACAGTGTCAGCCAGTTATAGAATTACTCCTTGGAGATACTTTTGACAGCCCTAGTGCTGTATGCTTGGTCACATTTTTCAGAGTCTGGGGTTATGTGATTCCAAGGAGCTATGGTTAACAAAGCTTCAGTGTTGATGAATTCCTGGGAAGAAATTTGTCCCTCCTTAACATCTTGCATTTTCATGTAAGCTGTGAATGGACTGTGAATAGACTGTGTAGCAAATGGTAACTTCTTTCACCTGATACATAAACCATGCCAATTTAAAAGGAATCATAAATAGCCCAGATAATCTATTACTGTACATTGTAACATGGGTTTCACAGACTGATTAATAAGGAAGGACCTTAAATTTCATCCAGTTCTAACCCTCTGCCATGGGCAAGGACACCTTCCACTGGAGCAGGTTGCTTCAAGCCCCTGTGCCCAACCTGGCCTTGAACACTGCCAGGGATGGGGCAGCCACAGCCTCTCTAGGCAGCGTGTTTCATGAATACATCTTTGTTCCAGGATGGTGGTCTCCAGTGTGAATGTGTTGAGAATATTAATGAATCTGTCCTTGTAAATGGCTTTGCAATCTTCAGCTGCACGTGCAAATTTTAACTGTTCCTCAAAGAAGCCAGCACAAAACAACACCCTGCAGCAGCATCGTCTTTAGTTATCACAGATGATCAAAACCTGGGTTAGAAGCTTCATTTGCAAACTTTTTGCTATCAATAAGGTATGTCTGTTGGAGTTTCTGACGTGAATGAGCTTCACAGCTGTAAAAGTGCTGTTCTGAGGACAGAAACCTTACAGCAGCAGAGCCACTTTAAATCATAGGCCAACAAGATATAGGCACTGGAAATGTTTGCTTGCAAAGCAGTACCTGGATATCTGGAAAATGTACCATCCTTTAAAAGTTTATTACATGCACATACACAGAAAAGAATCACTGTCAAAGCTATTCAAGATCCTATTGCACTGACTGTGCTAACAAACTGGTGTCCACTTCCAAAAGCTCCTGAGCAGGTGAATGCAGTGAAGCTCCCCTAATTAGTCACAGGGGACATAAACCCATTTCAGAGGCTGATTCACAGTGAAAATGACTATTTTTTATTGGGCAGCACTGACCTGAAGCTTAAAAGTAATATTTACAAAGGTTAATTTTAACTCAGAGAAGTACTTTTCCATCAGCTCCATAGCTTGAGCCATCCCTTAGTGTAACTTCTATTTTAGACTTACTTGAAGGATGCTGGAGAGGGACTCTTCATCAGGGACTGTAGTGATAGGACAAGGGGTGATGGGTTCAAACTGAAACAGAGGAAGTTCAAGTTGGATATAAGGAAAAAGTTCTTTACTGTGAAGGTGGTGAGGCACTGGAACAGGTTACCCATAGAAGAGGTAAATGCTCTATCCCTGGCAGTGTTCAAGGCTAGGTTGGACAGAGCCTTGGGTGCCGTCATCTAGTGTAAGGCATCCCTGCCTATGGTAGGGAGTTAGAACTGGATGATCTTAAGAAGTCCTTTCCAACCCAAACCATTCTGTGATTCTGTGATTATTTGTCAGTGTATGAAGTGGACCTAATGATGCTAAACTTTGGGACCCACAGCTGTGAAAAGTCCTTGTTTTATCTCTGTCTTTTAAAATCAAGGGTTTTTTTCCACTAAAAAGTTACTGAACGAGGACTCTGACTTGGTTGTGCTGAAAGTCACATGCAAGAAAAGAGCAGATGTGGTCTATAATGTCTCAAAATAGTAAGAACAGTGGAAACAACTGTTTGAATTGTAACTTTTCACAGTTAAAAGTAGCATGGCTGTTGTGTCTAATAGCACAACCTCCTTCAGGTTCAAACCTGCCACAGATGATGAAGTTTCCATTAAAGGATAATAAACTGTATGTCAGCGTGACAAAAGAACTCTCTTATCTCTTCGGAATAAGAATGCTCTTTGAAGAGCTTCATAAAAGACTGGAGTATGAAATAAATCTAGGGGATGGTTATTTTGAATTTCTATAAAGTATGTCAACCCGAAGGCTAAAGGGATTATCTATGAAGTAACAAAATGGGAAAGATGAATGCTTTCCTTCTATGTAGTGAATGACATCTCTTTAGAAAGCACAGGTATAAAGTGCTCTTCCCCAGCAGTGGTTCAGATCAGGAATGATTCTTGAAATTAGTGGTGCCTTTCAGATCTGAGGAATCAAGCTACAGATGAAAGTTAATTCAGTTTTAGGTTGAATGCAGGTCTCAAGTATAAATAGGTGTTCATAATCCTGATCCAGTGTATGGTTGTCTACCTCTGGAATTGGAACACCTTCTGTCTTTTTAGCTTTGCTTATACCATTAGGTGAATTAAAGTGATCAGGAGCAAAGATAAACCAGAATATGCATATCCATGCATGAATTTACTTAGGAATTGCTGTCGCTGAACTAACTAAATGTTTGCAAGCCTGAAATCAGAAGACGGTTGCATCTAAATATTTAAATTACTTGTATTTAATGTTCATGTATTACTTATTCCTTTTTTTATTCATGAGCTAGCTAAATACTAAGCTCTTACTCAAAGGCAGAGCTGCAGTGGTAGTGAGGCTGAGGAAGGAGTTGCTGTTTTACTCACTGTGTATACTTACATACACAAACTGGGCTCATACTGAACCAGAAAAGAAGAGCTTATTTTGCTGCTTTCAAGCTTTAGTGCATTAACTATTTAATGAGTAGGTACATCTTGTTGTTGTCTCTTTATCCCAGAATCAGTTCCTGGGTATTACTTATTGAACTGAGAAACTGAAAATTAAGCAGTAGAATATATTTTTATTATTAACTAGTAAGGGAGTAACTATTTCAATTTCCTACTATTCCTTGTATGCCAAAAGTGTAAAAAGTCCCTTTAAGAATGAACAAATGTGGCCACTGAGCAATATTAAACAGATCTGGCAAATGGCTTAGTTGTATGCCCAGTAGTAACTGGCCAACAGTAAATAGCTCTTTATCTGAGAACTGGCATATTGTACATAATGAAAACGAGAGGAAATTTTTTTTACCCTGCTCATAAAAAGACAAAAGGAACAAAAAAGACCCCAAGCTTTGGAAATAATTGCCACAGTACTGTGTTTTTATGGAGTATATCCTCTGAAAGCAAAAGGAATGTAACTTTCCTCAGGCTAAACAGCTTCTGTCATCTCTGCTGACAACTCCAGAGTTCCCTTATCTTCCAATCACCTTAGAGGAAGCCTTGGTTCAGTGGGTGAGTATCCGTGGGGTTTAAACACAGAATAACGTGGCCTTTGGAGATGAACAGAATGGGAACACTGGTGGACAGCCAAAATTCAAGTTATTCAACCATTTGGATGCTTTTGGTGCTATTTCATTCATGAAATGCCAGCACTCCAGGGGAAAAAACAAAAGGGATGTAGGCAAAAGCTACTAGAACTGAAATTTACAAGCCCCTCTCATTCCCATTTATGTTTGGCAAAAGGCAGAATGAAATTAATGATGCCAAATCCTCCTTCCGTGCAGTGTGTGATAGCTGAACTATCTTAGCTATGTCAGTGTTGTAAATGATGGAACTGATAACGCACTAATATGATCCTTTCAGGCTCGTCGTTTATATTAATGAGTTTTAGTCATCTAAGGCAAACTGATAACTCCTGATTAATAGCTCAGCAACTTCCAGCCTGGCATCAAAGGCTGATCTCTCCCTTTTTTCCTTGCTTGCTTTGTTTTTAACTCCTTGATGGGTTCTGAGTTAAGACTGTTAATAATTAACTCTGAGCTTAATTGAAATCCAGATGTTAAATTCTTGATGGAAGTTAATTTAATTCTGATCATGGCTATGGCTGATTTCACTCTGATTCCTTTATTTTTTTAGATAGCTTTGAACTTACAAAACACGAGTGTGATTCATTTCACTGGTTTTTTTTAGTGTTTGCAGTCTGTTGGAGGGCCTATTAAACTAATAAATTATGATAGAATCATCAAATAACTACCAGTAGAAGCAATTAAACCCCTCAGAAAAACCCAACATTATCAAGAAAAGGCAAACTGCTTTTCTTAAATCATAGAATCCCAGGCTTGTTTGGGTTGGAAGGGACCTTAAAGCGCATCCAGTTCCAATCCCCTGCCACGGGCAGGGACACCTTCCCCTAGAGCAGCTTGCTCCAAGCCCCTGTGTCCAACCTGGCCTTGAGCACTGCCAGGGATGGGGCAGCCACAGCTTCTCTGGGCACCCTGTGCCAGCGCCTCAGCACCCTCACAGGGAAGAGCTTCTGCCTAAGAGCTCATCTCAGTCTCCCCTCGTGCAGGTTAAAGCCATTCCCTTTGTCCTGTCCCTACAGACCCTTGTCCAGACCCCCTCCCTAGGTTTCTTGTAGCCCCTTTAGGCACTGAGAGCTGCTGCAAGGTCTCCCCAGAGCCTTCTCCAGGCTGAACAAGCCCATCTCTCTCAGCCTGGCTCCAGAGCAGAGCTGCTCCAGCTTTAAGCTGTTTTTAATTTCTATATACTTGTATGAAGAAGAACAGATACCCCATTTCTGGACTGTATACCATGGTAGGGAGTACAGAGAGTTACAGGTATGTGCATGTAAGAAGTCAAGTAACCATTAGTTGGTTGAGAAAATGGGTGAGAGTGTTTGGAAGTAAGATTATTGAGAGTGAAACAACAAAGCCATAGTCAGTCTCTGAGCAAGTTTAGGGTGTTCGTAATGCAGGCAGCTGCTTACAGGTGAAATCTTGGAATCCCTGATTGTACAATATCCAGTCCCTAGGTTTTCTGTTTCTACAGTCAATACAGGATTGACCAAAACTGTTAGAAGAGTCAGTGCAAATAAGACAACATATTAATATAGGCTATACTACACTAATACCCACATTAGGCTTCAAAACACTCCACTTTTGAAGTAGAGGATTTCAAAGGCCAAGCAGACAACAACTTAGTCAAGTGTTTGTGCAGTGATTATTCCAAATGCTCTGCATCTTCCTGTAGAAGGAAATATTGGAAGATGCTAAAAATTACGTGGAGCAGCTGAAGTGCTTGTCCTGACACTCAGATAATCCAGGTACAACCACCCTCATTGTTTTCCAGGAGGAATATTGCTGCAGTTTTCTAAATAAGCCATTCCTCCAAATGAGGAAACCTGAGATGCTGAGAAATCTTGGCCTAGAAATCAGAAACACTGTTCAGTATTGCTTTAGAATATACAGTAATGTTGACACCTTGCCTTGGTGCCCGGTGTTTGGGCTTTAAGGCTGTCCCACAGATAGCTTCATGTATTTAATGTGCATAATGATGGGAACTAGATTTGGAAAAAAGCCCAATCTCAATGGAGAAAGGGAGGAAAAAAAATGAGTATTGGTACAAGTTTAGTCTTCCCTTTAAATCAAGACATTTTACAGTCACAAGATATCCCAAACATCTGCTAGGAAGATAAATCCATTGTAGTGGAAATTAAATGCATATTTTAAATTCAGACAGTTTTGTATTGTATTGTCAGGGATGGAGAGGAAAATAAATGTGAAAGCCATTTAAAAAGCTTGTGTAGAACTTGCCTGTGTGCTAAAGAATGTTGGCCTTTAGAATTAGACCCTAAATTAGACTTTCTTGTCAGATTTGACTGATTTGTTTCTCCTCGTAAGAATTCTTTTCATCTTTAGAAATTGATTAAAAAAGAAGTTTAATATTCTGCAACAGGATTATACATTTGATCAATGAGCATCTGCTATAGTTTGAGATTCCTTCTTCGCTCATAAGAGTGCTCTGGTTCAGTGTGTGCTTGACAAAATCTGGTTCAGGCTGTAGCCATCACTTGTCAGCCCCTTTAGGCACTGGGAGCTGCTCTGTGGTCTCCCTGGAACCTTCTCTTCCCCAGGCTGACCCAGCCCAGCTCTCTCAATGTGGCTCCAGAGCAGAGCTGTTCCAGCCCTTGCAGCATCTCCATGGCCTCCTCTGGTCTCACTCCGACAGCTCCATGTCCCTCTTGTGTTGGGCACCCAAGAGCTGGACACAGAATTGCACGGGGGGATCTCATGACAGCGAAGTAGAGCCACAGAATGGTTTGTGTTAGAAGGGACCTCAAAGCTCCTCAAGTTCCAAGCCCTCGCCATGGGCAGAGACACTTTCCACTAGACCCAAGTAACTGGAGGGGGAGCATCACTTCCTTCAACCTGCTGGTTACACTTTTGATGCATCCCATGTCCCATGATCATTTTCTGCATATTCCTCTGTTTCTTCTCTGAGCTTTGTGCCAACCTCTGTAACCACTCACAAAAAAACCCACCCTGTTCTATCAAAATACTTAATGTGTATTTAGTTTTCTCAAATGGAAAGACATTGAATCAGCTACATATGAACAGCTACTTCGTCATAGTTGTCTGGAGATACCATTCAGTATCCCGTGAGTTACAGAACATAGCTAGGAAACAGTGTTGTAGAAAATTATGGGTGCAGTTTTATGTTACACTGAGTTCAGTCTAAGTTTAGATTGCCAATGAAATGAGATCCTGTTTTCCCTGAGCCAGCCATGTGCTTCCACTGTTGGTGTTTGCTCTGGCAACCCTCTGACTGTGGGCAAGTTGGATCAGTTTGCTGACTTAATGGAAAACTTGCTTTCAGAACTAAAACCAAGTTTTCCATTGGATTGGATTGCTGATCTGGGATAGAAAACTGCATAATGTTCTGCAAGATTGATGGTGAGAATATCTACTTTAGAGAAAAAAGAAAATAGGATTTTACCTTTTAACAGCAGCCAGCATCCCGTAAAGCTGTGACCTTAGGTTATAAACTCTGATTCCATCTAGTTTAAGTATAGAGAGTACTTAGAATCTTTTTAAAACATCACTTGGCACCTACAGGGTGAGGTCCTGGTTCTGACACACTGGATGTGAACTGCCTTGTGTGGTTAAAGCACATGCTAAAGCACTGAAATGGGTGGAATTTGCATAGATAAATACAACATCCCTGGTATCACTGACTCACTCATTGCCAATGCATTACCTGCATTACCTACCAGCCATGAGTTATCTCATGGGTATTTCCTAGAGAAAATAGGTAAATATGGAACTTCCCTGCAGTAACCTCTTATCAGAGGGTGTGGGACAAGTCCTTAAACACTTTGGTTTGACTGGACAAGCAGGCTTCTTCCTGCTTCAGGCCAGGTTAATGTTCTGGGTGAGTGCTTCTCTCTTCAATTTGGTGACTGACTTAACAAGCAGGAAACTACACATCCTTTACTCTCAGTTCCTGTGGGCTAATCTAATCTTTCTGATAAATAATACATGAAGTAGTGGATGGACACACTTCTTGTTTGCTTGTTTCTAGAAGCTTTATGCAAGATCTCATCTCACTCTGAACCACTTCGTTTTCATTCACTTTAATATAGATCAGCAGTAACTCTGAATTCAAGGCATTTATAGATCATAATACTATCCTTTAGCTTTCCTCATGGAAGCAGTGGCTACAGGTAACTCGATGAGATATACACTGCAGAATCAAAATTTAAGTCAGTGAAAGTTATGGCTTGTTGCACGAAGTTGTATTTACGGTGGGAACAGATACTGCAAGATAATATGTAGCAACAAACATGTTTTGGTACTTAAAATCGGGGATAAATGGTCGTAAACACTGTCTATCACTCTCCTGCTTGTGACAATGGAAAGTAGAATAAAGAAATTAAGTTCCTATGCTCAGGAGAGCAGTAGCTCTGCTTGGTCTGTCATGGACCTATGAGCAGAGCCAGCTGGTGTAGCTGCCCAGAGAAATTCTTATCACAGGGAGGAGTAAAGCCACACTTAGCTGACCTTTGCATATCTTTAGGGGGGGTCTGGTAGAGAAATTCACTCTGCTTTGGGCACTCAAGAGCTGGAGCTCTACAGATCAATGGTCTTTATTACAGTAGCTAATAAAAAGAGCTTTATCAGGTTACCTTGGTTTGTAGCTGGTTCTTACATCTGTCACTTTACAGCAAGGGCAAGCCAATCCTGTGGCTGTGAGGGCAGCTGTGCAGCAACCCAAGTGTGGAGGCATCACATCAATGGGAGTTTGCATTGAGCAATCTTGGTGAGAGCTCACCAGTGAATTCTCTCCTCCCAGCTATGCAAACAGGGCTGCAGATTTCCTCTGCCAGAGCACTCATTTTAACTGGTCTGAACACATACATTGTGGTAAAATCATTAAAGAAATTGGCAGTCATGCTATCAAATATCATAGAATCATGGAATGGTTTGGTTGGAAAGGACCTTAAAGCTCATCCAGTTCCAATCCCCTGCCATGGGCAGGAATGCCTTCCATGAGACCAAATTGCTCTAAGCCCTGTCCAACCTGGCATTGAACACTGACAGGGACAGAGCAGCCACAGCTTCTCTGGGCTGTCCATTGGGAATCAGAATGTAGAATCCCAGCTTGGTGTATAAAAGCATGGCTTTGCAGAAATATTCTGTGGCCACTTTAAAATCCCACTTGCTTTTGTTCAGTTACAGCATCAGGGGATAACAAAATCAGAGTCACAACAGTGTAAACAAGAGTGGAGTCTATGCTTTGACCCTTGAAAGAGAGTAGGAAATTCAGATAATTGCTTTTGATTCTTTGCACACACCAGAAGATGGGGAGTATTGCTTAATAGTGGTGAACTTTACTGTAGCATTCAGAAATTCTTACTGATTATAGAATCATAGAATGGTTTGGGTTGGAAAGACCCTTAAGATCATCCAGTTCGAACCCCCTGCCACTGGCAGGGACACCTTCCACTAGACCAGGTTGCTCCAAGCCCTGCTCAACCTGGCCTTGAACGCTGCCAGGGATGGAGCATTTACCACTGCTTTGGGCAACCCATGCCAGCGCCCCACCACCCTCACAGGGAAGAACTTCTTCTTTATATCTAACCTGAACTTCCCCTGTTTAAGTTTAAACCCGTATTTGTTATGTATAAATATTGTATAAACCTTTTTTTTCCCCTAGCATAAAACTCAATTTTTCCCTGTTTTGTCACCCTTTTTCCTTACAACCGCTAGACTTCCTAATATTCAATTTTCAGGTCTGATCACTGAAAAGGATCAAGTGTAAAAGTTGTTTTGATTTCTTTCAGCATAAACTCTAACCAGAAATACATGATATTGCCAAACAGGAAGGGAAAAAAATGAGGGCAGTGTGAAAGCTCATGGTGTTGTAAGTGGAAGTGCTGCTCCCCGAAGGATAGAGCTATTTCAGGTTCCCCTTTTCAAATGGAGCATTACAACATATAATGCAGCAATTATTTTGTTGGGGAGGTGTTTCATTACCAACCTGGGGCTTGGAGGTGATGAGAGAAAATTTGTCTTGACCTTCCAGGGAAGCCATAAAAGAGGAATGATGCCTGAATAATAAATGTCAGGGAGAAATGCCTAACAGTGTTGCTTTCGTGACATCTGTGCATTGTAGTAGAAAGAGCTGGAATAGGGATCATTTCAAAAGCAGGAATATTTTCTATTGTTTCTTTGCATTTTTGACCTTCCTCCTTCTCCTGGTTCAATCCCTCTTCAAATAGGGTTTAATTTTTTTTCCACAGGATGTGTGTTTTCCTGGTTTTCCCTTAGGATTGGAGAAAACCACAAAAAGCAGATTTGGAAGAAAACCTGATTGTAAAGTGAGGGTGATTGGATCAGGTTTTTATTTACTATACTTTGCCATATGTGCAGTGTTTGGTATTGGTAGCTACGTAAGAATGAATCTTGCCTGGAGAAGAGAAGCTGTGTGGTACCAGCTTCCAGTATCTGAAGGGGACCTACAAGGGTGCTGCAGAGTGACTCTTCATTAGGGACTACAGCAATAGGACAAGGGATAAGGGGTTCAAACTTAAAAGGAGAAGTTCAGGTTTTAGATATAAGGAAGAAGTTCTTTACTGTGAGGGTGCTGAGGCGCTGGCACAGGGTGCTCAGGGAAGCTGTGGCTGCCCCATCCCTGGCCAGGTTGGATGGAGCTTGGAGCAACCTGCTTTAGTGGAAGGTGTCCCTGCCTGTAGCAGGGGGTTGGAACTGGATGAACTTTAAGGTCCCTTCCAACTCAAGTCATTCTATGATTCTACCTTCTCCCTTTGATGATCTCATGACAGTAGGAGCAATAATCATAGGAAAGAGAACACACTGGAGTAGATACTGTGACACATGGTCCTGCTTTGTATCACTGCTCAGGGTTTGGGGTAGGAGTGCAGGTTGTTTTTAGATTTAGGTGTTGTGGGTTTTTAGTTCTCCTCCCAAATTTACATTTAATATTTTTCAGGACCAGCAGTTGAGGTGGTTGCTCAGTTCTGAAACTTATTATTCTGTAGTTCTGCTGTTTATTCCCTGGTTGTAATCCCAGTTCTTTCTATACTTCAGCTCTTTCTAATAGCTTTGGGAAAGGCTGATTTCCTCTCTGAGTGATCTATGAAAAAAAACACTGATTTTAATGGAAAAATAAATTGTCTTAGAATAAATAGTCCACTAAACAATGTAATTTGTAATCTTTCCTTCTAAACAAGCATGAGCGTTGCCATGTGTTGTTGTTCTCCTTATTTTCTATTCCTCTAGATCTAATGGAGATGGACATTCTCTTTTGCCAAGCAACTGTAAATGCCCCCAGAGAACTGCTGATCTGGACAGAAAAAATGATTGTTATGTTGAGCTTTATTAATGCTCCCAAGGACCCTTGTGTAATGTTATCCATCATGCCAGAGTGTGGGAGTAACTTCTGATTGTATCTGGCTTGAGTGATCTGCTTCATTCACTGTGAAGTTTTACATCCTCAGCCATTTCAGATACTGATCAATCAGCTGGGTTTCTATGGGTGCTTGACAGTCTTCTAACTGAAGTGTTCTGTCCTTGGCTCAGATAGAAGCAACCCTTTAGAGAAGTAAATCATGTGGCTTATCCAGACTTTATTGTATCGTTACTTGTGTCCTTAAGGTGTTTTGGATTCTGAGATTTGCAGTAATGCTTCTGGACACAAAAGGTTTGCAGTTGTTAGAAGAGGTGCAAAGAGGAGCATTTAGGTCACTGATAGGCAATGCAAAACTCAACAGCCAGGAACTTAAGACACTCATATCTGAAGGGCAGTCAGTATCTGAGAGGGCTCCCAGCTGCAGAGCTCAGAATGCAGCACCAGTGGAGAGCCACTCCCTCTGGCAAAGATAAGAAACTACTGATAAGGAAATAAGCAGGATCTTGCCTCTTTTTGAAGCCAGTTTTCAACTTTCTATTCCCTTTGGGAAAAAAAAATCAAGATCTGCTGGTTTCAAAATGTTGCCTGAGCATAATTCCAGCTTGGAGTTGGAGGAAGCACAAATGATGCTAAATGGTCTCCAAAAGGCTTTCTGACATTCACATAGAAGCTAGCTACTAACCCTTTTTTTAAGTCATGCTGCTTGGGTTTCTAAAGTTCACCTCCAAACACAGGTGGACTTCCACCCTCTTCCCCCTCCATTTTCCACCTCACTTTTCCATAGGTAGGGGTCTTCAGTGGCTTCCCAAATTCCAAACCATTGCATTTGTGCCAACTGAGCACTCTTAATCTAAACTGCCTTTAGTGGCATTCCCTAAATCCTTTTTCATTCCCAGCAGTTGCCATTCTATGCTATCAGATGCTATTCTCTCCCTTCTAGGCTCCCTTTCTTCACTGACTTCCACCTTTCCACAGCTCCTTTCCACATACTTGCAAATACGGGTGTATCAGAGTGTTGCTGCTTTATTTTATTCTTTGTCTCTTCCCTAGTGTGGCCTTTTGCCAATAAAAAGCCTTTGGTAAATGTTTATGTGAGACATGCCTGTTATAAAACAACTTCTGGTGGCTGTCATATCCCTGGAGGCGTATGTGGACAGTGATGATGTGCTGCTGTGATTTCAGCCAAGGCTGGCACTGCTCAGTTTTGAACCAAACACCCCGTAGTGTGCTGTCTGAATCTTGTAATCTTTGTATTGAGGCAGTAGGTATCTAAAGTGAGTATTGGTTGTTGGAGGTTTCAGGTGACTTGTGTAAAATACAGGTCTGGGAGAGGGTGATAGATTATTTGTAAAAACAGAAACTTGATGAATTGGGAGGACAGAAAACATGATTCATCTCTCAGTTAATGTCATTATTCTAAGCCTAGAAAAACACCCAAGGAGTGGCTGTAACTTTAAGTGATCTCAGCTCAGAGCTGGTTTTGATCACTGGGAGATGTGCCAGTTCTCAGGGCTTCTGGAAAGCTTTGGTACCATTTTGACATCATGACGCCTGTACATAAGAAGGCCTAATGAGACTGTCAGTAAGGTATCAAATATATGTGTACATATATGTATACATACAAAAAAGACTTAAAGCTTTTCTTGTGGTCCTTTATCTCGTGACAGATCAGTCTTTATTGTGTCTCAGGAGAACAGCGTCACTCCTGGTATGTTTTCTCTGCTCTTTTTACTGTCAGTCCCCCAGTTTTACCATAAAGAGATGGGTTTAGAGAAAATCTGATAATGTCTGTATTCAGATGATCACATTTATGCATGTTTCCTGTTGTCAGATAGTTGAGATAAGCAAAAGCATTTTTCCAGATTGTAAGCTGGAAGGAGCAATCTTCATTGCCTTTCAGCATTGCAGTGGCAGTACGGATCATGACAGCAGCCTGTGGTTTGGGTGTTCCCTCTTCAATCAAATTGACAATGACAATACCATGACAAGTGACTTACTGTAACTCTTCACATGAAGTTAAAAGAAAGCTCAATTTGTGTATTTACTTACTTTATTAACAACAACAACAAATCATGATAACCAAGCTGTATGGTTTTCTTCATTTCCTAGAATACAAATCCCTATTTTAGGAGGTTTCCGAATAGGGTCTTTGTAACATCTGTGTCATGAACATGAAGATGTTTAAGAAACAAAGATGTGATGCAAGTTTAATACTGATTTGCGTAGAGCTTAAGAAGAATTAAACACCCATTTCCTCCAAAACTGCTTGCAGAAGTAGGAAGAAATGCTACAGCAGCTGTGAACAGACTCTCTGAAGCCTTCTAAGTAGGTAACGTGGAAGCTAACACTGAGACTCAGACAGTCAAATAAGCTGTAAATAGTTAAAAGCTGTCTCCATCTCCTGATAAAAGAGTCACCAAAGCTCAGCTGGTTGACAGCCTTGTTATGCTGAGCTACTGGAAGAAATTGAAGCTGTCCTGGTGTATGTTAGAGAGCTGTCTTGTTGCTTTCCTCACTGACAGTTGTGGACTTGGATGCTGAGCCCATTTCCTTCTGTTTAGGTGAGCATCATGGAGTGTATGCGAGTTGTAGTCTCTGTTTTGAACAGAATTGCTGAGTTTCACCTAGGAAGAGAGAATGCAGGGAGTTCATCCATACCTGAAAGGGATGCAGGAAGCCAGTGGGGACAAAAATGGTCTCACCTCTTGGATCTGGCCACCTCACTTGTTAAGCTTCAGGATTTGCATTAGTTTCCCAAGTTCATCTCAGAAATGTGTAATAGTAATTCAGAGCCCCCATGTAATTCTGAGGAATGGATTCTCCCTCTTGCTCCCCTGCAGGGACCTTCAAATGCCATCTTGGCACAGACTATGAGCCACGATTTTTTTTCTAACAGATAAAATTAAGTGCTGGTCACATGCAGGATTGCTATTATGAGTTTGTCTCACCTGTAAGCCTCATCAGCAGTATACTACATTTAGGCATCTGTTATGGATTAAGCTGGTTCATGCAGACCAGCCCCCTGACTCTTCTATTGTTGCTGGTTTTCTGGCCTTTGTGTGCTTTTCTATTTGCTGATGGTAAGTGCCCTCCACAGCATATGGCTCCAGAAGCATGGTGTCTACACAAAAGCCACCCTGGAGAATAAGATAAAAAGATTCTGTGTGGGCAACTACATAGGAGGAATCTTCAAAGGAGTGATATGAAGAGCATCCCTTGAGACTTAAGTCTTATGATCATCTGGACAAACATGGGACCAGTTAATCTGTGTGGCCCACTGGTGAGTTCACGGTTTCTTTCAGAAGTTTCTGACTGACTGAATGAAGAACCCTATAGGAACCTGGTAGCCTGGTAAAGGCCAGTTACTCTCTCGGATGCCAGCCAACATCATTCTTGGATTTATGTTGCTTTAGCTGGCTTGTTTGTCAGGGCTGGTGCTTCCCCTTCAGAGAGGTTAATTTTGTCTCACTTTCTGAACACAAGGGAATAAAACTTAGCCTCTTTATTCTTTTGTTTCCCCTCTGCCCATGTTAATGTAATTTGACAGCCTGGCGAATAGGATTTGTCAAATACTGTAACCTTAAGCAACACAGATATTGAAAACTGTGCTTTAAATTTATCTAATCCAGATGTGAGAACCAATAAAATGCTCAGATGAAACGAAATGTCAGGCTCTGTGAGGAGGGAGAGGGAGAAATATTATTTGCCACTTCTTCTTCCACATAGCATAAAGTGCAAAGCAGGGCTCAATCAGTTTATGTTAGTCTCCAAGAATAGAAGCAGTTTTTGTCATTTCAGTGCTGGTAGGTAATAGTAAATATAATTGATATCAAAATACTGAATCTCACAAGAGTTGTTAAGGAAAAACAATTTTGGGCAGTAAAAAGGTGAATCTTGGTAGGTGTTTATGAGAAGTTGTTGAGATGATCTTCAGCTCAGAATGGTAAGGTCTAATAAAGCAAATCCTGTAGTATCATGTAGGAAATGCTTTGGTTACCTCTCTCCTATTAACACAAGGCACATTTCTCTCTTTTAGTAGTACTAACAAAAAAAGCCACCAATTTAACGACTTTTAGGTCTGTAGGAGTTACACAGTTGGAAGAGTGGGGGGAATAAAGCTATAAAGCTTGTCAGCTATTGCTGCACATGTGCTGCATAAGTGAACTACATCCTATTTGGGAATTTCCCTTGTTCCATGAAATACCTTCTCAAATGATGTGCATAAACCAAGTTCTGTTCCTGCAATATTTGTTCTCCTGTATGTAAGAGGAGCCTGAAAGATGTATAATAATTATCTTAAACTAATTCTCAGCTAAATCTCTTCATTCCCTCTGGTGACTTTTCTTTGGCAGAAGGGAAGAAATAGTGAGTAATGCTAGGCAATAGTTGTCAAATAGTTCATTCTGCAAAAGTGCAGTTTAATTTTAGCTACAAATGGGTATTCATCAAATTCAGGCCTAATAAGTATGATGAAAATTTGGAAAGTTTAGAACATTTCCATTTTAGATTTAAAAGGCAAAGATTTTGATGTCAATGTGAATTGCATTTAAAACTTGCCTGCATTTAATATAAAAGCTGAAGAAGCTTTCAATCAAAACAAAACAATTTTGGCTTTAAACTGACAGAGGGCAGATTTACACTAGAGGGAAGAAATTCTTTACTGTGAGGTTAGTGAGGTGCTGGCACAGCTTGCCCAGAGAAGCTGTGGCTGCCCCATCCCTGGCAGTGCTCAAGGCCAGGTTGGACACAGGGGCTTGGAGCAGCTGCTCCAGTGGAAGGTGTCCCTGCCAGTGGCAGGGGGTTGGAACTGGATGAGCTTTAATGTCCCTTCCAACCCAAACCAGTCTGGGATTCAGTATTTTTAAATAGGAAGCCAGAGGTGGGATGCTCAGCTCAGTAAGGAAATGCTGGTATTGAGAACAGTAACTTGTTTTGTCTATGGTATTGTTGTGGTATGATAAAATAAAATGAGGCTATTCTTTGACTTATTTCCATTCTCTACCATATGAATTAGGTGTCCAGGAATAGGTTAGAAATTAAGCTGTTTTTAAAGCATCACCCTTAATTCCACTCTGAGAAAAAAAAAACACTTTGCATATTTGAATGAAGTCAGACCTGAATCAAGACCATCTGTGGTTTTGATGACACAAAAACAAAGCATGTATGATAAGATTGTGCAAACCCAACCTAACCACTGGCTTTGTGGGTCTGCAAATGATGATTTACTGAAGTCAAAAGCTGTAGAAAAAAACCTCAGAGGTTTACTGGAAAAAAAGGAATATGAGAAAATGTACATGTCAGAGGTTTTCTTACTCCTAAAACGCTGAATTAGAACAACTAAGGGATGTATCCCCTAATATTATTACAGTTAATCACATTAACTGCTCATGTTGGAGCCTTGTATTTTATATACTGAGTTGCATGAAGTTAATGCACTAAGAGACTGGGACACAGCACGCCTCAGTGAAGTTATGCTGTATTTCAATGGCTTTCTGCATTGTCATAGCACAGAATTAGTTCTGTGATTTAGGTGGCTGCTACTTCTTATATCTGAAGGTGGAAGGTTTTATTTTTTCATGTTAGCCAGCCTAATAGATTATGATATTTAAGAAGCCTCCTCAGGGTGATGTAAAGGCAAAGCTTTTATCAAAGGTGGTTATAGAATCATAGACTTATTTGGGTTGGAAGGGATCTGAAAGCTCATCTAGTTCCAGCCTCCTGCCAAAGGCAGGGACAAATTCTGCTAGACCAGGTTGCTCCAAGTTCCATCCAAACTGGCCCTGAACACTGCTAGGGATGGAGCGTTGTTGGAGTGCAAATCTGGGGCAAAGTCTGTAGTTTCTGATGGAGTGTCCAGGTATCCCAACCTTTCCAGGCCATGCTAGGCTGCATTTTGTGTACAGCTATGGTAGAAATTCAGGCTACTGAACAGCAGCACTCCATTACACTCATATTTGCAGCTATGTAGAAAGGAGCTGTGGAAAGGTGGAAGAGAAGTCAGTGAAGAAAGAGTCTAGGAGGAAGGAGAATAGCATTTAATAGCATAGAATGGCAAAGCTTGGGGAATGGGAAGAGTATTTAGGGAAGGTCACTGAGGGCAGTTTAGATGGACACTCAGTTTGCACAAATGCAATGGGTTTGGAATCTGAGAAGCCACTAAAGACTCCTAAACTATGGAAAAGTGAGGTTGAAAATGGAGGGGGAAGATGGGCGAAGTCCAGCTGTGTTTGGAGGAGGGGAACCTCAGAAACCCAAGCAGCATGATGTAAAGGCTTAGTGGCTTGCTTCTATGTCAAGAAATATATTACTCCTGAAGGAGCAACATCTGAGCAGATAAAATTTCATAGCCATAGATGTTTTCCCTGCTAGAAAAGCAAGGTGCCGTACTGTACTTGAGAGGGAGAGAATGCCCCCTAAGTTATTCTGACCATAGTTTTATATATGCTGTCACAGAGATGTTTTTCCATCAGTCACAGCTAATTCGGATGGAGACAACACTGCTGGAAGATGCTAGTGAAGGCAGATCCACTTGAAAAACTTCCCCGTTTTTTAAACAATGCAGTATCTGTCTGGATCCTGGCTCTCTGAAACCTCAGTATAACCAAGCACAAAGGTCTAAGTAGTAAAAGTGTGATTTAAAATACTCTGTCCCATTCAGCTGATCATATGATCCAGCCTCTTGGGTTCATTTGATTCATTCATTAGCTGTGTAATCCATTTGTTTCTGCTGTGGTTCCATAAATCACATGCTTGCCAGAGTGGAGAGAGTTATTTGAAAGGATGGAAGATCCATTAAATAGAAATGAGAGTATGTGTAAAATGTTCACCCTACATAGCTGGAGGGAATGAACATTGGGCTTGGTACAGTGCAGAGTAGAAACCCCAGCAAAACCTCAGCCACTTCCCCTCTTTCTTCTGAATGTAATAAACATGGCACAAGGCTATTCCCAAGAGGGACATACTGCAGCTTCCAGAAGTGGGGATGGCTTTCTTCTGTCATGCTCAGCCATGGCTTTGTATGTTTTTCATCCAAATTACAACATGGTTTGAATCTAAACAGACATCAGTTCTGTATGCCAAGCACATCAAATACATGTGGCAAGGATAACAAGATGGCAGAATGTAATGTGGCTCCCAAAGTGGCTGTGGGATAGTGCAGTGAAGAGGAGAGGGAATTGGAGGGAAGGGCTGAGCAGGGAATGGACCCCCTAAAGCAAAGCAACTAATGGAAAAAGCGGTCAATGAATAGAGGTATTGTATTCAGTGTGGTGAAAGAGATTCCTCAGGGAAAGGTTAAGTTCCAGGATAAATGAAATCTCCCTTCAAATGGTGTTCTTCCCTATCTAGATACAGGCATGACCATCACCTATTAGGAAACAGAATTGAGGGTATTTATTGCTTCTCTCTAATGTACATGATTCTACAAGTGTCTTTATTTTTGCCTTGTTTGGAAGGGCTGTGTCATCAGGAGGTTCTGCCTTTCTGGGAGATATTTTAATCTACAGTCATTCAAATACCTCTTCCAGCTTTTTCTTCCATCTTTTTATTCTTGCTATTGATGGGAGGTAGAGACTTTTTCCACAGTTACTGTGAAATATCTAGAGAACAGAACCAACACTGTCTGAATATCCATACCTTGATGTTTCTCCACCTTTTGGGGGTACCAGATAACTTTTGGAAAGGGGGTACATGTGGAGAAGTGCTAGCTTTGGGAGCCTTAGGTTTACTTGTCCAGTGTGAGCTCACAAACTAGTGTGGAAGCATTCACAAACTGTGTAGATGAGGCCCTCAGTGATATGGCTTAGAGGTGGTCTTGGCAGTCCTGGGGTAATGATTGGAAGTGATGATATTAAAGGTCTTTCCAAAATAACTGATTCAATGATTCTACAGGGGATAAACAAATGCTCAAGAAGTCTATAGCGAAAAGTTCATGGGACTGAGGAGGGAAGAAACAGATGGAATGCCTCTTCCAACTGGTTCCAAGGCTGGAAAGCTGTACGATGTCACGATGTCATTCTTGTGACATCGTGGGCTCTGTTTCTTTGACAGCTGTGTTTGGGTTTGGGGATTTTTTTTGTTTAAGAGATTGCTGTTACAATTACAAAGTCAAATAATATAATCAGAAACACAACTTCATTTTTCATAGAATCCCAGACTGGTTTGGGTTGGAAGGGACCTTAAAGCTCATCCAGTTCCAACCCCTGCCACAGGCAGGGACACCTTCCACTGGAGCAGCTGCTCCAAGCCCTTGTGTCCAACCTGGCCTTGAACACTGCCAGGGATGGGGCAGCCACAGCTTCTCTGGGCACCCTGTGCCAGCGCCTCAGCACCCTCACAGGGAAGAGCTTCTGCCTAAGAGCTCATCTCAGTTTCCCCTCCTGCAAGTTAAAGCCATTCCCCTTGGCCTGTCCCTACAGGCCCTTGTAAAAAGTCCCTCTCCAGCTTTCTTGTAGGCCCCATTAAGGTCTTTCAGCACAAAAGATGTTGGGTTTAGCTCAAGTCATATTGAAAAGTTTTAAAAACCATGGAGTGTAGTCTAAAAATGCAGAAACCTGGATTCCTCAATCTTAGAATAGTATCCCAGGATTGTTTGGCATTGGTTGTCTACATTGTCATCACTCTGTGAAACTCATGCAAGTGCTGGATGAAGTCCACTCACAGCTTACTAACTGCTTGGGGTTATTCAAACACTGGTTAGTTATCAAGTACATAGGTAATATTGACTACTTATTAGATCAAAGTTATTAAACCAGAATTGTCTGCAATTGTCACTGTAGTGATACAGAAGGACTGTTATGCTTGGTTTTAGAAAGTTCTGCTGAACTTCTTGGGAAAAGGCAGATTCCAGCAGTAGTCATGCGAGGAAAGAGGCACAGAAAAGCCCTTCTCGGAGTGTGAGTGAGACTGCAAAGGAAACAAACAATGTGTGGTAGGTGTAGAAATGGCTTAAAAACATAAAAATCTGAAACATGTTCTCTTTAGCATACGGACTCACTCTACAGCTGCTCCTTCTCCAGCCAGGCATGCAACAGCTTCATTGCCGCCCTCCCTAAGGACTTGGCATTGCTCAGTCTGTCAGGACCAACAACAACACAGTGCTGCTGAAACAGATGAAGCACAAGTTGAATGGTGCCAACACTTTATAATGTTACAGAGTTTTTACCCAAATGGAAGGGTCCTGAACTGAACTGCTTTATGTTCAGTTCTTTTTACAAATGTACGCCTCTTGCTTCTAGTTTGTGAGAAACATACTTTGCTCCTACTCTGACGTTTGAGAGATGATGCACATTTCTCAGTCTTATGCTTTGATGTACTCTATTTTGACAGTTGCTTCAAAGCTTAAGTGGATTGGGCTCCAGGGGCTTGTAGATTCAGACTACAGTTTCAGATGGATGAGGACTAGGGAGGGAAGTCAAGTAGCATAAACAGTGTCTGAACACTGCGAAGCAAAAGGGTCTTAGGCAGCAGAGCCAATAGGATGATATAAGCTGAGTGCTAGAAGCAGAATTGCAGGACAGATGAGATTAAGTCATTTCTTCCTAAAACTTTTCTCTCTGAAGCTCCTTCAGTTTGTTTTATAGAGCAATGCAAATGGTCTAAACTCAAGACACTGACTCTCCTCCTGTGACCACAGGTAAAATGTTTTGTTTCCAATCTGGAAAACAAGTCAAACACTTCCCCTCCTCAGTGGTGCAGGAATTAGCTTCCATGTATGAAGTATTTCAATGTGCTGTCATTATTCATGGTTCAGAATGGATTTCAACCATAGATATTTTTCCCTGTGGTTCAGAAAAGACCACATCTACCACACTGCTCTCAGCTTTATGCATTGGAATTGCCAGAAAGAAACAAATTGGCATGAGCTCAGAGGAGAGCAACCCAAACAGCTCAGGCACTGGCTGGAGGGGTTACATTAATCGCACCAGATGAAAAGAGATAAATCTATGTAGTTTGGTGAAAGGTGTTCCCCTGGAGTTAATCACGCCGTATGATTTTAAAGATGTAAATGTTGAAGGATTTGCTGAGTGTGCTCCAGAGAGGTAGTTGGCATGGAAAAGGGAAAGCAAAAAGGAACTTCAAGTTGAATACCAAGGGAAAAGAATTTTCTGACAGTGGATCTGCTGCTCCAACAAGCAGACTGGCAGGGAAGTGCTGAAAGCTCCACTGTTTGAAATGTGAAAGTCTCCTGGATGAGGCAGAAGCCCTGGACTGTGATAAGGATGAAATCAAGTAAGTCTTGTCTGCTTCAGTTACTGTCATTTGAGAGGCTTAGCTGACATTATTGATACAGCAGTAATGCCCAGGAGCTCAAATTAGAGATACATGCTGCAAATACACACAAATGAGCTTTCCCTATCTGTTCTAAAACCCTTCTAGACCTAGACTGACTCAGGACTTAGCACTGAAGGGCCACAGCCAACACTCCTATGGATATTCACCCTTTTCTGTTCCTATTCTAGCAGAGCACAAGGGAAGCCTGATGGCAAGACCCATTTGTCTAGCACAGCACAGCTGGCCTTGGAGTATCTGAGAGGGCAAATAGATCCTACTTACTCCTCCTCCATGCACAGACTGTGGTACCATAGAATCATAAAATAGTTAGAGTTGGAAAGGACCTTAAAATCATCTAGTTCCAATCCCCCTGCCATGCACCTTTTCAGTTCACAAACACAAAAGTACTGTCCCAGGCTTCTACTCCTGATCTGTAGTTGCAAGAACAAGTGTCAGAAGGTTGAGAAACTGCAGAGAACACCTAACGAGGAAAACTGAAGGAAAATCAGTTAAACTTCCCAGTAACTTATGAACATCTTTGCCCCTTCTTAAATGTTTGTGTATTTCTCAGATTCCAGGTGTTCCTATGCTGCAGCATACACCAGAGTTGACCTGAGTATTTGAGGAAGGATAGCTGTGGTGCCCTGGAATTCCTTGCAGGCAGATTTAGCCTGGTAGTCCTAGCAGGGAGTATTAACCCATATTTAGTGCTGTGCTATTGCAATTATTGTGCTTACAGTGATTAGGCTAACTTGTTTAGACTTATCAGAAGCATCTCTGCAATGCTCAGCACTCAGCTAAGCACTTTTCTTAGGCCACAGCATCAGCAAAAATCAGTATTTCTGCCAGTTAAATAAGACAAAGTCCTAAAATCAAACCTCTCTCATTGTGCACTTCATTTAGATCAGGCAAATCCCAACTGTTCTATAGAGTTAAGGAAGCAATCAACCTTGATCATGGCTTTTAACTTCCCAGGCACTGGGATTGATCAGAGAACTGGATCGAATGTCCTTTGTAAACACAGCAGTACATTCGAAACCACATGTGAGAATTTGTAGCTCTGAAGGCTTAATCATATTGCATGAGAAATACCCAAGTATCTGCTTAGCTAGGAGCCTGTAAAACATCTGAAGCTAGGACTTCAATGCAAAATCCTGTATCCTTTTCACATCTGTGGTTGTAAGCATACATGAGATCTTATAAATAGTGCTTCTGCCAAGTTGTTACCTATGCTGAGGGAACTGTGGAGGATTTTACTCCTAACCTCTAACTCAGCAATAGTCCAGGAATGGAAATTAGAGAATCATAGAATACTTAGAGTTAGAAGGACCTTAGAGCAATCCACTTCCAACCCACTGCCACAGGCAGGGACACTTTCCACTGCAGCAGCTTGCTCCAAGCCCCTGCGTCCAACCTGGCCTTTAACATGGCCAGGGATGGGGCAGTCACAGCTTCTCTGGGCACCCTGTGCCAGCACCTCAGCACACTCCCAGAGAAGAGCTTCTGCCTAAGAGCTCATCTCAGTCTCCCCTCTGGCAGGTTAAAGTCATTCCCCTTGTTCTATCCCTACAGGCCCTTTTCCAAAGCCCCTTTCCAGGTCACTTTTAGCCCCTTAAGGCACCAAAAGACTTTTACAAGGTCTCCCCAGAGCCTTCTCCAGGCTGGACAAGCCCAGTTCTCTCAGCCTGTTCAGTTCCATTCCCTTCCCCATCAGTATTTCATTGCTTATCTACAGCTTTCTCCTGTCTCAAGTCTCAGCCACAGCAGAATAACTTTTAACATCTTGGTCCATGATTTGTGCTCAGCAGCACTTTGTATTTGCAACAGTGCCTGAAGTTTTAGGGCATCCCAGATGGAGGGTCTACAAGGGGAGCTAAAATCCAGAAAGATGCTGCTGTGGAATTTCAGCCTTTTCACATTATCTGGTTTTTAGGATGCTTCTGTTTTGGGGTATTAACTTTGAGATAACTGGGTTTTAGAAAGCAATCCAGTGGAATGAAAACTGCAAGTTTAGTGTTGCTGAAACTCTACGAATTCCCTGCTGTTCCTGTGCTGGACACAAGCAGGCAGTTTTTATCAGGATGTGTGCTGCCAGGCAGTTAATACTGTTGTCAGTATTCTGGTTCATTAACCAACTAAAAATGTGCCAAGCTATAATATTTTTGGTGATGTTGAATCCTTCACTTCAGACTCACTACTTACAAGGAGAAAGCCTATGCATATTAAAAGACCCTATGCAAATTAAAGCCAAGGCAACAATTCTATTCCCAGGATCAGTTTGGGAAGTGAGAGCAGAGTAGCTGATTTGGCCAGGCTGTTGTAGCTTTCCTTATCCGCTCCCTGCCGTCTGTACCTCAGGAGCCGCTCTCTGCATCCCGTCACTAACACTGTTCCAAAGAGAAATGCTGTGATAGTAAGTAGTAACTTGGCTGTCCCATTCATTAGATATATTGTGACTTAATGATAACATTAATTGAATTGGCTGAATAAGTGCTCTTTGGGCAGGATGCCAGTCTTTCTGGGAGCCTGTGTAACAGACGGGCTTCTGGGGGAAGTAGAGGAGATATGAGTCCGTTTTACAGTAGGCACCGATTTGGTGTCTGTTCCCATCATCTTACGGCTCTCAAGTGATATTATGGCTGGCTGTAGTCTGATGCCCGTGAGAGCTGTTGGGGTTTATTTTGTTCACAGTGATGATGATTGGAATTAGCACTCCACAGATGGTGTTCCCTGCCCTGGTGGCATGTTCACCACCAACCACGCTTGCTCTTCTTGTTTGGCTCCTGATCACTAAATGTTCCTGCCCTTGTCCCAGACAGGTCAGCAGTGCTTTACCTCTTTTACTTTCTGCCCTCCTTAGGTCTTTGGCATAAGAGAAATCAGAAGGCAGGAAAGCTTTTGTTGTCATCTTTCAGGGATTCCTAGCAGCAGGTTTGCCATTCTTCGTTTCCCTTCACTACACCTATGTGTTGTTCCATGCTCCTCCACAGAACTTGTTTTGGGGAGTACTGTACCAGTTGGGATTCAGAGTTTAGCTTTCCTGTGAACCTCCCACCACCTCAGTAAAGGCAGGATAAACTGTGAGAGTTACTATTGTTGTCATCATTGAAGCTAAAGGGATAACTCCTTCTGATCCATACTCATACACAGTATATGTACATTACCAAAATCTAAGTTCTTCTATTACTTAATGATTATTTTTATTCAAGGGCAGCTATATATAATAGGAGCTATTTCAATTATTTACTGATTCTATTGCTTAGATGTTCTTTGGCTTTAAATGAAAATATAAAGGCAACAAGTGTGTGTACGTAGCTAGAAAGGCAGTCTTTTTAGGTATTCTGTTGTGTCCTGAATACGAATATTACTTTTTCCCCCCTTTTTTCCCCTCCTCTGTCAAACTTTGAGCTTCAGCAAGCTGTTCCTAACTACTAACATATGTCTGGGGGTGGGGAAAGAGGCACAGGAAAGAATACTCCAAGGAGTACAGTAGCATTTCTGCATTCAGTAAGTTAGTCATCAGCTCCTTCAGTTGTAACACAAAAAATAAAATGAATGGTCTGTAAAGGAGCTGTAAATCTGAGCAAGCAATTGCACTCTGCTTGCACAGTGATCACATAGCAGATCATAACTGCAGTTTACCTACTGTTTTCATTATGGGGATCTCAAAGCACTTAGTGCTTTGAAGCAGCGAGATGTTTATTGCCTCTACAAATGAAACCATGAAGAACCAGACAAAACTAGGTCTTGAATTTCTTGATTCACAACAGGCATTACTGTTTTCAGTGTGAGATGCTGCATGGAAGGAGTTTTGAAAGCTCAGCAAGTAGTGATGGAGTGGGAGATGAAACTTTAAATCCCTAAGGACCATGAAATTGTGATTTAATTCACAGAATCACAGAGTGGTTTGGGTTGGAAGGGAGCTAAAAGCTCATCCAGTTTCAGCACCTTGCATGGGCAGGGACACCTTCCACTAGACCAGGTTGCTCTGAGCCCCATCCAACCTGGCCTTGAACACTTCCAGGTGTTGAATTGCTATCTGCTGAGTATTTTTGGTGAAGGCAGGTAGCTGTAGAAAGAAAAGTACTAATAGTTGTCTTTTAAATCAATTTATTTTAATACATGGTATGTGTGTGGTCAGTATCTCCATTAGTTTTTGGTCTCATCTAATATTTGAGTTGCCCATAAAACCTCTATGACTGTTGTTGGGAGTGAGCAAGAGAAACAGTGTCTATGAGGAGTAGATCTTCCACATAACTAATCACATTTGCGGTCCACTTGTACTGCAGCTTTTAGGTTTGTGCTTCTGTGCATTCCTCCATCGTTATCACCTGTGTTTCACACTGTGCAGGAGCTGGGCTGGGCTGAGGCTTTGCTTCAAGTCTTGTCTTGAACACACGCTCTGTCTTTATTCTTTTTATTTTCTTTGTTTCTTTTTTTTCCTCTTTGTTTGCTCAGACTGAAAACTTTGGATACAAACCTCAGAGCACAAACCTTTAGAGCTATGCCAGTTGTTTCTGGAAGCTGATTATTGTGTGTTAGTAAATGAACCAAGTAGAAAGAATGTTAAATATAGCAGACTTGCAGCAACAAGCCTCCTGTCAGTAAGAAAAACACTAACCTCTCCCTAATTGATGAGATAGCAGCAATTACAGCCACCAGCTGGTAGGAAGGTGAGAGACTAAATCAGGAACAGGAATAGAGTTGTAAGTATTATGCAATGAGCTGCTTCATGTAGAAGAAAGCTTCTGAAAAGCAGAGCCGGAGACAGTTTCTCATACCACACATACAATATGTGCTGCTAGTACTGTCAGGAAAAGCTCTGTCCTATCCTATCCATTTCCCTTGCCCCTCTGAAACTGGTAGATGCTGAAGTGGGACAGGAATTTGAATGCTGACTCAGAGGCATCAGCATGTATTCTGTCCTGGTTGGTTTGATTCCTGCTTTTCCAGCTCTAGCAGGATTTCTACAAATGAAGTTTCAGGCTCTCAAATGCATCCACTTGCCCAGAGGGGAATAATGAAATCCAGAACGTAGCAATTCGAAACATTCCTGATTCCAAAGCGATCCCCTGAGTCACTCAGTTGAAGGGACAGGATTTAAGAGTGAGCTCAGTTCAAAACAAACCTGGAGTTCATTATCAATTTGGGCTGATTTAATCATACAAGCCTTTTATTATTCCTTTCTGGGACTCCCTGAGGTGAAAGTTGTTGGATCTTCCAGTGTAGAGAGAAAGTCCCTCACGTCAGTGACGTGCAGCACAGCTTATTCACACTGTCTGACAAAATCCAGCTCTCTGCAGTCCAGAAAGGAAGCTCATGCTAAAAGTAGGGCATGGTCAGTTTGCCACAAGTCAGTGAGCTCCTTGTGCCTCACTGTATTTACCCATAAAATGGATGTGATAACCTATTTTGATATGAAATACGCACTCTTCCCCTTTTCTTCCTGCATCTGTAACATGCTGCATGAAGTGACCACTGTGTAGAGCAGATACTGTGTGAAGGTAACAGATGCTGAGGTGGTATCAGGTATCTACAAAGTTCTCTCCTAGGGTCTGGCGTTGTAAGAGCATAGCTGATAGTGAATTGATCTCAGGTATCACTGCCTGTACTGCATAATTAATTATAACTTTATACGGCAAGGAAAGGAACAGAGCAATGCTGTCTCTGTGTTAATGGTAATAAATGGATCTGCTTACTAAGGATCTATGTCACAGTTCAGGAGTTTGTTTTAATCTTTCCACTGGTTTATCATTCCATCCAGACTTTTCCATTAATTAATTATGTGGTAATTAATCCTTGTTGCTGTTCATCTATCTGTTCCATCTGAGTAAATTTGTCTTACCCAGGTGACTAAGAACAAAGGCATTTATGAGCTCCTGGCTGTGCAGAAAGTGACCCCAACTGAACTACACTTTTAATCCTCTGGGTATCAGTCACTTCTGCTACTCTGAAGTACATATACCTCTGTTTAGCAGTAATATGTACATAGTATTCATAGTAGTACATATACCTGTGTTTAGCAGGAATATGTACATAGTAGTTGTAGTAGTACATATACCCTTGTTTAGCAATAATATGTACATAGTAACAGTAGATATACCTCTCTTTATCAATAGTAGTGGTACATATGCCTGTGTTTAGCAGGAATATGTATGTAATAGTTGTAGTACTACATATACCCCTGTTTAGCAATAATATGTACATAGTCATGGTAGATATACCTCTGTATAGTATAGTATATGTGTATAGTAGTAGTACATACCTCTGTTTAGCTGTAGGGCATCTTTACACATATGCTCAGAATTTCTTTTCAGTGTGTGCCTTACACAGCCTGGCTGGGATGTTCTTAGTGTCAGCAAGAAGTGGGCACTGTGGATGTGGGATGCCAGTGACAGCAGGGAGGTAGGGCTTCATCCATGAGCTCATCCTCTGTATAGACCTGGAAAGACAAGGGGACAAAGCACATGTTCCTGCTGGCAGTGGGTGCTCTTCTCAGCCAGGAGTTTGTGCCAGATCCCCATGCATGTAGAGAGATGTGATCTACTGATATGGTGTGGTTCTTGCACATGAGCAAATGACATACCTGGCATGTAGGAGCTTTGTCCCTGAACAGTGAGCCTATGAATTTGGAGGCTGGGAGCCGTCATGATGCTGGGATTATGTTGGCTGTTGAGAACGTGGTCTCTTTGCTGAGACCTCTCAATCTGTGAATAGTGGACGTCATTTATATGCACTCCATGCTCTTCGTCAGTGGGGACAGCAGCTAAAATACAACACTTTTGCTTACAAGCTACAAAACTGCACATGTTTTGCAGTTGTAACCTGAGGATGTCATTTAATCTTGACACTCTTCAGCTGCACAGTAACCATGAAAGCTCAAGTGAGTCTTATTTTCAATACAGAGGGGAGGTGTATGCATTATTCATGCTGCAGAATGTAATGCAGTAGGCAGGTATTTCTGTTTTCATTCAGGTTGGTTATTTGCCTGTTAGAAAACTTAGGAAGTAAAATAGGTTGGGTTTTCCCCCCCTCTGCTGATCACACTTTATCCTCTTTCCTCATACCCTTCTTATCTATTCCTAATTCTCTATAGAAATGCTTCACTGAACATGTCAGATGTTTAGTATTCTGTTCTCTGCATGGGCTCTGGCAATTTTAAGCAGTTGCTTTAGAAGACCCATAAGTTGGTTTATTAAATATAAGTAATCTGATCTTAAATCTTTATTTATAAAAAATAAAGACACTGAAATTGTAAAGAAAAGTTGGTTAAAATGTGAGCATGAATCAAAAATAGCTTCTGAGGATATCTTGAGTTGTGATTGTTCCTCGTGCAAATGCTTCATAGTCAAATTCTGATCTGATTTAAAGCCCTGGCAAGCCTTTGATGTCAGTGAGGTTATGCAAGGCTGGATTTGCAAGCCTCTCACCATTTCCTCCTACAAATACAACCCAGACTCTCAGTCTCATCAAAATGAGCAAATGGTTTACTGGGCAATTCACTTGGTTTCACCAAGGTTTTCCCAAGCTGGGATGTGTAAGTGAGGCAGAAATGAATATAGGCCACCAGAAGCAAGTCTGATGTACTAAATAGACAATAGCCTAGGAGGGAGGCTGAATGCATGAAGGATGGGTATGTGTATCTATACTTCTTGTTTTTCCTCTTTAAGGCAGGGGTTTCTTCCAGTTTTGAAAGGAAACTGCAAGCTTAAGTCATTGTTATTTTATCTGGCCTATTACCAAATACCCATTACCAAGCTGCACATTATTACTGTTGTTTCTTTAAGGTAAGAGATGTGGAGGCTGCTAAAGCTTTAATAAGCATGTCTGCAGATGGTGGTGTGTACTTCATAGCTCAGCTATTGCCTGTGCTTTTAGCAGAGCCTTTCATCTGCCAGAAGAATGCCTGAGTCTTAGTCTCTTTTTGCTCACGCTGACGTTGGTACCTAAGTTGCATAAGTCAGTGGCGTCACAGCATCCTGGTGTATGTAAGAGGAGAAACAGGTCTCTTATGTTCTTATTTCATGTGAGAGTCTTGTCTTCTCACGATTGCCACCTGGGTAGTCCTGTTGTTGCAGTAGGCTGTCTTCAATGTGGCAATTCAGTGCAGTTAATAGGGCTACTTACATATTCATGGTTTCATATGGGATAGTTTAGGCAGAATGTTTGATGGTCCAGTGTGCTGGTTGTTACAGTGGAGGAGGGACCATTGATAGTTTAGCTACATGTCATAGAATCATAGAATAGTTTGGGTTGGAAGGGTCAACTATTAAACAGATGAGCTATTATGCACTGTAAGCAGGACCAGCCCATCATAAGCTTTCTGTCAGTTCCAAAGCTCACCTCTGGGCACTGTTTTTGTATATTAAGACACTGCATGTTCTATCTGAGAGAGCTTTCAGTGTGAGATGAGCTCTGACAAGCAGCTCTGATGATTACAGAAGTAGAAATAATACAGAAGGAAGATGGAGATGACCTAAGGAGAGAAAAAGGGTGGCTGCATGCACAGAGAAGTGGAATTGTGGCTGCTCCGTTTGGCAGAGTAACTCAGCCTGCTGTTATCACTAGAAGTTGCTCCTTCCTTTTGCCTGCCTGTGCCCCTGGCAGTTCTATATCCCTTGACTTGTCAGTGCTTGTACTGATGAAGCATGGTCAGGATCATGAACCCAACTCCAGCCTGGGCCACAGCCTCTCATAGGGAAAGCAGAATTGCTGGAAAGAGTATAACAATTTGGGGTTTGTTTGCTTTTGTAGCTTCTGGACATGGCCTTTCCTGTAGAGCTCCCGTGACTCTTGAATGCTCAAATAAGAGAGCCCGAAGCCCCAGGGGCTGCTGATCACACTGGCCTTATAGTAGGGGCTAACAGTAGTAGAGTGTGTATGTGGTTTGGCTGGTAAAAAGAAGTGAAACACGGTTTTAAGGAGCATATTTCCTTTCTCCCTCTCCTCAATGCATACAGATGTTATTTCAGAGGAGACTGGATTGGATATAAGGAAGAAGTTCTTTACTGTAAGGGTGGTGAGGCACTGGAATGGGTTGCCCAGGGAGGCTGTGAATTCTCCATCCCTGGCGGTGTTCAAGGCCAGGTTGGACAGAGCCTTGGATGCCATAGTTTAGTGTGAGGTGTCCCAGCCCATGGCAGGGGGTTTGGAACTGGATGATCTTAAGGTCCTTTCCAACCCTAACTATTCTATTCTATGATTCTAAGACTCTGCAACTACACTGGTTGGTAGAAGTCATAGGCCATGCTGTATCCTAAAGCCATCTCTCGGTCTCATGCATCTGTGTATGTCCACACTCTTGTAACTTCTTATAGGTTCCACAGTGGGATTTATTTTCTGGGACTTACTGGAAACATCTGAGAAAACTCAGAGCTAGTGACCCAGCTATGTTGTGATTCTCGGTCTGGTTTTTATTATGCTTGTGGTTTTCACTAGATTTGCTTCAGCTGTGATTTATTTTCATCTTCTCCTCTGGCATTTACTGTTTAAGCTTGTGTATTCCTTGCCTTTTGTTGAGTGTTACTTCTTTTCGGTTCTCGGAGTTGTGGGATTATTTTTAGGTGACAACCAGGCTTTTGTCTTTCTCCTGAGGGCATGGCACCGGTTGTCCAGCTCTCAGGCTCCCTTTGCATCTCCTGATTGACTTGGAGTTCTTGAGATTTTTTTCTGTTACTGTTGTTTTTCTGAATGTAAAAACTATTAAAATTGGATTTATTCTTCTAAAAGAAGGGTCTTCTGGCTTGAACAATGTTTCATATACTGAACACACGCTGATTTTGGCATTTAATAATTGAAAGCTAAAGAGGAATTGGGAGGGAGAATGCTGGGCTGGAGTAGCTCTGTTCTGGAGATGGGCTGAGAAAGCAGGGCTTGTTCAGCCTGGAGTAGACTCCTTAAGGGGAGACCCTAGAGCAGCTCTCAGTGCCTTAAGGGGCCAACAAGAAATCTGGAGAGGTGCTTTGGACAAGGGCCTGTAGGGACAGGCCAAGGGGAATGGTTTTAACCTGCCAGAACAGGGGAGACTGAGCTGAGCTGTTAGGCAGAAGCTCTTCCCTGTGAGGGTGCTGAGGCACTGGCACAGGGTGCCCAGAGAAGCTGTGGCTGCCCCATCCCTGGCAGTGCTCAAGGCCAGGTTGGACACAGGGGCTTGGAGCAAGCTGCTCTAGTGGAAGGTGTCCCTGCCTGTGGCAGGGGTTGGGACTGGATGAGCTTTAAGGTCCCCTCCAACCCAAACCAGTCTGGAATTCTATGATTCTTTTTGGGGTGTTGAAAGAACTACCCAGGGTAAAGGCCAAAAAAATCCAAATAATTTGGGCTAAAGTTGGGGCTGTTCAGCCTGGAGAAGAGAAGGCTGCATGGAGACCTCAGAGCATCTTCCAGTATCTGAAGGGGGCCTATAGGGATGCTGGTGAGGGACTCTTCATTAGGGACTGTAGTGATAGGACAAGGGGTGATGATTTAAAACTTAAACAGTGGAAGTTTAGATTGCATATATGGAAGAAGTTCTTTACTGTGAGGGTGGTGAGGCACTGGAATGGGTTACCCAAGGAAGTCGTGAATGCTCCATCCCTGGCAGTGTTCAAGGCCAGGTTGGACAGAGCTTTGTGTGCCATGGTTTAGTGTGAGGTGTCCCTGCCCATACCAGGGGTTGGAACTTGATCATCTTAAGATCCTTTCCAACCCTAACTATTCTATGAATTTATGATTCTACAGCTGCCCATAATTGTCAAAGAGCAATGGGTTGAGCCAGTTTTGCTAACAAAAAATGCTGTTTTTCCAGGGAGCTGAAATCCTGCTCTGAAGGTGACTTTTCCAAAGAAAATGTGAAAACAAATCCTCAGTTCTGTCTTCTTCAGGAGCTTCTGGGGGACTTATTTGGTGGAAAAAAGCTGGAAAACTGTTAATTTCAGTTAGGGTCTTTAGTGGATTACTTTAATATCATAAAGAGTGGTTAGTTGGTATTGAAAGGCATCCAAGAAGATCTTTAAATCTTTATTTAATTCATTATGTGCAAATTTTGGGGCAAGTTTTCAGCAGAGATTGTGGGGTGAAGTAGAGCCTGACATTTTCTCTGTAGACTTTAGGTTATTCTATTCTCAGAGATAGATAAAAGAATAGATAAAAAAGAGCCCAGGATGCCATTCGTTTCCTGTTCAGTGTTTCTGTTGAGGGCTTTTATTTTTGCCAGTACCATGGGCTTTTCCAAGCTCTCAATCTGTGAGCTCAGCGCTGTTGCCTCCAAGACCTGTGGTCCAACACTGTGCGTATTGTTTGGGCAGGAACTTCTCAGTCGATTACCATATGATTCACAGCCTTGCTGTGATACCAGCTCCTGGCATGTGTGTCCTGCTCCCACACCCACAGAGCTCGCATAAATCCTCTTATTTTGCTTACATTTGTTTCTTTTGTAGTAAAAAGGGTGGCTGGAAACCTCAGTTGTGGAAAACAAGTGTGGTCAACTCCAACAAGGTTTTCTGGCTTTCCTTCCTCTCCTCCTCCGTGTATGTGTACATACAGAGCACAGCCTTGTCTTTCTTTCCTAAGCCAGAATCCAATTACGCTATATCCCTGTTCTGTTCCCTCTTTTCCTCAACCATTAACACAAACCTCATTATTATTACAAGTCTCTGGACCTTCCTGCAGTCTCATCTACAAAACCTGTGCAAAAGATGCCAACTCTTCTGCCAGCACTTCAAACACAAGCATGCTGGTTCTGCTGATGTTAGTGACTTAGTCTGACTGTTAAGCTTGGATTAAAGAGTAGCATGGACTGTTTAAATGAACAGTTTTATCCACAGTCATTCCTGTGCAGCAGGGAAAGGTGGTGTCTCAGGGAATTTAAACATGAAGGTTGTCTGCTGTGGTCTCTTATCTTGGGGCTTGAGCTTGTGCCTATTGCCTGCTTGTCTGATAGAATCCTGCTTCTTATTTTCAATGAGCCACCTAGCAGTCATGTAGAGCAAATCTGAACTGAAGTTGTAGCCCTGGGGATGGTGTTGGTGCAACTGGGACGTCACCTGGCTGGGGAATATGAGGCTCTTACTGGAGGTGCTCTGCATCCAGTCAGTGTCACTTGTCAAAGGTCCAAGGGGAGATTGACCTCTGTGTCTGGTGGCTGCTTTTCAGCTTCAAACGTAAAGGAACCAACCCAAATCCTTGGTGAGCAGGAGGATGCTGCATCAGTGGGGAGCAGGATGCCCACCATAGGCTTGAATCTGCCTGGTACACCAGAATTGGCACTTGTAAGGAGACCAGGTTTAGACATCTGGTGGTAGACTTCAGGTAGGGCTTAAGTGTGAATGCCTATTGAAATGTTATGGGTTTAGTATTGCAAATGAAACTCTGTGCAATCATTTAAGTCATTTTATTGTTTGCAAGGCTCTGTTCCTAAGTAGAAGTATGTGACTGGTAAACCACAAAAACTGGAAAAGAATTTAGGGTGTGAATAAACCTTTTCCTCCACTTCCCACCAGGCTTCAGCTTGCTGCAACCCAATGAGCTAAATACAGTGAGTGCTTTCTTAGTAGGAGGGTTCTCCCCCCCGGCCCTTTTTCTTTGTAGCCGTAATACTTTATTGGGGTTCCCTGTGCCAAAAAGAACAAGTTTGATATCTCTCTTAAATGTTTGCTATGATAGAGAAGTCAGTAATTGTGTGAAGCTTCAGGAATCATAGAAATCCAGAATGATTTGAATCATAAGGGGCCTTAAAGCTCATCCAGTTCCAACTCCCTGCCACAGGTAGGGACACTTTCCACTAGAGCAGGTTGCTCAGGAAGTCAGTTTTGTAAATAGCTCTGGTTTTCCATAACTGACATAGAACTGATCTCTTTCTGCTGTAGTATGGCAAATGATCTTTAAGATATGGTTATTATTGAGGATTGTAAATGTAGAAATGACAGCAAGGGCTGCCTCCTTGCAGCTTCCTCAACCCTTGCTTCCAGTCGTATGAGCTACAGCTCATACCTTGGGTCTTGTTTTTGTTGGTTGATTTTGTTCTTCTTTGTAAACAAATAGCTATCCAGACTTTATATGTGTCAGGCTAAACTGGTTGCAATGATAGGCTGTGATACAAATTAAGGATTAGAGTTACTTCAGGCTAGTTTGTGTGCTGTGATTTATGTGCCATCCCAAAATCACTCCACTTCCATAGTGAGGGATGAGACAGATGATGTTGAATAATAAAATGAATAAGGCATGTTTATTTAGAAAAGAAAATAGCCTGTGCAGCAGCAATTGCATTCTCATTGGTTGGGAGAATGCATGAATGTTGAAAAGAGATTAAAGAGGCACAGGAATGAGCCAAGATGTTATGCTTTTAAAGAGAGCGGGTAGGGGAAATTCATCCGTTTCAGAGCCTGGCTGTGAGCCTGCCAACCCTTAGTCATGGCCTGGTGAAAGGCAGCAGAGAAGCTGAGCTGACCATTTACTTGCCTTTTATTTTTGGAAGGAGCTGGTTTGGAAACAAAACTAAAATCAGGCTCTCTTACATGACGAAAGAAGCTATTATTTTTTTGGCTCTTACTTGTGAAAGGATGGCTCTGCCTGCCACAAACTCCTTTGTGATTGAGGTTTGCAGTGCCAGAGCTCCCCAAGGGATTGGAGTGGCAGGAGCCAACAGGGGTGATGTCATTAACGTTGGATGAAGTCGAATTTGCTCAGAACCAGGCAGGGAACGTGGAAAGCTGCAAAGAAAAACATAACTTTGCCTTAAAGATGACAACTGAAGTCACAAACAAAGTAACATAGAGAATAAGTGCAATTTCAGCATGGCTTGGTTCCATGCAAGAAGTGATGGTGGAGCACATGAGCGTAGCTCAGCCTGAATAGCTGTTGATACAGTCCAGTCAGGCAGTGGTGGGGAAAGGCCTTTTCCTTCTCTGAGAACTTTAATGGATCACATGCTCTGACTGGAAGCTGTGCAGATTCATTACTCATTGCAGAACTATGGTGAACTATCCTCTCTGGAGCTTCTGCTCTCCAAGCACCCGCAGCAACCTGTTCTGTGGGACACTCTCTGACTCTTCCTGCATCCACTGGTGGCCTTTCTTTCAGGATACTCATTTCCCTCTCCCTGTTTTGCCTGGCTCACCTGGTGGTTGAAAGCAATATAAATCTGAAACAAAGACTTTGGTCAGAGAGAAGATGTGCTACAGAAATGAGCCTTACACGTAAAGAATATATCCTCCCATGTTCAAAATAGAAATATTTAATAAAAATACCTTTATTATTCCCCAGTTCCTAGGCACAGAAAAAGAGACATGGAGTAAAATGCCTCAAAGGCCTTAAACAAAAGACCCAGCTGGGGGACATAAGAAGTCTAATGCCCTGTTCCTGTGTCTAACAACATCCTTTTGTAGTCTACCTTGTGACAGACCCAGCCTTTGCACTCATCTCCTGCTCAAGACTCCACGTTTCAAACAAAGTGAAGCTTTGTCTGAAGCACAAAGTGAGGATGGCTGCTGGAGCTGCGTGTCTTTCAGCCTAACCACAACAGATTGATTTATTTTTTGTTTCTTTTTTTGCTTCTCTACTGTCAGACACTGGCAATAAAGAGAATTTCCTATGTGTAAGTCATTTGCCTGCTTCCACTGGCATGCCCAGACTTGCCTTTTATCTCCGTTCAGTCTTTAAAGACCCGGGAGAGCACAGATAGATTAATAGCCTTATCTCATAATTTGTTGTAAACCAGCTTCTTTTCAGAGTAATTGGTTTTGAAAATGCTTTGTAGCAATAAATAAAGATTGCATTTTCATTAGGACACAGATTTTGCTGCAAACATAGAGGCAAACGATCAGCCCATGTCTGGACAGAGCACTTCTGGGCTCTTCCCTTGCTTGCTCTGCCTTGCGGTCTGTAGAGGTTGAGAATGAAGTTTTAATTGTGAATACCAGGATCTGTAATTGCAGCAACACCTACCTTGCCATAGACAATCAGCTGCTTGCTTCTCAGGTTAGTACTTGTATTCTAAAAGCTAACTTTGTCATGACTATCTGTTTGCTGAGGGTTGTCTTGCTGGTTAGGTTTTTTTACACCCAAGAATACTTCGGAGGAAAAACAGAGTTATGAAGTAGCCTTGCTTTGAGGCTAGTTAACAGTATTATGTTTTATATATTGCATCATATGTTCTATAAAGCAGCAAACTGAAGCCTTTCATCTTGGTGGATCATGAGTTTAGTGTTCCCGATGATAGGATCTTTTCCCTGTGAACACTAAGAGCTTTTGTCTGCCATACCGCTTCCTTCCGAGGCATCTTGGAGTGTTTTCCAAGCATCTCCGAAGCATCGTAAGTGGGAAGCAGTATTGTTAACTGTTTAACAGATGAGAAAACTGAGGGAAATGCCTTACATGATTTAGTGGCAGACTGGAATAAATTCACTTTTTCTGTGTCCCATGAGCTCTGTACTAAACCTACTGTTGCCTTTACAGCCTACTAAGTCTTTTCCCACTATAGCCTTTTTCAGCACAGTCTTATGGTTTACAGTGCTTGTGCTTTATCCTCAAAATAGTTTTCCTTTTCTGCTGAGAATAGAGAAGTTTTTCTTCAAAATACCTATCCTCCCCCTGATCTTTAGTTTTAATCGTCCCCTGCTGAAAAACTCCACATTAATCTGATCTCAGCTTGTCCTTCCAGCAGGAGAGAGGGCTTTGCATAGGCCCCATCCAGAGCAGGGAATGTCAGCACCGCTCTGGGTTATTTAAGATACATCTACGGTGTAATAAATCTAATGTTGTCTTCCTAATAGTACAATAACTTGGAAATGAAAGAAGTCAGCTGGGGGAATATGAGTGTTCTGGAAAAATCATCCAGAATACTGAGCTGGAACAGGGGTTTGGATATTGTTGTGGAAAAATCTTGGAAGCTGTTAGGCTGGTGCACAGAAGCAATGAAGGAAAACAGTGGTGCTTGTTTAATGAAAGGAGAGGAGAGGTGGCAGACTTAATGCATCCACTCTGAGGTTATTTTTCATTCTCTTCTGATAGTGGTGGATGTCTTGTTGGCACTATCCCTTAGGAGAAGGTGAACATGAAGTAAGCAAACCAGAAGGTTACCAAACCAATACTAAAGTAGACTCTAGCATTGAAATGATTTCTTTTTTCTGATGTACCTCCCAGCTGAGACAGTAAATTAACCATGTCCATGTGGAAATGCTTTGAGATGATATGCTATCAACCAGGTACCATGTAGTATTGTCCAGGGTTCAGCTGTTACAGTTATTTTTTATTCCTTCTTAGTAGCTGGTGCAGTGCTGTGTTTTGACTTTAATCTGAGAGCAATGCTGATAACACACCAATGTTTTAGTTGTTGCTAAGTAATGCTTACTCTGATCAAGGACTTTCCAGTCTCTCGTGCTCTGCAGTGAAGAGGGACTTGCCAGGAGGAAGCAGATACAGGACACCTGTCCCAAACTAGCCAAAGGGGTATTCCATACCACAGCATGTCATGCCTAGTGTAGAAACTGGGGGCAGTCACCAGGAAGGCCCAGATCACTGCTCAGATCAGGCTGGATATCGGTCAGCGGGTGGTGAGCAATTGTTTTGGGCATCACTTGTGTTTATTGTTGGGGTTTTTTTCCTTTCCCTTTTTAGTTTAATATTCTCTCCCCTTGTTATTTCCCTTATCATTATTATTATTGGTAGTAGCAGTAGTAGTTTTGTATTATACTTCAGTTACTGAACTGTTCTTATCTCAACCCATGGGATTTACATTCTTTCACTTTCTTCCCCATCCCTCCTGGAGTTGGGGGGGAAGAAGTGGGAGAGGGAGTGGCTGCATGGTTCTGACTTACCAGCTGGACTTACACGACAACGAGTACGTTGCATAAAGCTACGACAACAAGTATGTTGCATAAAGCTGTTCATTGGAGATGTATTTCTCCTGGAGACTGCTCCATGTACCTTGTGTTCACCAGTAACTGTTCAAACAGGAAGAGAATTATTGAGAACCTCTTCTGTTCTCCCACCCTTTTCATCAGAATGTGTCTGACTTCCAGAGCACTGCGTTTCCTGCTCCATCACAGTCCTTGGGGAATGATTCTGGGCAAGGGCTTTGATGCCGCCTCCATTTCTCCTGCTGAAAAACAAAGATAGTGATATCGATCTTTCCTTTGTGCAGGATCTGTGGTAGCTGAAGAAAGGGGGTCGATAGGTATTGTTGCAAACTTCAAACTACTTTAAAAGGAGGAAGGGCTGAGTTGACTGAAATACATATATCAGTGTTCCTGCAAAGAGTGGATTAGGGCTATTCATTGAATCCCAGAAGAAAGGGGAGGAGGAATTCTTGTTTTTTCAGTCTCTTAGACAAGACATTCAAAGAGACCTCTTTCTTCCCCCCTGGGAAATGCAGAATTGGAAGCAGTTCCTAAAGGCCCCAGTTAGACCTGAACCTCAGAACTTTAACCATGTCTGAAAAGGGAGCAATGGACTCTTTGTGGTTTGATGTAATGCAGTTCTTACTCAAGCCAGTGCATGAGATCATTTAACTGAAATCAGTGAAGGCATGAGAACTTCTGTAATTGGGGTTGAAAATCCTCGATTATATACTTGAGAGTCATAGTTTTCCATCTGGGATGCCCTTGGTATTCATGGAGGTAGCTGATAGAGTGGAAACTTGCTGATAAGTTGGAGGGAGCCTCTTGATCCTGGGCACATATTTGATGGTTTAAAGAAAACTTTAGGTCAGATACTAAATGCTTTAGGTTCAATGTTGTATCCTGGAACTTCCCCCAGCCCAAAAGGATTAAGAGATTATTGTGTTTTTTCCCAGCATATTAACTCTGGTGGGAGATTAATGGAAGATTACTGGAGCTGTTTAAGAGGATTCACCATTCTAAGAACTGAATATTCAGAAGCTGAAGGTCTTCATTAGAATACTGAAGTGTGTTGGGGGGGGAGAGATGGAGAAAGTAGGAAAAGTCTTTCTAAAAATCCTCTTACATTTGCCTGAAGATCTTCATAAAGAGGTAGATTCTATTTAGTAATACGTTATGCATAGACAGAAAGACATCTTAAAGAAAGAAGTCTTGCAGAGTGTGTCAGCATGGAAACCTGTGTCCCTGTGTCCTGAGGTTTGCATTATTCTAGGGATCAAAAGCTCTGTGTGTGAGCAGAGAATTTCCTACCTTCTTTTCCTTTTTATCTTCTTCCATAGTGTATCAGTAATGCTTGTACCGCAGCATTTACCCGGAATTGCAATACATTTTGGGATGACCAATTAGTCAGTGCATCTGTGTGAGTAACATCAAAGGTACTCAGAGATTGCCTTTTCCCTAACTGCCCAGCAACTACAGCCTCCAGGGCTGAATATGGCAGTTTAAAAGTACAGAGCTTTACACAACAGGTTAGGCCAAGAGATTAAGAAAAAGTGAGTTAAAGCAGTTGGAAAGATACTGTTCGTGATAAACTATATCAGGATGTATCTTTAAAGTTACAGCTTTCAGAAAATGAGTGATGTGATCTTGAATACCTCAGAATATAGTATACAAAGTCACCACATTAGGAAATGAATTAATGGTTCAAAGTTGGGAAAAAGCAGCCTGTGGGTTATGTTCCATTCTGTAGCATGTCTCCTCAGCAGGCATAGCCAAGCTGAGTCAAAGCACCAAAGCTCCCTTTGTGAATCCTCTGTCTGTGTAGTTGCATGAAACTTTTGACTTCCATTTGAAAATGATGGTACCAGAATAATCTTCTTATTGTCTCCTCAGGGATACAACTATAGGAACATCTGCCTAGCTGAAATAACTGCTCTCTCCAAAGCTTTTTAGACCTACTCCATGACCCTCAGCATCAACACCCTTTGATGGTGGTGTTGGTCTACATGGGCCAGCCAAGCTTCCTCTCTTGTTAGTAGCTGTTCTGACTGGCCCAGCATAAGTACTGTGGCAACAAGCACAGACTCTTCCATGCTTCCCATCTCTCTGTGGCCTCCAACTCAGGAGGGGTCCTGAACAGGCAGGCCAGGGCTTTGAGCTGTGGCACTGGGGAGTGCTTTGGACTTGGCAAACACATTAGTCCAGCCCTGACTTCTCTGCATTCCCCAGATCAGTGCATAGGAATAGCTGAACATTTTATATGTCTGCAGGATAGTGGTTTTGCTTTCGTAATTGGTAGGACAGCGTTACTGTGTGTGGGCAGCTCCTGCTTTTTATTTCCTTTCACCCCAGCAGTGGCTGTATTTCCATTTTCTAGGAAGCACTGCCTGTGAACTACCTCCTTTAATGTATAAGAAAGTTCCTTTAGATACTTGAAGATAAAAGGCATCCATAACACTGCTTCAGGATTAATGATGTCGTGCCAGCTCCATCAGAGGGTTTATGAGTCTTGGCTTCTTAGACTCTCATAAAATAGGTAATTTATCAGTTGTGCTAAATGAGAGAAATCACCCTCCAGCTGTTGGAAACATGGATGCTTTGATTGCACTGGTAGAGGAAGGGAGCATTATTAGATGAGCTGTCATATTGTAGCTGGCTCAGTGCTGTATTTTATTCTGGAGTGAAATTGTCCAAATATTGAAGAAGTGTTCTGTCATTATGATCTTTAATATACTTCAGAATCAACTGACCTTTGTGCACGTACTGTATTTTCCTTTTTTAAACACAGCACCACACACAGAGTTCTTTGGCACTATATTTAAGTCTATCTTATAGCAGTAGCAGTGGTTCTATGGCTTTTGGATTGGAGCTGCCTTGCATTCATCCATCTATAAGTGTGAACCATGAAAACTCATACCTGATAAGGGCGAATTCTGGAAGTGTTAGTAAAAGATACTCACTGTGCTAAGAACATTAGAATGCTTTAAAAACAAACACGGACCACTTCCCCTCCAAAAAAAACCCCCAAACCAACAACCAGCCAACCAATGAAAAACCAGCCTCAGGAGTGAAGAAAAGAAACATCTTTATTTCTGGTTACAGGTATTAAGTTTAGAGACAGAGAAGCAAACTGACCATGAGAGAACCCAGACCTCCTGCAAAACCATTTCTCCCTGCCTGTTGTACCAAGCAACTTGCTAATTTGAGAGTAATATTGTTCCCATTCTCAGGCTATCGAGGCTGATGTAATATTTTGGCTGCAATCAGGTGGATCATAATAAATTTTCTGGAACCAGATCTCTGGTTTTTTTCATATAAACAACTTCTTGCACTTGGCAAATTCAATTTGTCTTAGAATGCCAAAACTGTGGATAAGTTTTCTACTGACTCCTAAAAGTAAGTCTTTTACTGTTTTCTCTAAAAGCAGAAGAGATAAATTTAAGGGATACAAGTTAATTTATGACTCTAAGTATTTCAGCAGTTTCTATTATTTCTACAGGACGTGATAGCAATGCAAGGGTGTGATTTTGGGACAGCTTAAGCCAAACTAAATTGGGGTTGCTGCAGTCTCACCCATCCCCTTTTGCCTCCAGATATATTGCTACTGCCCCTTTTATGCCTGCACTTGCATTTATGTGTTTATACAGTGCTTAAGTTAAGGCAAGGAATTAATGTCACCAAAATTGAGCCTACTGAGAGGATAACAAAGAGAAACAGATCCCTCTGTTTCCTGAAGCATCTTATGATTCAGCTGCAAGCTGTCCAACTCTGACAAAAGCAGAGGCCAGGAACACAAAGCTCAGGGTCAAAGAGGAGCAGCCGTGCTCCTGCTCTCCAATATGGGAGGTAGTGTAATGCAGGTTTAAAACAATGTAGGTGGCAATGAGGGTACCAAGCCTTCAGCTTTTTAATGCCTTCAGTTTTTAATGCCTTAGGCCTCCTGGAGATATTCCCTCTTATCTATTTCAGTCTGCATGGAATGGGAATGTGAAGACACAGAGGTGCAATCTCGCCTGAAGCATGATACAATGATGCTGATCTTTCATGAGGTCAGCACCTTAGAGAGGATGAGAGGTGAGTCAGTCTCCAGACAAAGGTACCAGGTTAGACAAGTGCCACTCACCTGTGGGGTGGGTGGATGGGAGAGCTGGGATTTGAGCATCCTGCACTGTTGGCACTGCAGATCCAGAGGTAGCTCTGAGAACAGGCCATCTGGGAAGTGAGAATAGTAGAGGCTACAATAGCTGCAGGACTCAAAAGCTGCAGGTTTGGCACCTCTCAGTGATACAATGGACTTTTAAACACTATATAATACAGCTCTAGCTAGTGCATGTGGCCAAACTTGAGGTTTGGGCTTGACTCACACCGAAGTTTTCTCTGCGTATACCAACTTTTTTGCTGTCTTCTGGTTTTGGTAAAACTGCAGTTGCCAGATTTGAGCCAGACGTCTGCTTTTTGCTGCTGGCAACACCACTAGGAACTGAGAAAGCTTTTCCATCCAGTCCTTGGCTAGGTAATTACTATCCATGACCTGCTGGTTTACTGGTAAAAATGGGATTCCAGGCAAAAAGTCAAAGGAAGAGTGGAAAAACCTCTCTGCTAGAGATAGTTTGGTGGACACTACAGTGACATTTCTCAAGGTGAGATAAAGGAGATGGATTGCTGATACCTGAGTGAGACACCCAGCAAAATACAAATAGAGCAATAGTGCAGCTGGAGAGCAGGATTCCTACTGGCTTTACCCAGCACAAAGATTTCCACATTAGTTGCTGTCAGTATAGAAACCCCCTGACATTATTAGGTCAAAGGAAGGTGCTAATCCATCACAGAAAATGGCTCAGCACTTGATATATATCCACTTATCTTTGCTCTGCACAAATGCTTTGTTCCTTATCCCACTTTGAATCAGGTCAGCCTAATATATTGGCATCTCAATCATCATTTGGCTCCTACTGAGATGAAGAAGCAGTGGTTGGGCCTGCAGGGCTGTGACAGTAAATCAGTGATTTATTAGTAAGAATAGGGCAAGAAGGTGGAGAGAATCTTGGAGAAAATAGGTATTTTGGAGACTGTAGCATTTTTCTGTGCATGTTTGATTATTCTGCCCTGAAGAAGTGTAAACCAGCAAAACCAAACTCAAGTATCTTCAGGTCTCAAATTCTCAAAAGGGATTCTTTTTCTATTTGTGTCTTGCTTATGCTGATCTTGAAATGGGCCCACAAAGGTGCATGTGGAAATGGAATGACTATGCCCAGACAACTACACTGGGTGTCAGATTCCACTGGTGTTAAGCAAAGGCTTAACACCAGTCCTGCTCTGCTGGATGACCCTTTGTTTATTGTGCCACTTTTCAGGGAGTGAGGAGAGGGGATGGGAGACAAATGATACTGGAGGTTAAAGGACATAAAGTGTTACAAGTTCCCCAAGATCCTGAGAGGTTTTAGGGAAAAGAAAATAATTCCAAGATAAGAAAGCAGAAGTGGCTCTTATTGGACTTTTTGTTTGAGTTTTTTTTTTCCAGTGCTCTCCCATTTTTTCACTAATTCCTTCAGTAGGGAATGTTTGGATTGGTTTTTCCCCTTCATTTCCCACCTTCCTTCTTCCATGTACTTGTTTCTAGTGCTTCGGAGTCTGGTGTGTGCTCCATTCCCTTCCTTGTGACCTGTATTTCTTTGGGAGAAAAAGATGGGTCTTAAGTAAAATTAAAAATCTAAGTAAGTCTATGTTGTGGATTAGATGGGTTTCAGATCTCAGTAATGTGTCCTATCTCTTATTCCAGTCTTTACTCCTATCTCCGTAAATAGAGCTGCAGTGCAGGCTAGTTTTAGCCTTTACCAGCTTGTCTTGTTTTAACAGAGCAGTCTCTTACTTGAACTGTTGCTTCACTCACTTGGTGAAGGGATCCAAGTGCTATTTGAGATGAGAAGTATTCTTAGATAGTTTTGAGCCTCCCCAAAGCTGCATCTGTCATGACAAATTTGAAAAGCCTTCCAAGCCATTTTTGTCTTGGCAATAGTCAAAGCTATTGATGTTCATAAGATATAATGGTTGCATACAAACAGCTGGATCCGAAAAAAAAGCGATTACTTATGTGGTATGGGATTATTTATGCGTTATGGACCTTTGCTGTTCAAGTACTTCCATACTGTGCATCTCTGCTTCACAGCAGTAGAGATGCTGTGTGTTGCCATCAGAGAGAAGATGACGATATAGAGTGACGTAGTGTGGATTAAACAGGGAAACACCATAAGAAATGTGAATTTATATTGTAGCCTAATGGCTACAGAAGTTTTACAAACACAGGTAGTGCTAGGATAATTTCTTGAAAAGAAAAAAGAAAAGGGTTTCCAGCTATGTTAGTTTCTGTCAATGGAAGGTTCTTCCTCCAAGATTCTTCGTTCAGGAAGGTTCTCTAAAATCTTAATCTTGTTCAAGTGAGATGCTGCCATAGGAATAGCTTCACGTTTGGGAGCAGGGTGGTTCTTTGTTGGAAGTGGGTGCTAGCTGAGATGGGGGAGAGGAATGCAACAACATGCTAATAGCTGCCTGCTTGTCTGTTTGCAGCTGGCTTATGGCCTTCTTCTTGTCCTCTTCTCAGTGAGTGGGTTGCTGTGGTCCTGCTGCTTGAGTAGCCTCTGCCTATGACTGTAGTCAAGTTATATTAGCATGGTGTAGTTCAAGATGACTTGAAAGATAACTGACTGCATGATGTTTAAAGAACAAGCAGCACAGTCAACCACAGCAACTGAAGGAGGTCACCTCTGCAAAATGATGTTCCAAGGCTCAAGAGAATAATCATATGCTATGAAATGGTCATGGCAGGGGGTTGGATCCAGATGATCTTTAAGGTCCCTTCCAACCCAACCCATTCTATAATTCTATGAAATGGTGTAATTGGAAAGTCACATGCAAGACAACACAAAATCAGTCCATTATGGATATGGTGCATGGGTGTAACAAAGATATCAAAATGTATTTTCCCTTTTAACAAACAAACAAGAAAGATTGAGATTCGGAAAGATGGTAAAAACCTGAAATATGTGGTAATGGTTCCAGATTCCTCACAGAACCATGTCCATTCAGCCTGAGCACAATAAATGTTGCTGCTTTTTATGCTCATGCAAAAAAAGATGCTGGTCTAGAATAAAAATACAGGCAACCTGGTTTACTTCTGAGCTTCTTTAGAGTTAGAAAACAATGCTGGGGGTCCATTAATCTGAGTGGTTTCCTGACCAAGTATTTAGATCTTAATGTAAATGTCTATAAATAACATAGTGGCAACAGCATTCTTTTGAAAGCCAAATTCAAAGAGGTACTGTTTGAAAAGTGAATGCTTGCTTAGGGCAGTTATATTTAGTGCTCTAATGGAAGTGTACAAGTTATGCTTTTTATACCAACTATAAATGGCTACAACCAAGAGACTTGGACTTTGAAATGCATTTGGCACTTATGCAATGGGAGAGACAGGCCAGAGGCTTGTGGAGGAGTTGTTGGTTCTGCTAGTTTTACAAATAGTGCCAAATTCTTACAGTGTTGCTACCCCTAAAGGTTACTTTCAGAAACAGATATTGTATCTACTCCTGTTTGTAACTGGTGTTGAGCCTTGGAAGGCTGAATCCTGGGAAGAGTCCAGGCATGATGATGATGATGCCTAAGTGGCGAGTGGGGAAGGACAACAAGAAAGAAGAATGCAGATGAAGAAGTAAGGAGTGAAATAGGTGCTAGAAGCCAAAGCAAGTGGCTCATCATGGAGGCAAGCCAAGCACGAATGTAGATGGTATGAGAAGGTCCTTTAGTACCACACATGATGTGAGAAATAGGCTAAGGTGTTGCTTAAACCACAACAATTGCAAAGGCAGAGAGTAATGTTCAGCAGTTGGTGAGTAAGTGGAATTCCTCAACCCCACTTATAAGTTTCTGAACAATTGGTCATTGTTGACAAGATCGCCAGGATACTTTCATGTGAGGAAGCAGAAAGTTGCAAAATGCTATCATTAGTAAGAGGCTGATTTGCTGTATTGTGGGGGAACAAAGCCTCCCAAATACTTCCAAGTGTTAGAGGGAATAAAAGAAATAGCTTCTGTTCTGAGATAGAATTGTTGCTGGGCTTTAGTACTATCAAAATACTCCTAGATAGTAAACCCTGTGTAATGGTGCATGTCAAATACAACGTTATCTTTATGGTGGAGGTTTGTGTTTATTCTTGCCACAAAAACTTGTGCTCACTAAAGCTAATATTGGGCTCCAGGCAGTTTTGGAATACAAATGACAAAGCCTTGTGATGGGTAAACTACTCATGCGCATAAATGGTGGTGTGAGCAATTTACTATAGCTATGGTGACAATATTGGAGATTAAAGTCTAGCTATCAAATCTACAATATATGTTCTTTTTTTGTGAATTACCCAGGATACACCCTCCCAGTTCTGTGTTGTCTGGCCAGTGACTCAAAACCTGACTCATTTTCATCTGCAGGCACGGTATGCATGTGATCATCTGAGTGAGACTCCAAACCGTGCCCTCCTGAGGTCAGGCTTTATGGTGTTAGGGCTGTGCTGTGCTTCACTTAGGTAAAATTTCCATTTTATGTTGAGTGACAGATGTATATTTCACCCTGACAAAATCCAGACTGGGTAGCTATGCAGCAGAAGGTTGCTGGAAGCTAATGGAGATCATCCTTGAGTCACCTAAAGAGAAGCAGTCCTTTAGGAGCAGTAGTTTGGTTACTGTTGAGTTCCTATTTCCATAGAATCCCAGACTGGTTTGGGTTGGAAGGGACCTTAAAGCTCATCCAGTTCCAACCCCCTGCCACAGGCAGGGACACCTTCCACTAGAGCAGGTTGCTCCAAGCCACATCCAGCCTGGCCTTGAAAACTGCCAGGGATGGGGCAGCCACAGCTTCTCTGGGCATTTCATCATGGCAAATAAGCATAGGATAAACAGCTCTTGTGCTGCTCTGATATTTTAAGTTATTAACTGATGTCATTCCAGTCTTGATGTTTATTATTAAGTGACCACAAGGTCTAAAGTTGTATTTTAATGGCATGTTTACTACATCCAGGAGAGTCTAAGGAAGGTAGATTTTATCAGGCCAAGGACTCACCTCTATAGAGAAGCTGATGGGCAGGGGTCATGTAGAATAAGCTTTCTCAAAAGATTAGTCTGGAAGAGCTGAGAAGGGCTTGCCTGGGATTACTCTGGAGTAACACCCTGGTCAGATTCTCCATCTTGACATTCCCTAAGAAAAGGAACTGGGAGTGACACAGGATATAAATTTACTATCCTCTCTGTGTTTGGCAAGCATACAGATCATGGGATGTATAAATAGAAGAATTGAGCGCAAGTAAAGAGAGGTCATTATGGCATGTACAAAGAGCTTAGTCAGACCACATCTGGAGAACTGGGCATGATTCAAAGACCATATTTCAGGAAGGACAGTGAACAATAAGGGAAGGATTAGAAGAGGGTATTGTAGAGGGTATGAGGGCTCTAGCTGGTGCCTGCAGTTGCTGTAGTGCTACTGGTTACTCCAAATGAAGCTGGTTTTACTGTAAAAGCACCTAAACTGGAAACTTCTAAAGAATTCCAAGGGAATGGAAAAAGAGATATAAACCTCCCTAAACTTTCTAATCTCCACAGTAGTGTCACCAAAGACTTGGTGTTCCTGGAGTTGGAATAGTTTGCCTGTTGTATCTCTTTCTAAGAATAAAGTTTGGGGTTTAGCTTGCATATGCTGTTTCTTAAAGTGTGTGTATGTATGTTTCTTCTTTATAATTTCTTACAGTGTTTTTGCTGTTTGTCAGAATAAATGTCCTAATGTTCAAACCATGACACTCTACTAGGTTAAAATCCATTTTGCCTCTCTTAACCCTCTCATTTGGGTAAAGCTGCTCATATCATAAGCTCCATGGAGGTGGAATTATATATTGTCACAGTCCTGTGTCCTTTCATCTCAGAAGTAGCTTTGTCTCAGAGAGCTTTGGGGTTGTTGGAGATAAAAAGGTCTGTGTAGATGAAAGATGGACTGTTGCTAAAGGACAAAAAATGTTCTATTGACACATACGGGAAATGGGGACACTGCTGAAATGCAGAGTAGCATGAAAGGGTATGATGAGAATGAGAGATGAAGCAAGAATGCTGCTTCTGTCATCCCACCTTCAGCAGGAACTAAGCAAGATCCGCATTTTCCAGATAAGTGAAGTGGGACACTGAGATTGAGTAAACTGGTTAATGCTCAGTCTTCTGTCTGTTGGACCACAGTCATTTTTGGCACAGGATTTTGGGTTTGTATTTCTTTGACAGCATTCATCATCTATTTATACCATACCTCATAAAACTGTTTTTTCATTGATATTTATGGCCCAATATGGGATTTTCTCTTTAATGTGCCTTACTGGATCTTGAAAATAAGATTTGGACTTCGTAAAGAGCTGGTTCTGATGCATGAGCTTGGTAGTTCCTTCTCCTTCTGTCTGTTTCTCCACCTAGGGTATGGAAATGAGAATTCCCATCTCATAAAAGCAGTGATAACTTATCTTGCAAAGTATGCTGCTACTGCTGCTGCTAAAGATAAAGTTTGCTGTGTTTTTTGGCAGTCATTAAAATATAAGCCAAGGATATGTTCCCTTGTGCTTATGTTCAATTAAGCACTTGGGGCCAAGCCAGGTTAGTGGTTGTCCAGAAGACCACAGGGATATGGAAGTGGGATTAATGACTCAGTAAATACTAACTCGGTACTAAACCAAAGCCTTTCTCCTACATTTGTAGCCATTTGCGATCCTGTATATCACTGTTGGATTGAAGTATAATAGTTCTTATAGATACTTCCTACCTCCTCCCCTTCAACTTCAAGCCCAATTCCTCCATTTTCATAGCAGAAGTGAGGCAAAGTGTATTAAACATCTCCAAGTGTGGGATGAAGATAGGGCACAGTTAGTTACCTAGGAGTAAGGGAGCATTTAAGTATCTCTAGTGACTGTCAGTAGGCTTTTGCTCTTCCTATGGCAGTGCTCATGGAAGGGCAGTGTTCCACCTTGTGTCATTGCTGTAGAAGCAATGAGCTCCACTGCTTAGACTGCTTCTGGACCCCAAGGAGCTGCAGTGACCTGCACCCCAGAAAGAAGGTAGTAGATTTGAAGAGTGCTTCAGTCTCTATTTTGAGGTATTTTGATACTTCAGTGAAGCAATGCCTGTTGACACTGAGCTACAGGAAGGACCTGACTGCATGCTTTCAGCCAACACATCTCTGATAACATTCTTGCAGTCCATGCAAGCTGCGTATTGTTAATTTGAAGGTGACATTGTCTCTAAGAGCAATTACACCAAGACAGAGGCCCATGTGAGTGCTGTGTGAATCAGATCTGTCCAGAAATTACAGATTACAACATTTATCGGTGCAGAGATCCAGCTGAGCACTTGCAGAAGATTTAAAGTTGATCTCTCTCTGCTTGAAGCTCCTCCTGCTTCTGCTTTCCCTCCTGTTTTCAATTACAGAATTACTGTTTAATGTGGATGCAGATACAAGCAACTGTGTTTGATTTTTCTTACTGCTGACAGAGACAAACTGACAGGGATTCCTGCCTGCTTTATAGCAGAAGCCACATTATTTTCCTATATGTTAGCAATTATATGCATTGTTTCCTGATCCCAAGTCATTCTCACAATCTATAGCATGACTGCAGTTGATTATAGAGCCTGATGTGTTTAGATTTGCGTGAGTTCTATCAGGAACGCTTTGGTTGCCTGATTTTGAGAGAGGTGGGAGGATTTGTTTATATTCTGTCAGAATGATTCCTTCTCATTTAATAAAGTAAAGGAGGGCTGAGCTTTCCAAGCAGTGGTAGGTCAGCAAGAAGAAAACAGCAATCCAGGAATTGGCATTAATTCTAGGTCCTCTGAATTGATTGGCAAGAGGGAACTGCGTGGCATTGTGTTGCTTGGTAGACTGGGAAACAAAGAACAAGGAGAGCCTTGAATGCTCCTTGCCATGAAGAATTACAGGACTTTGTGCAAGGTGACAGCCATCCTGATGTCACAGCCAAATTCCAATGTGGGAACTGCAATTGCAATTGGATGAGGTTTTTAAGCGGGTCCAATGCAAGCGGTGGGATTTGGCTGTTTGCTTCAGTACAGTCAGGTCATCACCTTTCGCCTTCCAGTTTCTGGCCTTCCAAATCACAGCTCAGCTCACTGGGATCAGCTGTCATTCTCACCTAGCTGACTGTTTCTCATGGAACTGATTAGAAGCCAAACAGTGCGAAAGTACACTCATGCTGGAGACCATTTTTTCTTACTTAGTTTCCTAATCCATTTTTCTAGCATATTCACAGCGGTTCTGATTTCACATAAATGCCTTTTTTCAGTGTTAGGAGCTTTTAGAAACCTTTTCTAACATATAAATACAATTCTGAATTTTCTAAGGGCTTTTGTTTCTGCTTGGTTTTGCCAAACAGACACTTGTTTCCTGTTATTCTGAGTTGTATTATGGGAGTGTTCAGTACCGATTGCTGCTGTTTAGGTGCAATACAAACACAATACATAGAGAGAATCCCTGCCCAGAGAGCGTATGTTTATTCTGGCCAAAGAGAGAAATCAATATAAACTGTATTGTCTCATAGACTTTACTAGGTTCATTTAAAGGAGTAAACAAATAAGGAACTCTTTCTGTGTTAGTAATTTACAGTGTGTACCCCTGTCCTAATTATATTCCTGATTCTTTGCCTAACCTCTTATGAGTCCAGCCAGTGCCTGTCTGAAATAAGGGAATTAGCACCCTGGGTGATTTTCATGAGGAATCCCAGACAGCAGAATTCAAGTGCTTTCCAGACAAGTCTCCTTGGCCCTTTGCCATGTGTGAATGGCCTCATCTTAACCTCCAGACATCGTGTAAGTGTTTAAAAGTCATCAAATGGCTGATGAGTTAATCACTAGGAAGTTGTCTCCTGACATCAAGGATGTAGATTAAAGTACAGAAAGCACAGAGAATATCATTATAGCAAGGTACAAATGGAGGCCAGTCCTTTTCCATGAGTGTAACATGCAACCAGCATGAAGCACGAAGATAATGTGTACTTTAAAAATCATTTGAAATAAGGGTTTTAAACATTCATATCTTAAAATAAACTTCAGGAAAAGGCAGCATTGGCTTGTATTTGGATATCAGAAGAGCAGAACTTGGTTCCAGCCTCTGGATTATCAAGGGACATTCAGAGATGGGCCCAGGATTCCTTACAGAGGTTGCCTTGCTTGAGGATTGCCCAGCTCAGGGACACCACGCAAGAGTTCTGCACAGCCCTGCTCATGGGAGCAAACATGTTGCAGCCAAAGCTCTCAGCACAACCACTGCACCTCTTAAAGCAGAAGGATATCCAAGAGTGTGAACACTTTTCCCTGGACCTGCTTCAGACTGTGGAAACATTTTCAGTTGCCGTTAAAAAGCATCAGATTACAGACAACAATTTCAAAATCAGAATAATTGGAGTTTAAGGAACTGCTTAACTGGAATTTCACCCAGTCGTGACTGCCTTTTAAATCCTTGGCAGCAAGTGCCCATGAACAGGTTTTGTATTTAACTTGAAGTAGAATAAATATGCCTTTATTTCCAGCTGCTATTTCAAAGGCTGTGGAAATATTAGGAGCAAAGTGTTAGCCAGCCATTCCGCAATCACAGAGCTACAAACGTGCTTTCAACTGGACTGCTACAAGGTGTTGCCTCATGCCATTCTAGAGAGGTGACTTCTTAGCTCTTGGTGCTCTTGAGGTTTGATCTAAATCATACTCAAATGAATAGACTCTTACTAACTTAGGCTTGGATCCCATACTTCAAATCTTGGTTAATTAAACCAGAAATCATCACCAGAATGCCAGGATACAGCCAGGGATGTATGGGAAACCCAACATAGCCCACATCAGAGAAAACGCTGTAGGAACAGCGCTGTGTACGCCTGAGTGCTTTGTTCCTCTATGGTAATTATGTCCTGGGTTCACATTGTTGTTTTGTGGGGAAAATACATTCTTGGACATCAGAAAATAAAGGGGCAGTTTTAATGTGATTTCAAACAGAGAGTGTTTTGATATGAACTGATTTATTTCAGTTACAGTGTTGCTTATTTAGCCAGCTGTGGTTAAAACTAGTGTTGTGCAGAAATGTGAATGCCAGAGAGAACTGGAAATTGTGCCCATATGGTTTATACCATTGGCTTGAACAAGGGGGATTCAAACTTGAATAGGGGAGATTTACGTTGGATCTAAGGAAGAAGCTCTTCCCTGTGAGGGTGCAGAGGCACTGGCACAGAGTGCCCAGAAGAGCTGTGAGTTCCCCATCCCTTAGAGTGTTCAGGACCGGGTTGGATGGGGCTTGGAGCAAGCTGCTCTAGTGGAAGGTGTCCCTCCCCAAGGCAGGGTCCCTTCCACCCCAAACCATTCCATGATTCTATTATTCTATGGATGCTTTTCCAACTCCGCACACTTAATGGAAACATCAGAGAGGACATCCTGATTAATGCAGGATATTCTTCTCCTTTGCTGCCCATTCAGTTACTGCTCTCTATCTGTCTCCAAAGTAGTGTCGAGAGGTGTGTTTTCTCATTCCCAGGCCTGCTCATACCTATCGGGACCTGCCAGACGTGGGGAGCCTCTGTGAAATGTAGTGTAATGAGGCCCTGATTCATACCCTGCTCTGATCCCAGGGAAATTCCCCAGTGGAATCATAGGGCTTTGGCACGTGGCCAGAGTCTCAGTAACTTCCTTATTTCTCTCTCGTACTTAGAGGATATTCCTAAGACCTACTACGGCACACGGGAACATAAATCTTGCTCATGACTATCTTATATGAGTAATTTTTCCCAAAGTAAATAAATCACCCCTCTTTCCTCTTACCCTGACAAACTGTTAACTGCAAAACTGAGAAAATGCTGTTTCATTTGAGAGCCAACTGAAATCATTCCACAAATCTTTAATTCCTTGTTAGAAAACAGAACCAACTGCAACCGGCTGGCACAGAAAATGTGCCCCCTTTTTTTTCCCCTGCCTGCCTTAGTAATGTAACTGCCAGTTTCTGTTTTTGCCTCTGTAGAATTATGTGCCTCTATTTGAACCTTTTGACAAATCAGTTTATTTTCATTCTCCCTCTGCCATAAATTCAATCCATATGTCTTTAAAACATCCTTTCATAGCTGCAACATGGAAAAGGAAGTGGCTTAGCCTCTGTATAGGAGGCTACAGTATATTTAAAGTGAGCTCTTCTCTTTTGCATGCTTCACTTCTGTTAGCTCTTAAATTCTTCATTTCCTCATTATTCAGGTTACAGGGGGCATTGGCAGGGTTTTCTCTATTAACAGTGATGTACAGTGAAGAAGCACAACAGGATAAATGATTCCCTTCTCCCCAAAATATCCAGGAAGTTTTTGATGCTGCTTTAGTACCAAACAGGATGCAAGGAGGATGTGAAAAGGGTAGGAGAGATCAATTCGGCATAAAATATCAAAAGCAGACCCCAAGACAAAGAAACAAAGGTCTTGCACAATGCGCTGCCATTCATCTGGCAGGCGTTTGTTTGACAAGAATACACAGCACCTATGTGACAGGAGGTCATTGCAGTAGGAGTGATGTCCACATCTGAGACTGAGACAGGGTCAGAAGGTGAGGGTGGGAAGGAAATGTGGGTCTAAGCTGAAGTATATTGGTATGGCTGCACATGGATAAATCAAACCTACAGGATGCAGCAGGGGAAGAGCGCAGGGAGTTGTGGGTGTAAGTGTCTTTGTCTGAAATCATATAAAAATTAGGCCAGGATGTGCTACTGGAATTGCAAGATAGATCCCATAATTAAAAACATGGTAGAAACTGAACACAGCTGCAAATCTGGTAGCAACACGGGTACAGAGCACTGGCTCAGGGGGCTGCAGGCAGCTTTTTGGAGTCCACCTGACCTGTGGATGCAGTGTCATGCTGTGATTCATCACATCCACCCTAGGGTGCCACTGGAGGACTCAGGTTCACTCACACCCCAGTCTCGGTCACATATCCATGCTTCTCACCTCATGTCAGCTCTAAAGGTCACATTCCCAGCCTTCCCTCTGTGCCACAGCGAGCAATCTCTAATTTGCCAACAATGCAAATGAATTGTAGGGATACGCACAGAGTAGGATGAGGTCCCAATAACAACTACACAAAACTGGAAATCCATCATTCTGTTCAGTTACTGTGAATTAATGCTCATGTCTGCAAGAATCATGGAAGCATAGAATGTTTTGGGTTGGAAAGGAACTTAAAGCTCATTCAATTCCAGCCCACTGCAATGGGCAGGGACACCTTCCACTAGACCAGGTTGTTCCAAGCCCCATCCAACCTGGCCTTGAACACTGCCAGGGATGGAGTTAACCATTTCTTTTGGCAACCTGTTCTAGTGTCTCACCATTTTCAGAGTGAAGAATTCCTTCTTTACATCTAATTTAAATCTCCCCTGTTTCAGTTTAAATCCATCACCTCTTGTCCTTTCACTACAGTCCCTGATGAAGAGTCTTCCTCTGGCATCCTTGCAGGTCCCATTCAGATACTGGAAGGCTGCTATGAGGTCTCCACGCAGCTTCTCTTCTCCAGGCTGAACAGCCCCAACTTTCTCAGCCTGTCTCCATACAGGAGGTACTCCAGCCCCTGATCATCCTCGTGGCCTCCTCTGGACTTGCTGCAACAGTTCCATGTCCTTTTGTTGGGGACCCCAGGACTGTGTGCAGTACTTCAAATGGGGTCTTGTGAGAGCAGAGTAGAGGGGGAGAATCACCTCCTTCAACCTGCTGGTTATGCTAAGAAGATAAAATAGGAGGAGTGTGTGTGTGGTAAATGTGTGTGTGCGATCTAATTATCTTTCTAATCTCTCCTATTGAGGGGTCATTTATAGCGATGAAAATGCAGTCAGACTCAAAACTTGTGGGTGTAGTTTGACATATCCAAAGGTTCCCCCATGTAGAAACCACAGTCTGCGCATTTGAAACTGCACAGAGGTTCAAAGAGCTGGCATAGCCCATGGGTTTGTTTGCAGAGTTGCAAAGATTGCAGTTACAATTTACTTCAGTGGGCTTGAGATGATCTTCCACACCTCGAAAAATCAGGCCCTTCTATCTAACAATCTGCATATAGCTGCTCCAAAGCAAGCTGTGTGTGCACAGCTGAGTTGTTGTGTAAACAGTAGGAGAGACTTCACTAAAGCTTTTCATGTAGCTTTATCTCAACTGCAATTTGTTTCTAGCTTTTAAAGGCTGTAGAAACACCCAGCCTTACTCCCTAGAGCCTAGTTTCACTGCTTCAGCCTTTCCAATGGTATTTACAGCACTGTTTGATTTTATTTGAACTCTTCAAAAGGCCATGAGTCTCCCAAGAAAAGTGCAAAACATATCCAAGTTCCCTATTGCTAGAGAGCTGCTTTTCCTTTCCTGGAACTTCACTTGTAATGGACCTGTGTTTGCTCTCATCCCCAGGTGTGCTGTCTCTACCTGCCTACTTCAGCCCATACAACGATGGCTCTGTGTGCAACGATGGAAGGGCTGATGCTTATGCCCAGCTGGAACTCCGAACTTTGGAGCAGTCTCTGTTGGCAACTTGCGTTGGAAGCATCTCTGAACTGAGTAAGTTTGGGCTGTAATCAAACCTGGCTTGCTTTCTGTGAAGCAGGAGAGCCAGTCCCTCCACTGTTGAGGTCAGTGGGAGTGTTGCCATTGTTGACAGTGTGAGCAGTACTTGGCTAACGTTGTGTAAGATTTAATTGCCTTGTGGTGCTGTTTATGGAAATCAGGTTGTTTCATTAAACTGCTTCATATTTAATCACCTTGGAGATATATGAGATGTGACTTCTCTAGCCTTTTGGTAGTTAGTGCCAACAGAAGATGGATGCTTTTGCCTAGGTGCCTCTGGAGGCTTTCTTGTACATTTGAGGAACAGAGCAGTGGCACCTCCCTCAGCTGGTGAAGAGGCTTCTCTTTGTTAGTGTTTGTGCAGTGGAGATGTCAAGGGTGCAGGATATTCAAGGAAAAAACTTTTGGGTTACTTAAAAGACAAAAAGAGGGAGAAAAAAAAATCTGAGAGCACTTTGGTAACAAAAACTTGTTCAAAACTTTCTTTTTTAATGCTAACCAAATGAAATGTTCCATTCCTAAATTACTCACAAAGCCCCTTTAAAGAAAACAAAAATGATTTGTGTTTTCCCACTCTACTTTTCCCTTGCAACATTTTTGCTGGCATCACTTTCTTAGTCTCCACCATCTGAATGCTAATGAATGTCAGAGCCAGTTTGTGGGTTTCACCATTTATTTTGCAACCTGCCTTAATTTGAGGTTTTCAAATTCCTTTAACACACCTCTATTTATCCTGGAACACAAGAGAACATTTGTAGCATGGGCCTAAGATTGAATACAGCTTCCTCTCTCTCTTCCCCCATCCCAGCTTTGGCCAACTTGGTCATTACATCTCGTGAATAGATCTCCTGATACAGTTGCCTACTTTTTCTTTTTTTTTTCCTTAAACATTGCTGCACATTGCCAGAAAAATCAAGAGAGTGAGTGTGCAAAGGAGAAGGAACATTTTTCTGCGCTGAAGATTTGAATTCCAGATGCGTTTTGGCTATAACTGCGCAAACCCTGTGTTAGTACCAATGCTATCCCTGTAAAACATTTAGATCCTGGAGAATCAGGAAAGTGGAAAGGCAGAGATGTTAGGAGGCTTTTCCATTTTGAAGTGGGTCCTTAAGCAGAATGTATTACGCCACAAATGAGTGGCACAGCTTTACACTGCAAACAGAACTCTTTAATGCTCCACTGATCTGAACCACTAATAGCATTATCATGTTTAGACATGCGTTAGTTTTTGGAGGGGGCTCTCCCTAACTGGTGTAACACTAGAACCCCCATGGGTTCAGCCAGAGGTTGGTTGGTAAATTCAGTGTCTTGCTGTTAGATATAAATGAACAAATAATAGCCTCCTAAGTATTTCAGAGGGAGGTGTGACTAGTTCATATGTGGCTACATTCAGGACGCTCTCTCAGGAACCACCTTTGCGATGGGGCAACTATTTCAGTTCCATCCTTTCCCAGTATTGTAACTGTAAGACACAATAGAGTAACGTTTCCTGTGAGAGTTTTCGGGGACTGTAAAATATAAAGCAACAGAGGATTCTCCCAAAGCAAAAATAGATCCTGGCTATGTATAGTAATCTATAGGAATCGTTCAGCTCACTAGTATGGTAGTCACACTAATCAAAGATTTAATGTCTGAAGCCTTTATTACAAAGTTCCTGAGAGGTTGTAATGCACCACAATAAAAGAAGAGTAAACAGGGTGTGCCCAAGGCAAGCTTCTTGCACAAAGACCAGTTTTATGTAACTGCATAGCTGCTGTCTTGGGGTCATTGCTCTGTGAACTTTTAAACAATCTGCAGTCTTAAAATCCTTTCTGAGCAGAAACTGTGTAATACAGGTCCCCTTCTTCCAGGCCTCCTCAGGTCCACCAGTGCTCTGATTCATTGGCTCAAGTTCAAAGACCCAAGAGGACTGAGCAGCCCAGAGAGCTCTTGGATCAAGCTTCTTTACAGAGCTCAGGGGTAGATATCTGGCACAGGTTGTGACAGTGATAAGGATGAAGAATGGCTTCTTAAGAAGAGAGTCAGGTCTTGTTATTCTGGAGAAACCCACAGCTAGAGAGAGAGTGAGAGAAGTAGACCCCTTAAAAGAAGAGATTTCTATATTGAATATAACATCATTAACTTGTCACAAGTTCATGGGTAGGAGGGTGGAACATCATAATCCAGTTGAAAGACATGGGAACAATCTCACAATATAAAATGGCAATGCCAGCGATGAGACTATTTGTACTGGTGCTACTAGCTTTGCCTTGGGCAATCTACACTCCAGGTTGGGCAGTGGATATTATGCAGACATTAGTAATTAAGCAGGCAGGCAAGAAACTGGGTATATGTGGTTGGAAAGAGGAGAAAACCAGGATGGAAAAACCACAGTGCAGCTGTTGCTCTGAATGTATGGTAACTGAGAGAAGTTTCATTCTGTTTGTAACTAATAACTTGTCATTTGAAAGAAAGTTTCATTTCCCATACAACAACCTGCAGAGTAGCAGCTTGAGGACAGCTTATACCTTGGTTGAGGAAAAAGATTAAGTGCACACAAAAGCCATTTCTCTTAGCTGAGAGAGACTTCATTTGCTTCAAAAGGTGTACTTAAGAGAACGGTGAATTAATAGTAAAGAGATGCTTTTGCATTCTCTCTCTTTGTGCAGGTGATTTGGTATCACGAGCAATGCACCATATGCAGTGTTTGAACACCATCCGCCCAGGCATGAGCCCCATTCGGCAAACCCGGCAGCAGCAACCCATCTCCTGGTCCCCTGATGCTCTCCACACCCTCTACTACTTCCTACGCTGTCCTCAAATGGAATCTATGGAGAACCCCAACCTGGACCCTCCAAGAATGACCCTGAACAACGAACGGTACGTAGGTTGAACTGTTAGTAATCAAGGAGTTAGGCTAAGAAGGTCTCCTTTTGTAGCGTAGCTATTGTGTGCATGGGCAGCTTTGTGGATGCTACCTATCAGGCATCAGTTATTCCTGCAGTCAGGCCAGATTATGTTGTCAGCCTTGCCAAGTTTATGAAGCCTTGGAATTGGAACTGGAAAGTGAGCTGTTTTTTCATGCAGTCTTTCCGAGCGAGGCATATACTATATGCTGCCAGCAAGGCTTGTCTAGAGATGCTGCCAAAAGTACATGTGGTTGCCTAAAGCAGTAAAGACCATACCAAAGAAAATGTTACCTTCTCAATAGCACCAATTAACAATTGTCATCATTCTCAGGAAGAGCAATGTTGTTCACTGTGGGGAAGTTTGAAGGGATTTATGAACATCCTCCTTAAGGATTCCTTCAGTTGATGCTGTGTGTCTGGTATAGAAAGACATTTATATAGGAAGCCAATAACTAAACAGAAAATGCAGTGGGTCTCCCTGCCTTCTGCCAGCACCATAACTGACTCTGAAATAGGCTCATTATTAGAGTGGTCAGAAATTTTCCAGAGGGATGTTTTTTCTGTTAGAAACCTCCCTGGTTTCCTTCCTGCCCAGCTCCTTGGCAGTCTGCCTGACAGGCTAGTGGCAGCAGAGAGCTGAGGAGCCCTTGGAGCCCTGGCCACAAGTTGAGTTCCTTGACAGGTCAGGCAGCTCCCCAGCTCAAAGACAGACTGATAGCTGGTTCTTGCAGGGAGACCCAGGCCTCTCCACACTTGTCAGGTTTCCAAAGTCTGAAATGCATATCCAATTTTGTATCGATTTCAGAAATCTTACCTTAAATGGGAAATTCTGGTTTCTGATTAACTTCATCCAGTATTTCTGCTAGCATACTCTGTGGATGCCTTTTAGCCTACTGGGTATCAAGGCTCTGTCCTGGCCCTTCCCAAAAGCAGGTTGTGGTTGGGAAGTTTCACAGTGTAGTGATGTGTTAAAGCTGGAGGGGGAGGCCACATTCCCTTCTTGTTGGAAAGGTGAGCAGGGAAAGGAGAACATCTGCAGCTTTGTAAACAACATGTTTTCTTCTTCCTACTTGGGGCTTTACTCAGCCCCAGCTTCTAAAATTGATATGAAATCATGGTAACATCTCAACGATGCTCTCAGCCTGCACTCTCTTGCTCCAAGTCTGCCAGCTGATTTCAGCAGCCCTAAAGGCTTCTTATAGCTGTGTTCACCACCATTGGAACTGTGGCTGAGGGCTTCATGGCCAGAGCCTGGCTACTCAGAAGAGAGAAGACCTTGAGAATAACAGTAGGTTGAATTGTATCCTTTTAAGGCTCTGAATTGTCAGGGTGCAGAAAAACATACTGGGTGGAAGGCAGCCTCTATAATTTCAGTCTTGGTAAGTTACTTTAGGTTAAGGGGAACTTCAAATAAGGATTAAAATATAAACTTACCACCCTCAGAGTCTTTGTAGCTGCCTCCACTGGTCACCTGGTTTTATTCTCTTGGTTGTTGAACATCTTTCTGTACTGTAATGTAGTTTCTGCTCTTTGAGATATCTGTCTGGTGGCAGCTCAACTGTTTTACAAAGTAAAAAGGTTATCTTTCCATTTGATCCTCCCCAAGAATCCTTTCAAAAAGAACAATTAAAGAGCAGAACTCAAGCAGCAGAGAGTGGGAACTGATGTATGAAGAACCAAGAGAAATTAAGTGAAATAGAGTAACAAAGGGATAGGAAGAAGCTGCACAACTCAGAGCCCGTTGGTTTTGGGGCTCACTAATCTCAATCAAGTGCCCTACCAAGTGCAAGGCTGTTTATTTTGCATTTCATGTTTGCACACTGTGCAAAACCCGAGTTTTCGTGAGGCCAGATTCAGCAAAGATGTACCAGCAGTTCCCACAGTTGTACAGCTGAAGCGGCTAAACAGCTTCTATCAGAAATGTAGATTAAGCTTTCTATTTTGTGTTGTGCTCTTTTCAGGCTCTCAGTATCATGATGTTACTGCAGCAACTTGTTTTGTACACTGAGGATAATAAAGTAGTTAAATCAGGAGTGCAGTTATCTCCCCAATTGCCCCCAAACAATGCTTTTCACATGGCTCACCGGACTTCTATTGGAACGCAGGCTGCAACTCTAGTCTGATTTAAAATCCACATTAGATCCTATAACAGCTGTTGTAAGGGAAATTTCTGCCTTTTTTTCTGACCAGTACTTAGCTGAAAAGAAAATTAAAGAGGATATATTAAAATAAAGCAAAAACTGACAATAGGTGGGGGAAAAAACAGAACCTGAGGACTATCAGGTTAAACAATTGGCTTTGAAAAGGTTATGAAACTTGGAAATGAAATTAATAGTGCCCAGTATACTACAAATGAACACCCAACCCTGCATTTCATTTGCTCCAGGGTGTATTTGTATGTGTCTTACTGCATCGATCTCTGTGTGTGCTACTTAGCATAGCCAGTGGGATAAATGCTCCTAGCAACACTTTATACAAGAGACAGTTTACTCTTTCCTAGCTTAAGAGGGAAGATGGTTGAGGCTGCGTGTGAGATGCCAGACTCGTGGCAGGATAGATGAGGGCACTGATTCACCTAATGTGACTTGGCAAGGCTGTGCAGCCCAGTTCTTTTATTCTTTCCTGAGCTGTGCTAAGTCAGCTGCAAACTCTGCATTGCTCTTTTGTGTATTTGTGCTCTCTCTTTCTGGAATATACTTGTTGTGTGCACTGCAATCCCAATTTGTTTTCTACTGAAAAAACCCCCCTCAGTCACAAACAAGTACAGTAAGCCTGACCAACTCTGCATTTGCTTGTGCTTCAGTTACTGGGCTCTGGTATAAATCTATTGGAGGTGGATGCTAATCTGAAGTTTAGCAAAGAGAGAGATGGCTGAGAGAGCGCAGACTTGGTAAAACCAGATCTTGGAAAGACCCATGGGCCACAGTGATTCAGTGGAAAGAACTGTAGTTGTTCATTTAGAGAACTGACAACCTGTAATCCATCTTGCCTGGCTTTCTGTTGTCTGTGAGCTTTCTGTGTGTCACACTGCACAGTGTTATGAAAATGTAGGGTCTGGAAGGCCTTTACTGTACTTCAACATGAAGGCAAGCATAGAAGCCTGTTGGAAGGTGTCATATGCCATAAAGGGCTTTTCAAAACCTGGCTGAGCATCTGAACATTTTATATAGCAGTCTGTATAAGGTATGAAAACATACATGCTTGCAATTAGGTATGCAAGACACCCCAGTGAACAGAGCAAGTTTAAGCTCATATAAGCTATGTGCCTTCTTCATGCTAAACACCTTGGCAACCAGAGAACTGAGGTTGTGGGTAAACTGTAGAGTCCTGCAGGAATGGGGTGGATATAGTTGTGTCTTTAGAACTTGGCAGGTAGAGGAGCTTTCTGGTTTAGCCTCCAGTATGTGAATGATGTGGGATAGCAATAGACTGAAGCTCTGGGAAGTTTGTGAGTTGGTTATATCTGGTTCTGATACTTACCTCCAGGCATTGAAGCAGTAAGAGGAGGGGAGGCAGAATGATGGAGAAAGCACTCAGGTATCTTAAGCGAAATACTTGCATTTCCACAGTGAATGCAGCTGCTTGCTGTGTGACCAAGCCATGACCCACTTGGAACCCCAAAATGACCTTATTTACTGCATGGACAATAAACCATCTGCTATTTGATGTCAGATAGGCCACCTGAGGAAGTGTTTTGCAAATAGAGTGCCACTTGTGCAATACTTTGGCAAAGGGATTAGAGCCTGAGGTGAGACCAAGCTGCCTTCCGCAGTAACGATACACCTGAGGGCCTGAAGGCTCAGAGCCTTTTGGTGTCATCACAGAGCACAACTGCCTTTGTTGCTGCAAAAAAACCATCTCTTCTGGGCAATAAGATACTTGAGTTTCTAGGAGATCGTAGTCTGTATTGTGTCAGAGATCAGACAGTGTGGGTTTGGACCATGAAGAGTAGACATGTGGCACTCCCATTGCTCTGTTTCTGCTCTGGGCTCTTTCCCATTGCTTATGTCAGGCTGGCTGAGCTTGGGAGCATTCTGCAGTGTGAGCTCATGTCCCAGAGCAGCAGAGCATGTTTGCTGGGATTGTTTAGGATCCCATGACTTGAGAAGGACCATCCAAAGGTAAATGAAGTTTCTTTCTCCCTTCTTCACTTTCTCCCAAGTGGAATATAGAGCTTTTGTCTTATTTTTAATGGTGTGTCAAGGCAAGAATGCTCTCTCAGTGATACTTATCTCAGGTAGTATTTGTCTGCTCCCTATACAGCACAAATTGAGGTCAGTATTGTAGTCTTATTTTACAGCTGGGTGGACTAGTCTATCCTGGCCAGGAGAGTGATCAGCCTTAAAGCTAGAAATAGACATCTTTGATGGCCCTCAGCCTATCTCATTGTGATTATCATGTGCACACAGCATTTACTGTAGGAAAGTTAGTATGATCTAATTCCTAAGAACAGGCAAAAAGTTGGATCCTGCTTCACTCTGTATATGATTAAGTCTTTGGTAGGCTGAGCTTCCTCCTCTTCCAGCTACCCTATTAAACAGTTATACATTATGTTTGCCTGTTGTTATTACTGTTGTTCTGTAGAATGTTCTAAAAGTAATTCTTGGCTTATTCACCAGTGCCCATGGATGTGGCCATGCCAGAACTTTTTGAGCTATCCGTGCTGCACATGTGCCAAGTTTTACATGTTGTCTGAGTTTGCTGGGGCATTATTTCATTCCAAACATCAGTGAGTCTATAAAAGAGTTTACATCAGCAGAAGCACACAGACTGCACCCATCTGACTCTGCCAGTGAAAATCCAGTAAAACACCAGGGAAATTCCTGAGCTGATGTAGGATTTGTCAGCTGCCAACAGTAAAATGTGGAGCTTGCCAATTCGATGGAGATTCACAGCTCTTTAGCTGGTAAAGCTGTGGACACTGCAAGAAGCCAACTACAATCACACAGGGGGCTACCTCATAAGAAAAGAGAGAGCTTCCTTCTGTTTTCCATGTGCAGGCATCTAGAAAGCTTCAGATCTGCTGCTTCTCTAGGGGAGTGTGGTTTGTGATGTAGTTCTAAACAAACCTGAGCTCACCTTGTTTCTCTCTTGTCACAATAAATCCTTCAGAAAGGCTCCTGCTCATCTTGCTTTCAGCTGGGTGGCTGCTTTAATCTACAAGGTTCAAAAGCAACCTAAATTGTTTTCTACTCCCAACAGGAGTCCTCCCGTTACTTCTGCTACCTCACATGATCCAGGGCCCATGTGTAAGCCTGCAAACCATATTTTTCCTTAGAGTATGTAAAGGAGGACTACAAGAAGGATGGAAAGGAACTTATAAGAGCAAGTGGTGATAAGACAAGGGGGAATGGCTTAAAACTGAAAGAGGGTTGATTTAGGTTATTAGGAAGAATTAGATATTAGGCAGAAGTTCTTCCCTGTGAGGGTGCTGAGGCGCTGGCTCAGGTTGCCCAGAGAAGCTGTGGCTGCCCCATCCCCTGCAGTATTCATGGCCAGGTTGGACACAGGGGATTGGAGCAAGCTGCTCCAGTGGAAGGGGTCCCTGCCAATGGCAGGGGATTGGAGCTGGGTGAGCTTTAAGGTTGCTTCCAACCCAAACCATGCTATGATTAGATTTTTTAGTAGGATCAAGCAGGAAAAATGGTCTAGTGTCTACTGTCCTGTGCCACAGTGGCTGGGCAGGAGGTGAAGGAGCTGACCTGTCTGCTCAGGTTTTCTCTCTCTGGAGGATTTCCAGCAGTGCCTGCTCTGAGACATTATTTATTGGGAAAGGACCAAAAAAATGCATCTGATGCTGCCAGAAGAAAAGACTGCAGGCCTTTCATGCTATTATTGAGTGCTGTTTGCTCAATGCTATATTCTTCCAATACTTAAGGTATTGATTTAAGTCATCATTGGCTAGAACACTTGGTGTTTAATGTCCTGTGGCATATAATCCAAACTTACTCTGGCTAGCATGGAAAACAGAGATGGAGCTAAATTAATAGTTCCTGATACAGTGTCAAAATCCTGTCTGAGCACCTCCTGATCAAGTTTGCATTTTGGCCTATTGTGCTCCTTAGATTCAAACAGTCTTGTTTAAACCAGACTGAGCAGAGCAGTGGCCTTACAATCTTATTTTATCTTTCATACTTTGTAAAATGCAGTCTGTCTTCAGGTACATCAGAGACACATCACTGACTTCTACTGAGAGTAGAATAATCTCCAAGTAGTTTGTGCATCTGCTTTCCTACAGTGCTGCTTTTCAAGTGCCTTCTGGCACAGTTTCCATATCAAGAGCCTTGCAGTGGTGGATGCAAATAAAGAGCCCCTGTCCTCTGGCTATTTCTTGTCCCCAGTGACCATCTGATGAAGATGGTCTCCTCATCATGTTTTCTAAATTGAAAAAGCATTACTTTGATAGTAGTACCTTTTTTTCCTGATGATCTTTAGGTGTATCATTAGAAATAATTAGAGCCTTCAGCTCTTTCCCTCGTGGTTACCTGCTTTCTTCCCCTGGCACAGCTAATGCACATTCCAACATTGCTTGAGACAAGAGCGACTTGGTCACATGGATCAAGTTTATACAATGATATCAATTCATATTAAAGAAAAGACTAACATCCCAGTTATTCATGTGAATTGTCTCCATAAAGTCTTACATGGGCATCCAGCTGGCAGAAAAGAAAGGAAAATCAGGAATAACCTGCAGAGCCTGCTGCTGAGCCCTGTGTTTGCTTGAGCTGCATCCTTAGTGTCACTGAGGAGTATCACTGCATTCAGAGCTGGTTAAGACTTTTCAGGACAAATGTTTTCTCCAGATGGATGTTTCCAGGCTCTCATTGATCTGTCATGAGGCTTTTTCCCCCCCTCTACTCTTTTTAACTGCAGGTTTATGGAATTTTATTAAGTGCAATAGCTACATCATTGTCTGTCTTTCAGATTTATCTGTGGCCCAGCCTTTCCTAATTCAAATTCAATATATTTATGTCTGAATTCTTCTGTTTTACAGCCATATCCTATTGTTACCATGCCCCATCAGGAACAGAACTTGATACACTTCGTTCAATGAGCTGTGTCTTTGAAAAGGTCTGCAGTAAAATAAGTTCTGGGATCTCCTGTCTGAAAGATCTTAATATCTGTCTGTCTACAGCTGCCTTAACAGTCAAGAATAGGTATATAGGAATAATAAAAGTGGACCCTGATTCAGTCATTTGCCTGGAGAGAGTATAATGCTGTAATCATATATTCATGTTTATGTATTTAAATCCACTTGGAGTATCCCTGAAGTCAATGGTGTGATTACAGAAAGATGTGTCAGTGAGCATATTCCAGTCCCATCCCCATGCAATAGTCCCATTGATTTTACTCCCCTCTCGCCAACTATTTTGTTACAAATGTATTGATTAAATAAATATAGGGGAACAGAAGGAAGCCTGACATTGAACTGTGGTATCATGAAATTGCTTGTTCAGAGTGATATAAAAATGTGTCCCTCTTTATTTTAAAGAAATAAAAAGAGCTATTTGCTATTGATGAAAAATTAATTTGGTAGATTTATTAGAATAATAAGAGGGATATAAACAGGTAAGATCAGTTTCTCCACCAACATTGAGGAGAGAATCTGTTACCCTGTATTGTTGCCTGTTTCAGATTCAACCAGTTACTGTCAGACTTAGTTGTGATTTTGAGATATTCAGAAGGACGATGGAATGAGTGACCCTATTTCAGAGGCCAGTCAAACTACAATCAGCGTGTATCTATTGACTAAAATTAACTGTTCACTGGCAGTGCTGTTCCCAACCTTAGGCAGGATTATGGATTTGCTGAGCCCATACTAAATAGTTGCAATATATTGAATAGCTTCCACAGATTTCAGAATTGAGAAGATGTGATTTAACAGGAGTCAGTAGCTTTATCACACTTGTGGTGAGGAGCTTTCACCTTCCTGCTCTCTATGGTGACATCTCAGCACATATTACAGTAACATATAGCCAGAAAATAAACAGAAATACTTAGAAATTGCTGACTTTTTAACAGTCAGAACCTGTGCTAGTGGGACTCCTTCTGCATAGTGCTCCTGGTGGTGTCCTAACTGAATGACTGAAGAGATATCCAGGATGCAATGTTTATGTGTTTATTACTCTGTGTGTGTGTGTGTCCATGCATGCTCTGAACACCACAGCACTGGCTGTGTGAAGATTAAAGTCCCATTCAAGTCAATAGGTGACAGTCAATAGTTATGTTTGGGCTCCTGGTAATGCTCCTGCCTTTATTTTGCATCATCTATGGAAGTGTTTTCAAGTCTTAATTTTCTGAATTGTTCATTTCTTACATAGTTCAAAGACCATAGTGACAGGACAAGGGGCAATGGATTTAAACTGAAACAGGGGAAGTTCAGGTTAGATATAAGGAAGAAGTTCTTTACTGTGAGTGTGCTGAGGCACTGGAACGAATTGCTCAAAGAAGTGGTAAATGCTCCATCCCTGGCAGTGTTCAAGGCCGGGTTGGACAGAGCCTTGGGCAGCATGGTCTGGTGTGAGGCATCACTGCCCATGGCAGGGGCTTAGAACTAGATGATCTTAGGGTCCTTTCCAACCCAAACCATTCTATGAGTCTATGATTGCAAAATTGGAATGTGAGGGATAACCTTGGCAGTATTGAAGGGAATTAATTGCAAACCCCGAGGATCAAATCCATCCAAGTGTAACTGCTGAAGCTGGCAATGCCATCTACTTTGAATTAGTTTTTTCCCCACCTCTGTCTTTTATTTTGTTGTATAAGCAACCACTGCTCAATTACTTTTAAACTCTGCTATCTCACACCTGGGACAGACCAGCCTTTCTTCCCCATTACTGTCTGTAAGCAATTTGTAGTGTTGTTGGAGTGTTTCCAGAGTAGCCTGTATCTTCTGATCTTGCTGTATTGGAGCAGGGGTGTGGTACAAACATAGATTATTTAAATTCTCTGCAAAGTATCAAGGAGAAGAATCTCCCTGTAGATGGGATTGAACAGCTCAGAGCAGACTTTATGGAGAGTAAAAGAGGCTGCCTTCATCTGCAGGCTTGGCACACAGGCAAAATTACAGGTAAAAAAAAGAACATATGTAGATGTATGTGAAACCATACACCAGCTCTCAGGCAGTCTAGAAACTGCTGCTTATGCAGTGATTTCCATATGCAATGGTTAAGGATGGTCTGAGGAGTCTTCAATGTCACGGATACAGAGGAGACAGGTCACCTGAGAGATTACCAGTTTCACATGGTCATGGGCAGCCTACTCTAGCTGACCCTGGTTTTAAGCAAGGTTTGTCTAAGCAGTTTCCAGGGGTGCCTTTCAACCTCAGCTGGTCTGTGGTTCTAATTACAGTATTTGTCTCTTAAAGCTGTTTTACCTGTGTCAGCCTGGTAACTTCCCAATCATTGATAGGTATCTACTTAGTTATGCAGGTAGACAGCAGGCAGCAGCTGGTCCTTACCACCTACCTAGAGAAGTAACAAGGCATTTGATAGTCTTTGTCCTCTCAGTTACAGAACACTGGTTTGAAGAACACCCCTTTCTGCTTTCATAGGTACTTTACAGTGGACCTCAGTGCTTCCTGGAAATCCCCAGAAAGTCCTCTCTTTGACATAAGCCATTTCTGGTGAATGTCTCTATTTGTAAACATGCCTGAAAACTATGTAGATGACTTTTGGCTGTCCGGTTTAGCAATGAAGAGATGACAGCCATTGTGCATGTATGTGTGTGTGCTACCACCCTGCAATTACTACAACTACAGCTATGGTAATTACTGTAACGACTGTAAAGATGTCCAAGTTAAGTTCTTGGCTCCTGCTCTTAAGATTCCATATGTTCACATAAAAAAGAGGGTGCAAGAAAATGAGAGCCTGGCAACTTAGCTGCCAGGGCTGGTGCCAACAGGAATCTTCAGTGCCTGTAGGCACCCTGTGTTGTGTATTGTTTGTAGTTTGCTGTTTCAAGAGAAGATGACAGAGCAGCAAGTTAGCATCAAAAATGAAGGAAAAAACATCCAGGGAAACTTAAAATAGAAGTGTTACAGCATGTGTTGCTAAAGGGCATTGTAAAAACACAGAAATCAGTAAGATAAGGTCTCCTGGCTTCTTTTTCCACCTTTTGGACAGTGAAAATTGTAGAGCACTGACCAAGTGTCTCAGTTTCTCTACTTGATTCTTACTGGGTTTGCTGTCATTTAAGATCATCCTGTCTCCATTTTTCCTAGGCATAGATCTTTAAAGGCAGTATCATGATACCAACATAGTGCTCTTTTAACTAAGTAAAGAGCACTAAGTCTGTGGATGAAGGGTTCTGAGCATATTGCAAGAGCAATGGTGGTTACAAGCCACCAGGTTGCATCGTTTTCAGTAATTGCTGCTTCCAATTGAAGTTAATATTATTTCCTATTGGACTAAATTACAGCCCTTCACTTGCAGAACTTGCCTGTTTCCTGAGGAAGGAGTTAGCTGATGCTTTAACAAAGGCCACACCAAATAAAGGTACAATTCTGAGCTGTTGCTGTACAGCAGCCAGGACTGGCAGCTTGGTGGGGTTTTCACTCTTACTATTCTTGACATCTTTGTAGCAGAGACCTAAGAGTTGAGCTCTGCTGAAGAGTAAATGTTTCTGGGTACAATTTACGATAATAGCAACAATCATTCTTTCACATTGACCTTATGGAGATTAGAAACTAAGCTTTCCCTGGGGTAATCCTAGATTGGTATGTCTCTGCTTTGTTTCCTTTTTAAAGGAGACCCTGCCATTTTGCACTTCCTTGTCATATACTTAAGAGTGAATGTGCTGCCATGACCTGGTGGTCAGTTATGAAGCTAACTGCACTGTTTTCATCACATGTTTTTGCAGTAAATGCTGAGCTGACTGTTTTAAAAAGCATGTCTGCTCTGCAAGACAAATCCTATTCAAATGAGTTGCATGTCTGAGCTGATTCAGCCCTGGCTCATGGATTCTTCTAGGGCTAAACAACCTTGTGTTGATTCTATGCATGCTGGTTTAACGTGTTTGCTTAGAGAGAAAAGAGACTAAGCTGTGTTTACTGTTTATCATTGTAAATCTGGAGTAATGCTGTTGCAAGGTGTAGTTTCAGTCTGGAGTTAGCTACAGAGAACTTGAATGCCACTGAAGAGTTTGTACCCAAAGTTCTTCCATGGAATAAAACATAATAGCATAGTGGCTAGAGAAGAGAAGGGGGGAGACAGAAGCTGGAAGTTTTAATCCTAGGCTTGCTGGAGATCTCTCTGCTACTGTAAGGAATTCACTTGGCCATTCCTCACCTCTTCAGAAATGCAAAAGATCCTTCCAGAGAAACATGTAGTTCATCTGAGACAGGTATCTCAGTATTGGTAGGCTTTCTCAGCAGGAAAGGATGAGTTGTCCATGATGCAGTATTAGAAGATAGTTAAGCTAGTTGAGAAGATTATGAGCACGTTACTCATGTTGTAATTTCATGCTAATATAACCTGTGTTCTATATGTATCTTGCTGTAATTGCATTGCTTCCAGCATCCAGACTGTGTGATTAGGAACTACCTTTGTGGAGCACTGCCCTGTGCCAGGAAGTCAGCGCTTAGTTCCCTCTTGTGGCTGCCAGATTCTTCAGGAAGGATCTCTCCAAAGACTTGGTGCATTAGAACATCACAGAAACATATGTTCCTTAAACGACTTTCCATCTGGGCATTCCATTCTTTCTTATTCAAGAAGCTACAATAGTTTAATTAACTCTTTTAGTCTGCTAAACTCTGTGTTGTGACACTAAATATGCTTAAGGGTAAATGGCCAAGCTCAATCTGCCTGTACACGTAGAAAGGGCATTCACCCCAGTGTAAGCTATGTACTTCTTTATTCACATAGCTGGAGCCCAGAAGTACCTCCTATGAAGAATGGCAAATTAAGGCTAATTTATTTCTCAAGTAATTTTGTTTCTTCACGTTTTTTTTGAGGTAAAAACTTTGGGAAGAGGTGTTTCCCAGGTTTTGTATATATTTTACTGATTACTCTTCCTTTGTGTTTGGAACGCAGAGCACGGGGTGTTGATAGAAAAGTTTATTCAAGCAACAGGTAATGAAGTGTAGAGCTGATGAAAACTTTGGATAACATTTTTCAACAAGCTGAAAAAGAATTGTGCACGTTGCACTTGGGGTTAGAATTGATGTATGTTTAGTTGTCACTTTTAACATATCATTCATCGATGCTTCTGTGGTTTTAAATCTGCTTTCTGGCAGCAGGATTGTAATGGGGCTGAAAAGCAAAAATAACCTTGTAATTTGGTATTGGAAACAAAACTTATTAATGTTGTGCTAGTCATAAGCTGGAGCTTGAAATTCCTCTGTGTTCCTGTAGTAACCACAAGGCTGCACCCTCTGCAGTGGTCAAAATGAACCAGGTTGGACCTGTTGCAGGAACAGGTTTTAACTGTGTATAAGAAAACTCCGTTTCCTTACCCCCTATTAGTTTTATCTGATATATTAATAGAAGAGTAAATTAGTGTATTAATTTAAGTGCACTTTTTAGAGAGAGAGATGGGGAAACAGATAACCTTGATCTTGAGAGTTGGATGACAGTTGGGTTATCTACCTCCTATTCTGTACTGCAGATGTCATGGGTATAAACCAACACTGGCAGTGTTTTATTCGGCTGTTTGCAAACTCAGCACAAAATCTGCAACTCTGTAGTTCAGAATAGATGGGATGTAAAGCTTTGGTAGTGTGACAAGTTGCCTCCTGTTTGTGCTGGTAGTCTTGGCAACTGCATGCATGGGGGTGTCAAGATTTGAAGGTAAGTGCCTTTACATATCTTGCAAGACTGTTGTTTGTGGAGATTCCACTTACTTCTCATGTAGAAATAACTGTGTGTTCTGAGGAATGGTTGAAGTTACCAGCCAGATTCTGCAGTGCATATGTGGATAACATTGTCCTCCTGGAGATACTGGGAGAGCACGTGAGTCAGCTTTATGAGCTTACAGTGTTTGAAAGACTTGAGACTATGAAATCATGAGTTCATGATATTTTATCAGCTATGCCTATTGTCTGCAGCACATAAATTTATTATAACAGGAACTCTACAACTCTGGCTGTAGATCTATAGACCTTTTCCTAAAAGAAAGCAACATAGTCCTTGTAGTTCAGTAGAGATGTCAGGAGGCTTCTGATACCCAAGGTGGTAAAATCTTCTTAACATGACTTTACATTTGTCTGCATTGTTCTTGCCAAGAACAAACTGTTATCTGCTGAAATATCTCCTGCAGGTATACATATTTTATATATATAACACACTATTATATGAAATTCATATGCTGGAACAGTCAAAGCAGGAGGCTGTTCTGCAGCAGTGTTGGCAGATCCAAGGAACAGTGCTGAAAGCTGGAATTTGTGGCATCTGAGAAGCACTGCAGCTCCAAATGTTGAAATTCAGTGCATTAATGCTCTAAATTTAGGATATTTGGAAACTGAAAGAATTTGAGCCTGACCAATCAAATCTACCTATCAGACTCCTATAGTTAAGCAGTTACGTCTACCATTTGTCATGCTCTTTAGGCTCATTGATATGACCATAAAAATCACAGTGATATAAGCATCAAAAGAGTTGAAATTGGGAATATTAAACACAAAATGGAAGAGTGAGGGGATTTCTAGGCTGGCATAGAAGGACTGACTTCACAGTTGTTGTTTTCTTTAAGTTCAGGATGCTTCTATTGCTTATATTTCTTATTCTATGCAGTTACACGGCACCTTATTTAATTAAGGAAAAATGCAAATATATAACTCCTTGCGCTTTCCAGCAGAAAAACAGAAACACATTCATTCACCACTGGTACCAAACATCTTTGGATGAAATAGACCTCTCTTTCCATTCCTGCACAGCAACTCTTCAATATTTTAAGACAAGAATTGAGAAACAAAACAGAGGCATCTTGAATATAGGTGAAATAAGTTCATTGAGCAGCTTGCCATTAGGTTAAAGTGATGTTCTCTTGCAAAATAATAGGTTTAAAAATGCACACTGTCATCTATTTCATCCAGAAGTGATGTTAATCCTCCTCCTTATCTTTCATTAGTGACAGATCTTAGGTGTCTTACCTAATACTGGCTTAGAGAGAAGGCCACTGCCTGTTCATTCACAAATGCTACACCTGTGGGCTTGATTTCCTTTCATTCAAGAAAATTTTAGCTGGTTTGTGAGACTTTCTGTGATTGTAGGATAGCAGCAGGAACCTGGGCTGGATACTTACACTACTGGGTGGAGCGGGTACCACACATTACATTATTGTGCTCAAGAGAGCTCCAAAATAAGTTCATTTCATCTGCATGTATTGGTGTTTTCCTCATGCCTTCATGCTAAGTTAGTTTCTGGAACTTCTCAGACTCCAGGAATGTGAAAAGCCAAAAGATTACTTAGATTTCCATTAAGAAAACACACCAGCATCAGGTGAGACCAGCGATACAGGAAGTCCATGCTCACAGTAGGTGTGACATGGCACAGAAGTATAACGTAAGTCAAGCCATTAGAAAAATTGAAGTTTCATCAACTTTTAGTCCTGAAAATGAAAGTATCTTTTTCCAACCTTGAAATTTTAGCCTCTATTTTGTCTTGTATAATTTCTCTTTTGAAATACTAATCAGGTTTCAGCCTGTGCTGTGAGTAGGAAACTTTTCCCTGTTTATTCCCTTTTCTTTGGTGAGGATTATCTCTGTTCAGCTGAACAAACTTTTCCTGTTACAATTAAACAGTTTTCAGTATTCCAACACTGCACCAAAATGTTTCTCTTTGTGGCTCTTTGCTCACACAGTTGTAACTCAGGAGCTTCAGGCAATGCTCTGCCTGCAGGGTTTTACAACTGGGCCCTGAAAATCAGTTCTGTGATTGAATCTGGCACATTGGTTTTGGCTGGAGAACCAGCATATGTTTTTAACATATGCATATTGGCAAATCAGATTGAAGTCATAAGTAAGAAGCCTGTTATCTCAATCCTCTGAGTGGGAATGAAGTGTAATGGGAGAAGTCTCAGTACTGGATAGTGAAGAACTGCACAGACCCCAGATAAATCTGCTTGCAGATAGCAATGGGTTGTTTTAGATTGCTGGTGTAGCTGCTGGAATGAACCATAGGAGTTACCTCTTGTTTTTATTGCCCACAGGATCAAGGCTAATCCAAGAATAGCAGACAACCAGTTCTGGCTCTCTGCCCATGTTTATCTCTGCCTATCACATATTGTGCTGCTACAGGCTCATTTCTTTAATGCATGTAGTTTGTATTCATGTCCTGCTCCAGAACGTACCAGTGTTTTCCTTCGCAGCAGGAATTGTAGTGCGTGGCAAGGTTTCCTTGGTCTGCCTCTTTGGGAGAGGTCCTGGGAAATAAAACATGGAGCAAAACATGCCAGCCATTGCTTATTTTCTGTTAGACAATGATGCTAATTTAGGGAAAAATGTAGTAATATTTACAACAAGGACACAAAAGGACTTCTTCAGATTTTCCATGTCAGTTGATTTGGAAGAACATCCAAGAGCTTGAGGCAGTTTGTGACCTGTCTGTAACTTGGCACAAGCACATCTGGGCTTTTAGAAAGGTAAATTGTTAAAGTAAAAATGACAGACAGCAGTTTCTGGGAGGTGTGCAGATGAAGTGTCCTTCCTGCAGGCCTGGGCAGCTGAGGGGCAGCAGAGATGTGCTGCTTTCTCTGTGAGGGTGCTGAGGCACTGGCACAGGGTGCCCAGAGAAGCTGTGGCTGCCCCATCCCTGGCAGTGTTCAAGGCCAGGTCGGACACAGGGGCTTGGAGCAAGCTGCTCTAGTGGAAGGTGTCCCTGCCCATGGCAGGGAGTTGGAACTGGATGAGCTTTAAGGGCCTTTCCAAACCAAGCCATTCTGTGATCTTGTCCTTAAAGCATTTGTGCATACAAAATGGAAGGCTTGCAAACCAGGGTAGTCACCTTTTTACAGGAGCAGAGAAAGGTTTCACAGGTCTGATGCAAATAACCTGTCCAGAACCACTGTCCGGTGGTGGGAAGAGCCCATACATTAGTGATGGTGTAAGGATACTCTTGGCTGGTGAGAGACCAGAGATTTGAGACCCAGATCCTTTGGAGATCTGTATAATTGACCTCTGCAAGTCTGGTGGTACAATCTTGACAGGCATAAGTCACTGACAAGCGCTCTTTTCTGTGTCTAGTTCAGCAGATGTAACAGCAAGTCAGACCTCATAGTTGCATCTGGTCTTGGAAGCGATATAAACGTACAGCTGTGTATTAACTGAGGTCAAGACTGCAGTTAGACCCAGAATCATGCGGGAGTATTTCATCTCCTGGTAGTTTTCAGCTTATGGAGGACATTGCGGTGTTGGGAGGAGCAAGAAGAGCACGATCGGTGGTTTCCCTTCCTCTGCGTTTCCTCTGTGGAGGTGGCTACTCACAGTACCCATCAGGGATCAAACAGCTCTGGGAGCATCTGGGGGAGGCAGATGGAAGTCAGTCACATCTTTGACCACACAACTGAGACCATATTGTTGTAGTTAAAACTATCGTGTATATCTGACTCTTATCATCAACTATACACAACTAAAGTTGGTTTTAATTATTTTCCATCTGTCTAGAAATCAAGAGTTCCCTTTGCCACAGCTACAGATGTTACAAATATGTGTTTCTATATGAGACACATGGCACATTCCAGAGCAGCACAAGTACTTGTTTTCAGCCTGAAAATGGAATCTTTTCCCTGTTTTCGAAACAAAGTTTGTAAGATGTGATTGTCATAAATAAACCACAGACTTGAGGGGTCTTTTTACTCATAGTGAGTTCCTGATGATTACTTCATGGGTTGGTATAATAAGCTTGAATTTAGCTTTGATTTGCAATGAACATGAGGTAAAACCTGTCTGATGCTGCACCGTAGTTCTAAGTATGGTTTGCAGACAAGAGTGGAACGGGTGGTATTTCTCTCTGTGGTTACTAACTGCCAGTTCTAGATTTAAACTATTCTTGTCCTGTTTTATATTCTCACTTAGAGGAAACTGTGAAGGCAGATTCAGTGGAGAAAAGATCCCTATAAATAAAATATTATCCAGATGTTTCTCATTCTATTAGTGTCTGAAGGATAAGTCCTAAACTGGAAGCTAGTGTCATGGCACATCCAAGCCAAGACCTTAGTAACTTGATAACGATCCATTAAAACTTGAGAACTCTTATCTTCTAAGATATGAGCCAGCCATTTTTTTCAGGGGAAGACTTTCTTTTAGGGCCAGTTGGCTGTGATTCCTGCTTCCTTTTCTGTGAAGATCTGGGACTTTCTGCTTTGAGAGACATGGCATTTGTTGAGATGATCCTTGAATGAGATCCAGCTTGGTAATTCCTATCTTTTCTCTGTAAGTGTGGGAGGTTTCTCAAATCCACTAAAATATTTTGATTCTGAAAGGAACGACAACAGACCGAAGCTGGTTGTGTTTTCGAGCGAAGATTTTCTGTTGTTTCTGAATCATCATTTCTGTTGTCATTTTGTTCACATATAATTACATGCTCAGGGATTTTCTTTTCCCCCTGCAGCTTGAAGAGGGATTTAGTGTTTGAGAATCTAAATTGTTAAATATGCCACTCTTCTCCACACCATCATGGCATGGTTTCTGTTTTGGATACTCTGTCTTGCCTCAGAGTCTTTTCCTTTCTCCAATTCATGAGACTTCACTCTGTTTTCTTTCTGACTCTGTTGCTATCCTTGGGATTTTTCCCTCTTGGTGTGACATTTAAGTAGCACATCTTCTTCTAGCCACCCTCCTACATGATTCACTTTCTTGTTGCAGATTACTGTTATTCCCACCATTTTTCCCCTATATGGTTCTGCTCATTGCATGTGGGTTTCCCAAGACTCCTAACTAAGAGCCTTGAAAAGCTCTGAGAAAACCTGCTTGACTTACTCAGCAATGTGGCAATCGCTCCCAGCATCTCTGCTAGTCACATCACTCTCTTCTGTATGTACAAAGGCACAGTCTTGTTGTTTCAAGCTTGTTTCTTTAAAACAATGAAAGAGAGAACAGGTAAGACTAATCTGTAACATTTTATAGCTGTCCTTAACTCGCTTTGTGTAAGTGATTTTGAGCTCCATCATCTTAGGGTAAAATGGGACTGAGCCATGGTCCAGCATTAAGCTCACTGCACTGAAAGCCCTTCTTCTTTCAGTCCCTTGCAAAAACCTCAATGATCTCTAAATATTTGGGATTCTTCTCTGTGTGTAGCCTCTGTGTAGCTTCAGTGAATCAAATATAGGGGAGTTATCATGGTCTACCCTACTCTGACCATAGGTATGCTGTTATTTACATGTTTTGCAATGCTGAAATTTGCATGTGTTTAAAATGTTAGCAGGGGCTTACAGAGGGGTTGTTACAGAAGAAGGGAATACAAAGCTGTTCAGTCAAACCATTTAGATAACTAAAGGACAGGCTGGGTGGAGACTGTGCATGTGTTCCAGGGCCAGCCTAAACTGCCAAGAAGGAGACAAAGTTTGCCGTTCTCACCTACTTCCATTAGGAAGCTGTTTTCTTTCCTCCTTTAGAAGGAGATTCTTGTTTAGAAGAACAAGATGTTTCTTTCTTGATGTTGCTGTCACTGTTGGCTCCCTCTTTGTTTTGCTATAGCAAAGCAGGAGGTGATGAAAAATAGCATAGCAGAGGAGGAGAAGAGAGGTGGCTACGGGGAAAACATCTCCTTTCTTCAGCAACCTTGTCACTGGACTTTCCTGGGGTATTCCAGCATCCCCTTCATGGGGATGCTGGGGGAAGGAGGTTGGTAACATGGTTGTTTCTTCTGGGAAGACTTACTACTGTTTTATATCTGAGATAGCAGGGTCTTCCTCACCTTTGAAGGTCCAGCTCCATGTGGATTTTCCTGGCATTCAATGTAGAGGAAGGATGACAGAATTTTCCGACTCCTCTGGAGCTCCTTCCTTGTTGCATGCAATTAACATCCCTCTGCCAAAAATTCTTGGTCCCAGTGCTCTTAAAAATCCTCAGAGGAGCCTGCTTTGGGAACTAGTTTCTTCATGATGCATGAATCATAGATCATAGAATTCCAGGTTGAATCTCAAGGATCATCTGGTCCATTTTCTTGGCAAAAGCACAGTCTAGACAAGATGGCCCAGCACCCTATCCAGCTGAAATATCCAGTGTTGGGGAATTCAGTGGAATTCCAAGGACTGATTGTTCTGATTGTGAAATATTTTCCTCTTGTGTCCAATTCAGAATGTCCCCAAGAGTAACTTGCACCCACGAGTGAACACTGACATCCCACAGCTTCTCCTCAAGGACTGCTACACATGATCTCCTCATGCTGGTCATGTCCTCTGCCATTCTAATCAAATGACTGTAGTAAGTTGTCCAGGAAAAGAGTTACAATTCACTGTAAATTCCCTGCCAAGTGCTGCTTGGCATCCTTCTTGGTTATGCCTAAAGAAAACAACTTATTTTACTTCAAATGAGGGGAAAAAGCCCACAGTAAAGTCCATTCTTTCCCAAAGCACATCTCACCCAGCTCCAGCCTGATCTCCTTGGGAATGGAGTGGCTGTCAAATTCTAAATGGAGAAAATTTCAAAGAACTTATGGATAAAATATTGACAGCCCATGATGGTACCAGACATTGCTGTGATTCTTTACAACACTGTAATAGGTGAGCAGCATCTGTTTTACTTTCCACTGCTGTGTGTACTTTCCCAGTTTACATGGGGTATCACTTGAAGTCAACATCATGGCCAGGAACTGAACAAAGCAATGGTGGCAATACAGACAGTATTGTGTCCCTGATGAGCTGCTGCAGCGAGTATGACAGTTTGCCAAGGCTGGATCACTTCATGTGCAGAGTTTAATGAGCTGCCAAATGCTTCTAAATGTCAGAAAGTCCAGAGGAAAATGCCCAGTATAGGACATGGAAGAGACAGAAATTAATTCTTTAGCTTGCAGCATCTCCCAGTTAATTTCCCATGAAGATTTCTCCCGTTTCTCTCCTCCAGTGTGTTTCAGACTGTGAAATGATCAGTCTTTCCCTAGAGGCAGAGAACTGCCCAGGTTAAGGGCCACAGAGCTGCCAATTGTCTGTACTTTCTAGAAAAGGAATAATTGCATTTGTTTTCTTCCTGCAATTTGACCCAGTGTTGGTGTTTCATTCAGTTGAACTGCATGTCTCTTCTCACTGCTTATCTGATGTGGTGTCCATGAGCAAAGTTGTACCCACGAGCAAGTCCACAGTATGAAGAAAGGAAATAGTGGTTAAAAGGAGAAATTGAACTCTATTTATAGTCACTCCTGGTTGAATAATGACTTATCCAACTTGAGCAGCAATGTGAGTGGTGGGGTTTGAATGGATGAGGACAGCAGTAAGAGGAAAACATCTTTCCAGACATTACTTTTTGCAGTCCAAAGCCTGCTCTCCTTTGGGCACAGGGTGGTAACTGGGCAGTCTGTTTTGCTATGAGTTTTATAGCCTTTGGAAAAATCTGGTGAGATTAAAAAAGATGAACAAACAAACCAAATCTTCCTCTTTCCCATTCCTCCCAAACCAGGTTTTCCACATTCAAGGTCTGCTTGTGCATGGAAGCCATTTATAACCCTGGCACATGTGAATTCTTTACAGAATGGAAATTTCTCCATGTTAGGTGTTATTTCTGGTGCAGACTCAATGGTATTTGCTGTTGGCTGACCATAGGCTCTTGCTGCCCGGTGCTGGGTGTAACAGTTACTAAGGTTTGACTGGATCCACATGGTTCTCTAGCCAGCACTGTTCCCACCATGAAAGTGGCAGGGAAGCTGTGATGTGGCCTAAATAGCTTATCTACCACAAAAGGTGACAGATAGAATCACTTGTAAGATGAGCTTTTCCATTGCTCCTGAGCTGTTCACCCCATATGATTATTTAATTCTGGTGCTTTTAACCTACCTGTCTGTCCTCACCACACAAAGGGAGCTTTGCAACCTGTACTAGAGGCTCTGCTGAGTACATAGAAAATCGAGATGACTAATTTAAGCTCCTCCCTTAAGTACCTGAGTTTAAAAGGGTGTAAATGCCTCCTCTGCAGGCCAAGATAAGGGTTGAAGTTCTCTGGAACAGACTGCTGCAAGGCATCTCCTAAATGCCTGTTGATGATTGCTGGTTTTCCCTCAGGGAATTGGCTGTTCTGGAATGATTCATCCCATCCCATGTGTCCCAGACAAGGTAGAAAGCCTAAATGGTTCAGGGAATTCAAGCTGGACTTTCAGGAAGTCTTTCAAATGACAAAACTACTGGGTCATTTTCAAGAGGGACTTTTTACAAGAGCATGTAGTGACAGGATAAGGGGGAATGGTTTTAAACTGGAAGAGTGGAGATTTGGATTAGTCATTAGAAGGAATCTTCTGCTGTGAGGGTGGCGAGACATTGGCACATGTTACCCAGAGAAGCTATGGCTGCCACATCCCTGGCAGTGTTCAAGACTGGATGGGGATTGGAACAACCTGGTCTAATGGAAGGGGCTTGGAACTGCATTTTCTGTAAGATCCCTTCCAAATCTAACCATTCTATGATTCTATGATTGGCAATTCACGATGGCTCAGATGCTTAAAAAGATCTCTGATTTTATAGCTGCTACTTTGTTACTCATAGGAAAAGAAGGAGCAGACGGACAAATAGTGTGTGTGTGTGTGTGTGTGTGTGTAAAACAATAATGGTGTTTTAGAGTGCACCTTGCAACTAGCAAAATGGAAACAGATGGCAAATATTGTAGAGTGGAGTTATTCCACCCTGAAGGATGTTTGAAGTCATACAAGGAGAGTTCAGCTTGCAAATCCCATTATTGATGTATGGTTCTTAACAGTGTTTACTCTGACTGTGCTCGCCTATGTGCACACAGGCACATACACACACAGCTTTCAAAATGCCTTTCATGGGAGCAGCTGCTTTCATTAATACCAAAATCATTTTATAGTTTTTGGTATGTGTCTTTCTCTGAACTCTGGAAAGGAATTGGTACCTTTTCCCCCCAGTTATTTGCTCGTCGATGCTTAAATGAAAAGGCTTGTTGTTTTTTTTCCAGCATTAATAAATTCATTACTGGAAATGAGAAGAGTATTTTCAATTACAGCTACAGTTCTGAGCCTTCCACCAGGGTGACAGGCATCCTTGGGGAAAAATCAAGCAAATAATCCATCCCTCTGGCTGTATATTGAGAGGATGGATGAGATGTGTTGTGTATGAGAGTATTATGCTACCCATATCTTCATGTCTAATCTCAGTGATGCATTCATTCTTACAGCAGGAGTAAGGGGGTCTCTTTATAAGCTATCCCAAATGGGTATTGTAGCTATTATTATTACCTTATTTATATTCCTTTATTGCTTTGCAACACTTCCTATTGAGTAAAACCTCACTCTGCTGGATGCTGTACAAATTAGGAACTTGTTTTTCTACAAACAGCTTACAATTTAAATAATGTACATTTATTCTTATGCAGCGAAGCCTCTGTGTTAGCTGGTATCTCTTTAATTCTACCCATTCCTTCCCAGCAGAACAGTTCACATTAAAACACAGCTGCATCAGTTCTGCTGCATTCTGGGATGTCACAAATGGAGACCTGAGCTCTGCATGTAGGAAATGCAGGATGTAAAAAGCCATCCAATGGTGGTAGTGTAATGTAACGGTCAATGGAGGTATCACTGAATTAGCCCAGCTTAACTGAAGTTTCAAACAAGTGTTACTAACCAAGCAGTGGAGCAGCCTGTACATATGGAATATTTAGAACCACAGGCACAGTTACTGTATAAGCTGCATCCAAACCAAAGCATTGGCCACTTGAGCTAGCAGGGCCTGACCTATACCTATTAATAGTAGAAGCAGGTCCCTTATATTCAATCCAACCCTGTTTCCCACATGTATTGCATGAAACCAGCATGTCCTGGCATGACCCCATTTTGGGTTAGAAGCAGTTCAACTAACCAAGGCTGAGCAGTACCAGTTCCTTACACCTGCTGTGACCTGCCAGTCTTGCTGAGTGGACAGAGTTTGCCCCTGCAGGTGGGCTTTAGCTGTGTCAGCCTCCCACAGGCAGGCCGAGGAAGTGATTAAGTGTGCAACATACCAGGCCAATATTAACTCTACTGGATTTTTTTCCTTGTTTGCACAGACCCTTCATGCTTCTGCCACCGCTGATGGAGTGGATGAGAGTGGCCATCACCTACGCTGAGCACCGGCGCAGTTTAACTGTGGACAGTGATGATATCAGGCAGACAGCCAGACTGCTCTTACCTGGACTGGACTGTGAGCCCCGGCAGCTAAAGTATGTGCTTTATAAGCAGCTAAAGTAATTGTAACTTCTTACAATATTCTTTCTCTTGCTATATTTCACAGGAACAAGATCTCAAAATACTGTACAGGCAATACATGTTTCACCCTTTAGTCCTCCAAGAGATAAAGGAACCTCGGTCAAACACTGCAGCTGGGGTAGAAAGATATTGTCTTGCCAGAAGAATGAGACAGAGAAGGGTTGAAATACAAGTATTTGGACTTTTATGCCTCAGTCTTAATTCATGGAGTCATAGAATGATGTGGGTTGGAAAGGACCTTAAGATCATCTAGTTCCAACCCCCTGCCATGAGCAAGGACACCTCACACTAGACTATGTAATTGCAAGATGATTCTTTGCTTTTTGAGATACCTTGATGAAAAGTATCAGTACCTTTTAAAATCTTCCCCTCATGTCTACATTGAACAGGGATTTATAATTAGCTTGGTTCATTAGCACATCATAGGTATTTTATTCAGGTTTGTAGTTGCTGTCATTAGCACTGGTTTTATTATCAGGGTTACATCTTAAACTTCAGCACGAGGTAAGTTCTTGTTTCTTGCATGAATTTTATCCCCTCTATACCTTTGGGTTAAATGAGTGGGTGGGACACTTAATAAGAATGAATAATACTTTTATCATGCTCTTAAGTGATGAAATGATCACCTGAAAAGATAAAAATACACCATTCTCTTAGAATTACTTTTCATGAACAACAAAAGCAACAAGAGGCTTTCAGTCAGGAGTCCTGGATCTGGTTTCGTTGCTTTTCACCTTGCCTTCTGGCAGCCAAAAAGTCTCTTACTTTTTTCTACATCTCTGTCTCCCTGTTTGTGAGTTGGAGGCTAGTACTTATTACCCACAAAACCTGATGTGGAGCTGAATTAGCTGGTGAGTATGGTGGTGCAATTACATGACTGAACCTTTTATCTCAGCTCTCAGTTCCTGCCTTTCTCCTGAGACGTGGTACCTAACAGACTGAGAGTGCTGCCAGTCCTGTAAAAGTGAAGTTAAGCAGGTGATCCTCAGCAGTTATTTAAACTCTTTGGCTCCAGACTGGAAGGGAGCAGCTGAACTTGGACTTATTCCTGGAAGACTTTTCTTCTCCCTTTTCCCTGCCAGTGTACGTGTGCTTTGTGTCAGTTGAAGCACAGGCTACTCTGGCTTATGTGTGGATGGTAGGTGCTAGTGTAGGCAACTTTATATGGGCTCAACTAATTTTACAGATGTGCCTAATGCTTGCCAAAACCTCTGAAGTTAGAACTACAGAATCATATAAGTTCTTCAATGAACAGCACTGCAGAAGACTAACCTGATCACCAGTACTTCCAGTCAGCTTCACGGGTTCTCTTTCAGTCTCTCCTTTTGAAAGGCTTTTGATTTCAAAACTAATCCAGATCTTTCACTTCAAAGGCATCCCACTCTCTCTGCACTGTTTATTTTTCTGTGCACATTAACATACAAAGCAGTTTTATAGATCATAAAATACAAACAAAAAAGAGGGCCTGGATTTGGGTGTTTGATTTTGCTCCTGATGTGAGCCAGAAGGAAACATTTAGAGACAGCCTTTGTGAAAACTGGGGTCGTCTCAGTAGCTTAAAACTAAAGCCATAATGACACATCTATGAAATGAAGCTCTCAATAGAAACCCAGGAAGTACAAAATAATGTCAGCAGTAAATAATAGTGAAAAGCAGGTACAAAGGTAAAAAATATCTCAAGCTATGTGGGATATTCAGGCATAATTCCACTGAGTTGTTATGGGTTAGCAGTACTGGCCCAGGGAAGGAGTATGTTAAGGGTTTCTATCCAGTTTCTTGTCACAGAAAAACTGGCAGTTCTGTAAGAAAACCAAGATCCTTCACACCTTTTACTTCAACAGTCTGTTCCTCCATAGGGATGCATGCAGTGGGCATTCCCTGCAGATGAAACAACCTCTGCTTTAAAGTAACACATATCATCTTTGTAGTAGAGGACAAAAATCAAAGTTAAGCTTGACCAGGTCTTTGTTCTGAACCACCTTGCCTGAGTTTTATTTTCAGAGGTCTAAGGATGTTCCTTCATGTGTGGTATGAGAGAAAGAGCATGAAAGATTTAAACTAACAGAAAAAAACCATGAGGAGAGAGCAGTGCCCATTATATGATCCTTTAAAGCAGTCATTTGTAGCCAGCCATTACAGCACATGCAGGGGAAAAGGAAATCTTGGCACTGAATCCATGTTTACCCCTGGCTTGCTGTGTGACTCCAGGAAAACTGCATATTGTTTTTCCTCATGATGCACAGACTAAAAGTCACATAATGATAGTTCCTTGCAGTGGTGATGCATCAGGTTGAAATTCCTGAAAGAGAAGTTGTGCAGAATAACAAAGTGTAAGTAGCATAACCTGAAATTCACACCTCTCATATCTGTTCTGTGACACAGACTGCTTGGACAACATAGTCCTTCACAACAACTGCTTGTGTCTTAGTGGATGAAGCTTTCTAGCAAGATGCTCTCAGCTTATGTGTGTCAAACAGTTTATAAACATCTTCAGTACTCACCTGTAACTAGGTAAATGATAAGTGAGGAAATGGTAGGTTGCAGAGAACTGTGTTTCATTTCCACATACTTATACATAAATGTTGGGATTTTAATAGAAGTTGTTATCACACAGTGGGTTTTTTATCATTATTTCCTCACTGCAGGCCAAATTTCAATCACTCATTACCAGTATAGTTGTAGTTACTACTTGTGAAACCCAAAGAGCACATCAGGCTTCCGCTCCCTCTTCAAACTATCTCTTCCCAAACTAAGACCTCAGCCCTATCCCTTTCCCTGCTATCTGGCCTCTGACTCGCAGATATCTCCCTGCCCACCTTCAGCCCTTAAGTTCATGCCCTGTGCACAGCTGGGTGGGTGTATGTGGGAGCTGCATTGTGGACAACTGCAGGAGCACAGCCTTTACTCTAGGAAGTGTGCAAGTGTTTGCCTCTCTTCTCCACAGGGTAACAACTCACACATGGAAAACCTGTTGTGGTTACAACTGCAGCACAGCAGTTGCGTGTATGTGAGCTCTCTCCCCTGCTCTTGTAGGATGCTCTATCTTTCATCACACTTTAAAAGAAAAACATGTGCATCTATCATAGAGGAGCATCCTGTCAATCTACCTCTGCACAACATCAAGTGTATACAGTGACTTCTGCATGGGCTGAGCCTGCAGATCCCCTAGGAATGAAGCTCACAAATTATAACTTTAAATTCATTACCTGAGCTGGCCTCCTGGCACCTCTACACCAAGGACTACAACAACTTTTCATCAGGTCTCTCTGACAGTTCTCTGCTGCTCTTTTGTTCTGTTTGCTCTGCAGAGCTCATGGGGGAATTGTCCTCCTATCACCTTTGGTTCAACACTGCCTGCAAATAGCACTGAGTGGCATCATGCCTGTTGGCAAAATAGAAACAATGTGCAAAGACAGGTACATCCCTTCAAAACTTATTTTCTGAGGTTCACTGGATTTCAAGTGAAGTAATTTTATTTCACTTTTTTCCCTAGGATTCTTCTTCTTCTTCTTCCATACAAAATCATTGCATCATATTCTACATAATATTGCAGCATCATGATCCTGTACCAATTAATTTAGTAAAATAAGATTATTAATTTACTAGCCTAGCTCTAGGATTCATATCTGCCTGACATTAAGCCTTTAACCTTACTGTCCTGTGCTCTGTACTTTAGGTGCCCTCATCTCATATCTGGGTGCTTCAGAGATCTTGTCTTCTGTACTCAGCTGCCTCAAAGACACACTTAATTTGCAGATGTATCTCCAAAGAGCCAGTGACTCCAGGATTGTCACTTTGCTTTCCTGCTGACAGTTCCCTAAACTGTACCCTTATATAGTTCCTTTCTGAAAGCAGCTGTGGTGAGATGCTGATTTCCCCCATCCAATGTGACCAGTCACCAGCTGTGGAGGGATCTTTGTTAACTCAGCATGTTGTTCATAGCATCTGCTCACCATTTGTTACCCACCATCAATGCAAGTTCAGAAGCATTAAAGAAATGACCTGCTGAATTAAAATGTGAACAGGATTCATCCTGAATCTTCTTCATGAAGCGATGAGTGTTGTACTTATCTGACAGGCTGCACAAAGCTTCCAGAAGAGGTTGGCCTTGTTGAAAGCATCTCAGTTTTCAAAGGAACTTGGCAAGCTGCTATCTCACTCACTGAGAGTTTGCACAAGAGCCTACGTTGAAAACCAGACAACTAGTAGAGAAGGCATTCACCCCAAAATAACATCAAAGGGCTGACCACATCAATGGCCAGCTGAGATAGCAAACACCTCCAATTTGGCAATGTTTCTTCAGTGGAGGAGATACACTTGCAGGGTTGGAATTCAGAAGGCTCTGAGCAGATAAGGAGAGGACTTACAGTAATCCCTGGGCTCCTTCCAAATGAGATAAAGGTCTTTTGATAGTCATCTGAGGGATAAAGGTTTAGTAGAGCCTCACAGAAATGTTAAGACACTTCCTTTTATTGAGGCATTGGAAAAGAGTTGAGAATATTGGAGAAGGCTGCATGGAGACCTGGTAGCAGCCTTCCAGTATCTGAAGGGGGCCTATAGGGATGCTGGTGAGGGACTATTCATTAGGGACTGTAGTGACAGGACAAGGGGTTAAAACTTAAACAGGGGAGGTTTAGATTTGATATAAGGAAGAAATTCTTTACTGTGAGGGTGGTGAGGCACTGGAATGGGTTGCTCAGGGAAGCTGTGAATGCTCCATCCCTGGCAGTGTTCAAGGCCAGGTTGGACGAAGCCCTGGGTGCCATGGTTTAGTGTGAGGTGTCCCTGCCCATGGCAGGGGGGTTGAAACTAGATGATCTTAAGGTTCTTTCCAGCCCTAACTATTCTATGATTCTATGATTCCACTACGTAAATTTGATTTTGATATCATATTTTTTATTCTGTTGGGGTTTTTTTTCCAGAAAAGAATATGGATTGATCCGTTCTTTCAGAAATGTCTCTTATTGCAAAATACTAGCTAGTCTGGTAGGCAGACAGCATCACTGTTTACCCTAGCACTATACTGGTACTTTATTAGATATGCTTTCTCTCCACCTCTTTATCTTCCTTTACAGTATGTTCTTGTATATGTTTGATGGATTATCCTATAACAAGCAGGGAAATACGAATATGATGCCCAAAATATATGCAGCTCATTATTTAAAACAAATGTGGTTTGAGTGGGTTTTTTGAGAGAACACAACTAAGGAAACCCAGTGGCTGCAGGTTTTGTTTCCTGTCACACTGGTCCCACCACATTAACCTTGCTGATGCAGTAAGCCTGGATGCTTGGTGCCTGGTACGGTATGGGCATATTCCAGCACCCCATTCCTGTTTTCTTGGATAAGGTGTAGCAGAAGCAGTGCCTTGATCCATTGTAGTGTGGGGCTGGGTGGAAAATACCACTCTTGGCAAGGAATAAGAACTTCTTCCTGTCTTTCCTTGGAGAAAAGCACCAAGGAGGCTTCTTTATTTGGACACCCTTTTAATTACATATTTTTCCAGTGCTTACATGAACTTACTGTCTCTAAACTAACTAAAACTTCCATCCTCAATGTGAGTGAATTTAGCCAGATTGCTAAGAAATGATGACACAGTGGGGAAGGCAATAGTTAAAGCCATGGGAATTCATAGCCTGATTTCTGCAGGAAATGGGGCTAAAAATAAAAGAAGAAATCCAGAAATGGTTTTGTCTTCCACAGACCTGAATGCTGCTTTAGTTCCTTCCGAAGACTGGATGCTAAGGCTGCTACTGAAAAATTCCAGCAGGATCTGGGTTTCCGAATGCTAAACTGCGGAAGGACAGATCTGATTAACCAAGCCATTGATGCACTGGGACCTGATGGGGTGAACACCATGGATGATCAGGTATGACATATAACAACACACACACAGAGATTCTCTGCATGAACAAATGGCATGTTCCTTTCCATGTGGCAAATCTATACACGGGGTCGTGTTAGTTGCCTGTCCAAGGCTTTTCTAATTCTAGCTTGTGTTTTAGTCTGAAAATAACAATAAAATAACCCCCAACCTGCACCCACCCCCTCACAACATCCCCAAGAAGCCCATCAAAGCCCAGAGGGAGTTGTTTATCAGCTGGAATGCAGGTCTGTTCCTTGGATTGCGGGTCTCAGATGCTGATAGAGGACAGGTTAATACACAGGCTGCAAATCTGGTGTCTTAATGCTAATGTCAAAACAAAGTGGTGTCTGCCAGTGACACTCTCTTCTGGTTCAACAGCCCAAATCCACTCTGGGTCAGTGATGAGCGACCAAAAGGTGTTACTGGCTGATGGCTTTCAGGCTGTCTGTGCAAAGTGAGTTACACATGTCAGTACAATCCAACATACAACAGCACTGAGAACCCCAGCGGCATTGGTATCAGTCAGTAGTAGCTTTGTTGAATGTCCATCATGCTGATGTGTCTGTTATTTGATTTTTTTTCCTGTTTCCTGCTCAGCTACACTGTACCATAGGGATTTGGTCATCTGGGGAGTCTTTAGCTGCTTCTGCTTGTGCTGTCAGTCCATCAAGTAACAGCAGAGTCTGTTCTCTGGGGCATCATTCAATGCATGGCATTAGCTTTTAATTTAAGGAAAAACCCAACCTCCCCCAAATAAACACTCTTTATGGCTGTCACAGCAACAGGAATGAGCTGTCATGTCTCAGAAACAATAGGATATTTAGCAGTAAGAATTATTTATCTTCAAGTAGAGAGGTTTTCTCATAGACAGCATTTACTGCAGCAGCATTTCAGATTGAATTCTGAAGCTGGCACATCTTCCATAGTGCTTTCCACAGTCCTGCAGTTTTTAAGTGTGACTGTACACACACACACACACACAAGCAGAAACTACTGCACAAGTTATATCAAGCTATATAGTTGCCTTATTTACACGTTCAACATAAGAAGCTTTGTAGTCACAGAGGTGGGGTGTCACATCATAGATGCCTTTGATAATGACTATTAAAATGACAGAGGTGGCAGATTTATATTTGGAAGGTTTGCCACTTACTTCCTGTATGGCTTTTTTCCCCCCATAAGTTTTTGCAGTTCCTGTTTTTGTCACCCTGAGGCTTTTTATTCTTTTAAAACATTTTATTTTGCATTGTGAGCCTTAATGACTCAACACCAAAGACACAGAGCCAAGACCCATCACTTCTCACTGCAGGATGTTTCTTACCTCTCTTCAGCCAACAGGGAGCTGTTTGGCCTTTTTGTATATAAAAGACCGTGCATTCTATAGGCAACTCATTGCAAAGAGAAGTTTCTGCTGTCACTTATTTATGGTCTCATTGTCATCCTATTGATGTCATCCTTCAGCCAGTCCTACTGTGAACAGGAGGACAGTAGCATGCTGGTGGGTCTGTGTTCTCTGCAGAACACTGCTTCCACATCTCAAAGCAGTGTTTTGGCACTGATCAATGAGAGCAAGACAGGTGTCCTCTGGAGACATTGTTGCTCTGAAATGCTCCAGTGATTCTGGAGCAACCCATCTGTGCAGCAAAGCAAGTGTCCTCCATGGCACTACCAATCCCAGACAGAGTTAAATCCAAACTCTACCAGTCAGCTCTGCTATGGCTGGAATACAAAACCAAATTTGAGTCTTCTGGTCTAGTGGAAGGTGTCCTTGCCCATGGCAGGAGGTTGGAACTGGATGAGCTTGAAGGTCCCTTCCAACCCAAACCATTCGATGATTCTATGATTCAAATCGAATCTTTGCAGTTCACTTGTTTTGCTCTTCCTGTAAAGGAATAAGCCAAAGCCAGATGTTCACAGTTGAGAAAACTGACTTAGGCATGGCAACAGAAAGCAGGTCTCTGTCCTCTCATAGGATAGAATGTTTAATGCTGACACTTGGTAAGCTCAGTTGATTTGTCTGTATTTCTTTTCATCATGAGTCTTCTTGACACACTGCCCAGTCATCAGGCATCTCCAAGGCATCGCAAATTGGTGTGATCATCTCCCACCTGACAACTGTGGTTGCAAATCCTACAACAGACAGAACTGTTGAACTAATTTAACCTGTAGGCTTTACATCCAGGTTCAGATTTGACCACCCCCATACTATAAGCATGTCCATACCCACCATGAGGTGGGTGTTCAGATCCACTTCTACATGTATGTGTACGGAGATGTTTTTAGAGGATGAGAACATAGATTCATATATTCAGAGTTTGGAGCAGGACCCTGTATTCACTTCCAATGGGGACCAGGCAGCACCCTGGTTTCACAGGGTTTGAGGTGTTCACAAAAAGTTTCTTTTCTTTCCATACTGAGGAACAAGCAGGGAATGCACAACTGATATTAAAAACTAAAAGGGAGATAAAGAAAAGGCGAAAGGAAAGGGGAAGTAAATCTATATAGACCTTTAGTCTATAGAACCCTGACTGGGGCAGTAAATACAGGCTTGTGCCTGCAGATCTGAATTAAATTCTCAGTGAAATTTACTTGTCTGCAATGAGCATGAATCCTCCAAAGCCCCACAAAAGCCAAACCCATCTCCCCCTACACCCCATCTTTGCAATGTGTGTAACTAACTGCCTCAATTGCTGGAATCTTGGAATTGTGGCTGTTTGGAAATACACCTTTGCAGATACATGATCAGACTCCTCTGTGTGATATGCAATTCCATTTTACATTTTCCTCTCTGAAGATGAAGCTGTTATTGCACAGTGAGGATCAGAGATGCTACCTGTGAAAAATTGACATGCTCACAATAATTAAGAGGGGAAGAAGCTGTAGGATGGGAGCAGGAATGGATTTTACCAGGCTATTTCCTTTCTGTCCTTGGCTACTTCTGGAATGAGCTCCTTAAGTAAGGCTCATTTCTCTCATAACTCATTTCTGAGCTGTCATGGTCTAATGGTTAAGTAGAGAGGGAGAGATTTATGGGATTGAAATGCTGGAACATTGTGTCAAATAGGATTTTAGCAATGGGGATAAGTCACCAAATAAATGAATCCTGTGTATTTTTGTTATTTTCTGCTCTTGGTTCATCTGGCTACAAATGATCTCAAAAATTATATTTCTTTTTTGGCGGCCATGAGAAAGCTCAAGAATTGTGGACAAAACAGGGACGGGATTTTCAGTGATCCCTTTTGTATCCTTGCAGGCCCCTGATGTTTTGTCCACGTCACTTAGTACATTGTGCCCACTCTGCAGAGAAACCAGCATGTTTTGAGCATACCCATAAGGTGTCCCTACACACATGCACACCTGCACATGCACACACATGCTCTTCTGTCCATTAAGATCCAAACTCACTCTGCCTGTGACAGTGTCCCTGTTGATAGGTATAGAAAGATAACTTCTTTTTTATTCCTTCTTCTTTCTTCCTGAAGGGTATGACCCCACTAATGTACGCCTGTGCTGCTGGAGATGAAGCTATGGTCCAAATGCTTATAGATGCTGGAGCCAATTTAGATATACCAGTGAGTAACAGAGGACCCTCTGCCTATAATTATTCATCTGTAAATAACAAGAGCAGTTATGAGATCTCTCCTAGCAACTGCAGGCTTCCTTTATGGAAGCTTCTGAGCAAGGCATGGCTTTCAGAAACCATTGCTTCAGGGATTTGGGAGGGGGAGGAAAACCTTCAAAACCTCTTGGAGCACTCCATGGCTCCAATTATGATTGGCATTGGCAAGTCTAATAGGTATAGGGGGAGTAAAGGGGCTTTTTCCTTCCTGAAAGAGCTGCCAGTAGAAGAAACCAATAAGCCCATTAAAAAGGCCCAAGGGATTGGATGGAGTGACTGGTGCGAACAGTGTTCTCTAAATGGCCTAAGTAACCATTCCCTGGGGCTGTCACTTCCAAAGGAAAAGGCAGTTATGTACAAGCCTGAAGGTTATGGCAGATAGGCTGCAGTAGTTAATAACTACCTGGTTCCTTCCTCCCAGGTTCCCAGTACCTCTCCTCGATACCCTTCAGTTCATCCTGACAGCCGGCACTGGACCGCTCTTACCTTTGCTGTGTTACACGGGCACATCTCTGTTGTGCAGGTAAGCAGAGGGAATCCCTAGGTTGGTAATCTTTACAGGAGATGCAGAGGGACTGCGGTGCAGCACCCTAATTCTCAGGCTTCCCAAACACTGGTGCATCACAGGCTCCATGTGGGGTTTGGTGGAAGCCTTCTAAAAACCAGTGAAAAATGGCATGTTTTGAAAACAAGGAGAATGCAACCAATGCTTTTCTTGGGAACTGTGAATTGAAGACACAATCCCTAGCAAGGCCTGAGTAACAAAACACTGTGTGTTCCCTTATTTTTCTCTGGTTTCAGTATTGGTTTGAGGCTTGCCACTTCCAGAACAATGTGCACAGTCATTTCTTAGATGAACTGGTTCTTCATGTGGCGTGGTTATAGGTCAACTGCTTGATCAGGATGCTTCTGAAATTAGATGTGAATTGGTTTATACTTTAGCATATGCAAAAGTTCTGCTTTTTGTTCTAACAGCAGCAAATCAGCTGTAACTTCCTTTATAATCCTTGAGAACTTTATGAACAAGACTTAAGCTCTTGTGGGACTTGACTTGAACCTCTTGTATCCTCCCTGCACTCTTTGCTGGGGAATTAATGTGAGGGGCAGCAGAATGGGGTGAACTCCTGGAAATTCTACCTGAATCCCAAGAGAAATCCAAAATTGGTCACAGCAGATAGTCAATTGCTGGTGAATTGAATTACATTCTGCTCAAAGAGGGAAAAAGAAAAGATACAGCAAAGGGAGGCTGCACACCCTCATTTTTTGTTGATGTGCATTTGTAAATAGAGACAAAGATTAGATTCCACCTGGGAAACTGCCAGAGCAGCCTTTGGGATGACAAAGGTTGGACAGCCTGAATTTACATGTGAGGTAAGAGATGCAGTCAAGCATACCAAAGCTCGTGTTGGATTGCAGGACCCACAGTGTCTTTAATTTTGGTTCAAACTTCTAAACATTGTAGGAGTTTTTTTTCATTCAGCAGTTGTTATTCTAAGGGTAGACATCAGCTTCTGCCAAAATGGGTGTGTAAAATTGCCTTTCCAATTGGAAACTTGCATGGAATAGCTGGCATCTCAGTAGAGAAACAAGCCAGCAGTTGTGCTCTGCCAAATGTTTTATAGTAAAATGTGACTGTATGTGCTATGTATGCCAAGGCCAAGGTCGTCACTAACTGGGGATAGCTGGAGCTGTGAGATTGTGGTAGCGGTACAGGATAGAACCAGCTGGCCCCCTACACCCAACAGTAGAACCTTTGCTGATGGTGATGTGCATAGAATCCCAGACTGGTTTGGGTTGGAAGAGACCTTAAAGCTCATGCAGTCCCAACCCCCTGCCATGGGCAAGGACACCTTCCACTAGAGCAGGTTGCTCCAAACCTCATCCAGCCTGGCCTTAAACACTGCCAGGGATGGGGCAGCCACAGCTTCTCTGGGCACCCCGTGCCAGCACCTCACCACCCACAGTGTATACTTTGTTCCCCTGTTCAAGTCTGAACCCATTAGCCCTTATCCTATCACTGCATCCATGCTCTGGGTGCTCCAATGCTGTCTGCCAGCCCTACGTGGCTAGAAAAGGTCCCTATCATCTTCTCCTTTCATCTGAATGGGGGTGATCTCCCTTGCCAGCAGCTCAGTGTGTCTACTGAAAGCAAGTTCTGTGTGGCAGGTTACTGCAGCTGCCAGGGCCTCTTTACACAGGCTCCATTGGGTGAGAGAGACCAAGAGGCATGTTTGGCCTCCAGGGCTAATTCCCTGGAAGAACCTTGTTTCCTGCACACAGCAGGAAACTAAGTAAGATGGACTTCCTGCACTGAGGAGAAGCTCTGCTTGTGGAACTCTTTAGAGTTGGGCAATTACAATTGCAAAGCCATGTTCATAAAGGAGATTAAAATAAAAACAAAGAGGTGGTGTTCTCCTGGCTGCCAGCTGAGCACCTTTCCAGCACAAACTCAATACTGAAAGCACAGTAAAGCAAAAGGAAAGAAGAAAATTCTAACCTGACATTCATGTGGAGTCTTTAGCCCTAGGCTGAGCAAGGAAATGCAAGAGAAATTTGCCTTGTAACAGATATTTTGCTTTAGCCTTTGAGCTGGTCCCTTTGTGTGCGTGCAGCCTTCCCTGTGAATCTGCTGGTTTGCTGTTTTACACACAGCCTCTTCTGTTTTATCCTGCTGAATTGCTCTTTTCTCAACTCTTTCATGTGTGTGTTGCAGCTGCTCTTGGATGCTGGTGCTCACGTCGAGGGCTCTGCTGTTAACAGTGAAGACAACTATGCTGAAACTCCTCTTCAGCTGGCTTCAGCAGCAGGTAAGCTCCGTGCAGCCTCCTCATGCTCTGTTTCTTTGCTACCACAGAATAACCACAACCAGTTCATGTGTGGTCCTGCAAAACATGCTAGGAGCCACTCTGCACTGCATTTAAGCTACTATAAGTATAGTAAAGACACCAAACAGGTACCACAATGAGCTGGCTACTAAAAAGGCAGCATTTTGTTCATTTCTAAAACACCAGGAGGAACACATCTGGGTTGGCAGCAACTAACAGCTGTTGGCATGTGGCAGCAGCTTAATAGGCACTGAGTGCCTGTTTTGCTACTGGTCCCAACATTTACCCCTGCCAGCAGCCACCCCAGTACAGCTGACTGGAACAGCCCCTTCACACAGGGCACTGTCAGGAAACATAAGCCAGCTACTGTCTAGTCCAGGCATGTTGTGGATCTAAATAACTTCCAGATGCAAAAATTAACACATTTCAAGTCAGCCTGAAGAAAAATATCTGCTGTATGAAGAATTTTTTTTCATTAATTTATTAAAGACAAGTAAAATCCTACATTTCTTCTACCTGTCCTCAGAAGAGTTTAGCATTCTGTGAGCAAGTCTGTGCCTGCCTAAAATACCTGTTGGTTTTCAACACTTTTCACCTCTAACTGTTTCTGGTTTTTCCATTAACTTCTTTTTGCTTCATATCTGTGTATTTATGAAGACAAGACTCTGGCTTGCTCTGTTCCAGGATTTATTGAAGGGATAAGACGTGGCCTTTCCTCCCCTCCCCATGACAGATACTCATTGCGCTGTGTCTGCTGCCACTGCTCACTACTATATCTAATGAAAAGGGTGGAAAGGAGACCTGACTGAACATGTCCTGAACCAATATACTTGGCTGCAGGGTGGTTTTATGAAGCTGTGGCCAGTTAGTGCAGCAAAGAAGAGCTCCCTTCTGGCTTTCTCTCAACCTCATCCACCAGCCAAATAGCTGAGACTCTGATCTAGTTGAACTGGTTGCATACAACTCTGCTGGTGTGCACTGAAAACACCAGACCAGTTTATTTTCCTTTTCATTCTGCCTATAGTTGTGCCTTCCTAGGTAATTTAAGTGCTTTGTGACTCAGTTTCTCTCTCTGAGGTATTATGAGGCCTGATCCATGCTTGCAGGATGCTCTGAAAGCCTCAGCTGGTAGCATAGAAGTCTGTTACCAGTCCTATGTGATGTGCTTCAGAGAGGTGTAACAGATGTGCAATCATTATGTTTCTATCAATTTTTCCTAGGGAACTACGAGCTGGTCAGCTTGTTGCTGAGTAGGGGAGCTGACCCACTCCTGAGCATGCTAGAGGTCAATGGTATGTCATCATCACTGCACGAAGATATGAACTGCTTCAGTCACTCAGCCGCACATGGGCACAGGTAAAGCTCTATCCATGCTCAGAATAGGTTTTGTTTTCCAGAGGCTATCCCTGTAGGCATTCCTGTGTGACTATATATTATATTTACATTCTACCCAAATCCCTGGGTGGGCAGTTCAGAAGACTGTGTTAAGACTTTCCTGACAGCAGCCATTCTTTAGTGCAGCACAGTTTCTCAGGCTATTCTAATGCCTTTTGAGCATTTTGGGGAACCAAAAGATTCTTTAAACTGGTAATTACTGTTACACCCTTTGGAGAAAAAATGATGTAAGACTTTCATTATTCAGCAACTGTAACTGATAAAAGAAAGGGATTATATTTTGGTCTAAAGCACAAAATACAATAGAAAGATCTTTCTTTGCTTTTTCTTACTCTCTCACTTGCTGGTCTCATGCTGCAGCACAGAGAGTAGGAAGTGGTGCTAAGCCATACGAGAGCTGACTAAGATCCACTGCTGGGTAGGTTATGAGGTTGTGGTTCATTTTCTGAGACAGAATCTAATCACATGAAGGTGGTAAAAAAAACCTGCAGCAGAATTTAGTTGACTATCTCTGGTTTTTGGATGGCTGACCAGATCAGTCATTAAAATGCTGAAGAGCCAACCTGGGCTTTCCAACCCGATTTTCAGGGTAGTTATTTAGAAACAAGACATTACTTACAAAGTCATCCAGAAATCCTGTTCCCAGAACAACAATGTTAGTGTAAGAAGCCAATTCAAACAGCCTGAAACTGCCCATGTATATCGGCTGAGAGATACCCACAGGGTCTCACAGCTAGCTTAGCATGGTACCTTGCTTGAACACAGTTGTGCTTTACAGTGGTGCCAAAGCTGCGCCTCCAGGTACAGTGCACATCTGGATACACCAGGGAAAATGGCCCAAGCCCAAATGAGGCCCAAATTTTGCAAAGCTGGAATGGCCTAATGCAGTTATTTATAGTGTAGAAGTGCATAAACACTGTTCTGTTCCCAATTCTTTCCCCCTCCCACAATCTTCTGCAGCATCTAACCATGTAAACCATGAAACTCAAGGCCAAAAAGCTTGAGCTCTGAAGTTAAGATTTACTGGTGTCTGTTAGAACCCCACTGCCTGTATCAGTAAATAGAAACCATAACAAAAGATGGTCCTGCATGTCCAGGAAGTGGGTCTGACTAAAACAATGTAACAGTGGTTGACGATGGTCATTTGGGAAAACAGAAGGAGTTCTAACAGACGCCACTAAATCTTCAGAGCTTAAGCTGTTACCACACTTAAGCCTGACAGAAGGAAGTGCACTTCTATGCCATAGTATAGACTGCCATAAAACCCACTTTGCCCTAACACTCTGAAATAGGCTCTGGTACCACTGAAATACAGGAGTGTATTCCATGCCTTTGCTACCAAGGCATCCATTTCCAGCATGCAGGATAGATCAGGAGAAATAGTTTAAATGTTGTTCCATATTGCCAGCTAGAAATATGTCTTTGAGAAGGAAATCAGTACTTTGCCAGACCCTGTAAACCCAGATCACCCCAGTCCTGCCTGAACTATTGATATTTCATTTATTACTAAGTGGTATCTTCTTCCTCCTCAGGAATGTTCTGCGCAAGCTCCTGACCCAGCCCCAGCAACTGAAGGGTGATGTCCTCTCCCTGGAGGAGATTTTAGCTGAGGGAGTGGAGAGTGACACCTCTAGCCAGGGCAGCTCCAGCGAGGGGCAAGTCAGGCTGTGTAAAACAAGAATGAAGGCTTTGCAGGAGGCCATGTATTACAGTGCTGAGCACGGCTACGTTGACATCACCATGGAACTCAGGGCACTTGGTAAGGGGTTTGTTTTAAGCACTGTGCTCATTTAAGGTGTAAAAAGCTTCCATTTGAACAAGAATCTGTAACCTCAACTACACAACTATCCCAGGCTGATAGGAATCTGCTGTCTAATGTAAGGGTTTAAGACTCCTCACAAGTTCTTTTCAAATTCCTGCTGATCAAGGACATCCCTTATTTTTGGCTGGATCCTCTGTTCCCAAGTTTCAAAAGTAAGGAGCACGTCTCTTTGTCAGATACTCTGATACCTCAAATTCACTGTTCAAAGAGGCTGGTCTCAAAATCAGAGGTAACATGACAGATTAAATGGTTGAATGTGAAAGAGCAGACTTGATCTAAAGGTAGGAAAGAGAAGCTTTGAAGCTTGTGTGTGTAGGTACAAGTAACCGGGAGGAAAGACCTCACGCTATGGTTGTGGAGGGTTAGGAATTCTTACAAGTTCAGTTCAAATCAGTTGTGACTAATCATGAAGCTAAATACACAATAGGGGGTCTCTGGTCCTGGTACCATCCTTTCCTAGATAAGTCACTGTTAATGACTCAGTTCAGTTCTCTTTCATAACATAAGACAAAGGAAATGTATCTCTTGTTAGGATGTAGGGACAAATCTACTTCAGTCTACTCACAGGTACTTCAGCAAATCATCATCTTTCACTGTCCTTTTTGCTGTGGCTACAGGAGTCCCATGGAAACTCCACGTGTGGATCGAGTCACTACGGACAACCTTCTACCAGTCCCGTTACTCAGTTGTACAGACCCTCCTCCGGGAATTTGTCACCATTAAAGAAGAGGACTACAATGAAGAGCTGGTTAATGAAGGGCTGCAGCTCATGTTTGATATCCTCAAAACCAGCAAGGTAATTATTAGTTTTGTAACAAAGCGTTTGGATTTTGCTGTTGTACAAGGCAGCGCACAGCGATGAGTGAATGCCCATGCAAAATCCCTCATGAATTAGGGTATGAAAATGATCCTGATAGTATTTATCTAGATTTGTATGCAGTCATCACAGCAAAGACATTCATTTCAAAAGAAGCACAAGTTATTCTGTTAAAGTCCAGTTCAGCAACTGGCTTTTGATACCCTGTGAACATAACAGGAAGAGTGACCAATACAGCACTGGGAAAGTCAGCTTCTCCAAGTAGTATCTTCTGGGGGTTTTCTGAACAATGCTTTTGTCCAGTGACATTTCCCATCTACTTTTTTCTTTTATTTAAATGTTGCTTGTGACTGTTTATTCCTTGCCCTTTGTGCATGTCCAGAACCAACCTGTTCCCTATGTTAGCTGTCCCATTTTGCATGTAAGTTCACCCAGTCTCTACCACGTTCTCCTCCAAGAGGCTGCTGCCCTTTGAGTTAGGAGGGGTATGCCTGCCCTCCAAATGCAGAGAGGATACAGTTGTAATGCACAGACAGGGGAGACTGAGGAATACGTACAGCTCCAGATACCTCTGTAGTTGCTCACTACAGTGTACACTGTACTGCCCTTGAAATGAAAAGCAAGATACAACCAGCCAATTACTGTTGGGAGATTGTTCTTGCAGCGTGCAGTTGCTGTGAGCCTCAAATGAGCTGTTACAGCATGTTTGAAACCTGCTCCATGCAAAGTGCCAACTGATGGTTCCTGTTCCATCCTCCTTACAGAATGATTCCATCAATCAGCAGCTTGCATCCATCTTCACCCACTGCTATGGCAGCAGTCCAATACCCAGCATTCCCGAGATCCGGAAGACACTGCCAGCTCGGCTGGGTAAGAGGCTCGCCTCAACAGTAAAGTTCTTGTGATTTTTGGCTTTTAGCATCCACAGTTTCAAAGGATATTTACCCTCTTTATTTTTTCCCCTTACCCCAACAGATCCTCACTTCCTAAACAATAAGGAAATGTCTGATGTAACTTTTTTAGTAGAAGGAAAGCTGTTTTATGCACACAAAGTCCTGCTGGTTACTGCATCCAACAGGTGAGTTGATTTTCACAGCTAAGTGCTAGAGGAAGGTTTGACCCTTTAGACACATCTGTGTTTCCAGCTCTCATTCCTCACTGCAGTAAGGCAGCTGTGAAGGATACAGACAACAGACCATAACTCAGGTCTGCAGGAGCAGCCATATCATCTTTACTATTGTTAAGAATAGTAGGAAGGTAAAGATGAGTTTCTAAGCCACTCTTAATAAGTGTTACAGATTAGCAGAGCTCTACCGACATAAACTAACCAGTAATTATCCCTAATAACTCTTATAGGAGTTGGAGTGCACATGTCCAGCCACTCACTGCCTTTCCATGCCCCTCTCAGAGTTTGCTAGCTAGAGCTACACTTGCTCCAGCTTGCAGTGATCAGTTTCTGTGTTACTGGCATAGTAACAGCGGTTTGCAACTACCATAGGGTGGGACTGGATCAGACCTAAGAAATGTACAGGTTAAGTTGTCTCTGAAGTTCTAAACTGTCATTTAATTGAAAGGGTTTAATTGTCAATTTACAAAGAAGAAGGAAGGAGCTTTATTTTCCCCTTGCTTAGGCTGTTTGTCAGTAGGTAATGAATATGTCATGTGCTAACACAGAAACCTATTAAAACCATTTTCAGGTTTAAGACGCTCATGACCAATAAAACAGAACACGACAGCCATGGCAGTAAGACTGTTGAAATCAGTGATATGAAATACAACATTTTCAAGGTATGTATCTTACCATTTCTTTATTCTTTTCATCTTCTCACGTACTTGGAAGCCAAGATTAAGCCAGAGCTTAATATTAGAGGTAATTTACGAGTAGAGGTGGAGCTCACTTCAACACACCAGTATTTCAGGAATATTCTGATCTTTGTCAAAACTCTTCAGGTAGAATCAACCTTAAAACAGAAGCCTTCAGCCTGTATTCTTATTCTCTTCGTAGGCAGCTGACTCCTCCCTAAAGCAGGAGAAACTAGTCTGCTACTGAAAGTAATTTTACACTTGTAAGACACCATTTCCATACTTCTTACAGCACCATCTTCATGCTGTGCTAAGCAAAAAGTAAACTTACAGCAAGAGGTGGGCTGCCAGGCTTCGTATCAGTTCAAATCAGATGATCAGAAATCAGTGGTGTCCCTTTCAAGAAAGGCTTGGAAATGAGACTTGCACTTTGCTTTTATGACATTTCCATATCTAATGGACCTAAGGTTCATTCATGATGGAGAGAAAATAGGTTACTGAACATGCACCCAAGGCAAAAAACAAGTCCGTGAAATGTGATAGTGAAGCTGTTCCAGTCTCCCAGATCTGCATTCCAGGCTTGGAAAAGAGGTAGGGAACAGGGAGCTCTGAGGTGCAGAACAGGTTCTGTAACTGTATCACTTCAGGGCCAAGGCTTTTCCTTCTTCTCTTTTTATAAGCAAACAAAATAGCAAAGCTGTTGGTCAGCAGCAGTCATCTCACACAGAGGGAATGCAGATGACCCTGAGAACATCCCTGTTCTGTCTAAAAGGGGTTATACAAGTTTTGTGCTGCAGAGGGGACATCCAAATTTTCCTGCTCAGGTCATGACAGAAAACAAGAAAATGTAACTGACGGTAATGAAACAAACCTCCTTAAACAATATTTTGACATCAAAAGGTCTCTAAAGATGAACTTTGCTTCACTGGAGAGCGCTAAGGATCACAAAGAATTAAAGCAGAGAAATACTTCACAGAATTAAACAATCTGACAGTGAAAATTGGACAAGCTGATGGCATTCTACAGCAATTTCAATTACAGTGCACAGAGGATGCTGAGCCACCAGAGATCTGCTTAGAGCTCTGCTGGAAAGCAGCTTTGCTCCCTGTAATTCTATTATACAAATAAGGCAATTATAAAAATAGCAGCTTAGTTCTGTTCTCACCACTGTTAGAACCACACCTGCTTACACAGCACCCATGTCACTGGAATGACTTCTCTTTCCACCACCTAACCTAATCTTTCCCTAGATAGGACAGTACCGTTTCACTGGGGGGTGTGCTCATGTACATCAAAGAGCAGAAGCTGCCTCTTGCTCTCCCTGCAAACAATTAGGCCTTTTCCTCTGGCCCTGATGGGGGGCTGGAAGCTGATTAGAAGCACAGCAGGGGAGGCAAGCGGCTGGGAGGTCCCAGGGACACACATGCTCATGGTGTGGCAGTTGCAGTGCTGGAGCTCTAGCTGGCAGCTCCGTGTGTGACCTGCCTGCAAGGCTTAAGCAGACCGGATCCAAGACACAGTTTTGCAAGGACATCCGTGTTGCCCAGAGACACGCTGTCACCCTCAGCCTCAAACCCTCACCAGGGCTCTTTTCAGAGCCTCAGGAAGAAAAGAGCATTGGAAAGCAGGAGATTTGCAACACTAGAAAGAAAAGCCCAGCAGCAGAGGCGAGAGCCAGCACACCCCATGGCTCCTGCCCGCTCAGGAAGGGGAGCACAGCCACTCACATCCCCTTGCACCTTCCGTGATAACAGCTTCATCCTGGCCCTCTTCCCATTTCAGATGCTGATGCAGTATTTATACTATGGAGGAACAGAATCCATGGAAATTCCCACCACTGATATCTTAGAGGTGAGAGTTTTTCTTTCTAAGTCTTGCCAAGTGCACTGGGGTATAAACAGACCTTGAAAGTCAAAATCCTGGAGCTAACAGCAAGCTCCCAAACTAGGAGTGTATCTAACAGTTTGAAATGAGCTTTAAGTTTCCCAATATCATTGCTGGGAAATAACAACTACCAATTACAGTTTATTATGTCAGTCTGGTGCTGGGGGGACGACACAACAGCAGGGAGGGAAATTGCTACAAAGCTTTTGGTACCCTGAGTTACGAATAGGCCCTTTTACAATGCTGCTCAGTCACAAGTATTCTGATGAAATTCAAGCTTGAAGCTAAAGACTACACACAACTATTTTTGTCAGAGAGGAAAGGGGCTTTGAGCTGTCTACAGCTCCTATGTCATGGTGACAGCGTAGCACAAATACACTTCCTGCAGGAGCAGCAAGCCTTTGCTAGGAGGGGAAATCTGCCCCTTTAGCTAGGCATAGAGTGGCCTTTCTGCTCTTTCATGAGGACTTGGCCATTAAAACAGGGAGGAGGAGATCATTCAGAGAGGAAATCATCAAACCTGTCTGTTTGCCTTCCTAAGCCTTTCAAAGCCCATGAGCTCAAATAGCTTCTCTCTTGTCCTGATAGCTGTTGTCGGCTGCCAGCCTGTTCCAACTGGACGGCCTCCAGAGACACTGTGAAATCCTCTGTGCCCAGACGATCAGCATGGAGAACTCTGTTAACATCTATAAATATGCAAAGGTACGTGTCCAACTGTCCTGTGTGGGAATCACACTGCAGCAGCGGGCAGGCTTTCTGCAGGCTTGGTTTAGAAACCAAATACAATAGGCCCAGGGTGGGCACTGCTGTGCTGGTGACTGCCCCAGCCGCAAGTGAGATGTGTTAAAGCCATCCTGCATGGCCCCAGTGTGTTCTCTGTCTAAAGCAATCACACATGAAATGGATGCAGATCCCTGCAGAGCAAAGGAGATGTGTTTTAGCAGGCTGATACAGCAAGGGCAGCAAAGCCCAAGGGATTCAAATCCTCCCAGCAGCAGGGGCAATGGATCATCCTATAGCAACTAAGTAAACCCTTTCCTAGCACTCTTGAGTGCTAAAATGCATTCTTTACAGAGCAAGCATGAACTATTGTGTGACACAGGCATTCACCCCTATAGCAAATAACACAAGTTATCAACAAAATCAGAGGGAAAACACTGTGCCATTCCTCAAAGTTTGCAGGGGCAGATCCCTTAAGGACATGCACAAAGGGCTGATGATGATGTGCCCGGTTACTTTGCATCCCCTTTGTGTCACAGGGATCCTTTTCAATTCCTGACACTCACACTGGACCACTCTTCCCATAGAACTCAGGCTGGTTTCTTTCAGGCCCTATAATTTAACAGTATGTAGTGGTAGAGGGGGAAGGGAGCATTCCCTACTGGCCTTCAGTGCTTTTCCTTGAATTACTATTTGCACAGAATTCCCAGAAACAGACAGGGGAACCTGCACACATTTAATCCTGAAACTGAGTTTCATTGTGCTGCTGTTACTGACCTGCTCCCACTGGTTCTGAAGCAAGAGGGAGCCAGATCAGAGCCACAAATCCACCTAACATGGTTTAGAAGTGTAACATCCTCCCTATTCCTCTGCATTCAGCTCCTTCCTCCAGGAGTTCAGCTCCCACCCCATGAACCGTGCTCCAATTGCCCTGAGCTGTGTGTGCCATCTGGCAGTGCAGTGTTTCATGTTGCAGCACAGCAACTCCCAGCTCTCACAGTTAAACAGGTACCTCGGCCACTTCAGCAGCAGCTGCTCTCTGCTCCTTTAAGAGGAAAAGGCTGGAGTGCAGGCCATCAGGGAAGGAATTAAAGCTGCTTCAATGCCTCCCTGCATCCACCTGTGCCTGCAAAAAGCACCAAAGGAAATGATCAGCCATCAAGGGTCCTACCCTCAAAGTGTTTTTCCACTGTTTTTGCCATCCTTTTTCTGTCTTAGAAACTGTTAAAGGGAAAAGCACTAGAAATAAGAAGCTCAGGCATCTCTTTTGGGTCTGTGCCATGCAGGAAAGGCTTAACTCATCTTCTCTCCTCTGCAGATTCACAACGCACCTGAACTTGCCTCTTTTTGTGAAGGCTTCTTCCTCAAACACATGAGCTCTCTGCTGGAGCAGGACTCATTCAAGCAGCTGATCTACAGCAGGAACAGCAAAGTGCAAGGCCTGGACCCACTGCGGGACTTGCAGACAGCCCTGGCCGCCCGCCTGCACTCCGTGTACGTCACCTCCAGGGTGTGAAGGAGCAGGAGCAAGGCAGGAGCAGGAGCACTGGTTCAGTGTGCACGGGGAGGTGTTGTCAGGCAGAGCTGGGGCTTTCCTGTTTGCCTTCTGGATCTTGCTGAAAGTCCCCTACAACAGACCCCCCCCAGGCACCCAAGGGGCCGAGCCTTGTCCCACTGACCAGGGGGGAGTTGGCTTCTCTGTGCTACTACTGTCACAGAAACACTGTCACAGCACAAACAGGAACTGAGGCTGCAAGTGAAGAACCTGAACCGAAGGGAAGATCAACGCTGCCATTTACACAAGCACAATGCAGGGCTGTAGAGCAGGGAGGCAACTGACCTAGACCCAACACCTAGTAGGTAGTCTTGTCTGTCTACGCACCCTAATGGCCACCTAGTTCACACACATAGAGGTTTTACTTGTACAAAGGCTGCCTAGGAGTTTTCTAACCCTACAGACCACTGCCCATTCAGCCAGTGACCCAACTGGGGTCTGGCACACACCAACTACTCCACTGTAGTAATAAACACCAGCATCTGTATACATCAAGAGAGTCTGATGTAAGTTTTCCCCCAGCCTGTTTTCACCTTGAGAGAGAGATCTTGTAGATGTTCAAAGCCAAGTAGAAGCTAATACTAACTCTAAAAATTACTCACTGTTTAAATCCAGGATGAAGAACTGAGCTGGAGGGGGGAGGGGAGAATTGGGGGGGGTTGTATTTTTATAACATAGTTTCACTGTGCTAGTTGTAAATATGGATCCATATCAAGGTGGGAAGATGAGACAACTCTACCCCTTCACTACCAAGGTTTGATAGCCCCAGTCACTTCTACCTTAGAAACCTGTTTCTGAGCATTATCTGTGAGAGCTGACACCATAAGAGATGCTTTCTAAAAGACTCAGGTGTAGCAGGAGCTAGTGCTATGCTGGAAAGCTACCCAATAGCATAAAGAGCAATAAAAGTCTCCCTGGAACCCAGAGGAGCAAGTAACTTGATGGTTTGTTCTCTCTTTGGAGCTATATGGGATTAGAAGCCCTGACCTCCAGCCTCTGCTTCCACAGCCATTCCGTTGCATCATGGAATGATGTTTTCTCCACAGATATACTACTTGGGAGCATGGTGAATACCTGGCTGGTTCCTAGAGGTGGGCTTAGTTACATTGAGGCAGCAGCACTTAAGATGCCTCAACTTGGATGCCTGAGAATCCATCATCCCTTTGTTCCCAACAGACAGATGTTTCTGGTCCAGGATTACTCATTCTAGGCCATGTTCTAGCTGTCTTTGGAGAACTAGGAGATGGTTCCATCTACAGTTCTGAGTCTGAAGCAATGGTTTTGAGTGTGCTTTAAGTAATCCCCACCACAGGAGGCAGCTGTATAAAACCACACCTTGCTCTTATCAGTAGCTATAAGGAAAGAGCTTCAGATATCCCACTGATCTTTGTTAGCACCCTGCAAAAACATTTGCTCATCATTTGGTTTAGGTGGGTGAGGGAGAAGAGGAAGCCAAGTGGGCAGTGGAGAACTACTGCTGCTTAAAATCCAACCATTAATAACTAAACACACTGGAAGGAGGTGGCTCAGCTGGGCCCAAGTTCCAAAGCACAACACAGACATGGCTTAGGTAGATGAAGGGAAAGAGAACAAACAACAGCATCTCCCAACACATCCATGACAGCCTGACGTACCCTCAACTCCTCAAGTATTTACACGAGATGCAGACTGCATGCATGGATAAAAGCTGTTAGTCCAGGCTCAGTTAAACCAACACGAGTGGTCAGGGCTCACTCCACTTTGTGCTTTAGGTGCACATCCACTCCTGAAGATCACCAGCTGCAATAACCCTATTTATTATCAGGAAGCCATAGAGGGGTTTCAAAGCCAGCACTGCAAACTACCACAAAAGGCTTTATCTTGGAAAGTATTTTCAAGTAGCTGCTCCAGCGATCTCTGTACAAAGCTATAGGTCCTCTTTTGTTGCTGTAATATGACAATGCTTTGTTAATTGTACATTATTGTTGTCATTTATGTAAATGTACCAGGATTTTATTAACAATGTAATTTTAAAATACACAGCTTCTGTCATTTATTCTGCTCTTCAGACAAGGAGACAAACCACATTTAAAGCCACTTCTGTAGAGAAGGCTGCTGCAGCTTTAGCATCTTAAATTTGTTTTGGTGTATATATATGCATCATCCTATGCTTTAAAATGAGGGATAAAGAGGAATTAATTTCCCTTTCCTAGGCTGAAACATGTTCTCAAGTTTATAACCAAGTTTGCCATTAGTTTAACCTGCCTTTTCCCTGCTGAAGTTTACCTGTTTTCCATGGAAAAGCAGCAGATGGCTGCATGGTGACATCAGAGCAGCTTCCAGTGTCTGATGGGGGCTGCAAGGTTGCTGAAGAGGGACTCTTCATTAGGGACTGCAGCAATAAGACAAGGGGTGATGAGTTCAAAATGAAACAGGGGAAGTTCAGGTTGGAGGTAAGGAAGAAGTTCTTTACTGTGAGGTGCAGGGTGCCCAGGGAAGCTGTGAATGCTCCATCCCTGGCAGTGTTCAAGGCCAGGTTGGACAGAGCCATGGGTGGCATGGCCTAGGGTGAAGCATCCCTGCCCATGGTGGAGTGGAACTGGATGAGCTTAAGGTCCTTTCCAACCCAAACCATTCTGTGGTTCTAAGATCCTATGGTAGTGTTGAAATGCTAATTCTAAGATACTTCTCTACAGCAGAAGAGACAGCGAGGGTTAAAGCAAATGTTAACCCAGTGGTGTTTGAGCAGTAGGAGTTAAACACCTTCCACTCCCTCCCCAATGAAATGGGTAAAGCCAAGTCCCACTTCCTCCCAGGTCATCTCAGAACCCCACAGGCTAAACCAGCTCCAGCTGGTGTATGTATCTGGTGCTTCACAGCGACCGGAGCAGGACTCTCATCAGAGCAAAGAGCATTGAAGAACACTCCAACAGCCACAGTCAGGCATGCAGCAGTGCAGGCACAAGGATGTTTATTTATCTATGGGGCAAGAAATATAAAGGTTTAAGAGCAAGAATGTGACCCAGGGCTAGAATGTGACCCAGGGCTCTCTTTTCCTCCCCTAAATTTGCCCCCTAAACCTTGCAGCTCCCCATGGAGCTGGAGGAATGGCTGAGCTGTGACTCAGAGTTTGGTGCTACCCCAACAGAGCTTAAATGCTTTCTAGGATATAATCTTAGAATACTTATGGTTGGAAAGGACCTTAAGATCATCTCCTTCCAACCCCCCTGACATGGGCAGGGACACCTCACACTAAACCATGGCACCCAAGGCTCTGTCCAGCCTGGCCTTGAACACTGCCAGGGATGGAGCATTCACCACCTCCCTGGGCAACCCATTCCAGTGCCTCACCTGCCTCACAGTAAAGAATTTCTTCCTTATATCCAATCTAAACTTCCCCTGTTTAAGTTTGAACCCGTTACCCCTTGTCCTGTCACTACAGTCCCTAATGAATAGTCCCTCCACAGCATCCCTGTAGGCCCCCTTCAGATACTGGAAGGCTGCTCTGAGCTCTCCACGCAGCCTTCTCTTCTCCAGGCTGAACAGCCCCAACTTTCTCAGCCTGTCTCCATACAGGAGGTGCTCCAGTCCCTGATCATCCTCGTGGCCTCTTCTGGACTTGTTCCAACAGTTCCATGTCCTTCTTATGTTAAGGGCACCAGAACTGCACACAGTGCTCCAGGTGAGGTCTCATAAGAGCAGAGGGGCAGGATCACCTCCTTTGAACTGCTGGTCATGCTCCTTTTGATGCAGCCCAGGATACAGTTGCTTTCTGGGCTGCGAGCACACACTGAAGCTGGCTCATGTTCAGTTTCTCATCAACCAATGGATGCTAAATATATTTCAGAGGAAACCACTAATACAGCCAGAACCTGTGCTGAGCTGCTGAAAATCTCTTCATAATGCTTTCTTTCCTTGAATATCCAGCCACACATCCAATGGGAATCACCCAGCCCCTCTGGTGCAGCATGACTCAAACACCAGTCCTATAACAAATTACCATCACGAGCATCTCTCAGCATTTGATTTACACCAGCCACAAGAAGCCTGCTGGCACCAACACGAGGGGTGGATTCTGCCTCCTGCACTGTGCCACTGCCCCAGCATGCCTGGAAAACCACCAGTACAAACACTGAGAATCATGGAATGCAAACACCTACAATTGCCTTTGGAGCACATTTACTCCAACAAGGAGATGAAATTGAAAATTCCCATGAAGCTTGTTGTGTATTGCCTGGAAAAGAGAAGGCTCTGGGGAGATCTTGTAACAGCCTTCTGGAACCCTAAAGGGGCTCCAGGAAACCTGGAGAGGGGCTTTGGACAAGGGCCTGTAGGGACAGGCCAAGGGGAATGGCTTGAACCTGCCCGAGGGGAGACTGAGATGATCTCTTAGGCATAAGCTCTTCCCTGTGAGGGTGCTGAGGTGCTGGCACAGGGTGCCCAGAGAAGCTGTGGCTGCCCCATCCCTGGCAGTGTTCAAGGCCAGGTTGGACACGGGCTTGGAGCAGCTGCTCCAGTGGAAGGTGTCCCTGCCCATGGCAGGGGTTGGGACTGGATGAGCTTTAAGATCCCTTCAACCCAAACCATTCCATGATTCTATTTTATACAAGTGCTGCCCTTGTAGCTCTCGACAGTAACACAGCAGAGTCTGCCCAGCTCTGGGGAAGCACAAACCTTTGCTGGCTGCAATCACACCCTTCAGGGAGCAGAAGGGAATACACGGAGCTCACACATCTGCTGAACATGCTCCGTGCCTTTCAGCCTCAGCTAAAACCTCTTTGCTCTCTAACAAGGCTCATCACAGCAGGCAAGCACCGGCTGACGCAGCACCACTACTGACTGGCCCTGTGCCCTCACCAACTGCTGATCAAGCCAGCAGACATGGTGGCTTCCTGCACCTGCCACAGCACAGCCCAGCCAAGGGGACTCCAGAGGGAGCTGCTGCTCTCCTCTTTGCCTGGAGGAACAGGGCAGCGAGCTGCTGGCACCATGGTCTGTGGTGAAGGGGATTCAACACTAGATTTGCCCCCGCAAAGGGCAGGTTTTGAGTACAAGAGATCCATTCATCCCCAGCAAACAGAATATTGCACTCAGCTCTGTTTGCTTAAGGAAAAGAGGCAGGAAAAAAGGGGTTTGTGATAGGATGAAAAATCAGAGCACAGCAGGGAAGGCAGCTTGGCTCCAGAGCTGGAGTTGTTTCCATGCTGCCCCTATTCCTAGTGTCCATAACTGGAGCACAAGCAGGCCACTCACAACAGCTCAGCTGCATGGTGGAAGCTCATTGCTTCACGTTCACACACCAGGCAGGCAGCTCACTACTATAGACTGAACAGAGGATGTCACCCAACACTCCTGTCTCCACCTTTCATTCAAGTAGGAGAAGGCAGCAACCTGTGTCCCTGTTCCCTACCTCTCCTCATCCTCACCCTTCACGTCCCTGCTAACACAAGGCATTCCTGATAAAACACATGCCATGAGACGTGTGCAGTTTCCAGGCCTTTACCAAGAGCCAGGCTTGCGATTCAGAGACTACATAGAGAAGGTGCAGTGACATAAACAAAATTCCAGCTGTGGAAGCATAAAAACCTCCCAAGGGAATAGCAAGATGGCCAAATGGAAAAGGCAGAACTTCCTCCTGCCCCTTCCATGCCCTGCCCTTATCCAGTCCACCAACCTTGGCTTTCCAGACAGCTCACTGCTCCCTCATGCAGCTGTGGGAGGCAAAGCCCCTCCTGAAGGTACAGCCAGGGCAGATCCTCAGCTCCACTGGGTTTACTTCCTCCCTGATACACCAGAGGTCAGCTCACTCCAGCTGTCAAAATAGCCCATGGGTCTCCAAGCAAGCAGGATGATTCCACTGACAACCAGGTCACATCCACCCAGCACCTGCAGGGAAAGCTCAGCCAGATCCAGCTTTTCAGTGTTCCTCCAATTAGGCACAGTGCTCCATCACTGCAGGCACAGGAGATGACAAACCAGGAGCAACGGGACACAGCAGTGATTCCAGCACTGGAAAAGGCCATCAACTGACCCTGCAGGTTTAAAACAGGCCTAAGACCCTAATGTAGGCGGTTACTGGGGTGTGCAAAGCCCTGTCCTCCCAGCTCAGGAGGAAGCACAGCTGAGCTGGTTTTGCCCCTGGTTAAATGCACTTCAATTACTCCACCAGGCTCCTTCAAGCATTTACAGCCCCATCTGCAGGGAATCCAGGCACAGGAAGACCAGAAACCTGCTGTGATCAGAGAGAAACACACTTAAAACCAAACCAATCCCAAAAACCAGAGCTACAAACCTCACCCGCTTCTCAGATCAGTGTTGATGGCATTTTTAGTGCACAGAAAGACACACAAACTCACTTTGCAGTTGGACTGTATTCAACTTGCCCTGACTCTAGGTGGAATTTTAACCCAGCCTGACTGATGGGAAGCACAGACAGAGGAAAATGTGGCTTGACCAGACTTGTTAAAAACATCAAAATCAGAATGCACATCTCTCACTTATTTTAGTATCTGAGGGCTTTTTTCCACTTTGCCGTTCAAAGAGCAGTAAGACAGAGGCAGATGAATCCAAAAACCTGCCAGGAATCATAAAACATACATGGAAAACCTGAAAAAGAACTGCAGACACACACTTCCTGCAGAAATAGAGAAGTTCTCCTCAAAACCAACTCCCACTTGCACAGCCCAAATCCTCCGAGTCCTTTACAACACCTCGAGCACAGCCAGCTCCCAGACAACAGAGCAAGAATTACTACAGCCTATGGAAAGTAATGGGAAGATTTCAGCTGAATAGAAACATTATGATCTGCTTGAAGAATCCAGATGAATTCTGCTCCTACCTTCCACGGGGATTTACAAACAGGTTACAACAAGTCCTGCTGGACTGTAGGACTTCCACAGATCTGCTCCCACTCAGCCCGTCATCACGAATGCTTCCATGGACATTCCTTAAGCCAGTGCCAGTAACTCACACACCAAAGCTCTCATTACTGCTGCCTACAAGCACAAGTCCGTATTTCCTGGAACAACCAGGATCTTGGGTCTGACTTCAGGCTTACACATAACAGCTTCATCACAGGCACGTGCAGGTCAGAGCTCTGGCAAGGGCCCAGTCGAGCTCATACACTGCTACACAGCTCTTTAGAGTGAGTTTATAAATAGAGACTTTGGCATATACTTCATACAAATACAAGCTGGTTTTGAACTTCTTGGGCATTTGATCCACAGCTTAGGCCTTAAAAAGCACAAACCCATTTCTGAGCTCTAACAGCACATGGATGTTCTATCATAAAACTTCTCTTACACCTGAGCTTTAAACCTATTGATAGAACTAGAGTTTAACAGCCCTCCTAAGCCATGCATTGCAATTTGCACCACTCCTGCACTTTAAGGAAGTTCAATCAGCATTTTCTTAGCACAAGAAGCAATGTGTAATAAAAACAGCCTTCTGAGAGAATCCAAATAATTACTGATGCTTTATTAGTGCAGTTTCACCATGCTTTAAAAGGACTCTAAAAGGGTTTAAAGCTGTGACTTGCAGCCTGCTAAAGACAGCTGAACCTTGCCAAGCAGAGCATGTGAAGCCAATGATATTCAGTGAGTAACCATTTGATACCAGTGCATTACCTGACCACCAGTTCAAGCACATCTTTGTTGTCCCTTCCTCAAGCAGCAAGGACATGACTGACTTAGGACAATCCATAAACCTCCCCTAGTAATCATCCCTCAGACAAGGGTGACCAACTCAAGAGGTTTCTGCAATGAGCTAAGCAAGACACTGGAAAACCACAGTCCTACAGGCACCCATGTGTTTTTGATGCTGCAAAGCCTCTGGGTTAGAGATCAACTTCCAAAAGGCTGACACTTCCCTATTTTTAACAAGAACAGCAAAACCCAAGAGAATTCCCACTCACCTTTCCTCCTGAGGACTTCCTAAGCAGCTGTGAAGCACCTCCACACTTCTTGCCTTCCCTGTTTGCTCCTTTCACAAGTTCTTCAGAGCTGGTTCAGGGCAGGCTGCCAGTGCTGCTCTTTCACACAGCTGGGGATAACGGGGCCCCTCATCAAGCCTTTAAGGGCTGCAGCTGCAGGTCTGCCCTCTCAGGGCTCAGCTGTGCCCGGTGAGGGGGATGTGCTATTGCTGCTACCTCTCACATAGTGGCTTGTTAACCATGTTATACACAGGCTGTGTTGTGCAAGGGCCACGCTTAATACAGTTGCTTCACAAAACAGCCTCCTAGTGAAGAAATAGTGAAGAAATAGTCTTTACCCAAGAAGAAATTGTTTCCTCAAGGAATTGCTGGAAAAAGGAGCTGAGATCTGTAAGTAAATACAATGCAGCTGAGTATCAGCTGTAGGTAAATCTTTCTGCTCCAAGCCTCTAGGACATGAAGCTGGAACACCAAGATGGTGCACCAGGGTACCCAGGTTTGTGGGACAGGGACATTCTATGTCAAAGGTTTGCCATGGTTTTGAAGTCTGACAGCCAGCAGACCTACACCTACAGTTCTGCAGCCACAGAAAGTCCCAGCTCCAGACTGGTTCTCAGTTACTGTCAAGCAGGAGCCACTGAGTGGCAGAGCTGGAGAGTTCAGTGGCTTCTCTGCTCAGCAGTTCTCTGAGCTCAAAGAGAACATCACCAAGACCAGGTATCAGTATAACAGTGCTTATTTCCTGGCAACCTTAACAAAAATACTCCACCAAAGCCAAGCAGCAGCTCTAGATGAGCAGACGGCAGGGAGACAGAATGGCCAAAGCAGCTTGCCCTGCTTGAGAACCAGGAAATGTAAATTACTGAGCTATGGGAATGCTGAGACCTTGTGAGCAAGTGTGAATGCAAACGAACCACCTTTATTACCTCTCCTTGAGGAGCACAGTGAGTAGGAACTATAGACAACCTCCCACACTAGAAGTGTTCATTGCATACCCTGAGCTCCTGTGAGGATGGATCAAATCATGAGTCTGACAACACAGTCAGCGTGCACTGAATAGCCAGCCCCAAATAAAAAGTCAGTTGTAGTTCACAGCAAAAACTCCCTCCTGTTACAAAGGAGCAGCAGCACTACTGAAACAGCAGCTGCAGGTATCAAGATGTGCTGCAATGCTAAAAGTGGAGTCAAAGCCTAACACATTTCCATCCTTTCTTATCCAAACTCTTTTTTAATGAAGACACCAAGCATTAAGGTGTGGGAAAGTTTATAGGTGAATCTGCCCTCTTGGAATGGAATCTCTGTAACTGCTAAAGCACCTCCGTAACATCCCAGTGTGTCACACACTCAAGCTCTGCAGTCACACTCTCTTCATAGACTGTGCCCTGGCAGTGTCACTGTGCTTCCCATAATACAAACACTTTAAAAATGCCTCTAAGGCTTTTCCTTCCCTTCAACTTTCACCCCCAAAAAGAAAGTCTTTAGATTGAAAGGAGAACAGTACTTCTTAAGTACAGACCCGTCACTTGTTAATTCACAAGTTCATTGATTGGCTTTAAAGTCATTTCTTCCACTTCGGCTTTAGCTCTTTAGTCTTCTTCAATTTCTTCCGTTGCTTGGGTCCTCTTGCTGTTTCTAATTTTCTCTTCTTCTCACTGGGAAACAGGAACAAAATATCTGTTAAACTACACTAGATTCCCATCCAGCTGGGAAATTCTTGTTGTAAAAAGGGGGAAATGGTCTACATAGAAATGTGGTTGGGAGAAAATACTTCCAATTTCTTGGGTCATTTAAGCTGGTGCTAGAGAAAGCACAAACAAGAGTATGACCTAGATTTTTTAGTGCCTTCAGACACTGTGATCGAATTTGAATCCCAAAAGGTCTTGACTTTTAGCTCTTGTCATTGCTTTTTAAGACTTTAAGTTATGTGACCTATAGGCAAATCATACAGAGCATGTGGAATTTAGAGTACCTAGAAAAAAGCATGACCACTGACAAGTTTAAGTACCTAGTTCTGTTCCTGCATTAGCAAACATGACAGAGCTCCAATCTTTACAAGCACTGACAAAGGTCTCTCATTCCTGTAAGGCTTCTGGAAGCTCGCAGCTTCCAGCATTCATGAAAACAACTATGAATATACAACGGGTGGAAGAGAGATCACATAATTACTTCAGCTGTCAGGCACCCCAGGAAGGGGAAATAAGCAAACAGGCAAGTCTCAACTCTAAATCCCCAAGGAAAAGATGTGGAAAGGCTCCATGCTGGGCAAGGCAGAAGAAATATTGATGAAAAGGAAGGAATTGCAGAGCCACAGACTCAGTATTTTGAAGGCTTAAGCTCACATTTGACAGACTTCTTTTTCCCCAGATTCCCATTTTCTCCCATGGGACAACCACAGGCTCCCACCCATTAGCTCCCACAGCAAATGGGACAGGTACAGGTATGAGTTCTTTCTTTAAACGTGACTCAGGGGAGACATGGTACCAACTTCTGTGCATGGTCAGGATCAAGACTTCACCATGTCAATAGAATAAAGTTAAATAAGCAACTAGGTTACATTAGGACAGGACTACAGAGCAACAGAGAATCTACACCCTCATTTTTCCAGGAAAACTGGGAATCTATCATGGATACTAAGTTCACTTTATCTGATTTAATTCTTTAGCTTCACTGTAATGACAAATGTTTTAGTAAAGACAGCAGTGGAGTATTTCAGCTTTCTTCACCTTTTCAAACTGACGAGAGCAGCATTCTGTCCTGCTTTGCTCAGCACCTCATTCCATTCTTCATCGTCACCCCGGATAATGTATCTAAGTGAAAAAGGTAAAGGAAAATCCAAGTAAAATTGCTAGCCAAAGATAAAAAAAATATGGGGATTATATTGTCAGGCACACAATACTCTGCAAAGCCTCAGCAGCCAACCAAACCAGTATTTGGCAATACAGACAAAACTAGACTGGCAAAGGGATACACAATAGCTTGTCACGACTCTCAGCAGACTCAGTCCAAAGTAGGTCAACAGCAACCAAAAACTGTCCCCCTGCAAAGCTGGTCAGGGTCAGATGGAGCTCTCTCAGGAACATGCCCTATTGTACACATCACAAAACTGTTTTATGAAGCCTCTCCATAGTAAAGCAGAGGGCTGAGTAGAGAACCTCTGTTATGAAAGCAAAAAATGAGGCCACAGAGGTTATACTTCCCATAGCAGTGGAGTACACTTCACTTTGCCCACTCAGTTTCTTAACCTTCCATCACTACAGCTTTAAGCCTGACAACCACAATCAGATCTATATTCACTATAGATTACTTTATAAAAGCTTGTAGGTTTTTCTTCTTTCCCCCCTCCAAAAAAGAGGAGAAGGATGGTTGTGGTGGTGAAGGAAGAGGATGCAAAAAGCAGTGGTTTATAATGGAAAGCTAACTGAATTAGCAGCTTCTTTTAGACCAGCAGTAAGCTTGAATTGTGCAGTTCTGCGCCAACCTGGGAAAAGCTGAAGACCTGCAGCTCTCTTTTGAAAGGAGAAATCAAGGCAACAATTGCTATTCAAATAAGCTCATGTTCTGGTGTTCAAGTACCTTGGAAATCACATACAAATTTAACTAGGCAAAGCAGTCATGTAACAAAATGGAGTGGTTGCTCTCCATCTCAAGTTCTTAGAGGTTTAGAATAGGCTTGCTTTGTTCATATGAGGCTGAACAATACTGGACAAAGCCTTTTCAAACCAAACCGAACAGCTCTGTCTCTTCTATTAGTTTTCTATAACCTGTATTGAAAAGTGTTCAAAATGGATTTTTGTCTGCCTCTTCTCATGGAAAACAAGAATCTACTTCTGGGTGGAAAAAGGGAACATGGTCCAAAATGACAAACAGATATGTAATGCCACCAACACTAAAACATGGAATTAAAAGTTAAAAAATGATGGTTATATTGTTTTCCTAATGTGAATTACTTGCAAGTCACTTCAAATCACATCCATTTTCATCCTCTCTTCAAACAGGCAACCAAAGATTGAAAGAAGCTTTTATTCCTTTTCTCAGACTTAACAGATTCTAGAGCCAAACCAGACAACTTTCCTAGGATGTCAGTATAGCAAACAGGATTTGTAAGACAAAAAGTGGGAGAAGAGAGAGAAGGGAGACAATCAGTGGCATGTGTAACTCCTGACAGTCCAGAAAGAGAGACATCTGCTGACACTTCAAGTAAACTGCTGGTTCAGCAGCTCAATAGCCTACAAATTGCCCAGCACTACAGCAGTTAAAAGGCATCTCGTAGTAATGCAATGTACCAAAACATTAATGCACACTGTAGTTAGTAAAAGAAGCTCTGTCTGGTTGTTCTTTTTCTATTGGTTTGAGGTTTTGATGTTTTGGGGTTTTTTGGTTACAGAATATTAAAATTAGCCAGGTACTATTTTCACTTGAGCTGCACACACAGGTAAGCTGGATAGCAGACAACAGGACCTGGGCATCCTGGTTTGAGGAATGACTGTTTCTAAAAGCAGAGAAGATAGTAAAATGACAAATAGCCTGCAGCCAGGCAGCTTGCTTTACTACTCCATATTACAGAACTATGTAACTAATATATATATAATATACATACTCTACACAGCCAAGATCAAGAATGACACATAGATACATAGAGCTACTGCTGTGACAAAAGAGAATAGAAGTAAAAGACTAATGTGCTCAAGCTCATGTCAGTGGTACTGAAACAGAACTGAAGACTGATCCAGCATTCCTGTTTGCAGCACAACTTCTATTTGCAGGACTGCAACAAGCAGCCAGCCCCAGCTCTTAACAGCAATTCAGTTCTACAGCTTCATTCTGATCAGCTGTGATTTGCCAACTTACAACCTCTGAATTCCATTCAAGCTACCAGCAGAGAAAGGGAAGTTGGTAAGTTCACTCTTGGGAGTATGACACACTTCTCACTCAGGCAACGAATTTCATGCACTGAGGTGAAGAGGCGAATGGCCTTGAACTGAAGTTATTACTGAATTTAATTTGTACTGTGGAGAGTGTGAAACAAAGCAGCTGCTAACAGAGCTGACTGAGGAAGACTGTCATTGGCTGTCAGGCACACAAAACCCAAGGCCTTCATTAGTGTAGCAGCATCTCCTTATCTTACCTGGCCACTGCAGAGAATATTCACAGCTATTTCCCATTTTCTGATGGTTTGAGATCGTGATACTGCAACTACAGCCTTGTGCACCACACTGTGCTAGTGACCCAGCATTCAAACAGGTATCAGGGAAAAAACTGGGTTTGAGACTAAAATGGATAAATTCTTACTGTGTAAGGTCCATTTCCCTCAGCTTCCCCACTTCTTGCTTGTGTTTTTCTTGGAATTCCTTTGCAGCTTCTTCCTACAACAGCACAGTACAAAGGATGCATTCAGTTCTAAGCACAACAGTGCAATGGAAGGAAAATGCCTTTCCCACTGAAAGAACAGTACATGCCCTAAAACAAATACCAGATGATCCTGAAAAGCTTCACACTTTTATATAACCTCATTTCTATGTTGTTTGTATACATACATGTGTAATATATAAAACCATCTTGGTAGATTCTGCAGAAAACCCATATTGCAAATGAACAAAGCATGACTAGAAGCACGTAACACAAAGCCGTCAGGTTTCAACTGCCATAATGTGACAGACATGATGTGGAATTCTTTCCACCCAAGAAAATCTAGATGACAAGGCTTCTACACTCAAGGGAATTCCATGAAGTGTTCACATATGTATCAAGAAGAAAGTTCATAATTACCAAGTCATCATTTAAAGACTTCAGTGTTGGCTCCATTACAATATCTTTTGTGGCTGCCATCTGCTCCTCCACAGCTTTTTCCTGCACTGTGTTGAACAACTGAAAATGAAATAAGCCAACACATGTAAGACTTGCTGTTTCTTCTGGGTTAGTGCTCTAACATAAAAAGAAAATGCTGTCTGTCCCCATGAAACTCTTCTAACCTTGCTAATACTATCAGGCAGTTTATTTTGATGCATACATTCCATCATACTGAAATAAAAAGCTCAAGGCTGCTTCCTGAAGGCAGAATGACATGCAGCCTTTACAAAGAGCATAAAAATAAATCAGCAAGTACTCAATGTCACTTACATAACTGTAGAGTACTCATAGTTTACAACATCCTTTATTAATACAGCATCATTTGATTAACATTTGCAGCCAAAAGCTGCACATGTATTTTTGTATGTTATTTTCTTCAAGGGTGTTATGCTGAGGAAGTCACCTCTCCAGTGAGCCACTATGACAGACTGCACCAGCTATACTACTGTATCCTGAACACTGAGAACTAGAAGCCCTAGGCTCAGCAAGCAATTGCAAGCAGTTTGCAAGTATTTTGTCTGTCTCACTATTTGATGACTCACCACATGACTCAATTTATCATACACATCCTAAGCACTATTATTTGGGAAAACACTATATAAATGCCATAAATTTTCCACTGGGATTTTCATATCTTACAGAGGAATTTACAGTCAGTTGTTGGGGGCATGTTAAAGATACACAGTTTTTATTGAGCTCAGTACTGGAATTACATGTTGGTCCAATGCAACTAAGTCAAAGCCTGTCATGATGCCATTACCTGCACTACTTTGCGGATGATCCTGTTGAAGAGGCCCATCAGCTGACTGCTGGGCAGTTCTAACTCCTTTTCCAGTTGGTCTAGAGATTTATGCTGTAGACCAATTCCTAGAAAAAGGGCCTGAGGAAACAACATATATTTCAGTTATAGAGGATTTTAGAGCATATACAAATATATATTACTCTCTACACTCCCTACATTTAACTAAGTCGTTGCTCTGTTCAATAAAAGGCTTCTCTGGTATGAGCTGAAGCTTTGCTCAGATGGAGCACCCCTGAATTACTCTGCAGATGGCATTTGCCACTCCATACAGACAAATGCCTTTCTCCTGAAGTATAGAGAAAAGTGGAATAAAACTATAAGCAGGAGAAATCATGAAGAGGACTACAAAAGAAGCAATTAACTGAAACTAAGTCTTTAAAGATGACATGAAACAGGAAACTATTCCAAAAGTATATATACAAAGAGAGGTGAAGCATGGCTTATTCTCACAGTGACACGTACCGACTGTGCAGCAGAGAGAGAGATATCACCCATCTGGTTGAGAAAGAACATCCTGGCAATGGTAGGTACCATATCCATGATGAGATGATAGTCCACCATGTTGCGAGAGTACATCTCTAACCTCTTCAGGTCGTACGGGATGAAAACTGATTCTAATTCAGCACGGCTGATGACTGATGGGGACAAGAAGAAGACAGCAATGTCAAGACTGCTCTTTGTAGCTATTCAGAATCTCAGTATTTGAGACAATTCTTTGTACCCCTGTAGCAGCAAACAAAACTCTCTGCAACACAGATACTAAAACCCCACAAGAGAGATTACCAAATTCTCTCACGAGGATATTGAGAAAGAATAATTTGCTTTCAAGCCAGAAGTGACTGTTAGAACTGTCTTGTCTGGCCCCTTTCTTATACTGCCTGTTTCCCCCAGCAAGTGCTGGACTGACCCCAATAGCATGCAGTTGAACTGAAGCCTTGCTCTTAGAAAGACATCACATTCTAACTTCCAAATTTCTAATGACAATGTTCTTCCTAAGACCCTAAGCAAGCTGCTCTGCCTACTGACCCTTGCTATTCAAGGCTTCCCTTTAAATTCCATACTGGATCTGACAGGTGTCAGTATCCATCCATGTTTTGTCATGCATTTAGCTATTACAGTCAGAAGCCCTCTAATTCTGGGTTACTTAAATCTTTGCTCAAGAAAGCAAAGAAGAAAAAACACTAATAAAACACCAAAACCCCACCACTCCTTATTTCCATTGGTAGGAAATGTCCTCTTAGCTTTTAGTTAGAAATAAAAGCATTCTTCTGGATAATAGGAACAAACACAATGACTGACCAAGAGCAATTCATGGCACTTCACAGGAGACATCACACAATGCCTGTAGTTGAGAACTCCCATAAACATATGCATGGATTTTAAACTGCAATCTAACTGAATGTCATGTGCCAGGGTACTCACGTGGCTGGGGCTGCTGTTTGATGTTTTTGTTCTGCAGGATATTCAGAGCCAAAGAAGGAGAGAATGTGCTGAACTGGTAGGAAAGCAGAGAAAGGAACCGCCTCCTAAAATCTACAGGACAAGATGATAAAATAAACAGCTACTGTGGACCTCTAGAATAAAAAGTCCAAAAGAGTCTCTAGTGTTAGCAAAATCAAATTTACCTTTCCAGAAGGCAGTAAGCCAAGGCTCCTGTTCAGTGTCCTCTTCGTTCAGTGTCTTCAGCATGATGCACGAATGCTCACCAGTCAGGTCATTCTAATAAATAATATATAGAATCATAGAATTGTTAGGGTTGGAAAGGACCTTCTGATCATTCACTTCCAACCCCCTGCAATGGGCAGCGACATCTCACACTAGACCATGTCACTCAAAGCTCTGTCCAACCTGTCCTTGAACACTGCCAGGGATGGAGCACTCACAGCTTCCCTGGGCAACCCATTCCAGTGCCTCACCACCCTTACAGTAAAGAACTTCTTCATTTTATCTAACCTGAACTTCCCCTGTTCCAGTTTGAACCCATCACCCCTTGTCCCATCACTGCAGTCCCTGATGAAGAGTCCCTCTCCAGTATCCTTGATATTGCTCATCATGCCCACGAACCTTTTGCACTCTGTGCTCAATTGATAAAGACAAAAGTCTTTCAAATAGACAACAAGACATGTATCAACTGCTACTGATCACCACTCCTTCATGGAAAACCTTGGAACATCTAGAATTTGGGAAATCCCAGTGCTGAGGGATTTTGGCTTTGAGGTAACCAGGAGTCACCATTTTTGGGAATTCCTGGTACAGCTCAAGAGCCAGGAAAACAAAAGAAAAATGCAATTACATGAGAGAAATTCTCCCCAAAAGTCCTATAACTGCTAGTGCTATCTTTTGTAAACACCTACAAAAACAAGAGCAGTTTGTTCAAGGGCCACTTGTGTATTTTACCAATAACCACATTATTAACCCTCAAAATCTGCATTTTTTAAAGTGCAAACTACTTAGAAGACCACATTTACAACTCTAAAACTTTACTCCTTTAGTTATCTATAGGCCTGAAGAACAAAAAGGATCACAAACCAAACCCCACATGTAGCCTCAGGAAACTTTCCTGACCAACTCACTTCTCACAGAAGCTAATGGAAAGCTGCCCAGTGATTTCAAAAGGGCTGGATTTCATTCAGAAACAATATGCTACTTACTGGTGTCTGCCTCAGATAAACTGGCACAAATCCAGCACGTTTCCAAAACCTGGGAAAACAGAAAAGAGAAAACACACTGAGAACGACAGAGCTGTTGATCCTACAGTAATACTTGTGGTTAAATGCAATTTATCTACCATGCAAGAACAACTGTTGAAAAGTAAGTGGAAATCTGTAAGACAGCCTGCCACTAATGAACACAGACAGAAAGTAGTGGCAACAATCAAACTCACTGAGGTTCTAACTTAGAGGAGTGAAGAGTGATGACTGTGATACCAAATAATGAACAAACTTTCAAAGACTGACAGACATGACACAAGAGTTATTGCATTTGACACAATTCCAGGGCCTCCCTTAGAAACAGGAAGACAGATTTTGACCAATAACACCACAGACTCCTAAGGGAAGCCCTGGGGAGAGGATGAGGATTTACAGTTACTTCAAAGACTGATGATTTTCCCTGGCAACTTCCAGGTTGCAAATAGTCACTTGTGGACAAGGGAGAACCCCAGACTGATGAGCAAAATCCTGCTGGCTTCCCTTTCCATCCTCCTGCATCTCAGTTGTGAGCTGCTCCTCCAATTCATTTTGCCCAGGACTAGCATAAGACCTGCTGAGACCAAACATATGGCATCCCAGACAAAAGAAAGAAGCCAGGCCCCGGAGCAACTGTCACTGGCAGCCTACCTCCGCAGGCCATGGGATGACTCCTCACTCATCAGCTGTGCAGCATGCTGCAGATTTCAGCAGGAAGCCCTACAGTGTACCCCAGCCTCTCCCTATCCCACTTTTAATCCTTTTTATCTATCCCACAAAGCTAACAGCCAAATAACTGAAAGAAAGAAGTAATAAACCCCTTTACTCTCCCCCTCTGCCCTGAGAGGGACCATTCAAATAAAGACATCTGAGCCATTTCCTTTATAATTTGCAAAGACCAAGACTGTTTCACAAGAACCATTTATTTCTGATGCTCCCCTCCATAGCTGAACAAGTCACCATCACATTTTGGCATGAACTTTGCAGCCATATTCACTATCACATTTTGGCATACAACAATTTACCATGACATTTTGGCATGAACTTTGGAGCATACTCACAATGGAACAAACCAGGCTACAGCCCCTGTACCTGAAACACCAAAGCTGTAACATAATAACTGACTGGGTCAGCCCCAGATTGACCTCCACTGCTCTTAACTACTTCTGAACTCAGTCTCATCTCTACTACAGCACCCTAGGTCCTCTGCACGTGGGATATGAGAGCAAGGAGACAAGGTTTTAGGTGATAAATGACTATGTTTTTAAGCTAGCAACTGGAAGAATTCTGCATTACTTTGAAACTCCTCCCCAAACTACGTGTGGATTCACAACTTCCCAGTCTATGGCTGAGAAAGTCTCAGGAACCAAGACAGTTTTATAGAAAATGATAATATTAAAAAAGTCTGCATCTATTATAAAATTCTATGTTTTTATATAAAACGATATTGGAATGTGGTGCTAAAACTGAAGATAAATTAGTAAGTCATTTACTGCTGCAGTAACTCAGATCCTCCATGGTAAGAAAGCAAGAAGTAGCCACAGCTGCTTGTGCAAGTCATTTACATTAGCTGGGAAACTAACAACTAGCTTTGCAGTCAGCAGCAGCGCAAGCTTCTACAGGTCACAGGAAGTAGTATTTAACTTTTCCCTACTTCTTACAGGCTGCTCTTCCTTCTCAGCAAAACTCAGCAATTAAAGCTGGTTACTGCTAAGAAGGGTCACAGAGACAACCAAGAAGTGAATGGGTTTGCCCTCAGGAGACTGAGGAAAAGCTACCCTGAAGAATGCGCTTAGGATCAACCCTACTGTACATCAATAAAAGGTTTTATAAGAGAAATGGTTTTAGAAACCAAGTGAAATATGTAGAGATAAAAAGAATATCCAAGGTGTAAAATATTCATTCAGAATATAATACTCATACACTCTGCTCTCGTGAGATACCACTTGCAGCACTGGGTGCAGTTCTGGTGTCCTCAACATAAAAAGGACATGGAGCTGTTGGAACAAGGCCAGAGGAGGCCACAAGGATGATCAGGGGCTGGAGCACCCCTGTACAAAGATAGGCTGAGAACACTGGGGCTGTTCAGCCTGGAGAAGAGAAGGCTGTGTGGAGACCTTAGAGCAGCTTCCAGTGTCTGAAGGGGCCTACAAGGATGCTGGAGAGGGTCTCTTTATCCGGGATGAGAGTGATAGGACAAAGGGTGATGGGTTTAAACTGAAACAGGGGAAGTTTAGATTGGATATAAGGAAGAAGTTCTTAGTGTGAAGGTGGTGAGGATAATAATATATAATGTTATAACTTATAGTCATATTTTTGCACTATATAACTAGCAAATAGAATAATGTCTTACTTGAGTAATTTTGGTGTTAGGCCATAAGACACCCCTAGATAGTCCAGGCTTTCAGCTTGTCTCTCGCTCAGTTTGAGAAGTAGAGGAGGTAAGTCTTTCCGAGGTGTCATAACCTCTTCTAATAAACTAACAGTCTGAAAAAGAAAGTGGAAATGGGTTAGTAGCAATCCTCACAGAAACTGAAAATGACATTTCTTATCCTGCATAAAAAAATGAGTATTTCCTCTTTACAGGGAGAAATCATTATCAAGACTTACAGTGACAAACAACTTAGCACAACAGAAAATACAGGAAATGTACTGAGCTCCATACCTCACTGCTTACAGTTGCAATTTCTTTTGGCTTTTGAACTGGTTTTTCTTCCAAACATGGGAATTTGCCTTCATAGTACATCTGCAGTAAAGTCAGAGCTCTGCTGCCATAGCCCATCTGTCAAGTAGGAACAATACATTCTAAGCAAACAAAATCAGTGCAGAGATCACTCAGTCACTGCAAAAACCACATTTTCTTTGCTACACAGCAGCTCCATGAAGGACACTACAGAACCTGGATGCCTGAAATCACATTGAGAGCCCAGTTTAGGACTCTGTAATAATTCTTGGTGCTTAACTCTGGCACTTAGAAAATGCCAAACACCAGTGTGAACATTTGTCAGTCTCACAATAAATACCACTGGATCTGGACTGTATACTGCTGCTCAGGATGCTGGCACTGGTGTGCTGCCTCCCAGGGGAAAGCAATGCCTCAGCCTGCTGGGCATCTGATCACTTCTGTGTGCCTGACCTCATTCTGTTACTGCTGCTGGCACTGTCCCCATGCTTAAAATGCTAAAAACAACTGGGTTCCAAAAAATACTTTACCCCCTGATAATCTGGATGAACAGCAATACGAACAACACGGCCACCAGAGAGGCCCCCAAAGTCCGGATCTTGGAACTGCATAAGAGACAAAAGTCAATTTAAAGAACAGGCATGGGTACTCTGGAAATAACAAACAGCACTGAAATCTAGCTTGGGTGTGAGCACACAGCCAAATTGTTCACCTGCTCTGAAATGGTCCAGGGAATAAGATCACCAGAAGCTTTCTTTCCCCTAGAAAGGCTGTTCATGATAGACTGTCGAGAGATCTCTCCCTCCATGCACACCTGCCAGAATAGGTAGAAGACCATTAATAAATGTTTTCTTTTACAGTCCCCCCACTACAGCAGAAGCAAAACTTATACTCAGTTGTTGAGCCCATTGTGCAGTACTGACATTTCATGTGATCCCCTGCTCTGCAACACGATGAGCAAACATATATGCACCAACAGGTTCTGCCTCTAAAAGCTGTCTCAAAAAGTCCATAAACAGCAAATGTGAAAGCTCATCCCACCGATATTTCTCTTTAAATGTCATATATTTTTCATGTAAATGGGTCTTTTTCTTTAAATAAACAGTAGATCTAACTAGCTGCATCACACAGATGATTAAGAATCTGTGTAAGGAAGAAAGGATATAGCCAGATATCAGACAAGGGGTGAAATAGTCCTACATCTCTAAGCATGTACACCTGAGAAGTTTGCATTTTTTGCAGCCCTACTGCAAATAAGAGGAGCACTAGAAACAAGGGATAAGCAGAGTGAACCAGTGAACCAATTTTCCTTGCAGAAAGTTGAAATGGGAGGACAAAGTCATCTCTTGAAGCAGTTCAGCTCCTCAGAAGGCTTCTCAGCCTAAGATACCAATTACTCCTAGCTAGTACACTCCTGTCATACTACACTGAGTATAGTGTGTCACAGCAGTGTACTGTAAAGTTCACTTCACAGATATACTCTGCTCTCTTACCTGAACAACAGCAAGAACTTCTGGTAATGAATTCTGGGTAGGTGGAACAGGTGGCAAAAGGCAAAAAAGATGATGGGCAGGAGCATCAGACAGCATCTGGAGGTCATTGGGTGAGTTCTGGAGGGTAAAGACGTACCAGAAATAAAGAATTATTCCATAAGAAGAGCTTCGAAGTCCAATGTAACATCAGTAGCTGGCTCCTCTATTTTCTGAGTTTAGGACTGTTAGGAAACTTGGAACTAGTACAGTACTGATGGATAAGAAGCTCACAGGCCACTTCATGGCTGTTAAACTCCCAGGCAGCATCTGTTTTTCTCAACTGAAACCTCCTGTGTTTTGTATCTCTACAACTGAACTTTCTATTTTTATATAGCTACTTATCTCTTGAACTACCAAACCTTAAAGAATTTTAAGTGTCATATGTTTAGCACTCAGTATTTATGGACTTCACTACTCACTAGTGACTTACTAGTCACCCATGGTCCTGAAACCTTGAGATGAATTATTACTCTTTTCAGTAGAACAATGGTACTATTTGTTTGGTTAACTTGAGGCTACTAGAATACAGTAAAGAGAACTGCAAGAGAGGTTCATGACTGATACTGTTTTGACAAGTTTGTAGGCTCATCTAGCACTTAGTAAACAATTTCTCAAAACAAATATGTTCCAGACATCTGTAAATCCATTATATTCAGCCAAGACCAAGGAAGAGATCTCTCCTTTTTTCTTTATCAGAGAAAGAAGAATACAGATCTGTACATAAGAAGCAACTGAAGCTGTTCAGAAACCTCAATTAGGCCAATTCAATTAGACTGTCATAACAAACACTGCTCCCTCCATAACATTCCTAGCTGAAATTTTGATAGAAGCAGCACAAGCCTTACCTTGTAGTGTGAAGCCACATAGAGGGCCATCAATCTCTGTAGAAAAACTTCTGATGCTCTGTGGTAACAAAACAGTGTGTCTCTATTTACATAATATCTAACCACAGGGGTTAAGGAAACAACCTCCTTTGAAACAAGGCAAAAGTTCCTTGTTGGGTTAGAAGTATTTTCAGTACAGCCTTGGGCTCCGTGCTGCATTGTGCTCTTACGACTCTACAGTTCTATCCACAGAATGAGTGACTTTGGACAGTATTCATAGCCTTCACATCCTCCCACTGTAAAGCTAATCCTTTTATAACTCCAGCAAGGATTTCCCTTCATTTAACCCTTCTTTTGGATCACCTCTGCAATAAAACTAGAGTTTGGTATTGTCCTGGTAAGACACACCACCAGTCTTAAAGGGCAGTGGTAAGACCTTAACTCCAGAAGTGTGGTCTTACTAGACTTCTGTCAAAAGATCATGTGCTGAGGTTATCACATTAGCTGGAGAACTCACTAGTAATCAGCTTGCAAAAGCCTCCTTCACCTGCAAGCATATTGTGATGAGAGCACAACATCTGAGTAAGGATACAGGTCACAAGCCTCAGGCAGTGGGCAGCCAGAGATGATTCTGGTGATGTTGAGACAGTCCAGGCACAGCAGATCATTCAGCCACTTTTCAACTGGGTCGCCAGGGGCATATCTGATTGACTCATGGAGGGAGATTTCATGCAACATACGAGCTGCAAAAAGATTTCAGAAGAGGATCTAGTGTTGCAAGTTACAGCTAGCAAAGAATCCAGTAAGATTATTGTACTTTGAAGGGCTCCCAGATTAGAACATTATAACTCACAGAGCTTTCACCCCTTAAAAGCCTTTACAGCTGAAAATCATGAGGAAAAAACAGAGGAGAATTCCTGCATTTTCCTACACCATTACCCTCCAGATGTAAAGTACATGGACACATGGGATACATACAGGGCTTGCCAGCAGCAGCACTGGAGATTACAGTCATACACCAGCACAGACCACAGTGGAATACCTGAGGCGAGTTTAGCTGTAGCTGTAGATTTGTTCTCTGCTGTCATGGTGATTTGGGTCTGTGCACTCTGCTGACGGAGCTGCTGAATGAGCTTCAGAGACAGTGATCGACCAGTACCCTCATACCTGAAAAGCAGAAGACAAAAGCATGAAGCAAATAATCAAACAGGAACCCTGAGCATGGGGAAGCTCCAGGACAGAACTAGGCTGCCATCCAGAGCCCTGTGAGGGCCTCAACCATCTGTGAGAATCACTGCCTTTGCATGCTTGCAGCCCAGAAAGCCAACCATACCCTGGGCTGCATCCAAAGAAGCATGACCAGCAGGTCAAAGGAGGTGATCCTGCCCCTCTACTCTGCTCTCATGAGACCTCACTTGGAGCATTGTGTGCAGTTCTGGTGTCCTCAACATAAAAAGGACATGGAACTGTTGGAACAAGTCCAGAGGAGGCCACGAGGATGATCAAGGGACTGAAGCACCTCCTGTATGAAGACAGGCTGAGAAAGTTGGGGCTGTTCAGCCTGGAGAAGAGAAGGCTGTGTGGAGATCTCACAGCAGCCTTCCAGTATCTGAAAGGGACTTAAAAGGATGCTGGGGAGGGACTATTCGTTAGGGACTGTAATGACAGGACAAGGGGTAACGGGTTCAAACTTTGACAGGGGAAGTTTAGATTGGATATAAGGAAGAAATTCTTTACTGTGAGGCTGGTGAGGTACTGGAATGGGTTGCCCAGGGAAGCTGTGAATGCTCCATCCCTGGCAGTGTTCAAGGCCAGGTTGGACAGAGCCTTGGGTGCCATGGTTTAGTGTGAGGTGTCCCTGCCCATGGGAGGGGGTTGAAATTGGATGATCTTAAGGTCCTTTCCAACCCTAACTATTCTATGATTCTATGTTATTCTGCATGTAAGACAGGGTAGCCTAGCCTGTCACTTTCTCAGTCTCACCATATGGTAAGGAAGACATGATTCTTCCCTCTTTCCTAGCAGACTACAGAATTCTGTTTATGTATTTACTCCTTACAGCAGAACAGAGAAGGTGCAAGTCCATAAGAAAAGGAAAGCAGTAAGTTCAAGAACTGACTCTTGGTTATTTTAAGGAGCAGTTCCAGAACAGATCAAGAATCAGCATGACCTGATGTAATAATACGTAATAAAAAATGTACTGTAGATAGGAAATGGTCCACTGGCACTTGCACGACTGCTTTCTCAGGTAGAAAGTTGCTGCTCAAACCTTACCCATTGATTGTAGAAGCCATGAATACAAGATAAGGGCCCAGCAGGTTCTTCACCAGGGGCAGAGGAATAGCAGCAGCTTCATCAATCACAACAAGTTCAGCTTGACCCAGTTTCACAGAATCAGCAGGGTGTATGTACTGCAGGGAATGAGATTACACCATCATTGTCAGCAACAGCTCATCTAGGAATTAGGGAGATGTCAGAGTTAGCAGAATTGGTGCCCTGAAAAGCTGTTTTAGGTCCCTGTTCTCCAGGACCATCAAGCCAGAGACGGAGACATGAAAACAAATAGTTGGGAGAGGGTTCATGTTACCCTAACAAGGATCACACATCTTGTTTTGTGTATTTCCACACAAACTTATCTGCGGAGATCATAAAAATGAAGGAAATCTCATCACTAGAAACATATGCTCTTCCTTCACTGTCTCTTTCACCCTCCTTTGCTTTTGTTTTAAGATGAAACCCACAAGCCATTAAGGAAGTTTTGTAACCCACAAGTTATTCACAAACAGAAGCAAGATATTTTGTGAAAGTCTCTCACCAGAAAAAAGGTCTGACTTTAAAACAACATCAATCAGAACAGTTACACACCACATAAAATGCACATGCTTACAGTCAAAACATGCATGGGTAATGCCAACAGTTAGGAACAAAAAGTAGACAGGAAAGAGTGCAAAAGAGGCCAGTTACCTGAATGGTCTGTCTGTGCTCCTTGAACACATTCACCCTGACAACAGCCTTGTTAAACTCTGGATTTAAAGACTGAACAATCTCATAGTCCAGATGTTCCTGAAAGAAAACATTGTTAAACAGTAAGAACAAGCCAAGATCTAAGCATTATTTACCATTATCATCAAAATTAGCTAAGACAACACAGTTATTTCAGATTCCAGTTAAAAACTCTTATAACAAAAGCTTCAGAGGTCTGAGAACTGAGAAATCACTTACTTATGTTAAAAACTGTTTTATAAAGAGACTGATTTACCCAGCTTAAAAAAGAGAAGGAAACATAACTGTACCATGATTCATTTTTGCAGAATACTACCAAAAAGCTGGTAGCTGATATATGTAAACATAACTCACAGATGAGATGCAAAACCCCTCCTAAAACAGGACTGCTGTGAAAGTACTGTAAAGCAGTCCGATCTCCTTACCTGATACTGCAGCGCATCAAAGCCTTTAAAGATGAACTCAAAGAGAGTGTGAAGATTATCAGGGCTTGGAGATGTGACAAAGATATTGGAGTAACTGCACAGAAAAATAAAGCAGGAGTTTAATTCTTTTTGTAATGAATTTTACATATACACATTAAGTATGTACACTAAATATATATGTATACTAAGTAGAATGTTTTCTCTCTATGAGGGGTTGATTTTACCTATTAACCAAACCACAGCAGATTCCTTCAGCCATTTATTTATTATGTGTGATTATTTTGCTGTTTAAAGATTGAGGGGTTTTTATTACTACAAAACAGAAAAACTCAAATATCAGTGTATGCAGCAATCAAAAGACAGAAGAAGAATAAAAAGGAGAGATGCAGCACTTGAATAAATTACAAGTATATTCAGATCCTGCCATCTTTCCTTTTAAACTCATGGCTGCACATCAAGCCTGGGAAATTGGGGGGAATCACTCACCCAAAAGCTACTGCTCCAGCAATAGCCAGTCCCAAAGCAGCAGATTTACCCCGTCCTCTGGCTGCTGTTAATGCCACAGTGCTCTGTAGAGTCTTCTCAGAAATGGCTTCAATGAATTTTAGAACTGCTTTTGCCTGATGGAAAAAAATAGAAACCAAACTTCAGATGTGTTTAAACTGCATTACTTACACTTGCCACTACTACACGTCTTCTTTCCTAGAACAGAAGAAAGGAAGAAAAAGACAAGATAGGAGAGCAGAACATTAAAACCCAGATGAATAATATGCAAGAAGTGGTAATCTTTACCCTCTGAGTCCTTGAAATTACTCAGGTCAAAACACAGATCAACAACCAGTACAGCAACTCTCAATTACTACCCCTATCCCATTAACCACAGAGCATATTCACCAAGATGGGAAGAGGCAAACTGCTCTCACAGGAGGCAGATGAACATAATCAGGCAGTGAGAAGACATACTGTAAAAGGGCTTAAGCACTGCACAGCTCTTGGAGCCACCAGGCTGAACTGCAGCTTCTCAGGGGATACTTCCAAAACAGGAAAGATAACTGCAAGAGGGACTTATTTGCACTAGTCAATGATTTTCAAACTGGAGTAAAACACATGTAAGGGAGGCAGGAATATGGGCATATTAAAAGACAATATGCATTTTCAATTCCTATTTGAAACTGAAAAGAATAGAAACTTCAGGTTAAGTTTCCTGCTTCTTTCAAACCCTGAGAGCTCGTCATCTTTTTAAATGCAGGCTTCTCCAGATGAACTTCCTGTCTCCATTCTTGTCCTTCTACTTATTCTCAATTTCAAGAAGAAAATCACTGACACTGCCATTGAGCTGCTACCTCCAATTGATTTTTCAAGGAAATTCTAAGCCCAGATCCATCACAGTTACACACTCAGATTTGATCACATGCATGATGAGACACACTAAGGTGACCTGTCAAGCACAGAGTATCTCATGTGCAAACACCACACCAACCTGATCCAGGGTTTTACAGCCATCCACCAAAACTCCTACAGGCTGTGTATCCTGCAAGCTCTCCTTCAGCTCTTTCAGCTCCACGTCCTGTGGCCGGAGGCTATCTTCCTGTAAGACAGGATTAGTAAACTTGGGCACAATTACACATTTAACATTTCAATTTGAATGCATCTTCAGGAGAATGGTTACACAAGATGTGGATAACCTGCCTTCCTCAAGCTTGGAAGAAACTAAAGGATATTTCAGTACCTGGTGGCTGGAGAACAGCACTGCTAGGAAGAAGGGACCATTTCTGAAGAATCTAATTCATTTTTTCAGTCTTCAGGCTATGATCTTTGTTGTACTTCTCATGGCAAGTGTACATATTGCACCAATATATCAATTTTCAAAGCAATATAAGAGTTTCAAAGCCAAACTATAAACTTGGATGCAAAAGCAATCCATTTCAAATGGAAATTACTTCTGATTTTCCTTACTGACATCTAAAAATCCAAAGGCATCAGTCTATCCATCTAATAAATAAGCCTTTGTGCTGCTGTCAGTATTATTCTAATGCTAAGGGGGAATTGTTTTTTAAAATCAGTGCTTTGTTAAAGTGTTTTTACCATCTCTGACAGAATCTAAGCTGGTATTTCTTAAGCCACACAAAACAGTTCAAAAGCTTAAAGATTTCTGTCTAAAACTGGTTACCTTTGTCTACAGCTGAAAGTGCTAAAAGGATGTATTTCTAACAGTGCAAACTACGTCTGGTTTATATTCAGTGATTACTTCCTGAGATGTGGCATGTGTAGCACAGAAACAACCACCACAGCTTTTAGGTGTCAGGGGTTTCCTGAGCTTGTAATACACTTATTTCCCAGTGTTTTCCCACCCTCCAACCATCAAAAGGTCTTTTTATTTGCCTCATCCCAACTGTCCATCAGCTTGAAATTTCTCTATGCACTTTTGAAACAGCAACCACAAATATTATGCTTTGCTTCATTAGGTTAAACAGCAACAGAGCAAGATCAATAAATACAGGCAAGAATACACACAAAAATCTGTGACAGAGAGAAAAGCAAGGAGGAAAGGAAAGACAACTTCCCATGCTCCACCTATACCAGGTGTAACTTCTGCAGTATATTCTAATTCCTCTCTGCATGACTATGATTTGATATAAAGGAGGGTGAAAGGAAAGCTTCCTTCACACACCATGGTTAAACCAATTTCTTCCAAGGAAAACTGCTGACACTGGTTACTGACCTGGGACTGTGGTGGAACTGGTGTGATATTTGCAGTGTGACTGGAGATGGGCAGGATATTGAGTTGATCATCAATCACAATGCAGTTCTTGCATGAGGCCAGAGATAGAATGAACCTGAGCAGTGAGCAAAGGCAACTCAGTAAAAACACCAGTAACACAACTTAATTTTTGTGGTTAATTTAAGCTCTTTGCTAAACCCAGATCTAGTATTTACAGGTACAGCTACTTACAGCTGAGCTACAACTGGTAATATGACTCTTACCATAAAATCAGGATCACGCACACAAAACATGTATCCTCTTACCAGGATGTCTCCAGTGAAAACTAACTGAAGATCATACACCCAGATATCATTTAAACAGGAGGCAGCTGCATAAAAGTGTATGACTTGAATCCACAGTAGTTGTGGCCCCAAAGACTGCACTCAGTGCTGGTTATTCATTCTAATTTCTGACATCCTGTAACCACCTGCATACTAAAGACTGATTTCTACAGTTTTCCTGTGGCTGGAGGTAGGGCTCACTCACTCAGTAAGAGCTGCTGCTTCTATACAAGAAAAGCAGGGAGAACACCTTAACAAGACATTTCTACAACCATAGAGAACACTCATCAGTTTTATGTTTTACAGGAGTGCAGTGTCTGAACTTTGGTGCATCTGAAGCATGTTTCCACAGAGCATTTCAAGAAAGGAACTCAGAACAGTTCATAAATTTGGGCCTATTTGCATACATCCATTGTAACACATGCCAAAAGTTTGGATATAATCCCTCCAGCAACTGTTCATTTCCAGAACAGTACATGAGAACTTCACTGAAGCAGCCAAGAAGCCCTATTCCCAGGAAAACCTACAGGATGCTTCCCTAATATGACTACAGTTCCAGCTGTTTTCCTTGGATGTACAGCTCCAACCCTTTACACTCCTAATAACTTACCTCTCATTGAACCGTCCTATCACATCCTGGTGAGCCTCTGTTCTGTACCGAGAGTGTACATCCTGAAACAGAAAGAGAGTCAGTCTGAAGAAGGAACAGCAGTAACAGTGATTATGTCCAAGATGGCACTTTGACATGGATTTGATGGATGGACCACTTGGTGAATAAGGAATTGGCTGGATGATCACACTCAAAGGCGGCCTACAAGAAATCTGGAGAGGGACTTTTGACAAGGACACGTACAGACAAGACAAGGGGGAATGGTTTTAAATGGAGAGAGGGGAGATTTAGATGAGATATTAGAAAGAAGTTCTTTCCTGTGAGAGTGCTGAGGCGCTGGCACAGGGTGCCCAGAGAAGCTGTGGCTGCCCCATCCCTGGCAGTGTTCAAGGCCAGGTTGGACAGGGCTTCAAGCAAGCTGCTCTAGTGGAAGGTGTCCCTGCTCACAGCAGGGAGCTGGAACTGGATGAGCTTTCATGTCCCTTCCAAGTCAAACCAGTCTGGGATTCTTTTCCATTCCTGTGGACTACTCTCCCTTTCCACTAACACTGCATCCCAGGCAGGATTCTGATTTTCTGTTTGTTGTGAAACATCTGCATTTTCCAAATGCTTTTTAAAAATATACTTTTCCCAACAATTCTTTCACAATGGTCTTACTTATCCTTGCCCAACTTAAAGGTCAACTCTACCAGGTACAGAACACTTCAAACGCTTCAGAGATGGTAAGAAAAAATAATCTATCACTTTAATTCACTTACTGGCATTATTATTAAAAGAAACAGTTCCTTCTCTAGGTGTAAGCATACTCAGTGTGAATCATTTGTTTCTAAAAATATGCAGTAATTGTGAAGCTCACTTTACCTAGCAACAGGTCACAGAACCATCAAAGGGCCTACTTCTTACTTGACTTGCTGTTACATGTGCAGATAGAATAAATACTTGCCAAAACTATTGTGAAACAAAATATCACAATGGTATTTCTAAATGACAGCCTTTTCTTCTCTGTAATTTCAAGACACAGAAATACCTAAACATAAGATATCTAATCACAGATGAATGAAGGAGCACAGAAAATAATGGAAGGAAGATCACAGCCCATAACAAAAGCAGAATAAACCCGCCTAGCATTGCCACGATTTACCTGCTCAAAAAAAGAGATACATAACGTTGAACATACCATGGTCATTGTATAGAGCTGCTTCAGTGAGTTCATAGTCCTCAGGAGAATCACCACAATTCCACCACCTTCTACTGTTTCAATAGTTCTAGCGAGCAGGTTTGGAGTCAAGGCTTCAAAATCCTAGGAAATAAATACAACTGTAAAGTTGCCAAGAGTTTATCAGTGCAACCAGCAGCTACTAAAAGGAACAGAAAGACTAAAAACATTATTCCTCAGAGTTTAGCTCATGCCTAACATCTGCATTAACCACTGTCCCATTAAAATTCAACCAACAAGGCTATGTCATCCTCACAAAACATGTAAAAGATACACAAGACCATCATAATTTAAGTAACAGAAGCAACAAATACTGTCCTGCAGCATTTACGCTGAAAGCCACTGATACTTGTACACTCCCTTTTAAGGCAAAAGGCTGACTCCTTACCTGAAGTACACACATGCCAAAAGTGTTGCCAAGAATCTTGTGAGTCTCATTGTAATAGCAGTAGCGAATGTTTGTGGCTGCTATGAACAACTCAAAAGGATCATCTTCCTTTATGTTTAAAGTTCCGCTTTTAATCTTCTTCTGCAGTTGTCTCATCCTCTTCTTCCGGTGGCTGGAGAACAAAATTATACACAAGTTTTCTTGAAAAAAAGGTTTGAGAACAGTGTATTTAGGCCTAGGGTCATGTCTAAGTCTACTTTACACCACAGTTGCTGCTTTCATGGTGTGTTGCAACGTGCCATCAGACCCGTGTGGTGGGTATCACCCAGAATCAGCTGGGTTTGCAAGAAACCAAAGTGCTTCATAAGAATCAAATAGTGCCAGGTAACTGCCTTTGTGTGCAGACTGCAAGAATGACAAACCTAAGAACTAAAATTTAAGCATTTTTGCAAAATGTAAATATTCCAATGCTTAGTGTGCACTCAGTCCTAAATACGGCTGAGGCTGAGAAGCGCAGGAATCAAAGTTTGGGCCTTCTGAGGTTCAAAAGGTGAGGAAAAGATTGATCCAGGACAACTGAATCAGTGCTAGAGCTCCAAGAGGAAACCAGAGGTACCTAGTGCTGGTGTCAGCTGTATTACAGTAACCAAGTTTTAGTTCTGGAAGACCAAACTTCCTGTAGCTCCTCCAAGAACTAATCCTGGTTCTCATTACAACCAAATCACACAACCTACACTCAGTAGATCAGACACAGAGCTTTTGCTTCAAACAGAGCAGTGACCACAGCACAAGTCACAGGAGATATCTTACCTGCTAAAGCCCAGCTCCTTTTTGTAACACCACAGGACAGAGGGTCTGGCCTTCACAGTTGCTTTGGACAACATGTGATGGAGTATAACCACCTGCCAAAAATACAGGAACAGTCACCAACAACAGGGCTCATAAGGTAACACTGAAGAGCAAAATTCTTTTCTATACTCGACTTTACAGATATAGGTTTACCAAGCAGCCCTTTGCAAAACAGAAGGATCCCTTGACATGTTGTGAGGCTTATGTTCCTTTTTACACAGACTTGTGCAACTGAACCTTCTCCAGGGCTGCATGACATTGAAGACATCAAAGTACACCTCACATTTCCTTAGCACTCTGGCAGAACTCTAACAACTGCACAAATAGATTATTCCAGGCTAAATACAGTTCCTGCTATTTGTCACTTTAATAGAGATTTTGCACAATGTATTTCAGACTTCTACAGTTTCACAAGATTTCCTTCTGAATCTTTATCTGCTAGCAGGTATGGCATCCCACCTCACTGCTTCATGAGAGTGACAGAGCACTGGAACAGGTTGCCCAGGGAGATTGTGGAGTCTCCTACGTTGGAGATATTCAAGGCCCACCTGGACAAGTTCCTGTGTGATGTACTCTAGGTTACCCTGCTCTTGCAGGGGGGTTGGACTAGATGATCTTTTGAGGTCCCTTCCAACCCTTGAGATTCTGTGATTCATATCCTGCTGCTTTGGAATCCAACTCAATGAAAATCCTGAAAGCAACCAGACATGGGAGATGTCCTGTCAGAACTCACCCATCCGCCTGACCAGTAAATGAATGACAGGAGGATGGAGCCAACAGGGGTCTGGTCTCTGTTCCCAAGGAAAAAGGGATGGGACAAGAGGAAATGGCCTCAAGCTGCACCATGGCAGGTTTAGATGGAGGTAAAGAACAATTCCTTCCCCAAAGGGTGCTCAGGCATTGGAACAGGCTGCCCAGGGCAGTGCTGGAGTCACCATCCCTGCAAGTGCTCACACACCGTGGAGACGAGGCCTCAGTGCCATGAGTTAGTGGCAGTTGCAGTGCTGGGGAACTTGTTGGTCTTGATGGTCTTAAAAGTCTTTTCCAACCTGGTTGATTCTATGGTTCTATGACAACTTTCTTGTAAAGCCCCCTGATTGTTATTTCTTAAGTTTCTTCTGACTAGTTTATCCTTCCCCCATTAACTGGAGTAACTGAACCGACTTATCCTAAAATATCACGGCTTTGCCATGCTGCTCTTCCCCTTTCCACTTAAAAAACACAAGTCTAGAGTCTAAAGAGAAATCTAGTGGTTCATGTCTTCCATACAATGCTACTGTGTAGGTCCAGCCCAGGTCCTGGTGTGATGACATCTGCAAGATGACTTTGTACATAAAACACCACTCGAGGGCAAACCTACAACATCTTATGACAGAACTGAGACAGGGAAAAAGCTCCAGTTAGCCAGAAAACTAAATGTATTTTGCCCAGTTTAAAAAAAAAACACCAAACAATTCCAATTTGCCCATATTTTTAATGTAATATTCATGTATTTCTCAAGCAGATGTTGAAGGGCAAAGTCTCCCAAACCATTTGGCTTAAAATGCACTTAGGGGTGATCCTCCCTCTCTGCTCAACCCTGGTGAGGCCGCATCTGGAGCACTGTGCCCAGTCCGGGATCTTCAGTACAAGACAGACAAGGAGCTATGGGAGAGGGTCCAGCAGATGCCACAACGATGCTCGGGGTTCTGGAGCACCCCTCTTGTGAGGAGAGATTGCGGGAGCTGGGTCTGTTAAGTGTAGAGAACAGCAGACTGAAGGGATCCCGTCAGTGCAGATCAATAGCTCACAGGCGGGTGCCAGGATGACACCAGGCTCTTCCCAGTGGTTACCAGTGACAGAACGAGGAGCAATGGCCACAAACTGAAACACAAGTTTCACCTCAACGTGAGTCAGAACTTCTTTACATTGAGGGTGGCAGAGCACTGGAACAGGCTGCTCCATTGAGATGGAGTCTTCCTCTCTGGACACATTCAAACCCCACCGCGGGCACGTTCCTGTGTACCTGCTCTGGGTGGCCTTGCCTTGGATTAGATGGTGTCCAGAGGCCCCTTCCAACCCTGCTGATTCTGCGCCCTGAGACGAGTTCCCTCAGCCACGCTGAGCCACAACTCCTCCTCAGTGCACTCCACCGTTCTCCGCGTGGATTTACTGAGGTAAAACCCGGTTCCCGGCGGTCACAGACCAGCCGTTCACCCGAGGCCCGGTTCAGTATCAGCACCACTCCCCGGCAGAGGCTCACCTGGTCCTTGCCGCGGTCGCCGACCACCACGAAGAGGGCCCGCTGCCGCTCCGCCACCCCATTCTCGATCAGCACCCGAATGCGGTTGTCAACCTTCCGCCGCTGCATGGCTGCGGGGCGTGAAGGGCTCCCTCAGGAAGGGGCCGCCGAGCCGAGCCGAGCCGAGCCTAAGCCGAGCCGAGCCGGGCCGAACCGAACCGAGCCGAGCCGAGCCGAGCCGAGCCGAGCCCGGTCCCCCCGCCTCAGGCAGCCACCGAACGGGGCCGGCAGCTCGCTCCGAACCACGTGGGACCAGCGCGGACCAGGGCGCGCGCGTCGCGCTCCGCAGTAGGCCCCCCTCGGAGGCTGTCCTTGTCGTTCGCCTGCGCGGTACGTGAATATGTAATAATATATAACACTACGTAATCATGCCTAGTAAGTTTATGTTTTAAGCAGACTGCAAGCGGGTTTTCCACATGGGAGTGTGGCGGAGGAGTTATGGAAGCACACATGCAGTGAGCAGGACGCCGCCGGCGCGCTCGTTAACTCCCTGTTCCCGGTGTACGAACGGTTCCGTTTGCGCCCGAGGGCCCCTGCAGGGACCGGGAGACGACGACGGGACCGTGAAGAGGTGAGCCGGTGGCGGCGGGGTCCGGCAGCAGCGCCCCCGCCTCACGGAGACCCCCGGCACCGGTGGCGGCGAGGACCCCGAACGAGCCGCCAGGGGGCGCCACACGCGCAGCCACCGGGTTTCCCACGCGGGGGTTGCTCCGCACCGCGGTTTTCCCACGTGGAATTCCTCATGCCAGGGTTATCCCTCATGGAATTCCTCATGCCAGGGTTTTCCAACGTGGAATTCCTCATGCCAGGGTTTTCCATGCGCTTAGGGTTGGCTGGAGGTTGGTTTCACGCTTGGTTTTTACCCCGCAAGGTTTTCGCACGCAGGGTTCTTTCCCCCTACGACTGTATCTCCCTGTGCATTCACCCCGCCAGTCCTTCATCCCCCAGGGAGCCCTTTCCTTTCTATCCCTCACTTTTCCCCACATCTTTCCCCTCCCCCTCTATTCCTCGCATCTTTTATTTTTCCCTCAATCTTTTCTTTTTCTCCCATTTTTTCCCACTTTTTTTTCCCTATAAGTCTTTTTCACTCCTGTTTTCCTCACACATCTTTTTTTTTTTTCACTCAACTTTCCCCCAGGTGTTTCTTTCACACTTTTTGCCCCTGCCCCTGTTCCCCACACGTCCTCCTCCCTCTTTCCTTTACCCCACCCACTTTACATTTCTCTTTACATATACATCTGTCTATCCAGCTCCTGCCCTTTTCATTCTCACCTGTGTGAACTGTCCCATCACTTCTTGTATGTTACATTTCCCCATCTTCCCTGTCCTGATGTTTAAATTCTTTCCTGTGTTTCTTGTACCCCACTACTTTATGTATCCTCCTGTCTCTTTATTTCTTAGAATCATAGTTCAGGTTGGAAAGGACCTTAAGATAATCCAGTTCCAACCCCCCTGCTATGGGCAGGGACACCTCACACTAAACCATGGCACCCAAAGCTCTGTCCAACATGGCCTTGAACACTGCCAGGGATGGAGCATTCACAACCTCCCTGGGCAACCCATTCCAGTGCCTCAGCACCCTAATAGTAAATAACTTCTTCCTTATATCCAGTCTAAACTTCCCCTGTTTAAGTTTGAACCCATTACCCCTTGTCCTATTATTACAGTCCCTAATGACGAGTCCCTCCCCAGTATCCTTACAAGTCCCCTTCAGATACTGGAAGGCTGCTTTGAGGTCAAATGGTTTCCTATCTGTATGTACAGTGTTGGGTTTTGAATCTCATTTCTGTGTCTCCCTCTATCCAGCTCATTGTCCTTATTTCTTAATTCCTCCCTTTAGCTGGGGAAGGGGAACTGAGGGGTGAATCTAACAGGGTCCCACCAGCAGCTGCCTCCAGCCAGGAACAGCCAATCCCTGAGCAAGGAAAGATCTCCCCAAGCCATCCCCAGCAGAGCACACCACCAGCATCCTCACAGATACAAAAGGCCATCACAAGTAAGAGAAGCAACACTTCTCCTGCAGCATTTACACTGAAAGCCATTGACCCCAAACTCCTTACCTGAAGTACACACACGCCAAAAGCATTACCAAGAATCTTGTGAGTCTCATTGTAATAGCAGTAGCAAATGTTTGTGGCTGCTACAAACTCAAATGGATCATCATCCTTTATGTTTAACATTCCACTTTTAATCTCCTGTGCTTGCCTCATCCTCTTCTGGTGCCTGGAGAACAAAATTATACACAAGGTTCTTGGAAAAGGGTTCAAGTGCATCCAGGCCTAGGGTCATGTCTAAGTGGAAGTCAAAGGAAGTTTTTCCTCAAGGAAAAAAACAACCTTGGATCACAACTGTGTGTTTCCATGTACCTTCAGCCCAGGGTGGTGGGTATCACTGGGAACCAGGTGGGTTTGCAAGAACTGCTTGGTTGGCTTCATGCAGGTTAAGGTAACCCTTCCTGACTGTGTGCAGATTGTAAGTACATGTGTGAATCTAAGAACTACATTTCAAATTGCATTCACAATTAAAATTAGATTACTTTTTCAAAATGAAGGAATTCTAATGCTCAATCTGCAGTCAGTCATTACAGAGGCTAAAAAGCTGAGGAATTAAAGTTTTGACCTTTTAAGGTTAAAAAGGTGAGGGAGAGATTGGCCCAGGACAACAGAATTAGCCTTAGAGCTCCAGAAGGAAACCAGAAGTACATCGTGCTGGTGTCAGCTGTATTAACAGAAGCCAAATTTTAGCTCTGAAAGACTAAACTTCCTGTAGCTCCTCCAGTAACTAATCTCAGTTCTCCTTCCAACTGAATTGCAGAAGCAGACACAGCTGTTTTGACTCATGGGACCAGCCAGCTTGCAAAAGCCCACAGAGATACAGACCCTTCCAACAGCAGGGCTCAGAACTTTCTCATCTACCCTGTGGTTTACATCAGTGACTTTATGTAAGTGACTGTACAAGGTTAAACCAAACCTCAACAGCAAAATGTCTCTAAAACCCTTTGTTCTAAAGGAATCCTGCTGTTAAAACCCAGCCCTGGTGGAGTAAACTGTCCTTTCCATCCTAACAGTTCTATGATTCCATTTCCACCTACTACAGTGCTACATGAGCAATACTCTGGTGTTCTCTGGTACTGCTGAGGGAAGAAAAAAGTTCATTTGGATGCACAGTATTCCCATAGGAATAAGACTACAGAAAGCAAACAGAGAACATCTACAGGAAAATAACAATTAGGCTACCTTATCCAATACTGAATGATGAAGTCCCAAGGGATGTCAGGAACTTTGTGTCTCAATAAAAGCAGGTGGATTGTAACGTTTAAGCTCCACTGTTTAATAAAACTGCAGTGGTTTGGAAGTTCTCTGTACAAAATCCCAAGTTGCTCAACTGTGAGAGACTTCTCCTATTGCAGCTCAACCTGACCTGGCTTAAACTCTAGTTTCAGAAACATGATATTTACCCTTGAACTGACAACAAAACTGTTCCTAACCCTTCAATAGCAAAGTTGAGCCAAGTTATTTGCATAGATGCATTTATTCTTAGCTGTTAATAATGCCCCCAAAAGAGGCTTGAATTTGAATGTTTGAACAGTGAAGTATTTAAAAAACAGGTGACATCATAGGCAAAATGTGTTTGATACCATTGGATGGGCCTAGGGATAAAGTATTTGTTTCAAAATATAGCAAAAATGATAAAACTATTGAATCAATAATCATAGGGGCTGCAGAACAGTGTTGTGGGGGAGGTGAACCCAGATAAATCCCATCATTGAGATAAAACCACCAATCCAAGTGCAATTCCTTCAGGTATAGGTATCAAATACTTGCTTGAAAGGGAAAGATGTAAAACATTTAGATTTATTTTTCAAGTGCTTACATGAGCCATGGACCAAATTTGATTGAAACCTGCAGTGAAAGGACTGCAAAGACATATCTACAGGTATGTTTAAGGCTATCAGAAAACTGAAACCTGACAAACAGCTAAACAGAGTTCCTAAGACTTATTTTCTATGGTAGATGCATTGCTCAAGTTTATTCTAAGCTTGAATAGCTTCTAAAAAGGAAACACATTCTCATTAATAAAAGGCTACTGGATATACTAAAATGCATCTCAATACCAAGACGTCAGGTGTACTCTTGATCCACTACTGGGAATTTGAGCATGTCTTAAAGGAAGGAGAAATTGGTCACCATACTTGGAACTGAGCTACTTACACCCATCTGATTATAACGAAGTAGGGAGGAACAGAATCTAGCTTTTAAAATTAATGGGTTAATTCCTGCACCAAGAGCTAATGATGATAAATATAATGCAGAACATAATGCCAGGTCAGGCTGAAGTTTTCCTAAGACACATGCTGCTCAAACTGGCTTTAGAATGTGGGGTTTGGAAAAGATTTCCTTCCCTCCATTAAGGCTGGATCTACAAAACCAGAGATCATTTTAATGCATTCAATTCAAAGTGCCTAGGAGTGTGGTTAATGCACTAGCACCTCTTCCCTTAGTTAAATCGTTCAGGAAATCAAGAGATCCTGTGATACCACACCACAAACTCAACAGTTCCCAGCTTCTGAAATGCTAGGGAATGCACACAACTCAAAGCTGCAGTTCAGAAGTTCCATGGAAGTGTATGAGGGGCAGGGGCTTGCTCTCACATAGAGGAAAAGCCATTCAGTTTCCTTAAGTTTACTACAGCACAGATGTGTAATACTTGATGATCCAAATGCAACATCAAATCCTAAGCAGCACAATGTAGTTCTCAAAAGCACAGATCCTTTCCTCTTGGAAAATGCACGACCAGGACAGAAAACATTCCAGTGTAAAAGCATACAGTCTTTGCCAACCAGGAAGTCTGAAGAACCTTCCCCATCTCCCTCCCTCTGGAAAAACAAACTGGCAAAAGAGGAACACATTCTGCTTTAAGCAATCAGCCTTCTGCATGACCTCAGGTGTGCTCATCTAGTGTTAAACATGGGAATTTTCCCGAAGGTCTCATCAAAGCTTCCTCTTTATGCTCTGCCGCTGACTACAAGACAGCCAAGATTAGTATGAGACCAACCAAATGTTCTGATACTGATGTTGTGTTTGAACAAAGACAACAAATTGTCATTCAGACAAAACCAGAATTCAAAAGAAACAAGACAATTCTGCAATGTTTGATTTCCCAGACAATAATTGGGACTATATTTAAACCCACATTTAAAAAAGGAAATTATGTTCTAAGTTCGAAAGGGGAAGTTTATGGTTTGGGATCATTCCCTGCTTGTTCTTCTCATGAGGCACTGATCTTATGGCCAGTGGTGAAGACTGACCCAACCCATCTGCAAGAACTTAGCTGTTACTAGCTCAAGCAATTAAAGCCTTTCTATGCCCATCCATATCCAATGCAGATGGAACACTGCTGCCTAAAGACTAAAATACACACCTACGTAGTCACAAATGTCACCTCTAGGTATCAAGTTGTATCATCAAGTATCTGTTTTGATACTTTGCACACACTTTAATCAAGAAGTTTTGCATGAGCAAGAGGGATGATATTCATTTTCAGGGTGTGAGTGGCAGCCTCATTAATGGAGCTGGTAATGAGCAGTGTTCTCATGTCCCTTTGTAGGCACAGGAGTGATGGAGAATACAGCACAATTTTGCTCCCTGATCCCAAACACTTGCATCTCAAGTGTGCATTTATAATTGGTTCTTGCAAAGAAGAGGTAAGAAAAGCCAGCTACTCAGCTTAGGCTGTACCAGAAACTCCAAAGAAAAGAAGAGGAAGATCAAGATTTTTCTTACCATTTGGTTTTATACCTTATTCTGCTGGACCACAAAAGTTTTGCCCTGTTTGCTTTTAATTGTGCGAAGTTTAACCACTATTTCAGTATCATTTACCATCTTTCCAGTATTTGTCTAGAGTTAAAGGCTTTTTTACTAATGTTTCCCTCTCCAAAGCAGTTATTCAGATACCATTTGGAGGAATGAAGGAAGTTTGATCCATTCTCCAAAGACACAATTAAAGAATATGCCCATCTAACAAATCAGGTCAGCGGGACATTTTGAGAGGTAGTATTTAAGGGCACAAAGTTCTCAGCAGAACACATAAACTGGCTATTAACAGGAAATCAACATTACTCTTCCACCTACTCTGAATATTATGCTGTAGGGATTGCTGTACACAAAAGGTATTATCTTAGAAAGAAAACAGGGGTTAAGTGAAGTCTAGACCTTCCTCCACAGCAAAATCATAAAGATGTATTGATGAACTGCTCCTCTTTGGACAACCTGTACCCAGGGAGAACACAGAAGTAACCATAGCACAATGTTGACCTTAGGTATGAAACAATAGCTTATGATTTCAGAGTTAAATCTTTTAGGATGCCTAGGAAGGGTCCAAGTTTCCCAGACACAGTAACATTAGGCAGAAAACCTGATTTATCAGTTATTTACTCAAGAATCCTCATACTACAACCAAGAGGAAACAGGATGCTGAAGCTATAAATCGGTGCTCAAACACATACCACCACCCATTATCACAGTATCAGAGAAGCCCCTGCCAAAGTAAAAATCTCTCTCCTCACAGTAGCCTTGCATGCAAGCACTTGTAACTAACCAGTTACACTCTCCAAAGACTGATTCACATAAGAATGAAGTAAAACCACCAGAGGGCAACCAATGTGTCTACACACAGGCTCAGGCGTAGCACTTGATTATGTATGCTCACTCATGCTCTCCAACCACAAGCACCAAGCCTGAGTTGTCCTACAGCAGCACCTAACTAGAATAAAAACAACTTTGCCCACTGGCATCCAGAAAAGGCTCAGCGACAGAACCAGCCCAGAACCATCCTGCCTCAACATGTTCATTTCTATAATGCCCTTTCATTTCTATATGTTTATTTCTATAATGACCTTTCCCAATAGAAGCCTCCTACCTTGGAATGCTTGTGATCTTGATCTAACTTGGATCTAGAGCCGAGTTATGCAGTGAAGATACTTAAAAGCTCCTCTCAGCAGGCCAGAACAGCAGTTAGTGGATCTTTGTGCCATACCGTGACTCGAGCTGATGTTTCAGTATACTGTTTATTAGACACATGTATTGAGATTAAAGGAGTCAGTGCAAATTCCCAGATTAACCACATGTAATGTACTTGTTCTACGGTTGTTACTATTATAACACATCTTCTATCGGCACACAGTAGAGCAGCTACTCTAAAAGACCATTTTCACACATGGAAAGGCTCACAAAGCTGGATCTCAAGAGGCCTCTCTACTACCCAATGTTTTATTAATAAATTTGAGGTGAACATAAAGAAAAAAACAAACCCAAAACCTTAAGTGGAATGTTCTGATGCATTCAGCAGGCTTTAATTCAGTATGCTGCAAGTTCACTCTCAAACTACAATTAGCTATTTAAGAAGCATTTGGTGTGCAATGGAAAAAGCTGAACAGCTTGTGTTCTACCAACCATTTAAAAAGCCGATGCACAAAAGAAGTAATTAGAAAAGAAGAATTCACTGGTTTCCTACATCAGTTCAACATTAAAAGGTTTGTCTTTTTATTTTTTTTTCCAGTTAAAAAACAGTTGGGACTATTATCTCAGTAATAGCTTCCTAAAAAAGACACAGAACAGCAACTTCTCACCGGACTGCAGTTTATATTGTTGTATGGTATGGAATGTTTCTAGGCTTTGACTAAAACGACTTCTAACCATCAGCAACCATCTCGAGATGTCTGGTGTGGAATATTGTCTTCACAAGCTTCTCACTTTTCTCAGTATAAACATTTCTCATTTGTACTCTTCACACAGAACATGGGAAAGTGATAGTAACCCCTATTTGTATGGAGTTTCAGGTTATTTCACAATGAAGTCAAAATAGCTGACTACAAGTTCAGAAAGCTCAAGTTCTGATACAAAGTAGAAACGACCCTCTGAGTGAAAACAACCTTCAGTTTTGTGTACAACAGTTAAACAACATGTAGCTGTTCCTTAATTTCACCCTTCCACAGGTAGGAATTATCGGATGAGCAGTACTTAACATATATATAGCACTTTTCTTCTTGCACGTGCTATAGAATGCAACATAACTACCAACACCTCTATGGAGGCAGCTATCAAAATATTCTCCCCACTGCAGAGAGAGTGCATGTGCGCAAAAGGTAGGCACAAGTGATTTTTCCAAAGATTATATCACAAGTATGCAGTAAAACTTGAATAAGACTTGGTATTTTCCAGCTCCTAGTCTTATGCCATTTCTTTTATACATTGCTGCCTTGATGAAAAGGAAAAGTCCGTAGAAAGAAGTTCCCCAGAAATCACAGCTATTAGAATAAAATCAGAAACACAGGAGGTGCATTTACATCTAGTCAGGAAAAAAAGAGAATCTATCAGGGCAAAAAAAAAACAAACAACCCCAAACAAAACGTTATGAAATGTCACCCCATCACATTAAACTTGTTTCAGTCGTTGAAAACCAGTGTTCCAGGATACAATTTTTATAAACATGTTTTATTTGTCTTGCTTATACCATTAGAACTGTAACTGCTGGCTGTCATTTCCCTTAAAAGGGGAAATCAATTCAAACACATACTGGTGCTTTTCAAAAGATAGCAATTAAAAGGGCAGCAGCAGCGGGCATTTGAGATTTCTTAAAACCTTCAAGGCTGCAGGAAAGACAAAAGGACATGTGACCAAAAGTGTTATGATTATCCATTAGAGATTTCCATCAGTACCGGCATCAGTTATTTAGGTGATAATACAGCAAGGTCAAGTATTAGTGACAGACAATGTGCAAGTCATAAGGAATGATAGAGAATACCAATCCTTACAAAAGTCATTGCTATCAAAGAAACTTAAAAAGTGTTTCAAAGAGAGAATCTAAATACTTCACATCAAATATACAGTGGCCATCCAGGTTTTCTCTCACATTTGTTGCAAAACTCTTTTGGAAGTGCCAAATCAAAACTTTTTTTTTTTTCCATCTTTTCTTTTTAAAAATAATTACACAGTTACATTAGCAGTTATGCAAGCGATCTTAAATCCTTAGCCACAGTGAACAGGGCCCTGGTGATGAGGAGTGCTGCAGCTAAGGGTGCTGCTTCTTTGTCAAGAGCTGGCTATAAGCCCAGTTGTCTGTCTAGGGAAATATGCATCATCACGCATCTTTGAACAGTTCAGTGCTTCAACTGAGTATGAAAAAGCTGAAATGCACTTGCTCTATCAAGCCACACTTCACCTTTTCCATCCTTTCATGGGAACGTTATGTTTTGTCAACTGCCATCACAGTAAATCTATATGAATTTGCAGGTTTTATCCCAATTTGTTACATCACTTTAAAATGTCAGAAGTGAGTCTTTGCTTTTTCCTGCCACTTCAGTTAACCATGGAGATTGGATCACCCTGAAAATTGCCTTTTTTTTTTCTTTACTCTTAGCAAGGGTGAAAAATCTGAATCTCATGTGCAAGGCTCAAGATGATGCTTAGGACAGAACATGCAGAGTAAACGTTGTTTCGTTCCTTTCAATATCCAGGTAATATAAAGCTGGCAACTGTAGTCCTGTCATTATGGGTAATGAAAATAGTCCCTTTACAACAAACTTCCTGTAAGGGAGAACAAATAGATAATAACTCTTCTGGTAACATGTATAGTACACTGGCCAGCGTGTTTTTGGCGTTTAATGTAATCCCGTGAATTCGTTTAATTCACTTGCTGAGCATTCATTTGAGGCATCCCTCTGTTTGGTCTTGGGGGCCCTCCACGACCTAGAAAACATACAAAAAGGCTCTTGAATTTTGCATGGTCAGGTTATTTAAAGAAGAAACCTCCTAAAAACTCTGGTTTAAACTGTGCAAGAATCTCAGGTGTGTATCTAGACTACATATGGTTCTAAAAGCTCTTTCAAATCAAAACTCCACAGTGTATAACCTGTCTTTACAGTTTTCAGCTTTATCCCAATATTTTCTTCCCCTGTAACTAAATGCAACAATTTGAAGTAAAAAAACTTGCAGTCATGTAAGGCAATCATTCGTTCCACAGACAGTGGAATGTACAGCCTCAAGCTGTCCTCACTGAGAAGGTGCTCTAGTGATAACTCTAGATTCCAAAGGAAATGTCTGCACTGAGACAGTACAAAGTCTCAGCAAAAACCTACTAAAAACCCCACCAAAAAAAAACCAAACTGGAAATGATGTTGAAAATAAAACGTACAAGTTTAGCTAAAGCCTCATTATGTATGTGGCAATTTTGTTTGGTTTTCACAGATGGATACATGGCAAACTTATGACAGCACACCCCTGTAAGCTAAAAGCAATAATTCTGCAGGATCAGAGAACATATGAGCATAGAGGGAAGTTTTGTATGCTTAGGTCAACAGAGACCTCTGCAACAGATGCAGCAGCACATCCTCTAGTGCAATAAAGTAACATGCAATTTTGTAGGCTGACAGCTCAAGGCCAATGTCTGCTTTATAAGTAAGACTTACTTGCAAGTTACTAATGCATGTAAGTAAGCAGATCTTAAATCACAATAAAAAAAAAACCAAACTTTAAGGCTTTCATTAATACAAGGCAATTAAATAGTTCTGCTACATTTAAAGTATCAAAAGCAACTGTTGTTTTCACTTCTTGTCAAAGAATTCCTCATTCAACAGCTGACTTCCATCCCAAGTTCAAAGGATCACAGCACAATTCAAGTCAGAAGGGACCTTAAGAGGTCCTCCAACCCCTATTCAAAAGCGGGGTCAACTATGAGGCCAGAGGGAAGCAAGCTTATTCTTCAACTGTGACCTGCTGAATAAGGAGTAAGGTCGCTTTTTAAATCCAAAACTCCAGAAGCTGGAGCAAAACCTTCCATTCTACCCAAATCCATTATTCAGTACTCAAGAATTACCTCTAGGAGCTCCTCGAGGTCCACTTTGTCCAGAGCCACGTTTGAAATTCTGCTGATATCCATCCTGAAGCAAAGGAATGAATAAAATTAAAACTTAAAACCTAAGCTTTTGGTTATGTCTCAGGAAGCCAATAAAATAAGGAGCTGTTCACACAACAGCACTGACAAAACACCTGTGACTTCAGCATATAGTATTTTATTGGTCTAAACTGGTATTAGAAAAATGGATTCTTACTCCTACTAGTACCTCGCAGGTATAATAAAACATACAATAGCAAAATCTCTCTCCAATTACAAGTTATGCAGTTCAATAAGAATAAGAAATGTAAATGCTTATTTAGTGTTCCAATTTTTCAAGCTACCCAGAGGTCAAATAGATTCATTTGCTGAAGGGCCAGCCAATAAATGAAATGACATTTTAATGGCAGGATCAAAATGTCATCTCATTTGCTTACACATACTTGTCTGGGCATATGCAGAGTTAAGACATTCTCCAGTCAAAGCTTTGCTCAAACTGAGCACGCTTCTTTCAGAACAACAAAATTCTACACAGAGTAACAGAAATAGGCAACCCCAAACAAACCTGAAAAGTTCATTTCAATGTATTTAAGTTTCCTTCTCACTTATTTAGAGTTCTTTATAATTCATTTAACCTTGTTCTAGTTACTACACTAATTCCTTTAGAGAATAATCAGCCAAACAGAACACATTTCCCAATCATAATCAGCCATTTAATAGTCTATTTCTGTTTAGTATCTGACTTTTTGGTCTTTATTAGCAATAAAAAAAGCCCTTGAGTGCTTTCATTTTGCCTTTTCATAGGTAATTCTAGACTGTCACAACACAACAGTAGCTTACCCGCTGGTAGTTTGAGTAATCCCGAGGAGCATTAAACTGGGGCTGCGTATAACCACTGTTTGGAGTGTTGGAAAAGGAAGGACGGTAGCCATCATATCCTCCTAAGGAACAGGACACAAGTCTTTCATTTGGAAATGATAACCTATTACTCTATGCTAGCATTTAAAGAAAAGCAGTAATAGCATTTTAACTAAACCTGAGGAAAACCCTTTAGTAAGTACAGTTTATCTGCAAGTCAAGCAAAGATTAACTCTATTATTACAAGAATGAAGACATAGTAAGAACTGGGAGGAGGAGGTAGCAAGTCAATGCATTTCTCTAATGATTTGAGGTTTTATTTACATATTTAATCCAGAGCTAAACATAATACTACTAGGATCTAAATGTACCAGCTGTGACCTGCAAGGCCACAACAGCCAACATGAGCAAGAAGCTGCTCCTGTGCCAAGACTCTTACAAGTGCTGAGAACCATGTCTAAGGATGGCTCCAGCCCCAAGGATCTAATGCTGCAATCCAGATCAATTTTGAACAGGCATGTAGCAATCACTGCACTCCCTACTACTCTCAGCTGTATTGTTATTGTACAGGCTTCTCACCTACTCTCCAACCACTTGAGAGGAAGAGAACATGGCAAAAGCAGACAGCGCTGTACCCATTAGTCTAATCCCATACTACCTGACAATGAAAACATCTCTCTCCCCCATTCCAAAAGACGCATCTTTGTAACATTGACAGCCTCATATAGTAATCTGCAGGAATTATGACAGTTCTCGTATTTATCCAGAACTACAGTATCATTCCTCTGCCCCTGTTAATTCTCTCAGATTAATGACTTCTGGACTTCTCTGTTCTAGTATTTCTACGTTATTCAACCTATTCTCAATATAAAACATGGAAGTCTAAAATACACTACTTTTACCATAACTGTAAACAAAGAGCATTTCTGAAATACCAATTTGCATCTGCATTCCTCACTTGCTGCTTGTGAAATTGTTGGCTACTTCTGTGTTTGCAGGACATGCCTAATTAAACTAACACTAAGCCTTCAGTACAGAACAGAAAAGATACTTCTTTGTTTCCATCCTACTATGAAACCAAACCAAACACCTCAAATTTAAGTTAGCTAAAGCAATGCTACTAGTTCAAATATCTTACAGAGCTACTATTACAGTATTAAAACAATAACAGGTTGGTTTAACACTTTTAACTTGACACTCTTTGTCCAGGAAGAAGTCAAATTCAAATGAGTGAGTTTAACAAAGCTGTTTACCTCTAAATCCATTTGCCGGTCCCCTGTAACCGTTCATTAATCCACGAGCCCCACGTGAGCCACCACGAGACACTCCTCGACTGTTGTAATAAGGCTGACTGTTCCGTGGAAATCCAGTGTTCTGTTGGGGAGGTTGCTGGTGGTTACCTGCCACTTGATGAGTCTGGTCCGGGGAACCATGGTAAGTACCAACCACTAAATTGGAATGGGGCGGGGGGGAGGAAGGGGGAGAAAATGAAGTAAAAGAGTCTGCATTTGTGTTCCCACATACAGACTTTTCACACTCAATATTCAAATCCTCACCCATTCAAAGAAAAACCATTTGCAGAATTAAGTATCAAGCTCATTAGGCAGATAACCCACAATATTTAAACAACCTAAAACCAGCAGAGAATTGATGAGTCAGTGTTAAGTATCTAGCGTAAAGTCAACAGCAAGTATTCCTCATACAAGTGCAATTTTCCTATGTTATTTCAAACCCTTTAAAAATCAGTAACACATGCTCCAAGGGCAAATAAAACCACCCCAGTTACAAGTAATTAACCCACTTCTGTAACTTTCTCCCTTCTGAACTGGCAGAAAGCCACCAAGAAATACTTGCTCTCACTAGGTAAATTCTCTCTCTCAGCTGTGCTAAAGTGGGATTGATGGGAACATTTTAACCAAGCTGATGTTTTGACTGTGTACAGGCTGGGGGAGGCAAGAACAGGATGGACAGCTTGAGATTATCTACACTTTGAAGTAAGACAACATCTTTGAAGTAAGGTATGCCACAACATATTCACAGGAATCATTGCGTTACAAAAGCAATCTGAGGATTACAGGCTCAGTAAGTGCAACAAAAGATTAATTCTGTATGTAAGAACAAAACAGCTGTAAAATGTAACCGGATACCAGATGCTGAAGGAAGATCTCACCATTTGTGAGTAGTAAGTCCCTCTCATTTGCAGAAAGTCTCCCAACAGGGAATGCAACTTTCTGTCTTACCCATTCATCATACAGTGCTACGGAACTTACACAGATACTCACTTCTCCCAGCTCCCCATTGACTCTTGTGGAATGCATGAAATGGCTATCCTTTGGGGTGTTTAATGTGTGCAGGTTTTGTTCTAAAGCCACTGCGTTTTCTGTGCATCATGAGCTCCCTTTACTGTTACACTAAGTTTAGCATTTTATACTGCAGGGCCCACCTGCACTCCCCAGACTGTCTTCCTGCCTTGCACTGTAATATGGCTCAAAACTGATACAGATAAACAATGAAACTTGGTTCTCCCTCTTCTTATCCACCCATCCCAGTATCACAGCCTGCAAGGAAGGCAGATTTCAAGATCATAATCAGTTATACAGAAAAAGGACTGGGCTCCTTTTCCTCACTCCATGTCCGGCAGTTGTTAGCACTTCACCCTTTGTCATCTCTTTTCTCTGTTCTTCACTCAAAATCTCTCTCTGCATCTGCACATTTTATTCCAGTGGAAAATGAGGAAGTACTGGGAGAAGAATAGCTTTGTACATAGACTTTATTTTACTGTTACCATGTCTAACTGGTTTTAGCTAACAAAAAAGTCTAGAACTTTGTGAACCTTCCATCATCTGTCAGAACCAATTTGTATTTGTTCTCAATTCTAGCTTACTATTTCCTTTTTGGAATGTCATCTCATATGGTACAATCTTTTTTAAGCATTTAACCTTAACACCAGCAGAGCAAGTACTCCACTATAATGCTTTCACCTTTAGAACAATCCTTAATCCTGTTCATGTTTGGGTTTTTTTTAACCCATATAAAACTGAACCAACCAATTCTTTAACAGTTGGCAAGATGTATACTGAATTTCACCCCCAGTTGGGTATTAACACTGAGCCAGAATAACAAACTCCAGTACTGCTCAGGGGAAAGCTTTCAAGACTAGACATTTGAGAATGTGTGATGTGTTTTGCAACATCATCTAGGACTTTACAGCCTGATCATCTGCTTTACTGAGGCTACTGCCATTTTAGGTTTTTGCTAAAGTAACCTTACCTGTCTGGAGTTGCTCTTGCTGAAGATCTGATTGTTCTACTTGGTGAGGCTGATTGGAGAAACTCTGGTTGTAACTGGCCTGGTACTGGTTTTGCTGCTTAAGGGTTTCTGGCTCATTAACAGGAGGAACGGGTGCATTCATGTTGAATACCTACAACATGAGAAAAACAGCTCTTTGGTCCAATTCACTTCATTGCATCGTACAAAGAATTATCCAAGTCTGACAAATGTGAATAACCAGAGTATTTTACATAATTACAAGACTGATTCCACTGTTTGTACAGAAAAAGAATGACTACCAAAATAAAGGGACTCTATACTGATCTGCTACTTACTGTTTGCATGGATTGGAATGGAGCTGCATTAACATTGATTCCACTGCTATGCAAAGGCTTGCTAGATCCAGCCTGGAACACCTGTGGCTGGGATGCAGTGGGAAGTGATGATGATGATGGGGTCTGGTCTGCATTCAGTGACATTGAAGCCTAATAATTAAAACACACAACATTTAAGCAGCTTTTGCATAATACTACATAAATTTACTTAAAACCCTTACTTTAAAAAACCCCAAACACCACATAAAAAAGTGACAACCCTCAGATTCACCTCAAGAAATGAGTATTTTCTACTTCAGCTGAACAGCCTCATCACAACAGCATAATGGGAGAACATAAATCTACCAGTCTTCTCCTCCATTAACTTGAAATACAACTAGAAAAACTAGAGGGGGAAATGAACAAGTTTCTGGGCTAAATGCTAGCCAATGTATAAAATATAAATCACATTTCTTAAGCCAACAATATTGATGCTCATGTTGGCATCTAACTAAACAATCTTGTTAATTACAAGTATTGCTATGAAGGAGTAACTGGTCACAGATAAGTTCAAAATGTGGAAATTAAATGGAACAGTCCTATCTACAGGTGACTGAGAATTAAAAGCCAGACCTTTATTTACAGAGAATCATAGCCTAACATTTGATCCCACCTGCAAGCAGAGTCCTTTCCACCCCCTCTGAAATCAAGACTTGCCTGAATCTGGTCAATTGATTCTTTCTGTGGCCGTTGCTCTGTTGTGTGAGAAGGCTGGTACATGGGTTGGGAGGCTGTATATCCCTCACTTGTAGAAGAAACCAAGGGCACCTGATAAAATAAACCCCAAAAGCCCCCAAAAGTCAGCTGATGCTCACACACAGTTAGTAATGAGTATCAAAAAGCTCTAGAATTAGCACTCTCTATAAAAGTATGTATTCCAGCAAATCTTTACAACTACTATAAATTAAAGACTGCTTTAACAAGTAAGAGATTTAACCACCTCATCTTGACATGTATTCTAAACATGTCACACCACCCATCCCCTTCCAGAGTGTATTCTGTGGCTATTTCTCTACTGGCTGGACATGTATTTGCTTCTACTAAAGTACACTCTTTTCCTCATTTCCCTAGGCAACCCCAACTACAATAACAGGAAGCATGGGAAAAGAAAGACAGGAATATACTGCAGTTTAAATGAGAGAACTCCAAGCTCATATAGAAATAGACAAGGGCTGGCTTCCATTGGACTGGATTTGCTCATTTTACAGCCTTTGTTCCTCTGCACAGAGTCCAGTGAAAACTCTAACCAGCAAAGCAGGGGACTTTGCATTTAAGGCTATCAGGGACTTCAAGAGGCAACAGATAACAGCTTATGCGTGTGTTCACATCACCTTGCTGAGCATTCAAAAGCTAAGAGGTATATTAAGCTATTGCTTGTAAGATCCCAAAGAGAATCACTGGCAGCACTGCTTGAGGTTAAGGAAAGCAAGGAAAAAAAACCCCACAGACATCATCAACAGTAAAATAAAAGCCGGTGCAGAGAGAATTCTCTGCCATAAAGAATAGCCTACATCTACAAAACAAAACTGTGAAGAATGCTACCACTTCAGCAGGTACATACAGAGGAAACCAAAGGAAAAAAAGAACCACATTCCTGTTTCTGTACAAATAAATGACTCAAAACTTGCAGATCTAATCTGGACAAGACAAAGCAAGCAAGTAACACTACTCTTTCTCCAAGATACACAATCTATCCAGATTTTTCTTTTGCTTTTCAAATACCTACAGGATCAGATTTACTACTTGAGACGAGCAGAGTCCCTCAAGAGGTGCCACAAATGCTCAATTCAAAATCAGGAAGCTCTTTATCACCAGACAGTTCAGTATTATGCTGGCATATTTTAATGAAAAGGTGAATACATCATTTATACAATGCAGCAGCAAGTTTAAGAGATGCTACTTCAACATGAATTTTGGGAAAGCTCAGCTGAAAGCAGCATTCAAACTCATGAGTGCTCTACAACTCCAGTATTAAAGTACTATCCGAGCAAACAACTGGGACTAAATCCTTAATAGACCAAATAAAGAAACAGAACACAAACTATACAGTTAATCCATTAAATCTATTACATCTAATTATTACTCCATCTTGCACAACACACAGGGAAGCCTCAAGTTAAACTGCTGTGTTAGAGTAGCACTACACAAAGGAGATTTCCAAAGTCCTTTCTCTCAATCAGGCAAAACCACACTTAAAATTCACCACTGTAACATGGAATACAGATTATAAGTGATGGCAGCCTAACACACAGACAGGTGGAAGTCAATTTGTGAAATGAAAATCACATCCACACACTGAATTTGAAGGCTGGGGTGAGCTCCATAGACTGAAAGAACTGGTAACTGTTGAGAAGTCCACACACGAGGCCACTAGAATGAGCAGCACAAAGCTTTTGTGTTTGTGCCCTCCAGTTTAAGAGGCCTCAAATTAGAAGTGCAGTTCCTCAGGAAACTCATATTTCAACCCTGAATCCAACTGTTTGCCAAACAGGAAAATCATAGCATCATAGAATAGTTAGGGTTGGAAAGGACCTTAAGATCATCTAGTTCCAACCCCTCTACCATGGGCAGGGATACCTCACACTAAACCATGGCACCTAAGGCTTCGTCCAACCTGGCCTGATAAGACTCCATTACAGAAGATATTCAATGTCTGCACAGCATAAAACCTGGATATAATGATGTTCATAAGCAACAATGCTGAAGAGACAGTGGAGATCGGAAATAGGAACCTCAGCTTTGAGTTTCTCATACAATTAGGAATGCATTCCTATTATAGTATCAAAAAAGGCTGAAAGCAATTTAAAATACAATTTACTAAACTTTTTACCTGTGTAGCTTCTGGTTGCACAGGAACTTGGTTGGGCTGGGCAAGTCTTGACTCGGCATGAACTGAAGTAAAATAAGTTTACTTACTACATAGCACAATCAAACCTTTCAGAGAACAGCATTGCCATCTTTTCTAATTCAGTCATTTGAGAGCTGATCATCATAAAGATGATTATCCCTTAGCACAACCAAGCTATCCTTAAAAATTCAAATTTCCATGCAAACTTATTTCCAGTTACCCAAAACAATCCAACAATTTCCAAAAGATTAATCAAAACTCTTATTTTGCCCATTTAAAAAATATTGAAGATGTTCCACCTTCCCAAGCAAAACCTAGAAGCAAGTGAAAATCAGAAGCCTACGGTGTTCTTTAAAAGCACAAGTGCTCTGAAAGTGTATTTTTATTGAGGACCCTTCTACTATGTAGTAGCAACTGAAGCATTTCTAACAGGTGACTTGCAGGCTTCCCCAGTATTTATGTTTAGGATTTACCATTACAAACCTGGAGGGCAAACCATTTGTGGCATGTCCAAATTCTGTGCTGGATTCATGGGCTGTGCAGACACAATAGCAGGATCAAGTGTTTGGTTCTCAAACTCCAGCATAGAGTCCTAGGGAAAAACATCAAATCAAATCAAATCCAATTTATTGTATTTCAGAAATATTAACATTCAGAATACAGAAATGGCCAGGTCCCATTAAAGAAGTTTACTTCACAGTTAAACAATTGCTGGGTTAACCATTTTAATCAAGATATTAAACCCTCCAAAAACGTATTTATTACATTAAAAATTCAGTTAATTTATATATTAACTGAGAAAAAGATAGCTGGAGGAAGATTTTAATAGCCAGACAGAATAGATGGCAAACTGTTCTTTATTCTTTATCCTAAATTAGCACTTTGTAGGAAGAAACAAAAAAGGAACAGAAGAAGTGGATGCCTCATTTGTTACCAAGGTGTCTGCTCTTTTTGTGGAGGAGAGGCTTCTTCTGATAAAACCATTATCTTCCAGTGTTTTTCTAGTTGTCCTAACTTTGGATTAGAAGGGAGCCTTCAAGAAGCAACCCAAACACTACTGTCTTTACATGTAGAAGTTCTTCATAACACAAAATTTAGAACTACATTAGAGAAGCTGGTCTTACTTCAGCACAATACACTATGGCACCCAGTGATGCACAACTTTCTGCCTTCTCTGTAGACTTAACACAAAGACCAAATAGCTAAATAACCTTCTATTTGTACTTTGACAGCAGCACAGATCTGCAGGCTTTGGATGAGATCTTGCCATACAGCACTAACACTGTCTGCAGGACCACTGTATCTTTCAAATGAACTACAGCAGACTCTTTAAATCATGCCTAACAGCCGGGAGCTGCTATTTTCTTTCTTTGGTTCTAACTTCACAGTAGGGTGTGTTCATCATACCTGCATGAAGTTATACGGGCCCTGCATCTGCGCCATAAGGTCCTGTACTCGCTGTCTTCTAACAAGAGGATCTGCTTGAGCCACAGTAGTGAGCGTGTGAGGTTCAGGAACTGGAGGAGATGTAGCTTGTGTCTGTTGCTGCAGCGAATTTACAACCTAACAAGAAATAAGCAACCAACTGTGATTTCAGCTTAAGAGAACATTGCACAGAAGTGACTCAGTAGGTCTTGAAATTTACGGCTGTTGCCTAATTCATTATGGATGCAATTACTATAGTGTTCTTGAAGAAACATACTACATCCTCCTACAGTCATGCCAATACTGGTGGCCAGCTACTGGTCTGAGCACTTAATAGGATTAGAAAGTCCAGACTGTGCTCTATTTTCTTTCCATCTACTCTATTCCCAATTAAGAACAGTGCTAACAAAAAATTGTTCAATATTATGGGGATTTCTTTTAGAGCACAATTTCAGACAGTAATTATCACCATTTGGATATTTAAAGCTGGGGAAGATTAAGTTTCAGGTATATGCACAGATGGAGAACAATTACTGTCTCCTACATCTTTGGTAAATGTAAGTACAGTCAGAATTTTTGGATCTTTTAAAGACTTCAAACTTTAAGTTTTCACAGCCACTTCTAGGCCACATTCTCAAATGTCATCCTAGCTAGCTGATTTATGTTCTCAGAGAACAGCAGGCAGCATTGCATGACAGAAAGATTGCAAGACAGCACCGTGGGGGGACACCAGAAGCCCAGAAGCAGAAGCAAAACTCATAGTGAGCAGGAAAGCTCAGATTTACTGGCTGTAATCCAATACGGCGCACAAAGGTACAATGAAGAGCAACATGCTTTCAAATACCACCTTATCAAAGACAGCAGAGCAACCAGGAAAGCTGAACATGAGCATCTAAAAACATCCATCATCAAACAGCTTGAGAACAGACAGCTACAAGGACGGTTGAGCTGCACAAAGTTGCACTTTAATGTTCCTAATCAGTTCCGCTCTCTAGGCAACTCCCATTACATGAAGAACTGTTTTCAGTTTGCATTCATGTTAACAACTGTCCTTTAAAAAGATAATTGCCAATAACTTGTCTATCACTTTTGTACTCCCATGAGCTTTTAATTATTAATCATCTTCCAGACAATCGGGCAAGCCTTAAACTTACAGTTGCACAAGATATAAATGAACATAAATGCACCTGAAAGTTCAAAATACTTCTGTAAAAGATCTGATTTCTAATTAGAACTGCAAAAGCCAGATTTCTGCATAGCAATCATGACAAGTGACAGGTAATCCTGTAAGCACAGGCCTGATCTTTAAACTTGTACTCCTGCTATCCACCTTTCTTGCTCAGAGACTACTCCTTGTTCAGATGTACAAACATTGTTCTGTATGTGACATCCTGCACCTAACACCACTTCCCAAGCTCCAATGACTCTTTCCTTGACCAAATCCCTACCCATCTGTAATAGAAAATCAAAAAGTAATAAAAAATAACTAAACTAAAACACAACCACAATGGACATTCCTCTTCACGATCCCTTTTAGACCCGTATCTCCAATATTAGCCACAGAAAGAGAAGCAGTTTGACAATTCCCACGGATGTATCTCCTAAGGCTTTCTACACTGGAAAACAAGCACAACTTCCTTGCTGTATTACAGTCCCCAAATATCAAATGATGGACTGCTTCCAAACAAAGAACTAAGCCCTGTAAGTGGATTTTTCTTCCTCCTGACAATGTTACTTAGAGGACACATCTACACCTCTTGCACATTACAAAGTCCAATAATGAAAGTAAAGCAACAATGCAAGCCAGGTAGACTGGGTGAAACTTGAAAGGTCAAACCAGCAGCAACTCATCTCCCAACATCATTATTGCCAAAACCATTCTCTATTTAAGCACCATCACTCAACTTCTAAGTCCAAGCCAGTCATAAGAATTCAGTATCTGGAATAATCAAGAACACAGAACAGGGATAAAAAAATCTAACGTTTTCCTTTTTCACCAATAGTACTGTATTAACTTCACATGGTGCTTGATGTATTACATTTTCGGTTGCAAACATCTTTTTCTAATGGCAAAAGGAACAGTTTAGGGCCTATTCCTTTACTCTTACCACTACAAGGTACTTAGACCTATTACAATCGTAGTATGAAACTACTACAAAACCTTAAAATTTTACATATTAAGTTGCCAATGGACAGGCTGCAGTTCTAAAGCTATCAGCTGTCTGCTACATGAAAATGGTGCAGAGACAACTCAAACAGAAGGATCCTTATTCAAAATGCAAATTATTACCCAACCATACATCTCCATCTCAGAGCCACAGCAGCAAGGTCAAACTTTTAGGACAGCTAAACCTCTGCAGATCATATTTGACTCATCAAATTGCATGCTCACCTCTTGATACCCTGCCCTTGACCTTCTCAAGTCAGAGCTGCCCAGACACAATGAGAGGAGAATAACATGGTATAAAGAAGGCCAGAGGGCAAAGAAAAAGGAGAAGTAAAACCAGAAGTTTCATGAGACCACAAACCAACCAGGAATGAATTTTTATTCTGGCAGTCACAGAACAGTTTCCAGTTCTACACAAAATACACACACGTCCACCCAACCAAGGTTCCATAACTTAAGACAGAGAACTTTGCATTCAAGCAGATTCAGGTACTTCTTACAAAAGCAGCGTTAAAAACCAACAGAAATCAAACAAAAAAGCCAACAAAAATCCCCACAAACAAAGCCCCGCTGTTACCAAAAAAGGGCATTTTCACTAGACTTAAAACACGATATAATCCAACTGTAAATACACTCAGAAAGTCACAAGCAAATTCCTCCATGTAAAATTTCAGGAAGGCCCATACAGAAATGTCATTGTGAGACACCATCACTTCTTTACCTACAAACATAGCATACCACAGCAATCTTGAATGCATCACATCTACTCATGGGTTACTGAAAGACAAGTCTGTGATAGCCTTCCCCTTCACAAACAGTTATGGAAGTCTTCTGCTTAAATGTTCTCTTTCAGCTTTCAAAATTAACAGCTATCTTTCACAGCTCTTATTATACTGACACCACAACTACCTCAAGCTGACAAAGGCTCTATACAATGGGTATCATCATCTACCCTAAAGACAATTCAGCTGCATTCCCATGAGAAATGGGATTTTGGTGCCAATAAGAACAGCAAGAGTCATTTCAAAGACACTTACTCTCAATTTCCCCTTTTTGTGTTAAATCTGAGAAAATAGGTTTCTTAATTATGAAGAAGCAGTCTTTAGCTTCAAATTGTTCATTTATACATAGTCCAAGAAATTTGGCCAGAAAGGACAACTGAAGTGTATATTCTTTTGTATTATATTGTTCTATGAAAACAAAGCCAATATAATCCAGATTTAGCTGACTAGTAAAGACGTGTGGAAAACTGCAAGTTTCCGAAATCAATCTGACACAAAACTAAAGCCTGAATTCTTTTACCACACCAACATGGTTAACACGTATTATTATTATTCCCACGAGGAAGGGTCTGAGTTTTCAGTTGTGCAATAACCTTGCAGTTTAAGAGCAGAGGGAAGCACAACAGGCTTTGAGCATAAGGATGTGTTCTATAATCTCTTCATCTCTGCTACTCATATGAAGAACTACAGAGAATCAAAACTCTAAGATACTCTGGGCACCTGGTAAAAACACAGATGTAATTTGGGTATAATTCAAGACAGATTGAAGCCAATCTCCAGTTTTTAAAGAGATTTCTTAAAATGCATTCAATAGTGGTGATATTTTAAGGGGTGTTAAAGGAAATGGAATCCTATGACAAGGTACTATCAAAATCAATCATCTGCATACATAGCAAAGTTCTAGAAGCTTCACACCCATCCTAAGTGTTACTACATCTCTTGTCTTCTACACCATAAGATACGAATTTCAGCCAGACTGACTGTAAAATCAGACAGATTAGATAATCAGATCAAAATGACTGCTCTCTTTTCCACCACCTGAAGATATAGGAAACACGTCACACATAAACGAGCCTGAAGACACAAAGGAAGAGTTTAAAAAATGGACCATCTGTAATTTGCTGCTGCAGAGACTAAACTGAATCAAAACTTCAGTCTCCAGCACCTGAAAGATGCTGCTCATACCTGTTCCTACCAGACAGACACAACTCAAATTCCAACATAACCAAACATTTGAATGATTCCATGTGACTTGTCCTCTCCAGCACATGAAGAACACGAATTTAAGTATAGTAAGATGATGGACTCGTACATGTAGTTAAGTCTGCAGTCTAAATTACTGAACTGGGAATGGATCCCAATAGCAACATACCACAAACATCACAAGCGAACAATCACTCAACTGCAAAGGAGCAGCAAGTCAAATACTTGAAGAAACATAGTTCCTGAAAGCAGGGATGTACATACAAGCATATTTTAACATTAAATTATGTGCATATGCAATCCAGAGTAGGTATTAGTTGAGATACTAATTTCCAGCTCCCTCTCCATAGAACTGCTCAATGAAACACACAACTATGCCATGCTGTCAGCAGCTTTGTAGATAAACTTAAGTTCCACATTTGCAGCAAAGCTATCTTAAAAAAAAAGTCTAAAAACTGCAAATCTTCAGTCTTTTTAAGCCTTAAGACTTTTGAGTTCCACTTTGCAAGCAAGCCGCTACTGAACAAAAGCAAGCCCTCTGCAAACTTAGCCAGACTGTGTAGCTTTTGAGGTACTCCTGAGCTAAATATGTAATTGAAGGGTGAGTAGTGAGTCGAAGCCTACTTAAATGTATGTATTTTTACATATACTGGGGAAGAAAGAGTGCAATACTAAAACCTCTCATGAATTGTGAGTCAGCGGAAACAGGGATTGCAATTTTACCTGCAGTACACAAGATCTTACCTCAACCGTTTCAACTGTCCACTCATCTACCTGTTCCTTCTCACTACTGCTGAACTGAGCCTCTGCCATGAATTGTCTGTTTACATACTAAAATAAAAATAAGAAAGGGTATGAAAGTAAAAGTAAGTGGCATTAAAGCTATACAAAATGACAGTCTTTCCAGTGAGTAATACCTCAGTTGATTCCACTTCAGTTGGTTCAGTAAATTCTTCCGCTGGATCAGGTTCTGCAAGAAAAATGTACCATTTAGGTGAAGAACACCCACACTGCAGACATAGAAGATGCAACGATGATGAAAAGATCTTTCCCACTAAAAGTGGAATTTTGAAGAAGTCTGATGCTTTTCTGTAGTAGTCATTTATCAAAAAACATGTACTTTAAAGTGTTCTGAACTATCAGCACACAGGAAGTGCAGTTAGGCGGAAGAATGAACAGACAGACATCTACTCCTGAGTGTCAGTAACAGGTAGTGTTAGAAGCTCACTGTACATTAAGGAACGAGTCCCTTTATCACACATCTTCAAGGGGACAGGATTTTGATTACAGATCTGAAATTAGAGCCTCAATATTGAGTAAATACTTGACTTGTAATTAAGTATCTGCTGGGTTCAGAAGCAAACTTAATGCTACGAAGTACGTAAACTTTTAGTCTCAGAATGAACAAAAATGCCAAGACATGAACAGAGAATCGCCAAAGCAAAGATTCTCAGACTTTTCAATTAGAAAGGGGAAAAAAAAATTCCCTTTAAATTCTTGCTATGAAGAGTTATGTTCAGCTACCCTGAATTTCAGTTCCCTCCGCAACGTAATCAAAAGGGAAAAAAGGTCATGAATCTTCTTCTTAAGTTTGGTACTGTATTCTGGAGTTTGTCAGCATCCTGTCTGCTCCAAAACCTCTTCCCTCCTAACAAGGGATTAAACTGGTATGAACCACCAAAAAATAGAAAAGCCTCAGGCAATCAGAACTTTGATGTTTTGTCATTTTAATACCAAGGATGAAAAAAATCTGTTTATAAACCACAGATACATTCTACAGAAAAGCAGCAGAGAAAAGAGTTGTTGGCAATATTTTCATTTGCAGAAACCTGCTTCTAAGTAACTTCACTGGTAGCCTGAGCTCTTAGTTCAACAAATGACGCATTGTAGTCAAATGCTGAAATAAGTATTCAAAAGCAAGTACTAAGTGACGCTGTTCCCTCAGCCAGCTGATGCTCTGCAGTTAGAACACTCAGCCCTTCCTTGCACATGACGGAAAACATTTACGATGTGATCATTAGGAAGGATTAGCCCCTCCAAAGCAGCAGCTGGCAGGAGTAACCTTACAACCCTTCTGGAACACAGCTCTGGTTTTCTCTCCTCATGGCTTAGAGCAGGGCTGAATAACTGGCTGTCTGTCCCTATAGATGTTGCCTAGCCAGATACACCTGATCATCAAAAAATGACATTTCTATCCAACACACAAAGAATTCAGAGGCAGGTGAATTTTGTGCTTAAAACTGCATTTGTAATTTAAACATTGTGGAGAATCCAAAGAGACAAGACAGTACAACACAAATATAGTAATCACAAGGTATCTTCAAATCCTACCAGCTTCTGCTACAGTGTCTTCTACTGCAGGTGCAGGTGTTGCCTCTTCTTCCTCACACAATCCATTTTGATGGTTATGGGTGCTGTCAAAGTAACTAGTTTGAAGAATACGTTCAACAATCTCCTTCAGAGCTTTATCTAGGGAAACAGAAATTAATGTTAACAGTAACTTAATACTAATCATCTTTTCCTTCCTTCCCAAAGATCCCATGTAATTTACCAACTTTCTGTAAGCCAATTCCTTACAGAACAACTGCCAGTACAAACAAATAATTTTACACTGGTACCACCTTCATGAAGGTTCTTGCCCTGAGGTGTAGTGGCTCAGAGCAGCCTCTGTAAGCAGAACAGGCACAAGCTTGCACTCAGTGCTTCAGATGGATGCTGTGGTGTCTTACCCAAAACAGATCAGACACATTGGTAAGGTAGCGTTACTGATTGCCCAGGCCAACAAAAACCAAAACAGACTTAAAATGGAAAATTCACAAAGCATGTCTGGCAAGTCATAATCACTGTATGAGTCAATACATACACAGAGAAGAGCACATTAACATTCATCCTTATAAGAAGGTGATTATCACTAAAAGCTCATCCTGAGATCCAGACACAACACCCAGCCCAACTTCATCCAGTAAGAGAATGACTCAGTCTCCAATTAGCATTCATCAGCTCCCTCTGAAAACCAGCTCTGTGCCTTCTGCTTCAGCCACCTCTTGAAATCAAGTATGTGGTGCATACCTTTGGGCTCTCAAAGATCTAACATCACAACAACTTCAGACTTGAGTTGGTAAAAAAATACTAACCCTGTACCTCCTGAAAAGATTTCATTTCAACAATAATTTGAAGTTCTGCCACAAACAAGGGAAAAATCTTATTAAGGACACAGTATTGTCCTCTCCTTGTATCACTTCCCAGTAAAGCAGGTTAGGTAACAACTGCAATACTATCATTTAACTTCCTATAAATAGAACACAAAAACCTCTTTTTCCATAGCTCAATATTACTCTAATGTAATAAGGGTAAATTGATTCTTTTAAAAGGGGGGAAAAGTTGTTGGCCATTTTACCCACAAAACAGGATTATCTTCCCTACAACTTTCCTATTGATTTCCAATTAAGTCTTCAAAAATTCACCATGATACAAGAAAGAGACAACTGCCAAGCACAGCCATTTTTCTTAGTCTAATGTCAGAAGCTATGTATATACAAGAACTTACATTTCTGCAAGAAAACAGTAAAGAAATTCAATCTGCAGGATCAGACCCTAATTTATAGAGTTAAGTCATAATAGGGCAAAACCAGAATGCTTTTTCCAGGAGAAAAAAAGAGAGCAGAACATCACACTAAAAAAGGCCATGTCAGATTATGTATTTGGTCACATTATTGACAAAGCTCCTTGTTTACACACAGGTTTCCAGAACACAAATTGCCACTAAGCACCACCAGCAGCAGAATACTGCTGAAATAGCAGGAACAGCTTAAACGGAGTAATGCATCAGTAAAACAAAACACACGATGCACTATGTTCGCACTTCAGGAAGTTATTTTGTTACAGTCCATCTAAGGTCTGAATAAAGCTGTTATTTCAACTACCAAAGTTCTCTCAGATCAGACATTGTATTTGTATGTTCAGGCAGAAATTTAGTGCACTCTCTCTTCACAAAGACTTATACTTACAGGTTGTTCCACACACTGGTTTCTCCTTCCCTTCCAGTAAGTCCCAGAGGTGAACAGATGCTTGCTCATACTGCTCATTCAACCTTGAAAAAATAATTAAGAGTTAATTTCTTACCAAGTCTTTCAATTACCACAGTACAAACACATCGTTACTTGTAACTGACTATTATAAAGAACAGTACTTTACACTAAGCCTACCTCATGCTCATGTCTCGCTCAGGGTAAACTAGCTTATAAAACTCATCCAGCATGGTCAGCTCCTCCTCTGTCAGCACTGGTACTCCATTTGAGCCTTGTTTCAAGTCGTTGCGCACTTCATCATCACCCAACTTGTCCAAAATGAACTGTAGCTCTAGTACAGTCTTTAAACGTTTCTGTTCAGCTTCTTCTCGCATCAGCTGCTCCCTGCGAGCTGTCTTCTTTATTGTTTTCTGGATCTGGTTAAAATGGAAATATTAAATTGCTTAAATTTGGATTCTGCAGTGAACTCAGGGGAAAAAATAGATTTGAAATGTCTTTTAGTGGCAAAGAGGTGGATCTGGTGCTGAACTGCTACTTATCAACCTAACGCTACAGCAGAATAAGCTGTGAAATTTGAGAATTTTAAGCAGAATCAAAAGCCTGCAAATTAAAACTTTAAAATCAATGCCACAAACCTTGGATCATATTGGATCTTGATCATGTTCTACTTAAGTCTGTAGTTCTCTGCATGACTTACAAGCAGGTCAATCAAGTAACTGCAGTTACCACGTCTAAAGCTTTAGATACCAATGTTATCTGAAACAAGCCCAGCTTGCTATTACTGCTTCCTTTATGAATTATTTTGTAAATGCTAAGTGATTTTGATCTAGATCTAAGTGGCAGAAATGTACAAAATTAAGTACCTTTTAAACAAATAATGTGGCTATTTACAACTTCTGCCTTCCATAACTCAAGGAAGACCTTCAGCAAGTAGGAAAAGTACAGAGGAGGGCAACAGTACTTACTAAGGGAACAGAGCAGGGACCTGATAAGAAGAGTCTAAGTCTTGGGTTCTTCAATTTGGAAGAGTAAGAGTGATCTAAGACTTTTAAACAAGGCCATATAAAGGCCAGCAGATAACATGAACAGAGCTGTTATTCACCATATCCCATCATAGGAGGAGGCATTCATTCGAACTACTAGAAGATCAGCTTAAAACAGATCAACAAAAGTACTCATTTCTTACATACCATGGGAGAGAACCCCAGAGTGTTTTGCTGTGAATGGCTGGGGAGACAGCATCAGCAAGTTCAAAGAGGATTTAAACAGATTCTTGGACATAAGGTCCACAGACAGACACTAATGGGAACATGAATGTATCTACTCTAACATTCTCTGTTTGAGGATGACAGATGCTGGAAGGGAACGGATGAAGGATCACCATCAGCCTTGTGCTCTGCATAGTACCTTCTACAACTGCTGTCATAGTACTGGTCTAAATGCATCACTAGTCTGAACCTACAGGATGTTTCTTCCGTTCTTATTCTTAATCCATGCATCCAGAGTCCAAAATTCCACTTGCTCACTTTGTAACTATACAAAACTTCCACCTTTGCTTTAAAAAACTGTAACTTATGACAGTAACTTTCTCCCTCTGAAACATCTAAACTTTCTCTTTAAAATCAAAGACGTATCTTAAAGTCAGCTTCATGAAAACTAACTTCACCCAGGAAAAATTGCCAACCCGTGTGAAAGCAGAGCCCCTATTTATTACTCCTGGATTCACTTGCTTCTTCTAGCAGTCAGCTGACCAGGGAAATATGTCAGGATAAACTTGTCAGAAGAAGAAAGTTCTTCATTTCTATCATTCCATAAACATACATGAAACCCTGACGCAAGAAAAGCACAGAAGCAGCTTGGCTTAGAGGCCTACCCATTTACAACTATATCAGATGTAGAAAGCAGTTTATAATGTGAGGATGCTGATGCCCTCCAAATTACCACAGTTTGTTCCCAAACTAAATACACTTGTTAGATCAGTCTACTGCACTAACATCAGCTACGCAACAAATTCTACCAACACTGCTGCTCCTTCCATAACTCATAACTCCAAATATGCTACTACATTTAGAATCTCCCAGTCCTGTGGAATTACACTTTCACCTGCTTCAGTTCTTCCTCGCAATGACATTGCAGAGGTCTAAAGTGGCTTTTTGTTTGCAGCTCTTGGCACAAAAAAAAAAATAAAGCAAAGCCGTTCACGTAACTGGAATTGCCCATTAGAGTTTTAGAACTTATTCCTGATTACACCGTAATCCTCAGCCACTTGCCAAAGAGAGAAGCAGGCTTGTGAAATCGATTAAAGAAAAGGTTACTATTGGCAGGAAATTGCTGTCTCTAATGTTGTATGACCTATTTTGTGATCATTCTCTTTTCAACAGTTATGTTTTGTCAGAAAATGAACGCATTATTTTTGCTCCTATACGTTAATGTAGTCCATCAGAAAAATCTTTTAGGAATAGTCTTAAGTAAACCTCACACAAACTAGTACATAGAGTAAACCAGCCACACAAGAAATCACAAGCATTCCACCCCTGTAAGTAGAGGCAACTACTGCATCTAGTGTCAGTGAAATCATTTAAAGCCTAAGGGTCTGGATAGCTCACAGTGCACCACATGCCCTCTACTTACGTCTTGGCTCAGAGCCATAAAACTCCTTTGCAGTTCTTTAGCAAATTCCAGATTATTTGTCACTTCCTGGTATTTTGACACCGCATCCTTAAAAGAAACAAGAACACACAAAAGTAAACCATCACAAATAAAAATACATACTTCCAACAAACAAATCACCACATTTTCAGTTCCTCAGCGAGACACAGCATCCCTGAATGAGACTGCAAGGATGTTAAGTCGAACTTTGATTTTCACTGGCCGAAATATTGAGATCTGTGGTTATCTTTAGGGCCTCTAGTTTCCCAGATAAATAAGCTAAAGCATATGCTTATATATGTTTGTGCCCATGACATGCTGTTTGGCTTTAGCCAGTTTCCAACAAAAGCTAACTGGCAGGCCAGGGGAATGGGGAGAAGAGTAATCTGGCCACTCAAAACTGCTGAAGACATAAAGGTTTGAGAATTAATGCATTGTTATCTTGAGTCAGAGCCAAAAAGAGTCAAACCATATACAGAGCATAATGCTCCCTCCTCTAGAAATCTTCATTATTTGCTGTTTTCTTAAATCTAATACTCTGATTTGCACCCAAACAACCCAAGCTTCTTAACCCGCTTTGCAGTATGAGAAATTACAGAGAATCAAATTAGCTGGGGACGGGGGGGTGGGAGAACCCAGCAAAGACATTTACACTCCTGCTATGACTAGGTTAATAGTGGGTATGTTCTTGGTAGAACATTACCCAATAACAACTGAGTGGAAGAAAATGTAAGGTCCTAATTTCTTTCAAAAGCAAGGAGCATGAACTGGTTTTGCCTTTTTTTAGGGATTTCATTTGTAATACAGCTAAGAAACTTATGCATATATTACATATACACAAATTCACCATTCTTAGCCGATTTGTAGAAGCAAAAGATGCAACTGAAACTAACAAATACTTTTAGCATTCTCCAACCAAAAAAGGTTTTATCTTTATCAAGCCTGGCAGTCAGGCTGTGGTCTTCATGGTCTTCATACAACTCAATCACGAGCTTCTCTCCTCAATATGAAATTTCAGTTCTCTTCCCTGCTCAACCAGAAAACTTACTATGCTTTATCTTCACAATATGCCATTACAAAACAAAAATACAGAGTGGTATTTCAGCTTAGTTGGCACAAAAGAACCAAAGTGAAGCCCAGACAGATGAAGACATCACATGGACCAAGGGAAGCAGCTAATTCTTTAACTGCCAACAGCTGCAATAGTTGCAGAGTAAATTTATATCTTTCCTTCATTTCTTTCACTGTTAAAAATCATCAACAAAACATTGTTGATTACTGAGCATCTGGAAATCTCTTTAAGTACCAATATGCATGTTTGCATCACACAACTGAATTTAATTTGCTACTTGCTTCATATTTACTACAATTGGAAAACTGGTGTTGAGTCAAGCTCTACAACTTCCTCCTTTAAGAACCAGCATATATCCACCAAGTCCAGCTTATCTAGAGGTGCACATCTGCTACATTGACAGCTGTGATATACACACGGATGTAGCTTATTTTCAGAGCCCCTGGTGTAAGCTACATCTCTAACCAGACCGCACAGTATTTACAAGCTACCACTAAGTGACTAAGCTCCTTAAGTTCTCCCTGGGCACACTTTCCGTGAAGAAAAGGATGATGTCCAGAGAACCTCAAAGGTATCATTTAGCTCTTTCAACAGTCCTAGGCTGTAATGTTTGCCAGTGTTCACCACAACTTATTTACAAGCTAACCTCAACAAGCATAAAGCATTAAAACATGCTCCTCAACCTAGTCTTTCAGTTCTGATTAACACAAAACATAGGCAATAAAAAACTGAGGGCAAGTCAGAAGTCAGAAAAATGTAATTTTTAACAAGGAGAAAGGGGAAATGAAATTCATCCCTTCCTTCCCTGCCAAGATCACAGGACAATTTAACAGAGATTTGGTTAGTCTTTTTGCTTTTTACCAGTTGATCTTGATTCAGACGTTCTCCCTTGTTCATTCGTTCTTGGTAATCATCAAGTTTGCTCTGAAAAGAAACAAAAATGCTATTATGAAGAGCCCAAATCAAGTTATTGCTTTTTTTCTACTTCTGCTAATGAAATTAGGTAGTGTAATATTACAGTGGGCACAGACTGTAACACATTACACAAGTATGGAACTGTCATGTAGAAATACAGAAAAATTGTCTTCTGGGTTAAGGGACAAATCTTTTAACCCTGTTTTTTGGCTACGACAATACATCTTCACAACCAGCCTTATTTTCTGAGGAAATACGTAACCCTCCTAACAGGACAAGCACTCTCCATCCACACTTCCTTCAGTCCAAACAAGAGAGCTGAACACGGTTCTGAGTCACAGCCCATTACCACCGTAGCACTACAATACCTAAAACATGACTGCAAAAAAAACCCCAGTCAATGTTATTAAGATTCAGAACTAACTCTTTGTAATTGCATCAGTTAAGGCAGTTTTAAAAGCATTTAAAACAGTTTCTAATTCTTTGTGCAAGAATGCTCACCAGCACAATTCATATTAATAGCTCCAAAATACTTTTGTTCAAGAGCATTCAGATTTCCTCCTCATGGGAAGAAACTGAAACAGGAATCATTAGGTTAATATGCAGCAGGATCAGCTCTCTCATCTGTCTAAACACAAAACTACGCAAAACACGGACATTAGCCAAAAGCAGGTAAAACTTATGCATGCCCCAGTGGCAAGGATTCTACAGGTTAAGTAGAAAGGTTCTTGGAAGAGAAGCCAAGTCCGTCAGAATACCATACACAGCTATTAAGCTCCATGTTTTCACCATTTCTGCATTATCATACAGTTGTGTTTTGCATGAAATTTGCCTTGAGCTTATTAAAAGGAGGCTATTAAATGAATCTTCAATTATCTTCCCTATCTAGCATAACAACATGAGAAGGAAAGCAATCAGAAACACTTCATTTCGAATGGGAAAATTACAATCCCCATACAACCACAGTTTTGAGGTTCCATTTGCCACCAAGTGACAGGTTTTTTGTTGTTGGTCTTTGGGTTTTTTTAACCAAACTAATTTCAGTTAAAATATTTTCCTGGTATTTTTCCAGTTAATTCAATTTCTCTGCTCAATCTCAGACCTTTTGGAAAGAACAAAGTCTGTGAAACAGTTTAACAAGAAAGCTCCTCTCATGAAGCATTCAATGGCCAGCATCACTTACTGAAACACAAAACTACCCTTTATGAGACTTGGTCCTTTTGGTGACACCTAGTACCAACAGGAAATTCTACAGATTAGATACAGCACAACTACTTCACCTTTCAGTGCATCAGAGCCAGGAATGGCCTAAGCAAAGTCAGAAGTTCCTGAGCTCCGAAATAGCATCACTAGGAATTCTATACTGGGGACAGACACTAGCACGGTAACAGCTTTCAAACATAGCAGCCACAGTTCCTAATAGATCACAAAAATAGCCCTGAAGAGCATCCAACATATTGGAAATCTACCACAAGTATGAAATAAGGTCATTTTACTCTTCTACATACTCACTTTACAACAAATAACAACACAGCTGGACAGTCACAGGAGTAGTTTTCATGATTTAAGAGACTGTAGCTGAGCTGTAAAGTTAAAAGGGAGGGTAAAGAGCTCAGGCATTGCAATGCCCCAGTGCAAGGCCAGCCAGGTTAACCAACGCCTCCACTGCTTAAGGTAGCTTAAAACCTACAATGAACTGGCTTTGCAAAGAAAAGTTCCTACTTGCTCAAGTCACTTACTCCCATGCTGTGGATCACAATTCCCTTGGTCACACTGATGCAATTGTTTGTGAAGCTGCACAGTTAATAGACTGCTAATACCAGCCAGTTGAACAGTACCTACAAAAACACATTAAAAAAGCCCTAACAATTTATGTGATCCAATTTCCAACATAAACCCATAAACAACAACAACAGTAAACCAAACATGATGGAACACCAAATTCTAGAATACTATTTAGGTCAGCTTGGCTGAAGAAAACACATATTGCCAGATTACACTGCAAAACACTCATAACACATTTCAGCGGCTAAGGGCTCCTTAAAGAGACAAAAATACCCCAAATAACTGTTTCTGCACATGTTTTCCATGCAGCCTTACTTCAGCATGGTTGGTATCTTCAGATCAAGCATACTGTGCTAACAATATGCTTAATTCAAACAGGGCATAAATGTTTTCCTAACTAATCAAATAGTCTTAGATCTACTGTAAATATGTTGCTCATTTTTATTCAGCAAAAAGAAAGGGTATTATGTCTATTTCTAACCATTAGGCATAGAATGAAAGTTACTTCTATTAACTTTTTCTTTCTTAAAAACATTCATATCAGAAAGGTGAAAGGAGAAGAAGGAAAGCCCTTTCAGCTGCAATGCAGAGGACAAGGGAATGGGTAGTTATAGATTATCACAAATCTTTCAAAGTAAGCAGTTTTCTATCATCCCAAACACACTGTAAGGTCTGAAGGCTGCATTACACACTAATATTAAGGAAGCTGAGTGTTTTCTTTTTAATCTGCACTGTCAACTAACAGCAATTCCAGAGCAGCACTACTGCTCTAAAATAACTGCAGCAAAATTCCTGCTTAGCAACCTACTGCAGTGTCTGCAAGAAGTAAAGACTTTCCCAATTTTACCCCCCTTACACAGCTCCATCCTCACTCATCATGGATATAGATCTTGAGGCATAAAAGCTAAACCAGCAGAAAAGAAATACAAAAATCAAGTGGCAAAGTGAGCACATAAATTGTCTATTAAAGTGCTCATGAGTCAGCAGCCCCCCAGTTCTGCAGACAGCAAGTCACTGTGTTCCAGCTCTTTTCCCACTGACATACCTGAAGTGTTCTGGAGTTCCCTAGGAGAACAGCACTACATAGAGGCTACCTGGAGGTGGAGGCAGGTGGTCGGGTTCATTGTTTAAGTATGCCCTAGCCTTTATTTTAATAGGAATCCAAAACTGAGTTATTTTATTATGCTAACAGATACGATCCCCTCACACTCAATTTTCATTACATGCTCTGAAGTGCCTCAAAAATGTCATCCTAAAGTAAGGGAGAAAAAATGTAGTTACATGACATTAACTTCAAAAGCAATACTGGGTTTAAGAATGCCTGACCACTCAGTTGTGTTGTTACAGCCATTTACAGTGCTACACTATAAACTGGATCACTGGAATGATCTGATTAAAAATAACCCTTAAAAAAGAGGGCCAAGAGCAGGAGGGAGGCACTATATTTAACCAGATAATGCCAATGGTGTGGTTTATACCAGTGACAGTGGCACAAGTATATACAAGAAGCTGCAAGGTGGAAGGTAAACTCCCCAACCAGCTGAAGTAAGCATTTTGTAATGCACACTTCACTACAAACAAAAGATGGAGGGGACCACTGCATGTCTGAAGTATCTCAAAAACTGCATGCATTTTTAAAAGCATCAAACAATTAAGATAATCCAGAACTTAAAATAGCTGCCTAATACTTTGCACTGAAGCAAAAGGAAAGCCAATCTACAATACAGAAGTTTGTTAACGTGGTTTGTCTGTACATTGTATCTGCCCTCCAGCACCATCTCCACAGTCATTCATCAGTTTAACTTCTCAGCAACATGGCCAGAAATCACAATTTCTCAGAAAATGACAATTTCTTCAGAAAAATAGGCAGAAAAAAGACACAAAAAGGTGAAACACACAAACTGTATCAGCGTAACAAGTGGAAGTTCAGCACATACAAACTGTATCAATGTAACAGTGGAAGTTCAGAACCTCTCAAACCCCACCACAGTTCCCCTCTGAGTGCACTTCCTGCTATACACACACCTAACAAGTCCCAAGAAACTGTTTCAGTCCTGAGCTACAACCAAAAGGATGTAATGAAGCATTAACATCAATACTCTGGAACACAAAGCACTTGGAGGTCTTCCATTTAAACTGAATTTATTTTCAAAGCAACAGTTATGAATATTGCTGTGGGGTTTCCCCAAAGCCTGGTAAGTTTGCGGGTTTAGAAGTATCTCCATGCTGTATCAGGAATAGGACCCATTCCCTCCCAAACAGAGAACTTACAGATTCATGCAATCTCCAAAATCTAAAGCTTTTAAACTCCAATGAGTTGACTACAGAGATAAAAACAAGCCTGCTTCTTCAGTAACCAGAACTAAGACACAGATGACTGAAACTCCTTAAAGTTCTAATGGCTTCATATATGTATGTTCTCTTTCCAAATCACCATGCACTATTTCCTATAGAAACACTATGGATCTACAGTTTGACTATGCTGCATGAGACCTAAATCTTGTTCTACACATCATTTATGTTCAAAAACATTTACTTTTACAGCAGTGAGTTCCAAGAACACAAACTGAGCTCTCCCAACACATTCTGAGCATCTTTTTGTTCTGAAAGAGAAGTCTTAACGAAGTGCCAAAGCAGAAACCAAAGAACTTAAGTAACCAGATCTTTCATAGCTTGTAGGATTCATCATGTAACAGAGCTCATTATAAGAAATAAACCCTATACTACATGAAACAGAACACAGCAAGCTGAAACCAAAAAGTACCAACCACCACATACTTTCACAGATAAACCTGCATGGTTTTTAGATGAAGCAGCCTGGTTATCCAAACCAGCTATCAAAGAGGTTTCAAAGTAAGACTTGGGCTTTCAATACACAGTTTCAAATTAATTTTACTATTTTTTGGTTTCAAAATCACATTTAACCTCCTAAGACAAATCTGAAACCCAGCTTCTCAAAGAGAACTTCTAGAGAAATAAGCCTTGAACCTCCAAGAGGCCCAAATAATGGTGCAAAAGCACTTTAGAGCACCTCTATGATGGGCAACTTGAAGCATGGCATTTCCCTGCTATCATTACCTGCACCTACAACAGAAAACAGATCTCAGCTTTTACTATAGGTTCATAGCCATTCCCTATGGGAAATCCAACATTTTACTGAACCAATTCAAATCAACTTGAACCATCCATCTGCTGTTCCAGTGAAAATTCTTGTGCAGTAATGACAGATGCACTTTTCAAGCATTCATTTTTCAACCCAGTCAGGATTACACTTGTTTGGAAATTCAAAGACAGGCTGATAAAGCAACAGCATCTTAAATTACCAGCTACTGCTAGAATGTGCCACCTTTTTAAATGTACACACCAAGCTCAAGTCATGTCAAGGAGCTCACGCTAAAATGCTTACTCCGTGTTTACAGTTGCTCAACAATAATCTGTGATAACCTGCCCACACCTTAAAACATGTGTTAGCAAATGAGGTATTTTGTCCCTGACAGAACTCTTGGCTTTAAAAACTGTTTTTACAGAGCTCATGCTATATTACACACATTGAAAGCAAAAATAACTTTGTTTTCATTCCTCACTGTATCAAGACACAAGTTTGATCTACATTCAGTTGGCTTAATTTGGAAAGGTTTGTCCCCCTAAGAAGAAGGGACAGGGAGAAGAAGGAAATGCAGGTCTGAATTAAGTATTTTGTCCCAGGGCACCTGGGGAACTAGGAGGATTCTAACCCCAGACATCTAACAAAAACCCAGAGGAGTTCATGCAGCTTTTAAATTAACTAAGCTTGTCAACATAGACTTAAGTTGCACATCTGAAGATCTGGCAGAGAAAACACCCCTTCAATTACTCCCTCCCATGCACACAGAGATATCCAGTCATCCCTGAACAGAGGGAAAAACAGGACAGCATTCTTATCATTTCCAAATTAAAGAGATGAAGAGAACACAGACATTTCTAGGCCATGTTTTCACATACATTTATGAACAATTCAGTTTATCCTAGTCCCTTCTAACACAAGCAACACTCATTCTTTCAAATAATGAGATCACTTTCAAGAAGAGAAAATGAAAGTATAACCAATAATCTAGTATTACTAGTTCATACAGAAACAGAGCTTAATTGTAACTATAACTATTTGAAATTGTGTGCTGTATTTTGATGATCACATTGTTTTATCCTCAGAGTATAGAAGGAAACATGACACTAAGTAATTTACTTCAACATGTCCAATTTCTTCATAAAGAGTAACCTTCCCTCAAGTAAAAGCTGCATACACCATTTAAAACCTAAGATGGCACCTCTTACAAAGCAGGTGGATTTTATCCTTCAAAAGCATGTGTCAAAGTCAAGTATAGGTTTGCATTCAACCTCAAATACAAAGCTCTCAAAAATCATCTCTACTGCCCTTTGTTATCAGCTGCTGACAAAAAAGGGATTAAACATTCAACTAAGCACAAGTTTTCACTGAGATTCACTGCATTTTTCCTTCTTTCCTGTCTGTGCAGTACCCAGTATGATCTCAATTTCTGGATGGTTAAAAAAGCAGGACTGTATTATTGTAAAAAAAAGATTCAAAATAAAGGAAAGTGAATGAATGTGTGTGTATTTAAGTAATAGAATACTGATGCCCATGTGTACGATAAGCTTTGCTTTCAGGACCCTAAGCTTGCAATGCTCTCTTTAATAAACAGGGTTGATTTACTAAAGAACTGTTGATTTTCCCACCAAGGGAGAGGCTCCAGCTTCCAAATTCATAATTCTACTCTATCACACCAACAGCATGACTTCTATAGTGCTGAAGTCCTAATTCCATAAGTTTCAGGACATCTTCGTCCCATTAAGACCTAGTGAAATCTTTGAACTTTAAATCATCAGTGTGAGAGCACACCCAGCTTTTCTTTTTCAAAACCTTTGTCCTTGACAGAACTCTTGGCTTTAAAAACTGTTTTTACAGAGCTCATGCTACATTACACACATTGAAAGCAAAAATAACTTTGTTTTCATTCCTCACTGTATCAAGACACAAGTTTGATCTACATTCGGTTGGCTTAATTTGGAAAGGTTTGTCCCCCTAAAAAGAAGGGACAGGGAGAAGAAGGAAATGCAGGTCTGAATTAAGTATTTTCAAGGCCTTTGTCTTTTCTGTTTTACACCTAGCATCACATACTCTAAAAAGAGATGCTTTTGAGTCATTTTAATGGAGCATCTTTTAACAGAAGCCATGAAAAAGGCATTTCATCCCCTCTATTCACTTGCTATGGCACTTACAATGTTAAAAAAAGTAGTGACAGCGGTCACTGGTACCCAAAAAACCCACCCAAAACCTAGGACCAACATCATCAGTTTTCACTCTTCTACAAAAATAATAGCTTCCTACACATGCTCCTAACTTAACATATTATAAAAGTTGAGTAAAAGCCCATTCAAGTAGAATGGAAAGGCTATGACAAGTGTTCATTAGGTGTAAATTATTAATCTTAAGCAGGTAAATACTAGAAAAGAAAGCTGACCCACACACCAGTAAGTGTGCTTATCCTCTTTATTACTTCAAAGTAGAGAATTGATCAGAAGAATGTTTTCCTGCTCATTTTAAGTTTCTAAAATGTACACATTGAGCATCACAGAATAATGTTTAGAGGATTTTTGTAGATGTTAGATACAATTATTTCAGACCATTTTATTGCAGTGAAACTACCAGAGATGTACAGAAAGACCTGCATTCTTCTCAAGTTGAGTACTGGTGGCTTTGTGTCCACGTATATTTGTATGTATTAATGACATGTTTAAAATAGACATCTTGTCCTGTTTATGCACAACAGTATTCAGACAAGGACCAAGAAAAGATCCTCCAATTCTAAAGTATCTCTAAAAGCTCCTGATCTGCTGCTTTTTGTCCTTTCGTTTTTAAAAGCCAGGAAATACCACACACTTCTGGGAAACTACATTGTGTGTGTATTTACAGGTAAAGCACATCTTGCTTCATTTGCAACTCATTTGTACATACTAATTTACTGCTAATAATTCCACCTTATACAAAGGTAGGATACTAGTCTAGGCTGCTAAGATCTAAAGTGTTAAAGAAATAATACAAGAGCAATTGTGCCTATTTAGTTCTAAGAGCAAAACCAGATGGAGGGCTTCAACACATACATATTTTTTCAGTATTCCCTAATTTTAGCTTACTAATGGAGTGTTTTGAAGCGAGTCTTTAGGCTACGCGTATGTTAGTGTTTTGCTGATGAACACCTCATGCTCTGCAGGTCAGAAAGCCCTCTGAGGCTCATTTAATCAAGCAACAAAGTAGGCGCACATAAACCCTAAGTAACCAAGACACCCTTTTATTCTCTCACAACTCGAACCGTCCAAGGACCACGGATTTAGTAGCTATTTCTAAATATAACTGCCGAAAGGCCGCTTGCAGCTGACCTAAGACTCCCAAAGGGGTGAAGCTTAAGGCGATGAAAAAGGAGAGATGAAACAATCCCTGGGTGGGGTGGCCGCGGCCCCCGGCTTTGTGCAGCCTGCTCGCACAATGCAGTTCCGCCGGGGAGGCTGGGGCTGCCTCCGCCGCCGCCATGTTAGCTCCGCTTCCATGTGCCCGGGCTCCAACGGACCCAGCCGCCCCGCAGCCTCTCCCCGCCGCTCGTTCCTCCGGGACACGAAGCGGGAGCTCTCCGGCGACGGCGGAATAAAGGGGGGAAGCGGGGAAATCGGGGCCCGTTCCCTGCGGCGAGCCGAGAGCGTGGCTGGGCAAGGCCCCGCCGAGGGAAACAAAAGGCGGAAGGGAGGGGGAAGGGAGCAGCGCCAACGAGGGGTCTCGCTGGCAGTGAGGAGGGGGCCGCGGCTGCCGCCCCGCTATGGCCCTGAGGGTCGCGGCCTCCCCGGCCTATACCCACTGGCGGTGCCGCACAGGGCAGGGTGGGGAGTGCCCGGCCGAGTCCTGGGGCCGCGGGAGAGGGCGGACGGTAGAAAGGGCCTAGGGACCCCCAAAAGGGGAAGGGGAAAAGCCGGGAGATGAGACGTTCGCCCTTCTGGAACCTTCCAGCGGGCGGCCCCTGGGGGCGACGCCGAGAACAACCCGCGCAGGCCACGGGCTCCTTCACCCATGGACCGGGAGGGCACGGCCGAGTGGCCCGGCCGCGGGCACTGAGACGAAAACAGGCCGGGACGGTTCAATGTCCCTTCAGAGGGCCCAGCGCCGGGGGTAAGGCTCGGCAGGCGGCGGGGGCCTCCCGGGGCAAAGGGCCCGAAGGGCAGAGGCAGGGGTCAGCCGGGGGGCACACGGTATACGGGGGAGGGGATCACCTTTTTCTTCTCCAGGTTGCGCAGCTTTTTGTCGATCACTCCCAGGATCTGTTTCATGGCCTCGGTTTGCACCGAGGTGATGCTGCCGCCCGATGCCTGTGGAGCGGCCGCCGCTGCCGGGGCAGCCTCTCCGCCTGGGCCCGCTTTGCCGCTGCTGCTCGCCATGGTGCTGTTGGTAGCCGAGGGCATCTCTGGGAGAGGGAGACACAAGAGACAAGAGCAAGAGAGAGCGCGAGGCCGCGTTACCGGGGAACGGGCCGCCGCCGGGGACACGCGGGAGGGCGGGCGCGCGCGCGGCCGCTTCCCCACGCCCAGGGCGCGCGCACGCGGGCCGCACCTGCCGGTGCGCGCCCCCTTCTACTCCTCTCTTCCCCCCCCCCCCCGCGCAAAGAATTGATCACGTGGCCGCGCAGCCTCTCGCACCCAACGGTCATCCCCCGGGGGTTCGGCCTTCTGCCACCCCGCCGATGTACCGGAGGGCATCGCCACCCTCCTCACCGTGTGCGCCCTTGGGGAGGGGGGGGAACTCGGTGTGCTGCGCTCTTGCTTTAGTAATGGCCGCCTCAGCCGACTACCGGCCCCGCCGCCCGCGCTGCTCCTGCTACCGCTGCACCGCGCTACTAGGGCAGAGAGCGAGGGCGCGCACGACAGCGCGTAAGGCAAGGCGGACAGGGAGCGAGCGGCACGGGGTCCTCAATGCTTATGGGTGTCCGCGGAGAACGCCTGAGCCCGCCCGCCGAGTGCGCTGCGGTGCCGGCCGTTCCCAGACGGGAGGAAGCGCTTCTCGGCAGCGGCGCCGTCTGTCGGCTCGGCGCTGACGGGTCCTTCAGGCGCACGGCGGGCGCCCCCGCGCCAGACACAATAGACGGGAGGAGCTACCCGATTCGGGGTTCTCCCAGCTGCCGGCGGCGCAGCGTCTTCGCCGGGCCGGCAGACTAGCACCGGGATCCCTTAGGTTCTGCACCGGGATCCCTTAGGCTGTGCACCGAGCTGCCTGCCTGGCACCGCCTCCACCATTCAGCGCCGCTCATGGATCAGCCGGCGGCTTTGGGCTGAGGAGCGGGGCCTTGCCTCGCTGAGGCTGGCTGAGGTAGCAGAGGTCTCCCCTGAGGGAAGCCGATCGCACCGCTGCCGCCTTCCCGGCAACGCGGCTGCTCCCGGTATAAGCGTCACTGCAAAAAACGTTTTCTGCCTATTCATGCCTTTAAGGCACGTTCCTGTAACTGTGGGAGGGTTCCGGAGAGGTGGAGTGCCATAGGCGTAATTGGAAGTTTCAGTCACTGGAAGCAATTCTTCGTTTGTCTTTTCACATTGGGTTTCGTTTCAGAGGTACCTGCATCTCTCTCCAAATACAACCCCGAATACTACACGACGTATTTTACTTTTACACATCTCTGTGATCTAAAGCTGGACCGTGTCTAGCCAGCATTTCATAAACCTTCTATGCTGGCAGCAAATAATTGGTTCAATATTAAAGACATTGTACTGACATAGCGTTAGCTTTTCTGTGAAGGACATTTCTGAATGAATGTTCTGCCTTCTTAGTGAAGTACAGCTTAAAAATGAAATGCCAATGCGTTCAGCAGGCTGGGGAGCTAAATAACGTTGGTAAGGTTTTAGTATTTATTCAGTTGTCTTGCTGGAATTAATGGATGGAAGACTGGGAATATAAGGCCCTGAAAATTCAATTTCCATTATTTTTTTCTCTTCATTCCAACTAGGAACATTGCTTCTTACGCTTCTGCTTCCCATGTATGCCTGCATTTTCTGTAGCAGCTCAATGCTTTGTTATGTTGGATTATTTGCTTCCCAAATCATCTCCTTTTGCATAATAGATTATAAGACAAGTGCAGTGAATCACCCAACATGGTTATTTCAATTGAATAAACAAAGTATAACAAAAAATCTTCAAATATTCAAAGTCTGTTTCTTTCCACTATTCACCAAAGAGGTTTTGTTGATACCATTATGTTTACAAGGCTTAATTTCTGTGCCTTTACTCTTCCTAGCCCCTTACACAGGGGTTGATATTACCTTTTTCGTAAGTCAAATGCACACTGAGGCTTTTCAACAAAAAAATACAATGTTTTACAGTAATATGGAATTGTTTCATGCATCCCTGTGTTTCCCATTACACTGCCATTGCAATGCTACATAAGCTCTAGGCTCTCAACAGCTTAGCCAAGTCTTCACCCAAGTCATAGGATGCTGTTATAGTTTGTACTCAAATCCTGTACTGCTGAAGAGCTTAAAAGATATCTGTGATAAAAGCAAAATCAGAGCTGATAGGAGAATCACAAAATCCCAGTCTGGTTTGGGTTGAAGGGACCTTAAAGCTCAACCAGTTCCAACCCCCCACCACTGGCAGGGACACCTTCCACTAGAGCAGCTTGCTCCAAGCTCCTGTGTCCAACCTGGCCTTGAACACTGCTAGCACAACTTCTCTGGGTACCCTGTGCCAGTGCCTCAGCACTCTTAATTTGGTGGTGATATATTAGAATCCATGTTGGACCAGAATAAAGCCTGTTCTTGTCCACCAACATGAGATATTTATTCTTCCTGGGAAAGTGTAACACAAACCAGCAACTGTTCAGGATCTCCAAGTAGAAAAAAAAAGAGGTTGAAAATACTGCTTCTGAGAGCAGTTATTACATGAGATTACATGAGCACTAATTACATGACAATTACTGCATCAAAGCTCTTCATAATTACACTGGATGCCTTTTTGGTTAGCCAGAGACTGAATTGAGGCTACTGCTAAGTTTACATGCTAAAGCATAAGTAACTATAAGCAAAGGATAAAGTTCTTATTTTAGGCAGGAACTGCAAAAGGAGGACTTTTATATTATACCTGTTAATTTAGCGTGGGAAAAGCCTTACTAAATTAACAGATTTTTACTCTATCATGATGACTTCGTACCAAAAACATCTGTCACTGTTGTATTCCAGCACAATTCACCATCAGCATTGTGCTGCAATCACCCTGTATAGGTTTCAGCCAGATCTCCAGACCCTTCCATGGCCTCTTGGAGCAACCTGGGGACAGCTGGAGTACATGTGGTTCCCTACTCTGTGTCAATTTCTGCAGTAAGCTTCCAAAATTCCCTCAAAAATAAATGCACACAGACTGCACTGCATAGTTGATTTCAGCTGCTAAAAAATACCATAGAATCACAGAATGATTTGGGTTGGAAGGGACTTTAAGTCTCATCCAGTTCCAACCCCTGCCACAGGCAGAGACACCTTCCACTAGAGCAGCTTGCTCCAAGCCCCTGTGTCCAACCTGGTGTTGAACACTGCCAGGGATGGGGCAGCCACAGCTTCTCTGAGCACCCTGCTCCTGAAAGCCCTGCATAACAATTCCCCACCATCAAATAAGAGTTGAGACTTCAACCTCTTTAAGGAAGTGTTGAACCACATCTGATACATGAGTAAGCTTTACCTTGGCAACTTGTAGCATGACCAACTTGTAATTAGCTTGTGGGTCTCAACCTTTACATTTCTTAGAGATAAGTACCCCCTTAGTTACCATGTGTGGTATGATCTCCTTGTAAATCTGGATTCAGGTCTCTTCTTCTTTGATGTTAGCTGGCTGGTTGAAATCAGGCTTCAGCATAATCATATGCAGATCACATATTATTTGTAGGGAGCTGGCTTTGTATTTCATGTTTGTGAGCTGTGTAAATAAAGGCCAGCTCTGGAGCTGCTGATTTTTGAGTGTCGATTTTAAGTCACTATAGAGAGGCAAGAGAGGTGAGAAAGTTACCCCAGAAAGAGGCATGTAGCACTTCCACAAACACGAATTTTTAGACCACAAGATTGCTCAGATGAGGGAGACCTCCACCTCCCTGCAAACAAGATTTGGAAGACACTTAGCCTTGCTCTTCATGTTCCAGGGAAACATCTCCCATGCAAGATCTCTCTGGGTTTTTATGAATCTTTATTTTACATGAGCTATAATTGGAAAGTTTGAATGCACATTTTCCATCTGCTTCTTGCTTTCCAGCCCTCAGAAAGACAGATCCAGACACAGATGTATTTAGAATGCACACAACCAGACAGTTGTATGAAAAAAAGAAGATGATGGGGAAGAAATTCTCCAGCTGATTGGTGTGATCAGGGCTCAACTGCTGTATAGATATACTGTGGGGACATAGAGCTTCCTCACTGCAGTACTGTCTCAGGCAGGGTTTTTCTCTTCTGTATCACTTTTGTTACTCCTGATACATCTTCCCAGCCCTTCCCATTCCAGGTTTCCTCCCTTTGCCTACCTACTTTGGGAGTTTTGTCCAAGCCAAGCCTTGCCACTCCCTCTGTGGAAAATCCATTGAGAAGTACAGCTAGTACCCTGCCGTGTTGTTCTGTCTCCAGGTAAAAAGAAAGAAATTGCTTCTCCCCATGTCCTAAGCCAAGCAGGAGTGATATCTCATGTTAGTTCCTCTTGACCTCTAAGGAGCTCCTTGTCTCCTTGTAGCTGTGCCTTGTTCTGACCATTTCTATGGAGGCAATCAACTCACACAAATGGAGACATGCTCCTGTCTCCCCAAACCTGGTACCCCAGCCCTGTGTCCTTCCATCTTCTTGTTACCCACTTCTCCAATATCTGTCCTACATATCACTAGCTTTCCCACCCTGCTCCCCCAAACCAGGAACTTCCCTTCTACGCTATCACAGATCTAGTCATTAATCAGTTTCCTGACTGGTCTCATCAAATGATCTTAAACTTCAAATGCCACTGAGAGCATGACAGCAAGAGCAGGCATAGGGCTTAAGCTGAAAGCAGATCCTATTCCACTGGTGGTGCAGAGAAAATAAGAAACACCAACTATTACCAACTATTCTCAGTTCCCAGGTTTAGCATCCGAGGATTATGGTCAGGAAAAGAAAGGAACCAAAAGACTTTGACTTATAGCAACATTTAAACCAGGATAATGCTGAGGAGTCAGCAGTATCTGTCACATGCCTTTTTGGTTACAAACTAACTTTGGAGAGCAGAACTATATCTAGAGCCCTAGCAGCCCAGAGCAGGAGTCCTGTGTGGGAGCAGGAGCCTCAGAGAGAGTTTTATTGTCTTAAGAGGGGCCCACTCTGCAGATTTCAGAGCTGTGGTTCCTTCTGCTTATCAGGCAGGTTTATAAAGTTATTGCTTTGCTTTTATTTAGGTTTCTTTTCCCAAAGGAATTTGCTCAGAGGAGGGGAGAAATTCCCATTCTATCTAAGCCTACAGGCTGGCTAAGTTTCATAATAAAATTAAACCCAGACAAAACAAACCTCTCTGAATGAGGGCTGGAAGCTCTATATGTGTTTTTGACTGAATGAAACTGAATTACAAGGGTTTTTTTTATCACAAATGTTAACTATTGATGTGTTAGCAGCAAGGTTAATAAAAAATGTAAAAGATACTTGGGTTCAAAGGGGATTAAGTGATGACTAATAGTGTGTTTAGTCAAAACCAGCATAATTTCAATGCAATACAGAAAAAATTGACTAAATGCTTCTAAATGATGAATTTTCCTACATACGCACTGATGGGAAATCATTATCAAATGTATTTCTGTTGCTTGCTGTGTCACACTGTTCTCTCATGAAGCAATGGTTTGCAGAGGTCTTCAGCTTACAGAAGTAAATAACCAGGCTTGGGCACTACTTGGCTACACAGACTATATGCAAAATAGATTCAGCATTCTCATGTGTAGAGTGCTAAGGTAGGAAGGGAGTATGTTCATCAGACACACCAAAGAAATCTCAACACTGAAAAGCTGCTCAAAACTTCTTAGGGCTTTATATTTGTCTGAATTAGCTGCTTTGAATGGGCCCAGTTTACCACACTGTCCAGATTGTTCTATGCCTGTCCCCACTGAAGGAGATGATCCTGCCCCTCTACTCTGCTCTCAGGAGACCCCACTTGAAGCACTGTGTGCAGTTCTGGTGTCCTCAACATAAGAAGGACATGGAGCTGTTGGAGCAAGTCCAGAGGAGGCCACGAGGATGATCAGGGGCTGGAACAACTCATATATGGAGACAGGCTGAGAACATTGGGGCTGTTCAGCCTCGAGGAGAGAAGCTGTGTGGAGGCCTCAGAGCAGTTTCCAGTGTGTGAAGGGGGCTACCAGGATGCTGGAGAGGGACTCTTCATCAGAGATGGGAGTGATAGGACAAGGGGTGATAGGTTCAAACTGAAACAGGGGAAATTTAAGTTAGATATAAGGAAGAAGTTCTATACTATGAGGGTGATGAGGCACTGGAATGAGTTGCCCAGGGAAGTTGTGAATGCTCCATCCCTGGCAGTGTTCAAGGCCAGGCTGAACAGAGCCTTTGGGTGCCATGGTCTAGTGTGAGGTGCCCCTGCCCATGGCAGGGGGGTTGGAACTGAATGTTCTTAAGATCCTTTCCAACCCAGACCATTCTATGATTCCCTCTAATATACTTTTTCCATCATCTTTTTGTATTTGTAAATGATATCAATTAATTCTGTATTTCCTTACTGTTAAGGAAAATACTGGGTAGTGTTACGACAAATGCTTCAGTATCTTTCTAAACATCAATTTTCAGATTTGGGTTGGTTTTTTTTTTGTCAGCCACTTCACTGTATCACACCAGTTCTAATGAGTTTTGGTAGGGTTGTAGGTCAAACTTAGGCTTAGCACAGTCCAAGACGCAGTCCACAGACTTCTGCTTCTGGAGAACATCTGGAGTGGTTGTCATCCAAAACTTACAATGACCTCAAACAAGAGAAAAAGCTAAAATAATCATCCTTTTTGTTTCAAAAAGCTATTATTTTCTGTAAATGTGGAGATAAAATGGTACTTACTGAAAGGATATTCAATCCAGTGCAGCTTTTACTTTATAAACCTCTTCGGTGAGGCACTGGAACAGGTTGCCCAAAGAGGTGGTGAATGCTCCATCCCTGGCAGTGTTCAAGGCCAGGCTGGATGAAGCCTTGGAGCAACATGATCTAGTGTGAGGCATCCCTGCCTATGGCAGAGGGGTTGGAGCTGGATGATCTTAAGGTCCTTTCCAACCCAAGCCATTCTGTGATTCTAACGATTCTATATAATTTAGTATACAGCTCAATTTGCGAGTGACCAGGTCAACTTGTTGCTTTCATTTTATTTCCCAGCTGAAAACCTCTTATTGCAAGCTTTCACGTAGCAAAATTTCTCCCAGCATGAAAACAGAATAGTGCTGATGTGTCAATCCCTGTGCACTGAGATGAGAAGATGTCTCACTGCAGTCTGGCTCTTGTGTACTTGTTTACACTGACCTGCTTATCTCAGGCTTTATCATGTCATTTACACTTCTTAACATAATGTCTGTTTTCAGTACAGCATAGTCAGAAAGGAACAGGAAATACCTAAAATCTCTTATACAAAATATTCTTAGGTGGAACATAAAACTGTGCTTAGTAAGCATGACTTAAAGAACTGGAAGCTGCTGTAAACAGCAGCATTTGAAACCTCTGCACTTAGCAAGGGACAGATACAGGTTGTGCATTACAGCTCCACTGTACAATCTTTAAATCCTCTTACTGTAACCATGCAGTAAAAGTAAGGAAAACCACAGGATGTTTTATGATTCATTTTATTTCATATTTAATCTAACTTATCTTTCAAAGCTTCTGAGGAACTACAGCATTCATGCAAGTCAGCTATATTTTAAGGTTCACAAGGCTGTGTGGAGACCTCAGAGCACCCTTCCAGTATCTGAAAGGGGCCTATAAGGATGCTGGGGAGGGACTCTTCATCAGGGACTGTAGTGATAGGACAAGGGGTAAGAGGTTAAAACTTAAACAGAGGAAGTTTAGATTGGTTATAAGGAAGAAGTTCTGTACTGTGAAGGTGCTGAGGCACTGGAATGGGTTGCCCAAGGAAGCTGTGAATGCTCCATCCCTAGCAGTGTTCAAGGCCAGGTTGGACAGAGCTTTGGGTGCCATGGTTTAGAGTGAGGTGTCCCTGCCCATGGCAGGGGGTTAGAACTGGATAATCTTAAGATCCTTTCCAACACTAAGCATTCTATGATTCTATCTATTGGCCATAATGAAATACTTTTCTATGTCTCTATCTACTGTTGTGGTGTCTGCCTACCTGTCTGTTTAGAAGATAAAGTAATAATATAGTGAACACTTCTTCACAGTGAAGAGAATTGTAGCTCACAATGGATACTCACATGGAAATGAAAAAGCCTTTATCCCTGTAGGTATAAAATACCTCCATTCCAGAGGAGAGCAAGAATGGGCTGGTAATTCTCACACTACAGGCAGTATTTGAGGCTCAGCTGGGCATTTTTGAGGAAAACTAATCACAGACATTATGCTCAAGGTCTATCTGAATAAAATTTAATGGTTACATTAAACAGGCATTTCCCAATAGGTTGGTGTTACAGCTGCCTTTCAAAGGCATGCTGTCTTCAGGAGTGCCCACTGGCACTGTAGCCCTTTTTCTTCCTGACTGCTCAGCACTCTTGGAGGCATCCATACATAGGTCCTCAAGGCCATATATATCCCAGGATAGCTGAACAATTCTTCCACTAAAGATTTGCAAATGCTTCTGCTCAGAAAAGCCCCAAACAAACAAAAAAGCAAAACCAAAACACCCTTCCCTTCCCCCCCCCCCAGCTGGACCCTGACTTGTTCCCTTGCCTTGTCTGACAGCCTCTCAATGGAACCCGTCACTGTTCCCAGCCTGGCCCCATATGGATACCTTAGGGATGCTCTCTGGTCAATGGGGTCACTGCCCCTGTGCTATCCTGCTGCTCAGCTACTTCCCTTGTGAAGCAGTTCCCAGTAGCCTTTACATGACTACAGCCCATCACTTTTGGAATGATGTCTTCAGCCATGAAATGAAGTTCAAGGACTCTTGAAGACTGGACTCTTCAAGACCAAACTCTTCAAATCCACCAGGCCATTCCAGTGATGAATGGGTTATAAATGTCTCTGAAGAACAATAGTGCTCTTCAGCACACAGCTATTGAATCACAAACACACAGGGTAAGACCCTACTGCAACTGAGGAAATAAGAAATTTGGGAAGAGCTTTCCCTAAGGAAGCTGTAGCACATTAGAACTAACACAAGGTTTAAGGTTTTAAAGAAAGCAATTTTGATTCACTGACATTAGTAACTACCATATTGCAATAATAACATGTTACACTCCAAGAAGTGCAATGACAGAACAATTATCTAATTAGAAAGTAAAATTAATTACATCATGTTTTAATTACTTAATAACTGAGAAATTGCCATCAGGATGAAGGCTGAGAAATGTAATGAAACCAGGGAGTGCAATTTGCTGGTTAACAGAAACCTTCCCTTGCAAACAGGAAGTTTGGGAGCAGGTTGACATCAGCTCCTCCCAGGCTCACCACCATTTTGCATCCCCACGTCTGTAACAGCGTCTGTCTGGGGACAAAAGGACTTGTTAGACCTGAAGAGCTGAAGGCAAGAGCCAAGACCTGCAGTTGGCAGCAGTTAAGTAGGATGGATGGATGCTAGAGAGGGAGAAAGCCCTTGTCCAACAGTGAGCTGGAGGGAACTGGAAGATGAGATTGGAGAAAGAGAAGTCCTGAATTCCACTTGTTTTGGGATTTGTAAGACGGTAAAGGCTGATGTAATTTAAAGCAACGCCAGGGGTGCTTGGTGCTGTGGTAGGAACTTGTTTGTTCAGCTCTCCAGAGCCTGCATTATTTGGCAGATTATGGATCACAGAATCATAGAATGGTTTGGGCTGGAAGGGACCTTAAACTCATCCAGTTCCAACCCCTCTGCCATGGGCAGTGACACCTCACACTAAACCATGGCACCCAAGGCTCTGTCCAACCTGGCCTTGAACACTGCCAGGGATGGAGCATTCACAGCTTCCCTGGGCAACCCATTCCAGTGCCTCACCACCCTTATCGTGCCAGAAGTGATGTGTAACATCAATTGCCATGAAGGATTATTGCACCAAAATCTAAACCTGCAGAATGTGTGGTTTGGAATAACTATTGGGGGTACAATACTTCCAAAGGACCTCATGAGACCCAGGATTTTTGTGCAGGATTGTTACTGGAGCACCTTTCCAAGTTGCTTCAAGACTACTTGAAGAGCAGTCTGATGTGGAAATGGGTGATGATTAAGGTAGTAACTGTGACAAGAAAGGCAGACAAACAAGAAGATACAGTCTTTACATAAACAGAGAGTAGACAGGAAAAATGCAAACATTCAAATATCGTGTGTCTGCGAACCCGAGTGCGTGTTTCTGTGAGCCAGGTTGCAATTAACATTTGAAAAGGTATGTAAATAATGTTTCATGCAAATACTCCCTTGGATGCAGGCTTGTGAGCTATTCATTATTCAAAAGCAACACAAGCATTTTGCCATTACTGTCTGTGGTGTGTTCTTTGCTTTAATCTGGCCTTTGGTCTTGGAGCTGCCACATTTCCATAACTGGGTCACCCAGTTCTTTCTCAACTTGGCTTTCTGCTGTGAAATGAAATATTAGCATTTTCTGTGACATACATTCCTGGCTTCTGTGAGGAGTTCGAATGGCTACTGCAGAAAGTAAGGAATCCTGAACACATGGGAAAATATGCAATAAATAATGAATTCATATTTGTGGATAGCAGGAATTTACAGTGACCACTGGCCTGTGCAAACAAAGTCTAGGATTAAAATTGTTAGTTGGATGAAGAAAAAGACAAACGTTACTTGGTGCACAGGAATGATATTTGCCTACAAGAAATCTGGAGAGGGACTTTTTGCAAGGGTCTGTAGTGGCAGGACAAGGGGGAATGGCTTTAACCTGCACGAGGGGAGACTGAGATGAGCTCTTAGGCAGAAGCTCTTCCCTGTGAGGGTGCTGAGGCGCTGGCACAGGGTGCCCAGAGAAGCTGTGGCTGCCCCACCCCTGGCAGTGCTCAAGGCCAGGTTGGACACAGGGGCTTGGAGCAAACTGCTGTAGTGGAAGGGGTCCCTGCCCATGGCAGGGGTTGGAACTAGATGAGCTTAAGGTTCCTTCCAGCCCAAGCCAGTCTATGATTTTTTTAATGTAGTGAAGAACATTACTCCAGTGCCTAAGAATAAATTATAATAAAGTATTATAATAATTATAGCTATAATTTTAACCTTAATTTAAAAATCTTTTAAACTCTGAGATGCATGAGTCATTGTGAATGATTTATTAATTAAAATTGGGTTGAAAAGGTGTTAAATGACATTTAAAGTATTCTCTATTTTAGCCACGAGAGGGCGTTCAAGAGCTGCTTTAAGGAGCAGTCGCTGAGGGTTGAAGGAGGAATAGGGAGACAGCTCCGAATTGACGCCAGTGAGGAAGAGTATAATGAAGGAATGGAGGAGATCCTCCACTTGTTGATGTTCTGCTCTCAGGAGGTGACAACCTGCGGGGTGTATCCATCCATAGTCGCAAACAGCACATAGGAGATGATCATTAGGAAAAGATAACCTTGGAATTGCTTGTCTTGAAAGGTGTGGCTTTTGTTTTATTATGACAAGATATGGATTGCATATCCTTAGCAGAAGTAAGCAATGCCATTTTGTTCACTTAATACTGATAAAACTTTTCCATCATTGATAACATTTGTCATCATATGAGAGTTTTAGCTGAAAGTGACCGAAAATTGCTACTGGGACCTCTATAGGGAAAAAAATCTCCAGTGAAGCCCTTCAGTGGTGCGATGCTTCATTGCCCTCCCTCTTTCAAGTGCAGTTTCCAATATCAGTTTTATTAAAGAAGCCAAATAGTCTCATCAGCAAAGGTGGTAAAGAATTCTGAACCATGACCTGTACTTCAGTAGGGATCTCTTGCTCCGTCTATGAACATATTGAGTGGCCTCCACGTGCTAGCATTTGACATCCCTGCCAATATTGAATCCTAAACAATGACAAATCTGAACTGGGAGCATAAGCATTAGTTGAAAATATATCTCTGTTAGGTACACAACCTTACTTATAGGGCTTGGACCCCCAGATTTAACCAGAGAAGGGAGAGTTTCCAAGTCAGGACAGAAGAGAGCATCATCTCACCTAATACAATGGGAAGCCATAGAAAAAACAAACTCAGCTTTAATAATGAGTGTCTAATGGTAAGAGTGGTGGTGGCCGGAGAGACTGGTCTTACTTCTTCTTTGCAAGTGGGAGTGGGTGAAGTGGCCTTTGAAGTGGCCCATGTTCCCAACTTCACCTCTAGATAATTACCAGAGTGCAGCAGAAGTTTTCCTGCCTGCCCTGTCCCTTTGTGTGTGTGGTGAATTAATGGGGATGTGGCAGAAGCCAATTCTGGAGCAAGCAATCTCCTTGCAGAACAGGGGAAAGCTACGAGAGGGAAGAGGGAAGAGCGTGGGGCAAGCAGATTGTCTTGGAAAAACAGCTCTGCTGCCCCATTTCTTACTGTCCCAGGAGATTCCACAATCTCACAGCAAATCTGTGCTCCATTGCTGCAGACTTTCTTTTTAAAGTCCTCTACTCTTCAAATGCTTGTTATATACTTGACCTCTTCCAGTTTTACAGCCACTAGAAAGATTTTAAGTGATTTACTGCAGAGGAGAAGGCAGGAGATTGTTAACCTTCATGTGGCATTGCAGTTTTAAAGGACTTAACGTGTGATAAGAGGTGAGGCTCAGATGCAGCCCTGCAATCCCTGATCCCAAGCCAAGGCTGGGTTCCACTGCAGCCCCAGAAAGACAGGTCAAAGGTGTGATGATTTGAGCTGAAGGGCAAAACTCTGGCACCATTTAAAGTAATGTCAAAACTGTCACTGACTGCTAAAAAGATGCATTTCCTCCTGAGACCTTTTCAGTTGATAGGGAAGGATCAGAAATGTCTCTGTTTAACAGGACATCTCAAAACCCTGTGGCTACAGGTAGTTTTTATGCTCAAGGTAACCTGAAATCACAGAATAGTTCAGGTTGGAAGGGACTTCAGGAGGTCTCTAGTCCTGTCTCCCAGACCTAGATTGGACACTTTGCCTTTTGAGCAGCCTGTGCTTCTATTCATAGAGCCCAGGAGGGTGTTGGTCTTCTTGGCTGCCAGGAGCACTGTAAGCCCATGTTTAAGCTCACTGTCCACCAAGCGACTCAGGTCTTTTTCAGCAGAGCTGTTCCCCAGCCAGTCAGTCCCAGCCTGTGTGGTTGCCAGCGGCCCTTCCCTGACAGAAACAGATGAAACATCTCCTTCGACAAGTGATTCCATTGCTTTTTTTATTCCCCTACATGAAATAATCATATTTGTGTATCAGAAAAAAGGAAATTTTTAAGCAAATCTTACCTAGCTTTTCCCTTGCACCACTCATCCAGGAGCCATTGGGCTCATCTGTAATTTCTCATCTATACATTTCTAATCTATACATTTCTCTACATTACATCTATACAAATGTATAGATGTCCATCCAGTTCAGAGGAGCACTTACATTTGCACTCACTGATTTCCAGACAATAAGCCTCACTTTCAGGTTTCTGGAGCATCAGTGTCAGTTGTAGATACTGAACTGAGCAATAATTGCTTATATAAAATAAAACTCTTGGCAAACTGCATTTCCTGTGCACTGTTGCTTCTGCTGGTCCAGAAGACCAGCTTCTTACAAGGTCTTCTGGCAGGAAAGTAAGGGTTTTTTTCTATTCTCTATATTGGCAGGGTTATTTGCAGTACAATCACAAGTGGATGCAGCAGGACCTCTTGCGATCAAAATCAGTCCAGAATTGAACATTTCAGTATCTTTGTCCTTCCACATAGGGTTGGGTCCATACTAAAAGAGAGGAGTTGGGATTTGTACCTGGGTTCAGCAGTAGCAGTCATTTTTTCTCCTTCTTAATCTCTGGTGCAGTGCTGTGGTTTTGACTTTTGGCCTGGGAACAGTGCTGATAACACCAATGTTTGTAGTCACTGCTCAAATGTTTAGTCTGACCAAGGACTTTCTGATCCTCATGCTCTGCCAGGGAGGAGGGGAAGCCAGGAGGAATCAGAGACAGGACACCTGACCCAAACTAGCTAGAGAGGTATTCCATACCACAGCACGTCATCCCCAGGATGTAACTGAGAGTTACCTGGAAGGGCTAGTGCACTGCATTGGTCTGTGCTTGGTCAGGCTGGGTATTATCAGTCGATGGGTGGGGAGGTGTTGTATTCTCTTCACTTGTTATTTCCTTTATCATTATTATTTTTACTGGTGGTAGCAGTAGTGATTTGTGTCATACCTTAGTTACTAAACTGTTCTTATCTCAACCCGTGGGAGTTACATTCTTATCGATTCTTCTCCCCATCCCTCTGGGAACAGGGGGACGGAAAGAAGTGGGGGAGTGAGCAAGAAACTGCGTGGCTGATTTATGGTTGACTGGGTTTAAACCACCGCAATACCATTATAGTCAATGGAAGTCAGGGTGAAAAGTGAATGCAACAGTCATTTTTAGCAGTAAAAATGACAAGATTCTTTGCTGGAGTCTGATCTTCAGGGCTTGTTAATAGTGATGTTGAGGAAGCCAAAGCTAATTTTCCTTTCAGTAGATCTTTCTCTGCTGCAATGGTCTCCTATCTCTTATCCACTAGAAGGCAGAAGTGAGGTTTTATAAGCACATTAACCAAAATATCACCCAGCAGGAAGATTTATAGCAAAGTGACTGCTGCTGGTTCTTCTATGATTTCATCATCTTCGGTCTCCCAGGTACTTCCCATTTCCACAGGTCCCAAGGCCTTCACTAGGTTGACCTAACGCAAGCACTGCATGCAGAAATCGGTAGCTCGGTGGTGGGCTGGAGCACTCCTCAGGCTCACAGGACCTGCATGGAAGAATATATTATCCAGCTGAAACTTCAGGGGGAATTTTAAAAGGCAGATTGTAATTAATTGAGTTGGAATGTGGCCAAGGCAGAGACTTTAATATGTCTTTTTCCCTGGCTCTCTTTTTTTTTCTGCAGACTCAGGAGTCATATAACCATCTCCTCTCCAGCTTATGCCTTTGTCAAACCCATTTCAGTCCCGTTCCTATCAGGAGGGTCTGGCCATGGGGCTGGGGATGAGTTTAGCTGTGTGTGTGAATGTCTTTGGCATTCCTTCATTCAGGTCTGTTCCTCAGGAGCCCTGCTCATTGCCATGTTTTTCCAGTATAGCTGGTCCCAACCTTGGTTTGCATCCTTGCCTATTCCTAATTCCTCTGTCATTCTTACACTGCATAATGCCCACTGCCCTTGGAGGAAGGAACCCCAAAGTCAGCAGCAGTCAGATCTCTCTTATTTAATGCAAGTGCTTTTGGCTATGGACTGTTAGTGCTTGCCATCAGAACGTGCCTTCGTGTTTTAAGCTTTTGGCTAAGCACATCTTTTTACTCTTTTCTCCTTTTCCTTAGCACCAATTAAACCCCTTAGGCTTATAGAGGAAAATATGCTCATTCTTTCCAAGACACAAACACTTTCTCTCATGGATAGGTTTGAAACCCCGAGATGACTGCAGCAGTTTTGTCAATTAACAAAGAGAATCAACTTTACGTCTTTTATCTGACAATTATGCAATGTCATTTGCATAATGTGAAATTTAGATCTTCCACTGTCACATGCTTCAACTCATTTACTCCCCTAATGTCCATTTGAAGCACATGATGAAAGCACTGGCAAATTCAGAGGGCTTTGTTTCATCCCAGGCTTGGTTTGAACCAGTTGCTTAATTTTCTGCCAGTTCCTATAGCACTGCAGGAGTTCCCAGCATTTGTCCTATCAATGTGCTTATCGGAATGTTGTATTGTTCTGTAATGGCTCCTTCCAAGGAAAATGCCTTCACAGCATCAAGGAAAATAGCCCCATTCTTCCTTTTTTTTGCCATCAACTGTAAAAATCTGCATATCTGTTTAATGCAACTGCATCCTGAGCTGAAGCTGGTTTTCTCTCACTGCTCCCTCTAAACCAGCTCTGATCTGTTGGCTATTGCTTTCACCAGAGTTTTTCTCTGTACTGACAATAAGCTTTCACCTCCATCATTACTGTGATCAGCAGGATCTCCTTTTGCCAGGACTGGGACAACTATTGCCTTCAGCTACTCACCTGTAGTCTCACTCCCACAACTGTTTGTGTTTTTGTGCATGCTCCACAACCTTTCTCATTTTTAACTGATTCACTGCTCTTGTTGTTCTGATGATCCTGGCTAAATGCTGATTCAGCAGTGCCTGACAAGCTCACAAGTCTGTTCTTGCAAAGTGTCGTTAAATCATTCATCCACAAAGATGTTCACCAGTGTTGGGTTTGATCCTTCATGCTTAAACTACAACCGAGTCACTTCACTGTGACTTCTGTTGTTCATTATTATCTGCATTTCTGTTATGGGCAAAACCCATCAGCACTAAGTATTTATGACTCGAGATTTAAAGTCCTTCTGTGTATTGTTCCTCTAAACACAGTTGATTATAAAACCAGATGCACGCAATTACTTCTGTGACAGTAACCCACGTGGCTTCTTTTCATTGTGTTCAAGCTGCGTTTTTGACCTTAATCATACATAACAGCTCATCCATTAACTTTTGTCTCGATTCTGTCTATTAGCTCCCTTCACCTCCTTTAATTTTTAATTTCCCTTCTCTCTCCCTCTCTTCCCCTGCCCATATTTTCACTTTCAGAGCTCCAAGAACCCCTTCCCTCCTCTGAACCCCTCATTTATTATATCCATGTGTGCCTTTGGTGAAGCTGCTGAGCCCCTGCAGCTCCCACTGCAACAGAGGTGAAGGTGGTCAGCAGCTTGCAGAGCAAGTATTTGGGTTTCTCAGAGCTTAGTACTTCTCTTTCTCCCTGTCAATGTGAAATATGTATATAGCACATACAGTGGTGTTTGATGGAAGGTTGTACAAGGGTGTCCTTTCCCAAAAATAAGAGAAAGGGACCCTCAGAAGTGACTTGTTTAATGTGGATGCTTCATTGCACACAGCCACGAGCTGCCAATTTAGCCGTCAAGATGGGTTTAGAGAAAAAAAAGAGCAGAAAAAAAACATCAGTTTTTGTTTTTAATTCCTTTTACAGGCCATGTCTCAGTTGGTTCTGTTGCTATCGCTTTGAAGACTATTTTACACACCCTTGTGAAAGGAGTGTTTGTGCCTCTGTGGAAGCCGATAAGGCCACGTGAGAGGTGGTGGTCTCACCCCACCCGGTGACCACACAGCCTTTCCCTTTCCTCCTTCTTTGCTTGCTCTTTCTGAGATGCCAGGACATATGGGAGGAAGGATAGCTGTCTCCTCATTATCACTGCACTGCAGAGAAAGCACTCACAGCATCTGCCTGAGCTCCACTCTTTGTGTTTATACCTTGTGTTTCCAGCTCTGTTGTTAAGTAACTTTATCAGCTCCTTCAGCAGCTCTTCACCAACACACAGAACATTCACTCAGGGGACAGTTTTGAAGCCTATTTGGGAAGCTCAGACCTACAGCTCTAAGCACAGATGAAAGGATGGCCTCAGGTGGGGATGGAAGGTTTGGGCCAGCATTGTATATTTCTAGTGATTGTTGTCACCCCATTTTCAGGAGACCAGGTTACCTTCTAGCAGCTTCCTTCATCAGTCAGGGATGTGCCAGAAATATCTTTTAAACCTCCCACCATCCCTCTTCAAATGCTTTTACCCTCTAAAGAAGGACCTCAAGAGGATATCATACATTGAGCTCATTTATCCTCAGCTTCCCACAGCTAGGATCTGGTGGGAACAACAGCCAACTTCTGGGAGCTCACACCCTTACAGGTACCCACAGCCTTCAAGTGGAGCTGCTCTGGATGGCTGATAGCCAAGCAGGCCATCCCGTATTACAGAGACATGGCTTTAAGTCCCTCTTTGTTAATCCAGAACTTCACCTTTAAGCCCCTTCTCTTCCCATAGCATTGTTTTTCCTGCCAGCAGGGTGGTTTGTTACTCTTCTTTCCGAGTATGCCTCAGTCCATGTAGTGGTCACTACCCTTCTATTGGCAGATGTTTTTATTTCAGTTGTATGTATTTTACCTTTGTTCAATATTCCACCCTGGTAGTTCTTTTAAACACTAAAACTTAAATAGGGGAGGTTCAGGTTAGATATAAGGAAGAAGTTCTTTACTGTGAGGGTGCTGAGGCGCTGGCACAGGGTGCCCAGAGAAGCTGTGGCTGCCCCATCCCTGGCAGTGTTCAAGGCCAGGTTGGACACAGCTGCAAGCAGCTCTAGTGGAAGGTGTCCCTGCCCATGGCAGGGGTTGGAACTGAATGATCTTAAGGTCCTTTCCAACCCAACCCATTCTATGATAATATGATTCTAACTGCTTAGAGAAAACGGATGTTCTGCTTATTGGTATCAATAGCAGGTATCTGGTGTACCATGCTTCTGAACTGGAACCCCTCAGGCACAGAATTAACCAAGAGATTTTATGCAGCCCTATTGAGTTCTGCTCATATGTTGGACTAGGCTTTTGTTTGGAACTGTTTTCTGCCAGCAGCTGTTTCTTACAGCATGGCTGGTATAGCAGCCATACACCTGACAGCTGAAGCCTCTGCAGACTGCTGTGATGATATATAAATAAACTCAGGGAACAAGGGAGGAGCTGAAACATGGTCCAGATGGTGTGAAGGTTTCCTCACATAGAGAAAACTCCCCTCTTTTTGCTTAGAACAGGCATTATTGTAGTCTCAGAGGGGGTTTTTCTAAGTTAACATGGGCTTTGTAACTTAAGCAGAGCAAATTACACCTGAGTCTCTTTTCTGATGTCTTATAAGACCATCAGAAGTGGCTCTGTTTCACTAGATGAGTATATACGTTATCAGCCTGCACCAGAAACCTCTTTATTCTTAGTTTTACCTCCAAGTAATCTTTCAAGTGTTTCTACAATTGGGCAGATGTTTAATAGCCAGGGACAAGTCAAGCACTGAAGAAAAGATACTTTCAGAGTAATTTTGGAGAACCTGACAAGAGTCTCTCACTACTGGCTGCTAACTGTGTTTTCTTCCTCTTCTGATGGATCTGGTTGTGTCAAGAAAAGCCTCAATGGACTTGCTTTAACAAAGACATGATGGATCTGATCCTTTGTATTCTTTGTCATTAAAGCTAGAAAAATATTAGCTTTTTACTCTGTTGCTATCTTGCCAAACATCATTTTAATCCCAGGAAAGACTGCCTTTGTACCATGTTAGATGCAGTAGTTACCCACCTGGGCTTGTGCCTTTTATCCAAGCATGCCAACTTCTTTCTCTTCCTTTTGTATTGCCAAAGGTTTTGATTTACTGCTCTTGCTGAGTTAATGTTATTATCTTGAAAGAAGATTTTCCTGATCAATTGCCATAATAAACAAAGGTTTCATTTGCAAATCTGCCTTGGGTGATTACAGACATCAAGCACATTTGGATCCGTATTGCTTGTGATGTATTATGAATGACATTGTGTCTATGGGAGGCATGGCTAGCAAGTTTAGGGGGGGAAAGGAGCTATCCCAGTGAGGCTGGTGAAACTAAACAGAGCGAAATGGTGAGAGGCTGAAATAAGAATGTTCTTTCTGGTACTCCAATGAAGAAGGAGAATCTCTTCCAATAGCTCCCCCAAAATTTCACTGTTCGTTTGAAATGTGCCTGATTGTCAGAAACAACCTCCCAGGCCTGTGGGAGCTGCTGTTGTTGTAACTGACTCATCTTGCAGAGGCTGTTTGAAGGAGGTTAAGGATTTAGATCTGTTGGATAATATGTGGCAGCAATAGTAAATGGGAAGCTTTTCTGGGTCCTGCTATTAAATCAAGCCCTGGAGGTTCCAAACATAGTGCTACTAAGAAGCCGGAAAGTGAGCTTGTTCCTATCAAAAGTACAGGATGGAGGGAGATGCCAGACAGTCATCCTTTGGATAGCTCAGTGGAGAGAAGTCAGAGCCTGCTGCCTTTTTATTCTAAACGCAGAGGACTTGTTTTGGGGTGGGTTCCTGTGCTTGCCATCACTGCCATGCTGGTATGAAGTAGCTTAGTGGAGCTTTACTGTGGTTATGCTAACATTGAGACAGGGACAGTATGTGGGATATCTGAGTCTGGTTAGGCTGAAAGTCAACCCCCTCTTTCACCTTCCCCAAAAGCCTGAGCTAGTTTCAAGAGATGCTGGCTACCGTCCAGGCCAGAAAGAGCTGATGTGGGAGAACTGGTGGATTTATGGGTTTAGGTATACCTGCTTTTTTCAATGGCTTTCAGCATGAGTGGGTTATCATAAAAGAATAGGGAAGTTCAGTTTTGACATAATGAAGAAGTTCTTTACTGAGGGTGGTGAGGCACAGGAATGGGTTGCCCAAAGAAGTTGTGAATGCTCCATCCGTGGCAGTGTTCAAGGCCAGGTTGGACAGAGCCTTGGGTGACATGGTTTTGTGTGAGGTGCCCCTGCCCATAGCAGGGGGATTGGAACTGGATGATTTTAAGGTCCTTTCCAACCCAAACCATTTTATGGTTCTAGGATTCTGTATCTAGGATTTTCTGTGGGATTTTGGTTGTACAGTTTTATATAAATACCAAAGGAAATTCTGGAAAGCCCTGCTGATATTCTCAATGCTCTTGTATCTCTGTTTAGTCTCTCTGACTAAACCTTAACCCTGTTTTTCCTTTGAGTTGCAGCCATAACCTTATTTTAGTTTTTGAAGCGTAATTTGTATTTCTAGCACTGAATTCAGCCTTGTACCTTTAGAAACTGAAAGATGCGCTGCATGTCTCAGGTTCACACCTGAATATGAAATCCCAGCTTTCTTCTTCACCTCCAAGATTGAAGACATGGATCATTATTTATAAAGAATGATTAATAAGTATTAGTGTGATAACATTTAAGCCAAAAAGTCCAATTTTCTAACCCTCAAGTAAACATTTTGTTGGTGACATGTTAAGAAACAATTCATTGAAGGTATTTTCTCATAGATGAGTCTCTTGTTCTTTAACTCCAGTACAGAAAGTGAGCCTTATCTGACTCAAGGATTTAAAATGTGGAGTACTAATGCAGTGCAAAACATTCTCATGTTTTGTTAGTTGAACTGCCATCTATAAAACAATATTTCATAACTCCTTCCCACCAAATCACTTATTCCATTCACTCCAGTGTCCTTCTTTGTGATTTTACCTCAGCTGCAATCCCAATGTGACAGATGCTGAGCAAACATGAGTCTAAGATAGATACTAGACAAAAAGTTCCCAAGGACAAGCCAGGCAAAAGGTGGTAGAAAGGAAGCAGTAGCATTTAGCTATGCAAATGGAATGCTTCCAGAGGCAGACAAGGCAGTCTTCCCAGGATTACCCTGGGAACCTCTGGCAGAGCCAAGAGCTGAATTAACATCTCCTGAGTCCTTCAGAGATGATCCTTCCTCACCCCATCAGTCTATTTTCTCTAAAGCCAGTGGAAAGAACCATTTGATTTCAGTGATGTTTGAAGACAAACCCCCCCCCCCCCAATCCATTGTTGTTTTCCCATAGCAACATAAAGATAAGACCTTATCCAATGCAGAGAAGAACTTTAACTTCTGCTTCTCTCAAGTTATACCTAGAAGTTCAGTTTAAGCATGGTAGAGCAGGAGGAGCTCTGCACCCTTGTTGGCTGACAGTGTATTAAGGGAATGATTTATTTTTGTCAGTTCTTGTCAGTGCAGTACCTCACTTGGGTTACACTGGTAATGAAACCCATTCCTGGGTTACATTGGTACCATTGTTCTCTCCTTTTGAACTTTACACTTTGAATTCAAACATGAGGGTTTTTTGCTAACTTGACACCTTACCTACACACAGAGTACTTAAAGGTAAGTCCTTTATTGACAAGTTCTGTGATGCTATTTTTGCAGATCCAATACACAGACTTGAGCACCAAATATGCAATTTCATTATTGTCATACTTACCCCTCTGGATTATTACCCAGTGGAAAGTTTCGAGGCATTCTGGAGTTCAAGGAAGACATCACAGCTGTCACAGTATCATCAACATCATTCAACTTTATAATGTATAAAGAAGCCCAAACATATGGTTAGACTCTGTAGTGTAGATGTACTGGCTTCAGCGACGTTACATCAGCCATAAATTTAGGCTATTGGTTTCATCTCTTTGTGATGAGAAGACCCAATGTACTGATTCTGTACTTTTATCATTCCCATTGAGCCAAAAACCAGATGAGACAGAAGCTAAAGTTTGTAGCCCATATTTCCAAGAAAAGCAAAGATGTGTGTTCAATGCTTCTGTTCTATCCCTATTCTAATCCTTGAGCATTTGCAACATCTAATTGGCAAAATAAACCCCACTTAGACCCAAACTTAAGGGTCAGCTCTATCTGTGTGTTCTGAACTCCTCAGCCAAAGCTCTGTCCTGGTAGTCAGACTTCTATGGGTCTGTGGAGCCTGTTCAGAAAGGCTTCAAAGCAAGTGTGTAGGGAGCATTTGGAAATGCCCATACTGCATCTGTTTGGTTATCAGTTGATATATTCTCAGGAGTCAAACCCACACTGGTGAAGTCATCCTGGGTAACTGGGCAATGTTTTTGACAGTTAACTCTCTGATCTGGTTCAAGTATCACTGGGTGGGTTTTTCAGGTGTCATTTGAGATTCCGTTGCATATTTGAAAACCTCGGTGTTAAATTAGCTTATGCAAGAATGCTTTTTGTCCAGTGTGTGTTTAATACACTTGTTGCTCTGATCTAGCAACCCCTTCTTGCTATTTAGCATTCACACAGCCTTGTTTCATCTGCTGGATCCTCTCTGATACTGTGAGCAAACCTTTCCTAATCAGAGTCTGTCTGCTCACTGGATGGTTAAATCACAAAATGATCATGGAGTCTCAGGTCCTGCATCAGACCTCAGATGCTACAACTACAAATGCAGCAGAAAGAGTCTTGACTGTAGCAACAGGAATTTCCATTTCATTCCTGGTGTGATTTTACTACCAGACACATATGAAAGTCAATTCGCAAACCTTGTGTGCTCAGCCATGGAGATGACTGGTGAACAGTGCTAAAAGGGAAATGGTGAGGGGAAAGGAAGGTACAAGTGGCATTTTCTTGTCGTGTTATGAGCTCCTCTTCTATCAAATCAAAGAAGAACAAGTGGCCCATTTGTTGCTGTGCATCTGTGGCTGTGTCTAATCAGAGTTAATTATGGTGAGCAGAGGCTCTGTGATGCTCCTGGTCCCCAGGCTCTGAAGGACCCACTGCTTTATTCTACAGCTTCCACTGCCAAATGCTGGAGCTGCCTATTATCAAGCACCAAAAGGTAGAGATTGTACAGGATCCCTGGCAAGCAACACAAAGTATCCTAGCTTAGTACTAAAGCAATGACTAATCAGGGTATCCCAGGAGGAAGCTTTGCAATAGCTCTTGCAAGGGTAACAAGGACAATTTTCATAGCTATGACACTTTAAGCCAAGAAAAGTGTAAGCAATCTTGTTTATTCTTTCCTGGAGCAGCAGGTAACATGGATCTGAAAGAAAAGGACTCTTCCTTGGAGAAGGATTGCACCAGGATGGGTTGCAGGATGAACAGCCACAGTTGTTGTTTTATCATAGCAGGACTAATAGCTAAATGCTATTAATTGCTGAGTGCTGTTTTGTTTGGCAAATACAGGAAGCAGTTTACATGGCTACGCCAGTGCTCTGCTTCACAGTCCTTCTGAAATAGTATTATTGTAACGGGATAATACTGATTAAGGACAGTTCCCTGAGGAAGAAGGGCCTTTTGATGACTGAGTCATTTCCTTTCCCTGCTTGACTTCAGCAAGATAGCACTTCTCTCCCCACAGGCACACACCCTTTGTAGCCAGAGACTTCTCCAGCCAGGAGGTCAAAAGCACACGTCTCAGCCCTAGGTGGAAATGCCTGAGTGTGAGTCCTAAAGAAAGCACTGAATCACCAGAAATAAGCCAGCAGTCCATGCAAAGACTATTTCCACCCACACTCCCCTGATACTCTATTTGCCAGTCCCCTTTCAAAACTACAGGATAATACTGTCTTTCAAACTTTTAATCTTTGATTTCTCTTTCTAAAGAGCATTAGCAATGGGTTTACCCTCTAAGCAAAGGCAATAACACTTCTACAAACAACTGAAGTACAGCCTTCTATGTCTGGATTTGATCACCTGCTATCAGTGAAGAGCTGACCAAAACCACCAGCTCAGTTAACACAGATCAGAAATCAGTAATAGCAGATGCTGTTCACTCCTAAACTGGAGCAAATTCAGATTAGGGAACTAGAGGGAAAAGATTCCATGTTTTCTTACAACTGATGGGCACCAATGCAATCCCAGCTCCCAAACCATGCAAGCACAGGGGATTCTGACCATATAGAAACATGGAAGATAAGAACACTCCTCAGACCCTTCTGTCTCTTTGATTTTTGTCATGTGTCACCATGGGACATGCTCTAATGAGCTCAAGTCTAACCATGGCTTAGCAAGAGAATGTTCCTGTTATCATTTCTGAGCTAAAACTGGGTTCTTCTGAATGTTTTCCCCTTTGAGGTACAGTAATTGCTCACCGATTAGGCAGGAAACTGTACCAGCACTATTGCTCTAAAGGAGCCAGTGTTATCAAAAAACAACACATCAGGGCCTGTCCTCACAGGAAGGGAATCATAAGTAATCAGCAGCGCTATAATGCAATTGGCTGCTGGTGCCTCCATGCTGAGGGGACAGAGCACAGACAAAAATATTTTAGGACTTTCTTTTGTGGCCAAAGTGTCCTTCCACCTCCCTGAATGGCTGTCTCTTCCCTGAATGCTTCACCAGTTTGCACTGGGAAAGCTGCTCATATCAGACAGTGGCTGTCAAGGGGAAGGACTGCCCCAGCGTAGCAAGGTGATGAAAACCTTTCAGTCATGCAATTCCTATGTTTTATTCCCTTTCAAGTTATCTCCCTTGAAAGTTCTTTCTAAAAGATAGGTATGCCTCAATGCCCCAGTGTGTGTGAATACGGCACAAGAGCAGCAATGGGTGTACAGTTGGTTCTCTCATAAAACAGTTGTCATAATGGCCTCTTAAAACTGTTCAAGTGGTAAGATAGCTTAATTTGATCTACATTACATTATGAGGTGCAACAATATCATTTGACTGTTAGACTGACCAGGTCCTACACGCTCATCAATCCATCCATCCATACACACATACCTAAACACCTCCCCACAAAGTACACACTACAAGAACTTCACAGATGACTTCCCTCTGGATTATGCAGTGAGAGCCTGAGAGCCGGCCTGCTCTCAGCATGCTCTACAAAGGGAAACAGAAGCACTTAATTTGGTTAATAATACAGAATCGGACTGGAAAACTGGCCTGGTCTTTTAAGCTAAATTCTACTCAAGTGCTATTTTGTTCTGCTTTTCTAGCTGTGGGGTTTGGGATTTGTAAGGCTGTGCAGAGATGAGGTTGACTGCTGATCTGTCCAAATTCCTCACTGCGTCTTCAGAGCAGACCTTTTTCCTTTTTGTTTTAAACATTTACTATTCCAGCCATGAGGATCAGAGGCATCAGGAATCCAGGAAAGCTGCTGCATCTGTCGATGTTCAGGTTGATGGCTGTTGCAGGATGTGTTCCTGTGTTGACACAGATGAAGAGGGACAGTCGCTCATCACTCATTACACTCTCAGAGTGGCACAGAGGTCATCCCAAAGGGAGGTCTTTGTAACACTACACTGAATCCTCAACCTCACGACTGTCTGGAATAGAATAGACAGACTTTTACAGAAGGGTAAAGACAGAGTGAATCCTCAGGGCCAACGGTGTGAGAAAATGTCAGGATTTTAACTGAAGCAGACAAAGCAATGAAGAGAACCCCCTGCAACAAGAGGCAACACCAGCCCCTTTAAAGTATCTGTTTGAAGAAGGAAGACAGCAGGTAAGAATTTTAAACTCACCAAGTGCCTCAGCATCAGCTGCAGGTGACATTTGAGGTTTCCAAAGAAGTTTTTAGATGCTTTTACAGTTTTTTCTCTACCATGTTTAGCAGTGAGTAAAGTACACATTGTTGGTTGTCCTGCTAGGGAAGCTTCCCAGCACTGGAATACTGCTTGAGCCTCTTAGACCTGCAAAATGCTGCTCAAAGGAGTCCCCTGATTCTCAGCACTGGAGGCCTTCACTGCTGTCCATCACAGGTAAGCTGGTCCCCAGACACCAGTTGGTTCTGGAGAGATGGCCAGGGAGCATCAGACAGGGTTAAGGGAAGGCTTCTCTTGCTGGAATATAGGTGTGGACTTCTAGGTCCTACCCTGGTCAGGTGGATCTGGGACATGAGATGGTGGTGAAGGAGAAGATGTGAAACTTATGGAAACAAATAAGAGTGTCTCCTGGAGGAGAATTTCAATGGCTGTTTCTACTCAACTGAGTCTAACCTCAGCACAGACCTTCTGACAATCACTGATGGCTCGAAAAGGGAAGTAATAAGACAGAAAACAAATTCTGTCAATAGAGCATTTGGTAATGTTCCAGTATTTTGCTGTTTGGTGAGTTTAACTGTGGGTAACCAAAAGGAAAATATGTGAGCCCTGAGCTGCTAGAGAAGAGGCTGGAAAATCAGATAGTGCTGGGGAGAAAGCTCCCAACGTTTCATGCTTATCATCTGCCCACAGAAATAGAAATATTTGTCCTTCTATCTCTACTTTTCCTGTCTGTTTTTTTTCCCATCTCTTACACATGGAAGTGCTTACTGCTTTATTGAGCCCCCATACTAGCTTGGTGGCAGTATGCAAAGGGATGTGATCACATCCCCGGTGCTGCATCCCCCACACAACCTCTTAACCTTCACCTCAGGTGCCAAGACTGATAAGAGTTCACAGTGTAAAGTCTGAAGAGCCAAAGGAAGAACATCCTCTCTGAGAGAGAGTCACGATTTCCCCATTTGGTCTGATCCAGAGGTCATCATCCTTCAAACCTCAGTGGAAGGCTTTTACCTCAAGGGCTATTGCAAGTATCAAGTTGCTTTTACATCTCAGTTGCTCTCCCTGAGATGACTTTTGTCAGTTTGGTTGTTTGTTTTAGTGGTGATGTTTTTACATTCAAGCCTGTGTGCCCAGAAGGCACATAAAGTAAGAGGCTTTTAAAAGCTGGGGGATAAATAAAACACAACCTTGAATAAACAACAGGCTTTTGTCCTAATTTCCTTCCATTCCTTAATGGATGCTGATAAACTATCTGAATTTCTCAGTGTATTAATGCCACAATGACAGTAATATGAAACCCACAACCTCCCAATAGCAGCGATTTGACCAAATTGTTAGCTTTTAGACAAGCAATCGTTTCATTCAAAGGGGTTTGTAGGCTATCGTGGTCTTACCAGCCTGCTCATTTCTCTACCCCATCATAGACTATTCCAGTCAGATACATTGATCAAAGGAAAATGCTAAACCCACACAGGGTAAATATATTTAATAGAGAAACATATCTTGTTGGATTAAGTAAGTATGTGCACATTTTGTTTCATTACTTATTTTATACTCATCACTTGGTTACTAAATAATGCTGCTTAGTTTCTAGATCAAACCCTCTCTTGGTATATAAGTCTGTGGCTAACAGAAGTATTAATACTTTATGTTGGGGTTTTTTTCCTCAGCAGCAACATAGTAAAGACATTGTTTTCAGGACCTAGGATCATGCTCCTGGGTCAAGTAAGAGAACTGGGGGAACATGCCAAAGAGACTTCTTTGGGAAGCAGATTCACATCAGGTTAAACATAGTCCACATCACTGCTTTTGTCAGCCAGCACCTCAATCTGGTTATTCCAGAGCAACCAAGTGGTCCCCATTTTGCTGACTGAAGTACAAAAAGGAGTTCTCAGCATGAGCTGAGCTGAAACCCTCATAACAACCACATGAGCCACAGGCTAGTTGTAATGACATTAAGTTCCACGTTTTCCTAAAGCATCTTGGTGACTGTTTCAACACACTTTGGAATGTGTCCCTGTTGCCCTATGGCTGTGAGCAATGCCTGTTTCATCCTCATCATCTGACACTGTTGAATGTGCAAAAGTATCACCACAGTAAAAGTAGCACCATAGTTCCATTTATGCCTATTGTCCCCTACAGTTACTTCCACCATGGCGACCTTTCCTGTATTGTTTCTTGTCATTCAGTGCTCACAATGGCCCATCTTGAAAGACTGTGGTCATTTGTTTTGTGTGTTTATGTATTTTTGTGGTGAGGGTGGTGAGACACTGGCAGAGGTTGCCCAGAGAAGCTGTGGCTGCCACATCCCTGGCAGTGCTCAAGGCCAGGTTGGAAGGGGCTTGAAGTAACCTGCTCTAGTGGAAGGTGTCCCTGCTCATTGCAGGGGGGTTGGATTAGATGATGCGTAAAGGCCATTCCAACCCAAACCATTGTATGATGACTGATCTATGTACTAACACATAAGCTGCTCGTACTAAGCGCCAAGACCTGTATTTAAGTGCAAGTACTGCTGCTACACAAGCTTCTTCCAATATTTCACTGGTACTGTAAATAAAAAGGCACCTTTTTAGCACTTCAGCTCAGTGGGGATTGAAACCAAAGCCTGGGATTTCTGCTTCCAGCAGCTACAATCTGTAAGTCCACTCACCCCTTTTGTGCTCTAGACTGTACCAAAGGCAAGTCAAAACAGCCTGAACACCCACCCAATGCTTTGTTTTGAGAACATTCCCAGGGCAAGTCACACCCAATTCATTTTTCCTTCTGAAGGTCTCAAAACAAAACAGGCTCCATAACACAAACACGCACACAGAGAGTGCATGGGCAGTAATACGCAGCAAGCAAAACTCAGCTACAGAAAAAGAAAACTTTGGGCAAGTCTAGACACAGCATTCATTTTGCATGTGGGTGCACTTGATGTTTATTGCTTGGTGATGGGTTACCTGGTGGAAAAGTTGTTTCTCCTCTAGATTAGTCCCTTCCCTTTCATGGATTTCAGGACATGTGTAACTTTTACCAAAGGGTGGTGATAATTTTCACAACCAGATTTAACTTTGCTTCAGAAAGAGGCAAAACATTAAAGCAGATCAATTCATAAAAACACCTTCAACTATTGCACATAAAATGACTACACAGCCAGGAATGGAAGCTGAGAGTTCAGAGACAAATGGAAGGCATAATAACTTGTTCCGAGAGGAACAGAGGAGCATCTTCCAACGAGCAGTGATATTTGTTCACCTATTGTTTTTTCCTAAAGGATTTTTTTCTCATATAGCAAGGAAAGAAGCCAGGCCTTACATCATCAGAAACTCAATCTCTGAGCATCCACGTGAGAATCAAATAGGGTTGGGATTCAAGTATCAAAAAGAAGATAGCGTGAGTTTATTAAACTCTGAGTCTGGAGAACAAAAGGAGGGGATCTCAGCTTCTGCAGTGCAGACAGGCAGGGAAAAAGAGATTTGTAATCTAAAATTAATATACATTTCGATTGTGAATGCAAATTAAAGTTGTCATATGCTCAGGACTGACCCAGCACCAAAAGAAAGAGGAGTTGAGCCTCCCCCTTCCAGTCATCAGCCTTTTCTCATGAACATTGCAGTGTGACCTCAGTTCATCCTTGGGAGCTTACAGCATATAGGAGCAGGTCTGTGAGCAGCAAGCCCTGCTGTGTTATGATGCATTCTCTCAGTCATAATGATTTGGAGAAAAATATTGTTCATGGGCTACATAAACAATTTGAATTGGCTCAGGCACCCCAAATGTGCTTTTTTTGCTTGGCTGCCAAGGTTGCTTTCTCTCTTGCTAATTATGTTTCACTTTAGCTTTCAGCAAAAACAGGAAATAAAGCATCCATTACTCGAATGACAACTTTTCAACAAGCCAACATTTCAACATCCATTGTGTAATTTCCGACCTAGAGCCAGCCAGGAGCTAAGTGCCTTTAGAACCGTATATCCCCTCTTACAGGGGCCTCATCAGCTCCCTGTGCTCCTAAATAACAGGGCACAATGTTTATGAGGCTGAAACAGAGGCCAGAGATGTTTGCCACTGTTACCTAATGCCCAAAGAACCTCCTTCCAAAACAGAAGATTTCAAGAATCATAGCATCATAGAACCATAGAATAGTTAGGATTGGACAGGACCTGAAGATCATCAAGGTTTTTGTTGTCTCCTATGGGCTGGCTGCAGCCACCTCCTGTGTCGCTCTCTGACTGATGCCCATTTTCATGGTGCTTCTTTTCCTGACATCCATTTTCATGGCATTTCTTTTCCTCTCCCCATACACAATAAGAAGTTTCTTCTTCCAATAAAGATGTCTGATAGCTCAAATCAATACAATAGATGTTCAATATTCACCTGCTCTGGTACAGAAGATAAAAGATGGAGGGAGGCTGGGAACCATCACCCATGTGTCAACTGGCCATCGGCTTTATTGAGCCATCAGTGGGTTCAATTCTTTCACAACTCTATTCAAACTGGCTCTTTGTGTCCTCCAGGAAAGTTCTATATAGATGTATTTGCAACTTTCAATTATAATCATCTGGGGCAGTGGACATGGAACTTGGTGCAAACAAAGCATCTTCAAAACTGTGGTTACAGATGTTTGTTTTTCTTATGTAAACTCTCTGACATAAACATCATGGATTTGTTTAGGATGCCTGAAAATCAACTGGTGAGATTCTAGAAGCAGATTAAAATACAGTGTCTCCTCCCTTGGATGAAAATCTGGTGGTCTTGAACCACAGCACCAGCAGAAGGGGGTTGGACTGAGCAGTGCATGTATTTAACTTTTACACCTCTGTTTCTTTAGTGCTGATACTGATCCTAAGCTCTGATGTGGTGGTTTTTTAACAAGCCTTGTGAGTTAGATATTTTCCCCCTCCTGAGATGCTCTGCTTTTTGTGGTTTCACTACACACTATCAAAACCACCTAGACGAGATGCTGTGTACCACTTCCCAGCTTGCGTGTGGAGAAAAAGCTCTTATTCCCCTTGTTCAGCCAACTGAGCTGTAATTGGCAAAGCAAGCAATAGGTATATACCACATCATGGGGGTGAATGAGGATGCCCTTTAAATTACCTATAAACCCCTTTGATTCAAACTGCTGATGTTGCCATAGGCAATTTGCTAAGCTTATTGATCATCTTCTGTTTAAATTAAAGTTTGATGTCCTGGAACAGGCTATTCAGCACGGAGAGCTAATGGGATGGGATGAGATACAGGGAGCGAGAGAAACACATGTACACAGGGGAAATGGATTGTGGTCAAGAAGAGAAAATAAAGAGAGGGTTATATGCTGAATAGGTTCCACAGGTCAGTTAGCAATAAATATTGTGGTGATAAAAGAGTCCAGTGTAGGCATTGAAGGTAGAGGGTTTGCTGTGTAATTAAAGGAAAATGGGCAGCTTGTTAGAAAACAGAGTTTTCTAACTAAAGACACTAAGAAGAGTGCCAGGATTTATTCCAAACGTGTGCCTACAAACTCAGTGATTTCTGCCAGAAATTCAAGCTCCCCCAAGTTTTGGTAAGCTGGGTTAGATGCCAGCTGGTGCAGGCAGGAGGTGATAGGCTGCAGGTAAATTCTGGCTGAGGTAGCTTGGAAGAGGTTCTTCCTGTTCTTCCTAATAGCAGCCCTCTGGCTGCCTGTCTGTGTCTCCATACAGCAGTCAATCATACAACCATTCAAATAGAATAGAATAGAATCAACCAGGTTGGAATAGACCTTTAAGATCATCAAGTCCAACCATTACCCCAGCACTGCCAAGGCCACCACTAACCCATGTCATTGAGGGCCACTAAACTACATAGGTTTTCAACACTTACAGAGATGGTGAGACCACCACTGCCCTGGGCAGCCTGTTCCAATGCCTGACCACCTTCTGGGGAAGGAATTGTTCCTCATCTCCACTCTAAACCTCCTCTGGTTCAGCTTGAGGCCATTTTCTTTTGTCCTATCGTTTGTTATTTGGGAAAAGAGACTGACACCCACCTCACTTACAACCTCCATTCAGGGAGTTGTAGAGAGCAATAAGGTCTCTCCTGAACCTTCTCTTCTCAGACTAAACAACCTCAGGTCCTTCAACCGTTCCTCACAAGACTTACAAAACCAATAAAAGCTTTAGAAGGAGAAAAGAATTAGGCTTTTATAGAGAATGAAATGTACCTTCCTGTTGTATACCCAGCAGGACTGTGGCTTTTCTTTCTCTGTGAAGATCCAGCCTGATTTCATGGTCTTCGACTGATTTTCAAACTTTTCAATATTTTCATTGCACAAAAGCACACTTGACCTAACATTAATGAAACAGATGCACCTGCAGAAGGAATATCAAGATGAAATCTGTATTTCAGTTACCAGAGGTGTAACAAGAGCACAAGTTAACTCACTTCAAACTCAGAAACTCTGAAATCAGTCTTCACCCAAAAGAACTGAATCCTGCAGAGCTGTTGAGCAGAGAACCACAGGCAGAATGGTTTAGGAAGTCTTTCTAAACGAGGATTTCCCTCTAAGCTGCAGCAGAAACATTGCAGTAGGGCTGGGGATGCACAATGTGCATGGATGAAGAGGTTTTATGACTTACCCAAGAGGGAGGAGGACAACAGCTACTACTAAGCTTACAAATACAAGCTAAGCATGTATAAAGATAGAGTAAATTTTGCCCATGCTGACCTAGGAAGTTATTTGATAACCCCCAAAGCTTATTAAAGCTGAAATAGTCCTGGTAAATAGTGATCCTATGGCATGCACAGATCTTCTGAGAAGCCCAGTGTGGGCTGCATGCCATGGCTGGATGGTTTTATGTTCTCTGTTGCATTTTGTGTTGCTGTGGGGTCCAAACTTGCTCTCAGTGCAATTTTAGTCATCTTCATATTTGGCAACAGAGAGATATCACTCCTGCTTCCAGCCAGTCCCAGGAATAGCTCATGCTGTTGCAGAGAGTTTTCACTGTTCAGTGACAAAGGAATTGCCTTATGTCTGATGCTGATGCTTGTGTTACAGCAGCAAACAAGCAGCAGTGCCACACTGCATTTCATTTGGCTTGGAAAGCAACAGGAGCACAAGGAGGGAAGAAACTCTGGGAGTAAAGATACACAAACGTGACAACAGAGATATGTTTACTTTCCTTCACCTAAAATGCAGAAGGTGAAAGGTAGAGATTTACCAGGACAGCTTAATGGAAATAAGAAATATAAGCTCTTGGCTACCACATCACACTAAGTCACATCGTTCATAGCCCAATTCTACTCATACAGCTCTTGGAACCAAGGGCTCAATTGCTCCAAACCTGAGTTTTCTGCTTTGCAACTGTTTTGTATAAATACAGGGGTGAGGTTTAAACCATCTAACCCTTCTTAGCTGCGAGAAATTGGAGAAACCCATGGCCAAATATTCCATCCATTTTCTGATAGAGCTCCAAGCAACCCAAATGACCCAACCACAGCCCCAGCCCCAGCCTACAGATGTTATACAGCCATCAAACCTTCACTGCTGATGGATGTCAGCCGGTACCCGGAGAGCTGTGGTGCCCGGGAAGAGCTATCACAGGAAGCCATCTGTGCACAGGCAGCTCTGCAGGAAACCCAGCCAGGCCAGCACCCATCTTTTATTATTATTTCTCTCCCTGACAGTTTTCTCCTTGACACTTTCTCTAAACGACACTGGAAAGGAAGTAAGTTGTCAATTGAAAATCATCACTTATTATTAGTGGGGGAATGCAAAGTAATTTACTTAAGAAACTGATGCGAAGCAGATTTGCATTTATTTCCTGTAGGCGTAGTTAACAGGAAATGTATTTGAAATGGAAATAATGACAAAACTACACAGGGAGCTTTTAGAATCATAGAAACATTCAGGTTGGAAAAGACCTTTAAGACCGTTGAGTCCAAATGTCCAACTTTTCCTGAGAGGAGTAACATTGTCTGGCCAGAAATTCGTGTTCTGTTTTGGTGAATTCTTGCAAACACAGCAGGGTTACAAAGAGGGATGAAGAGGATAGGAAAAGAAATCAGTCAGTGAATGAACTCTGATACAAGCTTTAAAGGAGTCACAGAAAGCAATAGCACAGAATGTGCCTACAGGGTCTCTGTGGACACTCTCCTAAGGAAGAAAAGCCAATCCCAAATTAAAGTTATGTCTTTTCCACAGCTAAATAATGATTGAAATTGCCATTAATTCTACAATGGCCATTAACTCTGCAACACCCATAAGGTGGTGGGAAGAAAATACAGAAAGTGATGCTGAGATTGCAAACTAAACTATCACATTGCTCACAACCATCGTTGCAATATGAGGGGAGTTATTCTACCTTGGAAATACCTTTCCTCTGCCCAGGCCACTATGTAATTATTCTATTTCCTATTGCACAAAATAACCAAAATATATCTAAAATATTCCCTGAACAACTGTTATTCATAAAAATCTTCCTAGATTGAAACTGTAAATCTATAAAATTAATCTAAAATCTATAAAAAGAATCTAAAATTAAAAAAAAAACCCTCAAACTGTTATAGAACAGTTTTATCAGTTCCATGTAGACAGTGTCATTTTAAGAGTCTAGTGATTCTATTTGTGTTATCTTATGTCATTTCTGCCATACCCCACTGCGGGGAAGACCACTAGATCTTGGAGTTAGCCTTGTGTTCACCTCCTGTGAGTGGCCTTAGGGTGGTCACAAACTCTAAGCCTACATGACAAACTTGGGTTGGCTCAGAGGTGTAAGGAGAAAGGATGCCAAATCCACACAGTGGTGTTGGCAAAAGCTTCTACCAAGGAATAATTCATAGAATCACAGAATGGTTTGTATGGGAAGGGGCTTTAAGTCTCATCCAGTTCCAACCCCCTGCTGTGGGCAGGACGCCTTCAAGCCATGTCTAACCTGGCCTTGAACATTGCCAGGGATGGGACAACATTGCACTTCTGCCAACAGAGCCTGTTTCACCTGAGGAAGGCTTCAAGAAGATGCTGGAGGTTTAAGCTATGGCTACAAAATCAGTATTTTGGTGGCACAGCGTAAGCATAGGCAAATATTCCTATGTAGGTCTGTTCCAAGTTTCCTACCCAGCAGGTAGTAAAGGCAATAGGAAATCAGACATCAGGAAGGCAGTGAAGGAATCTCTGTATCTAACAGGGAATCTCCTAAAGCAGCAATCCCTTCAGTAAACAGGAATGTCTGGGATCTTCCTGCGCTGCAACTGCACTCACGGCCCTTGCAGGCTGCGGAGCAAGCTAGCTGCAGGGGACGGGGAGGAGAAGTTGTGCAACAAGCTCAATCAGCACTGAAATGCGGAAGGAAATAATGTGTTGAATGATTTAATTTTCTAAGTTTGCTTTGTTCCTTCCAGATAGACCTAGAATTGGGGCTGATTACAGTGCCTTGTTTTGATTAAAGATCTAAGGCAGAGACATTTCTATCAGTTTCAAAGAATATCCACATCTTGTATTTCATTTTCATAGCGGGGTCAGGAATTCAAAAGGCATTTATCTTTCACTCTTTATAGCTAAAAAATGATTCTCAACGATGTTAGTTTAACACCAGTCATCTCCACTGACCTTACATTTCCTATACTTTAGTGGAATTACTCCAGATTTACACCAGTGGAAGCAGGTGTAACCTTCTGGGATGGTAAATGAATTTACAAGCTTTAAGTAGTCTGCACATGCTTGTTCCACTTCTTGGGGACTTTAGATGGAATTTAGAGAAAATCAATTATGTCTTTCAGCTCTACATATTCCATCATCCAGGTTTACTGTGTAATGCAGCCAGAATTTGGGAGTTAATGAGCCAAGTGCGGTCTCTGATGCACCCTGGGATGCTGTTGAGATCTGGTCCCCCTCCGACCATCACTCCTTCTGCCAGCACCTGACAAATCTGAGCACCTCTGTAGTGCTGCAGGAGATTAAAGCAACATTTCTTTTGTACTACCCAGTAATCTTTATGCTCGGTGGTAAAGTTAATGTACGGGATTGTCACGCCACTCATTTCACAGCGGCTGCCAAAGAGCCTTCAGAGAACAATGAGGTGCTGTTGCTACCAGCCTAGAGCAGATCTGAGGCAGCAGTGTAGAGGCAAAAGCATCTCACACCCATCCATTCAGAGGATGCACAGTACAGAAAGCAATTGCTGGAGAGAAATGCTGTCACCACCGCTCCTAAATGAATCATTAAATAGAATCTAGGATTCTTGATGCTCAGCACTGTTGTAACTACTAGAAATCACCTCCACCCCCTGAAGTCTCTAATTCTCAGGAACTGCAACTCTCTTGAGGCTTGGTGAGAGGAGAAACGGGGGAGAAATGTATATTAGACAACTCTGTTCTTTAGTGAGTGTGTTCCTTTTAATAAGGAATGAAGACAGGCTTACAGAGCCTATTAGTTGTTCCACATACACATTCATTGGGAAAGGGAATTAGTTTCTGGCTACCACACAGCCGCTGGGTAATACAAAGGAAAGACTCCTTTAATCTTCTGCAGCAGTATAGCAGTGTCCAGGCTTGTCAGAAGCTGCAGGAGGAGTGATGGCCTGGCTGCTGACAGCCTTCTAATTGGGTAGTAGAAAGCAGTTCTAAATGATGTGTTTGTGCCAACAAGTGTGGCTTGACATCAAGAGAGATCTGCTGAGGAAAGGAGAGGGGGAGTACAGTGGTACTGCAGTGCTGGATGTGGTCCGAGCCAGCAGGGCTTAGGTTTCAGAGCCAGCAGGCCCTGATAATGCTGAGGTTACTGGTTAATTCTACTGGAAAGCTACTGCAGAGAAGACATTGTGTGACAGGAACTAGATGCAATTGGAAGGGGATGGCCAAAAAGAGGTCTCTGTGTCCTGGCAACGGAACTTGAGCTCACAAATTGCCTAGAAGATGGGAGATGCACTGGAAAGCATACACACACATGGTTCTCTTGCTCTGTATCACATAACCACAGTGCTCCCAGTGCTACCTGCTGCATTGCTGGGATCCAGCAACCGAGATCCACAAGCACCTCCTGTGCTGGTCCCTGCTTTTCCAAAGCCACTACAAATCAGCAGCAGAGCTGCCAGAAACTTCACACTGGAAAACACAGGCAACTTTCTAATACTGTCTTCACTTAAATATGAACATGAGATGCTGAACAACTCCACCCTGAGACCTTAATGGAAGTCATCTGAGTGAACAAGCTGTTGTATATGGGCTGAGTTACTGCACCTACATGCCATTGTGTTTAGTTAACTCTAGAACTGAGTCAAAGGGGAACTGAAACCACAGTTCAGTCTGAAAACCCTCAGCCCCTGTGGTTGTGGAATTAAATGTCTGCTTGAAATATAAAGGCTGAAGAACTCACTGCCTAAAATACCTGGAGAGAGAGCTGTGGCACAAGCAGGGTAAGAGAGGCACCCAGGCTCAGAGGGAAGCTCTGGCTGGAGCAGAAAATGCAGGCGAGCCTGTCCAGACTTCTTCAGGCTTTGCTGTTGTTCTTGCTGACCAGTAAGACAAACTGCAGGTCTGTGGTGAAAATCTGAGCAGTGTAAAGGTCCCAGATGGAGCTAAGAAACTAGAAAGGAGAGCTCCAGCAAAGAGTGCAGGCCAGAGCAAAATGTCTATTGTTCTAAACTGAGAGTGGCCCTCACTGTGCTTCCAGTAGCCCCAAGTCTATACGGAGCTTCTATTGTTAACAGCAGAGAAGCATAAATCAGCAATGGAGAGTGGTGACCAGATGGAGTAGGAAAGTACTGAATGCTCTGCCAGCAAACCTCTCAGCATCCCAGCTCTCCTCCTTTGGCATGCACCTGACTTCTCCATGTCCTGCCAGAGTGGCAGGATGGCACTGCTCATAGCTGTGAAGGTGCTCCAGGGGTGAGCCAGCTACTCATCATCCAGGAGCAAGGAGGCAGGTCAACTGCCAGCAGCAGAGTCCCCCATGGAGGGCACACTGCGACCCAGTGAAGGCAAAGGGATCACATCAGCATCACTGCAACCCTTGTGAGCAAGGTGACAAGGAGAATAAAGGTCAGGATTGATGAGCTTATTGGTTACTCCAAGAAACAGAAGAGTTTGATAGAGGAGATATAGCAATAGCATGGAAAGATATCAGTTGTGTTACAACCAATACTGCTTTCTCATTTAAATGATGCTTATCCACAGTCTGGTGTGCATGGAGAGGAAGCCAGACAATTCATATCCAGAGCAGCTAGAGGCAGCTAATAATTTGGTCAGTGGTGGAGTGCAGCATGTTTCCCTAACATCTGTGGTAACTGGAAATGTACCCATCCAATTTTCTCCCCTACCCCAGCCACAAAGGGAGACCACTCCAATTATTTTCTAGACAGAATTAAGGCTGATGTTTACCATTATCTCCCTGGTAACTCTCCTCTCGTGACTACATTATGCAACCTAATTGTAAAGCTGCCTCAGCTCACTGGGGTTGTTATTAAATGCACTCTGCTGCGTTTCTTCCCAAGGTCAAGGTTAATAATTAGGTGCTGGGATGCCTGTGACAGAGCCTTGTTAGGTAGAAAAAGGAAGGGAAGCAATTTAAAGGGTGCATCAGAAATTCCCAGGTGATGAAATTTCAGGGGAACATCAGAAAATGTGCTGAAGGTGGGTCAGTGACTTTGGGTGAATTAGTGAATAGGAAGGGGTCCAGCACACTGGTCTATGGGTGAAGATTGGACAGGCTCACAGTATGAAGGACGTTAGATGGATTTCTATATGGAATGTGGGAAAGTGAATTATGAGATTTGAAGCTGAGTTACACTATATGGCACCAGAATTCCTCATTAGAACTATCTCCTTTTATATTGTTTTATCACATCTTAAAGCCCCAGAAGGAATTAACAGCAGAAATAACATTATATAGTGAGGAGTAAGAGGACTGATGTATTCCTGGAATGATATTAGACTTTCTGGTAATAATGCCAGCTAGTGCTAAGGTTACTACATCTATCTGGTGACTCTCGGGTGATAATATGAAACTGTGTCAGCTAGAGGCAGCAGTAATCTTTGTTTGGGAAACAGCTTGAAAAGCAGCCTTCCAATATCTGAAGGGGGCCCACAAGGATGCTGGAGAGGGACTTTTCATCAGGGACTGCAGTGATAGCACAAGGAGTGATGGGGTCCAACTTAAACAGGAGAAGTTCAAGTTAGATATAAGGAAGAAGTTCTTTACCAAGAGAGTGATGAGGCACTGGAAGAGGTTGCCCAAGGAATCTGTGGCTGTCCCATCCCTGGCTGTGTTCAAGGCCAAGTTGGATGGGGCTTGGAGCAACTTGGTCTAGTGTAAGGTGTCCCTGCCTATGGCAGGGGGGTTGGAACTGGATGATCTTAAGATCCTTTCCAACCCAAACCATTCTATGATTCCATGATAAAAGATAAAATTACATGCCATAGAAATCTGTTTGTGTCTCTGTGTGTTTACAAGTACATGCACATACACACAAATATATGATTATATACACATTGCATAGACACACATGTACAAATGTGTGTGTATATAAAAATAAATAAACATGTAAATAGACACACACATATGTGTGTATGTATATATAAACAGTGGAGCCTGAGCTACAGTTTCTGTTTGGTCTGTGACTCCCTCTGGAATTTTCCCTGAAGGCTTTGCCTTCCCAGTCACAAAACTAAAAGTACTTGCAGGTCTGACTCAAAGCTCGTTTCGGTTCAGGTATGTCTCTCCTCTGATGTGTATGGGTTGGGATAAGATTTAATACCAAAGCAAAAACTATCCCCAATGCTCTACTAGAGTGATTCCCATGCATAAGCATAGGAAAGAGGACTTACCATGGGAAAAGCCGAAATTACTTGGAAAGACTATACTGTAGAGCAGTAGTCTTATGAAAACCGTAACAGGATAATTGGATCTGGCTTCTGTGTAAGGCAGCAAGGGCTCGATGGGAGCAAGAGAAATCAATAAGACAAGAGAGAAGAAATGGGGAGGGGGAACCTTTCACAGTTTTGCACTGAAATATCCCTTCATCTGACTGCCTGTAACTCACTTTTCATCATCTCTGTGTGTGACCTGCAGTTGAAGGTTTCTCTCAGCTATAAACACAGACTTCCTTTGGGTTTTTTTCCATCTTTGTTGCTTGATGGGGAAAATAATGCAAAACAACCCAAAACTTTGTAACTGCTGCAACTTCTTTATGCACCAGGCTTCTTACCTAATGTCTGGACCTCACAATCCCACGGCAAACCTCACCCTGAGTGCGGTTTTTACTGTTCTGGTTTTGTTTCTTCCAGTTCAAAAGAAAGGTTAACCCCCAAAAAGAGAAGTGCATCCTTGGTCAGGAGTCTTTCAGTCATCTGAATCATACTTTACCAAAAGCCTCCAACATATATTCAAGTTAGTGCATGTGGTCATCACTCCAGAAAAACTCCTCCTTTCTATCACCTCTTTTATCCTCATGGAGGTTAGAAATGATGCCAGCTACGGGAATGATGCAGAGCTTTTTATATGAAAAAAGCACAAAACCAAACCAAAATCAAACAAACCAGCACTTGTGAGGACTGCACAGTCCAGACTTGAAATTACCGGGTAAGAAAGAAATTTCTAGATCCATTTCTAGACCCAACCTTTCCACTTCTTTAGAGCATCATCCAAAGGACTGGCATCTGAAGTGTCAAAGCTTCAGTTCGATGTGCAGTGAGAAGGAGGATTCTTCCATTTTGCAAACAGGTAAATTAAGGAATGGAGTGGAGCAGAAATAAGATTCTAACAACGAATGGTGTGTCAGTAGTAGAACACAGCCCAAATTACAGAAATCCTTATTCCTCTTTGCCACCTTTCATGTTAACCATTCGCTTTTAGTCATGGTCTGAATTTTCTATCCCACAGAAAGCATTAGCAGAAAATCTAGGCCACTGTCACTGAGATTTAATTCTTCTATTTATGCAGAGACTTCAATCTTCATAAACTGCAGTTTAGGCAACCAGCATTCCTAGCTATTAAGGACAACGAAGTTAATCTTACTGAACACAGACTCCTCTAAATGAGGGTAACCTGAAATAGTTCAATTGCATCCATAAGCTCTAGGGAGAATAAAGCTAGGATATACTAAAGAAATAAAGGTAGGAGCAACCTGAGACTCAGTGGTGGTGATGACAATGAACCAGTGGCCTATCAAAACCAAGCTGAAAATACTGAGTCCAAGACAGCAGGTTTATTTGGAAACAGGCACATTAAGCTATTTCTTTGGATTACACCACACATAGAAATGATGCAGTTTTACATCAAATGTTCTTATAGAGCAATACCTAGGAAAGTCCAGCTAGCTTATTCACGGCATGATGCTCCAAGCACTAAATGCTAAATGCAGTTACTAACAGTATGTTTGATCTCAGCCATGAGAGATTAGGCTACAGTGTGATCTTGATTAATAAAAGTTAACTGAAGCCAAAACTCATCCCTTAGGATTTTCAATCCCTGTACACAACAAAAGCTGCACTAAAAAGCACTGGAAAATACAGCTTCACAGAGAAAGGGACAATGGAAAGAAAAGCCCTCACTAAAAATAGTGCTGGTCTTTTTGTCCCTGTGCAGGAAACGTCGGCACCAACAATTGCAGTGCTGAATAATGCTTTGTCTTTGGGAACGTTATTCAGCAGGAGGCAAAAGTAAATCAACAGCTAATTCTGCTGAGGGAAGTAAACATCTGCAGATGGGGACATTGAGGCAAAGAGGTATTAAGGGACTTGCTCGAGGTGAGAAAAAGAAGTTGCTCTTGATTGCTGGTCACCTATTCCAGTGGGATACAAGAGTCCTCAGATGGAAATGCCAAATTTCAGTGTCCAGAGGAAGAGTTTAATATATGTAAACGCAAGAAATGAAAACTGAATTGTCCCCACAAAGTTTGTGTTTGTCCTTCAAAGCTATTAGAAGATGCAGCTCTTGGTTGGCATGCTGAGGACAAATCCAGGAGGAACTGGCACTAAATGCCAGCACAGAAACATGAACAAAGTTGCTTCCAGTAATGCAACTGGAGCAGCTCCCCTCCCAGTAGTCTGTTAGACATCCATGAGCTGCTTGGCAGCTTCTGCATCCCACACTAGCTCCTGCAAAGCCATGTTTTGGTTTAGTTTGAAACCCAATCTGATGCATGGTGTTGCCTGGTGTCTCTGCTGTGTGATTTGCTCAAAGCACACTGACAACTTTAATCCTCACACTTCATTTTCTGGTTACTCTTTGTCTTAGCAGACCAAGTTTGAGCTCTGCCCCATTAAGCACAGTGGAGTAACACATTTATTATGTTATGTACCAGCAAATTAACTGCTACTTTTCACTTTTCTTAGCTCAGGCCTTCATTGAGCATCTCTACTTCACAGCACAGAGAGAAAACAAGAAATAATCTTAGGGTTTTAATTATAATTATTTTAGACGAGGATACATGTGGCATCTGCAGGGCCATGGGGCAATCCCAATACTACCACAATACTACCACTGTGCTTCAAGAGTTGACTTTGTCTAGGAATATTTGTTCTGGATCTGGCTGAAAAGGATGACAATAAAACACAGCCAAATCATCCCCTTCAGCTTCTTTACTGCATGCTCTTATCATGGAATCATAGAATAGTTTGGGTTGGAACGGACCTTGAGATCATTCAGTTCCAATCCCTGCCATGGGCAGGGATGCCTCAAACTAGACCAGGTTACTCCAAGCCCCATCCAACTTGGCCTTGAACACTGTCAGGAATGAGGCATTTACCACTTCTTTGAGCAACCTTTTCCAGTGCCTCACCACCCTCACAGTAAAGAACTTCTTCCTTATATCTAACCTGAACTTCCCCTGTTTCAGTTGGAACCCATCACCCCTTGCCCTATCACTGCAGTCCCTAATGAAGAGTCCCTCTCCAGCATCCTTGTAGGCCCCTTCTGACACTGGAAGCTGCTCTGAGGTCTCCACGCAGCCTTCTCTTCTCCAGGTTGAACAGCCCCAGTGTTCTCAGCCTGTCTTCATACAGGAGGTGCTCTAGCCCCTGATCACCCTCATGGCCTCTTCTGGACTTGCTCCAACAGCTCCATGTTTTCCACTGGTCTTATGCAGAAAAGCTTTCTCAGGTTGAGAGATTCATCTTATAGAGAAGTGTTCTTGGTCTGTCCAGCAATGCAAATACTCAGCTATGAATATGAGAAACTTCTCATTAGCTTCAGGGAGCTTATCTACTAGACCTGAGGTAGTCTGACCAAAGCAAGGAATACAGATGGGTTTTCAATAGTCGTTGGCCACTGTGTATTATAAGTCTTTGTGTTATTTTTCTAAGGAATTGAGCCATTCCTTGTGTGCCAATGTTGATGTTTTTGGCTCTCACCAGAACTTTGGAACCAGCTGATAACTTTTAGACAGACAAAGGGACAGAGGTCTTCAATATAATAATTTCTGATGAATGTTGAAGAAATGACTAGAAAGGAGGCAGCATGTCTGTATGTCTGCAGTGTGTGTGCACAACTATGTCATCTGAAACCCCAAAACTGACCTCACATTATGGAATTGTTCACATTATTCCATCAGGAGCTATTCAGAATGTGAATACCCCAATCATGAGGGAAATTTTGACTCAGAGTTTATCCTTTGTTAAGCCTTGAGGCACAGAGCCAGAGAAACCAGGCTCATAGAAATGCCTATTTTAAGCATCTCTCAAGTCCTTATGTGTGTTTTTGACCCACCTTTAAATTCAATTTCTTATTTCTTTAAACCAACACAATACATGCAGATATTTGGGGAGGGAAGGGGGAAGGGGAGGGGGTTCTTGCAATAGTTTAGTTTAGTTATTAAATCTTCTGGAAAGATTTACATTTTACTTTTCAGATCACAGTGTAAATACATCAGAAATTCTATAGCCATTGTATAATTCAGCCCTGTCTGCAAAAACCTACCAAAAGAGCCTTTTCCCTTAACAGAAAAGAGTGACTGTCATGCCGTAATAGCTTAAAATACATTGGAGAGAATGTTTTTAAAGATGTGTTCTAATGACCAGTGATGGCTCTAAAGTATTAGGAGATCTTGGTTCAAAGCCTCTTGGAATGAATAACAGTCCTTCTGCTGACATTACTAATCTCTGAATCAGGCTCATTAATGTATTGCAGATATTATATCCCTAGCTGGCAAAAATTAGAATGCAGTCATAAAAATCGACATCAAATACACTTCTCTTCTGGGAATTAATATAGGAGTGAACTATTTCTGCTACTAGTGCTTTATTACAGATATTTTCTTCCTGTTTTTAAAGGAATTAAGAGGGCAAACTCAGGGAGAACTCTGCCTCCAGCATCAGCCAGTATCTAATGCCATAGGGACTGGGGAATGCTCACATTGCTGTAATAGTTTTTACTCTGGCACTGTAAATCCATCCTTTCCGGGATGTGCTGTGCTGATGGAGATGAGGAAGGGTGGGAGGAGAAATAAGAGATATTCAGGCAAGACTTTCCCATCTTTAGCTTCTCTGTGATTAACGACAAATCGATACTTCGTACTCGCCGGCTTTTATAGCTCATTAACATCAAATGGTGTCAAGGTATAAATTTGTTCTATTGCTTGCCAAGAACTAGAAGCAGACACCCGTAAATGTTCCCTGGGGATATAAATGAGGCACAATTTAGTTGCTCAATTTGAATCCTAAGTAGAAAAATAATACTTGGGTGCTTTACTTCTGAGTCTCAAAGTACGGCACAAAAACATGTGTGGGGGGGGGTATGTGTATATATATGTAAGGGAAGGAGAGGGAGAGGAGAGAGGCGGTGACTGTTGCTTTGGTCCTGTGTGGAGCTGAGAAGAAACCAGTCACAGAGAACCAGGCACTTCTTTTCCAGCCGCTGGGATCATTTTCAGGTTGCCTACCTACCTCCGCACCGAGAAAGTGCTATGAAATGCCCTCGTAAGGTGAAAATGCACCGCCAGCTCCCAGCCCTGGCTCTGGGGAGCCCCAGCTCTGTCTCTTTAAGGAACCCAGCGAGTCGTGATGCTGCTGTTTGTATTGCTAAACCCCCAGGAGTCCAGTTAAGAAATGGGCAGCTGTCTCTTTAAGTGTGATTTCCTTCTATTGTATTTGAACCGTGATCAGGAAAAAGGAAATGAAACCAGAGACCCGGGGCTGAGCCACGGAGTAATAATAATACTAGCGATGCTGATCTCCCCATTTGCAGCGCACCCACCGGGCTCCGGAGCATGTTCAACGCTGCCCGGGCACGAAGCCTGAGCAGAGCCCCGGGAGCTCCGGGCTGAGGCCGCGGTGGCCGCCGAGGCAGCCGCTCCCCGCCCGCGGCCGCGGGAGCAGCTCCGCCGCCCGGCGCGCCAGCGGAGCGCGGCGGGGATGGGAGGTCAGAGCGCGGTAGCCGCGGAGCCCGGCCCGGCAGCGGACCCGGCCCCGGCCCTTATTTCTCTCTCTCTCTCTCTCTCTGGTGTTGCAGGAGGAAATCCTGTGAATGTCATTGGGGGGCGGAGGGGGAACTCAGCTGGTGACAAGGCTTCGAGAGCAGACAGCATCTGCGGGGGCAGCGGGGGCAGATCCCACCACAGGCACGCTACAAAGGAACAATCCCTGCCAATGTCATCGGCCATCGAGAGGAAAAGCCTCGATCCTTCCGAGTAAGTGGCCTCTTTTTCTCCTCGCGCCCCCCACCCCTTTCCTCTATCGCCGGCAGCCACTTATCCATCCCCGAAGGAGCCACTTGCCCGGCTCCGCGGCCACCGGCATTGTGTGCCCGGCAGCGGAAAGCGGGGGGCTCGGCACCAGCTCCCGCAGCTCCTTCCCCCCTGGAGCCGCCCTGGGGATAGCGGTACAGGGCACCGGCGGCCCCGGTCCCGCGGGGGGCTGGCGGTGGGGTGCGGGTCATTGTCAGCTCCCCAAGTTATGGGAAAGACAAGCCGGGAGCAGGGAAGCGGTAATACCCACACCCCCCCCCCCACCCCGAGCAGGGCATTTTCCACCCGTTCATCCGCCCCACGGGTACTGGAGTGGCTCAGGGAAAGGGAGAGCATCTCGTTTTCACAGCTCAAGGTGTTTTTAGTTTGGAGGGACCCTCTCTCTGCCCTGTCTTTGACCTGCCCCAACTCATTGTAGCCGATTACATTGAAAGGTCAGAGCTGTTATCTGTGGGTGCCCAACTTCCACATTTTTATAATGCAACTTTCAAGAGCTTGGATAAATTGCTTTGCTGTGGGCAGGGTGTTCTGCAAAGGGCATGCAGAAAGACTTGGTTGTAGAAAGGATCCCTACAAAGGGATATAGAAGATGAGAATTTCACCTTCGTGAGGGTTTCCCACTCAGCAAAGGGACCAGTGCTGTGTCCTAATCCCAGCTTTAGGGCTGCGCTTTGCAGCTCTCCCATCCCTCTGGCACACACAGACATCCTATCCCACCATGGCAAGAGGCACAGTAGTGCAGCATAAACCCACAGCCATTCCAGCTCTTCACATGCTAATAATTGAAGTTATGTTTGTCTGGAATTATGATAAAACAGAAGAAAAACACATTCTAAAATCTCCATTTTTAGATAACGCTTCAAGCATCGCTCTTAGTAAACTTGAGTCATTTGTGGTTTGTTTCCTGTGAGCTAAATGCCACTAGAAATGCCATTGCTTGAAGCCTGGAGTGAACACATGGAAACTGTTTCTTTGGAGGATTAAATTAATTCATTCCATGTCACATCTGATGTTTTATGTTATATTTCCTCTTATTCTATGCTGTTTTCTTAAGAAACAATAATCCAAGCTCCCAGGTATATGATGTCCAGGTTTCAGCTACAAAGTTTTAGTAATCTTTATTTATTTACCTACTTTGTGTTCAAGTGACTTTTAAGTGCTGGCTTAGAAATCTATGGACATCAAAAAGCTAATGCATAAACCAGCAACTCTGTTCTGCATAAACATCCGCTCGGCTGTTCCGGAGTTCAGGGCTTTCACAGAAACCTGGCCTTGTGATTCCTGCACACCCCTGAGATGAAACATTTTAGGGTCCATCTGAAGTTTATACAGATAATAAAGGAAAATAATGTGTATTTCCTTCTATTAGAAAGCTCACTGAAATTGTTAAGAGTGGAAACCATACATTAGGAAAGGGAGGATGGAGCCCCAAAGAATAAACTTGGGAAAACTATGGCCTAATCATGTACTGAGTTCCTCATGCTTCTAACAAAACACCAGAGTGGAGAGCTGGTAGGAGAGGGATGTTGTGACACAACTTGCAGGGTACAGCAGTTTAAACATAGAGGAGTGAAAACCAGAACAGAATCTAATCAGATAATATCTTAGCGCTCAGCAGGAGGAGTTTCTCAGCACAGTTCTTGACCAGTGGTTGTTTTTCCCTGCTGAAGAAGTAATTTTTGCCCAGAAAATTGCTGAGCCAGTAAATAAGCAGTAGGAATATAATCTTTTTCTGGTGCCTGCTGGAAACTGGGAGCAGCCTCATCCTTCTCCATCAGTGCAGGTTCCCTATGCCCCAACAGCTCAAGGGAGGACAAACCAGGAGCAAAACACTGAGGGAGAAACCAATAACCTATGAGACAAGCTGGGGGCTCCAAAAAGAACTTTGGCTACCACATATTGAGCACTCAGTCACCATCCAGCAGAGCATTCATGTGCAAACATACACCTTCCTTGCTGCTAGCCACAGGTCTGAAACTAAGTAAGTGCTTAAAGGATTGATCCAATAGTTTATTAACTTCCCTGGGGTTTGGATGAGGCTTTTGGCAGCAGCACCAGGTTGCTGCAAATGTATTTTGCTGTTCTGGTTTTGGATAGAACTTGTAGAATTACACAAAAAAGCAAAGATAAAAATTCCTTAAGAAAGTAGCTTTGAAGGAAATTCCTGTTTTATCCCCAGGTATTACCAGAACCATCCTCGATTTCAGAGCTTTTCAGAATGGGAAAAAAATAAGATGTGTGACTGGTATCACAAAGATTGTGCCTCTTTTCATGCAGGGATGTGTAAATCTCAAATAATTAGAGTTGTGTTGGTATAGACCCATCCCAGTGGATTCATGTCCTTAGCTGAAGGGAAAAAGGAGGTCCTGCAGTAACATGAGGTAAAACTCCAGCTCTATTAAAAACAGCAGCAAAACTTAAACCAGTTGGGCAATGGACTTATCTGCTGTATTTATTCATATCATGCTGTTCAGAGAAATAATATCCTCAGAATTAGTCTTCACATTTACAGTTCCCAACGGAAATTTGACTGCACTTAAAATCCCTTAGGTGCCTTTTGCAGTCCTTTAGTCCTCGGTGAGGCAGAAACCCCCTTTACTTTCAGCAGCACTGAAGCCAAAACCTGCAAGCTCAGGTTTATGATATGGGCTTGTGTATTTTTTGATTCATCATAAACACTTTATTGTTCTGCTGGGGTTCTTCAGCAATTTACAGATAAATCCAGATGTTATCTGTGTTGGTCAGGTCACTTACAGCTGGAAATTAAAGCACTGCTATAAGTTGTTGCCAAACCAGAATGATTTGGAAAGGTGAAGAATACAGCAAGAACTTTGTGGATGTTGGCAGGCATCAGCCATAGCCAGCGTTGCTATGAACTGTTGAATCCAGGCAGCTTTTTGATTACACTTTTGCAAAGGGCAATCCTTAATTATGGAAGAATCGTGTTATGGGAAAGGTATTTCTTTTGCAAGAACTACATGAATTGAGAAACATGACAGAGCAGTTCAGGTGCTGGCCAGTGGAAGAAAAATGATGGAGCTACACAGACAATGATGTCTCAGTAAATTAGCAGATGCCTTCACGGCAATGAATGCACAGGGATGATACAGAAACTGTCAGGTTTATGCATTATTCTTTGAAGCAAAATAAATAAGTTAGTACATTTGTGGGTACTCTTGCTAACTCCTTACATTTTACGCTGATCATTTTTGCTTTAAAGGAAAGGATAAATCCCTCTTCTAACTTGACCAATCTTGTGTTTCACTTTGGTTTTCCTTCTTCTGATGTGGATGCTTTCAGGGTACATTTTCCTTCTCCAGTGATTCTTTCATTCCCTCAGGGAGCCGGTGGATGAAGTCCTCCAAATTCCCCCCTCGCTGCTGACATGCGGCGGTTGCCAACAGAACATTGGGGACCGCTACTTCCTGAAAGCCATCGACCAGTACTGGCACGAAGACTGCCTCAGCTGCGACCTCTGTGGCTGCAGGCTGGGCGAGGTGGGGAGACGGTTGTACTACAAACTGGGCAGAAAGCTCTGCAGAAGGGACTATCTCAGGTACACAACCCACTCATTCTACCCTCACCCCCTTTCTTTTCTACCATTTAATTTATTTAATTAGTATAGCTAGTGAGCAAAGGCTCATAGAATCATAGAATGGTTTGGGTTAGAAAGGGCCATGAGATCATCCAGATCCAACCTCCCTACCACGGGCAAGGACACCTCCCACTAGACCAGGTTGATCAAGAACCTGCTCATAAAGAAATCATTTTGATTACTCTTATATGTAAAGCCTGACAGCAGTGACAGTTGTAATAATGCACCGTCTGCAAGTTCAGGTTTACAATATGGACTTATATATTTGGGGAGCTCATGCAGAGATGCTTTATAGTACTTCTGAGGTTACTTGGTGAGTTATAGAGGTTATCTGGGGTGATGAGGTCACTTGGAGTTGTTTCTAGGTTAAATCTTTAACATCTTGTTGGGGAAAAAAGGCATTTTTAAATGACAATGAATTGGTCCTGAATAGACAAGAATTTGCTGAATCAGATCCTACAAATACACTTGTCAAAGTATTGTCATTAACATCTCTCTGTCTGCTCTGCCAGAATTTGTAAGCAGAAGGATTAAATTGGGATTAAGATAATTCACAAAAATGGGTAACAAAGGATCTTTACAGTCTTGATTACAATTAAAGGGCATTGATCTTTGCTGTGCTGCTTGTGTACCAATTCTAACGGATCTCCAATGTGTCAGGAGGTTTGTGGAATAGAATAATGGTATTTGATGTTTTTTCAGCTCCCCTGATGAAGGCTGATTTATCTGCTAATAAAAATTAAGCCAAAATCTCAGCGGAGTTCCTAATTCCTGAGCTTTATTGATGGGAATTTTGCTAAGCAGAGACTAAGAACTGAGTTTTGTTAATAGGATCAGTTGTAAATACTCTGAATACCCTACAGTTTCCAGGTACTTTTCATCTTAAAATGGAAGCAACCGAAATATGGCAATACAATGAATGTATTGTCTGGCAGTGAAATTCAACGTTTTTACTTCTTTAATAATGCAACACACAATATCTTCCCTCATCAAGGAAAAAAATTGGCAATCTTTGTGTAACCTTAGGCTTACTTTCGTTGGGCAGAAGTAAACACTGCCATCTCCTGGTACACGAAAGAGATGATGTCGTTTCCCCTTCAAGATCTCTTAATTCAGCAGGCATTCTATTTCCAGTTCAGAAGATGATATAAAGCGGGCACAGCACATATCAAAGAAGTGTAGGTAGTGGAAAAATTCTTTCCAGAAATAGTATAGAAACTCAGAAGTCAAACTTAATAGGTTTATACACTGAACAAGCAGGATGCAGCTCTTCTCCCTCCCCCCCCCCCCCCCTTTAAGAAAAAAATATATATTCATGCTTATTTATTAATGATTTGATGTACCAAATGTGCGGGCAGCGCTGCATGAAAGGCTGCCATTCACACATAGATAAATATATAGTCTTAGCATGTATCCTTCTGAAATGCAGGAGGAGTGACTTCATGGTTACAGAAATGTCTGGATTTGAAAGAGCCTCCACTGTGGAGGCAGTGACAAGAGACAGGGGAGTCTTAGATCATAGTTTGTGTCAACTCCTTTCTGTAAACTACAATAGCAACAGCTGAAGATAGGCAAAATTTATCAATGGAAAGGTAATTTGTAATGATCACAGAAGTGGAAGTATTGGCACAGCACAACTTTATGCTTTGATCTGGGAAATCTTTACTCCTCCTGAAGCTACTCAGCAATTCATGATAAAGTCATTGATTACAGAAGTCAACTATATTGAAAAGAGATGAGGAACTTGGACTTTCTACTTCAATTTTTGGTATGGCAAAGTTTAGTTCTGCTCAGTAGCTTTCCACGTGACCTCATCTACATTGGCAATACTGTGACTAATGGATCAAAGCACTAATGCTGTGTTCTGGTTTTGATTTCGTTTTTCCCATCTCCCCAGCAAAGGAACTCTGCTGACTTCTCTGCTGTTGTTGTTTCAGGCTCTTTGGCCAAGATGGCCTCTGTGCCTCCTGCGACAAGCGAATCCGTGCTTATGAGATGACTATGCGGGTGAAGGACAAAGTGTATCACCTTGAATGCTTCAAATGTGCTGCCTGCCAGAAACATTTCTGTGTCGGGGACAGATACCTCCTCATCAACTCGGACATAGTATGTGAACAGGACATCTATGAGTGGACTAAGATAAATGGAATGATCTAGCAAAGACATGCCTCATAGTGTACAAAAGCCATCTCATGGGCAACACCGATGCGTAGCTGCAGTGAGGAGATCATCACTTGAGCTATGGGCTTTGTCTAAAATGGGGGGAAAGTTCCACGGAGTCGGCTCTTTGCAGGCAGTGCTACATAGAATCTAAACTACAAATAGGTGAAGAAGGGAGACTGAAGCAATAGTAGATAGACTGACTTCTGTTAACAAAGGCATATGGACAGTAACTGACATCAGCCATGAGGGGAGAGGTCGGAAGCAAACACAACACAATGATGAATTCTCTTAACTGGAAAAAGAATAGGGACTTCTTTAAAAAGATGTTATGACTTTGTCACCTGCAGACTAGGATTGTGCAATTGAACTTTCTTTTCAACTTGTTTTAGTTACTGAGTTTAGATGACAGCTCCTATCATAGACATGAGGAAGAATACTGGGAGGAAAGGGTCATCACTTCCGTGGTCTTTCTATATGGCCTTACACTTTGGGTAGAAGAGAAAGAGGGAAGAGGGTGGGGGTTATTTTTGCATGGAGTTTTTGTTTTCTTTGAGAATGAACAGTGCATCCTCTAGTCCCAATCTCTTCTTTAAAAGAATCCTGCTGAATAGTTGTCTTTTGGCACTGCTGTTTCAAGATGAGATGTTCCACAGATCATTTCTATACAAATATAAATCTAAAGAGTTGTTCAACTATTTTATTAACTTAGATTATATCGATAAAATATTTGTTGTGTGTAGTAAGACTCTGCAGCTTTAATAAAAATAACAGAAGATTTGAGTGGTGGTGTTTATTTCTTTTGGAGTTGGGCTGGATTTCCTGCTTCTATTATTTATTTTATGTTCTGTAGCAAGGTTTACACACTCTTATCTACAGCTGATGCCTGATGGATCCACTTATGGTTGTATTTCAAAGACGTAACGTGAGAACACCAATGTCTCAGTAAGTCTTGCCGAGTTCTTCATGCTGAGGATAAATTAGTGTTGTAGGAGAAATCATAGAATCACAGAACGGCTTAGGTTGGAAAGGGCCTTAAGATCATCCAGTTCCAACCCCCTGCCATGGGCAGGGATGCCTCACACTAGACTATGTTGCCCAAGGCCCTGTCCAGTCTGGCCTCAAACACTGCCAGGGATGGAGCATTTATCACTTCTTTGGGTAGCCTGTTTCAGGGCCTCACCACCCTCACAGTAAAGAACTTCTTCCCTATATCCAAACTGAACTTCCCCTGTTTAAGTTGGACCCCATCACCCTTTGTCCTATCACTACAGTCCCTAATGAAAAGTCCCTCTCCAGCATCCATGAGACAGTGTTGTGTGACACTGAGGCTCTTTGGTGTTTCAAGAATGTTTTGAGGTTGGTGGCCCAGAGAGAAATACATTTGAGTATACACATCAGAGTGTATCTCATCACAGAGGAGATCATGTAAGATAAAGTCTCTTAGAAAGGTAGCCTGCTCTGGTTTTGCTCTGCATTATTGAATCCAGTATAACATCAGTAGAGCAAATCAATACTTGCTAGTATTTAGATTAATTAAGTTCAGAACCTTTCCTGCAAAGACTGTTGTCACTTGCTTCCTATGCAAAAGTCAGTTTCTTAGCCCTGAAGTAATACTAACACAAGGAGTACACCTGGTCAGGCAAAAGTGGACATTTGGTATAGTACTCCCTCAGAGACAAGTAGTGGGTGTTCAGGCAAGTGGGGAGTGATCCCCCATGAAGCCTTTTGAGCTTTTAGGAAGGTCCACTGAGCTTTGTGTGAGCTTTCCTGCAGACCCCTCTGAATAACACCCACCACAGACCACCACATTGTGAGGGATACGAATGGTCACTTCCTATCACTGTTTTTTCAAACTATTCTTGATTTTAAAGACCTGTGTCATATTCCTTCCAACCTGTTTCTTCTGAAATTAATAATCCAAGTTCCTTCTTGCATGAAAACCACCTTTTCACACCTCTGACAATCTCTTTCTCATCTCTGTGTTTTCTGGTTCTGTGTTCTGCTTTTTTTTAGAGTGCCACTAGAACTGCAAATTGTGTTCAAATGTAGTAAAAAATAGAGCTTTTAGCACAGCTGAACAAGTCTGACAGTCCACTCAAGACATTTGGTATGTCCACTCACCCCATTAGTACTAACACGTAAAGAATAGCACCTAAACATACGGATATTTGTCCAATTTTGTCACCTAAGGGATCTCCCACCCAAGTGGCAGTGCTGACCAAAGACGACATCTTCCTTTTTACAACGGATAGTCTGAGAACTCTTATTTCTTTTCTTGCTTTTCATGTCACAAGTAGTGTTGGGGACAAAACCTTTAAATCTTATTACCAATAATATAGGAAACTATACTTACTGAGATCATGCTTGAAAAGTGATATAGCTCTTCTCAAGTGATATGCTGACCTCTGGAGGCCACAGGCAGCTGGTTATAATTATAATTCTTAGCTTAAAACATCCCTGCCAGCACAGGCAAGAAAGCTATATACCCAAGTTAAAATACAGCTCCTCACCTGCAGTGGCTCCTTGCAAATATTTAGTCCAGCTAGAAATGAAGTCTCAATATCCTCATCAGTTTTCACAGCTTGGTGGGTGTAATCAGGATGTTAACACAAGATGAAAGTGACAATTATTATTCAGGTTGGTGAGTGCAGAGCTCACACAGACACCACCAGACAACATTGGATAAACAGCTTCATGCAGACACTTTAAAAGCCTTCCAGGTCATCATGCCCTGGCATATCATTCCTGCCCATGGCAGGGGGGTTGGAACTAGATGATCTTAAGGTCCTTTCCAGCCCTAGCTATTCTATGATTCTATGTTCCTCTGAGAGTCCCTTTTCTTTCACCCCCTCTGCTTTCCCCCCCCTAAAATATGCCTTGATAGCACTACTCTACAAGCATGGCAGAGGAGTGCTTACAGCTTCATGAAAGTAGAATCATAGAATTAATGGTTCGGGTTGGAAAGGACCGTAAGGATCACCTAGTTCCAACTGCCTGCCATGAGCAGCGACATCTTCCATTAGACCAGGTTGCTTCAAGCCCTGTTCAGCCAGTAACACTGGATGCGATGAACACTGCCAGGAATGGGGCACCCACAGCTTCTTTGGGCAACCTGTGCCAGTGTCTCACCAACCTCATGGTGAGGGACTCTTTCTACTAGTTCATAGCAAGAAGATTTTGCAGATGATGTCAATCAGCTGTAAAGCTGATTGTTCTGCAGTCACACACTAGTGATAGGGAGGCAAGAGCTCCACTCCATCCCATGCTGCTGCCCACTGAAGGGTCTCTGAACCAAGAGCACATGTTTCAGATCACAGGTAGCCCTCTGCTGATAACTGACCATGTGAGGGGCAGTGGGAGATAAAATGAGCTTCCCTTTGACAAAGTAAGCCATGATTTTGACTTTGCAGAATTGCTATGAAGATGTTTTGAGTCACATCCTGATCACTCCATGATGGTATAACTGAATATAATATAACTGCAATCAGAGTTACATCAGCATAATGATAGCATCAATATAGCTAGAATCAACAGGTATCACTACAAGTGAGAGTTTTGACACTTGTTTCCTAAACCCTTTCCAGTGTAATTTTTAGCCTTACTCAGACATACTGCAGAGCTGATTTCCATGATTCCACAACCCAGAGAGGCTTGACTGAAGACTTAGTGTAAGGGACCCATTAACACCTGGGTTGGGTTTAGTGTCAATGGTTCACGGAGGCTGTGGTTTTGTACTAATGAAAGTGAGATCCATGTTCTGGTCTCACCTCAGAAAGTATTTCCTGTGTGACTTTTGGCAAGGTATTTAATTATTCTGTTACCTGCCTATAAAATGGAGCTATTATCATTTATTCTGTAATAACTTTCTAATGGCAATACACTTATTATTTTCTGTATCACTTGTACTGGAAAATATGTCTCTAAATCTAAATGAATATATTTGTAAAGGAAGGATACTGCAGGGTCCACAGTGGATGTTCTTCTTTTGTTATAAGACTGTTGGTTTTATCTAGTCTATGTAACTTCAGAAAGGACTTAAGTTGAAAATGACAGCTTCTGCCAGGAGAAGAGCCTCCACTTGAGCAGAGTATACTCTACCTGTGTAATTATACCAGTCTGCTGGTGGACTTTTCCTATCAGATTCCTAACTTGTTCTCTCTGGATCCAGGAGGGGAAATAACAGATTTATCTTGGAATTAGCATAACCAACACTTCACCTCTGTCCTCCTACAGTAAGGACTCTCTCCTGAATAAGAAGAAAATAAAATGTTGCAAAACCATTGGCTAAAATGAAAGCAAAGATGATTTAAAGTCATAAGCAAAAAGCCCCAAAATCTGAATCTGTCTTCATCAGCTGATATTCAAATGCATTGTCCATTCTGTGTTTTGAATATCATCAGTATTTTAAAAGGCATATCATCCTTCAAGATTTCCCTTCTTTGTCCCCATTATTCAATGTCACGGTAGGAAGATGAGAGCATTACCATCGATATCACTTTTTTAATTCCATGCCCTTGAATAAGGGCAATAAGAGCCCTGCATAATAGAGTTTTCAGGGGAGAGAGTAAATGGGAATCGGTTGTTAATTCAATACAGGATACAGGAGCTGTCTCCCCCATCTCTTTTCTCAAGGTAATACTGTGCCTCCAATTGTCATTATACCCAAGAATCAAATTATTTGAATTCTGGACACATCAGCACAAAACTGAAGACTCCCTGCCAATTTCATAGCCTGCTTGGAAGAGAACATCAGAGAGCATCACTCATTTATACGACTGCCAGCCTGAGACTGTAAATTCAGAAAACAAGAAGGCCTCAGGTGCTGCACTTTAACATGTCTTCCTGCTCCTGAATCACCCCCTCCCTTAGCACCCCCATCACATACAAGGTAACATTTTATGTCTGAAAGGCAAAGCTTTCAAGCATCTGCCATGGCCTGAATGTGAATTGAAAATGAGACTATTAAGTACATTAATTGATAACAATGACTTATGACTTTGAAGGAGATTCATGACACTGGGAAAAACAATCTATAAAGATTCTTGTTGCTCTAAAAAGACAGTGCAGCATCAGCTTATTTCACTTGCAGCAGGTTCATCTCTTTTATAGAGCATACTGCACTGCAGGCAAAGGGAATTTTAATGGACACTGGGAAAAAAATGATCTATTTCTCTATTCCATGACAAAAAAAGAAAGCATAAAAGAAATAGAACAGAGAGATTGAGATAGGATATCAGCAAACATTTAAGGAACTGGAATTAAATGAAGAATCAGAAGTCTGTCAATGAGATGAAGATTAAACTGGCAGAAAGTTGAACCTTGTTTGAAGCAACTTGTTCCTTCCTGCAGTGGGTTGGTTTGTACCAGGCTAATGAGAAGGCACATCTCTCAAAGGCTCCTAATAAACCAGCAGATCTCTGATAGTGAATTCATCAACGTATTTTGTAGGAGTACACCATGTTCTGTTTAACACTTTTCAAGTGCCTTGCAAGCACGGATGTGTTAATGCATTACTCTTTCCCTTTTTAAGCTATAAGACGTGCTCCATAAGTGTGGAAACTGAGGCAGAAGATGAACCTAACCTGCTTAAAAATCACCCAATAACTCAGCCAGACTTGTACAAGAGCAGAAGTTAGACCAGATCCCCTGGCTTCAGTGAGACCATTCAACCACAGACATTTTTGCCACCACTGCCAAAGCACAGGGACAGCATTGGCCTGATCTGTCCAACAGTGGGGATCTCAAATACACTTTGAACAGTCTCAAACAGCATTTTATATGAATGACTTCTATGAATTATACCTGACAGTGCTGTACATCCCTCCCTGCATAGCAGCCAACATGGTATATAAAGCCCAGCTGTGTTTGCAGAGAAGTTAACAGCCTGGGGAGACATTTGGGCCATATGGGTGGTAAAAAAACCCATGAACTTCTGCTAAAAGAAATGCATTTGATGACATCTATGGCTCATTCTTCACATACAGAGAGCAACCCACCATTTCACCTCTGTAGCAATACTCATACAAAGCCTGAAGCATCTCTAAGCCTCCTTATCTCTATTCTTCGCCCACCTCAATGGGATGATCAAAAAGCTCCTGTTAAACTATCTATTAAAAATTAGTTTTCCTAATATTTGATTTTTTGGTGGTTAAAAAACAGGTAACACATGAAAAAAAAATGATTTTCAGGGAAAAGATTTTTTCTTTTTTTATTGAAAAAGATTCACTTTTTGCTGAATGCTTCCTGATCATCTCTGTTCTCTCTGGCATATTCTGGTTACATTTATAGATCAGCATAATGCAGTAAAGCCTGTGACCAAGGGTGAACAGACTGCAACAAGTTTGATATCTGTGGAGGTGCTAGAATAGGAGGAGCAATGCAGGATGCTGTAACAGGAATGACTGGAGTGGTGGAAAGTAGCTGTTGCTCTGCAGTGCTGAGAGAGAAATAACTTTTTAAAGCCATGACTCAGGAGAACTAACTTCTTTTGTAATCCAGTAGCTCTGTGCCAGCTTTCACATGTTTTCTGAGACATTTCCTCTTCAGGGCTGTATCTTCTCTGGTTGGCTAGTAAAAGCTCACAGTAAGAAGGCTCTGAAAGAAGCCTGAAAAGCAAGGCAGGATTTTGTTTTCTTGCTTTAGTTAATCATTGAAGCTCTCTGTCTAAAGGACAAGAAAAGGAAAAGCATTCCTCCTGCTTGAAAGCTACAACAAATGTTTGCCAGGCTACTCATGGCAAAAAAAGATCTGGAAGCAGTGGAGCAGCAGAGCAGCAAATGAATATCAGGGATACAACGAAGGAGGCAAAAGCCTCTGGATATAACAGGTGGGAGTTAAGAATTTTATTTGTAACCAACTGATGATCCTTATACCAGTGAAATACAGCCTAATGACTCCAGCTCTCCGTTTGTAGCTTCCACAACATGTCAGTGACAAGATGTATTTTCCCTTCTAATGGCAGATTTGGATGCTTGTTAGTAGAGTGAGTAGCTTCCCAGCCATGACCCCTAAGACTTTGACTTCAGTCTTCAGCCTTCTGACTTTTTTTAGACCCCTGATTTGAGGCTGGGATTAGGGGCTTGGTCTTCTTCTCTCCTCAGATACGTGTCCTGCATCTCATATCAGATAACTTTACCAATGTATTTCACAACAGCTGAGAACTGGTTTTGAGATACAGATTATTTACATATATATAAAGAGACAATTAAAAAAAACATTAAATTCTTCTTTGGTAAGTCACATAGTCTTCAGTCTGACAATATCCTAAAGCATCTTCACAGTTCCCCAAACCAGTAGTTAGATATCCCGTTGTATCTAAGCAGATCCAAGACCTGCAATCATCAACCTAAGGATGCTTTGCAACACTGGGAAATCCTCGATTGGCTCCTAAGACAACACTCCATCACAACATGGTTATAAGGATTTTGCGGTTGGTAGGTACAAGCAAATGCCAAACAAGCTGTGGCACAGTTGCCCTGGAATTCTTGGAGCTAGACCAGCAGTGAGTTTGACTCCACACGCACAAGCAGCATGTTGTTCAGCTGATAAGCAAACTGAGAACGTGCATCAGCAAATACAGTTTGTTTATCCCGTAATAACTGGTTTTGAGTAGTGCAAGCAAAAAAGAGACCAGGTCTGCACTGGGCAGATAAGAGCTCCGACCAAAAGGACGACCAAAGGTCGCACCAGGCTTCCTGGAAACTTTAAAAGAGAAGCTCTCGGTGGGAATGGATGACTAAGGGAATTGCAAAGGGCTTTTATCTTTGTGCTACCTCTTCAAATCCAGCTCAACACTTCATTTCTTGTTGTCATCATCTGATGCATTCACAGTGGTACAGGGCTGGGTTTAGCCTTGTTCCTCCTGCACAGGTGTTTGTAGCCAAAATGTGCACCATTGCGGCCACAGGTACCTGTCAGCCTCATTAACAAACTCAGCCAATAGCATAAAGAATGTGTGGAGCTGAAGACTGAGCTGCTGTTTCACTTAGATGTGGGGTTTTAGGGTCAAGAAAGACTCAACAGCAGTAGAATTTTCTCTAGGGGCACCTCATTTTTCTCCATGTCCAGGTAAAGAAGGACCTTCTGAGCTCCCACTCAAACCCACCGGGGTCCCAGCACCTTTCATGAGATCATGAAATACTCTTCCCATCCTTGCTTTCAGCAGGGTCTCTCACACATCCCTCAGGCCATGAATCATGTAATTGCACCATGAATCACACACAATGAAATGATGCAAGTGCATGAAGTGATAAATATTCTTGAGGCTTTATCACTGCCTTTTTTGACCAAGTTAAGTTTGAAATTAGCAATTTTAGTCTCCTGCGAACTTCATCAGTGTTACTCTGTCAGTATTAAACCAGCATATTCAACTGTATATGTACAGAACCTGAAAGCATGTACTGGCATTGCTGGCCTGTGATGAAGGCATCTACTGATTATCCACTGCACTGAGTTTCTGTTCTACACTATCTGCTTCATTTAATGTGCTAGCTCTTGGAGGCAAGAATCATGCATTTCTGTGCTATTCGTGCTCTGTAAAGTAAGAAAGCTTGATTTTTTTATACTTTCACAGGTTAACATTTACATTTGCATCAGTATCTTATATGTGATATACGTGAAAGAAAATTATATGAAAGGAAAACCAACTCTGAGCTAAGCAGCCCTCGGAAAGGATAAAACTTGGATATGTCAGTGTGTGCCAACATGGAATCTTTCATCTGAAGAATAAAGCCCAGTCTGGCAAAATAACACTCCAAGTGGGATTCCAAACTCTGCAAACATCCATAAATATTTCAGATCCATTTTGGAGCTAAGAATCTGAGACAAAAAGATTTGCAAATGAAATAAGACAAGTCTAAAGTCACAGAGCACCTTGACTCAGAGCTATGCCCTACAGGAGAGGGGAGAACCAGAGTTGGCTTTTTGACAACCTTAGGCAATTGATGTATGCAAGAGCATCCATGTATCTGACTACTCCAGCTAGACCAGCCACAGGTATGTTACCACACTGCTCCTTCCTTAGCTCATGTCCACATCAGGACCCACAGAGGCCAGGGGCACAAGGATATGAGGCTCAAGTTCAGCTTCCAACCTTCCATGCTAAGGGACCTGCCTGGATTACTGCCTTGGGGGGGGGGGGTCCAGAGGGATAAAAGCTGGGAGTAGACCCCAGCTATGGCTGCTTTGAGTCTTGCTTGTAACCACTAGATAAAGTCCATTGGTTGAATCCTTGGCAATTCCTTTGACTTCATTTGACCTTGGAGCTGTCAAGGCGAATTTAGCATTGTGTGAGAGCTTTAGGAGGGGCATTAGTGTTGGCTGGGCGACATGGCAGTAATGAGGAAGGGATTTTATTTCAAACCATTGTTTCATTCTGACAAAGGCAGCCTGAAGCTGCACTCTGACACATATCCTATTTGTTACTAAAATGTTCAACAAGCTCCTATGCAATATTTAGTTTATTCACGTACACATGTCATTGAAGTTCTGGCTCTGATCCCTTTAGCTACCCCCCCTCATAATCTTTCAAATCTCATCTGAGATTCACTCCTGGGAAGCCTAAAAAAGTGATTTGGTTATCAGCTCATATGTAAATCCCTCACCTTTCAAAGGGCTGATGAACTCTCCTTATGTTTATGTGATTCATTGGAGTCACTGCATGATCCTACAGCTCCTAGTTTTAATTTTCTTACCTTACTCCTTCCATGCTCTTTATTACAGTCACTCAGTGTGTGCTGGTTAATTTTAGATGATCAGATTTCCAAGTAAAGGTCATAGCTTGCTTGTTCCTATGAGGCCCTGACCTTATTGCATCTTTGCTACAGTAAAGAGCAAACCCAATAATAATAGTATAATAACAACAGAAATTTTCTGGACCTCAGCTTCTTTCTTTCAACCAATTCCCCAAGCTGTCTATTCTCCTCAAAGTCTCACTTTTGCCCATTTATTATTGTTCATTTAGAGCACTAAGAAGATGATGTTGTGAAATGTGGATCACCCCCTGCCCAAAAATCTTAGCACATTAGCTGAATTTCAAGAGACACTCAGTACCCAGTGGCAAAGATCCCTTGTGTGTCATTTCAGCAGATTTTCAATAAGTGAAAATAAAGGAAGGAATCTAAACCCCTCATCATCTTTCAAAGATTAAACATGGGATGCACAAAGCAATCTGATAAATTTTCAGCCTGAGGAATACCTCTGATATATTTAGCCATTTGGGCTCTATGACTGGTGATAATGGAAGAAAAACTAGGCTCTGTTATTAAAGTGGAAAAGAACCTTTATATCTAGACAGAGCTGGAAAAATGCCACCATAACTTACCTGCACCCACAGTTTGTGCAGCTGTCAGTTAGTTGATGGTGAATGCAAAGCCTGGAGTGGGTAAACCACTTAAATGCTTCGATTTTAAGTGGGTTTATCTTTGCTTTTAGGTTTTGGGGCGCTTTTTTGTTTGGTTTTTTGTGCATTTTTTGTTCAGCTTCAGGAACTGACAGGTCCCTTTTACTACGTGTTCTTTGCAATTGTTAGGCTATATGTTAGGAAAGTACAATGACAGTTCTTCAATGCAGCCTTGAGGAGCTAGCTAACCAGCGTAGCTAAGCCATTTTTACTACTAACTCCTACAGAATTATAGGCCAACTCCATTTGCATCCTCACCACTGCCTAAGCTCCCAAGTATACATTTCCCTACAGCACAATCACACTGTGTACATTTCCACGCAGTGCAATCACTGACTGCTGTATAGACTGCCCGTTCAAAAGAGCAACAAAGAACCATCTTCATGCACTCACTGACATGTCAGTGTTGGAGGAAATGTGAACCTACTTTCCAGTTTCAGCTAATACACTTCTTTTGGAAGGCCAGTAGGTAAGAATGAGCATGCAACTGCTGTACTTCAGAGCACCAGCAGCACTTCATAAACCATAGTAACTTAATTCCTTGCCAGTACAGGCTCACCTCGAATACATGTGCACACCAGTTACTGCCACTGACAGTCCTGCCAAACCCATGCTCTCACGGCAAAGGACTTTACCTCATTTCTCATCTTTCCATGCACTGTTGCAGGTCTTCAGAAACATGCAGCTCTTTTCCCATAGCCTGGCACACACTGTCCGTACGGGTTCCCCACTCTTGGCACACACTGTCCATGACGATTCCCCACTCTTTAATCCCATTATTACCTTGGTGGTGTAAAGAGTTGGAGGCGTTTATGCTCACTGTCCACTTTGTGCAGGTGCAGTTAAAGATTTAAGTGCAGTTTTGCCCTTTTGAAAGGCGATGTTACACATCACCCCTTTTTTGACTGGAAAATGTTCATTGTGATATGTGATTATCAAATCTGGTAACTTCATAGATTCGTATGTATTTTCTGGTTCCTCAGCAAACTCATGAAGATGCCTTTCAATTCTTGCTTCTATTTCCTTCTCTTAGTTTCTACTTTGCTCTTAAATCTTGGCTATTTCACTTCCTTTTCACCCACTGAATTATTTCAAAAATTCCAGAAGCGTTTCAATTGTTCAAGGTAATTCAGGCTTTAAGTTATGCATAAGGTATATTAAGAAGCTTGATCTCTTAATAATCTTTAAAACCAAAGCATAGCTTCACGCCCAAGTGCCAGACTGCCTGAATCGTCGTTGACAAGCTGGGCTCTAGCCAGTTGCCAACCCACACCATCTGGAACGCCTTAGGGCAGTGGGGACATCTGCCCAGGGCTCACAGATGGCCATACACCAGCCAAGCCTGTGGTGTTCCAAAGCAGAGGATCAGGGCCCGGTGGCCTGCACCCCCCAAGGCATGGAGCTCCTCTCCCAGCGTGGGGTTTCTACCTCACAGCCTCCACCTGAGGTAAGCGCCGCTGTGGGACGTGTTTAAACGACCGAGATGGCACCGGGGGATGGATATGACTTGTGCCCCGGCTCCGCCGCTGCTCAGGGTACTTCAGCGGGGTTAACGTGCGGGACGGGGCCTAACCCAGCACCCGACCCCATGGTGAGGGCTGAGGTGAGCCGCGGCAGTGCGGTGAGAGGCGGCCGCCCCGGGGGGGGGGGGGGTACACGACGGCGCCAGCAGGGGGCGCTGCGGGATTCCCCCCTTCCTCCTCCGCCTCCTTTCCCTGCGCCCAGGCAGTTGACAACGGAGCCGCGCAGCCGTGGGACGTCTCGCAAGATGGCGGCGCCCCTGGACATGGAGCCGTCAGCCCTCAGTCTGGAGCTGCTGCCGACCGACCCGCTGCTGCTCATCCTCAGCTTCCTCGATTACCGGGATCTGATGAGGTACGGGCCGGGGCTCCGCCGGATCCGCGCTGCCCGGCGGGTGGGGGAGCGGGGCCTCAGCGGGGGTGTGGTGGTGGGGCCCCTCTCACGGCGGATCTGGGAGCAGGCGGGAGGGCCCGGTGTGTCTTTGCCGTGGGAGCCGAGGCCGGCTCCTGTGGCTGGGTCAGCGGGAGGAACTGGCGGGGAAAGGCGGTGGGAGGTGGGGTGAAGGCTGCGGAGCAGCGGCTCGGGCTGCCGGGGGCCTGGGGCCGCACAACTTCTGGGTGTGCGGATCGCAAGGGTCGGGGCTGGGGGCGGGCGAAGTGGCTCAGAGCGCTCGTTGTGTGCGGGGAAGGTGGTTGGCTTGTGCTGGAGAGCTGTGTGGAGGGCAGATCCCAGAGCACAGCTCCCGTGCAGAACACCGGCCTGCTTTGGGGGTTCTGTGGTAGAAGGCAACGTTCCCGGTTTCTCTCTCCCCCGTTGTACTTTGGTTTTGTTTGTAGCTGTATCACAGTTCAGAGATGAGCCCATAACTGAATTTGCAGCATCAATAATTCCCACGAAACTGTTGCATACCCTTGGGCAAAAAAAGGGCAGTCTTAGTGCCGGTAGATATCTTCAGTTATTTGAGCAAAAACCAAATGAAGGGACAAAAGGTGACTTTTCAGGCAGAAAAAGCCATGAATGAAAGTTGCAGGTTACTCTCGGACGCTTTGCTGGAGGGCTCAAGAGTTGAGTCATAGCTTCAAGATGAGTGTGTGTTTTCAGTGCGGTACAAGCACTGGCAGTGATTGAAAGCACGGCACTTAATCGAAGGAGGAATAGGCATTAATGAAATAGAATATTAATAAAATGGGTTTTGTTTGGGGTTTTCTTTCCCCTTTTTAGTCAAGAAAGCTAAGGACATGTGGGAGAGTTCTGTTACAACAGCAAAAAGCACATTAAGTATAAGCAAAACTAGAACAAATGTTACAAATCCAACACAGATTATTTGGTAGTAGTTCCTAATGGTGTAATGAAAACACTACCTATTTGTGTTAACAAAATAAGATGGACTTTGCTGTGCAAGGACAATAACATTGTGTAGGCTTCTTATTTACAAGATCAGTAATGGCAATTTTGATGAACTGTTTGTGTTAGTTGAGTACTTATCTAGGTTGCTTACATTTGCTTTAGTGACACATACATACTTGGACAGTCACAAGCATTACCAGTTCCATAGTGTTGCATGGGTTGGTTAGGCTGGTGGTGGCCCTAAATAATAGAAAAGCTGATGAGTGACCAAGTATTTGTGTAATTATTGAGAATGGCTTTAATTGTATCTGTGTCATGTTTGAAGACACGCGTTCCTGTGATGCCACGGTGGGTGACTTCTTTCCTGCCAGAAGCATCAATAATCACCAGTGTAATAGATTTCATAGAATCATAGAATGGTTTGGGTCGGAAAGTTCTAAAGATCGTTCAGTTCCAACCCCCTGACATAAACAGGGACACCTCACACTAGACCATGTCACCCAAGGCTCTGTCCAACCTGGCCTTGAACACTACGAGGGGTGGAGCATTTACCACTTTCTTATAATGTGTGTGTGGGAGCAGGATTGAACAGCTAAGTATGAATAATTCCATAGTTTTAGTGCAGGAGATTTTGACCAGCCCTGGACTTTGGCTGATTTTACTTATCCAAGACAAGCATGAGAGGCATCTTCATTTTGGTACATTACTGTGTCCATTTGCAGTGTTGGTCTGTCTAACATACCAGTTTCTGAATCACACTGACAAGACCCCAGAAACAGTAGCTGGAAGCTTAAGTTTGGTAACCTCATTTGGGGTATTTAGATGTTAATCAAAGCCATTAAAATACACTTAACTCTTAAAGTACCAGAGGAAGTGATGTTGCCACATCTAAATTGGTTGTATCTTTGGAGTGTTTTTTTAAAGCATAACTGATAATTCAGCTCAAACATAGAAGTGAAAAGGTCTATTGGCTGGTGTTCAGGTTAGACTGAATGAGGCAATAATCTCTTTTAAATTCTATGAATCTTTGAATAACCCAGTCATTCCCTATATTATTGCTCTGCATGTTGTTGATGCTCTGCTGCCCATTTTTACTCATATAAATAGGTTGAAATGTCTTGCTGTGGATGCAAGTTGTACATCTCAGAAAGGCTTTATAACTGTAAAAGTAAATATGGGAACAGACTGTATTTGATGACACCTCCCTCGCTGATTTTAAAGAGCAATTTAGGAATCGGGAATTTAGGTTAGCTTTTGCTATCACCTTCCCTTGAGCCAGGATCATAGAATCATGGAATCACAGAATGGTTAGGGTCAGAAAGGACATTAGATCATCCAGGTCGAACCCCAGGAACACCTCACACAGGACCATGTCACTCAAGATTTGGTCCAACCTGGCCTTGAACACTGCCAGGGATGGAGCATTCACCACTTCCTTGGGCAACCCATTCCAGTGCCTCACATGCTCACAGTAAAGAACTTCTTCCTTACATCTAACATGAACTTCCCCTGTTTTAGTTTGAACCCATTCCCTCTTGCCCTATTGCTACAGTCCCTGATGAAGAGTCCCTCTCCAGCATCCTTGTAGCCCCCTTCACACACTGGAAGCTGCTATGAGGTTTCCATGCAGCTTCTCTTCTCTGGGCTCCACAGCTCGAGTGTTCTTAGCTTGTCTTCATAAATGAGGTGCTTCAGCCCCTGATCATGCTCATGGCCTCTGGACTTGTTCTAACAGTTCCGTGTCCTTCTTACATTGAGGACACCAGAACTGCACACACTGCTGCAAGTGGGGTCTCATGAGAGCAGAGTAGAGGGGCAGGATCACCTCCTTCAACCTGCTGGTCATGCTTCTTTTGATGCAGCCCACCGTACAGTTGGAATTTAAACCGTGACTAGGCTGTGCTACTGGAATCCTGCTGCCAGGGGAGTGGAATCACACTGGAATCCTTCAGACAGTGTTTACGATGGCACAGCCCTGCTGGGTGACCTGCTTTACAGAATTGCTTAATTGCTGGCAGTTCTCAAAGCATGGAGAAAAGTAGTTCACGACTTGTACAGCTGTAATGGAGACTTTTAACCATTGTAAGTAAGCACAAATCTAGAAAGGACAGCTACCTAGCTTTCGACCTCTACATTCATTTATTGAGAACGCAGTGTGTAATACACAGGTCAGTGTTTACCCCTGTTTATTTTGCTAATCTTTTGTAATAAATTTGAATGATTTTATATTTATAGTTGCTGCTATCTAAGTCGAAGATTAAATCAGCTGTCAAGCCATGATCCGTTGTGGAAAAGACACTGCAAGAAATACTGGCTTATTTCAGAGTAAGTGTGGTTGGTTTAAGCCTTTTTTCTATGAAAATGAAGCTTATGTTACTGTGCTAACTGTCTTGGTCCACATTACTTCTAGTAACTCTTAAGACTGCATTAATATTCACCAGCTTCTTACCAAACTGATGAAAGTTTAGAGCTATCAGAAATAGTCATCTCCTAAAAAAGCTTCATGAAAGTACAAGTGTTAAAAAGCTTTACGGATGGATAGAGAAGCACAGCTTCTCCTTCAGCCTTGGTATTAAGAGGGCAACTTAACCTTATCAGACACTAGATATTCTATGAAAGAAAATAATAATCTGAGTACTGTAATTAGGAGGTGTACATCTGGATGGCTGTGTTAAGGGGTACAACTGGATTCTTACGTCATTACTGGAATCACAGAACAGATGAGGTTGGAAGAGACCTTTTTTGATCCTCTAGTCCAGCTCCTCTGCTCATGCAGGGTCACCTAGAGCAGGTTGTACAGGCCTGTGTCCAGTGTCTTATCAATGGGCACTACTGAGAAGAGTCTGCCTCCACCTTTACTCCTTCCCATTAGGTAATTTTACACATTGATAAGATTCCCCTGAACTTTCTCTAGGCAGAAGAGTTCTCTCAGTCCTGTAATCATGTTTGAGGCCCTGCACTGGATTTTTTCCAGTACATCCATATCTTTCACTTAATGGGAAGCATGGAACTGGACACAGTGCTCCACATGTGACCGCTAAAATTTGGAGTCAAGCATCCTTTGTCAGATGTTAGCACATTTTTGGCAGCCTGTCTTCCTTTAGCCTTCTGTTGTACCTGTGGGGAGAACTGAATATTCAGTAATTCCTTAAGAAATTGACTTTCCACATCAGTGCCCAGAGTTCTCATTTAACTCTCTGGTTTGCTCCTTAATCCTTCTTTATTGGGTGAATAAAGGGGTTTGTGACTAATGCAGTAGATCAAAAACATGTGGGTTTTTTTTTTCAAGCCTTGTCTTTGTATGTGTGAAATGTGATGTGAATTAGCCAGTCACCAGTTCTAAGATTTAATAATAGGCAGCACTCTATTTAAAGGAATACTGTTTTTCCCCTGGTACTAAGTACCCTGAATGTTTCCTAATTCTGTTCCAAGTTGCTGTTGAATAGATGCCAAAATTAAATGAGTTTGTATAGCTTCATGTGGCTCAGAGTGTTCCTAGCTTAATATTATGCATACTGCTGCTGTCAAATAACTTCTTGGGTATAGAAGTTAAGCTTTTTTAGGCTGTTTTTTTAGCTTCTTTTCTTCATATCCACTTAGAGAGGAAAAAAGCCAACGGAATCAGAGCTGGAAAGCCATCTTCATCAGTACCTACTCTGACCTGGGAAGATACATCAAATATTATGCTACATTGAAAAAAGCTTGGGATGACCTGGAAAAATACTTGGGACAGAGGTGTCCTCGGATGATTGGTTCTTTGAAAGGTACAGTGTAATACTTCGTAGTTTGCCTGTTGTTAACTTTCATACTGGCAGAGGTTGCCCAAAGAAGAGATAAATGCTGCATCCCTGGCAGTGTTCAAGGCCAGGTTGGGCAGAGCCTTGGGTGACGTGGTTTAGTGTGAGGTGTCCCTGTCCATGGCAGGGGGGTTGGAACTGGATGATCTTAAGATCCTTTCCAACCCAAACCATCCTATGGTTCTGTGATACTGCTTTCATCCTATGTGTGTGTTTCACTGACAATATTGGGGGGAAAAGGTTCATGTCACTTCATAAATACTTTCTACTTAAGTCAGACCTGTTGAGATTTCATCAGATGGAGATTGGTGCTGTATTAAGTAATCACCTTCTTTTCAAACACATGTACTATTCATTCTGTGCCACGTAGCTCATAATAAAGCACCAGATATTGACTTGAGTCCATGTTTGTTTGATCATAGCATTTAAAAATTCCATATTTGGTATTGGAAATACTTGATTTTTAGTGATTCTGGCCACTAACATGAATTTAATCAGTGGAAGATGCTTGAGACTATGCTAGTAGACAGCTGCATCCCAAAGTTGATCTGATTTTATCTTGCTTTTGTATGTCTGTTACTTCACTTTCTCTGAATCATAAATGGCAAAATACTTGGAGATAAATATTCCTTTTGTGATAACATAAAATACCTTCCACACTACTAAGGTTGCTGGGGCTACTTAAGATTCTCTTTGGAAGTTGAAAACATGCTGTTATGTCTAGAATGCAGTAAGATTTTGCCGTATTTTTAGCCCTGCAGCCCTATTGAAATTATGTGAAATAGGATTTTGAAGGAGAGGTCTTAACACAACCTCTAATACCAGCTGTGTCAGGAAGAGCACACTGGGCACTGGGGATAGTAGTGGAGCAGCATTACATTTGAGAATCATGTAGGAGCAGCAGTTCTTGATTTCCCCTCCAAAACTGCCACTTACTGTCTCTTTTTGTACACAGAGAGTGTGCGGGAGGAAGATCTGGATGCTGTGGAAGCACAAATAGGTTGCAAGCTCCCTGATGACTATCGGTGTTCATTTCGTATTCATAATGGACAGAAGCTCGTTGTTCCTGGGTAAGGAGCAAAAACTACATACCAAGTTACTAATTCCTTTTCTATTTCTTGGGTAGCTCCTTTATTAACAAGATAAAATGGCTTCTGAGCAGGATAACTGAAGCATTTAAATGTAACTGAGTGACGGCTTGAAGTGACACTTCTAGAATTGGCTATCTTCTAGTCTCAGGAGGAATTGAAAACACGGTGTGGTTTTGCTTAAATTACTCTTACACTTCAGTCCTTTTTCCTAGTGAGAATCCTGTTTTAGTTTCCTTTTTGGTAATAACTAGAACTTCCAACTGTTGGACTTTCAATGGTACTACTGCAGGTTGCTCTCCTAAAGTTTTGTGTTGTATTACGTGAGTAAATTGGACTCTTGATCTGTTCAGGAATCACTGTTCAATAACCCTTTTCATTGAAATGATTAGGGAATGGCTTTTAAACCAGGTAATCATTTCAAGTAGTATTAAAATGTCAGTTCTGCAGATGAAGTCTTCTCAGTAGATTTGATACAATTTGATGAGGTTTCAGCAATTAAAAACTTGTCCTATGTGTAGAAGGTAGATAACCAAACATAGTTTCCTATCTTGCAGCTATAGGCAGAGTTAGCAGGTCAGCACCTGATAAATGCTGCTAGTGTTAGCTAAAAATGGATAGCTACAGCAAATCATTCCAGTGTCTGTAGTGGGCAATGCATACATGTTACTTTACCAAAGCCTTCACAAGTAAAGAAAGTGCAGCTTTCTCCAATTCCAGTGTTGCATGTGACCAGCAGGTTGAAGGAGGTGACCCTGCCCTTCTATTCTGCTCTTGTGAAGAACCCCCTTGGAGCACTGTGTGCAGTTCTGGTGTCCTCAATGAAAGGAGGACATGGAGCTGCTGGAACAAGTCCAGAGGAGGCCATGAGGATAATCAGGAGCTGGAGCACCTCCCATATGAAGACAGGCTGAGAAAGTTGGGGCTGTTCAGCCTGGAGAAGAGAAGGCTGCGTGGAGACCTCATAGCAGCCTTCCAATATCTGAAGGGGCGGGCTACAAGGATGCTGGAGAGGGACTCTTCATTAGGGACTGCAGTGATAGGACAAGGGGTGATGGGTTTCAACTTAAACAGGGGAAGTTCAGGTTAGATATAAGGAAGAAGTTCTTTACTGTGAGGGTGGTGAGGCATTGGAATGGGTTGCCCAGAGAAGTGGTAAATGCTTCATCCCTAGCATTGTTCAGAGCCAGGTTTGACAGAGCCTTGGGTGATATGGTCTAGTGTAAGGTGTCCCTGCCCATGACAAGGGGATTGGAACTAGGTGATCTTAGGGAACTTTCCAACCCACATTATTTTGTGATTCAAATGTGCAGAAGGAATATGTGGAACATTTTTATGCAACCATAAGGGTGACTTCTAGTTCCCTTTCTTTTCCAGGAAAACCTTTTTTTAGTGAGGAGATAGGTGCCCTAGTTCTATAGACTTCAGATACAGCTTGTGTGCTTCCTGCTCTTCCTCCTACTCTTTCACTCCCACAAAGCCTCTAGTGTGATGATGTGCCTAGAAGATTTGGGACTAGTTGTCATTGTTGAATGCTTCAGCTTTCTGTGTTGCATGTTAGCATCACTCTTTAAACTGCACAACACGCTAATTCCAGTAAGACTATGTAAGGGAAAAGAGGAATGGAACCTGTTTCTCAAGATGGGATCAGCTTATATCACACTGACTGACGTGTGGCAGCTTGCACCTGAGTCGTTGCTTTCATAACACCAGTAAAAGCTTTAACATCTGCAGGAGTTTACATCTGAGAACATCAGTGAAAGGCATATTAGTAGGGCGTATGGGTGGGGAGGTGTATATGACAGGTTTGTGTACTTCTCTTACTGCTAAGCACACTGCTGTAAGTGTGTGCTCTTTTAGTTGATTAATTTGATTATGTTACCCCTTTTTTACCGTTCTGACATTGTCTGCCCCTTTATTACGCTGAATGTAGATTGCTTGTTTATTTTCACCCTGGCTGGCATCTAGCCCAACATTCATATCAATGTTAAATTTCGTCTCCAGTACTCACCTTGTTCCTATTCTGTCCCATATTTCAAATTAATACTACTTTTCTTATGTGTGAAAGGCTTCTTTTACTGTCTTCAGTGTCACTTTCTTATTGTCAAAACCAAGCAGATAACGAATCCCATTCTTTGCTGTGATACTTACAAAAGTTAGAGGGGAAGAAAAATGAGAAACAGTTGATGGTCTTGCCATGAAATGAACTTGCACAAAACTGAAGATATAGATAGGATATATTCTGATACTATAGGAAGCTGCATCAGCTGTGAACAACTTGTTCTTTGAAGCAGTTGCAGAGGTGATGGGAATCACCAACACAGTTTAAGATATATACAAGGAATTGTTTGTCTTGGAGCCATCAAGCCTTCCTTTGCAGAGGTTCATACTGTGAACTAATAAACTAATTCAGCACCTGGGTGTTAGACTTGGAGTTCATCTAAGTCTCATATGCATAGAATCAATACTTAGAAAAGCTTTAAAGCTGTCTTTGCCTTGTAAGTGGTATCTTCTCTTTATTGTTCCTTTTTTGTTGCTGTCTGTTCAGTTTGATGGGAAGCATGGCACTGTCAAACCACTACCGCTCTGAAGACTTGCTGGATATTGACACAGCAGCTGGAGGGTTTCAGCAGAGGCTAGGCCTGAAGCAGTGTCTTCCTCTTACTTTCTGCATTCACACTGGCCTGAGTCAATACATGGCCCTGGAGAGTGTGGAGGGACGAAATAAATACGAGATCTTCTATCAGTGTCCTGTAAGGAGCATATGTTTATACTCATGAATGTACTTTGCTAATGGCTGCTGTTGTCCATATGCATGTTATCAGATACCTGGAGTATTTTGCATTGCAGAAAGTGAATACTGAAAGATCATATTAGTTTGATACTTGCCCTCAAGTTGCTGTCTGGTTTTCATCAAAGCCCATAAGTGAAATAAATTTAGATGAAGTTGTTAGTATCTATAACCATTTCTATAGCTTCATCCTTATTGGAAGGTACTAATTTAATTTGTTCAAACTATGGGAGATACATGCTTTTGTCCCTGTTTCTGTAAGGAAGAAAAACTTCCATTAAGGAAGATCAGCATCTGTATATATCTCCTCCCCTAGATATTTTAGATGTAAACTTCCTACAGTAAATGGTATCCCTGGTTTCTAAGGAAAACTTACTCTAGTGAAAGAACAAATTGCTTTTGAACAGCTCCTTTGTAGGATATAATTGAGTATTCCACTTAATTCTAGCTGGAGTATTTTATGATAGAAATATTGTTGTTAGTGAAGCATATTAAACATAACAAGATTTTAGTCCTCTCCTTACTTATGCCCTGATGTCTCCTTCCCCCTTTTCCAGTAGATTGCATTACTTAAAGCCCCATCCAACCTGGCCTTGAACACTTCCAGGGGTGGGGAATGATCCTGGGCAACATGCTGCAGCTTACTGCCTCAAGCAAATGGATTAGACTGGTCATCCCGAGAGGCCTCTTCCAACCTTAGTTGTTCTGTGCTTCTGTTCTAAGGCAGTATTTTGGGAGACCTTATTTCTTGAATGATGCAATGAATTTGATTCTGTATTCATGAGCCTTCATGGAATGTTCAGACTGTGTATTCAGTGGTCACGTGAGCACCCATGGGGACAAGTGTGTGTGTTTTGTACTCCCAGTCACATATTCAAGCTTAGAATGATGTAGTAAACAGCCAGATTTTGGTTAGTGAATATAGGGAAAGTGTTTCCTACATTATATTCAGGTGTTGAATTTTAACTTAAGAACTCTAATGCATTCCTTCTAATATATCCATACACGTCTTGCTCTTTTAGGACCAAATGGCTCGCAACCCATCTGCTATTGATATGTTCATTACAGGTAAGCCTTTAAATAATATACTCTGCAAAATGTTTTAACCATGCTGTTGGGAAAATGCCTGTCAGTACGGCTTGAAGAAAGCAAGTGCTGAATTTTCTGTATTACTTGCAAGACTCTAAGCTGCTTAAAATTATCAGTGCCTACTTGAATTGATAGGCAGGCTTTCTTTAATGAAGCTTGTTCTTGTGTGTGTCTTGTATACAAATCATTCAGTGCACTAACCTGTCTAACAAGGGGAGCAGAACCTTTAAGTTAGCCCTCATGGGGGTGATGTAAGCAGCTGTTAAAAGCAACACCCATGTGGACAGAAAGATCGGGTTTTTTCACCAGTAGCTTTTGCAGCCATGTTAGGAGTTGAAAACAACGTGTCCCTTAATGAAATCTATTTAAATATTAACACAGAAGAAAACTTTTTTGGATGTTTTAGTTGCTTGATTGCTTTGTTCAAAGGATAAAGGAATCGTAGGATAGTTTGGTTGGAAGGGACCTTTAAAGGTCATCTAGTCCAACCCCCAAAAGGAGAGAAGGAGAAAACTGCATGATTGTTGTTTGATTATGTAGTTATCTGTTGTGATCATCTGTCTGACATGTACATTGACTGCACCAGTGGTTTGATTATTTCTTTTTGTTAATCTCCTGGAATCTGGTAATTGTGGCTATGTCTAAATTAATTCCTTTCACTCAGTGTGAAGACAGATGTGTAATAAATGGCACCCTACTTAAAATTTAGCCTGGCATATTTCTTAGGATATATGTACTAATAGTACAGTGAGAAACCACATTAGGCAGTGCTGGTTTGGAATGAAGGTATGTCAACTGCTTAACCAAGCTAACTTTAGGAAACCTTTCTAGGTAGTGGTATACAGTATGAACTGTTTCCAGTGTGAAGCAGTCAATGTTGTCACCTCCTTTACAAAGGATTTATTGCAGGATGCTCCATGTGCTTTAGAACCATCAAAAGGTATACATAGCAAAAGCTCAGGAGTTTGGATGCTTACTTCACTCCACCTGAGGATGATATATTGGTATTGCAGCTCAAGGCTGTTGCTTTTGTGGAATTGAGGCAGTGGTGAGGTGATCAGACATCATATTTAAATGTATTCCAATCTTGACTTACTGAAAGGTAGAGGGAAATTTTCATATACAGCATTTATCTTGTCATTTTGAAGGTGATAGGCTAAATTCATCCACTTCCTCCATTCAGAGTTCATTTATACAAGGTTTGCATTTTGTGGATTAGTGGTAGAAAGGAGGATAATAAACCTGGAGTTCCTTAGACTTCCAAAAGATCAAAGGACAGTACACATAGCTCTTGCTCAGAGGAAGAAGTGGTAAGTACACTTAATCTAACAAGACTGGTAGCACTTGATAACACATCAGTGAAGGTGAAAATAACTATTTCTTTGTATTTCAGCTTAAATCCAACTTGAGAGTTAAATGTGACAGTTTGACTGTCTGCTTGGAAATCAAGCTGTTCCTAAAGAATAGCTGTAGGTGTATGAAAGGCTATTCTCAGACAATGGCTGTAAATGTATGAAAATCCCATCTTCTTCAGAATAACACACAGCTTTAGTCTTCTGCGTTTGTCACAGGAGTGCAGAGGATCTCTCTGACTTATCCCTGTTTTTAAGGAGAAGGAAATAATGCAACTTGCTAGTGTATTTTTCAGAAACTATTCATATGGAAACATGGTTATCAAACCTAAGTCTGTAAATTCACCAGCAGGCTTGCATTCCTCTGCAAGTAGAGTAGCTGGAAATTGCTACACAAGTAGTATAGGCCTCTATCCTTCTCCTCTTTCCCAGTCATAGCAGAATAGTCACAAGCAGGAAAGGAGCTGTTGAGACACATCAGTGTTTGAAGACCATGATTATAATGTGACATACTCAGCTAAGAGATTCTTTGTTTGCTGTGTCGTTTCTGGAGTATGCACCCTTAACTTTTAGTTCTTGGTTGGTTTCTCCAAATGGTCTTTGTTGGTAGATGATCTGAAATACTAAGTCATTTAAACTGAGAGTTTATTATAACAATCAAAGCTGTAAACTTTTTCCTTGAAGTATTTATTGTAATGTGCTTAGTGGTGAATTTGCCTGTCCTCATGAATATTCTTCTTTGGCATCTAGGTACATCTTACTTAGAATGGTTTACATCCTATGTAAACAAAGTTGTAACTGGAGGTTATCCTATCATCAGAGACCAGATTTTCAGGTATCGTGACTGGGATTTACAATTTCTGTGCAAGGCTTTGGTGCTTCTTTTAGAATGTTGACCTTTTTCCAAGTAGTTATGAGTAGCTGGTGCAAAAGCTGTGGGAGTTTCTAGTTTTGGTAGTTTTTTTAAACAGCATGATGACACATCCTATTAAACAAGTGTATTTTCATTGACTTCAGAGGAAATCATACACATAGCTTAATACAAGCATTAATGGAGGTACAAAGAGATCCACAGCTGTATGAGTTTAGGTGATGGGGAGGTACACATCATGAAGACACTGCATACATATTTCTTCAATTTAACTGCCAAATGGAGAGTTAAGTATTACTCAGCCCCATAGTGCTCTGGTTACTTTACTTAATCACTTTACATGTTTAGTTTTCTGCACTGAATGCACAGAGCAATTTGCAGCATTAACATTATTCTTTCTGTAGGTATGTGCATGATAAAGAATGCGTTGCTACAACTGAAGATATTACTGTGTCTGTGTCCACATCTTTTCTACCTGAACTCAGTTCTGTACATCCACCACATTATTTCTTCACTTACAGAATCAGGTAAAAATAACTACTGAATTAACTTTTATAACACAAGGACTTACGCAATGTTCAAAGCATTGGTTGTTGCTAATTTATGCACAGCATTCAGAACTCTTCTAAAATGACCAAGACGTGCACAACATGCTGCACTTTCTAATAAGAAAATACTAAATCATTACCTGGTCAGGTATGCAGAGTACCAGTCAGGTTGGTAATTGGTAAAGTGCAGTGACGGGTGGGGGAAAGAAGTTACAAGTAGCTCTTGTGATTTAGAAAGGGGTAAATAACAGCAGATAGCGAAGCAGAGGCATGGAGATGGATCTTCACTACTGATTCAGTATACTTTACCTTAGTGGGGTTTTGCTTGCCCAGGCTTAGATCCAAGGACACTAAAGCCTTTCTTAAACTGTACAGAAGTAGTTGTCTAACCATTAAGTATGCATTTTGGCTTCTAGAATTGAAATGTCCAAAGACGCTCTTCCTGAAAAGGCTTGTCAGCTGGACAGTCGATACTGGAAAATAACAAATGCCAAAGGTGATGTAGAAGAAGTTCAGGGTCCCGGAGTAGTTGGTAAGTAAAAGATTGCTTTCCTAACCCAATAGGGAGAGAGGTTTTGTGTTTAGTGTACTTGCTGTACATTAGATACACTCTGTGTTTACATATTAGGGAATTTACATTACTAGTTAACATATTATGGTGACAGAGGGTAGTAGTTACATGGTTTATATCAAAATCAGCTTGTTGCTTGAAAGAAAGAGCATCTGTTTTGTCTCTAGAGTTGTTTTGCAAGGGATATCAGAACATCCTGATAGTTAACCATGCTTCAGACAGTTTAACATCAATCATGGCTGAGAATCATTTATGCATCCACTGGAATAGAAAATGATCTGCCTGAATGTGTTCTGGAGTGCAAGTTCTACTTCGGTCCTTACTGTCATGATCTATTACTTTACCAACAGGGGAGTTTCCCATTATCAGCCCAGGGAAAGTCTATGAATATACCAGCTGTACTACTTTTTCCACAACATCTGGATACATGGAGGGCCATTACACCTTTCATTGCCTCTACTACAAGGACAAATTCTTCAATGTCACGATTCCTAGATTCCATATGGTGTGTCCAACATTCAAGGTGTCTATAGCACGAATGGTAAGTGGAGGTGCAGTTGTGAAAACACCTTTAGTACGAAAACTACAATACTGAACAGTATTTATACTAAGAACTCTAAAACACACGCCAGTTAAGCCTAGCAACTGTAGTAATCTCTGTAGGCAGTTTGTACATTGGTAAAGCCACATAGCCTCGTTGCTTTTGACATGGAATGCTACCAGTTGAATTCAGGACTCTCAGCCCCAGTTTTCATAGGATGCTGTACATGGCTCTGGGTCTTCCTCCTCAAGTCCTCACCTCTGTCTGGTGTGAAGGTCAAACATGGTTGTATCAGTGAGATGAGGGGCCCTGTGGGTTCCTGACAGAGGTAGAATTTGACTGTTCTGTTGTCCTGTGTCTGAACACAACTGCCTCTCACGGTGCCCAGAAATATATAGGGTGCGTGGATGTATGTCTGTTCAGGTTGTATTTCAAAGTTCTTAATCTGTACTTAGAAACATGGCAGTGCATTAGCTGTTTAGATTTCACAGTTCATTTGAATATTCCACTTTGGTATGACCACTTTTGCCTCTTTTAACCGTAAAAATGTATCTACTTTCTTCAGCAAAAAGAGTTTTAGTTAATGACAACTTAAAAGTTATAGCAGCCTCTATGATGCTCATTAGTTGTCACTGAAAGTGCATTTCATGAAGTCACTTAATAACTTCTCAAATCAGTAATATATTTAGCTTGCTGTTAATTATAATGTAGTTTCAGTGTGGAGATTGCAGGATAACTGTGTAATTTCTCCCTTTGCTATGGTGCATTTAGACTAATTCAGATAGAACTTGGAAGTTTTCTGCAAGCACCATCTTTCCTCAGGAGTAGGCATCTACTTGTATGCTTCCTCATGTTTTTCCAGGGATGTGAGACACTCATTGCCAGTAGCTTTAAGAGTAAGTGCCAGCAGATGTCGTGATTCTAGCAGAAGATCATGGAATCACAGACTGGTTTAGGTTGGAAGAGACTTGAAAGGTCAACTAGTTCCAACCTCCTGCCATGGGCAGGGATAATGGCATCTCTTAACTCATGCTTCTGTTTATGGGAGTTGTAACCTCCTTCCATTCAGTGGGCTGTAAATAACTGCTTTTCTCTTTTGCTCTACAAGTAACAACCCTTTCTTTTTAAACTACTTTTAATAAAAGACAATATAAGCTCCCGAGAAAAAATGGTACTGAACTGTGGCTTTACATAACTGTACATAGTAAATAGTCATCAGGCTTCATTATTTCATGAGTTAGTGGTCAAGAAATTGGGCAGAATTATCTCTGTTACAAATTAAACGTTGTTAGGAGCTGGATTTAGGATGTAGATCACAATGAGTACTTCTAATAGACACCATAATGCACACCAGAGTTTTCTAAACAGTTGTTAGTGCTTCCTTAGGACGAGCTGGAAAAGATGTTAATTAAATCTGGATGTGTTTTGTTGTAGGAAATAAATCACAATGAATATGCAGTGGATGAAGATGAAGATTCCACAGACACTGATGAATATGAAGATCACCGCAGGGTGTGGGACATTCCTGCGCCTGGTGGACGCTGCCCACGTCACACCTGATGGGCTCTTTAACAGAACAAAATAAACTGATTTCAGAAGCTGAACTCTTTGGGGCTAGTGCATAAGAATATTTCCTCCGACTGTTGTAAATGGACTTCCTGTTGCACATCAGGACAACTAGCATGAATGTTGGTGCCAGTTCTAATATTCATCAGAGTTTAACTTGGTTTCTTCTGGTTTGGAAAGGGGGAAGATGGGGAGGGAGGAAGGGAGGGAGGGAGGGACAGGCAGAGAAGGTGTTTGGGCTGTGTTCGCTTTTTTTCCAGGGTACAAAATAGCTTGATAATCTGAGGTAATCATATCTTAAATTTTTGAAGTATTGCCTATTTCTGATCGTATTGCAAATACAAGTGTGGGGGTTTGGTTTTATACAAGCATTTAAAATTAGCAATAGACAAGATGGCAAAAAAGGTGAGTTTCTACTCTTCATAACTCCTGCTAAGGATAAAACTTGCAGTTTGCTCTTGAGATCAGGTGCTCTTCCACTCTTTTTGTTTATTAGCATAGAAGTACCAGAAAATTCTGGTCATCAGGTACATAAATGAGGAATGAAACTGGCCTTATTTTCAGACAATCTGTCTTTCAACTTCATTTTATGCTGAGTGACTCTGACTGGATAATGCCTTTTTGGAATGTAGTGTATGTGCATAATCTGCCACTGGGTACCCAAGGAATTTCTCAGTGACCTACAAGTATGAATATGTAAATATGTTTTGAGGTTTCTCTTTATAAAATATTTGCTGTTCAGACTTTGTCATAGGTGTCAAATTTATGTTTGAATTACCATGTTTCCCTCAATCCTCTCTGCAGTTTTGTAACTACGCCTAAATAAAAATGAGAAAAGAGGAAGAAAAGGGGAACCTGATGGAACACTAGATGATTAGAAACTTTCTATTTAAAGAAGTATCTGTTTGCTTTGTTTCTTTTGTTCTGTTTCCATTGTCATTAATAAACAACTTAATTGCCTCCTTTGCTCTGAAGTGCTACATGTGACTCTTCTTGCCAAGACTTGAGCAATAATTGTGTGACCAGCCAGTTCTTCCTTCTGACATTCAGAATTAGTAGCTCCTGTGAGGAAAACCGGTTTATTGTGGTTCCAAGTGAATGTTTCCATTATTGACTAGTTACTGCTCATACAGAAAGCCTGGGGTTTTTGCAAGTCATGGTATTAGATTCTCCATATGCTCATCTTAAGTGTCACGCAGCATTTGGATCTTCCACAGTGGTACAAGTGTTAACTGTGAGGGGAAAAATGTGTTTGTGCTATAATGCTTTTTCATCAGGGTTTTCATCATCTGTTTAAAGGATCAGTGAAAGAAGAATTTAGTTGAAACTAGACCTCATTCCAGTGCTGTTGGGTGTGTTTAAAGACAGATAACTGTCATGGTTGGAGGCTTGCTTGGTACTGAACCAGGATCTGTTCTAGTTCAGTGGTATCAGCTGAAAGTTTTGAGGCTCTACAAAAACACTGCAGACTCCTGCTAGTTTTCTCTGGGAGTGGTTCTCCCTTGGGATGTTAAGCAGTAATTGTGGTTCCTCTCTACTGCACATGAAGCCAAGACATAGGACAATGTTTTCTCTCGACATTCACTGTTATGTGTGGGTGCAAGGCCCTGAGTCCAAGCACAGCTTGTCACAGGACTCCTTCCAACTGTGCCTGTCTCAAATGAGAAGGTAACCGTGCAAGGGGAATGAAATGTTGTTATCATACCAAATGTGTGTTTCTAACAGGAAAAAGGTGGTTCCGTTGCTCCAGGCCACTGTTCTAGCACATGGCTTACTGCCTAAAGCTACCAGCTGCAGTGTTGCTGCAAGCATTGGAACGTTTGAAATAGGGCTGATAGTTCTCCTCACCCCACCCAAAACCAAAGCTCAGGCCAGTTGGGTATGAAAGAGAAGTGGGTAAGAAAACAAGAAGAAAACAAGGGATCAGTTATATCTGCCAGCACTGTGGAAATCTTCACTGGGAAAGCAGGAGAGAAATGACTCAAGACCCTGCGTTGGAAGAAGAGCACTTCCCTGACCCAGCAGACAGGCAGCAGGTAGGTGTGTTGTGAATTGCCACCACAGTGTACCCAACACCTTGAACACTTGCTGCAGTTGGTACCATATGTGTATACACAGACTGTGATGAATCCATGTCATTCCCTTCAGCTGCCAAATTCAGGTTAAACCTGAAGTTCTGTTGGCTTCTGATTCTGATACTGTGATACTGATGCTTGGTTAAGGCTTGACGTTTCAAGCTACGATGAGCCTTGTTGAACATCTGTGAACTCAAAATATGGTTAAAACCATAGCACAGCCAATGCAAATCCATATCTAATCCAGTTCCCTTTCTGTACATGGAAAACAGTGGGTTTGTGGGCTTTTGCTGGCTGGTTACTTTAATGGGGAGAACTGCTGGCTACCATTTCCTTGCTGTGACTGCATCACACGAGAGGAAAAACAAATGGTGTGCCAGCTAGTGGTAGATAAAACCAACCCCAAAGTTGCTGTGCAAGTTAGTCCGGTGCTGGATTTTTTCCCTGTCATTGTTTCCAGGATTTTCTCATCATCTATGCAAGGAATGTAAGGTGGAAATACCATGTATCTGTGATGATAGAGATAAATGTGTCCTGCCTGGGAGGAACTGACCCCAGATTTTGGGAAGGGAAAACAGGTGAATGTTCAGCTGTGGCAGAAGTTCCTCATTCCCCTTTCGTCCATACAGTTTCCAAACTGAGCTAATAAATTAAGGGGAGGGGGGTTTAATATCAGGTCTTAATTAAGTGGGTTCTCAATAAGTTGCCTATAACAACCCAAAGCATCTTACTCTGACATCCCTTCCTTTTATTTATGGCTTAAACAGAGGTAAAACCCTAAATACATATGTAAAATCATAGACTGAGCTGACTGATAACTCAGTTGGGACACACCAAGGGAGTGTGATTTAACACACCAAGGGAAGGCAGTTGAATATCCCAGTGTTTCTGGCTTTATTTTAGGTTTAATGAATGGACTGGCAGTGGTGGTAACAAAAATAAACGCAGAACACCTTTTTAAGTACAACTGGTAGTTAGAGGGATTTGATCTTGCACTCAAGCCTGTGCTCAATGTGTTTTTCTAAGTAGTGATGCTTATAATCTCTTAATACAACAAAACCCACTGTTGGTGTTCTCAGTCACATTTCTGTTGCTCTCCTTCAATGATTTTCTAGGTTGGGAATATTCCAGCTACCTCTGGAGGAAACTGCCACTTTCTATTCCCAATGTTTCCCTTTGATTTGTTCTAAGATTTGTCATCATTTTCCTTAGCCCTGTCTATTAACTCACACACTTATTTAACCACATCTAGAGATGTGTGATGGGCATGGCAACATCTTGCACTAGGAAGAAAGTGGTTGAGGATAATGAGTGATTCCCATCAATCCTACTGTCCTACTTGGTTGCCCTGCCTACCTCAGGAGGTGTCTCACTGGCCACTGTGGTTCTGGGACCTTTGGAACTCTGGGTTTTGTGTGCAGAGGGAAGTGCAGTGGGTGCAAGGTGCAGGTTTAGCACCTAGGGTAGAAATCAAGTGTAGGAACAGCTATGCTTAACTGAGGGTAGGAGGGATCTCTGAGCCATCAGGCAGGCCCTGTGGAGCTTCTTGTGTGAGCACAAGTGTGATGGGGAACAGCTGAGGAACCTGGGGGCTCGGTCTGGAGAAGAGAAGGCTCAGGGGGGATCTTATTGCTGCCTGACAGGAGAGTGGAGCCAGGAGGGGCTACTCCCAAGGAACAAAGGATGGGACAAGAGGAAACGGCCTCAAGCTGCACCAGGGCAGGTTTAGATGGAGCTGAGGAACAATTCCTGCCCCACAGGGTGCTCAGCCATTGGAACAGGCTGATCTTAAAGGTGTTTTCCACCCTGGTTGATTCTACACGAACCAGCAGCGCCGGTTCCGCCCACCGTGACCCACAGCCCTGTGCCGTCCGCCTGGCTGCGGCCAACTTCGCCCGGCCCGTGCGAGCCCCACGCGAGGAGCGCTGGCTCCAGCCCCACAGCGCCGCTTCTCCCGCACCGCCAGCGGCGCCGGGGCCGGGCCAAGGCCGCAGCTCCGCCCCGGGGCTGGCCCAGCCGGGCTCTGCCGACCGTCCCGCATCCCGTGCGCGGCAGACAGAGCGGTGCTGGCCGGCAGCAGGTGAGGATGGGGTGGGTGCCTCCGGACCGGGCCGTGGCCCGGAGGAGCGGAGGAAGTCCGGTGCTCCTCGGTTTGTCGGGGCACGGGGAGACTGGGGGCCAGGCTCTATCTTGACGGGTGCCTACCAAGGGGCAGCGGTGGCTGGGGGTCTGGGGGGGGACGGGAGAGCAGAAGGACAAGTCCTCAGTGCGGATAAGCGGGGGGGGGGGAGGGTAGGAAGTAGAGTTTTTCCTTGGAACTGGGAGGGGTGGGGACATGTTTTGGGTGGAAATCTGCGTTTATACCTATTAACCGGTGTGGTGGTGGTGGTTTTTATACCGGGGACTGCCCTCGGGTCTGAGTCACGGCGGTAGCACCGCAGTGCGCTAAGCGGGGCGGGCTTGCGGCGGGGCTCCGGCCGTGGACCGGGACCGAGACCGCTGCGGGGGACCCCGGGGCTGGTGTAGTGGGGGGGGAGGTGGCTCTAAAACAGCCGTGAGGAAGCCAAGCTGCGTTTGTGGCTGCGGGATACAGCGGCAAGAGAAGCGGTGGCATCCTCAGGAGCTACCCCGGGTCCCCCGAGACCGCGGCTCCTGGTCCGGACCGTCCTTCCCTTGCCTGCTTGGAGGTGCTGATGAAAGCAGCAGCCTGGGCTGGAGCGGCTGCTGCCTCCCAGGTGGGACTGCAGAGAAATCCTGCTTCACAAGCAAGGCAATAAGCCCTCCTCGCTGGTGCAGTTGTTATTTCTTGCTACGGAGATTGGTCAGATGCTCGAGTCAAAACAGCAATTTAGAACATTCAGTTTAGGAATTGTTTTTTGTGTTGTTTCTTTTAAGCCATGTTGTGAATTACTGTTTCTGTCTCTATATATGCACTTTTTAAGAGCCCAAATTTCATTGTCTTATCTCTGAATTAAAAGAAAAAATTACTCATTTCCACAGAAAATGGATAGGTTGAATTACTCCTGTCAAAGCTCTTGTGTTGGCTGTGATGTTTTTTGTTAATCTGCCTTCTGTTTTTTCTGGTCATGATTTGGTTTGGCTAAGAGACAAGCCCAGTTTAATCTGCTAACACCACTGGGTGCCTGAGGGCTCCTGAAAGATGGAGAGGTTCCCAGCATGATGCTGGTTGCAGTCCAGGATGGCTCTTGCTTTAACCACCAGACTAACGGCCCTCCTGCAGATTCACGTCACTGTGGGATGAGCCTCTGGTCTGGAAAAGGCTTCTCATAGAGTTGTTTACCCCAGAAAAATCATCTCATCCTGCACATTATGGTTTTGTTTTTCTTGGTTTTCCTGCTCAACAGTAGGTCATACAGACAGGAAAATGTCAGTGGTTTTATTTGTTGGGTGGGTTGCTGTTTTGGGGTTGTTTTTTCGGCCAGTAACAGAATTAACTACTTAAGGTTGAGGACTGCAGTATCATTTTACTATGAAACCAGGTTTTTAAGTCCACAGTCAGCCTTCTGGGAGGAAAAAGCTCCATCCCAGTGTGGTTATGGTCTGCCATGCCAGATTCTAACTGCATGTAGAAATAGCTTCAAGTGGCACTAACAGGGTCAAAGCAGTGATGTGGCTGTATTACTGGAGTTTTATAAGTGAAATGTATTACCTGAATGCCTTTAATCCTTTTGAACTTCCAAACACACTAGGGCTTTGAAGACAAACATCAAATCGTGTCCTTTTAGCACAACTATAGTCCTTCTTGCCCTCTCAACCTCCTGTATCTGTTCTATACATGGTCTGAATAGCCTGTTCTTTGCAACAGCAGAGATATTTTAGTAGTATGATGACAGTAACTGTGGAGGACTCAAGCTATGGCTGCAGTTACTTGGTGGGTTATTGCATGTGTTGGTCCCTCAGTGAGAGGTAGGAGTCTGGGGAGAGGAGAGACAAACCCCCCTTAGTACAGACAAATCCCTTGCAACCCCATGAGAGAGAAGACAGGAGGCCAGCCTGGCTCCAGGGTTATGGGAATTGCTGTGAAAGGAAAAAGCATTTGAGACCTAAATGGCCTTTTATGTTATTAACTGCATTTGTAGTTCTTAGAAATAAGAAGACCTGTTGAATGGTGCAATCAAAGGGAGAAGGAGACCCATCTGCAGCCTGTCAGAGCTCAAATCTCAGCTCTTGAGATAAAAATGCTGTTCTCAGAATAAAAACCCTCCTTGGAAAGTGCAGTTACTTTACTGTCTTCCCTTTCACTGGTTTTCCTGGCCAGTTCCCCACTGAATCAAGTCTTTAACCCTCAGTTCCTCACTATGTATTTTGCTAGTTTCACGTGGCTTCCGTTATTGCGTGTTTGTTTATTCCATGCTTTTATGCCTGTTCCATGCCTTCATATGCCTGTTATTTATGCCTTCATATGCCTGTTATTTATGCCTTCATATTAGGGAAGAATCATGAACAAGATGAACTGCATCCTGGTGACCGCCTGCATTGTCCTGATTGCTTTTTGTAGTTCTGGTGAGTACAAGTGGAGCTGCTTTCCTGATGTAAATGTTGTTACAGGGGCTGAGTAAATCATGGAAAAAATAAACAGGGCAGCCTGGATCATTTAATACTACTTTGGGGAATCACAGTAACTGTCGAAGTAGGGCTTAGTTTCTGTTCCTTGGTGTCTTTGGTCAGAAGAGAGAATAAGGTGCTGAATACGATGCTGCTTAATATGGCAGCAGACCATTGTTTTGCAGCTGGAAGGGTCAATTCCTGTTGTGTGAGTTGGAAATGTGGTGTATGGCAGGAGAGAAATGAGGTGGAATAAAAAAGGGATAGAATAAAGTTGCTGGAAGTGTTTCTTGTCTGTCCTTTTGGAAGAGGCAGAATTTAAGAGCAGATAAAAGAAGCAAATACATTGTTCTGCAGGCACATGAAGGTAAGGGAGTTTAAAGATGATGTAAATGCAGGCTTCAAAATCTTCCTTTCAGAACTGCCAGTCTCATTTGTACACTGACGAAAGCTGGTGAATTTTAGCTTAAGCCTTGGGTTTAACAACCAGGCATACGTTTTGTGACAGATGCAGGGAGTGATTATTCTTTTTTCCCTTTTTAGTGCTGCTACAGTCTCAGTCCTTCATTATTCAGTAAAGATAAACCCTTGTCTCCTTAGGTTACGCTTTAAGGTGTTACCACTGCGAGAACAGCCCTTCCTTGTGCAAGACCAATAGTACTTGCTTAGCAACTGAAGATACTTGCTTGCAGATGAAATTCGGTATGTATCCTGCAGCCCTAAAATAAACATGGTTATATCAGTTTTCATTGCCTCTATGCTTCTAATCTGGCCTTAGCATGCATTTCTTAGCCTTGCTCAAAAGAAGGTTGTGAATGTTTTTGAAGGTCATGCTTATATCCAAGCAACTGATAAAGAAGATGATGATTTAGCTGATTTATACTTGGACAGGCATATACAAGGATATCTTTATATACAGAATTAAAACAAAACTACAAAACAAACCCTGGGGAAGATGGTCAAGGATATTCAGGGTATAGAGTTAATGTTCTTGTTAAATAACATTTCAGTAGCTCTTTTACTGCCAGTGACAGGAGTTTCATTGGAAAAATGGAAGTACCAAGTCAAGTGCAATAATCTCTTGCTTCCCCAACTGCTTTCTTCTGCTCTAAAAAGATGGTGGGCTGGCTTTGGACAGTGGGAGCTAGTATGGGATGGGACTGCTCCATTCCCCTGGATTGTCCCTGGGAATCCCCATGACTTGGCATTGAGGAAGGAAGTTTCTAATGTGGCTGGACCAGGATGCTGCTCTGTGCTGCTTGCACCCTAAGAGATTTTCTCTTTTTGCTGTTTCCCATTAGCTCAATCTGTTTTCTAGCACTCAGCCTGTCTGTTCTTGGGGTCATGAGTTGTGTACTTGAGGTGTCAAGCTGGGGGAGATGGAAGATGAGCTGCTTGATTTGTGTTGTCCAGGGAAATGAGTGAGAAAGGGGGAGGACTCTTCTGCTCCTCAAGCTCTCTCTTCACGTATTGCTTCTGGAAATGGCACTGCTCAGATCTAATGGGATTTGTTTCCAGAACAAAAAATTAACTTGAGTTATTGAGCTTTGTGGAGGAGGAATGGCCATGCTGTAGGACAATGCAAGAACAGTGCAAGCTGAGCTAGATGGTGGTGCACTGTCCATCTCTGTCAGGAGCCTCAGAGCAGGCATCACTCTAACTCCCCCCTGTATCACCCACCTGGTCATTTGGGCTGAATTGGAAGCACCGGTTAGCTTGAGGTAGAAATCTTTCTTAACCTATGGCTAAAAACTATATGAGAGGCAGAACCATGGGGTTGTAGGAAGTGATTCTCTGTCCCAAACCCAGTACTGCTTTCAATATTCTTTTAATCTGTTTAATTTCTTTTGTAGGTAAATTGAGAACCTCCTCCTGCTGGAAGGCATCCCAGTGCAGTATGAATGATATTGCTGAATTCTTCCAGTTGGATAATTTTGATTTCTTTTGCTGCCAACACGACTTGTGCAATGAGGGTGCAATTCCTGGGCTTAACAAAGCAGCCTTCAGTATTGCCTCTGTACTGACCATGCTCTGGATGCTCCTGTAACAATACTCATTTCTATGCTGTACTTTCAAGCTGAAATTACACTAAATCATTAACTCTTTTCTGAATTGTACTTCTCACATTTGCAGCTCCTAACAGTGGGCAGAAACATTCCCTTTTAATTTTAAATGCTCTTTCCTAAGGATCTATCTGTTAAAACATTGTCGTTATTCATGGGAAGGAGATTTAGCTTGCTACTAGTTACAAGGAATTTGGGTATTTTGTCCTGCCCTATTCATGGGGGAAATAACTTGCTATGAACTAGTGTTATCTTGTGGAGAACCCCAGTAAACTTCAGTGGGTGATGTGAGAGGGAGGAATACTCTTACGTTTTATGCTGAAAAGCTATCATTTCTTACCATCCCATAAATTGTAACTATTGTAGTGGATTTGCCTTCAGCATAAGAAGTGTTGGATCATTAAGTGTAAACTTGCTTCAGTCTTCATGATGAGGATGGGAATATTTAGTTTCAAGTGATGTAGGCTCTTTGTTCCTGTCACTGTAATGTTTTTACAAGCCAATGATACGACCTTGTGAGCACTGTTTATTTTGGGAGAAAGTATCTACATTTCTTAAACCAAAACCAAAATAATGCTGTGAGAAACACTCTTTTTCTATTTCAGCAAGTGTGCAGACATGTGCCAGCTTCTTTTTGAGAGTTTTTTTCCCCTTATACTTTATGTATGTCTAAGATTTTAAGTAAGCATGTGCTTTGCATGCTTATTGGTACATTGAAGATGATTTATAAAATGCTAAGGAACTGAAGTGGCAGATCTAGTTTATTTTCCCCACACATAACCCTTCAAGCTCCCACCTAAGAGTACTAAACAAAACCTTGCAGAACTTTCTATTTTGACCTTTACGCAGCACTATAAATGCCAATGCAAACTCGACATGTATTTATATAGCATGAATAAAACCCGCTCAGTTTGTATGTGTAAGGGGTCTGGAGCTGAAATACTCTCTATATTGCTCTGTGTCGGAGGTAGAGACAGAGCTTTGATACTCCTCTGGTTTTTAGGGACCTTCTTAGTCAGGTACAATGCCAGGTTCTCCTTTTTGTCTTCTGGAGCTCTTGGCATGTCCCTGCAGGAGCTATGGTCCATTCCCAGTGAGATATTCTCTTCTTGAGGACCCCTGCTTGTGCTGTGCAGGGTGCCAGCAACACCAGTTCACCATCACAAGGGTGTTACTCCAAATCTACAATGTATTCTGCAATGTATCTTTCGGTTAAGCTTCTGTTAGCTATGAAAGTATTCTGGACTATCTCTGATCACTCAAAATACATAAGTCATCCTGTCTTTGATTAATAAAAATGTGAAAAAAGTGGAGAGTTGTGGTTATTTGTTAGCATTTACAGCTAAGTACAGACGTGCTCAGTTTTGGTAGTGGTTATTTGCTTTAGGAGCTGCTTGATGGGAAAAGGGGTCATGGTTTTAAAATAAAAGAGAAGCAGGCTGGATTATAAGGAAGAAATAAGAAAATAGTCCCTGATTTCCCACTCTTTTTGTCCTTACATCTTTGTAGTTCCATCTGATTAACAAAGGCAGACCCTTAGAAGACAGCAAGTTCTGCACAGTGGCTTTTTCCACTAAAGCACCACCATTTGTCACTACCTCTTGTTCATTTGAGATGAAAAAGTGGTATTAAAGCACTGACTCAATATAGAGTTGGGGGGAGGTTTGTAGCAGAGAAGGTATCTTGTATTAGACAAGCTGATAAATTCCTTAATGTTTAAACCATCTCAGTTGCACCATTTTTGCTCTATTATGTTGTCAATATCTCTTCTGAGGGTTGGCACTTTTAAACCTGCTTAATTGCACATGTCAAATACTCTTTTTTCTTTTTAAGAAGGGCAAAAGGAAGCTCTATTTTGTCTCTGATAATAGCTTGAATAGTTTTGGTATTTGTTTTTTGATAGCCTTGAACACTTGTCTAATCTATCCTCTTTCTCCTTCCTTTCTCTTCTAGAAGCAGCTTGAGCAATGAATCCTTGTGGTTTGCACTGTAGAAGGCCACTTCTTTTACAAAGATTAGTAGGAATGTTGTTTAATTCTCCTGGGGAGAATGCATGTGGCAAAGGAAAAGAATTTTCTGTGATAGCAAGCAATTTCTAAAGAAAAATGACTAGATTTCAAGTGGAAAAATATCCCTTGTCTCCCTTTCCTGGGAAAGGCAGATTAATTATGTAGGCTGAAGCACATCTCAAGCCATTTACAAGCTGAATAGTGATGCAGGGTTTCATGGTTTGCTATATGTTTATGTCTCCTGAGCCTGCATGGCTGCCTGGGGAGCTCTGTCCTGCAGAAAAAGCTGTTGAGCAGTGACTGCTGCTTGAACACTGGCACTTCTCCCAGGGCTGCTGTGTTACATCCAGATTTGATGGCCAGACCTCAGAGATGGGGAACCAGAGTCATCAAGACCTCAGATCAAACACGGTTCCATTTAATGACACTAAGACACTGTAATACGGGGTACCAGGGGTCAATTCTACATATTAGTATCACATCAGTGCAAATAGTGGTTTTGTTTTAGGTTTGCAAATGCTATAAAGGCAGCTCCAGCTTTGCTCTGAGCTATAAACAACCCTCATTAGGTTGTTAGAAATTTTCCTGTAGCAGTAACTGGTCATTTGTGTGTGTAGCCTTGGTCCAGTGTTGTGACTGTTCACTTATCTATCCCTGTTCTGACATCAGTGATTTTTCACTCAATATAGCAGTGGGGCTAATGTGTATAATAATGTCTTGCCTCTTATTTATATCTAATTATGGCACTGGTTTTGATTGGACTGGAATTTCTCTCTTTTCTGGTTGTGACAATTAATTGCAATAAATTGAAGGACTGGTGGGAAGTCTCAGAATGCTGAGGCTGGAAGGGACCTCTGGAGGTATCTGGTCCAAACCCCTGTGCTCAGGGAGGGGATCTAAAGCCAATTATCCAGGACCATGTCCAGGTGGCTTTTGAATATCCCAAAGTGCTGAGCTCAGGAGAAGGATCACTTTCCCTGACCCACTGGTAAGACTTTACTTCATGCAGCCCAGGATACTCTTTGCCTTCCCTGCAGCAAGGGCACATTGCTGGCTCATGTTTAATTTGGTGTTCACCAGGATACTCTTCTGCAAAGCAGCTTTCCAGCTGGTCAGCCCCTAGGATGTACCACTGCCTGGGTCAGTCCCAGTCTTTAGAGTAGGTGTCACAAAATGGGGCTTGAACCCCAGGGACTCCCAGCTTTAAGTCATCCTCACTGGGATGTGCCAGGGATTTTGTGTGGTTTAACTGTGTCCTGCAAGCTACAGGACAATGCAAAATATTTTCAAGGTGAACTACTGCTATGCAAGTGTTTCTGTATCTCTTTGCAGTGAGTGCTGGGTAACTTGACACTATTTTGTGGGTTTAGCTTTTAGTTTGTTTTGTAATTATGTAAATGATGTGCTCTGGTTTGAATTAGTGGCATGACTAAAACCTCATCCTTAACTCTGTACCTTTGAGCATGCTTTTTTTCCCAACACACATAATTTATATACTAATGCCCATCTAAAACCTCTCCATCAGGGACTCTTCATCAGGAACTGTAGTGATAGGACAAACAGTAATGGGTTTAAGCTTAAACAGGGGAAGTTCAGGTTAAATATAAGGAAGAAGTTCTTTACTGTGAGGGTGCTGAGGCCCTGGCACAGGCTGCCCAAAGAAGCTGTAAATGCTCCACCCCTGGCAGTATTCAAGGACAGGTTGGACAGAGATGTGGGCAACATGATTTAAAAGTGTGAGGCATCACCTTGGAAGTAGGTGATCTTAAGATTCTTTCCAACACAAACCATTCTATGATTCTATGAGTATTCTTCCCTGCATCTGCTTCTCAATATTCATTGCTCTGGTAACCACGAATCGCTTTTTTGGGGATAGGAGTGTGTGTGTGTGTGTTTGCAATTTAACAAAGGAGTTATTTTTCCCCATAGGAACAAGATGGAGCCAGCAAATGTAAGCTGCAGTAGCAGCAAGCAGCATGTGCAGGAATTTGTTCTTGTGATCTATCTTTGCCATTAATTCCTCCTTCAGTTTCTCATTCTGCTTTCTGCTTCTGCGTGGTGGTGACTGCATGGAGCTGTCAGGTAGCTGTCAAGGTTGTCCTTTTACTTGAACTTGGGCATGGAGAGCTTGGAAGCCTTATGGTACTAGTGGGAACGTAGGGCCGATATACCTGGTTAGTAGGGATTTTGCTTTATCCCATATCAAGACCTTCTCACTCATCAAACTAAGGTGGGATGGCTCTGCTATTTCAGGATGCAGGAAATTGTGAAAAGAAGCAGATGCATGGGAAAAAACAGATAAGAAGAGCAAGCAATTTCCTCCCACTGCTTGTTGGAGTGAGAGGAATGAGGAGGCTGACCAGCAAGAAGATTTTATTTTGTCAAAAGAAGGAGGAATTGCTAACATAATAAAGTAGTCCCAACAGAGAACTGCATGTTAAGTAACTTACTATTGACTAACTGAGGCATCTGGATACTGCTGTTACCTAATATTAAATGCATTTAATAACAACAGTGTTGCTCCAGCTGGAAGAGAGTTTAACATGTCTGGCTCTCTGCATGTCCAAGGGGCTTGGATCTAGGGTTGGCTTCACAGCAGGAAAGTTAGGCTGCAGTCTGGGCCTAACCATCCAAGCCAGTGTTATCTGTAAGAGACCCACATGTGTTTGGGCAGAAACTAGTACTCTGCTTACTGACCTGATAAAACAATGTCAGGGTTGCACTAATGGGACATTCTGCATTTAAGGGAGGGAGAAGAAAGCATCCAATTGGCTGTGGTATCTCTGGAAGAAGCAGGTTGTCATTTCCACTCCCATCTTTCCAAGAATAATTTATACATTGGGATAAAATAAAGACCTGCAGATGATATTATCTCTATGGGTTTATACGCTGCATCTTTTATTGTAATGTGACAACTTACAGCCTAGAAAGAACTGTTTTGGAGCCTAAGAAAGGGAAAGCTGAAACATGCTTTTGATTTCTTTCACTTTAGTGGAACGAATGAAGAAAAATGTTTGGAGCAATGTTTCAGAAAAGCTTTCTGAAAGGTGAAACTAATTCTGCAGAGTCAATTAAGATGATGATACAGGTGCAAACATGAAGCAACAGAGATCTAAACACAGCATGTTCCCTCAGGCAATGCTATATGCACATCCCCATACAGGAGAGCTAAAAATTCTGTAATACTTGCCTCCTGCAGAAAACACAGGGCAGGCTCCACTCAGAGACCAATCTTTTACATGTAAGCCTTCTATACTGATGCCTTTTTGCATCTACCTTCTGCTTCCGCTGCTCTTGGTATTACCTCAAAGCCCTGGGTATTTATTTGGCTGTGGATGAGGACAGCTGTGCTATAACAGCTGTTACCAGAATTTCAGTACTGCAGATACACTGCAGAAAAATCTCTGCTCAGAAATGAAGGAGGAGGAAAAACTACCTGGATATAGAGAGACTTATGGACTATTGCATCTGAACCCTCCATCCTGCATATGAACATTTCTACACATGATCCAATGTTGGTTCTATTTAAGTGATTAGGAATCTTTCACTGGTTTGGATGCTCTTGGAATTCAGATCCCAGCATTGTTCTGAGTCAGCCAAGTTATTCATGGCATGCCACTGCTGTTCAGGAATAATAGCTTCAACAATCCTCACTATACAGAGCTGGTTTGATGCTTGATATAATTTAAAGCAGCCACCAGTTTTCTGGCTGAGGATGAGAGTGAAGTGCATTCATTTCATTTTCTCCTTTCTGACAGCTATGCAGACATGCTGCTCCTCCAAACTGCACGTTTGGAGGAAGACAAAGCAAGCTATGGGTGTACTGCAGGATGGGACTAAAATCATGAAGGTTACAGGTTGAGTAGATGGAGGTTGTGGTCAGATGTACTCTGGTATTTGGAGACCTCTACAAACCTAAATTGACTGAAGCAAGAAATAATCAAACGTGACTGTCTACTTTGTGTTCTGCTGGATGCATGGGCAGCACTAACCAGGAAGTGTAGTAATGAGAATATTGGCTTAAGTTTTCTTTGGGTTTCATTAAAATGCACAATATTTTTGACTCACTACCCTGCCCAACAGTGTTGAGGGTGCACCATTTGCATGAGTCCCAAAGAAATCTTTATTCTCATGAGTGCTCTGTGACTCATTCAAGCTTGCAGTGGTGTAGTTCATTTCAGACTCCTATTTCCAGAGATGCTAATGTCTTCCAGAGGACTTCAGGCACCCATCATCATCTGTCATATTCCTAAATGGTGAAGGCACAGATGAGAACACACAAAATGCAGTACTATCATTTAGCTCATATCTGAAATGAATGGAGATAGTCTGCAGCATTGCACCAGGACAAGATTAAAGTCATTAAAACAATAACTGCATCTTGAAATCTAATCAGTTTTAAAGTCTGATGGGCTGCTTCCTTCCTGTTCCCAGTCATTTTTATGTTGCAGTCTCCTGTAAATTAAGACTCATTCTCTGTTCCATGTACTATAGGATGAACTGATGTGTGTCTGGTAAAGGGTGGGGCTGTAGCTGGGACTCACCAGAAACCAGACAGTGCCATATGCTGCTAGAAAGCTGCAGTTTGCACGCAGAAAAAGAACTATCTAAACTATTACAGAAGGCAAAATACAAAAGCTGCTGCTGTCAGACACAATGTGCTGCTTGATTTCTACTTACAAGTATGTTCTACCTGATTGAAAGCTGAAGGTCGTTTCTTTTTTCTGTCTAGAAAAGGGATTTTCAATCCATTCCTCTCCCTGAAAGTAAGATCAATATAACTATTGTTATGAAAATTCCCCTCCCTAACTATACAGCAGCCAGCCTGGGTAGCATGAAAATGTTTTAACTCTGTCAATCTATATATTAGTTCACAGTATACACTGCAATGTAATGAGGTAGTGGAATTTTACTGGAGAATTTGGCATTGTTCATGTGTAAGTATAACAAACTAAAGGACAGCCTGGCCCTGGGAAGAAGGACTTTGCTTCTTGGAAGCCTGAAGCTGTCCATGAAGGATAAAAGACACCCTTGAACAACCAAGATAACGCCAGCATCCTGTTGTACTTGAACAGTTGAGGCGTAGAAGGACCCTGTGTAGAATCCCATTGGGGCTGGCCCAGTTTGGTGGGGATACCTTATACACATCAACATTACACACATTACCTTTGGATTTCTCTGTGTTCCAGCCTGGCTTCTCTCCAATGTCACAGGCCAGTTGTCACGTTATGGACACCTTGGTGAAAATGAGTGTCCTTGAAGACCTCCACTGAATAAAATCCCTCCTCTCTATAGGAAATGTATCAGAGGGCTTTGCTTTTTGCTCGTGTTTCACTTCCTTGCTGAGATGTAAGTGTTGTGATCATATCCCTGCACACATGGAATGTGTTCTGGCCTTTTCTGCAGGATCACCCTTCTCCTCCTTTGGAATTCTTCATCCAACTGGGAACATACAACCGGCTTATCCAGCCTTTCCTAAATCCCTCTGTTCGCTTCCACTGAATAATCACCTCTATCTCATTATTTTTGTCTCAGGGATGATTTTTTACCTCAGGTAACATTTTTCTCTGGTTTACTTCACTTGCCAAGATGGCATATTGAGCAGTTTGCGATCCATTGTACTTTAAAACACCCGTAGGCTTTTGCTGAGAGGACTGACAGGTCTTCACCTCCTCTGAGGGGCCGGACCGGGGAAGCCGGGAGGTCAACCGAGAGGGAAACCGGGAAGGCAGCCGGGAAGGGACCAGGGAGAGGACCGGGGGAACAAGACTGCTGCCTGTCGGTCCTCCTGGCCGCCAGGGGGCACTGGCGCCGCCATGCGACGTCTCCCGCGGGGCGTGGCGGAGGCTGAGGGGGCCGTGCTGCGGAAGCGGCGGTGGTGGTGACCGGCTGCGGTTCGCAGGGCCCGGCGGCCCCGCCGCTCCCCCGCAGGTGAGTGGGGCCGCTGGGGTCTGCTCCGTTGGGTTTCATTCCCTTCCCGTCGCCTGCAGGCTCTGCTGGGTCTCGGCGAAGGGTGCCGCACCTGTCCGGGTCCGTCCCCGCCTTCCGGGGGGCGGCCGGGGCCCCTTGGGCCGCTGGCTTAGCAGGCCATGTCCGAGGAGGGAGGCTCCCGGCCAGCCCAGTCGATGTGGGGCTGTCCCTGCCGTCTGCCCGCGTCTGAAGTGTGGAAAGGTGTTCCCCCGCCGTGGGGCTTGCTGTCCTGGAGGCGTTCACCACAACGAAGGAAGGGTCTGGGGGTGTTTGTGCACCTCCAGTCCCAGGCTGCTGGTAGCACCATACTGAAGGAGCAGCTGCATCCGGCTGCTGTGGTGGAAATAGCTAATGCTGTGTACATGCACCTGTGCTTCACTGGGGCCTCTGCACTGATCCTTTAATTCTCCAGTGGTGCTCTGTTACAAAAGAGTATTTCCCTTGCATGTTATTTTAAGAGGAAAATGTGGTCTGTGTTATTAAGAAATAATTTTTTTAATAAACATAATAGGTATACAGATACATTGTATGTTAACTTTACAGGGTGCACAGAGACCTCATAGCAGCCTTCCAGTGTCTGAAGGGTGTCTACAAGGATACCAGAGAGGGACTCCTCATCAGGTGCTGTAGTGACAGGACAAGGGGTGATGGGTTTGAACTGAAACGGGAGATTCAGGTTCGGTATAAGGAAGAAGTTCTTCCCTGTGAAGGTGCTGAAGCACTGGCACAGGGTGCCCAGAGAAGCTGTGGTGGCCCCAACCATAGCAGTCTTGAAGGCCAGCCTGGATAGGGCTTGAAGCAATCTGGTCTAGTGGAAGGTGTCCCTGGCCGTGGCAGGGGGTTGGAACTGGATGAGCCTTAAGGCCCCTTCTAACCATTCTGTGATTAACATGGCTTCAGTTGGTGTTTGTGATTCTTCGTTGTATGTCATCTATTGGTGCAGTTTTTGTGTTGGTGTAGGTGGCATAGCCCATTTGAAAACAGCTTTAGCTTATTCAGGAAAAGAACCAACATAATGGTAAGCCACCAGATAAGGACAAAATAAAAAACGTGCAGATACAATAAGAAAATCATATTTAAATGTTGTTCTGTCAATGAGTTGTGTTTAAAGCACAAAAATGTTGTAGGAAATAAGAGTTGAAAAAATAAAACACTAAAGTTTTTACACACTTCTGCAGTCTCCTCTGTTTTTCTGCTCTAGTTCTGTGGAAGAGAGGAGAAAAGGAGCACTACTGCCTTCCTTTGTAGTAAGGGGTGGGGTGCTGCCTTAGTTTTTTATCCCATAATCTGTGTCTCTGCAAAGGAAGAAGAAAAGTTCCATAATACCTTCATACTGAGAACTCAGATGTGTGCTCTTTGAAGCCATTTTTTATACCAGAATGATTTTTGAATGGATGTGGGGAAAGCTAGAGAAACACAAGGAGTTCTGTGGCACCAGCAGACTGTTTCTCTGCCTGGGCAGTCATCTCAGTTTGTATTTCTAAGAACACAGTTCGTTATTTTACCATGTACATTGGTTACCCTCCAGCTGCGGGATTCTTCAGTGCTGTTGCTGAAATCTGTCCTCTCTGCTGTTATGTGCTCCTCAGTGCCCCTTGTGCTGGGTCCTGTGATATCTGACTCAGGGGAGTAAGGAGGCTGGAAACTACCCAGATGAATAATGCGTGGTTAGTTTTTTTTAGCTGCATTTGGCTGCAGCTACTGCTGGGACAACAGAATGGACAAGTATGAAGGCAAAGCTGCCAGGAGGACTTTTCTGTTTGTTAAACCCGTTGTGATAAGAACCAAAACCTCACTTGTACTTGGAGAATCAGAAGAAACTTATTTCATAAAACTAAATGGGCCTCTTGTATCTCTTGGATTTTGTGCAAGACTCAACCATCCTGCCTGTTCTTCAGTGAAGATGATGTTAACAGAAGTGAGTGTGCAGTGGATTGCAAAGAGTGGTTATCAACACAGTTGAATATGCAGAATGGAGAGCAGGATGAGGTGTTAGCAGTGATAAGCAACATCAAGCCTTGAAAGTGAGAGTGAGCAGTTTGGACTTGGGGGGCCTGTCACAGTGAAAACTTAAGAGAGGGTAGCCACAAATAATTTGGACTTCCTGCTTTTCCTATGCTTGATGCCTGATAGTGCTATGTCTGGGACATAGGCTGCCAAAGGAAGGGAAATGGGGATGGAAAACTTAACTGAATTGTGTTTAGATGTACTGCACAGAGAAGGGATCAAGTTGCCTGGTCCGGTGTTCAGACTGTACATACATCAGAAAGCAGCAGTTCAGTTATTCAGGTAGCACAAGAAGTGAGCAGAAGTGATTGCATCAGAGCTGGAAAGGAGCTAGAATAGTTATAAATGAAATACAAATGCACCAGCGCTTTACATCTAGTGAGTCATTTTGTCCTCTTTGTACCTGGGTAACTCTTTTATGTATCTGGAAATGAGCTTTTCACTAAGAACAGATTAGATGTTACAGCTTTGGACTAGTTATGAGGGGAGGTTTTTACTTATAAGTTCTGTAATTCCCCCTGTGGCTCGTTTGTTGATTTTAATGTTAGACATGATTCTTAGCAGAATCCAGTTTGGCCTTGTGAATAATGAAGGCCATGGATTGCAGTCTTTTAGCTTTGAAATGATAAACAGCTTTAAAGGCAGCCTCTGCAATCAGTCTGCATAATTTATAAGATAAGCTATGTGTGTTTTATAAACTGCTTTCCAAATTCCCTACTTTAAGATAAGCTATGTGTTAATATTTGTAGCTGTATGTTAATGTTTGTTATAAACTGCTTTCCAAATGCATGACTGGTCTGTGTCTGCATATTTCAAAAGTCTGTAATACAGATTAGAAAGGAGATGTTTACCTCTGGATGTTGCTAGTTGAGAGTGAAAATGACTGAACATCTTCATCCTGCTATTTGGAATATTATCCAGAAACCAAGCAAGATACCTCAGTCTATTCTTAAAATTATACCTCCAAGTCACAATGTGGAATTTACTGCATGGGATGTTCTATAGACTTTGCCTGTTTTTCTCAACTAAATTTGTCACTTTTATTCAGTAAAGGTCTAAAACTTCGAGCTGCCTTGTATCTACTTGATCTTTAGGATTAATAAACACAGCACATACTTGTGTTTATTAGGAAGCTGCAACTTTCCATAGTCAGAAACTGAAATTATATAGACATATGTCTGGTACTTGGGTGCTATTTAGAAGTTTATGGTGCTTGATTGGGAGCAAAAGAAGCAAGGAACTCTTAGGGATTAAGATGGAGGCATTTTATACCTGATCAGTGACATCAAGGGTTTCAGATATGCAGCAGTCACACAACAGTTAAAGCACTTTGGTTTTCAACACTTTATTCTTTATGTATGTTTTTATAGAAATATGCATTGATAAACCCCTATTATATTGCAGTGGCAGGCAGTGTGTAAGGTCAGGTTAAATATTAGCAAGCTATATGTAGTTTATATCTTCTATTTATATGTGAGAAAAGCAACTATGCTGAAAATACTTTATGGCATTTACTCTTTAAAGACTTCTTTGTATTCTTTTTGATAGTATTGACATTTTACTGACTAGCAGTTGTTTTATACATTATTTCAGCATTTCTCAACAACTAATAATGTGGTGAGGATCAGAGGTGGTCAGAATTAAGCAAACAAACCAGTTTCAAGCATTCCACAGTGAAATATGTAGGGAGAAATACAAGTTAATTGCAGTTATCTGAGAGTCACTGGTACTTACTGTGGTACTGTTTCATTTATGTTTTCATAGCCATCGTGAAACTATGTGGAAATGGGGTAGTGGAGATGATTCTCCTTCCAAAACAGTAGTAAGTATCGAATTACTATTAAAAATAATACTTTCTTAAGAATGTCTGACACAGAGAATCTTTACTTGTTGATATACTGATGGCATGTGTTTGCTCTTTCACAAGTAAGTTGCTTAACTAGTTTTACTGTGACTCAGTTTTAGGGCTCCAAAAGTCAGGTTGGGTTCTTGCTTGCTGTTTACGTGGTATTTAATCTCTTGTGTGTAACACAGCTGCTCTGTTCCTCTTTATGCTTATCTTGCTTTAAGAAAACATCTGTAGGAATTACATAAGCTTCATCCCAAGGGTATTTTTTTGGGTATAGCATATCTAATATCAATATTTTATTGCTGACAGATTCAGCAACACTACTGGTTGTTACAGTAAGGAAATCCAGTTCTAAATACCTGGGAAGCTTTGATGGTTTTGCTGTATTTCAAAATAATATTCCTAAACCAGTTTCTAAGATTTATAATCTTACGTCTATCAAACTTGCTAAGCTTGGTGTAGGCTCATAAATTACATGTAAGTTTTAGTCTTGTACTCTAATAACGTTTACTGAATGTTTAAAAACCCCCAAAGCAACACCAACTGCAGACTTTTTTGCAGGACCAGTGTTGTCTGCACCATTTTGTTTGCTCAAACTGTACTTGATGTCTGCAGGCTGCAGGCTCACAAGATGCAGGAAGCATGTCAGTGACGGATTTGACTGACCAGCTGACAAGTACTGAGCAGCTGGTAACACAGCTAAAGGAGCTTGTCAGGGAGAAGGATGCTGAACTTCGAAATAAAGATCTTCAGTTAAAGGTACCCTGCATGTATTCTTGCCAAAAAAAGACTGTTTAAAACCCCCCTTTGTTCCTGTTTATCATAAGCTGTTTTTATGGAGACAAGCTTTTAGTCAGTTATGACAACTCTAGTAACACAACTGTGACAAATTAGTCACAGTTAGCTGCTATGGTTCCTGACCATCACTGCTTTTTTGCCAGTGTGTCTTCTGTTCCAAAATTGTAACTGGATTTGGGTATTATATTACAATGTGTATTCTTTGCATGAACAGATGGACTTAATCATTGCAAGGGACAGGCTGACTTTCCAAGAGCTAGAGGTGTACAGTCATTTTAGCTAAATATGGGGAAACCCCCCATCGAAATCATTACTGGGCATTTAGTGAGATGCCAACTTACCTAAAACTGGATTGCTGTGGGTAATTTTTTATTTCTTCTTCCACAATATGTATCTTTTTTGTCGTATAGTGATCTTACTATTCATGCTATTATGTATTATCCTCTGCTTTTGATTAACATTAAGGATGAAACTAGAAAGAGTTCATATTTAATATCCTGAAGACATTTGAGGGTTTGTTATTCTTTACTATGTTGTTCTTTAAACAGTTAGAACGTGGGTCTGTTCCTGCAGGAGACTTAGTTTTACACTTATAAAAAGTATCTTCTGTGGACACAAACAGCAAAGTGTTAAAATACAGACTTTTTAAAAACTCATTGTAAATTAAGTTTACTCTTCAAACAAAATCAATTATGCTTTTATAATATTATGAATTAATTGTTCTTGTAAAAAAATCAAGCCCTGAATTTGTATTGCTGTCAAAAAATAGGAAGTTTTCTAACATCATAATGCTCTGGATCCCACACAATAATAATAACCATGTGCAGAAAGTTTTAATAGTGAAAGGAAGGTTGTTTCATATATGCAGACCTGTTGCATGTGACATTAGAATGTGTCTCTTTGGGGGAAAGAGTTTTTAGACTTTAAGTCTCTCTCTTAATGAAAGAGTTGAAGGATGCAGTTGTTCATGTAACTAATATAGTCCTTCATGACTTTTCTATTTGTAGGAGGAGAAGGAATCTTCTGATGCCAAACTTTCCAAGTTAAAACTGCAAAACAAAGCCAAGGTTGCATCGTTAACTTCACAGTTGGAAGAACTTAAGAAACAGTTGGCAGTATCAGGAGGCTCTGAGGCAAAAGCAGAACAAAAGAAGGTCAGTGTGCTTATGTTTTAAAGCAGACATAGTTTAGGTAAGGCTTCAGAAGGTTTTGTGTGCTGGACTCACATGTGGAACCCAAGTTCACATTTTGAGCTGAGTCAGGTTAGGATCAGGGTTGACTTTGTGGGTGCTGTCAGTCTTATCTGTGTGCTTCTGTTTCATTCTTCTTTTATCTTTCTGTAGAAGTTTAGAAAACTACATTCCTTTCAAATTGTTTTAGTGAAATAACCTTCATCTTGGTGGCAGCTCAAAATCTTAACTCATGTGAATCAGGAAGATAAGTTTGTGGGAAGAAATGAAAACAAAACATATCTTGTTACTGTAATGTCCAAAAATGGAAATATGTGTCCTTGGTAGGAAAATGTAAATTGTTGGAAGGTCTCATTTAAATGATCAGTGTTTTGGAGTAATGCAGTTGTGTGAGTAGACTTGTATTTCTTTAACATGGCATGTTTTAACTACTTACAGCCTCTAGAGCAACTTCAATGAGGCTTTAATATTTCTAGGGGTTTTGTGTTGAAAGGGAACAGAAGCAGATCAGTTTGAAGTCTTCAAGTGTACTCAAAAGAGACACTGGAGGTAGTTAATACATGTTACTTTGCTAATAAAGCATGCTCTTAGCAACTGTTCTTGATTTCTTTTGTAATGGCAACTATTTTCTGTAACCCAGTAGTTATACCTACTGAAACTCTGATTAGAAGCACTGTGCCTAGGAACAGTTTAATTTACACTTTGTTCCCCCAAATAATCCTTTTTTCCCTCTGAGTTATATGGACTACACTTAGCAGGTTATATGGATTATAATTGCTAGAGGAAATAAAAGCCATTATTGCATGTCACAGGCCACTTTGCAACAATAACTATCATTGATAATTGAAAGGTTTTTACAAGTCTGATACAAATCTCATTCCTGATACATTGCTTCTACATGGAATATATAATATGTAGGAGAACTGAAACACAAACCATGAGTAAAGTACACTTTTTCTCACCAGTATTTTTTGAATAGGTAGAGGTACAGAAGTCAGGTGTTATGTACTTATGGAATACAAACCTCCCTGTTTTTGCAGGTGTCAAAAGATGGTGACCCAGAAAATGCAGCAGCAAATCGAGGGAAGATACTAGTCCTGAGAAGGAGAATTGAAGAACTCGAATCCCAGATCACACAGAAAAATGAGGAGCTACAGAAAAAGGTGGTGTTTTAGGTGATGCCAAGTGTGTGGCTTTTCACATCTGTGCTATAGGATTATGTTTCAATATAATTGTTTAAATATTTAATTCTGTGTTAGGTTACTAAACAGATAACCTTGAGTTTTCTGTTGAGTAGACAGAGATGTTTATACACTGCAACTTGCCTGAGCAAAGGCAGTGAGAATTCTGTCATTGCATCTTCAGTGAGCAGTGAATCCTTAAGCATGCTTTTGTGATCATATGAAAATGAATAGAATAGGAAACACAAATGCAAACATTGTGGGTTAATGTTATATTTATGCTGTTTTGCTTCAGTCCTTGTTGCAATAGTAAGTTATAACAGGAAGAAATGTAGGCAAGGGATGATTTCATGTGAAGGTTTGTAGCTGTTCTCTGCAGCAATGTGCTTTGTGGACATATGGCTGTTTGCTGTGGAAGTGGCAGGAATGTGAATGCTGCAGAATTTCAGATAAATGGTCCAATAATTAAAGATTCCACTTAAAATTGAACCAGGTTCTAAATTGATTATATTTTTTTTCAGTACCCTAATAGAGGTGATAAGGAAATGGCACAAGCTGTTCTTGTTTTCATTTTCAGAGTCTTGAGCTGGAGGCACAGCGCTGTCGTGGGGCTGAAATGGATGCCATGCTGGCAGAGAAGGAAAAGAAGTTAGCTGAAAGAGATGCTTATATCATTGATTTACAGACAGCGTGTGGATCAGGTGTTGTTACCAATGAAATTCTGTTTCCCAGTGAAGAATTGAAGGTATATTAGCAGCTCAAATATTAGATCTCCATAGATGTTTCAAGAAATCAATGAATTCTGATCTGTTATACAGTGGATTCTTCTCTGAAGCACAAGTCTTACACAGTTATTCGTGTGAATAAAAATACTGATTATTTTCACTTATGTCAATATATATATTTATTTACTACTTCTGTCAGTACCATTTATATATATTAGTGTCAACTGTGGAATCTGCTGACAAAGTTCTTTCAAAGTAAAACCAAACTTGATTTTAAGTTTAATGTTGCTTTAACTGAGGAAAGAGCTCCTATATCTTTTTTTCTGGGTCCATTATTCTAATGCTCTTTTGGTTTGCATTCTAAAGAATCAGCTGGCTATTAAAGAGTCATCACTACAAAGCATGCAGATTCTAGTTCAGAACCTTACCAAGAAGGTTGGAGACAGTGAAGAAAAATGTAGCCTGTTCCAGGAACAGATTGAGAGTCTTAAAAATATGCAGAGCAAAGAAAGAGAGCATTTCCAGGGAAAAGAAGCCACATATATGGAAAATGTAAGTAAATGCACTGTAAAAATGTTCACATTCTTTGGTGGAAGAAGTATCTTGGCTGTAATGTTTCTAGCTCAGTAGTTAAAGAAATGCCATTTTTAATTTTGGATGATTTTTGAGTGAAGATCGATATGGTGTTCAGATGAAATGAGAATAATGAGCAGCAGATAGTTTGTGCTGATGATAATTCAACTTGAAAGTTTTGTGCAAGAAAGGAAATTTAAGGATGTGGGTGGTGTTTGGACATGGAGGAACCTAGTGTGTACTGGAGTGAAATGGGTTGTGCAGAATTCCAATTGAACAACCTCCAAACATCTCTTTCTCGTATCTCAAGGTGCAGAAATGCACGCATGCAGTGGCTGGTAGTGGTTTTGGATTATTGCAGCCATTCTTGGCACAAATGGCTGTTTGACAGATGGCTTTCCCTTGGTACTGGGAGCTGTCTGGCACACTTCTTGGTATGAGATCATGGGAAAAAAATTGTTTTCCTCATGATTGAGAAAGAGCTGAAGAAGTCTCATATACTTAATGGGAAACTTTCTCTGGAAGTTAGCAGCTGATTGATAGGGCAAGACAAACAATGACTTGTTAAATAATACTTGAAAGGTGGAACTAGGGAGCATGTTATCCATACCTTTGTGTTACCAGCTCTTCCAGCTTTCTTGGAAGCTAAATCTTGGATTTTAATGTGATATACATGAGCCCTTAGTATTTGAGTTCTACCATATATGAAACTACTCACCTCAGTATGCTCCACATCATTTGATGTCTGAATTTATTTCATCTATAACAAAAAACCTACTTCTGATGCTGAACATGACCACACCTGTTCAGCAGCACACAGGAAATAAATTTTAATACAGGAAAGAGTGTAAAAGACAAACACCTGAGACTGTAAATGCCATTTCATGAGCATAGTTTCATCATTCTTGTATAAATCTGATTAGGACTTTACATGAACTTATTCAAAATGTCATTAGTGAGATTCCAAAAGTTATATCCAGTTCTCATAAGTGTTTTAAGATAAGACAAAAACATGTTGAAAGTACAATACGGGTTTTGAAATGGAGACGGAAAGGTTTCAAAACTGCTGTTTGGCCTTAGTCAATAGAAACTTGCTAGAAATGAACATGATAATTGTAATCTTTTAGAAATTAGAAGTCTGAGGACAGTGGCATCCAAAAAAGAAAGGTGGAGATCTGTGATATTAAAAAAAAGGAATGGTACCGTGCTTCTCATTGAAAGTGTATTATTGTGGAATTGAGACAAGTTTTCTGTAAGCTGGAGGTTTATCTGCATGCACCACTGACATCAGTAATCACTGACAGATCAGTATATTTGCAGTTAACTAGAAGCGAAATTCAGACTTAAAATAGAATGCATTATCTTGCTGCACCTTTAGTTAGACAATTCAATGTACTTTTACTGTCCCTTTATAGACTGTTTCCATATTTACTTTCTCTGTGTTTTTAGGTACGTGTGTGTCAAAAAATTATCCAGGAAAAGGAAAAGGAACTGCAAGCACAGAGAGAAAAGCACGAGCAGGAGCTCTTTAAATTGGCTGCTAAATCTGACGCAAGTGCTGACCTAGAACAGGTATGTTGCTTTGGAAACTCAATAGCTTGCTTTGATTTAGTTATACATGGCAACTTGAAATCATGTAATTACTAACCTCTGCAGCACAGTTCTGATCTCTGCTTGGGAAAATAAAGGTAAGTCTTTTTTCTTTGAAAGTTTTAACTCTTCATTGCTTATTTGATTTTATTTTGTTTCACTAGCTACTAAAGGCCTTGAAACAGAAGCTCCATGAAAAGGAAGAAGTCATGCTGGGAAGGACACAGGTGATAGATGTCTTGCAGAAAGAATTGGATGCCAAGGACCAGCAATTGAAAGTAAGAAATAGAATCATAAAATCACAAAATGCTTTGGGTTGGGAAGGACAGTAAGATGATCTAATTCCAACCCCCCTGCCACAGGCAGGCACACCTTCCACTAGACCAGGTTGCTCCAAGCCCTGTCTGACCTGGCCTTGAACACTGCCTGGGATGGGGCATTCACAACGTCCTTTGGCAGCTTGAGCCAGTGCCTCACCACTCTTGCAACTGAGAATTTCTTCTTTATATCTAACGTCAGTTTAAACCCATTCCTCCTTGTCCTAACACTCCAGCCCCTGATGAAGAGTCTCTCTCTGTTATCCTTGTAGCCCCTTTCAAATATTGGAAGTTGCTGTGAGGTCTCCCCAGAGCCTTCTCTTCACCAGGCTGAACAGCTCCAATTTTCTCAGCCTGTCTCTGTATGTGAGTGCTTCACCCCGCTTATCATCCTCATGGCCTCCCCTGAACTTGCTTCAATAGTTCCATGCCCTTCCTATGCTGGGGACACCAGAACTATACACAATACTCCAAGTGGGGTCTCAATAGTGTAAGTGCAAAACTAAACTGATGAGGTCAGTTACCAGTTCAAAAAGCTGGTTGTCCACAAAAGACAGTTTTGCATAAAATACTTAGGCAGCTCTTTGGAGGCCTTGGCATGTGCTAATAACAACCACAGATGTGCAAGCTGATATGAATTCCAGTTAGAAAATCAGTGTAAAGGAGAAGTAAAGCCCATAAAATATGAAACTGTAAACTCTCACCCAAGTTTGTCTTGATTAATTTTGGGAGCTTGTCATGTAGGGAAGACTTTTACTGTCAGAAGCTTTCAGCTTCTCTAGAGACTGCAGCAGCCCCAGAAGTGAGGTTTAATTTCCCCCCTCCCAGAGAGTGTTTTGCTACTTGTTTGTCTTTCCTTTTGCTGTATTTCTACTAATTGCAAAAGCAACGCCTAATCAAAATTCTCTGTGTTTTAGCATCTAGCATGACCCCTGATTATAGCCTTTGAGTGCAGCTGCTCCAGTTCAACAGTATAGAAAAAGGACTTTGCTGTGACCGAGATAGGTATCTAGAGACTCTTTGCTGGTACAGACACGTTACAGCCTGCCTGGGGTGCCAGGTCTAACATTTTAGCTATTTCCATGAAATTTTCAACTTCCCAAGCAGTTTTAACCATATTTTGGAAACATTTGCTCTGCTGTTCTGCACAGCTTCTCTACTTGGACAGTTTATAATCCTAGGTTTATGTATCACGAAAGTAGTTTTTTGAACAGCAGAAGTGGACTGCTCTACTGCACTGGTCTTTTCTACCTCTTCATGTGTTAACTGATCTAAAGGCACTAAAAGTAGAATAAGCACTAACAGAAAACTAGTTAGCAACAAAATATTGTAAAGGAGAACTAGATCAGTTTGCCAACTTTAATGGATGTAGGTGACAATACCTGGGTCACCCTGTAGTGAGCATTCTTAATCTTTGAGTTCACTGTTACAGGTCTGCTTTGGGGTTAGTTTGGGGATTTTTTTAAATACTCCATAGAAACAAAACTTCTTTTTTATTCCATTTTCATCTGTTGGAGTCATTGCATATAGTTTGCTCTCAGTGCTGCCATTTTGCTGAAGTCCCCACTTCAGTCTTGGAAAGTCAGAGCTGTGTAGCAGAACTTTTGTAGTAAAGCCAGATTACCAGCAGTAGCCCTGATTTCTTATTATAGTCTATGTCTGTATAATTATATCTATATTGTAGCAATACGGATACAATATTTGACAGTGGTACTAAATATATTTGTGTTCTAATATAAAAGTGTTTTTTGTTTTTCTTCTGTTTTTTTTTTCCAGGAGATTAATGAAAACCTGAAACGTCTTCTGTCTGAAAAAGAAAACCTTCAGTCTAAACTGGATGCTGAGAAACACGTAATGAGAGCACAGTTAAAAGACATGATGGAGAAACATGAGCTTGAAATGACAAAAGTTAAGGAGAAATATAATGCTGAACTGCATGAAATTCAAGAGAAACATGAAACTGAGCTGCAAGAGAAGGATCAGGCCCTGTTTCAGCTTAAGAAACAAGTGGAGGAGTTAAGTGGTAGTGGACAAATTAAGTCAAAAGAAGTTGGCGATCTGGAGTCTATAACCAAAGAGAAGATGAAAGATTTAGAAGGTATCCTATTTAAACAGTTATTGCACATGAAGGGTTCCTTTGCCCCCAACTGTTATATACTGTTTGCCGATTTTATACTTCTTGTAAGTAGAGCTACATTAAATTTAGTGGAAGAGACATAGCCACACTAATTAAGAGGTATCTCTGGTCAAATACTATAATCTTGAGGGTTATAGGAACACTGAGATAATCACATGAACTATACATTTCTCACTGCATTTTTTATTGTTACTTTTTTTGTAATTGTCTCATATAAGTGTATAACTTCCAGTTGTTAAAGAAATTAAATGTAGGTCTTTGTATTAATAACCTTTCTATGGTTTAAATAATTCTTTTCCATCTTATTTCTTAGAACAAGTGAAATTGAAAACAGAAGAGGCCAGTAAATCTGAAGCAAAGTTTCTGAAAATGAAGGCTTGGTCTAAATCAAAAATCAAACAACTGGAGGATGAACTAAAAAATGTATGTGTAACATTATGGTTAATACTCCGTGGCTGTTTTAAGCTACTGTGCTTGGAGATTTGACTGAAAAAAGTAAAATATGGGCTACATAGAGTATTAAAATAATTTATTTGAAGTATCTCTATATGTAAATTAGTGTATGAAAATTACATTGACATAAAATGTTGATACAGGGTGAAGTTTCAACAAAAATTAGTATAAACTGGTGTTCAAACCAGCATTCAGAAGTAGATCTATTAGAGATCAGCTGGTTTATTTCAAATATTGGAAACACAGCTATTCTAGTTGACTTTGCTGTGATTTTGGTGTTTGATGCATTTGGAAACTCATAACTCTTTTTTCTTTTAGTTTACATTAAAGAATAATGATGTGTCTGCCTTAAACAATCGTATCTCAGAATTAGAAAAGGAAAATGAAGAACTCCAGACAAAGCTGCAGTCGTTACATGAAATCAGAACTCAAAATGGTAATAACGAAAGAGTCTTTCTTTTGCAGATGATTAAAAGTAAAGAGACAAAGATAAATGAATTTTCTCATTTTCATTTTCAAAGTGTATCTTTTTTTGAAACAGATTCTAAAGTAACTTTATGCAACTTCGAACAAAAGCATAGAGTGTTTTAAGTCAGAGTTACAGCTCAGCTTTTCCTTCTCTCAGTCTGCCTATGCATAATTCCTGTTACATTTAAGCTTAGGCAGAATAGATGTAAACTTTTCCAAAAAGTTGCAGAAGCATCTTCTTAGGAGGAAATATGAGGCCAAATACAGTTGGAAAATTTATCAGAGTATACACAATAAACTTCTGAGAGCAGTGAGTTACAAGTGAATTTTTTAAGGATTCGAGGGAGAATTTTTGCTTAAAACCTCACTTTAAAGTAGAGCTCAGAGAGATAATTTCTGTTTCACCTTGTGTTTTCTCTGATGTCCTTTCTATAAATGGAAAGTGATTGAATTTTCAGGTCACCAGTCTAAATTGCTAACAGCTTAGCTTTAAAGCACTCATCAATATTTAATAATCAAGACGACAATATCATGTCTACACTCATAATGCAGACCAAGAGGTCTTCTAATTCAAACAAATTATCACCTGAATTTTCATTTTGAATCTTCCATTTCAGTTTTTATTGATCTTTCTATTTTTTTATGTGCTAATGAACCAAATTTCTGATGTTTTTCTGTAGAAGAATTGCTGACTAAGCTGGAAGTCTATGAAGAGCAGCAAAGGAAGCTGCAAGCTGATCTTGACCAAGTTACAAAGAGGGCAGCTTCACAGGTTAACTTTAAAATTGATCTCTATGAGTTACTGATTCACTAAAACAGTGCTAATTAGACATTGAGACATGTGTGAGCTGGATTTTGGAGCTGAAAATGAATTTAGTTGAATATGGAATTGTCTATGTCAGTAGCTGTTCACTTGGACAACAAGCTGACAGGTTCTGAATTGCTTAAAATGAATGATTTCTACTTACTTTGCCATGTACCTGAAACAGCATTTTTTCTAAGCAGTTTATTTTGTTACATGTAACACAAATCATCAAAACATTGTTTTGTATACAATGTGAATAACTTTCAGAAGGAAATAATGGCTGTAACCTGTTGATGAATATATAGGCTTGGAAAAGAAAGTGAGAAGACTCAGGAAATACTGCTTAAGGGCTTTAGATGGATTGACAGTACACATTAATTATGGTAGCTTTGTACAGCCCTAGCAGAAGGCCAGTTTGAAACAGTTACTATATTTTTCTTAAAAAAGAATTGTGTTTTTCCAAATTTTATGGAAAAGTTGGGGTCTTGTTTGGCAAAATCTTAACATAGTTTTTATTTTGAAGGAAACACAGGAACATTTCTGTTCTGTTCACAGGGGGAAAAAGTTAATAGAGATTTGTTATCCCTCATAAAGACAATTGGGTATTGCTTTACTTTGAAATATTTCTAAGATGATAATGTGCCATAAAAATAATTCGATTAAAAAAGCTATTTTTGTTTAAAAATGTGATATTTTACAGATTGCTGAGGCTTGATTTTTACATAACCTATAACAGCAATTGTCATCGCTGTCATAGATCTTTATGCAAAGCGATGAATTGTAATGGATTGTTTTCTCTGTGAATGGTTTGCCAACTTCAATGTTATTTATGTTTGCAGTGGGATTTGGTAAATATATTTTCATGCTCAATTTCTCTTGTTTAGGCCAGTGAATCAGGTAGTGTGGATGAGCTACAGAGTCAGCTCTTGGAATGGCAAGAAAATGTACGAGAGTCGGATGAGTCGCATGACCAAGTCAGGGAAGAGAAATCTGCTATGGCCTTGAGAATGGCTCAGATTGAGGAGGAGAGAGAAGGTGAATTGTTTTATATACAGTACAGTTACAATCTTTTTGTGTGTGCTGTAGTTCAGACTGAATTGATAGCAAACCACCACGCCTCATTTCTGTAGTCGTAAGACTTGTATAGTGACTGAGATTGCTTAAATTTGCAATTTCTCCTTTTTCCTATTTCCTTGGATCTGTGGTTTTCATACATTCATCTTTTTTGTATCATTTTTATGAGTAGATGCACTCATTCTGTTTGCCATCTGAGCTGCTGCTTTGTAAGACTGCTTGAACTTACTGTGAAAGCTTATTGTCTGCATACAAATGGTCAGTGATAAAAAGTTCACCACTGAAATATTAAAGCTGCCTGCTTAGAACATCCCATTAAGGTGTGGGGAGCCATATAGGCTTGGCTTGAATTTGATCAGTAGAGGTGGTGCTTTAGTAAAATGCACCTGAGAGTTTCCCTTTAGATATAATTAATGAGAAACCTTTCTTAGAGTATTTAGTAATCTGTTAGTAAGTGTTGCTTGTATAGGTCACCTGAATAACATTAACTGATAGTTGTTTGGAGCTAAAGATACTAAGTTGCCTACAGAAAATAAGTAATCTAAGGTTTTATAGTTTTCTAAGTTATTAATTAAAATGATGAGAAAGTGAAGCAGCTTCTATTAAAACTTACCAAGTCTGGTTAAATTTCAGGTAGTTTTTACTGCTTTTTCCATGCCAACTAGTACTATAATGTAATTTTTGTACTCTTAGTTAACTGTGTAGGAATTAATGGAAAATTTGAATGCACACAACCTACCATCATAATTAATCCACTTAGTTAATTTGTGATTGAATCATCATTCATTTACATGAGCAATTTGGAAGTTCAGCATGGAAGCACAGAAGTGCTTTAAGGATCGCATCTCTTCCTTTTGGGGGACTTACATGTGTAATACTTTGAAATGGAAAGAGAGTAATACTCCTTTCATTAAAACAACCTGTTACCTCACCTGGAGTAACTGCAGCTCCACATGCGATTTTGGTATCAGTTGTAGAACTTCATCTATGTCAGCCAATGTTTGATTTTGTGTTTTTTTTTAACCCTGGGATAAGCATGACCTTTCTGTTTCTTTTTTTCTGCCGTTGCACCTGATGAGCACTCAGCGTCCCTTCCCCCTCCACTCCTACCCTACACTGTGATTTGGTCAGCCAGTGAGAACAGAGTTTCCCATCAGTTTTGTGCATGCAGGTTCCTGCAGCAATGGCAACTTGTAATATACTGTTGCTGATTTCTCCTGGTTTGGCTTCTTTGGAGGAAATTGCCAGCAGTACCTTATAAGATTTGCCATTGATGGTATGTGGGTTTTAGCAATACATGTAACAAATGCTGGGTTTAACTTGATTTTTTTCCTGCCTTGCAATACCTATTTCTTCATTTATATTAACCAAATCATCTTCGTTTTCCTTTGTAGTAACAGCTGACTCCATATTTATGTTGTAACCTTAGCTAGAGAAAAATTTCTTGACTTGCTACAAGTGGTTGTGACTAAGTAAGAAGCAAATTCATTTAAATACTCTAAGTAGGACTTGAAATTCAGTAGTTAACAAAAACACAAAACCACAGTTATATTCCATCCCATAAATTGCTGAACTTTGCATGCATTCATATTAGGCACCAATATTTTAAAATCACAGAATCAACAAGGTTGGAAAAGACCTTTAAGATCAGCAAGTCTAACCTTTAAGCAATATATAAACCCACTATTCATTCCATCATAGTCTATGACAATTTGCCATATGTGGCCATTTTCTCTTTTGGGTTGAATGTGTGGGGAGCTGCAAAAGCATAGAGGATGACAGTATTGATTACACTTATAGGCAAGGGCTTGCTTCTTCTGCAGACCACTAAAGTTTGTGATACTTAGTGTGAATAGGAACTAGAGACACAGCATTAGTTAATTTAAATGTGTGTAGAAAGGTGTTCAGGGAAGCTTTTAATATTTTGCGCTAGATACAATTGCAATTGAAAAGCTCCCTGAGCTGTTGTAAAACATTAGAAAATGTGTTTGCTTACTAATTGTTGATAAATTAATGCTAAATTTAACTGAAAGTGTTTTAACGCTTGCTTAGGTGTTCTAAGTAATCGTAAAGCTCTGCTTTCTACACTTTGATTTTTCACCTGATAATGGTAATTTAATTCTTTTTTTCCTTATCAAATACTTAAAAGCCTAAATACTTTTGTGCTCCTGAAGGAGAGTGTGTTACACATTTTGATTATACTTAAACCCAGACCACATCAAATTCAATGTCCATGAAACTGAATTTATTTTTATTTCTTCTCCCCTCCAAAGGAGGGATTAAGTTCTTTCCTTGCTTCTTGTGTCGCGTCATTGATTTCAGTGACAGCTCTTATAAACAGAGGTGTAAGGCTTGTGATCAACGTTTGGCACTTATTTTCGCACCTTTGAAGAAGTATGTATAAGAATTAAGGTTGTAAAATCTGTATGGGATAATAAACAAAGGTGTGTAACATGAATGCTGCTGAAGTGACAGTGCCAGAAGCCAAAGTGTAACTAAAACCAGAATTAAACCCCCATTTAATAGCCCTGCTTTAAAAAGGGTCATTAATTTTCTTTCTCTGTTTAACTTTTTTCCTCTAATCTCTTCTGACAACATGTTAAGTATGGAATTTAGAAATATTACAGGAAGAACTTTAATCTAGGAAGTGTTACTGAACTGCATGTTAATGACATTATGGTATATGTCCACGTACTCCTTGGATAACTCAGCTGGAAGCTGAGTGTTCCCAGTGGGGCTCAACCACCTAATTTCAGGTATTAGCCTCACAGATGCTTCAACATAAGTTCTCTGAATTTTGCATGCTGTGAGGACAACTGTGGATTGATGTGGTTAAATTGGAAACTAAATGTGTAACTGTCTAATTAATCTAACTTTTAATTAAAGTATGGAGCCACCTTTGCTTTCACTTCTGTTTCCTGGCTGTTCTGTTTTGTCTGCTTTGCATGAAACATCTTTTTCCAAATCTGTTACCCCAAACATGTTTTGTCGTATCACAAAACAGATGGGAATGTACTTGAAATGAAAAATCATTTCTAACAATGGACAGGATGCATACCTAAGCTTTCATATTCTGAATTTATGCAGTGTGTTTATTTACAAGTGATTCTGTATTTGTCTTAAAAAGAATGGTATTACTAATCTGTGATAAGATGGTTTGATGCCAGTTTGCAGTGTAACACATGCTTGTGACTTCCTCAGATGGTCTGGCTTTGTGGCTCATACTAAAATCAAAGTTGGAAGGAACACGTCATTTCCATAAAACTCATTGTTCAGACTGTGTACAACACAGCTGTTTCAGCTGATGCCTTTCTCATACAAATGAGGCATATTTTAACCTGGTAAATTGGAATGAGATGTAATATAGCATTTGAATTGGTTGGCATTTTCTTTCTAGTATCAGTATAACCTCACCCTTTTTAGTCTTCTGTATAAAATCTTCATTTAGAGCTGACGAAGAAGTAAGGTTAGACTTCAGTTTGCTTCTTCTTAGCAAGATATGCAAAGTTTAGTTTTATGTTCTATGTAAGTAATGTTGGAGAGAAATCACAAGGTAAATGCAGTGAATTGCTTCTTTAATCTTGTTCCTGTCGCTCATTCATAGCGACTTCAGCCTGTCCCTGGCCTCTCTTTTCATGTAGTAGTGTCTGATATAAATGTAATTGCATTCCTGTGGCACAAAACTGATTGAGGATGACTGGTTCTTTCCTGGCTGCTCTGATCCAGCCATAGTCTCAGGGGAGCAGGAGCTGGAGGAGGAACTGACCACAGTTCAAGGAATGGGCAGGCTGCAGCAGGCAAGAAGAAAAAGCAATCAAACCAGCAGGAAGCTTCAGGTGGGTTAAAAGAGAGTTTATTTTTGCCTGTATGTTAATAAAAATATGGAAAGTGCTATTATTTGTATGGTGTTTTACACTTAAAACATTAAGGACTTCACTTAGATTACTTACAGAACTGAAAACGTTGGTAATTTAATGATTGTAGCCAGACGTAGTGAGAAGGTAAGAAATTCCAATGCATCACGTCTCCATTCCGCGAGTCTACTTAATTTTACACTGAAAACTAATGAGCTTCCCTGTGGAGTAATTCACTCCAATGCTTGAAGCTATGTGCATGATTAATATGTTAAGGCTATCTTCGGTTTAGACACAATCTTTATGAATCTCTCTGTTGGTGGAGCTTTACTGAATAACTGTTGAGTAGTGTCACTTTATTCAGGTGTAATTCTGGGTGATGTAAGTTGCACAAAAAGGTGATAGTTCTTGTAAGAAAAGTTTGATGTCATCACATTAACATACCACTGGAAGTATAATTTAATGTTTAGTTAACTCCAGTACTTTACTCTGAGATTCAGACAACCTATTAATTAGAAATCAGGGGACTAATTAAGGTATGCAGACACAGTTCTTCATTGGCCTTTCAGATGCCTGAGGGTGTCTTCAAAGGCCTGACCGATACTGCAAAAACCTGTGGGAGACTTGGCTTTTCCAGAATTAAAACCTGGAAGCTGGGCAGGTTACTCCAGTGTCCACAGCAATTCCATGTACTTTTAAGTGCCTGATTCACATGCTGAGTTTTAGGACTTTTAACTGAAACTATGCTTTCAGTAACAGAATATGTCATTATTCTGTGAGTAAATATGCTGGAGAGTGACTCTTCCTCAGGATTTTAGTGATAGGACAAGGAGTAATGGGTTTAAATTGAAACAGGGGAAGTTCAGGTTATATATACAAGGAAGATGTGCTTTACTGTGAGGATGATGAGGCACTGGCACAGGTTGCCCAAAGAAGTGGTAAATGCTTCATTCCTGGCAGTTTTCAAAGCCAGGTTGGACAGAGCCTTGGGTGACATGGTCTAGTGTGAGGTGTCCCTGCCCATGGCAGGAGGGTTGAAAGTGAATGATCTTAAGGTCCTTTCCAACCCAAACCATTCTGTGATTCTATAAGGTGTATTTTACCCATGCTTCCTTTCTTCTTTAATTCAAACTTCATTCTCATGTTTTGTGCATAGGAAGAATACAACTTTGATAGAAAACAATGCTTTCAAGAATTGAACGCCACCTTGGATAGCACTGATTCAGCTGAAGGAGAAAACATGGGAGGTTGGTGGCCAGAGTACACTTCACCTAATGCAGGTGTGATAGAGACTAGACAGTTTATTAAAGCATGCACAGCATCTGTATTTCATGTCTATTTTTGTTTTCAAATTCAACTAACAACCCATTTGTGGTGTATTCTAATCTTTGTGGAATTTTTTTGGCTTTCGTTTTATTTTTCATTTTAAAGCATGTGCGTGCTGGATGAACTGCCTAGTTTTGGTTCAGAATTAGAATACACAACCAAACACTGGAATTGGTTGAGCTTTGGTGCTTATGAAATACCTTCTGTGGCAAGATCATATATTTTTTAAGTTATGAGTCTTGTCCTGTGAATGTGTTTCCAATTTACATCACAGTTGTGTTGCAAAGCAGAATTGTGTTCCATTGCTGTATGCTTTTAATTTAAAAATCAAATTTGTATTTTTTTTAACGCTAATGTTTCTGTATTGATGATAAAGGCTGAAAATACATCTTATTAAAGTGGAGTAGACTCACTTGATACAGACCAGTTTGATTATCAATAATTGCTTAAGATTTAATCCTGTAATTACATGATTAACTTGAGATTAAAGGAACAGGAGCCACATGATTAATTGAGCCGCAATATTGTTTAGATAACATTGGTCAATGAGAAGCTTAACGTGAGCCGGGTTCAGTGTGCACTCACAGCCCAGAAAGCAACCATATCCTGGGCTGAATCAAAAGGAGCGTGACCAGCAGGTCAAAGGAGGTGATCCTGCCCCTCTACTCTGCTCTCATGAGACCTCACTTGGAGTATTGTGTGCAGTTCTGGTGTCCTCAACATAAAAAGGGCATGGAACTGCTGGAACAAGTCCAGAGGAGGCCACGAGGATGATCAGGGGCTGGAGCACCTCCTGTATGGAGACAGGCTGAGAAAGTTGGGGCTGTTCAGCCTGGAGAAGAGAAGGCTGCGTGGAGACCTCATAGCAGCCTTCCAGTATCTGAAGGGGGCCTGTAAGGATGTTGGGGATGTACTCTTCATTAGGGACTGCAGTGATAGGACAAAGGGTAATGGGTTAAAACTTAAACAGGGGTAGTTTAGATTGGATCTAAGGAAGAAGTTCTTTACTGTAAGGGTGGTGAGGCACTGGAATGGGTTGCCCAGAGAAGTTGTGAATGCTCCATCCCTGGCAGTGTTCAAGGCCAGGTTGGACAGAGCCTTGGGTGCCATGGTTTAGTATGAGGTGTACCTGCCCATGGGAGGGGGGTTGGAAATGCATGATCTTAAAGTCCTTTCCAACCCTAATCATTCTATGATTCTATGATTCTGCCAGGGTCTGAGTTTTTAAGCTGTGCAAGTTTATGTTTGTTTTTCATCACTTGTGGGTAATTTTGACATCTCATTTTTGGAAAGAGAAGACCTCAGGCATTTCCACTGGAAATGGTTGAGAACTGATTGTGCCCAAACCAGTGAGAATTGTGAATAAGAAGCTGAAACCATTTCTAGATTAAGGAATTTTAGTAGACCTTTCCTGAAATAACTTCTTCTTTGACTCAAGTAGGTTTACGGAGTGTGGTTGAAGAGCTGGAATTGGAAAGAAATCAACTGCAGGAACAAATTCTTTTTCTAGAAGAGCGTTGTCAAGATTTGGAAGATAGATTGCAGCTTCAGGGGAGAATGGAGGCTCTTCAGGTGAGCTATTATAGTGTGTAAAACCTGATGATATAAGAGAATCATTTTATTCTCTGTGTATTCTTGCAGTCTTAATGTGCAGTAAGACAAAACCATCAATTTGCAGCTAGCAAAAATGTCTAAAGCCTACTTTATACTTGATAATTAAGTTGCCAGAGAGTGTACATGTATTGTATTATGCTCTGAAGTTGAAGCTTTTCACTTCTGTTCAGCATATGGAGAGACTTATTTGGAAGTAAGCGTTATTATTTGTTTGACAAAACAGAGTAAAAGGCAACATGATTTTCATTATCCTATGTAGGGCCTTTGTCAGAAGGTCCAGAATTGGATTTTGTTACTACTGGCATAAGTCTTCCTCTTCTTACATCCCTCAAATTTCTTTCCTGTAAATGTGTGTGTGCATTATTATTTATATATACACACACATTTATAGAAAATAAACTGTTTAAATACAGGAAAATAATATTTCAATATTTTGATATGCAATCTAAATGCCAGATATCCAATTAATATATATTGTAAAATTATTCAAAGAGTGGTACAGTAAATATTCATCTGAAAAGTTATTTTTAATATTGCCTGACTGACAAGTTACTGTGTTTGAGTAAAACTCTTTCAGGCCTGCTGTAAGAGATCAGTTGTGTCATTTAGTGCAAATAAAGTTTACAGATTATCATAGATCTTCATCTGTTAAATTGCACATTAATGATATTAAGATGAAAGACAGCCTTATATTAATTATTCCTTCAGAATCTTGTAACAAAGCCTTTCAATACAGGTAACCTTTGGTGTAGATGAAGAAGGGCATCTATTGAGGGCGGTACAGGTGTGTTCTGCCTCCTCCAAAAGGCTAGCTTATTTTCATTAGTGGTGACAAGTTTGCCCTGTTTGTCTGATTTGCTGTTGATTCTGGGTATGTGTTTTGCTTTTGTGTTTGGGTTGTTTGGTTGCTGTTGTAAGATTTTTTGGTTTGTGGTTTTCTTTTTGAATTGGTGCTGTGGATCTGGTTAGAGTAGGAGATTTGTATTGTGTTTAAAAACGAAAGCTGTGTGAATGAAGCTTGCTTCTTCTTTCTTTTCTCCATAATTCCTCATATTTTACATTTCTGCAACCTGAAAAAATAGGCCAAAAATATTGCAAGTTTGGTACTATCTTCAAACCAATGAGGAAAGTGGTTTATTCAAAGCAGTAAGATAAGTGAGCTGCCTTAACACAGTCTTGAGTGTGTGTGTTGTTTTGGGTATACAGCAATCACCCTGGAGTTCCTACTAAAGGAGTTCTTTCTGCAAGGTGGGTTGCATCTATTTGACTAATATCACATCTGAACCTTTGATAGGAGTGTTGTATTTTGCACTGATATCTGCTAATGTGCTAGAATAATGGTCTCTTACTCCTGTGTAGGCTCTATATCTCCTCAAGAGTCAGATTTACATGACTCCAGTTATTTCATGCTGTTCTGAGTGTTTATATATGATAATGCTCTTCATTAATTTTTTGTTGCAGAATGAAAATGAACGTTTGCAAACTCAACTCACCCAAATACGCAACCAGCAAAAACAAGATATGGAAAAGCATCAGATTCTGATCTCTGGCTTGAATGAGCAGCTTAAAGGGTAAAATAAAGGATCTTTCCAACTCTGTACAGGATTAGCTTTCTTTGCTTTAAGCTTAAACTTGGAATGAGAAGTATACTCTTAAAACACCTGTGAAAGAGTTACATGGATCCTGCTTCTGATTACAGCAATGTTATATTTGTACTTGGAAGTTTAAATGGAAAATATAAAAAATTACTATTCTTTTAGGAAAATAGTTAGGGGCTAATAATTCTAGAAAGCTTAAAGCCAGCTTTGTTTTCAAAATGTCTAAGTATGTATTTTCTTTTTAGCCTAAGTGACAGAAATAGCTTCCTTGAAAATTCCCTTGGAGAAAAAGAACTGAAATTGTTGAGCACAACAGAAAAACTGGAACAAATTGAAACTTTGAGGAAAGTGCTTCAAGAAAAGGATCTTTTGAACAAAGAGCTTGGTGAAAAGTTTGTGCATACTGAGCAAAAAGTAAGTTTTATTGTTAAATAGTATTATTAGAACTGGCAAGCATTAGGCATAACTTTCTCCTTGTGTCCCAGCAGCAGTATTGCAGTTTTCCCTATCTAAGATTTTTGCTCTCTTTCTTTACAGTTTTGTCCATGTAATTGCTTTGCTTTAAGTTGGGTGTAAGGATTATTTCTTAGACCAAACACAGAGCTTTGCATGAAAGTATGTTTTATTGGGGTGATAAGATATTCTCATTTATTAATTTCAATATATAAACTTCACTGTTGTGTAAACTGAATATTATAACACTAACATCACAATTTTAATATAGTTCTATATATTTCTATCACATTGCCTTTTATTTTTAACACCAAGCTGAATGAAGCCTTAAAGAAATGCAGTGTGTATGAAGTGGAGAACACTGAGCAGAAAACAATCATCAGTGATCTAACAGAAAAAGTTGCCACACTGAAGGAAAAGGTAATTCATTAAAATGAAGAGAAGAAATGTTATGTTCTTTTGACACAGCCTATTTAAATGTCAGTAAAATAACAGCATCAACTGGTTAAAATTTCATACACTAAGCTTTCTGTATGCTGAAACAGCCTAAAGAATAACATGGTTATCTTGTGAGTATACAGTAAGGTACAGATTGTTTACTTTAAATGCTCATTCCACATGTGGAGTGTAACTTTCATTCTCCCTCTAACATAACTTTGAAATATTCTTGTAACATTATTCTTTTGATGTTTAGACTTTGAAGCAAGATGGCATGGTAGAGTCGATGCAGCTGGATCTGGACCAGACCAATGAAGAGCTTGACAAATTGAACACAAGCCACTTAGAGGAAAGATCTCAACTTATTCAAGATCTCCAGAAATGTGAAAGAGAAATTGATAATCTTAAAGAAGCACTGGCAGAAAAAGACAGGGAGATGTCTATGCTGTCTATGAATATGACGGAGTATTCTGAACAGGTTATCATCCTGAAGCATCAGGTGCAATGCAAAGAGGAAGAAATCCGAGGCATGGAAGAGGCTTTATCAAAGGCTGAAAGGGAAACTCATTTACTGAAAGAAGTACAAACAGCTGACGTAAGAGATGCAAGCCTGCAGATATCTATCCTTTCTGAGCAGAGTAATACAATGAGACTAGAGCTCGAAAGAATCAGAGTTGAGAATGAAGCTAAAACCAAAGAAAATGAGGAATTAATAAGACAAAGCAGTGAGAACAGCCTTACAATTAAGGATCTCCGTTCTGAAATCAAGGCCAACAGTGTTGCATACCATAACAAACTAGCAGAGTGTGAGTCACAAATTACTTTGCTGAAAGAGCAAATTAGTAAATCATCTGAAAAGCTACAGGAAACTGAGAATAAACAAAGAAAAGAAACTGAGCATTTGAAATCTCAGCTTGAGGAAAGCAATACTCTAAAGGAAAAATGGAATGATTTGCTTAAAGAGAAAGAGAGTAAAGCACAGACACTTGAAAATGAGTTAAAATCAATTAAAGATTCATACAACAAACTGGTTTTGGAAAATGCTAGAAAAGATGAAGAGTTGACTGAGTTGTCTAGGAAGCTTGTAGACCATACTGAACATCAGGAAACAATTCAAAAAGAGCTACAAGAGAAACGAGAGTTCATTATTTCATTAGAGAAGAAGCTTGGGGTTATGGAGCAGCAAAATGAAGAGACTAAACTTAAATTAACTGGAGAACTGAAAGCCAAAGAGGCATGCTGCAAAGAGCTTAATAACCAATTAAATGAAATACATAAACAGATAAACAAACTGGAAATGGAGGCACAGGAGAAAGCTTCAGCTAATAAGCAATTGCAGGCAGATCTTGAAGAGAAAGAGGGAAAACTGGCAGAGCAAATAAAAGCAAATGAATGCCTGAAAAAAATTATCGATATTTTAGAGAAAGAGATGGAACAGCTGATCAGTGAAAAGGAGGATTTGTCCAAACTCCTGGATGTAAAAGAGTGTGAATTGTTAAAGAAAATCCAGTCTGTGACAGAAATAGAGAATAAGTTATCCATTAGCACTGCTGAGTACGAAAAATCTCTTTCACTACTAAACTGTGATAAAAACACTCTGGCAAAAGAGATTGAACAACTTTCAGTGCTTGCCCAGCAAAAAGAGAATTCAGTTGCAGAACAGCTGCAGGAGAAAACAAAGGAATGTAATGTGCTAACTGATCAGTTGTTTGAAAGCAAGGAACAGACACAACAGTTGCAGGAGCAAATGCAATCACTTCTCATTCAGCTGAAGGATACTAGAGACAAAGAAATAAAAACAGAAGAAATATTAAATAATAAATTATCTGAATGCAGTAGCCTGATCCAAGAGCTCAGCCATAGTAAGGAAAAGAATTTACTACTGCAGGAACAAAATCGAAGCCTAACTTTGGATTTTGAAACTGCAAAGAGGTCTCTACAAGAGAAAACCCTTCAAAATGATTCATTATGTAAGGAAATGGAAGAGAGTAAGCTGTGTATTGTAGAGTTGCAGGATGAAGTTAAAAATCTTAAGGATGTAAAAACAAAGTTATCACATTTGGTAGAGGAAAGAGACCTGACTGTGAAAAATCAGGGTTCAGAACTTGAAAAGTTGCACAAGCAAGTTTCTGAAAACATGGAAGAAAGTACAGCATTAAAGAATCAGCTGCAGCTCTTAAGCAAAGAAGTAGATCAGCTTAGGCATGAAAAGGAGGACTTTGCAAGCTTACTGAGCACAAAGTCACATGAGTGTGAATTTCTTCAGTCACAGTTGGTACAACAACAGTCTGAAATTACTTCAGCAAGGCAACAGGCACAAACAGCAGCTCTAGAAAATGACAAGTTGAAAGTAGACATTGAAATGGTTAATGTTATGGTCATGAAAAAGTCAGATGAAATAGCTGCTCTAACTTCACACTTATCCCAACAAAGTCATAATATTTTAGAACTGAAGGACCAAATTGATGGCCTGGTGATTGAAAAAGAAAACTTAAAAATTGTCTCTGAAGAAAAAGAAGCTCTCCTTTCTGAAAAGGAGGCTTTGATTCAGCAAATGAAAGATAGTAAACAGGCAGGAGAAGGGCAATACATGCAAATCATTACCGATCTGCAAAACCAAATACAAGCCCTAGGTTCTGAAACCACCCAACTTAGACAAACAGTGCAGGAAAAAGAAAATGAATTTAAGAAGCAAGGCCAAGAATTACAATTATTAAAAGATAAATCTGAGGAGTCTAATGTACTTAGGGTTCAACTGTCTGAGAATATGGAGGTTATTTCTGACCTGCAGTGTCAGCTTAGAAATGCAACAGAAAAATCATCCCAATTAAACAATTCAATTATACAAAAGGATGAATGTTTAAAACAAAAGTTAGATGAATACATCAGTTTAAAAGCCCAGCTTTCTGAAGTACAGGAATCTTCTGTTTTGCAGGAGAAGCAGTTAAAGCTTTTAGCCTCTGAAGCAGAACAATTGAAAGTGCTTGTTTCAGAAAAAGAATTTGCCATCAATAATATTTCATTATTCAGTGAGAATTTAAAGACACAGCTTCAAGGGAAAGAGAATGAATGTGAGGTTTTAAAGAAACAGGTGGTAGAGCTGCAGGAAGCAAAAGTGACTTTACAAAGAGAAATACAACATCAGAAGAATTTAGTAATTGAGATGGACCAATCATTATCAGAAAAGGAATCATCTCTTAAGGAAAATGACAGTCTCCTCAAAACTCTGAAGGAGAAAGCAAAGGGAGATGACGAGAAGAGAGTTACAATTTCTGAGCTCCAAAATCAGGTACATGAACTAACACAAGAACTACAAAAATCTAAAGAACTAATCCGTGAGAAAGAAAATGCCTTTTTATCTCTTCAGGAGAAAATTGAAGCACAGAATGAACTAAGAACTGAGTTGAATGCAGCTCTTGGCCAAAAAGAAGAAGTTATTGCTGGACTGCGTAATACTTTAAAGGAGAAAGATGCCAGTATACAGTTGGCAGAAAGCAACGTTAATGTTCTTTCTAATGAGATAGAGGTTCTCAGAGAAAAACTAGAGAAAAGTGATGCAGCCATGAAAAACCTGACAGAGGAAATTCAGGAAAAGAATGAAAAACTTGGTATTAATCAGAAGAAAATTGATTCTGTCACTGCTGAACTTGACTCTCTTAAAAATGAACACCAAAAAGCACTAGACCAAATAAGTACATGGGGAGAACAAGTGCAGCAGAAAGAACTGTCTGTGGAGTCTCTGCGTGTAAAGTGCACTGAACAGGCAGATAACATAGTGCGTTTGAAGTTAGAGTTGGACAATGTAAATTCCAAATCATCCCAGGACTGCCATGACAAAGCACTTTTCATAGCTGGTCTGCAATGTCAGGTAGAGGCTTTAGAGAAAGAAAAAAATCTATTACAAGAAGATGTGAATAAACTGATGGCCGAAAACACACAACTTACTGCCTCTCAAAATGGTTTGCAAAAGAAATTGGAGGAGCTCCAAGAAGTCAATGAAAAACTAGAAACCAGTGAGAATTATTCAAGAATGCAGATAGATGCTGTCAAACTGCAGATGAAGACTGAAAAAGAGAAGTTACAGATGCAGGTCAGTCTGAAAGGTGAAGAACTTTCTAAACTAGAACTTAAGTTTAGAACTCTAGAACAAAGTCTACTTGAGTCAGAAAGCAAATGGGTGGCTGAACTTGATAGGGCAACTTTACAAAACAATAATCTTGCTGAGCAATTGAGCACTTTAGAAAGTGAAATGGAATCAAAGGATAGCAAAATCCAGTCTTTGCAGCAAGAGCTGGAGCTTATAAACAAGGAACTAACTCAAAGCTTATCTCCGTTACTTAGTAGTAGGCTTTTATGTAAAGAAAAGGCAGCACAGGCTTCAGATTCTGAACTGCAGCTAACTGATAGTAAAACTCAGTTGGAAAAATTCTCCACTCTGATAACCACTATTTTGAGCAAAGAAACAGAAGGAGAACAGTTGCAACTGGTGCTTTTAGAAAAACAGAAAGAGATAGACACCATGAAAGAGGAATTAAAAAGTGTGCAGTCACTTGAGAAGCAGAAGGAGTTGCTTCAGAATGATATTGAGAAGATGAAGGGCAAATATGAGTCTGAAATTGAATGCCTGTCAAAAGAAATGGTCACAGTGAAGGAAGCATTATGTAAACAGCAGTCTCTCCTGCAAGAAAGCAAAGAATCTTTTGCAGAAGTAAATAAGCAGGTTGAATTTCTTCAAGACAAGATAAATAAATCAGAAGAAATAGTAAGAACCAGTCAAGAAAAACTGCACATTGAAGGTAAAAAAGTAGCCAGTCTCCTTGAAGAAATGAGAGAAAAAGATCAACTCATTGAAAACTTAACTTCCCAGGTAAATCAGCAGAAGGATTTAGTTTCTGGCCTAAGCCAGCAACTGAAAGAAAAGGACTGTTCTGTTACTCAGATCATGGAATCATTGTCTAATGAAATGCTGAATTTTTCTGAGGAAAGAAATATGTTAAATACCAAACTGCAAGATCTTGAAGCTGTCCATAATAGTTCTGTAGGAGAGCTAACCCGAGCATTGCAGGAACTTGAGGACTGTAAGAAAAAACTGGAACATAGTCAGGTTACATTAAGCAGTCGAGAAGCTGTGTTTAAAGATTTAATGCATGAGAAAGAGCAGATGCAATTTAATCTTGAGAAAATGGGCAAGGAAAAAGAGAATCTTAAAAAGAAACTTCAAGCAGCATTGATAATAAGAAGAGATCTAATGCAAAAAGTTGGAAAACTAGAAAAGAGTGGTCAGGAAGAAATAGAAAAAGAGCAAAGAAAAGCAGAGGAGCTGTTGAAGGAAGTTAATGAGTTAACAGAGAAGCTGAAAGTAGTTGAAGTACAAAAGAAAGAATTTGAGTCTCATCTTGGAACTTTGAAGCAACAACTTTTAGAAAAAGATGCCAAAATAAGTGATTTGACTGACGTTTTGTCTTCTAAGGCTTCTTATTTAAAGGAACTTAAGGACAAGATTGCAGAACTAAATGATGTCATTGCTGACAAACAAAATACATGTGAGCAGAACCTAAAGTCTCTAGAAGAGAAGGACCGTGTGCTTGCTCATATGCAGTCTATGCTTGATGAAAAAACAAGTGTGTATGAAGAGGAACGTTCTCAGCTGCTCTTAGCTCTTGAAAAGGTGAAGTCTGAAGTTAAGAAGGAAGAATTGTTGAAAGATTGCAGTGCAGAAGAGCCTGGTTTAAGTGCAGGGGACAGAAAGAAGTGCCTGGATGCCAATATTGACATTAATATAATGAATCAATTAAAAGAAAAAGAAGCCTTACAGAGGGAGCTTCTGGTCATGGAAGAAGATAGGAAGACATTTCAGAAAGAAAGGAAAGAGCACATTAAACTTGCAGCAGATTTTGATGAACAAAAAAAGCAACTTGAGCAACTGAAACTAGAACATAAAGCACTCTGGGAAGTTCTTCAAACACAATGTAAAGAACTTGACTTGAATCACTTAGGGTACCCCCTTGTGAAAGAGCTGGCTTCATCTAAGGCAGTGATGGGAGAAGAAGAATCCAACAAACCAGGCAGCATTCAGGTTGCATCCTTTAAAGAGTCAGAAGACATGCCTTTGGTGGCAAATAAAGACACCGAGTTAATAGAGCTGCGAAATAATTATGCAAAACTTCAGGAGGAAACAGAAATGTTAAGGAAAGAGTTGAGAAAAATACCCATTGAATTTGGTGATGAAAGAGAAGAAACTGTCAACTTGCAGCAGGAACAATGTGAGGGCAGCTTGTTGGAGGACATAAAGCATCTGCAGAAGAAGCTGAAAGTGTATGAGGCTGAAGCTATAGACATTAAGACAGAGCTTGAGCGTGTGAATAACGAGAAGGAAGCACTGATTAAAAAAAGTGAAGAGGATTATAAGATGAGCCAGGAGAAACTGCAGAAATTGCAAAGTGAAGCGAAGAAGGAGGTTGGAGAAAAGAATGAGGAAATAGCAGCATTGCATTGTTCGCTTACGGATTTCAAAGATAAATTTGATCTGGAAAAGGAATTGTTAAACAAAACTATAAAGGAAGGCCAAGAAGAAGCCCTCCATTACAAAACAGCACTTGAAGAAGTGAAGAGTGAAAAAGAAAAACTACTCAGTTGTTTAGAAAAGTCTGATTTGGAACTAATGAATATGAAAAAGGAGGTAAAACATTTCAGTGAAGAAAACAAAAAACTTCTGACAGAGCTGTGCGTGCTGCGTGAGAAGGCTGAGATGAGCAGACCTGTGGTGCCGTCCAAAGAGCTGAAGGAAGATGATGATACCGAGCAAGGAAAGTTGCAGGGTAAAAGCGCCTATTTCCAACTATCAGAGACTGCTTGCTCTGGCAAAACTAAAGTGAGAGAAGCAACAGAATGTCAAATCCAAAAACAAATGCAGGTGGTTGAAGAGCCACTGGCAAAAACTGCAAATGCAAATGATTCTAAACCACAAGAGCAAAGAACTGTAACAGAAGAGAAGACCAGAGAGCTCCTTCAGAGAAAATTACAGGCAGCTTTAATATCACGTAAAGAAGCCCTGAGGGAAAATAAATGTCTAAAAGACCAGCTTGATAAGCTGATGTTGGAAAGAGAAGAACTGGTGAACAAAACAGGGATGCTTGAACACTTGTTAGAGCTTGGTAGAGACAAACAAAGTTTAAGTACTGTTTCTTCATTGTCTGAAGAGGAGCGCCTTGCTTCTGAAAATGCCAGATTGCTGACTGAAAACGAAAACCTCACTGCAGCTTGTGAAAGTCTTAAATCGACCATGGAGACTATAGTTCAGGAAAAAGAGGCCTTTTCTTTCCAACTAAATACCTTAAAAGATTCTCAGACAGTTGAATTAACAGGATGGAAGGCTAAACATAGTGAATTAAAACAGGAGTATGAATCACTTCTTCAGGCGTACGAGAATATCAGTAGTAAAATAGCAGATATGAGGCAAGTTATTGATCTCAGTAGAAAAGAGAAGCAAGAGGCTATTCAAAGACTGAGGGAAGGAGAATCTGAGAAGGAAGCTCTTGAGAAGCATTTACAAAAACTTATTGATGAAAATGAGGTTATTAAGAATCAGCTGAAACAACTTGGAGAATCCAAGAAAATGGAAGTTGACGAGTTACAAAGTAAAGCAGAAAGGCAGATACGTGAGCAAGAGGCAAGGATGCAAGAGCACCAAGATCGTCTTCATGAACTCACCAAACAGAATCATCAGCTAATGGAGGAAAATGAGCAGCTGAAACAAACTTCTGAAAACTTAAAGCAGGCTTTAGAGAAAATTCAGAATGAAAATTACATCCTTCAGAACAACATCACTGTAACTAAAGCAGCTTTGGGAGAGCTCCAAGTTCAAATGGAAGTGCACCAGAATGATACGCAATCTAAAATCAGTGAGGCGTTATTGGAGAACGAATCATTATTAAAGGACATTAATGAGTTAAAAGATAAACTCTCTGAAAAAGAGCAAGACGTGTTTGTCTTAGAACAAGAAAGAAATGTAATTTCAGAAAAGGCAAAAGAAACTGAAAAGTCTTTGGACCACAAAGATCACTGTCTAACAAAGCTGGACATGGAATGTCAAAGGCTTACCCAAGAAATTGTTAGCTTGAATGAAAAAGTTAAGATTTTAGAGGATGACAAATGTCTCCTACAGGAAGAACTAGAGAATGTACAAGAAAGTTCTTACAAAGTAAAGAATGAAAGAGAATTTCTTGAGACAGAATTGCTTAATCACGTCAAAAAGGTTGATCATCTTACTGACAGAATGAAATTGGCACAAGTACAGAATAACTTGCTGTTACAGCAGCTGGAAGAATTAAAGGCAGAAAAGTGTAATGTGATCAGAGAAAAAGAAGAACAGCAGTTACATCTTGTAAAAATATTTGAGGAGAAAGTGAAAAGTGCTCAGAGGGATAATAATGGAAGTAAAAACAAAACAAAAGAATTGCAAGAACTGTTAAAGGAGAAACAGCAGGAGATCAACCATTTGCAAAAGGATTCTATAATGTTCCAGGAGCTGATCCTGGATTTGGAAAGATCTGTGAAACTGTCACAGGCAAGAAGTGAAAAATGCGAAAAGGACTTAAGCAATATGTCAGAGAAGCTTGCAAAGTCCAATGAAGAAATACGGCATCTTGAGGGAAAGCTTTCCTCCCAGGTGAGCTTATTGGATCAGTCAAAGAATGAAGTGAACAGGCTCACAGATGAGAATCTAAATTGGAGAAAAGAACTTAAGAAAAAAGATGATGAACTACAAATTCAAAAGAGGGAATATGAGAGACAATTGGAATTTAATCTTCAGCAGTTAAAATTGGTTCACAAAAGAGACTTTTTGAATCTAGAGGAAAGACACGGTGCCCTTGAGAGAGAAAAAGATAGAGCACTTAGTGAGATTCATGGTTTGCAAGAGGAAATTAACATGAAGGATTCTGAAAACAAGAAACTTCAAGCAGATTTGAATGCAGCTTTGGCACGATTAGCTGCTTTTACAAAGTGTATGTCCTCTCTTCAGGATGACCGGGACAGGGTAATCACTGAAATGAAAACCTGGGAAATGCAGTTCAAAGAGATCATCCAAAAGAAAGAGAAACAGGTAGAGGACAGTAATAAAAGAATAATATCTTTACAAGATGAATTGAAAGAGAAGATCACTCAGATTCAAGAACTGAATATCAAATATTCTGTGGTAGAGGAAACAAAGGATGAATTGTATTTGAGGCAAAAATCTGTTGATAGACAACGCCATGAAGAGCTCTGCAGAATAAAGGAAGAAAATGCAGCATTTCTGAACAGGCAGCAAGAACTGGAGAGTGTTCTTCAGTCCAAAGAAGAAGCTTTCCAAGCACTCCTTAAAGAAAATAATTCTCTTCATCATCTTATAGAGAACAGTAAAAGTGCAGGAAAAGAGATAAAAGTGCTGGAAAGTAATTTTACCAGACAGGAGCAAGAATTGCAACAGCTTCTAGCTGAGAAGGAAAAACTAAATGCTGAATTGCAAAAGCAGATTACCATTTCTGAGCAAATGAAGGTCATGCTAAATAATAAAGACAAGGAAATTTCCTTACTCATTTCTTCAAAAGGTGATGAAATCTCTGACTATCTTAGTCAGGTACAGACTCAACACAGAAAACAAATCCAAGAGTATGAACTTCAGTTAAAGTCTTTGCAGCTGGAGAGGCAACAGTCTGAGCAGTCCTGTCAGAGGATGGAAAATGAATTGAGAAGTCTCCAGGTGAAAGCAGACAAAGCAGGTCAAGATAAGGCTGCAATTGCCAGTGAAATAGATGCCTTGAAAAAATCAATGTCATCTCTTCAGAATGATCGGGATGATCTATTTACTAAATACAAAGAGCTGGAACATCTTCACCAAGATGTCTTGAATCAGAGGGACAACCTTATAGTTGGCAATGCAAGTGAGAATAATGCTTTGAAAGAAGAATTGAGGGTGCTTCTTAATCAGATCGATGATCTGCATTCTGAAAACGCAATGCTAAGCGCACAGCTGATAAAGTATAGGGAAGATCTTAACCAAGTTTTATCTCTGAAAGACCATCAGCTTAAAGACTTACTTAAGCAGAAATTGGATTGTATTAAAAGCCTTGAACAAGAAAAATATGATCTTCAAAAACAAATAAAAGAAATGCAGCTTTCCAGTGAACTGCAGAAGGATACTGCTGTATCTTTGGAACATGAAAATAAGAAATTGGTGTCTAAAGTGAATGATTTAGAATCTTTAATTGCATCACTAAATAAACAGAAGCTTGTGTCCAAATCTGGAGAGAAGCTGGTAACTAGTGGTAGTGTTCAGAATCAGGAATGTGTATCAAATGGACAGGATGGAGAAAATCTTCAAGAACTCCAGAAATCAAGAGGCAGAAATACTAAGGGTGCAGATAAGGAATACAGTAAGACTCTTCTGACACTTGAACATGGGGATGAACCTGATGCTTTTCCAACAAAGATGATGCTTGAAGTTCAGTCTCAAAATAGTGAGCTGAGGTCCCAAAACGAGGCCTTTGGGAAAGCAATGAGTGCTCTGCAAAATGATAGAGATAGGATAATAGAAGACTTAAAGGTACTTCAAAGCAAATACACATCTGATCTCCAGACTGAAAAAAAGAAAGGAGATGAACTTGAAGCTGAATTGGATGGCTTTAAATCACATCTTGTCACTATGCTCAAAGAAAATTCTCTTCTGAATCGGGCTATTTTTGATGCTGCAGATAAGGTTACACTTGATCAGATTGCTGCTGAAATTGAAAAGCTCTGTAGGACGTTAGTCAGTCGAGATATGGAGGTTAGCAGGCTCTCAGCTGAGTGTGGCAGTTATGTTCACCAGATTGAAGCATTTTCCAAGGCTATGGCCAGTCTTCAGGATGACCGAGACAAATTGCTGCAGGAACTCGGCAATCAGAAGGTAACTTCTGAAACAAAACAGGGCACAGCTTCATTTCCCATTGGTTGCAACAGCATCAGTGAGCTAAATTCTCTTAAAAGTAATTTGGATATACCTCAGAACAATAGGGGAAAGTTGGTAAGTTTTCATTTTGTAATGTATTTCTTAATGCAGAGAATGCTTAGAAACATGGTTTTTGGAGTTTAGTTTTGTACATTATGTGAGTGCTAGGAAAACATTGTGGGATTAGAAACACATGCTTACAATTTGGGGAGTTTAGGTAATTATGCTGTTAAACAGGAGCAAATGGTGAAAAAACATCATTCTGTAATTGGAATTCTAGCACTACTAAAACTTCAACCAGACTGTTTTTTTGTTCCTGTTCACTAATCATGTTCATTAAACATAGGCTAAAGAAGGAGCCAGCCTTGCAGCTGTTGAAATATCAAAACTGAAGACCAAGGTTGATGATTTGGAGAAGGCATTGCATCAGACAAAAGCCTTCCAGGCAGAAACTGAACGAGAGATTGCATCATACCAGAATGAGCTTGCTGGATTAAGGTATAAATGTTAAATAGTACATGTGGCTCTTGTTTAGAATTCTTTGGTGACTTCAGAACCTGACATAAAACTGATACAAACCCCAAATTATGTATAATTTAGCAGGAAGTAGGATAAAAATATTTCTGTAATGTGTGAAATCTCCAAATTCGATTTCTACAGGGTTGTCTGTTGGTGGTTATCCTTGTATCTTTATGTAATGGTCCCCTGGTTTTTGTCAAGTTTCAAACAGTCTTAATGAAATGTTTTTTCTTCTGTTGGTGACATGGAACTATAGTTTATGAATCTTATTTCAGTGCTTGGTATCATGTTCTCTTCTCAAAGTAACAATTGATATGGCTGGATATTTCCTCCCCCAAATTTCTCTATTTTAAAAGATGTCTGAGGTGTTACACATGTGTCCCAATAGCATACTGAAAATTAAAGTAATTTCACATTTGAGCATTAGTTTTGTAGATTCAGCACTGTTCTGGCATCATCTTTGACAAATAATGTGACACCTTGGGCTTAATAACTGTGAATGACTCATAAGGGCTGCTTCAGAGAAGGCAGTAGGCATTTTTAAGTGGCACTCAGTGGAGGTTTAGACTCTTGTTCAAGCTTTTAACATCTTGCGATCGGTTCAATGAATATTCCTTGTCTGAATTTGAGGCCAGTAGTTAGCATCCTAGTGCCTTACTGCATTTTACTATCCATAGAGTAATTTCTAGATCTGTAATTAAAGTCTGTGTAGATAATACCTGGTTTATGCTAGAACTTTTTAGGGGTGGGGTTGTAGATCAAAAGGCCAGCTCCAGATTTACCTTCACAAATGTGAGCAAGTTAGCATGAAATATTCAAACTGCATTTTAAACATGTAGACTTAACCAATGAACAGCATTAACAGTCTTTTTCCCTTTTTTTTCCCCAACCTTGTCTTAAATTGAATGCAAAGGATTTAAATTGCTTTTATGCCCTTTGAGACATTGCCTGTGCATGACAGCAGATTCTGGAGATGTGGTATGCTTGTTTGTTTCAGTGTTCTGAGTCAAGGGGTATTCCTTTCCAAGCGTGTGTGCTTACAGTAAGGGTGACTGGCTGCCTTGAGCAGCACCCTGCACAATTGTGACCTAGAGCTGCTTTGTTGAACAACCTTATTCTTTAACTAGCTGAAGTATTTATTGCATTAACAAATATTAGTGTCTTTGCAGCCAATGAACTTCTCTTGTCTCCAAGCCAACAAAGAAAATGTGATGTTAGCACTTTCTAGCTTTTATTTTCTGACCTTTTTTTCAGCAGATCTAAATTGAAGTATGATTTGAGAATTATAGAATCATAGAATCATAGAATAGTTAAGGTTGGAAAGGACCTTAAGATCATCCACTTCCAACCCCCCTGCCATGGGCAGGGACACCTCACACTAAACCATGGCACCCAAGGGTTCATCCAACCTGGTCTTGAACACTGCCAGGGATGGAGCATTCACTACCTCCCTGGGCAACCCATTCCAGTGCCTCAGCACCCTAACAGTAAAGAATTTCTTCCTTATATCCAGTCTAAACCTCTGCTGTTTAAGTTTCAACCTGTTACCCCTTGTCCTATCACTACAGTCCCTAATGAATAGTTCCTCTCCAGCATTCCTGTAGGCCCCCTTCAGATAATGGAAGGCTGCTCTGAGGTCTCCACGCAGCCTTCTCTTCTCCAGGCTGAACAGCCCCAGCTTTCTCAGCCTGTCTTCATATGGGAGGTGCTCCAGTCCCCTGATCATCCTCGTGGTCTCCTCTGGATTGTTCCAACAGTTTCATGTCCTTTTTATGTTGAGGACACCAGAACTGCACACAATACTCCAAGTGAGGTCTCACGAGAGCAGAGTAGAGGGGCAGGATCGCCTCCTTCAACCTGCTGGTCACGCACATATAGTGCTCCATATTTGAATATAATGCTTTGAAAATACCATTATTTATTTCAGAAATAACAGTAAGTACAGCTTTATCATTTTTCTTGAATTTTGTACATATATCATCATTTAACATTTAATATTTTGTCTAATATTTTATGTTCAGAATGGAAAAAGACCTTCTGCTCTCAGAGTCTCAGGCTCTGCGAAATCAATGTCAAATCACAGTTGCTGAGAAGGACCAACAGATTGCACAACTACAGAAGCTACAACAAGACATGATTGTGAAGAAATCAGTCTCTGCTGGCAGCAATTATCCAGTCCAGGTAAACAAATGAAATGTAGCAGGAGGCACAAATCTACTTCCATCAATTTATTGTATTAAGTTTGCAGCTTGCTTCTCAGAAGGACATGATAGTAAAGTATGGAATGTATGTCAGTGTTGCCTGGGCTGAAATCAGTAAATTGGAACTATTCCAAGCAAATGAGTTGTTAAAATCACTTTTTAATGCAGTCTGATACATTGGTCAGCTTCTTTTAAACAAAGAAAAATAATGAGTTTCTCAGGCATTGATAAAATAAGGGAGGGAACACACTGATGTGTAATTTAATGATTAAAAAAGTGGAAAGCACCTTCATAAAGAAATGGGATGGTTGTGAAGCAAATGTGAAGGTCGTAAACCAGTAATGGTTTCATAGTCAAAAAGGAGTAACTTTGCTGTGGTTACATTTTAAGGTAATTTTATTTGCTTGTTGCTGAGTTGGTAGTAGATTACTTAAATAACTTTTTAAGTTACTATCTCAGATGACTTGAATCCAGAATATAATAGGAAGAAGTTGGGGGGAAAAACCCACAAAATGCTTCAGCAGCAGACTAAGTGCTGATAAATAGAGACACATAAGTGAAGGAAGTAAACCATATTCCTTTTTATTTTATTAAAAACATTTTAGTTGGTCGAGTTTGTGTCTCACATGCAGTTCATTTTCTGTGATGAAAATAATGAAGTTGTGAATGCTCCATCCCTGGCAGTGTTCAAGGCCAGGCTGGACAGAGCCTTGGGTGCCATGGTTTAGTTTGAAGTGTCCCTGCCCATGGCAGGGGGGTTGAAACTGGATGATCTTAAGGTCCTTTCCAACCCAAACTGTTCTATGATTCTAATAAAAGCTATTGAACAGTAATGTTGGGTTATGGAACATCCTAAGTGGTAGAAGTCTTCATTTCATGATTGCATAGGAAAACAGATCTCGTAAAGCATTAGAGATTGCACCCATCCCTCCATTATTGGAGAGCAATATTAATAAATAGAACTGCCAGAGATTAAGAAGTCCAAAGCTGTGAATCAATGATAAATTTGGGTGGGTTATTTTTCTTTTCAAAATGGACTTTCAGCTTTAAATTCATATTTACAAAATAGCTATTCTTCTATGAGTCATGACTACCATATACTATTAGTTTGAGAGGTGTTTTGTATTCGTCTGCCTCTTTGTATTCCACACACACACACACCCTTTTTTTGTGTGCTTCACTCAGTTTGCAAATTTAAAAATTAAGTTGGGTTGCCTTTCAAGGTAATTTAAATTGTTTTTTTCTTCTGTAAGTTGAAGTATTTAGGTCGAAAACTAAGGGTTTTTTAAATATATATAATGTAGAACATGGGGGGAGTTTAATATATATAAAGTCTCTTGCAAATGTGGTACTAACTTGGGAGAGGGACATGATCTTGTGAATAGGAAATTATTATGTAGTCATATATATATTTAGTGTTGGAGTTTTATATTATTTAGAGAACTCCTGTACCATTTTCCCTGAATGTGCTGATGTTTTTTAAGGCTTTAGAAACTGTCTCCCTTGCTGGAAGTGCAGCTACACCAGAGGAAACCAAACGTATCTTAGCTGAAAAGAATCAGCTCCAGAATGAACTGCAGCGCTGCCTTCAGGAGATACACCAGAAGGATCTGCATTTCCAGCAGATGAATTCAAAGGTAACTTAGAACAGTTGTGATCCTAAATACCTCATATGAATTTTATCTGGTGTCAACACAGAAACATTGCTAAACTGACGGTGTCCTGTATGGTTGAAAGTTAATCTTTAAAACTTAGATTCTTCAAAAACAACCCTGTTGGCTCAGACTAGAAATTGCAAACTAAACGTCAGTATTGTCTTTCTGTCAGGCTTTCCTGACTTGTTCTTTGGCTGAGAAAGGTTTATTGAATCTGTATTCTGAAAGACATCGATGTGGCAATGCTGAACTTCTGCTCAAAATAGAGGAATTTTCATTATAGACAAGCAGATGTCTGTCTTTGTTGGAACAAGATGTTTGCTATCTCAGACCATATTTTTCCTTAGAAATTTTATGATCGCTCTGGTGGGTGTTAAGACAGTCAGAGTGTGTGTGTGTCCATGTGCACAGAATGTATTTGCGTTCAGTTTTGTTTGTAAATGTTCTTGGAAATTCCCTTAATGTTTCTCTCTTTGTGTAGCCTGGTATTCCAAGTGAAGTAGGTTTACCTTTCATCTGTCATTGTGTCTGTTTTCAGTCCTTCACTCAAACATCTTATAAACCTAATAACCAATTTAACCAAACTTCAAAACAGTATAGAAATCTCAGGCTCCTACAAGTGAAGGTGTTTGGATAATGATACCCCTATTATGGTCTGGTTTTTGAAAATATATGAAAACTCACTGTTGAGCATTCCTGGACTGCCTGGTGAACATGTTTATACTGTCAGCCTTATTTGGCTTTATATGTTATCCTGAAGTAGCAACTACATATACTGTGTTTTGCCAGTTGGTGATAGCATAGCAAACACATGGAGGAAGGATTTAAAATCCTGAGTTTTTGTTTTGGGCATATTGGTGACAGGGGAAATCAATACTCAGGTTTTATTATTTCCACTGTCCATAAAGTATTGAGGTAAATATTACTGAAAAGTCACAGAATCATAGAATGACAGAATAGTTTGGGTTGGAAAGGATCTTAAGTTTGTCTGGTTCCAACCCCACTGCCATGGGCAGGAACACCTCACAGTGAACCATGGCACCCAAGGCTCTGTCCAGCCTGGCCTTGAACCACTGCCAGAGATGGAGCATTTACCAATTCTTTGGGCAATCCATTCCAGTGCCTCACCACCCTCACAGTAAGGAACTTTTTCCTTATATCTAGCCTGAAATTCCCCTGGTTCAGTTGAACTTGTTACCCCTTCTGTTATCACTACAGTCCCTGATGAAGAGTCCCTCTCCAACATCCTTGTATGCCCCCTTCAGATACTGGAAGTCAACGCAATTTTGAAACTAGTACACACTTGTGTCCAACAGCAGGTCTCAAATCTGTTGTAACTTCCAGGAGGAAATCATTGCTAAATTTTATTTATTTAAATGTTCATTTCTTTCAGGTTGTGCAGTCAACAGAAGAGAATGCTGTCTTGTCTGCCCAGCTGAAGACTCTTTCACAGACTCTAAGAGATAACCAGCTTCGTTACACTGACTTGCAAAATCGTTACTTAAGACTGGAGAGAGAGTATCAAACAATGCAAGTGACATCTTTCCAAGGCACTGTTCAGGTAACAAAATATATGGAAGTGGGTTTAGTTGGTTCTTTTTCCTCCTATGCTTATGCTTTTCTTGTTTTCATGCTAAAAAATGAAGTAAATACTTTCTGTTGTACCGATTCAGTACTTTTGCTAGTCCATGATCATAGAATCATGGACTGGTTTGGGTTGGAAGGGACTGTAAAGACCATGATGTGCTGGAAATACATGTCTTTATTGTTGTAAAGCTGGTTTTGAGTTTTCATTTAAGGGAGCTGTTTATACATGGTTTATGTTTCATCTTGTTTTGAAGTACCATCTTTTTTTAATTGATCTACTGCCTTGGTTATTCAGTAACAATCAATATAGTACCCTAAAATATTATATAGATACAATATAAAACAACCTTTACTCTTCCATAAAGAGAAATAAACCTGAAGAACAACTGTCAAATAAAAAATAGATCACAGAGTGGTTTGGGTTGAAAGGGACCTTAAAGCTCATCCAGTGCCAATCCCCTGCCACTGGCAGGGCCACCTTCCACTAGACCAGTTTGCTCCAAGCCCTATCCAGTGTGGCCTTGGATGCTGCCAGGGATGGGGCAGCCACAGCTTCTCTGGGAAAACCTGTGCCAGCGCCTCAGCACCCTTACAGGGAAGAACTTCTTCCTAATGTCTAATCTAGATTTAACTTCTTTCATCTTAAAGCCATTCTCTGTGTGTCCTGTCACTACATGCCCTTGTAAAAGCCCCTCTCCACCTTTCTTGTTTGCCCCTTTAGGCACTGGTAGCTGCTCTAAGGGCTCTCCCCAGAGCCACCTTTTCTTCAGGCTGAACAAGCCCAGCTCTCTCAGCCTGTCTTCAGAGCAGAGGAGCCTCTGAGCATTTGGAGATGATCAGAGGAAAATCTGGAAATGAATAGCTGCATTTCTTATGCAACTGCAGTCAATGCTATGTTATCTGGATGTGTAGATGCATTTCTTCCACTTCAGAGCTTGCTTTGCTGTGCAGCATGCATGTATCCTTCAAGTCCTGCAGCACACACAGATATTATTCTTCATCAGCTTTCAGTTAGAAAACAGGTTTGGAAGATTGCAGCTCCAGAAATGAAAAGGTTAAATGGCACAAGGAGGGGTTTGTGCCACAGCTTCATGGTGCTTATGGCTTCTTTAATTGAAACAAAGATTCTTAGCAGTTAGAAAAATGGTGACTGGTTTTTCTTTTTCCCCCTTTAATATTTCCTAGGATGAAACTAGAGCAGAAGTTCCCCCTGGAGCGCCACGGGAAAGATCTGCAGTTATTGTTGAAGTAGACAATATGGAGCTTAATGAACTCAGAAAAAGGTCAGGATTGAGACATGTATTAGCAATATTGTTTTCCTGACAGCTGTGTTGTGAGTGCAAAAGTAATGCTTTTCTATCCCTCTAAGACATTTTGGGGGAAAAGGGAAAGAAGTGGATTTACAGTGGATTAGATGGATCATAGTTGTACTTTTGAATTGTTATAATCTGCTTTTATTTGTGGTTTGGTTTTGTAAATATACTCACTTATTGGTGACTATTTCAATATCTAATTAAATTTCAATATCTAATTAAAGATAATTAAGTATCACAAAAAAGAGCATTCCTTAATAAAAAAAGAACAAACAAGTAATTCTTTAAGTACATCAGATGCTGATCTCACGTTTCATTTTGTCACAGGCTTGCAGAGACTGAGCAACAGTATGATTCAGTGCAGCAGGCACTCACGCAGCTGACAGAAACACTGTCAGAAGAGAAGAGGAGGAGAGAAGCTGCAGAAGAAGCTCTTGGGCTCTCCGAGGAGCGAAGTAACAGGTAAAATACTCCTGGTTGTTAAAACATGGTGTTTTTCCTTCTGAAAGAAGAGTGACTGCAAAATGTAATTACTGCTTTCCTTACACTTTTGAGTGTGTGACAGTTAGATTGCTGCATTAAAACCTTATGTGGGTATGAAATAACTTGCATGTTCTGAGTGCCAAAGCCATCTTTCACCTCTGCTTCCCCTTGGAAGAATGCATGGTAAGGTTTTCATTTACACTATGTCTGGAGTAAATGCAAAGCCTACTACAAAACTGGAAAAAAGAAGGGTCAGATTTTTTTGTTTGCCTTTTGTTTTTAGAGAGATTACTGGTAGGTTTTCCTAGAGGTGTTAGATTTCTAAGCAACTAACAGAACAAATAGAACAAACAACTAATAGAACCTGCTTGTGAGTCCGTGCTACATGAAGCAATGGAGACTGTGTTAAAAAGCTAGGTTTAACTCTATGGCCTCAGGTATTGGACTCAGTAGTCAGGGGTATTTATTTTCTTCCAATTTAGAAAAAAGCCTCAAATATAACAGCTTTAGCACAACCACAGGTTAGAGTCGAAATACCATTATCCACCTGCCTACATAAAGTGTTCACTGTTGCCATCATATGAAAATCACTATTTAATCAGCTAGTGGTGATGTGGGTTATTCTGAATAAGTAAGCCACCTTGAAAGTAGATTGTAAGTAGAGAGTGAAAAAGACCTGGCAACATAAACTAAGTCTTCCTGCTTTTTGTGGGGACCTTGCCCTAGTAATGTATGTATACAAAACAATGTTTCTGATGTGAATTCAGTACTTTAAAAGAGGAGGTAAATCGGTACTCCACTGTCTCCCCTTATTTTTAGATTTGAAGTAAGCAGTTACAGGTCTGTACCTAGTGAATACACTGTTCAGATGGAAGCAGAGGAGGAAAGGGAAGCCTTAATCATCAATCCCAGTGAACATGTTGTTGTGCGAAAGGTAAGTGAATGAAAGCTCTTAAACCCTTGTGTTATAAGCTACTTAACAGAGGTGTGCATATTGTGTGCTGGTATTTGCAGGCTAGATTGATAACAGCACACCTGTCTCATGCTACCCCTTTGTTTTTGATGTGTTCCCTCCACTATATCTTTGTTTCAACTGTCATTCATTCTTGGGAGTGCAGATTTCCCTTCTGCATGATTGGAAGTCACTGATCTGGGCTTGTCCTCTACACATAAACACAGGCATGAAGCAGCTGCTTGCCTAATCTGCCTTGTCTCTGAAAAGATGTGAAGTACTCTTTTATCCTGTTAGTATCATGGGGATATATGGGCCATAGAGGCATCTATTCTGAGTAGTAAACTACTGCTGAAACTACATCTTACTGTAAAAATGTCTTAAATTTTTTTCTGTTTGAGTTGTGGATGGTGAATGAAATACACACAAATCCATGCCACAGAGTATATTACATCTGTCCAAATTAAAACATGAGTAACCATATTAATATTGCACGTGTGGCCATTAAATAAAATGTGTATGCATATAATTATGCATTTTCATCTCTAGTGTATGTATGTAATTACATAATACACAAATACCTTCTGTCCATTCCTTTCCCCTTTTATTTCCTTTAAATGATTTATGTTGCATAATATATTTTGCCTTTAAATCATTTCTGCTTACAGCCTGTGCTTTGGTACCCATTGCTGCACCAGAGGCAAAAGGTTTAGAGTGGCTCAGAAATCCAAGTTACAGTGGAGCTTCCTTTCATCTGTATTCATGAATACTTACTGGATGCTTTTTGTTTCCTAACCAGATGAAAGGAGGAGCCCTTTCCATCCGAAGATGGCTTCGAGGGCGAAGTCTTTACTGTTCTAAGCTGCTGACCTCCAGAGCAAAATCCCGCTATTTATTCCTCACATACCTGGTTACACTACATCTTGTTGTTTTACTGTGCCTCACGGGTGTTCTCTGAATACACTGCATTTTCTTGGGTAGCTTACTTTCCTGTAGGTAATGGTGTGCCAATTCAAGATTATAGACTCTTCACATGCTGCTGTTAAGCTATGCACTGGACACAGTTGTATATATTCTTGTTACACTACATGAATCTTGAGCTTCTAAGCAGAAATGTGTGTATATCACAGTTGCTCCAAAGTTGACTTGAATCACTCTTTACCAGTGGAATATTATATTTGCTAAGGGGAAAAGATTTCTCTCTGCCCTATAAAGAAACTGCTGCATACAAGTTATTTAATATTGTTTGTGAGTACATAATGATTGATTACTACTGAATGGGTTGTAAATGATATCTTTTCTATATAAATTTTATTTTAAGAGTTAAAACTATAAATTTTAAAGGAATATTCAGCTATTACTGTTCACTGGCTTCTTGATTATAACAAGGAGTTTTATAGAGTGCAATAAAGGAAGAACTACTGGATTTTTGATTTAATTTTTTTGTTTGGGTGTTGTTTGGTTTGGGGTTTTATTTTCTGGCTGAAAATAAAAGAATGAAGAAGGTTGTTCTGTGGCTGTACAGTTTGTAATGGCTATGGTAAGGTGTGCAGATACGTGTGTGGTAAGGAAGCAAGCCAATGATTAAAAGATTCAGAATTGAGATGACATGAAGAAATGTCTTCAACTTCTTACATTTCTTTACTGTTGGTTAAAGGTGCAATTTCTGTATTTTTTTTCTTGTGATTTTTTGGTTGTTTAAATTCACTTTAATTTGTCTTGGTGGGTTTAGTTACTGCTGGTCTTTGGAGCAGAATTACTCAGCTGCTCAACACATGAAATTCAGCCTGACATATTTTACACGTTTGGGCTTCAAAGTACAAATGAATAAAGGATATATTTTCAACCAAGAGGCTGTAGAAAGCAGGATTTACATTTGGTTGCTGTAGACAGCTAATGGTGTTATGTATTGCATATTAATATGTCCATGTTTTGTTACAGTTTTCCCTGAAACCCCACAAATATTTCTCTCATTCAAATTAGTTTATTTGTAAAGACTGTGGCTGCTGGAAGGTGGAAGGTTGTTTTTAACCCTTGTAGTGTTGTTTCCTGATGCTTCTGCTCTCATCTGTATAAAATGGAGATAAAATCAAAACAAGCAGAATCTAAGGGAGCAGACTCACAAAAGAAGAACAGCCGTTTGGTTTCCAGTTCGGTAGACTAAAATCTTGAAAACCTTGTGGGAAAACAAAAACCTATGGAAGTTAAAGGATTCCATCAGTTTTACTAATGGGCACATTAGTAATGCTAGTGAAGTGAATTATCTGCTTAAGGTCCAAGGAGTTTTGTGTGTGAGGTCTGAGCAGTCGCATGGCAGGTAAGAAAGAGGGATCTGTGTTTGCAGAGTTAACACTTGCCAAATTCTATCTAATGTCCTGCATCCTTGTTTTTGTCAGGTGTCATAGGAGATACTGCCAGGCGTAGTTACCCCTGCAGGTAAATCCTGTGAATCTTATTCTTTTGATGATTCTTTAATATTTCGTAGTCTAGCAAAGTTCTGAATTTCTATATACATCCAATCCATTCCAATATAACTGATGTCCTTTTTATTGTAGAGTGGTAATGGCTACTCTCCTTTGAATGGCTGATTGCTGATTCAGTCCCTGTTTTCAGCCATAGTGTCACCCAAGTCCTGAGATAAGTCAGCTATTTCAGTCTTTGCGACAGACAAACAAGCACCAGGTACGGTTGAAACATAAAAGTACTGTACATGTGAAGACCTCTCCCTTTCCAGCTTGAAGATGAGTGTTAACAGAATGATAATGAACTATTCTTAGCTAATTGTGTTATATCAAAGCAGAATGTTGCCCAGTGACAACAGTGGACCTACAGATCCTTCTAGTCTTACTCATCCACTGTGAGGCATTTTTATCTTGAGGGGAGAAAACAGCCCTCTGTCATGAGGCAGAGCAAGTTAGGAGGAGTGGGAAAGGATCCAGAGATGTTAGAAATTCTGCCCTAATTTATCCAGGCCTTTGTGCTGTCACTGTGATAAGCGCAAACTGAGGATAAAAGTTTCCAAGAATGGCTTGACAGGTGTAGATATTCTGTGAACTCCATTCCAGAAGCTAATATAAATGTAATGAAAGGTGAGATCATTCATTTATGAGGAGGCTTTTACAAATCATCACCATTTCCTGGGTAAGTATTGCCCTGAGAGTTTTCTCATTGTACAGCTTAGGATTTTAGTACTTTGCTTCACTTAGTCTGGGATCTTTTCAGGATTTACACATTTCTTCCTGGACTTGGATGCTCTTTGCCTCAAGCTTTGAAGGAATTCCAAAGTGTCTTCTGGAGTAAGGTAATTTGGATTTGACAGCATGGGTGCAGGGAAACATACAGAGATGCCTTATAGCTCGAAGGATCGGTAGAGTGTGGTCTCTCTGAGACCTGGAAGAACATTTCAGTGTTTGCCATTATCTTGGGAATATTATTTCTCACCATGGAGGATTAAACATCTTGCTCGTGTCCAACCAAGGAGCAGCGCTAAGCTCTCAGAGCCTTGTAGCCCTGCTCTGCTTTAAAATTCTCTACCCTCAAATCCTAGTATCGCATCTGATGTAATTTCTGATATAGTTAAGAACTGATTTTCCTTCTGGTTTACAGTGATGGAGCCAGAGCCTCTGTGCAGTTCTAAATGTTGGATACTGCTGGTAAATGGTTGGTTTATTGCAATTTTAAGTCTTTTCCTGTGGGTTTTAGAACAAAATAACAATTCATGGCAATGGGAATCAATGTTCAAAAACACTGGTTGCTAGAATTAGTGGTTAAACAGTCCTATATTAAAGCTGTTAACAAATTGAAGTGATGAAATTACTGTGTTTCCTTATGTGAAAAAGAATCTTCCAGTCACACCAACAAGAATTAGAATTACTTTTCTTCTTTAAAATAATGTCATGTTTTCAAGTTACGCTTCCGTATCACCTGCAAGTGTTGGGATCAGTCCTGCCACAGTCTCACTTTGTAAAGCATATAGGAAAGGATTGAACACCAGGAAGCATTAATTTGGTTGCAGGGCAGACCCTAATGTTGGTGGCTGCTCTGCCACCACTCCTGGCATGCTTATGCACACAGGGCTTAGGAGAAACTATGATGCTATCAGAAGTCAAACACCTTTTTGCATTAATAGCAAAAATGATGCTTAATACATATTTTGCATTGTTAAAGAGGAGAACTTTGTTGGAGAAGTAGTGTTTGTCATTCCTTTCTGAAGTACGTTTCCTTACTGAGTAAAGTTGACAAGAGAAGAAAGCACAAAAAGCTTTCCTCTACTCAACTGCCTAAAGAGGCAATGATACAGCCCTTAAAATAACCAAGGAATCTGAAGCAGAAGTCTTGGTGAAATTCAGGCCCCCCCACAGTGGGAGTTTTGCCATGAATTCCAATGAGTTCGGGACTTTGTCTGATGTGTTGGCCAACCGCTGAAGTTGAGTTGTTCCTGGGCTGCCTCTTGTCCTGTTTCCTAGAATAACCACTTTGATAAGGTATTTACCACTTACAAATATGGAATAGGTCCTGTAGTGAGCACTTCACATCATGGAGTAGGTGCCATTTAAAAACACACAGCAAAGGATTCCCTGAAACTTTCAGTAGGGGTTATTTTTAGTTGGTTAAGAATGATGATGACCCTCAAAGAAAGAGGCAAATTGATACATGCCACTGTGGTCTTGGAAGTAATAACTGTTTGGGGATTCTAATTTACCATCTAACTACTAACATTAGAACCGGTAGGTCCATATCATCAATTGATTTTTAACAAATGACATTTCCAGAAGATAATTCAGCCTTGGAAGAGATGCTTAAGTCCAAGTAGAGGTGAATGTGTATCCTCTAGCTGAACTTATCCCATGAGGCCAATTAAAAGAGTATCACAGGACCCCTTGAGGCTAAAGGAGAGCATTCCCTTTTGGAAACAAAAGCTGAATGTCATGATTAATTTGTCTGTTGAAGCTGAACTTTGTGTGGACACTTAACGTGCTTTGCAAGATTAGGGCTTTAGTGTAGTCCTCACTGTTTAGGCTTATTCTTTGCTGTCTAAATTATAGAGAGTTGCTTCTGTCCTATTCCCTTCTGTTTGTTTCCCTCCCATCCCTCCAAATCACTGTCTTGCAGCCAAAATTGTGAGGTACTATGTGCGATGATGATGAAACCACTGCCCTTGTATGTGACAATGGTTCTGGGCTTTGCAAAGCTGGGTTTGCAGGAGATGATGCCCCCAGAGCTGTATTTCCATCCATCGTTGGAAGACCTCGACATCAGGTCAGTTGGTACCAAAATGAAAGTGCTGTCTGGTTTGGGGGGTTGGTTTGGGTTGGTTTGAGGTCTTTTTGGGGACTTTAAGTGAGAAAGCATCAGACTTATTCCCATTGGTCCTTGTAAGAGTTTAACATGTTAAGAACTGGAGGATTGAGCTGCGCGTCTTTATCACTGTGAGGTCAACTACTTTATCCTTTGGAAAAGGGGTTCTTCAGCCATAATGTGTTGGCTAAAGAGGAACATGAGTGTCTTAATGGTATGAAGGTGTTGTATAGGGAAAAAAAGCCCAACTTCTTAGATGAATTAATACTTGCTGTATCAATACAAAGAAAAAAGATACACAGAATAGTGTTAAGTTCCTTTCCTTAGTAAGTAAAAGTATGGCCCAATAAACTTCAAAAAAGGGTCTCTAGCACATCACTTGATCAACTCAAAACTAGAAAGGATAAATGTGGCTTTTCTTGACCTTCTTTCTGCTTAGCTGGTTTTGGAATAGATCCTTTATGAATAGAAAATGCAAATTTTTGTTCATTTTATTCATATCTAAGTCAGATTTTGATTTTCTGGGCTACAGAAACCCTTCCCTGAAGTTCTAGGTGGACTTTTGCTGAGCTAAAGAAGCCTGGTTTGACAGGTGTAAAATACTAAGCATTAAAATACTAAGCATTTTGAAGTGCATTTTGAACACCTGTATGAATCATTGCAGTTGAATATCAGTTGTTGAAAACATCCATTCTTTAACCTCTCCTTGTTCATTGTCTTTTGGCATGTAACTGTGCACAGTGAAGCTGCTCAGCAGCTGTAATCATGGATAAATAGTAAAAATTAATTCTTTGTGCTAGCTGAAAAGTCATATATTACCTCATATGTATTTATATTGAGGCAATCACAATAGGCTTCCTAATGCAAACATGATAAACATTGTAAAGCTATTATTTAGTGAGTTTTCTTTTAGAAAATCTGTCTCTGTTTTATATAAATTAAAGCTTTTTTCCCCAAAACATATTTTTCGAAGCCATTTAACTTCCAGCAAGGGGGAATCTCTATGTTTAAAGGCAATAATGGAACTACCTTAAGCAGAAAGTGCAGCCTAATATATAAAGTAAATCTAGGAAGATTATATCTTTTCCCCCACAGTTCCTTCTCTTTATTCCTTTGCGCAGTGACAAAGAGCCCATCACTTGCAGAGAACCATGAGTGTGGTGATGGCTGCCATGCACCTGCATGGACATTAGTTGTATCAATTTTGAGGTGCCTTCTTCGGGTTTTGAAGCTGCCTTGCTCTTCCTGCTGGGTTTATAGAGGAAGTTAATACAGAATAGGTGGTTACTGATCAATTCACATTTTAGTTCCTTGCATGTTCTGGGGGTATGTGCTGGAACAGCAGCAGCAGGCACAGTATTTAACATGAAGTTGTAATCTAAAATGTTATTCTGTCCCTAAGGTGTGTGAGGTACTGCACTAATATTAGAATGTTATGCTTTGCAGGGTGTTATGGTTGGAATGGGTCAAAAAGACAGCTATGTAGGGGATGAAGCACAAAGTAAGAGAGGGATCCTGACACTGAAATATCCAATTGAGCATGGAATCATCACTAACTGGGATGATATGGAAAAGGTGGGTGTTGATTTTTAATGTAATGATGGAGGCATCATCTTACCCAAGACAAACCATTTGCTATTAACCCTCTTAAAAACCAAAGGGGAAATCCTTGAAGAATTTTCCATCACGGCAGAGGTAAAAGGATACAGTATGCTAGTACAGGAGTTGATGAGGTCTTGGCACTTCTAGAGTTACTTTTCATTTAGAGTAAATGCTTATTGCTCATCAGAGTTGCAAGTATGTTATAAAAGTATTTTATGCTTTATACACACTCTTTTCAGTCTTAAGGTACTTATGAAGCAGAACATTTGACAATGTTAGAAAGTAGCTAAAGTAAAACAGAAACCAGGTTGTGATTCAACAGAGGTGAATCAGAGAAATATTAAAGATACATTACTGATGTTGGGAACAAAACCTGGGAGGTGAAGGGGTGATTTTCTCTCCCCAGTGCTTGTCTACATGAAAAGATGATGGGTGATGCCCACATCTTGTATTGTATGTGACATGCTGACTGTCAGTTAAAGAGGGAAAGACAGGCTGGCAGCCAGAGCAAAGACCTCTTAGTGAAATGCTCACTTAAGGACGTCCCTGACTAGACAATGAGGTGTGCTCATGGGAGAAGCTGGAGAGCAGGCGTCTGAAGGGCACTCACTCTGCTGAGTATCCCTGGTATCCCTTATAACCTGGTCTTATCAGGAAGCATCTGAGTCTGTATGTGGAAATCCAGTACCTCTTCCTTAGAGACAGGATTGCAGTTCAGTCACTTGCCTCCAGGTGAAATGGTATAGGAAGGAAGCTCCGCAATCAAATGCTTCTAGTAATGTTTTCCTATGGAAAATACCACTGAAAGGAAGACATGGGGCTGGTGGTGTTCTGCACTCACACTTGATGTGGTGTATGCAGTTATAATACATATATATAAAGTCAATTATTGTGTCATATCCATGAACCCAAACAGGTAAGTGCAGAGTGTTCCAGATGAACAGACCAAAGTCCATACAGGAGCAATGGGAGTTCCTCAGTTCATATTTGGAAATGAATTGCCCACGTACTCCTCTAGATGGAAGCACAGTATTTGGATTTCACTATTGCTCTGCTTGCTGAGAGGACACCTTGCTCATTCCTAAAGCCTAATTCATACATCCAGTTATATTGTTCTTCCTGATAATTTTTCTGCTGTCTGCACTTAGGAAGAAATTATATTTCCCTGCAGGAAAAAGAAACAACACCTAAACCCATGAATTGGAGGTCACTATTTTTTGTTCTTTCCTTAGTAACTGGTCTCTGTATCTGGAAATTATCCTGTAGATAACACATACTTGTATGTGTTCTGTCCCTGGGTAATGCTGGATGCTAGAGCAGACTAAAATCTAGTTATGAAAAGGAATTGGAGAAGGTAAAAAAGATGGTATGTGCTTTACTGTAGTGTAGACTTATGGCTAGGTTGATTGGTTTTAGGGTGTAATGGGGTGGAGGCTTCAGGCAGTGCTGTAATTCAAATAGTGGTCAGATACTATGTGGGTTCTTGCAGTGTGAATTCTTTTTGTTACTTAAATGGATGAAGGAATTGCATATGAAAGTAGGTCCCTACTAAAAGCAGAATGATGTAGGAACAAGAGAATTACTGGGTAATGTGCCAAAAATGGGACCAAAGCATAATAATGCAGTGTCCAACCATCCTGTGTTACAAAAAGTGGGGTCACCAAAGGATTAGGATGTGTGTGTGTGAGAGAGAAATCCAGAGCGAGGACGCTGTGGGATGCACAGATATCCATGTGAATGGAGGAGGAGAACATGCAGGCGATGAAATGAAGCATTCTTCTGTGCTTCAATTCACAATATTCAAATTGGGACTGCTCTGTTTTCCACTGGATAATAATACAGAGCATTGTACATCACTGTTAATTTGTTCACAGCAGCTGAGCTGACAACGTATGGGAGGGAAAACGTTGGGATGGAGCATTCTGTGGCTCCGGTGACTATGTAAATGTTTAATATAAATGTTGGAATAATTCTTCCTCAGTGATTTCTCTTTGCTGTTGTGCTTGCTGCTTGCATTTAATTCTCATGACTTACAAAATCCAATACCTAACTGTTTTTGTTCCTTATGGAATATCATTATCCATTAATGTTATGGTTATTAGGTCGAAACTAATGGGCTGTACAGTGCCTAATTGTGCCTGGTTTTGAGGAAGAGCCTGCAAACTGCCTGAGATTTAGGCAGGGCCCTGCTTTATGAGGCCAGGCTGTTCTTCACAGCTGAAGCAGAGGGCTAATGATTTTCTTAATAAGTAATTCCAGCTCTGGACAGCTGTTGATTTTATAGATTCTTCAAATGTAGAAATCTTTTTTCCACTCAAGTTCATTTTGAAGCATAATAACACTTGTTTCTAGGATATTAACCTAATAAATGTATCCGTAAACTATCCTGATGGTGATGGTTTTGGCTCAGAAAGAAGCTTATTGGGTCAGGCAAAGCTGAGCTAAAAAGAGAAGAAAAAAAGAAATAAGGGTTAAGAAAGAATTAAATGAGAAGATAAGAAATATTTCATCCTGTTACTAAACACACTGAGCTGGCATCAAGAAAAAAATGCCTTCAGTTCCTCACAACCACAGTCCTCAGACAATGAGAGCCAGCATCATTTGATACAGGTAACACCTTCTAACATGAAAAGCATGCTATAGTACTTTACAGACTGTGACTAAGGTATTTAGCTACTCTATAGTAAGTGAGAGCTTGATTCAGGTTTTAGTGGATGAAATATCTGTGGCATAAGGGGCCTTTTGCTTTGGAAAGAATTAGATTTCTAAAGACCATTTTGGGAACAGCTTGCAGCTGGATCAGTCTCCAAGCAGCTTGAAGTGGAGAAGCCTTTCCAGGTCTAACAGTTCAGCTTCTGTATCGGAGTAGTGCAGGTGGGAACTAACTGCTGCTCCTGCTTCAAGGGGAAGAGCTGTGCTCTGTTTAGGGAATCTAACTGGAAAGACTCCATTGTGTAGGTTATATTCTGTTACATACTGTAGAAACCAAGTGGGCTTGGTTCTAAACCAGTTGAATTTGGCAGATTCACTCTTAATATGCTGACTATTTTAATATGTCTGTAAAAAAAACCCCAGTAATTACTCAGCCTCTATTTACAAAGCTTTCTGGGTAGTTTCTGTGGACATAAGAAATGATTGTCAGAACAGTTTTCTAAAGTGATTGTCCATTGTAGATTTGGCATCATTCTTTCTACAATGAACTGCGGGTTGCACCAGAGGAACACCCCATCCTGCTGACCGAGGCCCCCTTGAATCCAAAGGCCAACCGTGAAAAAATGACTCAGGTAATCATGTGAATCAGAGAATCCCAGAACGGTTTGGGTTGGAAAGGGTCTTAGGATCATCCAGTTCCAACCCCCTACCATGGGCAGGGACACCTTTCACTAGATCAGGTTGCTGAAGGCCTTGTGCAAACACTGCCAGGGATGGGGCATTCACAGCATGCAGTGCCACAGACCATTGTCACATGGCAGCACATAAAGATAGAAATAGTCCTGGGTGTTCAACTTCTTATGGGAGATAATCCCTTAGGGTTAGTGTGGGTTAGCACACAGACTTAAGCCATGATGAGAAACAAGAGTTTGCTGCTCACCCAATATCAGACTTCCAGATGTCCCTAAAATGGTTTGTACTTGTGTGTAGCAGTGATATATAAGCAACTTTCCTCTTAAAACTTGAAGTAATTCTTTTTGTTCACCAGACTGTGTATTTTCAGTTCTGGTAGCGGAGAAGCTGGAGGCAAAGGTGGTTTCTGATGCTGAGTTTCAGTGTGAGATAACCAGGTGTCATGTAATTTGTTTTGAAGGAGTGATGAGTCATTGGTGTATTTAAAAGTGAGGTTTGCAAGTGCTGTAACATGGGTTGTGCACCAGCTGAATCACACTTCTCTGTGAGGTTTGGATCAATGACGCCTTTCATGTGCCTACCTCAGGCCACCAAGAGTGCTCAACCTTTAGTAGCTCAGCTCCTCAGCTCATTCTGTACCAGCTCCTGCTTTCTACCCTGAAGGCTGTCACTTTATCAACATTTCTGCATCACACAGGATGCTAGTTATTGTATCAGAAATGTGCTTTTTGGGGGAAGATTTGAATAAAGAGGTTTGGAGTCCATCATGCAGATGATTTTGTGAAGGTCCCCACTGGAGCACCCTTTCAGGTTTGGGGGAAAAGCATTAAAAACCTGGAATGTTTGTGCTGGCTTTGGAAAATGAGTTGTCTGAAGGATTCATACTTAAATGATGCTTTGCAAAACATTTCTGTCTGTGGCACACTCAGTCTGATTTTGCAAACTCAGATCAGAACCAAAAGTCAGCCTCTGAAGTTTCTGTATTTTCAAGCAGCCTTCTGGCCAAATATCCACATTATAAATTCAGAAGTAACTAGAAGTAAATGTGATTTAAATACTTATATAGGTATAAAATCACCTGGGAAAATCAGATGTGGCTCTGCACTTCTCTTTGTGCCAACTTTTGGCATATATATCTTAGGGAGATTATGCATCAATTTAGCAACAGTGTAAATAAACTGGTTAAGTAGTGAGCTTGACAGCACTGGGAGATAATACAACTGGGAGATAATAAACAATAGACCATAAGAAAAGCCTAGTTTATAGCAACCAGAAAGTGTGGTTCATACAGTAGTCGTGTCTAGGACTATTTTTCTGTCATTATACTGCAATGATAAATCCTGTTTTCAGGATTGTTTAAAGGCTTATTGTTTATTCTTGATTGCATTAAATTAATTGCATTAGCTAAGAAATACCAGTAATTCGTGTATTGTTTAATTGAAAGCATACTTTTCATTAAAAGTAGACTTCCTTGGCAAAGGGATTAGGTTATGAAATCCAAAGTTTAACCCCCTGATGTCAGTGGCTCCGTTGGGTACAACGGTGATGGTGGAGATGTGGTGCTGAGTGTGGATTAGTGGTGGACTTGGCAGTGTTAGGTGGACTTGACCTTAAGGGTCCCTTCTAACCTAAATGGTTCTATACTCACAGCAGCACCACTAGTGGTAAGGTAGCCCTGCCCTGGGTATGTGGCATTGGTTTAAGAAAGGATACAGTGCCTGGTGCTGTCCAGAGTGTGTTAGTTCAGTGTGTGCCCTTAATGGGTTCCTTTAACAAAGCCCCAGTGGGATTCCAACAGGAAACAAATGTTATTCCATCTGCTCGGATAAAATTGCAGTTTATCTGACACAGGAGATGGAAAGAACTGAAGCTTGTTAGAGTACAGGAGGTGGGGGATGAGACAAGAGGACTAAGGACACCATATAGAGAAAAGAAACTTGCGTTTGCTGAGCAGAATGAGACGTAATAGGTTCAAACTACACCAAGTTAGGTTCTATACCAGGAAAATCCTGCTAGTAGTAAGTATAGTGTATTGCTAGATTGTATTGTAGTGATAGGACAAGGGATAATAGGTTTAAACTGACAGAGGGGAGATTGAGGTGAGCTCTTGGCAGAAGCTCTTCCCTTTGAGGGTGCTGAGGCTCTGGCACAGGGTGCCCAGAGAAGCTGTGGCTGCCCCATCCCTGGCAGTGTTCAAGGCCAGGTTGGACACAGGGGCTTGGAGCAAGCTGCTCCAGTGGAATGTGTCTCTGCCCATGGCAGTGGTTGGAACTGGATGAGCTTTAAGGTCCCTTCTAACCCAAACCATTCTGTGATTTGTTTGCCAGAGGAATCTGTGCATGCTCCAGCTGAGGAATTTCTGAGGCAGAACCAAAGCTGTGTCAGAATGTCAAATTCTTCCTTGAGATGGGAATAGAAGGATTGTTCCTCATGGCTTCTTCCAGCTGTGTCTTCCACATGTTTCTTAATATGTGTGTATAAATTATATGTTAATCTTAGGTTGCTGCGTTGTTGCAGTCCTGCCATCAGGGTTATCCCGGGTGTCATCTTCAGTTCTTTTAATGAAATCCTAAAGGAAACATTGTGTGCTGTTCACAGGAGGGGACTCAGAGTAGTAGCTGGCAGTTTTCATTCAAAAAAGAATAGATTTACTGTCTTTTCAGATACTCTCAAATGCAGATCCTAAAGGTTTTAATACTTCTCCTTCCAGATCATGTTTGAGACGTTCAATGTGCCAGCCATGTATGTAGCAATTCAGGCAGTGCTGTCTCTGTATGCATCTGGAAGAACAACTGGTGAGTCGTTCTGGGAGTTGTATTTTCCTCCTGTCCTTCTCTTGTGGATGTATATCTTGTGGATATATGTTGATTATGATGCAGCAGCTGTGTTTTAAGAAGCACTGATAGCCCTGTGGAGACTGAATACTTCCCACCATGCTGTGCAAGTGCCTCTTTGTTGTTTTCAACTTCGTGACAGGTAAGGGTATAGATTTATGGATTTCTGCTTCAAAAGCTCAACTGGCTACAGCACAACTGTATGAACAAATGAAGGATGGTCCGCTTTGATACTGCCCTTAATTGCACAGCATGGAGATGAAGCTGTATCTTCACTAGATGGGTCCAATCCCATGGTTCCTTCTTTCTCTAGAACCACCTCCATTGTTAAGCTGCATTCCCAACAGGAAAAAAACCAGCCCTTCAGTAGCCAGATGAAAATACTTTCTTTAAATGTTGAATTTCTATCACATAATGATGCCTGCTGTTAAGCGACCATTTGAATTAACATGGAGGTGTTTTCTTCTTGCCATTTAGAGTCTGATCAAACATTAAGACAATAAATTCTTAGCAACCCTTGAGTCTTCATATACTTTGAAAACAATTAAAGTACCATCTGTCTTTGTAGCCTGATGCCACAATATGATTTTGTATATTAGAGGAGTTGTGAGTATCATAAATACTGGTTTTCTGCTGAAAATTTGACTATTTGTATGCACGTTTCGGATCAGAAATGCCTTACTCATTGTGAGTGGAAAACACGGACTTCATTTCCTAGCCAAGAATAACATGGGCTGTGCACAGATAAACCATTGGTGCATTTTCCCTAATGGGCTGGTTTATTTTAATGGCAGATTCCAATTTTTAGTCTTATAGATAGGTTTTTATTTAGATTGTACATTATTTCATGTCTGTAAAGTGCTGAGGGTGGTCTGAAATGAAAGCCTCTGCATACGTGTAAGATCATTATTGCTGGTGTCTGTTCAGCAGGAACAAGACAATCAATTTGCTGAATGTTATGTGTCTTTTTCCCCAAGCTGCTTAGTTTGTGCTAATGACTTTGGCTCATGCGAGCAGCTCTTTAGTTATAGAAATGACAGAAGCAATCATCATGTGAGCATCTTTGTTGTTGCATGTTTCAGTTGAGAATGTGGAGTATGTCCCTGCCCGTGGCAGGGGGATTGGAACTGGATGAGCTTCAGGTCACTTCCAGCCCAAACCATTCCATGGTTCTATGAGTCTGTGTGGAGACCCTGTATCAGTGGAAAATAACCACTTTCTCCTTTACTTTCATCTCCTAGGAATAGTTCTGGATTCTGGGGATGGTGTCACACACAACGTGCCTATCTATGAGGGCTATGCCTTACCTCATGCCATCATGAGGCTCGATCTGGCAGGCAGAGACCTCACTGACTATCTCATGAAGATTCTCACTGAGAGAGGCTACTCCTTTGTCACCACTGGTAATGAGCTATGCTTTGGATGCCCTTTGCTTATGTTTGTTCTTAGTTGTCTTCATATGAAGGAAGTGTGTGTGAGGCAAGATGCTTCAAAATGACTTTGGCTTTCAGTGTGTATATTGAGAATCAAAGATGAGGATGGCGCCTCATTAGGAAATCCTATGTCACTGACAAATATAATTGGTTGTTGTGTTTGATCATATCTCTTCCACAAACAAAGGAATAAAGTCAGTAGCTGGTAATGGATAAACCTCAAGGTTACGTGACATAAACATGTAAATATTAATCTTTACAGCATTCTGTAGCACAATACATCTTTTATTTGCTGATGAGTGATGCAAAGGGAAAGCGATGTTGTTGAGACAACAGAGAGGTGAGAATCCAGTTAACTCTGTGACCATCATGAACTCAGGGAAATGTGCATGAGTAAATCCGTATCCTATCTTATCCCACTGTGGGCTGATTAAAACCTTGTTGCCTGTCTGCAGCGGAACGAGAGATTGTGAGAGATGTGAAGGAGAAGCTTTGTTATGTGGCACTGGATTTTGAGAATGAAATGGCGACTGCAGCTTCCTCCTCCTCTCTTGAGAAGAGCTATGAGCTTCCTGATGGACAAGTCATCACCATTGGGAATGAACGGTTCCGGTGCCCGGAGACTCTCTTCCAGCCATCCTTCATAGGTGGGACAGGACTGCTCTTTCTAGGGACTTGACAGGGAATGAAAAGAAGGATTTCTTAGGAAGTACAGACAGCCTTCAGCGGGAGGAACCAAGGCGTTTATTCTGAGATGACCTTAGAAACATGCAGCTTCTGTTGACTAAATCAGTTCTTTAGAAGCTATGGACACTGCTGCTTAGAAATACCTGAATTGAATTGTTTCAATCTCTTATAAATGCAAGATGATGTTTTAGAGCACTGTCAGATCATGCTTTTTATCTTGACTGGCTGCTACATAACTGCACAGTGCGGTTATGGGGCTTTTAATCTAGGTACTGCTTCCATTTAGTGTTAAGTTATATTAATCTGTAATTGAATTATAGAAAATCAGATCATACATCATTCTCCAGTAGTTTCATCTGTAGTGTTAAAATTCCCATTCTCCCCAGTGGATGACTGACACCTTATGTGGGAACTCATGGGAGTTCTGTAGGAACTCATGCTGCCCTCACAAATTTCCCACTTCCCACTTAAATTCCTCTCTCAAGGACTGTGTGAAATGGCTGCAGGCAGTTTGGCATGATTTCCATCACACTGAATGGTGAAGCTACGTTTGTGTGTAGAAAGGGAACTGTTCAAGCATTAATGTAGCTCCAAGTTCTGTATCTGAGCATCAGCAGGAGAAATTCTCTTTAGCAGATGGAGGGATTTGGCTGTGAGAAGTATATCAGAGATGAGTTAGGCTTCAACAATGGTCACAATCAGAGACGTAGCGATGGAAATCAGGATTTCCTGGCTCACAGATCTTGGCCAAAATGTGTATGTGAACCTAGTCAAAAGGTCTGGTGCTTCCAGCTGTTTTCCCAGGACTGTACCTGGTCTGTTCCTTTCTTTAGGAGAAAACAGTACCAGAAGTTAGCTTTGCTGTGCTGGCATTCAAATTCAGCTACACCTCAAAAGCAAGGTAGCTCACTGACATGCCAAGTGGGCTTCTATTGCCAGCTAACAGCATCAGAAATCGTTATAAAAATGGCAAACTATTGCAGTAATGCCTTATTTTAAATGTTTTCTTAATGTGAAATCATTTTTTTACCTTATGAAGTAGCAAACCCAGTATGAAATCAGAACGGGGATCTTCCTTCCCATCAAGTGTATTTTGCTTGTATAATTACTATGCTGAGATTACAAAGGTGAGGGGGATGTCTTGTCTTTGTCCTTCCTCTCCTAAGCATCGTGTAACTGGAGCTTTCTAAAGGGGAGACAGCTTGGACTAGTGAGCCTTCCTCTCATTTTAACAGTAAGAAACAAGGGGACGAATCGAAATAATGTGTTACAACTTCTTTCCACTCAGGGATGGAATCTGCAGGTATCCATGAAGCCACTTACAACAGTATTATGAAGTGTGACATCGACATCCGTAAGGATCTCTATGCTAATAATGTCCTCTCTGGAGGAACCACAATGTATCCTGGGATTGGTGATCGGATGCAGAAAGAGGTTACAGCTTTGGCTCCAAGCACCATGAAGATTAAGGTAATAACCTGCACTTAAAACCCAAGATTTTGGTGGAAGGTTAGATCTTAAAACCAAATCAAAATGTCCGTAAGAGAATGTCCAGGTCTTGCATCCCAAGTCCTGATGTTAAGAGAGCCCAGGCAACCTGCTGATTTAATGCCTCTTTTCTTCCTAGCAGCCAAAACAGAGGGATTTGAGAGGTACTGGAATAAAGCCATGGGAGTTGATGTGGTCACTTTGAGACAGTGTGAAACAACACAGAACTGGTTTTTCCTAAAGAGGAGAAAGAGTCATAGAATCATAGAATCAAATAGTTTGGAAAAGACCTTTAAGATCATCAAGTCCAACCTTTAGAGTCCCATGGGATTTGCAGTGAAATAGAGCTATGAGGGCGAAAAGGGCTACTTGAAAGACTGCACAGAACAGTAAGAGAGGTAGGGATGAACCTAGAGAAGATGGAGCTGTAGACACCAAAGGGGGCATGAACAATGTGAGAAGATACTGGGAATATTATGAGCTTTGAGGCTTAGTGATCTGTGAAAGTCATTAGTGATAAAGGTGGAAGAATGAATTCAAAATCCAAGCAGCATGCAAAGTCTGCAGTTTGTTAGCTGCTTGAAAGGACCTTCTCAGCTCAGAGTCAAGATACTGTATAGTGAAATAGAGTTATAGAATCAGAGAATGGTTTGGGTTGGAAAGGATCTTAAGATCATCCAGTTCCAACCCCCTGCCATGGGCAGGGAAAGAGACCGTTTTTGACAGGCAGCAGCCAGCATGTTGAATGGGCATGACGGGGAGTGGCAGGAATGGAAACAGGAGGATGCAGAAGCAGGGATACATCCAGTGTGTTTTAGAAGTTCAGTGGCTCAGGGGAGAATCAAATTAGCAGGGAGTCTTCTCGCTCTATAGGCAGTGCTCAGCTACATACACAGTGCCAGGTCTCGATGTTTTGTGTGGGGTTTTTTTCCTTTACATTGAAGAATTCCTTTATCCTTGAAAACAAAAGAAATGCTCAGGCCATCCTCTTGTGTTGTTCCAGTGATCTTTAATTGCAGTCAAATTAGGTTAATATTTCCAAGCTTTCATGTATGCTTATAAGTTTTGGTAGCTGTTTTAGGAGCTATCTGTGGAGATCTTATGGGCTGCTGTATTTGTCTGCTCATAGTAACGATTTAGTGTCTTTATCAATTTGAGGTGGAAGACAAAATATGGCAGCCTTTCTGCCTCTTAGGTGGTGTACTTCCCTGTTGTGCTCCATTGAGTTGTGCTTCCCTGATGAAAAGACTCTCACCCACTTATTTCACCCAGAGAGATGTTTATTATGTTATCTGCTTGTCACTGTTTACAACAGATTGCACTTCTCTTGTAGATGATTGCACCACCCGAACGGAAATACTCTGTCTGGATTGGGGGGTCAATACTGGCATCCCTGTCTACTTTTCAGCAAATGTGGATCAGCAAAGATGAATATGAGGAAGCTGGTCCCTCTATTGTCCACCGCAAGTGCTTTTGAGGCCTTCCATCATGTACTGTCAGTGATAAGTAGTGCTGTTTCTCTACACATCACCTCTGAGGGTGGTTTGGATTTCTTCCACATGGTAAAGAGCCACACTCTATGGGTGTCATATGAATTACCAAATTATTTCTGATATTTGATGCTAAAATAAGACTAACACTTCAGTGGTAGGTGTTTTCCAAGATCAATAACAGTAGTTATCCTGTACATTTGTATAGACCTCCCTTTCCCCCACAGTTGTCAGTGTTTTGCTGCCATCCAGGAGGTGACACATGCTGCTGCTGTGTGTTAGTCTCTGCTATCAGTGCTAAGTCTGAAGTATGTCCTTAAGTGATTCATCAGACTCAAGCATAATGCAAGATGTAGGTACTGGAGAAGGCTGTTTATATGTAGTTAATTCAGTTTATATACACAGGATCCTTTCTATGGGGGTTTATTTTACCGAGGACACAGTGGATTTATGTGGGTACGAGCGTGCACATGGGTGACATTATGGATGTCTCCCTGGTATCCTGCAGTTGTTTGGCAGGAGACCTTTGTCTCCCTGTGACCACCACTCCCCACGAGTAAGGAGCTTCCACAGTACTTCTGAATATACATGTAACAAGTGATTTATTGGTTGTATTATTGCTTTCTTGATCTCTCTTCCTAAGCAGTCAACTGATGTTTCATTTACTTGTGCTATAGATGTGCTATGCTGAGCTAAGCTAATGATTACAGAGTAAATAATAACCTTTGGAATGTGTTATTGAAACACTCTAGGTTTAATGGATCAATAAAAGTGTAGCTGTCCATGGAAGGCTGCCGTGGCTTACGTTAATTTCATAGTGACTAGTTTAACTATTAAAATAATAATTAGGAGGTTATGTTTTAATTTTATTATGGGGAAGGTTTCACTGCCTCTGAGTTTTCCAGCTAAACAATTCCAGAATGAGAACAGAATTGTTCCTCAGTGTCTATTATAAGAAATAATCTTCCTGGATGATAAATTTTCATAATGTTCTGTATGGAAATGAGAGTCAGCTCTGAAGATTTTTCTCTTTCAGATACCAGGCACTTGTGTTCCTTATGATTCTGGATGCTCTTGGCTTTGCAATGAGGTGATGTCAGGCTTGATGTGCATTTCCTGATTTAAATGAAACCTGTCAGGATGCTGCCAGTAAACACAATATCCTCTTTCTGAAGATGGGGAAAAGATAAGAGTTGGGTTTATGGACTTCTGACAATGCATCTAGGGGGATGTTTTAAAGAATCTTCTTACTACTGCGAGTTCCAACTCAGGGTGATCTCATTTCCTTACCCAAATGATTTCTTCATGGTAAAGGAAAAGACCTGTAAAGGAAGGGTTTTTTCAAGGTCTGTTGTAGGCAGCACTACCTTATCATTAACAGAAATGGATCTTGCCTTCATTCCCCCTGTTGAACAGCAGTCAGTCCAGATCGCCAGTATCCACAGCTTCGCAAGCACATGTAAATCACTGCAAATTTCTCAGCCTCTGAATGAATTCTACTTCAAGTTTATTATCTTGGTCTCAGCTTGTATGCTTGCTTGCTGTTTAAGCTGCTAATAAATCACCTTACATACAGGAATAGCACTGTTAACTGGCCTTATCACCCGCATGAGCAACATCACTTACATTCTAATCTTGACCTCTTGTAGGTGTGATGGTTCTCAGATCCCTGGGACCAAATTACATTGGCAGTCTCCTACAGTATTCAAGCAAAATTCTATCCCATTTGCTAATAACCTACTTGTCCTTGTTTCACTATTAAAAATGAAGGATATTCTTTAGGTTTTCAGTTTATTTTTAAAATATATCCTTTCAGTGTATAGTTACAGCTTGCTAATGAGGAAAATAAAGGGAAAAGGCTTAAAAGAATGTAATTGTTTTATAAGTGGCAAGGGAGGTACATGTTTATAGCACTTGACTATAACTGAAGGAGTTCTTTGGGCTTTTCTGCTCCTCTCCCTTCCCCAGGTCCCCTTCCCTCATTCTCCTCAACAGAATTTTCTTCAGCCCTTGCTTGGCATCTGTGGCTCCTGCCACAGCTGGCCCTGAGATGTGAGCTCTCCATGGCTAGAATATGAATCCTCATCCTGCAGCTGACTCCTTTTTCAGTGTGGAAGAGCCTGGCGATGCTCTGAATGCCTCCCTAACAGTCTGCATGTGGAATCTCATTCAAATCCACATGCATTTTGAACATAGAATTAATGATGTGCTAAGAGCAAATGCAGATAAAAATAAGGAAAACTGTTAAGCTGGTTGTGTGGTTTGGCAAACCTCTGCTTCTCTGAGAGGAAATTGCCTTAGGCACAATGTGAGTTCTGCTTTTCTGTATGGGATTGGAACTGAGAGTAGAGAATACCCATAGACAAGATCAAACACTTTCCTGGTGTTCCCAGCTACCCCTTGGTTACCATTTCACTTGCTTCTGTGGATGTAATTTATTAAACCCTCTGCATATTTGCCATCTAACTCTTAAATGTGAATGCCATCTTGCAAATGCTTTCTGACACTTCTGTTCCTGTAACATTGTCTTTCAACTCTGCATTTCACATGGAAGCATAGAATAGCTCAGGTTGGAAAACACCTTTAAGGTCATCAGGCTCAACTGTTAAGCTAACACAAGTAAGTCCACTACAATATAAACCAATATATCAATTGCAAAAGGTATTTAAATAAATACCTGAGCATTAAGATGCTGTGCATGAAATTGCTGTGCAACACCAGCAGTTCAGAGATAATGTATCTTATGGAAGTCTGACACTTAATTATGGTCATCAGTGCTTCCCTGTTAAATGATATGGGATCTGGGGTGAAACATCATCAGTTGTGCCACAGACTTTGATGTTTGCTCATAAAATACAAGCAGCATTTTGAGGGTTGCTTTTAGGGGCTTTTCACTCCATTTTTGCTTCCAAATTAGCTGTTTTATCCTTCTTGGGGACTATAAACTAGGAAACAAGTGAACTTGGTATCAGGGCTTTGCTGGCATTCCAAGAATCTCTATATTCTTAGAGAGTTCAGAGTCAGAGGCACATTTAATTGTTTTACACAATCAAATCTGTTTTAAAAAGCAGCAGCATTTTGGAGACACAAAATACATGAGCCCTTGAGTAGCTCCAGATGTCAAGGTAATACAAAGGAAATGGAAAATCCCCATCAGTCACCTGTGATCAGAATGATTGTCGGTCATTTTAACTGAGGTTGGTTGGTTTCAGAGAGCAAATGACATCTGCTTTCCCTCTTGTATGCACAATAGGAGGGAGGAGAGAAAAATGGCTAATATTGAAAGCAAATCACCTTTGTAGAAAGCTTGAAATCGCTGGGGACACTTGGGATGAGCTGACCCTTTTTGCTATCTGGAAAGCTTTTAATGAAAAAGGAAAAGGACCTGCTGAACTTTTACTGCAAAGGTTAATAACATAAAATACCAAGGAGCATTTTATAGAAGAAGCCAAGCCTGCAGATCTCATTACCTGGGCCTCCTGATCGTGCATTCATGCCCAACAAGAGAAGTGGAAAATACATTTGACACGTATAAAGGGTTATAGTGGACAGTGTTCATGTTTCTGATTCCATTCCCAGTGCACTTTTCTTGTTAATAGAAATATAAAAGACCACTGAGGTCATCCAGGCTGTCTCCCAGCCTCCCTCACCAGACGCTGACGGAGAAGAGACACGTGTCTGACTGCAGTCACTGTCAAGGTGAGGGCAAGATTTTGGTTCCTGTTCATCCATTAGCAACTGCAGTAACTCACTGTCTGTTCTGCTTGTATCAATTTTAGGTGAAGATCCTGATTTCTGTTGCAAATCCACAGCTAGAAAATCAGGGGAGAGGTGTGGAGTCATTGACTGCACTCAGTGGGACAGCATGGCCGAGTCTTCATCCCGTCCTGAAAGGGGATCAGTTTGTAAAGCCTTGAATAGTGAAACCCACCCAGATGACACATCTCTCTGGAACTGGGGATTTCAGGAAGCAGTGGTCCTGGGAGAAAGGCAACAAGAATCATGATGTACTGACAGCAAGCAATGGAAATTGCAAGCTTTGACATGAATTAGATTTGCAAAGGTAGAAACCACACTCAACAACATGACAAGCTAATATGAGATGAATGGGTTGAAATATCTCTTTCCTGTTTGAGGTTAACCTTGGGCAAGAATGAGTTTGTTGAATTTTAATATGGAAATACGTTCTGGCATGTATTCCAAACACCCTCCAAACAGTGATATTGATCTGACCTCCAATTAATGTGAGAGGCCCTCCGCAAAAATCAGATCTGGGTTTGAATGGCAAATAGCTTTAATATTCTGAGGAGAGTGGATCATTTCCACGTCTCAGTTTGAGACCATAAATCACCAGGTTTATGGAGGTTTTTTTACTATCATTTTAATGCAGGCTTCTTTCCCTGGAGCAAAGGACCAAAAGCGTGATGTATGATTAAAAAATCACCCAGATGTCAGGAGGTACAGACAACAAATAATGTATTTGTACATAAAGGGAGTTATTTGAAATCTATTCCTCTTCTCTGTTGCCACATTATTCAGGTACCTGCTGTATTTTGGTAGTGGGCTGGAATGAACACTCCCCATCTTTACCCTTTACACAATATGTGGGTATCATCCCCCTTTCTCACAGCATCCTTTCTAATGGCCAGCCTGTGCCTCCCTCACCTTGATGCAGCATCCTGTATGCCACCCTACAATAAAGGATCATGAGGTATTTGCACTCACAAGTCATTGCTGCCAAGAGTATCTAGCAAACTGAGTGCTCTTGATAGAGTAGTATGGGTTTTAATTAAAAATACCCAAGAAAATAATTTGTTCTTTTGATACTTTTGGCAATAATGAGAATTCAACCAGGAGGTTTCCATACCCTCCTGTCCTACCTGTTCTTTAAGTCTTTGTGTCATCTTTATACCACCAGAGTCTCAGTTCTCAGTTTTGTAGGTATAGTAACAGCTGGGATACTTCTGTGGCTGCCCACCTCTATTTTAGGGAATACCTGAGTGGGCATCAATCCACTTTTCTTACAGCTGATTGATTTTCAATAGCAGTCCTGTTCCATCTGGGCTGTTAGTAAATAACCTTTCTTAGCCATGAAGTCAAACATAGGTTCATTGAAGCTGATACTGAGCAGTTTTCCATAGAACTGTTCATCATCCAGGTGTGAATTTTGCAGGTTTATTCTCTTAACTGATTTCCCATCTGGCCCAAAGAAAATTGTGTCCTTACAGGACTTCACAGCCTTTAATTAAACCAGGTATGTGAAATACCCAAGCTGAAAGATCAACGTGACCAACTGGTCTCCATGATTTGACAATCCATAGAACAGGTGATGACCTTATGCCCGAAGGACTTCCTTCTCTTCCCTGGCAGCTTGACCTTGGAAGCATCAGTTCACCTTTTACTTATCTTATTGAATAAGATAGAAGATGGGCTCCAGTCTGCTTAAACTTGCCCATTTGGTGCCACTGTAGTTCCAGATGACAATCCTGTCCACCCACTTCCTGCTGTTGCTGTGTCTTACCTCTGTTATTGGATGCATCTACCTACTCCTCTGCTCAAATGTGGAGAAGATGGATGAACTGGATAGAGCTTTGTTTAATTGCAAGGTGAAAAACATTAAATAAGTGCTGAGGTCCAGACTTGGAACTATTTTTTTTGTAAGATCTTTTTATTGTACCACAAAATACCATCAATCCTCTTCTGATTTCCTGTATAGGCTTATTATACATAGCAATAAGTGGCAATGTATGGAATTTGTCTTCAGATACTGTCTTTACTCTGGGCTTTTCCCTACCTCCATTCCAGTTGCTGAGTATTTTCCTTAGTCCTTGGTAAGTACAAGAAGATTTGATTCCCTGACTTTGTGTGATTCCCTGTACAAACGACTGCTGCTCAGGCTTGTGAGGAAGGTTTCCTCACGCTGCTCTTTCCCTCTTGTAGTCTTGTAAGGAGCATTTTGCATTGCAGGTCGCACACTAAATCAGTTGCTTGGCTCTCATACAGAGTTGCTGAATTAACATGATGTGACCCAGAGATGCAAAGGGATTTCTTTCATTAGCGGTGGCGGGATGCTCGGGAGAACACAAGATGTGTTTCCTAGACAACAGCCAATGTTACCCTGTAAGGAAGAAAGTACAAAGGCTGAAAAGGGAGTTTATGAAGAGTAGGGATCGATTTAGGAAAAAAACCTGAACAGCAAGATTAAAGTTCTTTTATACAATGTAAACCCCATCAAACAGAGAGATCTGCCTGCAGAGTCTGTGAAACAGCGGTAGTGGCCTCAGCAATGAAAAGCCCCATAAAACAAAGCCAAGAAATGAGTTTCAAACACAGCACATCGTCTCCCAAAGTCTGTACTTGCCGCAGCCTTAAAGTCACAATCCTTATCTGGCTTCTTTTCCCCAAATAAAGCAATCAAGTATGATAATCCTGATGGAATACACACAGATGGCAGCTTGCACAGGATCTTATTCAGCTGAAGTTTTAGTTCAGATTCTGTGTAGGATAAATAGATGTCAGCTGAAGTATGGTCTCTGCTCTGGATGCTCACAGTAGGAAGATTGATGCAGCCTTTTGGTTAATATTTAAGTGCCATTCCTGGCAGAATTCTCTGCATCAGCTTGAGAAACTAGCTTGTATCCAGCCCTGTGCTTCATTTTAGAAGCTTGGATGCATCATTTGTCTGCTTCAGTAGTTATGAAAGTATGGCTTAAGTTTCCCTCATCTGACCTTTCTTAAATGATTAGAAAGATGGTTATTTTTCTGTGCTTACCACTGTAGCTACTTGCGCTAGCAGTGCTCTAGAGAACTGTATTAGGATCCTAAAGGTGTGTGATTTTAGGTTGCACTTTCACAGCCATGCAAGCTGCCATCAGAAAGTCATGGTCTTTTTCTCCCCCCTCATCTCTTTATCCTCTCTTTCCTTTTGCCCAGTCTGTGCTGGTTTGTTCATGATCTGATCCATGAACCTGAAAAAGGCAACAGGACTCTCCTGCTTTGTTCTGCCTAGTTAGCTTTCAGATGGGTTAGTGAGTTGAATTGATTTTGCATAGTCTTAGCAACCGTCAGGGATGCCACAAAGCTGAGCAGTGCAGGGGAGATGAAGGAGGAGCTGCTGCCTCTTTCTCTGGCAGAACACTATTGCATTGCCTCCTGTTTCACTGAGCTACAGCATCAGGGGAGAGAAGTCAAGTGTCTCCTGAGAAATGGGAGTTCTCTATGTCCAAACTACAGTAGTCTTGGATCAGGACCCTCACATCTTATCCTTCATCTGAGGACTTAAAACCTCTTACAGTTAATTCTAGTGAATTATGAATTAACTGGTATGACAGGAAAAAGGAAATGCTACACCATCTTCAGGGTCTGCAAAGAGGAAGGGAACTACAGGCCACTCAGCATCACCTTGGTCCATAGGATGATCATGGAGCAGTTCCTTATGAAAACTCTTTACTGGCACATTAAGAACAAATATTGGAACAGCCAGCTTGGATCTACCAAGAGGGATTCATGCTTGATCATCTTGATTAGCTTTGCTGATGGAAGGGCAGGGTTTGTGAATGAAAGGAATGTTCACTTTGACTTGAGGAAGGCTTTTGGTATAGTTTTGCATATTGTCTTAGTAGCCAAAATAAGGAGAGGTGAACTTAATGGGTGCACTACAAAGTGAGGGGAAAAAACTGTTTGAAGGGCAGTGGTCCATGATTCAAAGTCTGACTGGCATCTACTTACTGGATGTTTCTCAAGGGCCTGTATTGCAGCTGATATTTAACATCTTCTGTACTGACCTGGATTATAGAATCATAGAATGGTTTGGAAGGGACCTTTAAAGGTCACCTACCTCAGCCCTTCCTCTAGAGCAGCTTGCTCCAAGCCCCTATGTCCAACCTGGCCTTGAACACTGTCAGGGATGGGGCAGCCACAGCTTCTCTGGGCACCCTGTGCCAGTGCCTCAGCACCCTCACCTGGATGATGGGCCACAATGCACCCCTCAGCAAACCCAATGATGTCAAATGCAGGGTAATATGTTCACTTGCTCCCAGAAACCCAAAAAGGGCAAATCTGAAAGCAGACATCAGAACAACCAGTAAATTCTGTGTTTTAACCATGAAACTGTCTCTCTGTCTCTCTTTTCCATGCCAGCATTTGGTAGATGATGGTTAAGCCACTGCTGCTGCTGCAGAACTTTATGTAACCAGTTCTGCTTTCAGTGCTGTTTATTAAAAGAGGAAAATTGTTGGCAAAGTAGTAGTAAACACCTCTGGCTTTATTGCTTGCTTTTAGTTAATATCCTTTTCTCTCTCCAAAGTGTTTACTAGGCAGATATATCACTCTGAGGCTCACAGTGTGCAAAATGTTGGTGAAGTTTGCTGCAACAAGAGGTTATCTAAATGTAGAGCCCTGGGACACTGCCGCTTATTGAGCTGCTTTGCTGGGTAGGTTTCCTTCTCCCTTGCCTGCCAGTGGATGTCACACTTACACAAACCTGGCATAACCAATGAGGCAAATTCCTGCTCCTTCCATTAAAAAGTGTTCTTGTGCTGAAACTTTACAGCCTCCTCAAAGCAAGCTTTGACTGTAGCCTGAGGGAAGGCAACAAAATCCAACGTAGATTGTGTAGGCAATGAGGATTTATTTTCTCTTTTATGGAACTAGACTGACAACTTCCTAACAGATACACACAGTATCACTGTGAGGAATTATCAGGTTTCTTTGTGAGAAAAGCTTTTTCCCCTGTTTTGGCAGTGACCTGTTTCCATGCAAGGGAATTCTGTTATAAATAGAGCCAAACACATATAGCTCATCTCAGTAACGCTTTGCTCATTATTTCATTATCAGAGCAATGCAGTCCTGGGATTTCCTTTTAACTCCTTCATGGTGACTCGATGTATTCTATCCTAGCAAAGCATCATGGCACAAGTAGTGCAAGGCAGTGAGGCACTGCTGCTGTTAGCTTCTGTGCCTGGAGAAAAGCAGAGTCAAGAACAGCAGGTGAGTTTGTGTGCAAGTTGTGAAGCATTTAAAAATGAGCACTAGCTCAAATGGTACCTCACCCAGAACAGGAAGTACACAACAGGGTCTTTAAAGGCACTTCTGGGTACTAGAGAGTTATTGACATTCTCTGAGGTACAGGAAACAAGAGGCTTTACCAAAAGCTGTGCAGTTCATTGGCAGCATCCTGGTCTCCTGGGCTGGCATCACAAATATAGAGGCATTTGTCTTTATATTCTGTTGCTGAAATCTCAGGGCTAAAAGAAAAATGGACCCCCAAAGCTCTCTAGACTGAGTGCCTAAATGTTTTCTATTGTTTTCACTCTCCAAGACATTCACTTGGAAAGCAATTCTTAGAAGCTAAAATTAGATCGTTGTCATATTCAAAGCTCTTGGATTTGTCTTGGCCACTAAAGCTGAAATTAGGGAGTGGTTGGCAGCAACCTTTCTTGTCTACAGAGGTATCCTGTGAGAGAGTCTACTCTAGTATAGACAATCTATCAGTCATAATGGCATCGTGGTTCTATCACTTACTATGTTTAGATAGACTGAACTTAAACTGTGGTTGTGTTATTGTTGCCATATTGGTAAAAGAAAGATCTCGGGTGCAAAATCAGTGGGATTCCAGCTCAGTTTGCTGTGCAGAACTTACAAGGTGAGCTCTCACTCAGTCTGCTTTAAGTAGAGCTGTTCCCTGTGGCAAGGACCCTTGCATTGCAGAGCAGAAGGGATGAGATGCATCCACATGGCCTTCATGTTACTACTACTGCATGAAGCAGTAATATTTACTGGCTACCTATAGATACCAATGTTACTGACCCTACGATGAAAAGGGGTGGCCTTGGATGCAGCCTGGAGGGAACCTTCTTGGTTAGGCATGAGGGTTGACCTGTGCTGTCACTGTTAGGTATTTCTTCCTGGCCAGAATGATGTCTCCAGGGAAGAACCTCTTCCGTGCACCGCCATGGCAGAGCATTTAATGGAAGGGAGTATGGATTGTGTTCCCACAGCCTCCTGCTTTGGCAATGCAGATAGAGCTTCAAAACTGTGAGCACTGCAATACAAAGATTTCTGATGTTTGGCAGGAGAAAGGATGCTAATTTGTACAGTGGTGCCCGCCGAGCTGTGCTGCTTCCTGAGGAGAGCATTGGGTCTCCTACTGACATGATCCTTTGTCAGAAGACGCTGGAAAAGGCTGTACTATCAGCTGTTACAACAGTGGCAGCTGAGGTGAAAAAGCCTTTTCTGTCTTGACAATAAGGTGGGAATTGTCTAGCAGTACAGATCTACAAAGAGTGGAATTAGGGGAGTTTGGGAAGCTGAGTGTGACTGTCAGAGGGGAGGGGGGGACGTTCACCAACCTGAGTTCAATATGGATTTAAATGAAGCATTTCAAGCCACACTGGCACTGACAATGGCAATGACAATGACATTTCTAGTGCTGGAAACTGCATTGTAACAGAAATGACTTTTTCTTTTTTCTTTGTTTCCTTTGCAAAAGCTTTAAGGCACTTGAATATGCGTACACTGGTGATCCTGGAGGCAGAAGGTTTGTATTTAGATCACAATCTGTTCAGACCAGATACAGGGGGTGAAACAGCCACAGGTTACTTGGGGAGGATGGGATGGGTATAGACCAGACTATTTAGACCCTGTACTTTTGTTAGGGGTGTGTGTAGTATAATAATTCCATTCTAAATGTAAGTGGGTAGCAGTCTGAATTTAGACCAAAAGGGGATACATGCATGATGTTGTAGATACTGTGATAAGATGTCTAATGTATCACAAATATGACATATTTCATAAGCCATATGCTGAATTTCAGTGACTGAAAGGGAACCACTTGTTTCCAGTTGCTTATTTCACAATCAAAGGAGAAAAAGAAGTAAGTTCCAACTATTTCTTTTAAGCTAAGATTCATTTACAAACAGTCTTCACCCCTTCAAATCCAACAAGCAGACTTTAAGGAGATGATTATAAGTGGTTTGATATAAATTAGCCTCTTGCTTAAAAAATACATGTGCTGCTTCAATAAGCTTTCTGATAGTTACATTAAGACCCACTAAAACACCTCAGAGACCACAGAAGACTTCTGCATTAGAAAGCATAAAGGTGTCTGCTGCTGCTTTTAGTTTTCCTCCTAATACAGCTTAGCAATAACATAGAGCTTTTAATCGTCATTAACTAATACAGATGTTAATTAATTAATCCTGCTTGCTATTAAATTGCTAGTCTACTAAAATTTATCCTTTCTATTCCCTGAAGGTCTTTGATTATATCAGTGAGGTCTTCTGTTCCTCTTCTCTTTTCCTCAGCATGTTTAACCTTCTTTTGCTTATCATTTAGGGTCTTTAGGGTTTATTAGCTCTGTTATCCTCTCTTGAACCTTCTGTTGTCCATTTGTCTTTTGTTTGTCTAACCAGAACTGTGTGGTTGCCCCAGGTTCTAGTGTGTTTAAGTGTAAAATACCAGGAAAAACTGAACCAGGGTTAACTGTACCAGAAGCCAGATTCAAGAGTTGTGCTCAGGAATGGAGACCTGACCTCCTGGCCCATAGTGCTACCTGCAATGGCTTTGACTTTTAGTTTTAAAGGAGATTTGTCACTGTGTGCTGATGAGGCATTTCCCAGCGCATTGTGTCAGTTTACGTGCACATGCTTGTGAGGAAAAAAGAGTAGAAATTTATGTAAAGAATGGAAGAAAGATGCCCACAATGATTTGGAGCCTCAAAATCGTGCTCAATAATGGGAGACTGAAGAACTACTTCAAGATAAGGGAACTTGGAGTAAATCTGTAGAACCTCCAGCGAGAGGATTGCAGGCAGCGCTGAAATTAAACCAAGGTGCAACAGGAAACAGTTGGAAAACTGGAGATGGATAAATTCAAGGTACATTGAAGATTTACTGAGAGCAATTAACCATCAGAACAATTAACCTGTGGATAGAGCGAGTTGGTTGAAGTATTTCAGTTGAGACTGAGTATTTTTCCTAGATGCGTGGTTGTCCAGCCAGAAGTTACTGGGTGAGATTCTTTGCCACTGCATTCTGTATGAAGTCAGACTAATTCATCACAGTCTCTTTAAGCCTGGAAATTTAGGACCTTGTATGCTCAAAATTCAATTTCTAGGTTTTTTTTCCTTCTAAATGTTTTGGGAGGGGAATCTGGCTTATTCCTGGTTCAACATCACCTCTCTTGGGATTCTTGCCCACTCACATTTCCAAGTGTTTTCCAGGGAACAGTGCAGGATATACCTTATCATTCAAGCCCCTTTACTCCCTTGGTGTTCTGTACCATTAGATCTCTTCTAACTTATTCCCATTCTCTATTATTTCTCTTCCACCATAACACTGCATTGACTGAGGTTTGGTGGTTGTGCTCACTTCCCTATTCATGTTTAACCCCCAGCTGGTTATTCTGTCCAGGGTGTTTCTGCAGGCCATGTAATTCTACCCATGGATTTAATTCCTGTAACATCTTTACTGTTATTGCTGCTGCTTCAGTGAGGCAGCACGAGCTCTGTCAGGCAGGCTCGCTGTGGGTAAATGCGTGCTGACTGTCTGCAATTTAAGTATCATTTGCTCAATGTTCCATCTCAACTCCTTTCTGCTGTTCTTATTATTCAAATCATGCTTGTAGAGTCTCCTAGCTGTGTTTTCTTGATATCCATAATAAATGTAACAGACTCCATCCTGCTACTTCTGCCTGTTCTGTCCATCGCAAGGAACCTGTTTCTGCTCTTAACGCTGTACAGCAGTGTTTGTCTGATTTCTACAGACTCAGAGACTTGAACCGTCATTTATTTGCCTCTCTTCCCCCTTTGTGTTGTGCACAGTCCCTCCTCACTCTCCCCATGAAAACCAAGTGCAGGGTTATGAGGCTTTATGTCTCTTACCACAACTTTCTTCCATTTCTACCACTTTTATTACCCCTTTTGTAAGCTATTTTTTGCTCCATAAACAGGCTTCTCTTCTCTGCCTGTTGCTCCTTGCCTGTATGCACACCACAGGCATTTGTCACCCACCTTTAGTGTCCAAATCCCCTCATTTCTCATGGCCCCTGCTGAGAGTGGACATCTCTGGTGAGCAGTGAGTCAATCCGTTCCTCAGTGTGATGTGTTCCAGCTCCTTCATTTCACCCAGGATTTACAGAGTTGAAAGCTATTGATATCCTTGCTATAAAAAGGTATTTTAGTGCTGCTTGTAAAAACAAACTATACCATACCCACCCAGAGACGATGCTTTTGCACTGAGTGATTGCTTTTCTCTCTCTCTCATGCCTGTGTTGCAAGTATAACTTCTCTTCAAGGATGGGATATCAGGGCCTTTTTCTAATGCATTGATGACCCATTTTTATCTTGTATCGTGCTGTTCAAAGACAAAAGAAGGTGAGACCATCTGAGGCAGCTTTCATGATTAATTGGACTCTGCTACCTGTCCCAGAATGCAGATTGAAACTGGAACACACGGGCTCCCAAAGCTAAAATCACAGAAAGCAGCTGGGGGTTTTTCTACTAAGAAGCAGGAACACACACCTGCCACTTAATATGGGAATGAGCTTTGAAAGACTGGGTTGTTTCAATCAGATCAAAGCAACAGCAGCTTTAGATACAGTCATTTAAACCTATTTACATCCTCTTTCCTGTTGTCTATCATAGCCATAGAGAGGCACTTTAAGAATGATGCATTCCTGTGCATCCTTGTATGTACTTCAGTTCAGAGCCAGAGGCAGTAGCTAATTTCCATTCTTTTGCCTGTACAAGATCCTCTCTGATAAGCTGCTCATTTGGCACATTAATAATAACAGAGAATCAAGCACTTGTGGTATGCAAGCACCTCACTGTTGTGTGTGAATTTGCTTTCCAGCACTTAGTGAGAAAAGTGGTATCCCCTTTACATAAATATGGAGTAGAAGCATACAGACATGCAGACGCTTCTGTCGGTGTAGTAAGCAGCATTGCAATGAGGAAGCCTCCACACAGGAATCAAGCATTCAGATGAGCATTTGAAGAAATCAGAGTAGAACAACTACACTTTGAGCCCAGGGGCAGAGAAATGCTTTGAACAGATGGGCAGGGGATCGCCAGAGCCCCATGGCAGCACTTAAAGCTCTGCAGCCGAATGGAAGGAGAGCTCACTACTTCAGGGGAGAAGGGACAACAGGAGATGCAGCCACAGCCAGGGAATAATTAACTGGGTCCTTTGAAATCTTTAAACACATGGTTAATAATTTGATTGCAAAATACTTTGGAATGACTTAATCTGCTCTAAAAGAGAGGCTGTTTGTTCATCCTTGTTTCTGTGTGTGTTTTGGGCAAGGGTGGGGAATGTAAGGATCCTGTTGGTACTTTTAAGATGTTTAAGACACTTTCACTGTAGTTTTTGGTCACTTCAGAAGCCTAAAAGCACTTAACTTGTGGTCAAGCTATGCAGGTGTCACAAACTCAGCAGAGGTAGTTGTTTGCAGCAGATTCATTCTGTGTTGTAGGGAATAACCACATTACACTTTCTCTCAAAGCCTGGGACTTTATCCTACTTCTGTTTCTCTGGTGCCTGGGGGCAACACCAACTTTAAGTCCCAATCATTGCTGGCTATCAAAAATGCTGGCTTCATGTTCTTCTGAAGCTGCCATTTGTATGAGGGAGCTGTGCCTACCTGAGCAAGCTTTCACTTTGGGTCAGATTGCCCAACTTTGCTCAGTTCCTGCCCAGTGACAAGTGATGTCTCAACCCTGCCTCAGCTACACGCGTGCCACTGTTCAAGTGTCACAGTGCAGTGAAGCAACTGATATCCATATACAACTGTGGGCTGTGAAAGTGGAGAAACTCAATTATTTAACACTGTAAAGGATCTCACCTGGCAGGAAGGCCTTTTCCTGTTAATGTTCGAATGGATGCAACATACAGTAAAGCTTAAGCGCTTTCCTAACTACTGATACCTCCACATATCTCTGTTTATGGGCAGATGAGTATTTCCATGCAGTGCCCAGGCACCTGATATCAATGGTGATATCATTTTATCTGCTTCTGTAAGTACCTTTTGAGGAAGCCCAGGCAAAGAGCAGCCAAATGACAGCTTGTTTCTGTGTAGCAGCTGTCACAGATAGACTTGAGTACCTGTATTAGCTGTCACCCCTTGGACAGGCAGCAAATTTGTTTCCAAGGAAGCACAGAGGCTTTGTTATTCTGTCAGAGCACCGTGAGAATGGTCATTGTTCTGAACATGAAATGTGGCATCTTGCATTCACCTAATGCCAAAGGAGTGTTCTGAAGGGAGGAAGGCTCCCACAGCTGCCTGCTCAGCTCATGGCAGCCTGGAAGGGAGGTGTTTAATCGTGTGGGAAGATGAGCTTTATAAAGATTGTATGTATAATATATATAAAAACTATACGTATGGCCTTTAGCTGCAGGTTGTTGGGGACTCCTGTGTTGTACAGCACAGACACTTGAAATAGTGAAAAGGCTCTAACCTAATTCATAACAGTGAGACAGAGTGGAAACTACAGTGAACACTGTCATGAGCAGAGATAATACATAATGATGTGCTTGTACATGGGCTTTGGCTGTTGTCAGACCCTGAGGAAATCCAATCTGTTCTAGCCATTCTAGAGACTTCTGTGCCAGTGCACGTAAATCTGCTTTAGTGCTGATGATTGAGCTGTAGCACTCTTGGGGTTCTACAAATATCAAGGGTGCAGCAGATATTCCACATATTTTCTTACAGAGTGAATCCAACCCAAACTCTGTGTTCCACCACAGCACTAGGGCCCACCCAGTATTAGCAGTGTGGGTATTGCAGTCAAGGATAGCACGTAGCTCCTTATTTCTGGGTTACCATCAAATGATCTATGATGCCCTGCAATCTAGTGACAGACAATCTGGGACAACAAGGCACATAACATCGTTTTGATATTTTGAGAAATGGGGACAAAAGAATTAGAACAGTCTTGTTGGCTGCCTTAAAAATTGCTTCAAGTAAAAATGCACTTGATGGACGTCTTTAACTGTAAAAGCAGCTATTAAATAAATGAATTGAAAAAGGTATTTGGAGCCTTCTAGCAATAAAACCATATGATTGCGTTTCCTTCAGCAGTATAATTTACTGCGGAGACAATGTTGATGAAATATAGATAAGGTTTTAAATTGTATATAGTAATAACAGGGATTTAGTTTGAATGGTAACAGCTATCCCAGCTTTCTAATATGAATCTGACTATACAACTTGAAATCACTGTTGCTGAACTTAATACGTCTGTGAGACTGTATGAACAAATACAATTCAGCTTGACTTGATAAATGTCTTGTTGTCTGTGCATTGAATTTTGAATTATAGAAACAATCAATACTCTTTGGGAGTATTTAATCTCCTTTTCTGTTATTAACTTTCATCAAAGGTGAAACCTAAGCAGCACACAAACAGAATATTCCATGCAGACCTAAGTTCTCTTTAAAGTACCATTTGAAAAAGAAACCATTGCTTAAAAGTAACCAGAAAACTGGATTCAAAGAACTGGAAACACATTAAAATAACAACTGTACTGTAATGACTTCAGAGGAGTGGACCGAGCATCCTCTGCCTGGGCAAGTTCATGAAACAGTGTCCTTAGATTCAAGCTTACACTGGTACAGGTTCAAATGGTGTTCACCTTGTTGATATAAAGGTTAAAGTAAATGGTTGCTTCATGTTGTCTTGTTGATTAAGACAAGTCCCACATGGAAACCAAACCTCCTTTGTTTATTCGTAGGCTGTACCATGAGTTTGGTGCACAATTTAGTAAATGAATGGTATAGACACTGCCTACTGTGGAAAGTGGAGTGTTCTCTGTTGATGATGAAGGAAATCTCTTGAGATGCAGATTACAATCAAGATGAGGCTTCATAACTCAAAATGAAATAACCTCAGTGATGAAGGAGGATAGATGTAGGTTCCATTCTTATCAGGCTAGTAACACTGATTTTAAAGACCATACCTGGTATGAACCAGACTCCTCTAAAGCCTAGATGGACCTGTTGCCTGTACAAAATGCATGCCATAGCAAATAAAAATGCAATTATAATGCATTTGCCTTTCTTACCATGAACAATTGCACCCTTTTTACCCTGGGATTTTGCGCAGACACATAAAAATTCAATTCATCTGCCTTTTGCTAGGGGATCAAGATAAAAATGACCTACTTTACTGCTGCCTTAATTTCTGAGGCTTGGTGTTGACCATCCCCATAAGTTCCTTCAATTAAAAGCTAGATCTGCCATTTGGAATAAAATAGGTTTCCATGAAACCTAAACCTCCCCTGTTTCAGTTTGAACCCATTACTGTTGGATTTTCTGAATGCTTTTCAGCTTGTTATCTACAGCATGAGTTTTAATGTCAACCACAAGTCGTCTTTAAAATCTGACTTTAGACAGAACCTTAACAGCATGCAAGCAAGAAACTTCATTGGCTTTAACAGAGCAATATACAGTTGATGTAGCTCCCTACTGATGCAGAGATATTTGCCTGTTCACAAATGGAAGCAGGGAAATAGTACAGAGGTTGAATAGTGAGAAGCCAACGAGTGGATCAGAACATTAAATGCCTTGGGTGTGCCACAGTGGGCTCAGAAGGGTTTCCTCACAGTTTATGAATATCTTGGGTTTTGCAGTTCAAGACACCCTCTAACGTTATGTGCGTGCTTAGTGTTACCTTGTTCTCTCCTCCACAGGTATGTATCATGCTTTGCAGAGAAGTCACAAAGGCAAGGGTCTGCAAAGAGCACACAAAAGCAAAGGCAGAAGCAGTGGGAAGGAACTCCTCTTGGTTCTTGTGCTCCTGGGAAGTTTATGGACCCACACAGGTGAGTGCTGTGTGCATCCAAATGACTTTGGTACCTCTTCTTGACTAAGATTTGTGAGTAAAGTCGGGTCCAGATTTCCTTCCTTCACTACCTCTCCTATAGATTTGACCTGGAGATTTCAAAGGTCAGTCAGTCAGAATCCTGAAGCTTAATCTCAAAAGCAACAGTGAATTATTATCGTTATTATTATTGTTACTACTTTTAATGACTAAATTAGTTTTATCTTCTATATCCCTGGAATAAGTTAAAACACATTTTCAAGATGTTCACAATCTCTGCAGGGGCTAACACCACAAAAAATAGAATCATAGAATAGTTTGGGTTGGAAAGGACTTTAAAATCATCCAGCTTCAACCCCCCCTGCCATGGGCAGGGACACCTCACACTAAAGCATGCCACACAAGGCTTCGTCCAACCTGACAGGGATGGAGCATTCACAATCTCCCTGGACAACCCATTCCAGTGCCTCACCACCCTTACAGTAAAGAACTTCTTCCTTATATCCAATGTAAACCTCTGCTGTTTAAGTTTCAACCCGTTACCCCTTGTCCTGTCACTACAGTCCCTAATGAATAGTCCCTCCCCAGCATCTCTATAGGCCCCCTTCAGATACTGGAAGGCTGCTCTGAGGTCTCCACGCAGCCTTCTCCAGGCTAAACAGCCCCAAATAATGAATGAAAGAGTGAAAAACCACAATCAACCCCAAAAAGAATGTTTCTAGTCTGAAAGTCAGAAAATGAGACCCCTATTCTTTAAGTTAGTTAAGAGGTAGAGCAATATCACATACTTTCAAGGAAGACGTTTCTTTCTAAATGCCTTCCACTCCCAATTTTCTTATTCCTTGGCTCCATGAGGTGACAGGCTCTGTTCTAGTTTCAGGGTATATATTGTATATTGAGTAGGTGGCTGGCCAATTTTGTCTTTAAATAGAAAGACATTATTTTCTCATAACTCCATCTATATTCTGACAAATATTGACGGATTTCTGCTGTACCTGTCTACCATAGAGACACAGGAGCTGATGCTGAAGGAAGCCCACTGGAAAGCTGTCATAAAGAAAGCTGTGAAAATCCAGAGGAAAGTATTATTAAAGTCTTGTTTATAATTTTGCAATGAAAACTAGAATCCCTGTGAGTCTGCACTCAACTTCAGGCAATCCCTAAAGAGTAGAAAGGTTTAAAAGCTTTGTATAGGGTACTTACAGTATAAATGTATACTTTTATATGCCTTTATATAAGTATCCTTACACTAGAAAGATATTGAAAGTTGGTTTTAATTAAGAGAGTGATCCCTAGGGGAGGCAACAGGGAAAGAGGGAAATTTTCCTTGCTTGGAAACCGGAACCCAGGAAAAGGGCAATTAGTTGTTAAATGATATTGCAAATACCAGATCAGACTAATACTACAGTAAACTGTAACTCTGGAAGGTCTGGCAGTGGGATAGTTTTCAGGAGGGCTGATGTGTTTTCTCCCTGGTGAATTTTCTTGCTCTTTTAACTTATAGCATTGCTCTGAAGTTGATTCTCTCACTTTTTTTCAACATGAAGATCATTCATGTTCTGACTCGCTCTGAATATTCAAAATGGGAGCCGTTATTTGAATGCATTTGGCCAGATACATTGCATTTGCTGCCTGCTTTTTAGAAAACCAGAGGAATTCTTTGCTCAGATATTCACATCAACACATTTTCCATTTGTTTTTGAACAGTATTTGTACATTTGACTTTTAAATGACTTCCTTTATGAACACTGACTTATGGAAAGTTGCTTGCTCAGATCTTTACACAAAACACACTCAATAATGATGCAGGGCCTATAAAGATGCTGGAGAGGGATTCTTCATCAGGGGCTGTAGCAATAGGACAAGGGGTGATGGGTTTAAACTGAAACAAGGAGATTTAGGTTAGATGTAAGGAAGAAATTCTTTACTGTGAGGGTGGTGAAATTCATAACATCATGCAAGAGGGCAGCTGATGCATGCCAAGGTAAAAGGGAAAAACTGAACTAAGAAGATCAATGTCCTACAGAGAAACTGACAGGGGATTTCTGCCCCACATTAGGACTCCCAAGGCAAGGTAAGAAAACCCATTAAAAATGAAGCATGGGCTCCATGTCTATATGCATATGTCTATTGTGGCTTTGCAGAGGGTGTCTACTCTTCTTTTTTCTTTATTCCTTGAATACTGAGGCTTCGTGGCAATCTTTTATTCCAGTAGCTGTTTTGGGGTTTCATTTTGTTTCTCTCAGCTCTCGGGCTGCTCCTTGTGATAAATATCTTACGGCCGCTATGTCAGATTTCATGCTAAGGGAGGGAAAACCTGATGAGGGTGACACCCTATTTATTCCTCCCCAGTTAGGGACAAGGCTGCAGTTGTAGCTTGGATGAGCTGATAAAGAGAAATGTGTGGACTCAAAAGGTGAAGTGGCACTGGAAATCACCTGTCATTTCATTAGTCACACTTGGATTAGTTCACACCAGTGCCATCTGAATTTCCCATCCTCTCTTCAGGCAGGTGCTTCTTTTCCTTCCCTTATTTGACCACTGCCTCCAGCAGGAGGGGGAGGCCTTGTAGGTTCTCTGCTATTCCCCAAACTCTCTTTGGGGCTGACCCTGTTTGCTGGTGACCACATACCTGTCTCCTGCATTTGTACCAGTCCCATTTCCCCATACTCATCAGCAAATAAGAAGGCACCAAATAGCATGCAGGCAGAATGACCTCAGAGCACCAGCAGTTAGATGAAGAGCTCACAATAGGGTAATTCATAAAATCCATGCAATTTTAGGTGCTGTAGGTTGCTCTGCATAGTACTGATCCACCCATGTCTCCTTGGTCCTAGCAAGCAGAGCAGGGGTGGTGTATGGCCACCCTGGCTGGTGTTCATCTGGCCCTGTGCTCACCATCCACCAGGGAGATCCAGATATAGGGCTCATGGTCTTCTGTGCACTCAAGGGAAGCTGTCTCTACAGCCTGCTCTTGGCTGTCTTGCTATAACAGGTCTAGCAGGGGGCTGAGGCACCCCAAAGATTAACTGAGCTATTGGAATTGCAAAGGAAAAAAGACAGAATATTGCTATAAAAGGCACTGGTGAAATTCAAAGGGCCAAGAGGACAGTTAAAAGCTGTAGCACACCCAGTACTGATGTGGCTAATGCAGTTTGTTACAAGCTAGGTGAAGACACTGATCACAAACAGCATGATGTAAAATGTCCATGCCTGAGTTAGGACTGTTTTCTTCCTTAGCTGGGGTTTCTTTGGTGACCAAGTGCATTCCTAAAGGAATTCCTGACAGAAACCATTTGCTCCATCCGTTGTATCCTATAGCAAATATATGTAAGAGAATGATTTTTCTTTTTTCCTTCCCTTCAGAGCAATAAAAACTGTATGAGATTGCAAAAGGTTCATGTATGTTTTATAGCAGGAGCAACCATTAGAGTAAAGCTACATTGTTTTCCTCTTTCATGCCTCCTTTCTGCTTTCAGACCACATTCCCTGTGAAGTCAAGCAGGAAGTGCTTTAGCTTTGGCAAACGTCTTAGTGCACAAAATGAGCAGCACAATTATGTATTTATTCAGTGGCATTAAACAGATTGTATATGTTATAAATCAAACAGTAACACCAAACAGGAGGTTATACACATTAATGCAGCACATTTCCCATTCGTATCCCCTTATCAAGCAGGAAAGTCAAGGTACAATATTTCTTACATGATTCACTAAAGTCTGGAGTTTCTGAGGTCTAAGTCCACTGGGCTCAGTGTTCATGTTCCACCACTGGTTCACTCCATCTTATTTCCAGGACAATGGGATTGTCAGCAATGTAAAATTAGGTTCTGAAAATGCTCAGTGACAAGCCCATGGATGGTATGAAATGATTGAAAGGAAGTTATGCAGGTTATATGTTCTTGCCATTGTGTATAAGGGGGAGAGAAGCAAAAGGTTTAATCCTTGTGAACATGTTGGTGTGTTTGGTTTTGATTTTTATGAGGAACATTGCAAGGAAGAGCTGACATTTTTAAAAGGAATAGTAAAAAGATTTAGAGAATATTGGGGTCTTTGTGCATGTTTTTTGGGGTAAGTAGATGTTGGACCAAAATGGATCTCTCAGATTAGAAAATACAGTGTGTTACTATTAAGTCTAGGCATTCTTTAACAGTAGGTAATTTTCCAGTGCCCCGTACTTCTGGAAGACTGATAGGCTTTTGGTGCCTAGAAGTCTTTCAGCTTCTGTGGGGGTTGTGGAGTCTCCTACGTTGGAGATATTCAAGGTCCGCCTGGACAAGTTCCTGTGTGATGTACTCTAGGTTACCCTGCTCTTGCAGGGGGGTTGGAAAAGATGATCTTTCGAGGTCCTTCCAACCCTTGGGATTCTGGGATTCTGTGTTGTTGCTCTGGTTCCTGAAGAACAGATTGTCTCCCATCCTTCCTGCACTTTGGGTCATTTTATTGCCTTTGGAAGTACTCAGTATTCCAATACCTAAAGGGAGCCTACAAGAAACCTGGAGAGGGACTCTTTACAAGGGCCTGTAAGGATGGGACAAGGGGAATGGCTTTGACCTGCCAGAGGGGAGATTGAGATGAGCTCTTAGGCAAAAGCTCTTCCCGGTGAGGATGCTGAGGTGCTGGCACAGGGTGCCCAGAGAAGCTGTGGCTGCCCCATCCCTGGCAGTGTTCAAGGCCAGGTTGGACACAGGGGCTTGGAGCAAGATGCTCCAGTGGAAGGGGTCCCTGCCTGTGACATTAGGTTGGAACTGGATGAGCTTTAAGGTCCCTTCACCCCAACCCATTCTATGAACAGACAACCATTTTGAGTTCAGGAAGAGTCAGAAGCAGAGGGGTGTGTGATCACGTAAAACATGCACTAGTCAAAAGCAAGCAGCCTTCTGACTCATAAAAATAATGATTAAAAAAAAGGTATTTTTGGTAAAACAGGCAAACAAAAACCCACAAAGAATTGGCTGCACAATTGCCTCAAAGGATTTATGTTATGTAAATCAATTCCTATAGGAGGCTATAAATGTTCCGTTGCTCTAAATTAGCTGAGGATGACGGCGTTCTCTAAATTAGGTAAGGATCAGTTTGTCCTCAGACAGCCTCCTGACTGAAGGAATGTATTTCCTATCATTACAGAAATTTCCTATGGAAAATTAAAAACTAAACTAAGCTTGAGCCCTTTCTATATCCCTTAAAAATCCACATGAACAAACCCTTTACCTTGTCTCTAACATCCTAGGGGTTACAATTCAGTTTAAATAGCAATTATTATTTAAATGGAAATGTTTAATGAAAAATCTGGAAATAAAACTACCATAATTGGAAAATTATAGAACCCCAGACTGTGTTGGAAGGGGCCTTAAAGCTCATCCAGCTCCAACCCCTGCCACGGACAGGGACACCTTCCACTGCAGCAGCTGCTCCAAGCCCCTGTGTCCAACCTGGCCTTGAACACTGCCGGGGATGGGGCAGCCACAGCTTTTCTGGGCACCCTGTGCCAGTGCCTCAGCACCCTCATGGGGAAGAGCTTCTGCCTAAGAGCTCAGCAAAATCTCCCCTCTGGCAGGTTAAAGCCATTATCCATTGTCCTATCCCTACATGTAAACCTAAATGTAAAAACCAGTTACAGTTCTGGTGTCCTCAACATAAAAAGGACATGGAACTGTTAGAACAAGTCCAGAGGAGGCCACGAGGATGATGAGGGGCTGGAGCACCTCCTGTATGAAGACAGGCTGAGAAAGTTGGGGCTGTTCAGCCTGGAGAAGAGAAGGCTGCGTGGAGAGCTCATAGCAGCCTTCCAGTAAGGATGCTGGTGACGGACTCTTCATTAGGGACTGTAGTGCTAGGACAAGAGGTAACGGGTTGAAACTTAAACAGGGGAAGTTTAGATTGGATATAAGGAAGACGTTTACTGTAAGGGTGGTGAGGCACTGGAATGGGTTGCCCAGGGAGGTTGTGAATGCTCCATCCCTGGCAGTGTTCAAGGCCAGGTTGGACAGAGCCTTGGGTGCCATGGTTTAGTGTGAGGTGTCCTGCCCATGGCAGGGGGATTGGAGCTGGATGTCCTTAAGGTCCTTTCCAACTCTAACTATTCTGTGATTCTATGAAAATCTTGTAAAAATGGTTTTATGAAGGAAGGGTATTTTGCATCAAATAAATACAATTTCCACACTTGTAACAAAGGAAAAAACAATTTTCTCCACTCAGAAGTAATATTTTCGGAGTCTAGTTAGAAAAATGTACACTGAAATGAAGTCTTTATGTGCTTACTCTAACTTTACTTTCAACAGCTGAAAATACTTTACATGTGAAATCCCAGTCCATTGGTTGTTTTAGACACAGCTTAGACTTCTTCTCTGTTGAGTAAAGCATTTAAGGACATCTTAATCTCAAGAATTAGCTTAAATGCAGTTGTTATAAGGTAAAAGCATAAATGCTTTGCTGAATAGCGATAGATTGCCTCAGCAGGCTCTAAATGAACGAAGAGTCAAGCTCATAAAGGGATGCTATGGGTAAACTATACTGAATTTTGGAGAAGTGAGATCTCTACTACAGTGAGCACAATGCATCCATCGTAATCATGGGCCTGAAATGATAATCTCCATTTTCCTATCTGGAAATTATAATGCAGGAGGAGGCAGCAATTTGTGGCTTATATGGGAAGTGGGATGAGCTGGGCTTTTCAGTAAAAATGTCTATTCAATCCTCAGGAGGGGAATAGTTTCTTCTTGAGATTTCCATCTGCTACTAATGAGCACTATGCATGGGCTTGAGGAAAGAGCACGAGCCCAGGTAGTCTGGTGCAGCAAAGTGGTTACTCCATAAGGAAATTTCCTGTGTTTCCAAGTTAATGGGGCAGATGCCCTCCCACTGACTTCAGTGATGAACCCAGCCTGTTATTCTTAAGTGTTACTGACTGCACATGTTCTTACTTGACTGTTATATGACTGAAATAGGCTGGTGAGCACGATTACAGGGAGTGTGTACGCAGAGGCCCATGACAGAGACCAGTGTGGCTCATTATGACTGACTGAGGGTGAAAATAAGAAAGTCTTGCTGTGTAATGGGCTGTTCTAATTGAGATCGTATTTAAAATGTGTGTCAAAAAGGATAAATTCTTCAAATTAGCTTTCTAAAGCCATGTCTTGCTTTTTCTTATTCTTTTTTTATTATCAGTTAACTTCATGAGATGTAGAATCAATCATTTTCTATAATTGACAAGTAATCCTGAGAAGGCAGGGAAATACCCTACTAAAGCATTCCAAAAGCATTTATAGCTTTCACTTTACCATATTAAACTGAAGAGTTGTAAGGGGAAACTGCTAAAAGACATCAGTGCTGAATTCTATGAAAAACTCTGACTTTGCAGTGTTTGATTATTCCTCATCATCTTCTGTGACAGAACTGAGTAAAAATTAAATCCATCAGCTACTGTCTTGCTCATTTTTCTTACACCAGTTCCAAGGAGTTGAATGATGCTTTGAACCTGTGTGGTACTGAATTGGTGTTCTGATGTTTTGGTTATTTCGAGTTCATCTTAGGCTGGCCAATTCATAAGTAGAAAATACTGATTTTTCTTGGTAACTTCTCACTCTTCAAAACATTCTCTCCTTTCATGGACGTTTTCTGGTGGCTCTAACAGAGTCCAGGACTGTGGGAACTACCACTATTTCATTCTTCTCATGTAATAACAAAATGGGGTACAGCAAATGAGGTCCTTGACAGTCTGCCTTGTCTTCTATCAGACAGGATCCAAGGAAGAGATCCTGCTTGAGGCATATTGCCTACTAAGATCATTGAATTATAGAATGGTTTGGGTTGGAAAGGACCTTACGATCATCCAGTTCCAACCACAAAATGAGTTGTGAGCCATGATTTTCAAGTTTTTTGCTTTATTTTTGTTATTTCTTGTATAAGCTTTATGATTATCAGCAATAGTTAAAACACGCTGGAACAGTATATACCCCCAAAGTATCTAATAGATCCAATATCTATCTGTCAACATTGAACCAGTTTTGAGAAAGTTAGGACCAAAGAGCTGCTTATTATTTTTTTAAGGGAAGTTAATATAGTAGAAAATCACCCTTGGAACTGTAAAATAAATATTAAAAGGTCAGTTCATTTATAGCCTTTTGTAACCAAGGCCAGATTGGATGGGACTTGGAGCAACCTGGTCTAATGTACCGTCAAATGCATGTGTGTATAGAAATACAGTACTACTTCAGCAGACACCTGCTGAGCTGTGTTTCAGGTAAGACCTTGGAATTGAATTAGAGGTAGGGGAAAAGATCTGTAAGAGCTGAGAAATCTAGCAGAAAATAATCCATTCCCTGTTTTGGAAATGTTACTTTTAACAAGTCTATGGAAACTATGACTTCTTTCAGGCATCTTTACCAAAATCCAGCTTTTTCTATAAACAGTGAATGCATTTAGGACCTAGTGTTGCATTCCAAACTGATGCTATAAATCATTATACTCAAAATCACTAGAACTTTGTGCTGGCTCCAGGGCTTCATTCACATGTAACAGGCTGCAGAATAATCTGCAGCCAAAAGTATCCCAGGAAGAGCCCTGGGAGGATGCCACAGCAAATACTATGATCCATTTTATGGTTAGATTTGCTTAGCATGCTTGTTACTGCTTTACAGTATGTGCACTTTAACTCTGAAGTGAAAAAGAGAAATACCCTGTACAGAGAACTGAACAAAACCATTGGGGCCATGAAGGAGTCACTGAAGTTGATATGAATCAACACTAGAGCTGGTCACAGCATTAAACTTCAGCTTGTTATGACCAATGCCTCCAGCTTCTGTTAAACTTGAAGAATTATTTGTCACGTTCACAGACAGAAGCTGGAGTCTTTGATGTCTGGGTTTCTGTTTTGTGGCTCTGAACCCCAGCTGATATTACCAGAAGCAGCATGCTGTATGGGGCCTGAAAGCTTGTACTTGAACTTCACTTGTTCCAGGTGAACCTCACTTGTGAATAATGAAAAAAATAATGTTACACTTCTGTATTTCTACTGTAGAAACTGTAGAAATCATTGACAAAGTTGATCTTGCATGTATTTTATATCACAGAGTCATGGAATGGTTTGGGTTGGAAAGGACCTTAAAGCTCATCCAGTTCCAATCCCTGCTGCGTGCAGGGACATCTTGCATTAGAGCAGGTTGCTCCAAGCCCCATCCAACCTGGCCTTGAACACTGCCAGGGATGGGGCAGCCACAGCTTCTCTGAGCACCAGCGCCTCAGCACCCTCACAAGGAAGAATTTTTATCTAATCTAAATCTACCCTCTTCAATGTAAAGGTGTTTGGGATGGGCCCAGGAGCCTGAGTGTCATGGGAAAGAAAGTTCTTAGCAGCTGTTTTTAACTTCTTGGATTCATAAATGTTTTAATTTCTCACTGTCTACAATTGGGTTTTGTTTTTCTGCTGCACTGCCTCAAGTGTTTTCCTGGAAACATGAACCAAGCTGAAATTGTGTAGCAGCTACACATGCTCCCAGAGAACCTCTGCTTCCCTTCTGACACCTTCATAGTATCTGTCAGTATTTATATGACTGTTCGTGCTATGGAGAAGTAACTGTATTTGCAGGAAGTACAAACCACCAGTGAAATAGTAATCTTTTTGTTTTCAGTTTTCATAGAGATTTATTTTTACACCAAGGGTTTTTTTCTCTTTCTTCACATTACCTTGGAAAGAAGTTATTACATGTTCAGTTGTTTTACACTGTCGCTCGAGTCCAGAGCTGGAAGAGGTTGCCAAGGTGTCTCCAGGAGATGGTTACTGACATTTTGAAGTTGGCACATGTGGGAGCTGTGAGCTCTGTGAATGGCTGTAACTTTGCTCTTTTAACTGCCTTTTACTTGCTTGAATAACTGTATTTTCCATGAAACTAAGTAAAGCAATGGTGAAGGAAATTGGATGTAATGACTATAAAAAGAATTGAAGGAGAAAGAGGACATGCATGACTTCAGTGTAACTTGTCTTTGACATGCTGATTTGTTATTTTTCACTGATGTAAAGGTTAAATCCATTAACTGGTGGTCTTCCAGTGAGCACAGAGAGCTGACAAGGCATGAAGGGCTTGGGACAGCAAACCCACAAAGTACTTGATCTTTGGATATATGACTTTTATTGTCAGCAGCAAAAATGACTTGACTTTCATATGTTCCCTCTATGTGTGAGGAAATGAACATAAATTAATAGCTACAGTAATTTCCTCTGGGTAAATCTATCTAAATGATCCTAAATATTAGAATGCCGAAAGGCTAATGGCTTGAATGTGTGACATGACAAACATGTGCAGCTGTTTTGGAAGCCAAAGCGTGGTCTGGGTGCTCACTGTCTTTGAGTCAGGTCACAACACCAACAACATCTTAGACACAGAATCCTCCTGATTTCAGTAAAATTTACATAAGTTTGGAGCAGGAAACCAGCCTGATGTAGCAATGCTACAGCTGAGATTCTGAGAATGACAAGGTTTGGAAATGATTGCCTCGTTTGCCTTCAGAGATGTTAGACTATGGGTGGAGGGGTTTTATCCCCAGGTGTTGAATGCATCAGTGTTTTGCATTTATTCTTATGAGGGAAGCAGTATGTAGACCCTGGAGAGTGAACTGTAGGAAATGAATAGGAATTTCTTGGCTTTTGCAATTTGCATATATTCCCACTTGTTAGAATCACCATTCAGTGATAAAACAGACTAAAATGTTCATGTCCCAGTGATGATAATTTTTCTATGTCACAAAGTATTTGTAAATCAGTTACATAGACTCATAGATCATAGAATGATAGAATGGTTAGGGTTGGAAAGGACCTAAAGATCATCTAGTTCTTCATCTAGCCATGGGCAGGGACACCTCACACTAAACCATGGCACGCAAGGCTCTGTCCAACCTGGCCTTGAACACTGCCAGAGATGGAGCATTTACCACTTCTTTGGGCAACCCATTCCAGTGCCTCACCACCCTCACAGTAAAGAACTTCTTCCTTATATCAAATCTAAACTTCCCCTGTTTAAGTTTGAACCCACTACCCCTTGTCCTGTTGTTACAGTCCCTAATGGGAAGTCCTTCTCTAGCATCCTTGTAGGCTCCTTTCAGACACTGGAAGCTGCTCTGAGGTCTCCACGCAGCTTCTGTTCTCCAGGCTGAACAGCCCCAAATTTCTTAGATTCTATGGTTTTATTTTGTATTTATTGTAATTTGTTTTTTTGTCTGTGAGGAAATGATTTCTTGGCAATATTTTCATGGTATTGGATGATCTAACCAGAATATGCATTTAATGGAAAGAATTTTTTAGACTTCATCCATTTGGACTCTGTGCTTGTGTGTTGTAACGGTCCAGACCTGATTCAAAATGTGTATTTTCTCAGTTTCTCATAGATTAAATGTCCCAGTGATTCACTCAGGATACAGTCAGATAACCAGAGAGACCAAGTTAACAAATTTTAGGAAACTGCTGCTTGGTAATGGTTATGCACATGGATCCAGCCTTTTCTAACAGCAAATAAAATACATCAGCCAGAAAGATCCAATTAGCTTATTTTAATACATGGCTATTTGAAATAGGAGTTTACCTGCCCCCTCAGCTGAGATGTGTAACCATGTGCAAATTTCTCCACCATTGCAATAAGAAGTAAAATGGGTTCATTTGAGCTACTATCTCTTGTAATCAGCAAGCAACACTTTTGCTCAGGGACTTGCTGCCAGCTACTGTGGTTGATTCAAAGGAGTGGTTGTGTCCAGCCAGCAAAGCAACAGAAAAACTCCAAAAGAGAAAAAAATACGTATGAAAATATGAAAAACACCCATTTTCTCTCCTTTCTGTTTGCCCTGAGTCTCTCTAATGTGGCAGCCATCAGACAGTGTTCCACATATATTTTGGTTAAAATTGATTTACAGTTTGCAAGAGGCTGAGAAGCAATAAAATCTAAGCTTACCTAACACCTGCTAGCATTAACTACAGCTCAGAAGCTTCAGACTAATATAAGAGGGAACATAATTTGGATTTAGCAAGAAGTAGGATTCATCAGTTCTCCATCCACTGTGACTAACTTGTGCCTTTGGGAAAGTCTCTTAATCTCTATTTTTACCTTAACAGTTGCATATGGAAAATGAACATTCCTGGGAATGCACTGAAAGCATTTATGGACTTTGAAAATTCTATGTAAATAAAACCAAGTTATCAATAGTTGGTAAAGACATTTAAATGTTACCCTTAAATAAAATAATTTATCTGCTGTTCCTTATAAAGGTTGCTTAGTTCTCCCTGAGGTGCAGGCTGGTGAATGCTGAACACAAGAGAGTAGTGCTTTGCTTTGTTTACGAATAAGAGGTTATATATCTGCACAATTCATCAGGGACTGTAGTGAAAGGACAAGAGGGAATGGGTTCAGACTTAAACAGAGGAGATTTAAATTGGATCTAAGGAACAAATTCTTTACTCTGAGAGTGGTGAGGCGCTGGCACAGGGTGCCCAGAGAAGCTGTGGCTGCCCCATCCCTGGCAGTGTTCAAGGTCAGGTTGGATGGGGCTTGGAGCAAACTTCTCCAGTGGATTGTGTCCCTGCCTGTGGCAGGGGGTTGAAACTGAATGAGCTTTAATGTCCATTCCAATCCAAACCAGTCTGGGTTTCTATGATAGTAAAAGACTGCTTTACCAGTGAGTGTCTCTGCCCCTTGTTGAGCAACCACCTCATTTGGCAGAGACAAGCAGGAGGAAGACAGAGTGCACATTTAGTTTTGATGAACTCTGTCTTTTAACATCAAACTTCAGTAAACTCTTCTTTTTTAAAGATGTGAGCTCTGTGTAACCCCTTGTTTGAATAATTAAACTCTAAAAAAATCTTGTTGCATAACTTTGAATGAAACACCCACCTCAGTAAATGGATATTTATGGCTCAAGGTGGTTAAATGTGGCATGTTCCTGATCCTGAGGAATAAGTCTTAAGACAGAAAATCGTAACATGAAAAAATGTTAGTAAATATTCCTGTTGGCATCAAAAAGAGAACATCTGCTGAAGTCACACGTGGTTTGTTGCCTGAGTTAGCAGCAGGACAGACTATTAGCAATGGCTTGGTAAGAGAACAGGAGTGCAGTGGAGAGAAATGTTTGTCATTTGAAGTTGCCTGAAATAACTCTAAAAGCATTAAAACTGTGATACTTCACTTTTTAATTCTTTCCCTGCTGTAATGACTGCTTAATTATTAGTACATATCCAAAATGAAATATATGTGCATGCAGTGTCCTGATTTGATCTTGTCTTCACTGAAGTAGTTAAGTGTTTGTGCACAATATCTCCAATTTAAAGTGGATCTGGCAATTCAAACACCTTTGAATCTCAAATATCCTATACTTAGGTTTGGTTTAAGGGTGAGGTAATTATGGATGCCAACATAATTAACCTTGGATGTCTGTTATGTTAATTCTTAATGACAGATGTGCTAATGCATGGAAATAGGAATAACCTCCAGTATATTTCACCATTTTTCTTGATTCCTGCAGTCTAATCCAGAGAAGTAGTTTTGCCTGTGACAGCAATTGACCATTGCTGATAAACTGATATATTGGACAGATCGATAAAGTGATAAATTGACCATTGTTTGGCTTGAAGAAGTATTTTGCAATGTGTGTGGTGAAACACTGTCTCAATTTGCCCAGGCATGTGGTAGGTGTCCCATCCCTGGAAAGATTTAAGGTCAGGTTAGACGGGGCTCTGAGCAACCTGGTTTAGTTGAAGATGTTCCTGCTCATTGGTGGAGTGTTGGACTAGATGACCTGTAAAGGTCCCTTCCAACCTTCCTTCCTTTGGTTGTTGTTCCTGTGAGGTCTTGAAGCAAGATATTCCTCCTCTCTGAAAAGAAATCAAGTTTGGGCACTCCATAATGTCTGTCTACAAGTATGTTTAGTAAATACTTATACAGCAGTTGAGCATTAGACCACTGATAGAGCATATTGTTTAAAGGTGACATATGTTATTGTCCCAAATGGCACATCTCCTGACACTGCCTGTCTGAACACTTATTGGACAGGGAGAAGAGAGGACTTTCTGTTACTATGGGGTGATGTGACAAGCATCCCATCCTGCCGGCTGGGATGACACCTCAAGGCATAGCTGGAGAAACCTTCCTGGCTTTGCTGAAATTGTGCAGGGAGAGGATCTGCCTGGATCTATGTAGCTGGAAGGTGGGAGCTTTCTCAGCCTGATGTCACATTCCCCCTCTGCCTCCAGGATCCTGGCATTAACAGGCCATGAAGATTCAATTGCCTGATATTCTACAAATGAACCTATCAGAAGTAATTCTATACTGGCTAGCTAGTGAAAAGAAAATTTGTTATCCCTGCCTGATTCAGTTTTGCAGGCAACCAAGGGTAGGCTTTTTGACTCAGATATTGTAATATATATGTTGTGTAAGATGCTTCATTTTGGCATAGTTCTTGTGACAGTTCAATGATAAATGAAAAACTATACCTATGTTCATAGAGAAAATCTATGCAAACAGCACATGTATTTGAACAGGGTAAGTAGCACTTGCTTTTCCACTGTGTTTATAGGATCATAGAATCATAGAATAGTTATGGTTGGAAAGGACCTGAAGATCATCTAGTTCCAACCCCCCTGCCATGGGCAGGGACACCTCACACTAGACCATGTCACCCAAGGCTCTGTCCAACTTTCTCAGCCTATCTTCATGCGGGAGGTGCTCCAGTTCCTTGATCATCCTCATGGCTTCCTCTGAACTTGTTCCAACAGTTCTATGTTCTTTTTATGTTGAAGACACCAGAACTGCACACAATACTACAAGTGAGGTCTCATGCCAGACACACCTCTGAATCTTCTTAGGTCGTTTGCCCTTATCCAACTTTACCCTTAACAAAAACTTTGGTAAATGATCTACTTCTCTATTATTTTTGAAAGTGTAACAGATGACTTACGATTTTCAGTTTTATTGTTACCTAGATACAGTAAAGAGCAATGGTAAGTCTTACCGTCTCAGTACTACATCTGATAGTGGATCATGGATCTCTTTCCAAAAAGCCAAACAGGACTGGGAGAAGAGATACAGAAGAGGACACTCATCCATCCAGTCTGTAAGAAAAGTGCTGTTAACATACAGTCTACTCACCACAACAGTGTGTCTTAATTTCTTCATTCTACACTAAGAATATGAATAAAAGAAAACAGATATAGATGGCAATACAGAAAGCACGGAGAGAATTCATACAAGAAAAAAATGAAGACTGGAATTAGTTTAAAAAATACATGCATGTACAAACCAAGTTTTATCAAAGAGCAAAGCTGGCCATAAGTGTTGGGGAATGTTCAGGGAAAGCCAGAGGTAGTATATTTAAGTTCCAGTTTTAGTTTGTTGTGTTCTATTTTATTATTCTCATGTATTTCAATTAAATCAGATTGATTAAAGGCTTTCAGTGAATGAATAACTCTGAGGGCTGTGTGTGAAGCAGAGGCGCACAAGTACAATGCCTGCTCACATCCAACAATGAAAATGAGGAGATTCTTTACTTAAAAATTACATTTGTAGCTGGAAGAAGCTACAAATTGAGGGTCAGCTGTGTGGTAGTGGAGGGGCTCTGACATGTGCTTGGGAGCAAGTGAGATTCAGGGTGGAGGAGAGTGACCACCCATACCTCAGCTCTGGAGAGCCCTTCTCAGTTCTTCAGAGCAGATTAAGCAAGATGTCTTTCATATTAAGATGTAAAGATTCTTGTGGTAGTTTACACACATTACAAATCCAATTCTATTTCTGTTGGTTGTTCTCTCTGGTAAACGAGTGCCAGTGGAGCAACACAACCAACCAGCTGTAGAGGTACCAATGAAAGATGCAACCTGGAAGGTCATGATTATGTAATCTGACAAGAGGATAGATTAGATGAGCTCTTAGGCAGAAGCTCTTCACTGTGAGGGTGCTGAGGCACTGGCACAGGGTGCCCAGAGAAGCTGTGGCTGCCCCATCCCTGGCAGTGTTCAAGGCCAGGTTGGACGGGGGTTGGAGCAAGCTGCTCCAGTGGAGGGTGTCCCTGCTCATGGCAGCGGGTTGGAACTGGATAAACTTTAAGGTCCCTTCCAATACAAACTCTTCTATGGTTCTATGGATAATCCTCATGACTGGCCAAGTACAGCCAAGTTTTTAAACTAAACTATTGTGTAACTGAGTCATTATTCATGTAACCTGAGGAGGAAATGAACTAACCATTGAAATCAGAACATGCATATTACAAATCACAAATTTATCAGAAAAGAAAGACATTCTAACTTTTGCTATGGGAAGATTAGATAATTTGTTTAATGTTTGCTGTATAAGACCTTCCAGATCTGTGTCTAACGGGTGCTTTCAATGACTTTTATTATTCTTGAGGGATGTAAAGAACTGCTGGAGAAATTTATTCACAGTCACAGGAAAAAAATGTCTGCATTAATTTAACTTTCTATTGGTTTAAGCTTAATAAGATGGCTTATTAAGGCCAACTGATACACCATTTCTGAACAGAGGGGGGAAAATAGGTACTGAAGAAGTAAGGAAGCAAAGTACAAAAATGGGATCAAGATGTCAAAACTTCCCAGGCAAAAAGAGATTAGAAAGTCACACTTAGAAAGTGTTGAACAGAGCATGGGAAAGGATTGGGAATTCAGTGCTGGTGAGTTTATGAGCTGGACTGTTTGAGATCTTATCTGCAGGCAAATACAGTATTCAAAATTATTTAAAAGAGTTATTTTGGCCATGAAAATTATTTTGATGGGGTTTAGTAAATATGTAAAATATGAATAAAATTCCTAGCTAATTTATACAGTTTGATCTGTTTGGAAACTGAAAAAAATTGCCAAGGAATATGTAAGTTTTTTTCTAACAAAATACTTCACTTTTTAGCTCTTGTGCAAGAAATCAGAGTTTGGAGTGTGCCATGTCATTGCTTTAGTCCTCCCTGGGTTTCAGTAATTCATCTATATGCAGGTTCTGTTTGAGAGCAGTTTTAAAAATCTGGTAATAAATCTAATAATAAAGTCTAATGCTGAACTTGCATTCCAAATTACCAGAATGCACTGAAACCACATCATGAATCTAAAATGACAAGAGGTTAAAAAGTCCTTGAAACTTTCTTAGCTGTAAGAAACAATGGGTTTCATCCCACCTAGCCCTCTCAGCCTACTAAGTATTAGTTCTCCAGTTTAATATAATTAATAGTCAACATACCCATGGAAGAATGTTCCCTGAAGCTGCAAAGTGATGTAAGTTCTATGAAATACAGAGATTTGTTGTAGCTGTACTTCCTTTTGCATGCTTTTGGAAGGAGAAAATGTTACAGCCAACATTTTCTATTACCGTGTCCCATGATTCCATGTTTTTCAAGCACTGTAGTTGGGAGTAGCTGCTTTGTCCCAGTTTCTCAGCTTTTACTCAGCTGAAGATCATCATAACTTTTGGACATCACAAAACCTGGGGGATACAGATCTGTGATTTCCTATTGTCTCCATAGGTATTTATAACCTACTTGAAGGACACCAAATTTCTCTTGCATCTGAGAAGTGACAAAATATAAGCTATTCAATTTGGTTGTAGTTTGTGACTTTTCATTTGAAATTGGAGGAAGGTATAAGTGTTAATTAGATGTCAGTAAAAATATGGATGCAGAATTACACACTTCATGCTGTCAGTTACTGCCACTGACACAAGGAATTCTTATTTGCACTTCTTGTACACTGGTAATTGGGTCCAATATTTCGTTTTGAATTAATTTAAAAAGGGATTAAATAGTTTTCACTGTTCTTTTGTTTTGTTTTCCCCCCATCCCGTTGTTGCTGTTCACTGTTTGCATGCTTTTAATTGTAAAACATGCTGTAGATGGAGTTTTTCTTCTTAGCACTGCTGTCCTATTTTCCCCACAATATCCTCGGGGGATCTAACATGAGTTTAAGTAAGTCCATTTTTTCTCAACTGACAGAACAAATGTTCAGATGCTTTAAAATTTAAAGAGCAAAATGTAGGGACGGGTAAATCAGTTCAGAAGAGGTAAGAAATTCCCAATTCAAAACAAATAACCTTCTTTTTGTTTGTTTGCTTGTTTACTTCTCAGTTGGTTTTGTTTGCTTATCATTTCCTATAATCATGTTCCATTTGGAGAGCTGGGTATTCCCAATATCCTTCATTACATCTAAAAGGAAAGACCTCCATGTGTCACTAAGGACTTGTAACCCACAGGGAGAATCAGGGGTGAACTTTGCTAGTGAATGCACCTATGTGCATAAGGCCGTTTGCATGAAAGTTACTTGAATGGTTGATGTTCATGAATATTTATGTGGTAACATAGTTGCTCTGTGTGTCTTAAAGGATATTCTCCTTTTCAAGGACATTTCTTGTATAAAAAGAGCCATTTTAAAGCTACCAAGTAAAGAGTTTCGTTCAGAAAGTCCAAACGTGAGTTGCTAAGGATATTTTTACATGTATTTTCAGCTCACTTTGAAATGGTTTATATAGAAAGTACAGTCAGTGTTGTTGAAGTTCAGCATTGTGTTGTGCCTAAGGGTTGACTCCATGTTCTTGTGTGGAGTAACTCGAAATTTGCAGCAGGTGGCATTTATTGACTCAAAACTGGTGTGGTTTGGGGATAGAAAGCGTCGAAGACACAGCCTTTTGAGGATGACATTTGGGCTGAGAGTTAGTCCTAACTTTGTTGCGTCCATGAAGACTCACTGTGGTTCTTAGGTCCCCGGATCCTTTTGGTGGCTTGGCAGCGGTCCCCCCTAGAAATGAGCGTTTACCAAAGCGAGCTGTCGGGGATTCAGTCCGTGCCATGACGACCTGTGGTGCTTTTGGGATTACCTGTCGAGCCGTAGCTGCTCCCTGTGCCTGCAGGTGCGTGACGGCTGGGGAGATGTGGAGAAACAGCAGCAGAACAAGCAGCAAGTCCTTCGCACCACCTGAGTGCTCCGCACCGCAGCTGTGTCCAGGCTCCATCCAGGATTCTCCTCCCTCAGCTTGAGATTTGTGCTCCCTGCTCCCACCCCGCGCTTGGATCTCCTCATGGGTCGAGCCTGACACCTTCTGTTCCTCTTAGGAAAGCCATGTGTCGGTCCAAGTTTCTCACTTCTCGGGGTGGCTGAGCTGCCGGACACCGCTCCGGCCCTCGGGGGCTGCTCCAGCCCCGCCGAAGATGCGAGTATCCCGGCTGAGCTCCCTTCGCCCCGTTCCTTCCACGGGGCTCTAGCGGCAACCGGAGCGGGCAGCGCCGGACCCGCCTCTCCCTCAGCCGCGGCTCGACCCGCCTGGCGCCGCGAACAACCGGTAAGCGAGGGGGCTCGGCCAGCGAGGAGGGCGCTGCCTGTCTAAACTGAGGGGGGCGGCTCCTTCGCCCCCCCAACAGACCGGGTATCGCGGCCCCGGCGAGCCCGGCTGGCGGCGGTGGAAGCCGGGCGTGAGGGGAGCGGTGTCCCCGCCGCCCCCTCACAGCTTCCTGCGGCAGGTAGGCACGGGCCGGGGGTGCTGAGGTGGGTGCTGTGGCCGCCAAGTGGTGGGGATGGGAGGACCGGCTCTGCCCCGTCTGGAGGGTCGGTGGCTGCCCTACTCCTTGCAATGGGAGGTCAGGGTGTGTGTGGGATATGGCAAGGGAACCTACTGGAACCCTGTGGAGCTGAGCCTTGTGAGGGCTCAGCCCCTTACTTCAGCGCCGGAGTTTCGTTACCTCAGCGGGGATCGGCTGCGGGCAGGGGCATGAAATGCGCCTTGGCTGGAAGGCGCCTTTCCGCCCTTGTTGGGGATGGGGGTGAGGAGGCGGCCCTGTTGGGTCTGGGGGGCGGGTGTGTGTGGCTGTGAGGACATGGCGGAGGGGAAGGGGGACGGTGAGGGGTGGACGGGCCGGTGCAGGCGGGAGCCCGGCCCTGAGGTAGCGGAGGGATGGCGGGAGGTGGGGGAACAAGTGCTCGGTGACTTGCACAGGAGGAAGAGGGTGGAAGGCAGAAGTAAGCAAAGAAGTCGGGACTGCTGAGTCTTACCTCGTGCTGTTTGCACGACTGCGGGCGGCAGGATGAGGTAGAAGAGGGGAAAGGGATCCGAGTGTCGCCGGGGGTGGGACAGAGCTTCCTGAGGGCCCATGGAGTGGTACAAGCAGTGGGAAATGGTGTGCTTTGTGAAACACCTGTGTGAGTAGGCCTCGCTCTTTAACACAGAGGTCACAAAACATCCCTGCAGGTAACTGAAAGCACCGGTGGATTTATTCTCCTGAAAGTTTTTACATCCTTTCCTTATTTAGATCTTTTGTCCTTTCCTGTGGTCTTGGCTCTGTTGAGCTTCTCTCAGAATAACCTGCCTTGTTGAAGGGAGCCTCTGCCAGGGAAAGAGGTCGTCAAAAACAAAAGCTGTCTTTGTTTAAAGCTATTTGTGGATCAAGGTTGTGACTTCACGGTGAAATAACATGGCTCTTCTTTGCTTATATTAAAAACACAATAACATGCTGAAATAATGAAAGTCTTGGTAACTAGGTTGAAATGCAGTTCAGCAGTGTGGGACTTTAATGTAGGTTTTACAGTGCCTCAACTCTCTTGTGAATATAGTGTTAGGTCTGGTTTTGTGCTTCTCTTTTAGTGTTTTATTTGAAGGAGTACTTCAGGGTAGAGATTGTAATTGATAATGGTTTTATTCTTTCCTGCTTCCTTCCTGAGCTCTGTAGCTCTGTCTTCAGGTGTTTGTTTGTTATGGTATATGATGTTGTTTTACTGGTACTGAATATTATGTCCAAACCCGTGGTGAGCTGGTGAATGGATTAGATTTCCTGGGGACCTGTCTGCATTAGACTTGTGATTGCCTAATTGCCCTTGATTGTGAAGAATGAGAATCTGTAAACAACTCTCAGGCTCAGTAAGGTGCTGATGAGCACCAAACCTCCTGTCTGCAGTGGGAAACTGGGAGCACTTCCACATCCACTGGCTTACATGTAATAGGAGACAGCAAGAAAGTGGGTTAAGTGTGGATCCACTCTTTACAGGCTTCTGTTCTGCTTAACAGTTGCAGTTACAATTAGTGAACTGGAGTACCTGCTGCTAAATTTATGGATCTATTACTGGATACTACAATAAGATTTTTCAGGCTTGGATATGGTTGTGAGTGGAAGTTTGCAGGTCCTCCGGATCTCTGAAATGTGCTGAGTTTTAAACAGGTACCTGTATGCATTTCATAGCTCCAGGGCACTGAAGTCCCAGCTGTCCTCTTGGATGTCATAGGACATTAACTTTGCTCATCTTTTCTATATTAAAAATCCAAGCACTCCAGTTAGGCCAAATATGTTAATCCCTCAGAAATCAATTGAGAGCACAAACCACAAGCAGAGTGTAGGAAAACAGATGTCATCACTGCTCAGGGGATGACCAGGTTAGGAGAAGCACTCCTGGCCTTGTAAAAGGAGGCAAAAGGCCCTTGCTGCTGAATAGTGGCAACACTTTTCTGAGTCCCAAATTTGATGGCCCATTTGACCTTACACATAAGAGGTATAAACTTTACCAAGGCATTAGCACTGATTTTCTGCAGTACCTCCAAACCACAGTGCAGCTCTGGTATTTCTTTTCTAGCCACAGTTGGTCTGATGGTTTAGAAGACTTAAACCAGGAATTAAACCAAGAATTTAGTTAACTGGGCTTGAAGCCTGGCCAGATGCAGCTTTATTGCTGGGCACCTTTAGCAGGTGTGTTACGGTAGACTAGAATTAAGAGCTCATGAAGATACACTTGAGAATCAGGGCTGCCTGAGATATCTTTGTTTTGATTCTGACTAGGTCTTTTGATAGCCCTTGTTTTGTCCCGCAGTACTCAGGCTTTCCCCTGCTAAGTCCAGATAAAAATAATGTTTAATTTCTTCAGGTTGTTTATCCCCTGCTTCCATCTCAGCTTTTCTCTTTTTCCCTACACTTGTGCTCTCCTGTCTCTCAGCTGCGAGGTTATTCAAGCTTTCTGTTTTCCTGTAGCTTAGAAATTTCTCAGATGCTGTATCCCATGAGTTGCTTCCTTGATCCTCCACTCAGCAATAGCCCTGTCTCTTTCTCATGGTGTGCTGCTCATAGCTGGCAGCCACAGCACTTGCTGAGTAATTTGAGTCTTGGAAATCACACTTCTCTTTTTGCTGTGTTCTTGGAGTGAGTGGTCCTGTGGTTTCACCCCTTTAGGATGTGCCTCACTCAGGTAAGATGTCTTTAGGGTATCTGGGATGTGAGGAAGGTGGAGGGCTGGGAGATGTGTTCCTCCTCCAGATCAGCTGAGAGCAGTCTGAAGAAGGGAAAGTGAATTATGCAAGAGACTGCAATGGCTTGATCAAATTTCTGCCTTCAGTTTCATTGGCAGACTCCAGTTTCACTGCTTCTGAGGTCAGATTGTTACATTGAGGAGTTTGGTAAGTGTTTGCTGTGGAACAACAGAACTGTGAGTTTCTAGAGAAGCCCCTCAGAGCCCCAGGGTGATGTACATCTTCCTATCAAACTAGTTTTCTATTAATTAAAAAACTATGCACCCTAGATAATGTGAACTCTTTGTAAAGATAGTAGAGACAAGTTATTTATCTTCAGCCTTTTAATACTTTTTACCTTTTCATATTTCTTCTGTGTTAGTTATAACTATCTCCATATCTGAAACACCTTTGCTGAAACCTACAGGAAGACCATTGCTCTATTTTCTGACTTCTCAATCTTGTCCTAATCAGGAATGTAAATACATGCATAATGCTCTGCATGTCATTAACTTCAGCAAAACACTGTCATGCTAAAATCAATGTTTTTTTAAATCTAATTTTCCTGCCTGCTTGAGAAGCAGCACCTGGAATTCACAAGCCAAGAATCCTGAGAATAGGTGTACACTGTAAGCAGTATATGCTGTTTACTTTCTGCGTTTTTCAATTCAGCCAGGGAAAAACAACTTAAAAATAGGGTGATGGTGATTTTTCTAGCCAGTTTCTCCCTTCAGTCTTCATACTTCAGTAAAAAGCTTAATTGCTTCTTTAAAAATGAACAGAGTATGTATGTATGTATGGTATGTACTTACACTCAACTTGCCAGCAGTGATCTCATTGTGAACACAGCATTAACAGATTCCAGAAATTTCAGGGAAAAGCCCTACACCTGTGGACAGAAATGTGCAGATTTAGAGGAATAGAGGGAAACCAGGAGAAAATAGAGTGGTTGGAGCTAGGGTAGCAATGTAGCTGACCCTGGAATTCAGTTTCCCTAGCACCAAGCTTTGTGTCTGACCTGAAAGATCAGGCAGTGAGGCTCTGTGTGGAGCAATCAGTAGACAAGGATACGACAGAGGCGCTTTGCCAGCAGTTTACACAAGTGTTTTTTGCTTGATGTCAGTGATGTTGAGAATAAAAATGCTTGAGTTCTCACTCAGTTGTGGAGATAATTGTCACTGACATCTTGGAGATGCTGAGTATATGTATTTGACACAGTTTATCTTTAAGAATAAGGAGATGAGATTTAATTCATGTTAAAAACCTGGGGTCTGGGATGAGCCCTTGGCCCAGAACTTGAGTCTTGTTTTAATAGGTTGCCTTCAAGTCAGCCAGTCTGTAAGCCAGCACAGGGTTACTTTGGCTCAGATGTCACAGCGTGTAAGGGCTGTCCCTATCTGAAAGTCTTTGAAAATAGGATTGTAAACAGTACTGCAGGTACTGTGTGCTGCTGGAGTGCATTATCCTGTTGGTAAGAAGTGTACAGTCTAGACCCCTTAGGAGCAACCTGTAAGTGCCACTGTTACTGATGATTTAGTACAGCAGCTTTAGCATCTCCTTTCTTCCAGGAAGGAGGGGAAAACGGTGTGCAACACTTCTGTTGATACAAATAAAGACCTACTTCTAAATGGTGAGATTAAACATAAGGCAAACTGTGAATTGGATTTAAATTCAAATTAGATTTGAAAAAGTGTTTTGATTTTTCTTTGCTGTGACACATTTAGCATATGGTTCTGTCTGATCTCTGAGATATGGTAGCTGTATTTCATGCTCAACATTGTTTCTGTGTTAGAAGAGAGCAATATATGAGCTCTCAGTTAAAAAAATCCAGACAAACCCCTTCTTTGGAAACCAGCCAGGCTGCTGTGTCTTTTTGATAGAAAAAAGCAGGGAAGAGCAGTGCACTAGTATCCACTCCTGGGCATGTGTTGATCTGGTGTGTGGTAGTGTATGGGGAAATGTGCCTTGCACCCAGCTGCATGAGAGGGCTGAGTATCTCAATAGCTATGCATGGGTGAGCAGCAAGGTGCTTAATGAGGGGATGCAGTAAGTGTTGTGCTAACACTTTCTTAGAGGCACCAGGGACCATGCCTTTACAGTTAAGTAAAATAGGCCAGTGGCTGTTGTCCATCCTTGAAGCCAAATGGCAGGGTACAGCTGCCTCCTACACTGCTGAGCTTGCTTCCTTTGTAAGATGGAGTGGCAATGATGACACTGTATCATTCTCCTGAAATTGTTACTGCCCTTTCATGTAGGAGGGTTTGTCATATGTAATTGATTTAAACTCTCATTCCTACATTTGGATTGTAAATGTCTTTGGTCTAGGTTTTGGTACCAACGTTACACTTAGCCATGTATACCAGTTCTTCCTTGCAATATCAGATTAATAGGCACATGTGCTTTTTGTTTAATTACTGACAAAATATCAGCAGAGAGAATACCTGACAAAATCTGAGAATTGTAATGAGGTTTCAGTTGTTATGGAAGTATAGTTTGGGGACTAACAGCCTTTCAGTAACAAACAGGATATTTATTTTGTCTCAGTTTTGAAAGTGAACCTCAGAAAACCAGTTAGTTAAACAGTATTTTTATGAAGCTATGAAACCATTTAAAGTTTAATCGTCAGAGTATAACAGAGAGTATGTCCAACAGTCCTTAATCTGATTATCAAGATACTCCTTTAATTTGTGCTAACACTGCAGTATAAATATATTAAATTATCCAGCCATTCCACCACCATGACTTTTACCTGGGGATGTGAAAAGAGGCTGTCTGTCTTGAGTAGTTTGTGACTTCTGGATATCATCCTTTGACATTACTAAGTTTCAGATAGGGAGAGAGCTGTTTCTGCGTCACTTGTGATAGCTCATGGTCACTCATGGATTGTACCACCTGGGATTAAGCCCTGCTAAAGTACTGAGGGGGAAGAAGTGGAGGTGAGAAAAAGAAAAAATGACAATACGTATTAAAGGAGAGGAGAAGTAGAGATGGAGAGAAACTATGAGGAGTGAACCCTATCACAGTTAAGGTGTTGCATTATGTTAATCATAACCAGGGAGAATGTATTTGCTGACGTTAATGTGGGACATGTAGGTAAAAGTAACCAGTGGGAAAGGCAACAAGAGAAGTATTAGAAAAAGTCCTTAAAATGCCACTTATTTAATCCTAATGGTAAAATAATCTCTTTCACTGGTGAAAACTGATGTCTCCATAAGAAATTTGAAGTTCTTTCCCAAATGTAGCTTTACTTATCCACCCTTTGGCTTTCTGTATTTTTGATTGAACGTGGTGCTCAGTTCCTTTATTAAACTGTAAAAGTTGCAGTTAGTCAATTTTGTAGATGCGAGTCTGTGATGTCTTGGGTATGAAAGCCTCAGAGTTACTTATCCCTTCTTGGGAACCGTTTTCAGTGTCACTTCTCAGAGATTGTAGTAAGAAATCTGGACCAATCTTGGTAGCTTAAGGTGTTCCTGATAGTGTGTTGTACACCAGCTCCAGTCTAATTTTCATCCAAAATGTAGGCTGCAATTAAACTAGGCATATAATTAAAGAATTTGCAATAAGATTTTTCTGGGTACAAAAAGATGCTTTGGTAATGAGAATAGCCTGTGCTCAGATCCCATCAACCTATTTTAAAAGGAGGACTGAGTGCAAAAATTGATGTGCAGTAGCCATGTAGTGAATCATATTGATGTTCCTTATAGATGTGTTTTGAAAGCAGCTTTTATGGTGAGTGAGCACCCTGGTCTAGTGAAAGGTGTCCCTGCCCATGATAGGGGGTTGGAACTAAATGAACTTTAAGGTGCCTTCCAATCCAAACCAGTCTATGATTCTATGAATAGGGTGAGTCTCTGGAAACCATGTTGCATTTCAGTTAAAACTCACATTTTGGTTAAAATTGTATGTTAACATTTTCCCATTTCAGCACTATATTTTTTTGAGCACTGTAACATGTGGAGGTTTTCTTCAGTTATCCAAAAAGAGTGCAGACTTCCTCCACTATAGAGTGCTGTTTATGAAGTTATGAAACCCAAAGGATTCCTACCTGAGTTGTGCCCCACTGCCACGCTGCAGACAGAGGAGGGATCGGATACCTGCTGCTACTGCTCCCCTCATCTCCAGAGACAGACTTTCAGAGGATGTGACCTGAAAAAAATGGAGTGTAATAAAACTTGTTCCACTTGCCAGCCTTTGGGTTACTCCCAGGACATGTCCTTAAGAGCTTCCATGTTAGCAGTAAGAGTAAATTTTAATCTGGCAGGTAACTGAGCTGTGGAAATCTTCCACTAGCTCACTTAAGGCAGCTGCTTTCCCATTAGGTCCCCTTGCAGCCTGTCATAGTTGTAGCAAGCTCAGTAATCTGGTCCGTAATTTACCCTACTGTGTATACCTATCTCTAGTCATTATTTCTGAAAATAGACTTTTAAGTACGCTATAAATGACTGTAGCTGTATGAAACATTATGGCTCTCTTAGAATCATAGGATAGTTAGGGTTGAAAAGGACCTTAAGATCATTCAGTTCCAACCCCCTGCTGTGGGCAGGGACACCTCGCACTAAACCATGTCACCCAAGGCTCTGTCCAACCCAGCCTTGAACTCTGCCAGGGATAGAGCATTCAAAGTTTCCTCTTAAATGATATCTATCAAATTAGACAGTGTTCTCACAGGACATGACTTTGGTGCAGTATGTTGTTATTAGATTTGTTATTATGCTTTACTTTAATAAGACTGCAGAATAATCCTACCAGCAGTGGACTGTACTGTTTGTGTCTTCTCCAGAAAATGCTAAGGATTTTCTGAAGGATATTGTAGCCTGGAAAACCTAAGCAAGAGGATGATACCTTTTCCTACTAGTGATAGTCACATATCCTTTGTTACCCATTGCTTCTTCCTAGAAGTAATAAAAACAAATGTGTCTGGTGGATACTTAATTTTTGTTAACTTAGTATTTTTTACTAAGAATGTTTCTTAGTAACTCCCAGAAGCTGGGATTTCTGTGGGAGCAACAGAAGTTGTATCCAGAGACCTTCATTTAGCTCAGTCATTGCCTGTTTCCTGTCATAAGCTGATAATGCTGTTCAGATTAGACCTGAAAAGGTTGAAAAGTTTAGAATTAAATGGCAATGTTTTATGATAGACAAGGCTTGTCTACTACAGCCAGTTGCAGTTTATAAGCATGTAGTTCCTGAGAATCAGCCAGATGTGTCAGCTCTGGGATCCTGAGAGGACGGATATAGATGAGGACTCGGAGGGACACCTTTTTGTTTTTTTGACTGTTCTGTCATAATGAAGCAGGGCCAGGAGCCAAGGCAAAATTGTGGCTAGCACTGAATGACTTACAGGGCTTTATTGCTCTCAAATCCATATAATTAAGGGTTGGGTTTGTTTCACCTGACTTCAGTGGTTTAAGTGCCTTTAGTGGTGAATAGAGAAGGGTCCTTTTGCAGGATCCTTGTTCCGTGTGACTCAGCCATCTCTGCAAGAATGAGTTTCTCTTTCCTGCCTGAGCTCACAGGGGTGGCTGCTTAGCAGGTATGGCAGACCTGGCTTCTCCATCCCATAAAAGTCTGTGTTTGTGCTCTGGTAACCCTCTGGCTTGAGGGGAGGATCCAAAATGCTTCCAGGTTGGAAGGCTGGCTGCTCTGCTTACCATCATCTTCTCTCTAAAATGGGTTTGAAACCTGCTTTTGGGAAGTCAACAGCCTGCAGAAATTTAACATTTTCCCGTTTCCCACTTTCAGCCCTGTGACACCCACTTGGATCTGTCCATTCCCCAGTGGAAAGCACAAGCCCAGCAGGTCAGAGGAGCAGTCTGCAGGCTCCCCTTTGTGAGCAGCAGGAGCAACTCCACTCTGACACGAGGTAAGGTCATCCAGTGTGGGAGAGGCACCCCATGTGAGGGAAGAGCAATCTCAAGGTCAGCACTAAATATCCTTACTGGCTTTTCAGACCACAGAAGATGTCTCACACCTGTGGGTGCTGTAATCCTCTGTTTTCTTTCCCTTGGCAGTAAGTCTGAGCTCTCCCCCATTGCTCTCCTCTGTGTAGTTACAATTGTGTGAAGGATGAGAGCTGGGGACAGGCAGCTGTCCCTCTCTTTCCTGCACTCTGACCCTGGTTTCAAGACTTCCCACAACTCCCACTGCTGCTGGTAGTCACAAAATATCATCTTCACAGTTTGCCCTCTGATGTCTGCCAGCTTACCAGCCTGTAGCTGAGGTGTTATCTATGCTTTGCAAATACCACAAGCACCACCTGCAAAAATGAACTGAACCTACCATTTCGATGCGATGAAACAGCATTACAGAAGGAAAACATGCCTTTTTCTCTCTGTTTTTTAAATGCCTCTGCTGTGTGAACCAGAAAAGTGTGTGTCACCTTCTCGTTGGCATAGTGTTTACCTGATAGCAAGGATTATCCCTAAATAAATATTTGAAAATGTCATCATAGAAGAATTTAGCTTTTGACAAATTCTGGTTTTACTCTGTTTTTATTTTTACAGTCAGGTTTGAAAAGCAAGGCTTTTGTATCACTGTGAATGCCACTTAGCTTGTCAGTCAGCTGTAAACTGAACGTGCAGAATAAAGGGATGTGAAATTTTTAGACTTCAGAAACGATGGAAAACATTTAAGGAACAAAAGCGTTTATTTTATGTACATTGAAATTCTCAGCTGGTGTCAGCAGCTCAGCTGAAATCAGTGCCACCTCAGAGCCGACTTCAAAAACGCAAGTGTTAATGCAAAGAGCAGGCCCTCTGAAGCAGCCTTTAAATACCACATGGAAGAAAATATGTCAAAGTCCCTAAAAGATCCATATTCAAAAAAATAGTCCAATGTAGTATTTTGCTTTTTTACGCTTCTCTTTCCTCTGTTTCCCTTCCTGACATATCCCAGTAACACCATATCCGTCAGTTTTTCTCAAAGAGAACAATACCTCCTGCAGAGCTGTGTGGTGGCAGTGCAGTGGCTCGTATCCTGTGGAGCTGGATCATAGTGTGTCACTGTTCCTTTGGTTTTTGGTGGATTATATTTCTAATCCCAACTGTTTATATACAACAGTGTTCTTGTGTCCAATGGCATTTCTGCCTTCCTTTCTATTGAGGACATGAGCTTCATTTTTAATGAGATTCTGAAATACAAACCTTCTGTATGTTTGAAAGGTAGAAAAAAGGAGGAGCCTTTTTAACTGAGAACTTAAATGTTTCCTTGAAATTCTCTCTCCTGTGGTAATCTGCCTACTTGGTCCAACTTTCTCTGTTGTTAATAAAGTCAGACTAAGCCTGAGGGTTACTGTAGAACTCCCCTTAAATGATAATTCAGCCTGACAAAGAAGGTATAATACTCTATGAAATTAAACTCATTGTACTACTTTTTCCTTCCCTTTCTGTAAAGCTCCCTTACCTGCCAAACCGGATGGGACAAAAATACGTTGTCAATTACACTGAATGTAGCAGTTCAGCAACATTCCTGGCTCTTGATAGTATGCTTTTAGCAGAAAGCGTTTGTTCATGTTTACTGGTTTTATTCCGTGTGATGGAATATGATGTAGTATGAAACGACATATGTAGTAGTATATTCACTGTATTCATATTTATTGATATCTAAGATTCTATCATTTTTAAGCTAAACTGAACACAATGTCATACTGAGATCCTCAAATATTGATGTTTCCTTACTGGTTATCTAGAAGTGTACAATGGTCCTGTGGGTATAATCTAATGGTAATTTATACTGTGTTTTCAGCATATTTGTTAACCCAAGCCTTGTTCCACAGGGTTGTTGCAATTGTTCTGTTTTTTCCCTCTTAGCATTTGGCTACAGCTGAATTGTTTATGAAATTACTGCTTGATATTTCAGCTTCTCTCCAGTTCTTTGAACTCTCATTTCGCAAAATACTTCTTAATCTTTCTCTCTCTTTTCTCTCTTTTGCTTGAACTAGATGTTAGCTGTAGCTTTTCAGTTTGGGAATTTGGGTTTGTTTTTTGTAAACAGTTCATTTTGTTTTAATCTCTCAGTAAGTGGCTATGAATTAAATTTTGAAAAGTTTGTAAAGCAGCATCATGTATGCAGACTTTTAAATGTCATCTTTGAAAAGCATCTGTTCAACTGGTGACCAGCAGAATGAACAAGATGACTTGTTTTCTAGACCTTTATTTATATGCCAGTTGGTTAAAAGAGAAGGACTTCAGCTTTCCATGTAAATATTACATCTTTCCTTAATTAATACAGGAAATTCTGCATTGCAGAATCAGATTTAGATGCAAAACAACCAGAAAATAAAACCCAGTATGAAAATGAACAAAAATTATTTGAATTTCTGCTTCAGACTTGTTTTCAACTGAGTCTGTGGAATCACATCAGTGGGAGAGCTTAGATCCCCTTGGGCACTTCTGGCTGATGCACAAGTTCCTGATTTCCTAAACATCTTACACTTCAGTGTGCTCAGTCTCTGTGCTTCACACACTGATTAATTTTATCAGTTTCTCACAAACTGTATACAAATGTTGTGTTGATAGTTGCAAATATATGCAAAAATGTTTGTGCTCCAGTAGCACCTGAGGGTGTTAAAAAGGTGGCATTTTGTCTTGCTATGTACCTTCAAGAACATTGGTTTTGCCTTGAAAGCTGTCTGGCTTAAATTTAATGTAAAAATAGAACATAAAACCCAAACCAACAAGCTGGAACAACTCCCTAGTAATAGAACTGGAGCAAGTAATTGGTATATGCAGTTGTGCTATAATAAAATGTGGGCATAATTTTGTCAGTTCAAACCATGCTCATGCCCTTTCACAACATTACTCAAAAGTAAATTTGTAATAACTGCTTGAAAACTATCAGGCATTTAGCAAAACAAACATGTAACATTGGGTAACCATAAACAGTGTCTGCAACTGGCTCCTGGAAATCCCCTGTTTTGTACATTTTTGCTTCATGGCTATGTTGTATACTTGATACTTCTGCCACGTGGAAGCCTGGGAGGCTGGTGCAGTGGATGCCGCACCTTGTACGCTACCTGTGTGTGTAAGGGTTCCTTGGTGAACACTTATTTTCATTTCAAATTTCTTAGGAAGCTTGTAGAGTCTGTCACTGAACACTTGTAAGATCAAGAGTTACCTGTTGACATATACCTGGGTCTATTTAATCTTGCTTAGGGGCAGAGAATGCATTAAACACCTTCTTGATGGCCCTAATTTGTGTGATATTTGAGCTGCCTGAAGTGGTCAGCTAAAAGCTTGCTGGTGTAAATAGTTTATGAAGCTGAGAAAGTGTAATAGAATTTATTTTTCCTGAAAAAATGTATTCACTGATCTTGAACACTATTTTTTTTTCTGCTGATGATAATCAGTTAATAATTCTCTAAAATTTATTCATTAATTCACCTGTCTGTGAGGAAAACCAAAACCACTTGTTCCTTAGTGAACAGCATTTTGCTAAAAGAACATCTGGCCTCATCCAGGGGGTGTGTCAATTCCTGCTCTAGTTTCTGGATGTGGATAATTGAATTAATGCTCTGGCCTATAATAGGGACATGCCTTGAATTCAGGCTTTCTTAAACAGGACAATATGTGGCAAATTCCTGGCAGGCTCATTGAATTCTAATGCTTTCAGAAGAGTCACTGAACTAGTTAAGGAATATTCTAGATGCACGCAGCAGTTATTCAGTCAGAGGAATGCCAACAGGATGTCAGCATTCCCTGTCTGGAGCTGCTCACAGGTCACTGGGGAGACTTGGTATTGTCACCTCTGGCAGTGCATAAAACTGTGTCCTTTATTTTAAGGTTGAATAGAGATGATCAGTGTTGTAATAGGGGATTAGGTTATATAGGTTTGAGATGATAAGGAAGATAATATAATTGAGGTTTGAGAGAAGTATGGACAAACCCTTCAAAGTCTCATCTGAATTGTCATGTTACATCATTAATGTACAGCTGTGTGGTCCTTCAACAGCAAAAGGCCTCTCAGGGATGCCAATGACATTGTTTAAAGCAGTTTATATAGTGCAGTCAATATCAGTAAAAGTTTTTTTGGCTGTTGTTTATTTTTAAAATCTATATTGGATGAGTATCTGATGCTGAGGGAAAGACTAAGAATAGAGCAAATATATTGCAATGTATCACAATTTGGCCTCTAAGAGTTTGTGTTACAACAGGTTTATTGAGAGCTCTATCAGGTAGCCTACATGCAGAGTAGCTACTCCGTGAACTCAAGCTGTGATTTGTTTTCTCAAGAGTCTCCAGTGTCTGCATGTCAGCTATGCCATGGAAGGATGGACTTTGTGCCAAGAAGCACTTGCTGGTCTAAGATACACAAGTCCTAATTTTAAAGAATGCTGGTGTTAAGTTTTAGAGATCAGCTTTGTGTTTTGCAAGAGCAAGAAGGCCCTGAGAAAAGGACTGAGGGCAGCATTTTTCTGCTATGTAAATACTTAGTGGAACATAATTTTTTAATGCTACGTATCTCTGGGTCTCATGGAGTTGGATGAGATGCAAAGGGAAAATCAAGAGGTGAGTTCAGTTTAGAGAGAAAGCTGAGTGTGAAAGAACTGAGCTTTTCAGAAGTGCGAAGGTGGTGGATTAAGTGTATGTGGAAGCATTGTTTAGTGAGTTGTGCAGCATGAGAGCTACAAAATGGAATTTCCAGTTGAAATTTGTAGATTGGCTTAAAACAGAAGTTACCTTTTTTTCACAGTGGATATTGTACTATATGGATTTTATAGCCTGTGACCACCACAGTGAAGCTTCTAATAATGGGAAGAGTCTTCTTGGAACGGAGCAAAAAGGTTTCTACTAATGCTCTTTGAGTAGGACTGGGTCAAACCCAGACAACTATATCAGAATGCTGTTGAACTGGGGAGTGTATCAACCTCAGCCTTGCTGTTCTCTGTTCAGTGTGGCAAGGAAACCTGGTCAGTGCTGGCAACAAAGCATTGACAGTATGATGGTTGTTGGAAGGCACTTGGGAAGAAGTGAACCCTTCTCTCTGAAGGTTTTCAAAGCATCTGGGAGCTTCAAGACTAAACTTAGTGCATCGTGGGGAAGCTCAGCAACCTTTGAATTGAAAATGTTCCACTTCAGGAATGTCATGGTTTAAGCTATTCAAAATATTGTTTGCAGATTGAATGATAGATAATGAGAATAAATATCCCATTTTCTAATTATGATGCTAATAGGCCATTAACAACTGATTCTGTTCACACTTAGCCATGATACTCAATTCAGGTTGTTTACTATTGTGCTTGCATTTAGTGGTGCTAATGAGGCACATAAGATACTCATGTGATTTGTCCTCTGAAGGCTTACCTGAAAAATGTTCCTATAAACATAGTCCTGTTTTCCCCTCAATACCATTTATTCTCTCTTCTGTTTCCTGCCTAACCCTCAAGTAGTTGGAATTTCCATGCAAGTGTCCTGCGGAATTTGTGTTCAGACAATGTTCTCTGTGCTTCTTTTCAGGGCTGTATTCATTTCTTCCGATGTATCTGTCAGTGGTAATGTTATATGTTCACAATGCCAATAACAATGTGTTTTGTTATTGGCAACGAGTGAGATGTAGGGTAAACAGCACCTGCTCACATCACACAGCTGTTGAGGAAGGTGAAGTTGAGGTGGATAGACAGAGACTTGCAGTGCAAGCTATGGCTCAAGTGCACCATGGCAGGTGGGATTGTTAATATGGTACCAAAATAGGTTTTGTCTAGATAACACTGGATAGGTTAAATTCATGGGTTTCCCGTGATGCTCATGGTATCTCTCCCAGCTGAAGCTATGGCCAATAACCTCACAGAGGCAGTGATATGGTATGTTTTTGTGGTATCAACATGAGAAGGACATGGAGCTGTTAGAGCAAGTCCATTGGAGGCCACAATCAAGATCAGGGTCTAAAGCACCTCCTGTATGAAGACAGCTGAGAAAGTTGGGGCTTTTCAGCCTGGAGAAGAGAAGCTGCATGGAGATCTTAGAGCAGCTTCCAGTGTCTGAAGGGGTCTACAAGGTTGCTGGAGAGGGACCCTTCATCAAGGACTGTAGTGATAGGGCAAGGGGTGATGGGTTCAGTATGAAACAAGGGAAGTTCATGTTAGATATAAGAAGAAGTTCATTACTGTAAGCGTGATGAGGCCCTGGAACAGGTTGTTTAGAGAAGTAGTAAATGCTTCATCTCTGGCAGTGTTCAAGGCCAAGTTGGACAGAGCCTTGGGTGACAGTCTCGTATGAGGTATCTCTGCCCATTGCAGGGGGGTTGGAACTATTTGAAAGTTAGAGAAAAATGACTATGTTTTCTGTAATTGCATTTATACTTTCTGTATTCTAGAAAGGTCCAAGTTTGTAAAAATTGAGACTTTAAATTACATTCGTATTATCAGGACAGATATTGTGCTGAATAAATCCTCTATGGAAATAATAGCTGGCGTTTTGTGCAGCAGATTCTTACTGGAAAATCCAAACAAATTGATGCCTGGTGTAACTGTGATTAGTGCAGTGTGTTATATGAATGAGGTGTTTAGGTCTGTGGCTCAGATGCTTTGTTAGTTTTCATAAATGAAGTTCCACTAATGTGCTCAATACCTCTGTGGTGATTCAGGGCAGGGACAGTGTTTATTGCTTCTCCACAGAACCCAGGTCAACAGGCCTTAAATGCAATACTTTGTTAATAAATGGGCTAGGTCATCATCTGGACATACGCAGGGTGTCTGTCTAGGCACATAACTAGCACAAAGCCAAACAAAGCTTACTGAGGTATCCACTGGGATGGGGATAGCTCAATCCACGTGAAGAAAGCGCAACTGTGCTGTGGGAAGGTGCAGTGGTACATAGTGTCTGTCAGAACTTGGTGCCAGTGCAACCAACAGCCGTACTACAGAGAGTAAACCCACTGATAGACCAATCCAAAGCCCATGTCATGGTATCAGTAGAGGCATGGAAACACTGGTAATGCTCACAGGGAGGATGTGTTTTACGAGAGGAGTCAGCATGCTGCAACTCTCACACAGGTGCTCAACTGGAGGCAGCTGGACTTGGGTGTCCTTTACATAAAATGTCAGAGGCTGCCTTCAGAGGGTTTTCTGTTCCTGTTGTAATTCCTTTGTCATGAAAATTTCAGTGTATTTTCAGCAAAAGTAAATAAGCATTGCATAATGTGGTTGATTGGCATGGGTTTTATTAGTCTAACTGGAGATCTCCACTGAGATTTGTGTGCATCTGTCAATTTTGTTCTCCTTTCTCCAGTCTCTTTATCAGAGAAGATGTGTTTACCTGGGAACAGTGACTTCCCCCGGGATGGTGGGTTGCTAATGAGACTGAAAACTGATACCTGGTTGTTTTGAATTGAGTTTGCGATCTTAATGCATTGTGTATATGTGGCTACCCAAAATGTGGCTACCCAAAATGGCTTTTGAATTTGTAAGTTATGGAAAGCTTCTCTATTCTTCCATTTGTTGTGCTTCCAGTTTCATGGAACCTTGTTTGTTTGCTATCTATTCATAAGGGAAAGAAGGGAGAATCCTATCCTAGAGTAAAACTATTCATTTAAAAGAATCCTATCCTAGAGTAGAACTATTAGTTTAAAAGACAATGTATTGTCTGTACAGATGCCTGCGATCTGCTTCCGCTCTACATATCTGCTGTGTTAAAGCACATGGACACGTGTTGTAATATAAATGAGTGTAATCTTGTTGAATATGCTCCAATGTATATGGAGATAATCCCATTTAGGCAGCTCAAGTACCTCATGGGAATGTTTTGTTACTTGCTGTACATACTTAGTCTGTTAAGTCTCGTTCATTGTAAACTGTTCTGTCATGGTTTAAGCCTAGCTGGTAACTCAGAACCATGCAGCTGCTCACTCACTCCATTTCTCCCCCTGCTCTCAGCAGGATGGGGAGGATAATTGAAAGAATGTAAATCCCACTGGTTGACATAAGGACAGTCCTGTAACTCAAATGTAATGCAAAACTACTACTGCTACCACCAATAATAATGATAAGGGGAGGGAATATAAACTTAAAAAGGGAAGGGAAATAAAAGTAACAGTTAAACACAAGTGATGCCCAGTACAATTGCTCACCACCTGCCAACTGATACCCAGCCTGACCTGAGGGGTGATCTGGGCCTTCTGTGTGACTCCTCCCAGTTTCTGTACTGGGCATGGTATGCTGTGGTATGGAATACCCCTTTGGTTAGTTTGGGTCAGGTGTCCTTCCTCTGCTTCCTCCTGGCTTTTTCTGCCTCTTCTCACTGGCAGAGCATGAGACTGAAAAAGTCTTTGACTGGGGTAAGCATTACTTAGCAACAGCTAAAACATTGGTGTGTTATCAGTGTTGTTCTCAAACTAAAGCCAAATCACAGCACTGCACTAGCTACTAGGAAGGAGAAAAATGACTGTTACAGCTGAACTCAGGACATGTGTTCATAGCATGTAATGAGCCTCATGTTTTAGTTCCTCACCTGGTTCATTTTCACCTCACCACATTTAACAAGTAGGCTTGATTAGGAAGCTACGTCCTTATGAACGGAGCGGAGCAATTGCATTTGGGGAGGCAAACTCCCTCCATGAGCCTGCTTGAAATCTGCTACAAGAAAGGGCACATGCTGCTCATTTAAAGGGCGTCCTTCCCTGTACCACATTAATGGAATGAGAAGAATGTATCTATCCCTGGTGATGTGCTATAAGCTGAACAGCAGCTGCTGTATGGTGCTTAGTTGCTGGCTGGGGTTAAACCACAACAGCAACTGAAGTTGCCTGTGGTTTTCACTCTTTCTTGCTTGTTTTGCTTGTGATTTTCTCCATGAAGAGACTGTACACAGCCAGGTTAATTAGGCCTGATGAATTTCTTGAGATCATATGACAGCAGCTCTTAACCTTTGTAGCTTGCTATATGGTAATGTATTTGCTAAAACTTAAATTAGCACAAATGTTTTACTATTGATTTAATGCATAGTATTTTTAGCAAGAAGAGTTTAATCTTCCATGACAGGCTGATCAAATTATATGAAGTATATTGCTGCATTTTCTCTTGCTTTTCTGTTTCCTTTGCATACTGCTAGCATGACATAAATTAGTTGATTTCTTCTGGTAATGCCAAATGATTTTATTAACTGAATTTTAATCCAGCCCCCCGAAATATTAACAATCCTGTTCTGTTACACCAACCTAAATCTGTTTCCAGTAAACTGAACTAAATGGGAATGGGCTGGCCTGTGTGTTCAAGGCACTCGAACTGTAGACAAAACCTGACAGTTGAGTAATTGACTTCTGAGCAGGTTGGCTGTCTTTGGGCAGGTCAGCCACAGCTCTGGTTTCTCTCCCTGTCATTACTCCATCTTTCATCTGTCTTCACTTATCATAGATTAGCCAGCAAAGTTAATAAAGTCCCATCTTTCACTAAAATTCCTGTCTTTAAGAGAATGATAAAGAAACAGAGACTGCAGCTGCTCTGAGTGCTTTGTGATTTATAACTGGGGTAGAACAGTCTCCCTTCTGTTGTCACAATGGTAACAAGTGTTTCCACAATGCAGTAACCATTGTTTAGAGGTAAATAACATGGAGCTGTCTGGACTGCTGAAAGCATGGCAAATACAGTGCTCTGCTAGCTGGAGTAGAGTAAGGTGGTTTCTTCCTTAGAGGTAATAGAAATCTGGATTTTATTCACTTCTTGATAATACTTTCTTCTTTTTGGTCAGCAGTTGATAACATTCCCAGCCCTTTGAAAGTGATGAAGTCAAAAAGGCAAACAGGCCACTTGTTTCCTAAATAGAATTGGTAGGTTTTCCTTTGACTTAAAGCTCAAAATCCAGTTAAAGATATAGATAGAAAGTGTGTGCAAGTCTTTCTGTCAGCCTAAGTTTCAAAGTTGTCCACCTTCGAATAGAATGAACATTTTGCACTGCAAAGTTTAGGGTTGATGTTGTTGTGTTGGACAGATCTGATGAGTTACATGAGAAACTACATCCAAGGTGAGTACCTTCTGGCTTTTCAAAAGCATTTATTTTTTATTACTTATTCTGGATTTTGCAGTATTTGGAAAATGAAATAATTGAGCCATGAACTGAAGATGACACATTTTTTTCTTTCAGCACTGATTGCTTATAATTTGCAGGAATACTCATTACTTTAATTATATTGCCATTTTATGGTGAGATAAGCAGAGGAAGGAGGTGTTTTTCTTTCCCTAACTGAAGATTCTTTTTAATCCTACTAGGAACAGGCAAGAAAAAAATCAGGATCTGATAACAAAACTAGCATCACAAACTCAGAATTTAAGCTATTTGAAATACTTTTATAAGATGCAACTTTTCTCATAATGTGAGTCCTTCTAAGCATATATTTTGTAGTGGAAATGTTTCATTTCAGAAATATTGAACATAAACACTGAATAAGTTGCACATAAACTATTAGCAAGACATGGAGATGTTTTTTGGGGATCAAAAAAGATTGTTGGTGGTATGTGGATTTCATGCTTGAGCTTGGCTTTCATGTTTAGTCAGAGGATCAGGTATACTGCAGTTTGTTTAGTAGTTAAGGAACTTCATGTAGTGAAGTGCCAAGTGAACAAATTGCTTCATGTGCTGTCTTATTTTAATTCTCCTTAGTTGATGACCCAGAGGTCTTCAGAATCCTCACATACAAACTAAACCATGCTCTGCTTCACATGATTGTCAGTCCAGCTGCTTGTAATACCACAGTTAGATATCTTGCAAACTCTTCTGATCCTGACTGTTCAGTGTTTTCCCTAAAGGGACCTTTTTAATGAAGGTTATACTATCCTAAGTAAGCTGTTGGAGAAGCCAGCAGCCAGAGTGGTGTGCTCTGAATTTGTGGCTGTCCCATTTTATGAGAGTAGGAGGCGGCAAATCTAGAAAGCTGTTGCCCTAAGGGTTCCTGCTTTAGTTCCTGTGCTTGGGAAACCTCTGGTGGAAAGCAGCACAATGACACTTTGGATTAAAAGTTCTGGAAGACTGTTTGTTTGGGCAGCACTACTGTCCAGTAGCATTTGGGCTTTGGGAAGGATTTTTCCCTGCTGCTGTGCTTGTCCTATTTAAAGCCCCCTTTTTTTTTCTACTTAAAGTGGAGAATATTTATATGAGAGCGCTGACTTCTGCCTAAATCAGAGCAGCCAGTTACATTCAACTTATTTTGAGACAGTAAAGCTTGAAACTTCTCAGATTCTGATAGATTTGTATTTCTATCAGATCTTTTACTTATGGGTTCCTATACTGCACATTTATTCAGGCTGGTTAAGCTTCATATAAGGAAGAATTTCTTTACTGTAAGGTGGTGAGGCCCTGGCACAAGTTGCCCAGAAAAGTGGTAAATACTCCATATCTGCCAATGTTCAAGGCCAGGTCGAACAGATCCTTGGGCAACACAGTCTGGGATGAGGTGTCCCTGCCCATGGCAGGGGGCTGGAATTGCATGATCTTAAGGTCCTTTGCAGCCCAAACCATTGTATGATACTATTAAGTCCAGGGGATTGGAAGAAGCTCTCTGGTGCCCGAGTGGAAAGGATGGCTGAGGCATCTCTCCTGTATGTCTGCGTTGCACTTACATGGAACATCCATGCTAACTTGTATTATTTTAGCATATTCTGTTGCCCAAATTCTTGATACTGCCTTTTTCCTGTCTCTGCTTAGTGTCTTCAAAGAGCCAACGTGTGGGACTGTGGATGTTCTCTGTGTACATATTTATATTGCCTGTATTTGGACAAGAAGTAACATTTATTTGTTGCTGCTAGCATGAACTGGCTGCCATACGTAGTGAACAATCTAAAGCTGGAAAGCATCTGGCATTTTTGAAGACCATTCTCTGCTACCACGCACTCCACAAGCATTTCTCTTATGTTTAGGGTGCTGCGGAAAAGGTGATTAGAGTAGTCAAGCATAGCAAAAAACCAAGATAGTCACAAGTATGTGAATATATATTCATTTCAGTAAGTGCTCAAGTAGTTATAGGCTTTGTATTTAGTTCTGAAAAGGTCCATGGGGAGTACTTTCTGTTCTGAATTTTAAATATTTTTTAGCTTGTCTCTTAGTTCTTGGCTAGCTCAAATCAAATCAGGTTTGCTTATTAAGTCTCTCTCAAGTGGTATTTGAATCCATCATGCATGTATGTGCAGGGATGCAAGCATTGGTCCTGGTCCTTACCTCAGTATTTGAGCTTTCAATTTAATAAGTGCGGAATTCAGTGGGTGTATTTGGAGTCTGTTAGTGTTAAAGACATCTGGGAGTCTCTGATTATTACAAAACTAATGGACTGCCTGGAGCCTTACAGTGGGAAGTACCTTCAGCTCTCTATAAATCATGCGAGTGTAGTGTTAAAGCAGCAGTCTCTAGTTTCATGAGCGGAACTGGGCTGATTTAGCAGGCTTCTACTAATCCAGGTGGTGTAAAGTATCTGATAGTCATGTGAATGCTTCTGGTATTCATGTTCTGTGGACATCACATAGAAATTATCTTTGATTTCAGAAGCTGCTAATAATAATGAGATTATCTACAAATAAGAGTCTTCAGCGAAGAGCCCAGAGAAGCTGTGGCTGCCCCATCCCTGGCAGTGCTCAAGGCCAGGTTGTACAGGGTTTGGAGCAAGGTGCTCTAGTGGAAGGTGTCCCTGCCTGTGGTGGAGGGTTGGAACTGGAGCTTTAAGGTCCCTTCCAACCCAGACCATTCTGTGATTCAAGGTTGATGGCATATTTTTGTTTACATGAAACAGGGAAAACACTTAGGATGCTCTGATAGCATGAAGATTCTAAGTGCTGTTTGTGTTCAGAGAAGTTAGGGTTAAATTGACAAAATGTGTAGTTTTAACTTGTGTTAATTAAAACATGCTAATGCTGAAGTTGAATGCTCCCACATGCTTCGTTTTTGAGTGTTTCAGTAGACACATTTGCTGTACCATCCTCATAGATTTACAGAGATGGGTATTTCTACATGGCTGTGCAGACATCTGTGCAGATAAGCTGGCTGGTCAGCTGGGAGCTGGTTCAGAAACACAAAGTGGGACTGCTTTGGCTTTGAAATAGAGCTAAGAAGTTACACTTAAATATTTACTGGAGTTTGCCAATGTGATTATGATTTTTGTTGACTTGTGTTTGTGAGTCAGAGTACTGGCACAATAAATGCCTGTTTGTCTGCGGAGGAGCTTATAACATGCCTTAGCTACTCAGTAGTTGAATTTACTTGAGCTTTGCTCTTATTAGTAACTTACTTTCCTAGGTGTAGAGAGATGCCCTCAAACAAGGTTATCTTTCTGTATAGAAGATTCATTAATGTATATATTACCATGAAAAAGAAAAAAAGGGAATGTGGAGAATTTTGACATTTCATTCCACTTCTTCAAATATATACAGCTATTTGGAACCCTTTTCATTTTGAAACTTGCCAAATGTGTGGGAAAACGTGACCTGTGTCCTTTCAGGACTGTCTGGTCTGCAGAAGGCTCTCCTCCGGCAGTGGAAGCAGCTGTGGTTGGGAAGCAGCATCCCAGCTAATTTGCCAGGGGGAAAAGGAGCAGCAAGAAGAAGCTGAGGAGAGAGGACTATAAATACTGCATGGTTGCAGCTCTGCTGCTCTCTGAACCAAGTTATTGTTGCTACATTGCACACTGCAGAAATGTCACATCTCTTCACTGTACAGCACTGAATTACTTGGAAGTAACTGACAAAGTTCATCTTTGGTTTGGCTTGGAGTTGTGGTTTCATGGATTTTAGATTGATCTGATAAGGAAAATGCCTTATGTGGCTGTGCTGTCAGGCTTTCCTCCTTATCCATCCCCTTCTACTTCTCAATGGCTTTTGAAGTTATTGCTCAGCTTCAGCTAAATTTTTTAAAGGATCAGAAATCCCTGGAGGTTTTGTGTTGCTACAGATGCTTTAAAAATGGGTGATCAGGTGTCAGAGAGACTCGCACTAGAGCTCCTAGGGAGGAAAAGCCATGTGGCTTCTTGTGTTTGGTATGTTGTGTGAGGGATGAGCCTTTGCTCTGGTGCTCAGCCGCACATAAAGCAACATCTGGAGGAGAAACCTGATGCAGCAGAAAGCACGGGGGTTTTCCGAGTAGAATTTCATGGCACAGAGGTTTATTTAGGGATGCATTGGAGGCTCAGTGGTAAAGAGGAGCTACTGCTCTCTTGATCCTGTGCTTGAAGAGAGGAAAAAACATGATCTGGGTGGTGACTTGGTAATCTTTGACTGCATGTGGGTGTTAAGAGAATTCTGGACAGAAATAAGAGGGGATGCTCTTCTTCCAAGGATGGTGGCTTTCTCAGCTGGGTAACCCCACCAGCCTCATGAAGAAGCCAGAATTAGCACCATCTAACTTGTTTTCTATGAATTTTCAATATGCAAATACTCGATATGCAAATGCTTTTCAATATGCAAATACTCAAAATACAAATACATTTAAAGAGCTTTTCCTAGCTCTTGGCAAGCCACCATTTTTCTGTTGTTTTCAAGTGTGTGGTGACATGAAGGAGTGTAATTTGGAGCAGTAGTCTGTAGAAATGGAAAAAGGAGAGAAAGGTTAAAAAGATGTGAACCTCAAAGGCCAGTACACCAAAACCGTCCATTTTTAATGGCATTTAATAATTGACTGCCTATCAAAGATAAATACTTACGCCAATCAAAAAAGCAGGGTAATGATGCAGAAACAAGTGGGCAAATTTGGATTTTAAGTATTGTATTTGACAGAGTCTTGTCTTGATGTGAATAACTATGTTTTATTGGCTGAAATGTTTTGCAGTTATGATTTAGGAGCTTTTTGAGAGTCAATCTGGTCTTTAGTCTATGGCATGACCAAAACACTCCATCAGGGCCCACGCTATCACTCTCTGATAAGGGAGGGGTATAGCATCATAGAATGAATTAGGTTGGAAAAGACCTTTCAGATCATGAAGTCCATATTTGAATTGGATACCCAAGTGAGTGTGGTTTGTGGAAGATGGGAAATAGTTCTAAGAGCAGGAAAATAAACTGAAGTTGCTTAATTTTAAAATGATTTACTCTGTGCATCTAAACTGTTTGTGGGAAACAGCCGTCATCAGCGTATGGCTCAACTACCTTTCAAATAAGTCTGAAGCATAAGGAGCAACAGTCACTTGTAATGAACGTTGCTAATGTATAAACACTGAAATACAATGTGGAATACAGATGTGATTGCATAAAGCCTTCACTTGCCTTTTCAGTCTTTTTTTCCCCATTTTAATGTTGTTCTTGGCCATTTACATTCATAGTCACAGTCACTGCAGATGTGAAGAGCAGACATTCATGACTGAGCACGCCGTGCTGCTCCTAGTGAGAGCTAGCAGTGACAGTGATGTAAATACTCCTCTGTGCTTTATGTGCTTTGAGCAGTTAGTAAAATGTAACTTTCATCCCAGCTCTGGAGTTTGTATTGAAAAAATTATTATAGGTCTTTGTTGCACATACTGGCCTCTTGTTTTGAATCTTTAGGTTAGAATCATAGAATGGTTTGGCTTGGAAAGGACCTAAAGATCATCCAGTTCCCAACCCCCTGTTATGGGCAAGGATGCCTAACCCTAGACCATGTCACCCAAGGTTGTGTCCAGTCTGGCTTTGAACACACTGCCAGGGATGGAACATTTACCACTTCTCTGGGCACCCTGTTCCAGCGCCTCACCACCATCACAATAAGGAGCCTCTTCCTTATATCCAACTTGAACTTCCTCAGTTCAAGTTTAAACCCATCACCCCTGATGAAGAGTCCCTCTCCAGCATCCTTGTACGTCTCCTCATGATATTGGATAGGGTTAGGCTTTGGTGGGGTTTTTTTACATACCTATATATATTTAACAAACTTGATTACAATATACAAAATATTGTACACAGTTTTGGTTCATTTTATAACAAAACATAATTTTATATACTCTTTCTACTTGTTATGATCTAATGAGTCTTCCCCAGGCTAGTAGATGGGGAAAGGAGCTCTGCACCCTGAGTACCTGTGTGGATCTGGGCATCCACTGTGCCTGGTCCTTCTGCCAAGGCTGTGGTGGTACGCCTCTGGTGCCTGGTGTAGCTGTAAGGGGAGCTCTGCGTGGCAAGAAAAGGCAAACTCTAATGGTAAGAAATGCAGCTGTCAGGCCTATTGCTAGCTGCAGGTTTGCAGTGGGAGAGAGTAGCCCCTGGTGACTTACTCTGTTGGGTGGAAAGTTAGGAGACAACTTGAAATGTCATACAAAAAGCTAGGGAGGAGCTGGTCGCTCCCCATAACCTAAGGAAGAGACACAGGAGAAGTGTCAACATAATGAAGTAAAAATAAAAGCATATAAGAAAATTAAACTTACGCTTCCAGTACCACTAAAAAAAGAGCAGAAATGGTCAGACTCCATGTGTGGCTGAAAAACCATTCAAAGATAGAATCATAGGATAGTTAGGGTTGGAAAGGACCTTAAGATCATCCAGTTCCAAACCCCTGCCGTGGGAAGGGACACCTGACAATAAACCATGTCACCCAAGGGTTTGTCCAACCTGGCCTCGAACACTGCCAGGGATGAACCATTCACAACCTCCCTTTCCAGTGCCTCACCACCCTCATGCTAAAGAATTTCTTCCTTATATCCAATCTAAACCTCCCCTGTTTAAGTTTGAACCCATTACCCCTTGTCCTATCCTTACAGTCCCTAATGAAGAGTCCCTTCCCAGCATTCCTATAGGCCCCCTTCAGATACTGACAGGCTGCTCTGAGGTCTCCACGCAGCCTCCTCTTCTCCAGGCTGAACAGCCCCAACTTTCTCAGCCTGTCTTCATACAGGAGGTGCTCCAGTCCCTGATCATACTCGTGGCCTCCCCTGATTTTGTTCCAACAGTTCTGTGTCGTTTTTATGTTGAGGACACCAGAACTGCACACAGTACTCCACGTGAGGTCTCACAAGAGCAGAGTAGAGGGGCAGTATCACCTCCTTCACCCTGCTGGTCATGCTCCTTTTGATGCAGCCCAGGATATGAGGAGTTTAGATTCATTAAGGCCTGGGTAGAACTTTCGAGGTGAGGTAGATAGTGATGGTAAGTGTTAAAAAAGCAAACAAACCCAGTCAAAAATCCAAACTAAAACTGTGAGGCAGATGAAATAAAATCTGTGAGAGAACCTTAAGCAGATATAAAACCTAATGGCAAATCTGTTTTTAATGCTTCTTTTCTTTAAAAGTGTGAATAACCCAAAAATACATTTCTAGTTCTGTGTTGATGCTGCAAAGGAGGGCTTTTTCCTCACTCTCTTTGCCTCCTTTGTGAGAGCAGCAAAGCGGAGAGTGGGTTCAGTAAATCTCATTAATGGGTATGTCCTGGAGGATTTGGTTCACATGATGGGCTTAATTATTTCCTTCCCTGCACAGCTGCATTACATGGTACACAGAGCTGCCTGGGCCTTGTTCTTGGCTCCTAATGAGGTGCAGGGATAGGTACCTCTGACAGCATCGACATAAGTGTTAGGAAATGTGCTTTGCATAGAAATTATTCACATGAGCAACACACGTGGAAGTATTTGAGCAGCAAAACAGAAGTTAAGTGAAGGGTGCATCTCAGAGGGTCATCCCAGCCTCTAGTTAGCAGAAAACCAGGTGTCCTTGCAAGTATGGAATTCCTGGGGATCACTGCTTTGCATTCCTGCAGAAGCTGGGTTCCATGTGGGTGGCCATTACAAAGGTTTCTGACTGTGAAATCTTGTATCAGCAGCTGCTTGATACCTGTGGAGTATTTAGTAACCTCTCCTGAATACTTCCTTAATGACAGAAACTGAGAGTAATAGACCTGGAGTTCAAGATGAATTTTTTTAATAGGATTTTTATAGGAATCTATAGGATGCATATTTTCTTCAGAATATTTTATATCATGATTCAGTCAAGAATTATTTTAGTTTTTGAAGTGCTTTTACAGTCAGTCTGCATACCTTGATTATCCTGTGAGCATTGCCATGGCTGGATCTCCCAAGTATGCTGTCGTGGAATTATAAACGGTAATGAATTCACTTAATCAGGTCTTCCAGGAGCACAATCAACATGAAATCTACTCAATTAGAAATAAATCCGTTTAAAGTATTTCTGGTTCTCCAACAGCCTCATTTTAGGACTTATATTATCTGTGACTGAATTAGAGACATTAATAGGTAGAAATTGAACTTTGTAAAGAAATCATTGGAAATGATGGAGACAAATCCAGAACTTTTGACGAATTTGAAATGTACCTGAATCTGTTGTAAACTATAGGTTGGACTGTTCAGTCAGTGGCAATCTTAAATGTCCCCTTGGACAGAAAGGAATATATTCCAATACCTAAAGGGGGTGTATGGGAAATCTGGAGAGAGGCAAAGAACAAGGGGGAATGGTTTTAAACTGACAGAGGGGAGATTGAGATGAGATTTTAGGCAGAAGCTCTTCCCTGTGAGGGTGCTGAGGCACTGGCACAGGGTGCCCAGAGAAGCTGTGGCTGCCCCATCCCTGGCAGTGTTCAAGGCCAGGTTGGACACAGGGGCTTGAAGCAAGCTGCTCTAAGTGGAAGGTGTCCCTGCCCATGGCAGGATGCTGGAGCTGAATGAGCTTTAAGGTCCTTTCCAACACAACCCATTCTATACTTCTGTATCATTGATGGTAGGTTTAACAGCCAGCATGCATTTGTATGGTTGAAAAAACTTTATATGTATGAGTATCTTTTGTAGTGTGTAAATAAGTGTTACCATATTGATTGCAAAATGTATGTTTGCCTTTAGGTTGACTTTTGGGAGGCTTTAAAACAGAAGTTCAGGATGCTTATAGAACAGAGTAGTAGTTGTAGGTTAATATTTTGGTTTTATCTTAGCCCTTGCAGCTCTGTTTAAAGACAAATACAGATGCAAGTGCTGCGTTTTGCTGTTAGTGTCATTAAGACCAAGCTGTCCATAACATCCTGTGAGGTTGCCAGTGTTGATTCTAAACTTAGTCCTGGCTTTGCCCTACTTTGTAGGGTCAGGTTTTTGTAAATGGTTTGGTCTTGGCTTTGTTACATGTGTCAGTATGAGGGCAAGATTGCCCAAACTCTATCTCTGACCTGGAGGACAAATACGAAGTCCCAGGTCTGTGCAACAGAACCCCTACAGCAGTGCAGGCAGGGATGGGCTGGCAGGGGAGCAGCTCTGAGGAGAGGGGCTGGGGTCTGCAGGAGGGCAGTGAGCTGGGCATGGGCCAGCTTCAACAGCAGCTAACAGCAACCTGGGCTGTCCTGGCAGGCTGCACAACCACCAGATAAAGAAAACTGAGTATACAACTTGGCTTGTCACTCAGCAGACTACATCTTGAGTTCTGTGTTCGGTTTTGGATATCCCCAGTACAGGAAAGACATTGATTGCTGCCTCTGTGCAGCAGCACATGGCAAAAAGATGAGAGATGACAGGTAAGTTAGAACAGGAGAAGTTCAGACTGGGTATGAGGAACAATTTCTTTCCCCACCAGGTCAGCAGAGGTTGCTCTGGATCTTGCCATTGGAGGTTTTCTCATCGCTGCACCTGCTCTAAGCAGGAGGTTGAACTTAGGCTTCTGGAGACCCTACTGACCCAAATGACTTGATGATTCTCTGACTCTAAAGCACAACAAAAAAATCCACAGCACTGCATTCACAGAAGCTGGTATTTGTCTTGATTCTGCTTTGGAAGAGGGTTACTTCAGCAAAACAGTACTGTTGGTACTCTGAACTATGTCTCTAAATTAAAAGCACTCATCCTTGGGTGATTTAGCATGCTATTTGTTTTTAATATTAAATTCCAAATCACACCTGGCATTTAAGTAATGAAAGCTCCAAGAGTTTGTTATGAGTCTTTCTCTATTTTTACACATTGGTATTCTTTATTTTCTTTGTTTCCCTACTAATATTCATAAACTTGTGTCTCATTTTGTTTTCTTCTTGTTAAGAAGTGATCTTTTATTCTCGAGCTGTTTCCTGAAGGCAATAATTAAATGTTGGTAGTCAGTGAGAGAAAACTGGTTCTTTTTTTTATCAGTTTTATTGTATCTTGATTACCTGAATTTTGGCAAGCTAGAATTCGAGAAAAAGGAGTTTCTTACCTTCACAATGAGTTGGCTCAAAATTTCAAAGGTCAAGAGATTAATTTATTTCTAAGTTCTTCTCCAGTGTTCCTGTGCTGCCTGGGTCATCTTGGCAATTCACTTAACCTTTCTGAGCCTGCAGTCTGCCATCATCACCATCATTCACACACATGGTCCTAAAGAATGGCCTTAATTGCAGCATAAGACTTGCTTGCACAGGCTGGAGTGTAAGTTAAAGCCTTTCAAATTTTCCTCTAAAAAATGCCAGGTAAGTTTTTCTGCAGTGAGAATAAGGGAATCCTGGAGACCATCTGTCACTGGGAATTAGGGATATTTGCTGCAGACATGCACAGATGAATGCAGAGACAGTGAGGACACAGCACGTGACTTTGTTTACACTGGAGTTTGTCTAAACCAAGGTCTGCTCACCTGCTCTAGCTCTGCAGCATGTACATCCTTTCTGGGCCACCATTTGTTAGGTGCTTTGATTAAGAAGTATAAGAAGGCCAGGTCCTTCTGCCTTTCTTCCCTAATCTCTACACGAGTTGGTTTAATGGTCCTAACCAATGCAGCAGCTGAGCTAGATGTTTATTCACCTACGGTAGTACCTCGTTTATTGCCAGTATACTCGCCAGCATGAAAGGTAATGGTCACAACCTATGTTTGTACAACCACTCCTGATCTGAGATTTCTGGACCCTTATGTTAGTCATTCAGATGAAACTTGACCACAAATGAAACTGGTCTCTTCATCTGACAGCTTGCAAATCTGTATAGAGAAAAAATGGGTTCAAACTGAAACAGGGGAAGTTCAGGTTAGATACAAGGAAGAAGTTCTTTACTGTGAGCGTGCTGAGTTTACTGTGAGCTGGTACAGGCTGCCCCATCCCTGGCAGTGTTCAAAGCCGAGTTGGACAGAGCCTTGGAGCAGCCTGGTCTAGTCTGAGGTGTCCCTGCCCATGACAGGGGGTTGGAACTTTATAATCTTAAGGCCCTTTCCAACCTGAGCCATTCTATGCTTCTATGATTTCTGTATTTGAAAACTTAATTGCTTTGGGCTTTGGAATAGAGCTCCCATATTTTGGTGTCCTCTCTAGAGCACTGCTCTGGAGAGGTGTAACTGGGACTGATCCAACCACAGGGCACTTTGGTGAGGGACTGCCTCAGGTTTGCAGACTTGGAGAGTGTGAGATCTCTGCCCCCAAACCTATTAGGCTGCTGAAGACTTGGGGTCCTCTCCGAACATCAAGGGGTGTTTCCTACTGAGCTGAAATAAAAATGAATCTGTTGAAATTAAACAAGGAGAAAAACCCAATGCACACAACAGCAAAGGGTAATTGAATTGTTTTCAATCAGCTCTTGGATAAAGATAACTCATGGGTTTATAAGAAAAAATAGAGCATCTATTTGAAGCTTAGCTTTTTCAACTGCTTTTTTATTTCTTTGATTAAAATTATGCAAACAATTTTTGGCAGCACAGCAAATAAATGAAAATAACCAGTAACCTCTCTCAACATCACACCTGAGGCAAATTCAGGTTCAACTTCATAGCAGACTGTAACTGCTAACCCCTATCTATGTAAGGAGAAGAGGGAATCTGCTTTATCTGCTCTCAGGACCTGATCTAATCTTCATAACAAGACAGGAACAACGCTTCTGTGTTAACATTTAATGATTTTGTATTTGAACTCTCACAAAATGTTTTCTTTGTGGATAAAGAGGAAAAAGGTTGATAAGCATAAAATGCAAATGAACAAGCAGCAAAGCTGCCTCGTCCGCCAGGGAGATGAACCTGAGGTAAATATGTTCAACAAGCTCTGAAATGTTCTTGGATTCCTCTTGTAAATCTTTTTAAAGTCTCTTATGTCCTTTCCCTTCCGCCATGTTCTAATCTTTTTGATATTTACGTAGTCAAGTGCAAGCAGAGGCTGGAAAGAGAAAGGATAGAAGAGAGAATTGCTTACCCTGCATGCATCTGTTTTGTAAGGAAAACTTCTGGGGCCACCAAAATGACATATATATCTTATATATATATATATATATATATATATAAACTTTTATAAACGAATACTGACTTCTTAATATTAGAGTGGTGTAATAGTTCTGCATTACTATGAGAACAACTCATAACTGGTTACATTGTATCATTCTTGTTTCAGGTAACTGAAGGCTTTCTTTTGTTCCTTTTATTTTTTGCATTGCTAAGTTTGTAACTTAAAAACTTCCAGTTACTCTATGCAGGTACACTTCTTCCCACGCTAGCTGTTCTATGATTCTATGATTCATGACAGTAAATGTTTCTAAGTTGTACTTTGGACTGGGGCCAGAGCCATTGTGACAGCTGGATCTGTAGTGAGTGTTCCTGGTTTGATAACTGAGATGCTGTCATTTGATGAAGGAATGCCATACTGGATGCAGAACTGGATAAAGTTTTCAATGTTTCATGTTGGCTTTTCATAGCTTACCCTGGTTCTTGCTTTACTCATGAATGCAACATGCAAGGGTCAAGTCTTCTGGAGTTGTTCCTGAAGTTATTCTGTTGATGGCAGTGGGATTTCATACATGATTGATTCCTCATGCGGGACATGAAGTTGCTTACAAAGGGTATCAGAAGGTTACTCAATGTAATTTTGCTCCTATCAAGCTCAACAATATAAAGATTATATGACAAATCCAACCCTATTTGCTTAGAAAGGCGTATTTCTTTGACTATATGAGGCTAAGAAGGTGCATCTCAGATTTGGGATGCTGGTAAACTTTGGCAGCTGGGATAATATGCTTGGTGCATTTCCTTAAAATGTTTTGTTGCTTTTCATGATATTTGGATTAGTTATTTAGTTGCTACTTTAGCTTCTTTAGTTTAACATCTCTTTGAGGTGGTTTTTGGAATTATGAATCAATTCATCCTGTACAGACAACTTTTCAAGTTGCAGTTTCTTTTTACAAGGAAGTGTACGCAAGTGCTTTGGGATTCAGTCTCTTAAATCACAATTTCATGCACTTTAATGATTTAAATGCACTTTGAAGTGCATTATGATTTTGTCCTGGGTAAACTGTAGCATCCATGGCAAGAACTATTTAAAGAATGACTTCTGAATACTCTTGTTTGTTAGTCAATCTTTTGGAAAATGGAAGTTCTAATAAATGTACGGGACGTGAGGCCGTACTAAAAACAGCTCTAGAAGAGAGCAGAGCCTAGAAGCAGCTTGCTGTGGGGCTTGTGGGGCTGGCCCTGATTCCTTGTATGTAAGAACGACCTTTAAATAAAGGTTAGCCAGAATTGCACTGGAAGCTTTGCAGGTGCTTGAAAGAAGGCCCTTAAGATATTATATTGCCAGTGGGAGTTGGCCTTTACTGTAAACTTCACATTTATAAATACTTCTGATGTTTCCCCTAGTAATATGTTTGATTTGTTGTTTCTTTCTTTTTAGTTTAAAGACTTTTAACCATTTTAACCAACCTGCCCATGATTCTTTGTGCTGAATCTTTACATCCTTTACAATCCTTTTTCTTCTTGCATCTTCTATTCTCTCATATCAAATTCATGCTTCAAATGTTTTTCTGTTTTCTCATGTTCAACTTCTGCTTCAAATAGGTTTAAGCTTGTTCTGCGTCTGTTTCTCTGCCTGAATTCCAGCCTTGCCCGTTCAGTATAATAAGGTGCTTGTCTCCTGTATTCTTTGTATTTATCCTTCCCCAAAATCTTTCTGCATCTGCCTGATTGAACTTCAGCTGTTCTGAAGGTACCATGACCAGCTGACTAGTTTACAATGAGAATAAATACGAATTAGAACAGAAGACAAAGGAAACTGGAGAAACTTTGAGAAAACTCTCCTGTATTTGCAATAGTTTGCACGTGTAGATCTTGTATATGCACAGGAGTGCTAATGGTGAAGTACACCTGTTTAGAAACAATGAAGGAAACCCAATACATTCTTACAGTGTGATCTTAAGACCCACTTTAATCATATGATGGTATTTAAGACTCTTAACTACCAGAAGTTAATGGGGCTTAGCCTCTTCTTGGTGAGTCTGTGCTGTGCAAATACACATGAACAAGGGATAACAACCTGCCTCAGAAGTCAGGAGCAGGTGCAACAATGACTTCACTCAATTTTCTTCTTTTTTCCCCTCAAAAGAAAGGAAAAAAATGTTACATATGAGCCCTTTTGCAGAGCAATTTGCCACGTATGCAGATCACCCAGCAAAGAAATCAAGGACTGCATAAATCCTCCCTTAAACAGGGTGGTAAGAAGAATCTTCTGATGGAGCTTATAAGAACCAATGGACACAACCGTTGGTTTTCAATACTGATTTCAACCAATATTTAAGTTTTGAGGCAGGATGTGCCACATTGAGGAACAACAGCTTCAGAGAAAAGGAGGAATTTTGCTTGGTATTCTGGTATGTTAATACTTATGCCTCGGCACACACCTTCTGAAATATTTATTTGGGTGTTTCAGTTATTTAACAGGGAGATCAAAAATGCATTACCAGACAGTGTAACCAAAGTGAATTTAAGTGAAGGAATGGTGCACAGGGAATAAAACTATAATTATGGGGATTGTGAACAGCAAAATAGTGTCTGATTAAATTTGTTTAGGTAATTACCATGGAGGGGGTTTGGTTTTCTAGCGTTTTCTTCCAGAGTGGAAGTCCTTTACAGAAGACTCAAGAATCAGTTGTCCCATTTTACTGAGACAGATGAAGGGAACTGCAGGATAACAGATTAACTCTCTACAGCCTTTAGTTTTCAGTCTCTGAAACTACATCTCTTCTTCTAAATAGAATCATACCATGAGGTGGACCTTGGCCCTGAGACCTTGTAGGTGTGAAGTGGATCTTGATGATCTTTGGATGTCTTCTGAGCTCCTGAGCCCCAAGAAAGTGACTTAGCCTTTCTAAGGTGGTGTCTGCAATAGCAAATGGGCTCAGTTGCAGTGCAGTGGGGGTGCTTCAGTAGCATGAAAGTCTACAGAGATCAGAAAGTGCTGAGCCTGGTGGCTCCTCATCTGTGTGCCCTGTATGTGGGGGGTGCTGTCTGAGGGAGCTGTGCTATCTTTTGCTGCCTGGCCCCTCTTTTTCCCTAAGAGGATAAAGGTAATGTTGAACACTGGAGTCTGACCAGCACAGCTTCATAAAATAGTTTGGGTTGACAGGGACCTTCAAAGGTCATCTAGTTCCAACCCCCTGCAGGGACATCTTGAACTAGGTCAGAATGCCCAGAACTGCATCCATCCATCAGCACCAAAGCTGCCTTGTAGACCTGGGAGAACAGGGGTAGCTCCAGGTGCCTTGTCTCTCTTGAGATTTTGCTATGGGCTGGTTAGCACTCCTTCTGCATGCTCTTTTTTATTCCTATAGATGTATTCAGTCAGGTTTTGCATTTGTCTGAAGGAATTCTGTATCTGTGGGGTTAAGCTGAGTGTCCTGGTCGGGTGTCACCCTATTTCAGTACTAATAATCAAGGGATTTTAATCAGAGTTAATCAAATGGCCGTATTTATGTAGATTTCTTTCCTGTTACTTAGGCAGTGGTGACTCACATTCGCTTGATGCTGGCAAACATTAATACTGCCTGTGAAAAAAGTGGTTCTGCCCTTTTCATGCCCTGGCTGTTTGCTTCTGGCCCTCTGCCATCTTCTTCCTGCAGCTTATGCAAACATTTGCATAGTGATCCAGTTCAGAGATGTGATGGATGCTGAAACTAACCTCCCAAACTGAAAAAAGCTGGAGTTTAACCGGGGTTGATGCTTTGTTCTGCTTCAGTGTTCATGTTAGTGCAGAGATTATAGCAGTCTGGGGGCAAGAGTGGAGTGGTTTGAGGCACAAGGGAGGGTGCAACTGCTTCTCTGGGAGGTGATGCCAGTTATATAGCTCTAAAATGAGAGTTCAAAGAAGAAATTGAACTCATCAAATTGCAAATTGTCCATTAGAGTCGGTCTTCAATTCGGATTTTCTTCTCTGACCTGTTCTGCAGAGATGAGAAGAGGTATGAAATGCATGGAGCATTGGGATTATACCCCCCCATCTTCAGTTCTGTCTGTAATAAATTTTGGTTTTAATATTACTATAATGAGAAAAAGCAATGCTTGATCTTCTCGAGCATTTTAATTTAGTAAGCTGGCGAGCTGGTCCTTGAGCTGATACGCATAATCCCAAATAAAGACACTGAATCCAAGTGTTAGGAGCTCTGACATGTTTTACATTGATGGAAATCCATTTCCTGAATAGTTTTTCTTCAGAGTTAATGATTAAATACCTCTTTGTAACAGTTGCTGTTATTCTATTGCCAAACTTTTCTCACAGCCTGGTTAATGGCATTACTCAACCGGTAACAATGCTGACTCTGTATCCAAGAGATTCCCACAGGTACATGTTGAACTCACCTGACAATAGCAGTCTGGAGGACTTCTCCCTGCAAGCAACAGGACTGTTATTGTGCAAATGAATGTTTATATAAAAATAGGTTGTTCTTACCATGACAAGGAGCCAGTGACCCTTAAATTTGAAACCTTGCTCCCAGACCTTGGACAGGACTTTTGATGTGTGTGCCTCAGTTATATTTGAGAGAGAGGAGAACCAATAGCTTTTGCGATTAGTCTGAAATAGTCTGAAATGTCCACTTGCGTGAGACCCTAGGTTACATTCACATGGTAACATACCCAGATTCTCACAAGTCAGGAAGGAAGGATTGCACCCGTTAGTGTCCATTGTTGTAATTTTTCCTACCAAAAGTTAGTCCTGGTGTTAAGTCTGCATTTCCTTCTGTCTCACCCCATGGAACCATAGAATAGCTTGGGTTGGAAGGGACCTTAAAGCATAGCCAGTGCCAAGCCCCTGTGTCTGACCTGGCCTTGGACACTGCCAGGGATGGGGCAGCCACAGCTTCTCTGGGCACCCTGTGCCAGCGCCTCAGCACCCTCACAGGGAAGAACTTCTGCCTAAAGAGGATGTTAGAAGATGTTATTTTTGCCCATTGCAGAACCCAGTGGAGGCTTGGCCTCAGCTGCAGCACTGTTCTGCTCCTGACAGAGAAGCCCTGGAGAAAAGTGGGATCTCTGTGCGTGGAGCTGTTTGCGTATGGTAGTTGGCTGGTATATATTAACTGTTGGGATTGCTCCAAGCAAACTGGACAAACACACCTGCACGTGCTGTATTTGCTGGGGGATATAATAGGGGTGGGACTTTATATGGGACAGATCTTATAAGGTTTTGTGTATGTATGTATATCGTTGTGTTCCATATTTGCCAATATGAAACGAGATAGGAGGGTTTGTTACTTTGCATGGTCAACAAAATTGTACATAGCCAAAACTGAAGATTTTAAAGTATAATTTTTGTAGTGGGCAAGTGCATTATGTATCTGATAGTGCATCTATGTTTAATGAAGGTGCCTCGGCCAGTGTGTTTCAGTATTGATGATATTCATACAATCATAGAATGGTTTGGCTTGGGAATGATCTTAAGCTCATCTAGTTCCAACCTTCCAAGCCCCTGCCATGGGCAGGGACAGCTCACACTAAACCATGTCGCCCAAGGCTCTGTCCAACCTGGTCTTGAACACTGCCAGGGATGGAGCATTTAACACTTCTTTGAGCAATTCGTTCCAGTGCCTCATGACCCTCACAGTAAAGCACTTCTTCCTTATATCTAACCTGAACGTCCCCTGTTTCGGTTTAAACCCATCACCCCTTGTCCCATTGCTAATCCCTGATGAAGAGTCCCTCTCTGGCATCCGTATAGGCTCTTGAGTAATTCTCAAGTTTATAATATTTAGGATAGCTGAAAATTTAAACATCTATATTTAATAAATTCTTTTCAGATGATGTTTAACAACCATAAGTCTCAAAAAACCTAATCAGTCTCTTGTTGCTGTTGATTTTTTTCCCTGTCTATGTCCGTGTGCACTCACCCTAGCTCGCCATTCCCATGGAGAGAGAGAGCTCTGGGAGCTGAATTTCTTGCCTTTTCATTACCTGTGCACTGTTGTAATTCCAGTCTTTTGTAATGTGTCCTTAGGCTTTTTGTGTCTTTCTATTTTAAAGAAAAAGGCAGTTAGATGGTCACGCTATTTGCCCATGGTTTCTTTAAATTTATTCATAGACTGTTTTAAACTCTTCTTAATGGTTGATAAGAAATTCCTGCAGATTTAATGAAAATTGCCAGCTGGATAGAGAAAAAAAACCAACCGAGACCAGCTAAAAATAGCACGTGTAAGGGGAAGGCAGCAGTCTGAGCTCAACTTATGTCATCTGTTGGCCTGAGAAATATAACCTGGTAATAGTCATAGAGGCAGAGTAAACATCCCAGTGCTCCTGCAGAGCTAAAGGGCAAGGTGCTAAGGGAAAAGTGCCATAATAAGGGTAAGCATAAATCCATCCTTTCCTTCTTTCATCTTCCAGCTGTTTTATGGCCTTCCTGTGTCAGAAGTGGTGCTTAACAAGCCGGAGCTCATGCTGACTCTGTTCAGCTGGGGTTAGGGATGTGCAGGGTTAAGGGAGGGAGATTGCCCAGCAGAGCTGCAGGTATGGGAGATGAAAATACCGGCAGAGGATGTGAGGTGGAGCAAAAAGTGTTGTGGTGGTTGTTTCCATTGTCAGTTTACTTTCAAGATCACTGGAAATCTGTTTTTATTCATTGACATATGGACTTCACTCAATACTTCTCTGCAGCAAGAGCAGGCTCAGTCAGCTTAACTGTGGGAAGCCTACTATCTGTTATGTTTTTAAGAAAAAAAGACATCCCAGACAATCCTTTCAGCAAACACTCATCTGTATTTTAGCTGTGTAATATCCTTTTGAACCAATGAATTGCCAGCTGGGAGTTAGGAACCTGGGGTGCTGTATTTTCTTTGGCTATACAAGCAGTCCTGATTTCAGCAGTAGCAGACATTTTTTCTCCTTCTCAGTAGCTGGTGCAGTGCTTTCGTTTTGACTTTCAGCCTGGGAACAGCACCGATAACATCGATGTTTTAAATTGCTGCTCAGTAATGTTTGCTCTGACCAAGGACTTTCTGAGTCTCATGCTCTGCCAGGGAGGAGGGGAAGCCAGGAAGAAGAAGAGACAGGACACCTGACCCAGGCTAGCCAAAGAGGTATTCCATACCACAGCATGTCATGCCCAGTATATAAACTGAGGGCAGTTACCCGGAAGGGCTAGATCACTTCTCGGTCAGGCTGGGTATCGATCGGTGGGTGGTGAGCAGTTGTATTCTCTTCCCTTGTTATTTCTCTTACCATTATTATTACTGGTGGTAGCAGTAGTGGTTTGTGTTGCACCTTAGTTACTGGACTGTTGTTATCTCAACCTGTGGGAGCTACATTCTTTCAGTTTTCCTCCCCATCCCTCTGGGAGCAGGGGAGGACAGGGGGAAGTCGGTGAATGGCTATGTGGTTCTGAGTTGATGGCTGAGCTTAAACCATGACACAAGCCTAGGTAAGCCAGGCAACCTACCTGACTTCTTCTGAGGCAGTTGTTTTGGTTGTTGATATTCCAGTCTTTGGAATATCACTGAAACAAAACTGAAGCAGTTCCTCAGAGGTAACAACTTCACTGTGGGAGCTGTGGCAGTTAACAGATGGTGCCTTCCAGTTCCATGCAACTTCAAAGGCAAACAATGAAATTACCGTAAGGTGCCTGTAGGTTTAGGGAGACATGCTTGAACTCTGCTCTGCAGCAGGATCTCCCCTACACTGGCGCCTGCAGTGATTTAGGTTCTTAGGTTGCTATATTATCTTTAAGAAAAGGCATTTTGATGACCTGCTTTTCTGTAGCAGATATTTTTTTTCAGGTCAGATATGAGGAAGAAGTTCTTCCCTGTGAGGGTGCTGAGGCACTAGCACAGGGTGCCCAGAGAAGCTGTGGCTGCCCCATCCCTCGCAGTGTTCAAGTCCGGGTTGGACGGGGCTTGGAGCAAGCTGCTCCAGTGGAAGTTGTCCCTGCCCGTGCCAGGGGATTGGAACTGGATGCACTTTAAGGTCCCTTCCAACTCGAATCATTCTGTGATTCTCTGAGCACTGGTGGGACACAGGCTCTGTTAATTTTGCCAATATAGATGCAGTCTGTCATTATCCATTCCCTGGTTACTTTTGGATTATTTCTTTTAAGTCTGTGTTCCAGAAAATGAGGTGACTCCAACCCTAACTATTCTATGATTTCTGAGTAGTTTTTGCGTGAAAAACCACTTACCAACACATTGGGAAGGTTTTTTTTCCTAAGTCAACTCTTTGTGCTGTCTAACTGCAGTTTACTGCTCTCTGTTGAATCCATTGCCCTGGAATCCGTTGTGCATTCAGATCGCTTTAGGGAGAGACAAACCGTGTGATGGTCTTGATGTCTTTTTCCTCTCACTGCTCTTAAATACTGTTAAATACTTCTCATGCTCTTAAATACTGTGTATTGACCTACTATAGTTTGGCTTCCTGTGATTTAGCATTGGTAGATAAATAAGGTAAATAAAGTGCTTATGCTTCTTATTGACTTAAGGTGCTTTGGAGAGTGGCATTAATTTACAGTTCAGTGAAAAGTAAGAGAATTAAATACTCCCTCAAGAGTTTTCTGTTGTAAATAGGGCTGCACATTAAGCTGCTGTGAACTGGAATGCTTTCAGATGTTTGAATGCACTGCATTTGTCTTCATTAGTAATTATAGCTGAGGGTGATAACACTGCAATTGGCCTTCATCAGAAATCATCACGATAAAACTTGATGGTGTGGGTATGTGATGAGCTTTGGAAATGCTTGGCCTTGATCTCAAGCTTTAGGTCTGCCTCACCACTGGCCATCTTTTGGTGTGAACACTGGCTCCAACCTATGGTCACCTTAGACTGCTGACTGAGAGCAGTGGTCATGCCTGCTTTGTAATCACTGTGCTATAAATAAGCAGCAAAGAAGAATGAGTAATCTGCTTGTGAAATTTAGTTGGCTCAAACTACATCAATTAAACATGGTGGTAAAACAAAGTTCTTAGTCCCCACTGTTATTTGTATTTACTTCGGGGGATCTGACTCTGAGACCTTTTTAGAAAACAGGTATCTGGGTTTCTCAGTACAGTCACATACATGTGACATGGTAAAGTCAGTTCACCCTTCTGTGCTTTACTTCTGCTTTAATGTCTTTTGTTCATGTGGGTACTGCAAAGTTTATGATGGTCTTTTAAATTTTTCCATTATAATTTTTCACCCATTTTCTCATAGAATAGTAATTTGAATTTTCTGGTGAAACCTTTAGTTTGTGGGACAAAATAAAAGAAGATTTTTGCTGCTGTAGTTGGAAAAACCCAGATTGGAAAATATTCTGCTGATCTTACTGTGAGATCTCTGAATGCAGCTGTCCCTGCTTTGGAACAAGCATTACTTTCATTTTAGCCTGATCTATACCATAGATTAAAAATGGTTCTGAAATCTGTATTTGAGCATGTATAATAGACATATAATGGTAGTGTTGATACTGAAGGATGTTATATGAGCCACAAACCACAAAGCAGCATCTGTACCTTTCTGGTTCCCTGTAGGATTCAGTTTTTTTGATTGATTCTGTTATTTGGATGTACTGTCTTTCACTGAAGCTTTACATGTGCAGTTTCTTGGTGTACAGGATGATGTTTAGCACCTATATTGATCTCCTGAAATGCCTTTTTGCACTGGGAGAAGTAAGCTTGAAAGCCAGATCTAGTTTTAAGCACAGTTTGCTACAGTTCTATTTAGCAGAGAACCTGCTGGGGTTTTCCAGGTCCTTTGGGAGATTGGATGGACCTGGGATGAAAGGTCATCTTCCCTTTTATTGCTCCTTCTTCCTTCCCTTGTCCTCCTTCCTCTTCTATAGTAATTTGGCAGGCAGTTTTGTTTCCATTATCCTCTGATACCCACATAAATTACAGAAGGAAATAAAGGATAAAATGTAAACTTTGTTATCAAATGCATGTTACTTCCAAGAAAACTAAACTTGTAACTGACTAATATTTAAGACTTTAGTTTACCTTTTCCTCTTTCTTCTTTGTATTGGCAGGCTGAAGAACTTGACCATGCCTCGTAGCCCAACATCAAGTGAAGATGAAATGGCACAAAGCTTTTCCGACTATTCTGTTGAATCTGAATCCGACAGCTCCAAAGAAGAAACCATTTATGACACAATTAGAGCAACTGCAGAGAAGCCAAGTAGCAGAATGGAAGACAGTCAGAGCAACACGTTAGTGATTCGAATTATAATACCTGATCTGCAGCAAACGGTAAATCATACTGCATTACAAATAAAATGAAGCTGAAGCTTTGCTGGCTTCAGTCTGCAGTAGATCTGTTCTGTTCTCTTCCAATTTTGATATATTGCAGGCAAAATTTATGTCATGTTTTCTTTTAACATCTACATTTTGTACCCTGGTGATATATCTGACTGATAGCCTAAACTAATGACACCATTGCACCCAAGAGAGTGTATGTAGTATGTTAACTTGATGAAAGCTGTGATTATAAAGCAAAATACCTGTCTGATCTGCAGAGGCATTTGGGTAGCAGAAAGAGGATTAGAAAACTAAAATCTCATCAGCAGATGAAGATTGAACCCCAGAATCACATCTCTATGAAAGCCTCATATCTACATAATACCATTGTTTTCTCTAATTTCTTTTTTCATGAGATAGTTTGTGGTGTGATGCTAGACTGGGGTCTAGCAGGAGGTCATAAAATTCTTTATTATGTTTGTTGCCTTTTTTTTTCTGTCATCTTCCCACAACAAGATACCCTTCTTAAGTAGCTGGTGTCTTTCAGAGCTTAAAGATGAGGAAAGAGAAGTACAAATCACTCTTTCTTGCCTCCTTTGCTGCTATGCCTTTACTACATGGTGTTGTTTCTCAGACTTCAACCCAGAGAAATCAACACACTCAGTTTGGAGGAAGAACAAAGCTTGTGATCGGTTTTTACAATGACATGAAATCACTATTTTATTCTCTCCCTCTTCCTCGCCACTTAAACTGGGAACATATCAGAAAGATTAAAATGAACCTTTTCTGGTGGACCAATAGCTGTTTCTTACATCCCTAAGTCTGTTGGATGAAAATAGGGACTTTTCAACAAAAGACAATCTCTCTTATCTTACAGAAATAATTGAACAGACACTTTGTTTGTTAAAAAATGTCTCATTAATTGAGTAATTGTATTTCTTTTATGGTTGGATTTGTAAAGTTCAGTGTCTGGAATGTTAGGAGCATGAGGTTGCAGAACTTTACTATTGTAACTCTGTAAGAAAAAGAATCAATGTCTTCTGCAAGTGCTACAATAGGAATGAGTCTCGTGACAGGGAGGGTCTTGGGAGTTACTGATTGTATCTAGAACCACAAGTGTTTGATTAGTTTCGTAAACTATCCTGAGCTTCCTTGGATGCTGTTCTTGGGGTTTTCAGTTGATGGTAGTCTGAAGGCATCAGCCTTTTTTCATTTCAAAGATGATTATACAACACATTCTTTTAATGAATGTGTGCTACATACATCACTCTGTGCTGACATTTAAGATCTACATCATACTGTGCTGCCACCAAAGATCTATCTCATATGAAATTATTCCTTTCTTTTTAATTAAGTTCATTTATAGAGTGATAGAGATGGGCTGTCTGCAGGCTGACAGGGAAAAGCTGTTTTGACAGCGTGGCCTCAGGTGTGGTTGTAGAGCTCCTCTCTTAAAGCCCAATCTACAGAGTGTTGCAGAAATTCAGGGGAATGGGTGTCAGAGCTGGGAGCTTTCTCTCTTAAACTCTTGTTCTTGAAGTCTTTTAGATAAGGATTGCTGCAGAAATGCCAGTATCACTCCATTACTTGATACGGAATGATATTAACCTCTGTAAAGAGGAAGTGGTGTGGGACCTGAGCTGGTCAAAAAAGCTGCAGAGGGCAGAGCAGGACTGAGGCTGCTGTGAGCCACACATGGGGTTTGTATTAGTTCTTGGCTGAAGCAGTCATCACCTTGGGTCTTCCATTTCAGTAGTGACTGAAATACTAAAATCCACTGTTGTACATCTTTAAAGGATTTTTCCTGTAGTGTAGTCCTCTGTCAAGACAAGTGCTGATTGGCCATGGTTAGGATATTACTGATGATTCTACCAGCTTGCTATGTCTTGGACAGTGTTCAGTGCTTAATGAATAGATCCAGTAAAATGGAAAGATTAACTTGACTTGGTAGGTTTACTCTGCTGTTAAAAACAGTGAGGCAGTAGCCTCCTGAAGCCCTCTTATTTCATTACTCTATTTCTTAGACCAGTACTAAGTTATTTATTGACACTATTGAAACAATTCTTATTTTTAAATCTAATTTTGTGCAGGAAATGAAATTAATCAAAGAAGTATTTTTGGTTTTGTGTTTCATTTGATCATTTTTATTGCTTTACCTCCTGTACTTTTTTCCCCTCTTAATAAACTCACAATGAAAGGTAACTCAATCATTTTAAATAGTTCTAGAGCAGATGATCTGTTTCTGATTTAATTTACCAGCCCACAGGCTCTTGTACAGATAAGAGCTGAGTTCAGTTTTGCAGGCAGGGAAACCAAGAGCTTAAATGTAGAATAGTAAAGTTTGGAGATGATCATAGTTCATGAGCTGTGATATAGCTACAAGCCAAATCCAACACACACCCCATTTGCTGTATAATTGTAATTGATTTAACAAAAGAGATATTTAAAATTAGTCTATTTAATCAGAGGAGCATGAAATAACAATATGATGTTATGTTTTTATTCTTGATTGTTTTATAGAAACTGTGATTAAGCAGATACTTGCTTAAAAGGAGTAGTTTATGGTTTTAGATACTCAGGCCATGGGGAAGCATTAAACACCTTGCTAAACCCAGTAGGAATAAAAGTTTGCTCCTCTGCAGTGGTTGGTGTAAATCACCCATATTTAATTGCATGTATGTAATAAGCACCAAGTGTCATATGTAGGATGTGCTACTATGGGATCGTAGAATAGTTAGGGTTGGGGAGGATCTTAAGCTCATTCAGTTCCAACCCCCTGCTGTGGGTGGGGACACCTCCCACTAGCCCATGATGCCTGAGGCTCTGTCCAACCTGGCCTTGAACACTGCCAGGGATGGAGCATTTACCACTTCTTTGGGCACCCTGTGCCAGTGCCTCAGCACCCTCACAGTAAAGAACTTCTTCCTTATATCTAACCTGAACTTTCCCTGTTTCAGTTTGAACCCATCGTCCCTTGTCCTATCACTGCAGTCTCTGATGCAGAGTCCCTCTGCAGTATCCTTTTAGGCCCCCTTCAGATACTGGAAGCTGCTCTGAAGTCTCCATTCAGTTTCTCTTCTCTAGACTGAACAGCTCCAGCTTTCTCACCCTGTCTTCATACAGGAGGTGCTTTAGCCCTTGATCATCATTGTGGCTTCCTCTGGACTTGCTCCAACACTGCACACAAATCAAAACAAGCAACTTGCTCCATTATTTTTGTCATGATACCCAACACGTGTGCATTTTCCACTTTTTGGTTGTCACATCTTTAATATCAACATCTTCTGTTGAAGGGCATAACTTGTATTTTTCTATTCTGACAGTCACATTTTGTAAGCAGCTGTGCAAACCATTTGTCATGGTTCCTCTCTTGCAGTGCCATTCTGTGTGATTGACAACTTTGGGGGTCTGGTGAAAAAGATGTGTTGGTTGATAGGTTTTGAATAGGTAAATATTATTCCTCAGTGATTCTGTATCATGAACATTATTCCCATTGAATTAATATCTGTCCTTTAGCTGGAGCAGGTGAGCTATTTTTGCCCTTGCTTCTAGGCATACAATCACAGAATCCCAGGTTGCAAGGGACCTCAATGATCATCTGGTCTAAACTGACAGTCCTTCTGTTGTGCATAGTGACTTAATCTCACCAGTGTGAAGGGATACAAGGTTGTATTGTCCATGTCTCTCATGATCCAAAGAGCTTTAATACCAAAACCAAAAGTCTCACATTTCAGCACCCAGTGTTGATGTGCTATCTCACTTCTAAACTTGGATTTTGAGTGACCTAGTGTGTTTCTGACAGGGTTTTTGAGCCACTCAGGGCTTCTTCAATGGTTCTTGTTATAAGAAATGTATGTAGCTGGCCTTTAAGGCACTATCATATTTAATCTGGCCTTGGGATGCACCAAAAAGGTGGAAAGAACAGGTCTCATATCTTTCAATGCAAAATATCTTTATGTTTCATATGTGCCAGTGTCAGACATGTGGAAAGCAGAGTATTTCTAAAGGTATATATTGCATATTACTGATGCAGTGTACATAAACACTGTAGAAAGACTTATTTTCCATGGAAATCTATTCTGAAGGACATTTTTCTCTGTCTAATGTGCAATCCCTGCCTCCTGTGTTGAAGTATGAGCAGTCAGGGATACAGGATTGTACTCTGGGCAAAGAAGGGACTCCTGTGCTGCAGCTCTGCTGTGGCAGATGGATACAGACGTTTCTCATGGCCCAATATGGGGTGAGTTGGCAGCACCAAACATTCCTAAGTCACATCAGAGGCAACAAATGGGTTTCTAGGCATTGCTGTCTGCTGGTCGCTTGTAACCAATGACTGCAACATAAGCTACAGTGGCAAAATCACTAAATTTCTGAAATTCCTAAATTCCAGCCTGGTGAGAAGCAGAGAACTGGGAAGGATTTTCAAGGTTTTCAAGTCTCCTATTGCTTTATGTCATATAGTTCCTCCCATAAAATTACCCTAAGATAAATGTAGTTTCAAATTAATTGGAATTCCTGCCTGAATACTGCTATTTTGTGCAGTCGTTGTGGATCAGACTGATTGTCAGAAGGGCCCAGAACCAGTGGATGGTTAAATATCTTGCAACATCCCTTTCACTTGGCTTTTCAAGCAGGCTTGCTGTGAAGATGTCCTTTCTCTGAAGAAGGATATGGGCTCTGATGGTTGTGTTTCCACAGCAATTGTGCCTTAGTTGTTCTAGAGGAATGTGTGCTGAAATACAACTCTTGATCTATGTTTTTGTCATGGAATTTGTAGTTTTATTGTGTGTGCTTTTATGATATTAGTGAATTTTAGAACGTAAGATGCTGTTTTAATGTTTTTCATTAATTAGATTTTTTTAATGATTTTTCTTTGCAGAAGTGCATTAGATTTAACCCAGAAGCTTCAGTGTGGGTTGCAAAGCAACGAATTCTGTGCACTTTGAATCAGAGCTTGAAGGATGTCCTGAATTATGGACTGTTCCAGCCTGCAAGCAATGGTAGAGATGGGAAGTTTTTGGATGAGGAACGACTTCTTAGGGAATATCCACAGCCAGTGAATAAAGGAGTTCCTTCACTTGAGGTAGTTTTAGATCTATTTGAAACTGTTGTATTCTGAGCTGTGTTTGGGATTTCTGTATGCACCTGAATTGCTTTTGGGAAGAAATGATCAGCAAGTCTGAGCTTGAACCCTTGCTCACTGAAGTGCTGGAGTTCACTTGCTCAGTGGAGCTGTTCTGTGTGTTATCCCTGTAAGGCTGCAGATAATCAGCAGCTTTGGGAAATCTGATTTTGAAGTTTTCCTCCGCTGAGGACATGGGTGATGTGTCTTATTCTGTGCTTTAATAAAGAAATGGAAGGTTTTGGATTAAGCTTTTGGGTCTCTGAGAAGGTTTGCAATAGTAGGGCAGCAGCTGGCAACTAAGCAGCCTTTGCTTTCTGTCTCAGTGAAGCCTTCCCCCCTTCAGACTCACTGTTGTGCCCTCCTTTACAGTGCAGAGATTTTCTTTGTCTCCTGGGAAAGCAGTAAAGGAAGAGAGAATGTGTATGTGTGAAGCAGTCACTTGCAGACACTGGAATTTCCCCCCTCTGTTGCTCATGCAGAGGCTGTGCACTGGGAGGATCAACTGGGCAGAGCTATTACAGCACTGGTTGAACATGGAACAGAGCCAGCTCACTCTGAAACACAATATAGCAGGAAACTGGGGCATGAAACTAGGATTTCATTAATTTTGGTATTCTTTATATGGTAGCACATAAACCACTAATAATCTGCAGTTCATAAATGTACTCCACTATCACACAAATCCAAGGAAACAGGACCAGAGTTAGAGAAGGCTTCAAGTCCAGCTTGTCTGGTAGTTTACTTCAGAGGTTTGTATAATCTCTGATCATCAGTATTATATCACCATTATTATAATATGGGCAGAGATGCCCATATTATAGCCATAAGCAAATTAAATAGCCACATTTCTCTTCTGTCATGTTGTTTTGTAAGTGTTCACTGCTAAGGTCATCTCCCTTCAGCTAAAGGATTGGACAATTCGGGACTTAAAGGTGATCTTGGGAAAAGCTGGTGTTAGAGCCTCATTCAACACAGTCTCATTGTCCAATAGACCTGCATAATATAATTAGATAAAAATAAATTATATGTAAAATTATATAAACCCCATTATTTGTGCCATAGATGCCATACTGTGGCCGCAGGGTAGCAAACTGCTCAGGGTAACACATGAGTGAGTTTCAGCCGCAAAAAGAGGCAATGATCTGAACCTCAGTAACCAGCTCTGATAAACATCAGGAGAACTATTCCCATGTGTGAGTTCTGCCTATGTGGATTAAGGGTTTTTTTCAGGAATCATTTTCTTTTTCCCATTTCAGAAATGCTAAGCTGATATTTTGAAGTACATTTTTTTAAATTCAACATGCATTCCCAGTTCTCGTTCCTGCCTGAGGCTAGAAATGAAAGTGCACAGAAATCCTTAGGGAAAAGCTCTTCTCACTGTAATTCTTGCTTATTTCTATAGATTTCAGAGGCAGATTTCATTTTTCATCCTCCTCCATTGATTTCAGTGTATTTATACAGGATGAATTTTGCTTACACAAAATGTCTAACTATGATGCCAGTGTGTTAAGCAGAGTGCTGATTTGTGGTGAATATTCAAAAGGAAATACTAAGCCTTGTTTGAAATCTTGCCTAGGTCTACATCATTGTGAAAGATGCTTCTCTTAATCAGGGACTGTAGTGATAAGCGGTAATGGGTTCAAACTAAAACAGGGGATATTCAAGTTAAATATAAGGAAGAAGTTTGTTACTGTGAGGGTGGTGAGTCATTGGAACAGCTTGTCCGAGCAAGTGGTAAATGCTCCATCCCTGTCAGTGTTCAAGGGCAGCTTGGACAGAGCCTTGGGTGACATGGTCTGGGATGAGGTGTCCTTGCCCATGGCAAGGGGGTTGGAAGTGGATGATTTTAGCATTTTTTCCAACCCAAACCATTCTATAATTCTATGATATGTTCTGGTAAGGTCAGAAAATCCCATTATGAGCTTTTGAGCAAAATAAGACATTTGAAATGGATTCTTTTTTTCTCCCTCAGTTTCGATACAAGAAAAGAGTGTACAAACAGTTCAATCTTGATGAAAAGCAGGTGGCCAAGCTTCACACTAAGGTAAGCCCAGTTGACTGGGGAAGTTAGCAGTTGTTTTCTTAGCAAAGTAATGTGTCTGTGGAACTGGAAGTAAGTAGGAGTTATTTCCCACCTGGGCCTATTGCTGCCCAGTAAGTGCTGCCAGCACCAGCAGGGATGTGTGTATTGTGATCTGAGAATTCATCTCATAGAAAAATTCCCATATTTGACTCTTCCATATGTATACTAGTAATTTTAAAAGAACCTTACATTGTAAGTACAACGTGCTTGAAAGCGTGCTGTGACAATGCCCATCTATGTCTCTAGACTCTTTTGCAGGTCAGAATTATGATGATGATGACCATACACTATGCTAAATTCTTAGTGAATGAATCTCTTGCTCATTTTTTTCCTTAAAACTGTAAAAACCTGGAATTTTATTACTGCATTTGAGTTTTGAACATTATACTTAAATAAATAAATACATAAAGGGAGGCTAAAAGAAGTCTGGAGTGGGACTTTCTACAAGGGCCTGTAGGGACAGGACAAGCAGAATGGCTTTAATCTGCCAGAGGGGAGATTGAGATGAGCTCTTGGGCAGAAGCTCTTCCCTGTGAGGGTGCTGAGGCACTGGCACAGGATGCCCAGAGAAGCTGGGGCTGCCCCATCCCTGGCAGTGCTCAAGGCCAGGTTGGACACGGGCTTGGAGCAAGCTGCTCTAGTGGGAGGTGTCCCTGCCTGTGGCAGGGTGTTGAAACTGGATGAAGTTTAAGGTCCTTTCCAGCACAAACCACTCCGTTACTCTATGATTATAAACCTCAGGGTTTATGCTCTCGGTATAAACGTCATGGTGTCCAGGATGTTAGTTAGCTTGTGTTCAGTGGCAATAGATACTGACATAAATTGACAGAATATTTCACTTTTAGTCAAAAGCTTCTTTTTAAAATTAGAGACAAATTCATTTGTCAATCTCTTTTTCAGGCTAATTTGAGAAAGTTTATGGATCACGTCCACCACCTCTCAGTGGAAAAAATGACTAAGATGTTGGACCGAGGACTGGACCCAAACTATCATGACCTAGAAAGTGGAGGTTAGGACAATAAAACAAACACCATGAAGTAGTACCTTGGGTTTTCTCAGCCTAAATGGATTAGTGGCCTGAATCTCACATATTCTTTCTGTTGCCTTCATAACTCTTTGCTAATGGAAGCTGTATGATTTTGTAAGGAGAAAACATAATGATTTTCTTTGAGCAGCATTATTAACTGAACATTTTACAAACAAATCTTCTTTATTTTATCAATTTGCTTATCTTCTTTCAAGTATATGTATTCTGTTCCTTAGAAACACCCCTAACTTTGGCAGTTCAGCTTGACAATACTGTAGAAGTGATAAAAGCTCTGAAAAATGGAGGAGCACATTTAGACTTCAGAGCCAGAGATGGAATGACAGCTCTGCACAAAGCAGCCAGAGCCAAGAACCAAGTAGCCCTCAAGGTAAATGCTTTCAGTAGCAAATGATACATTATTTTATGGGAAACAAATATATAAAGGAGAATGTTTTCAGTTAATTACTTTGTTATCCTCAGTGGATCCTTTAATATGTACTTGTTCTAGTGCTTCCTTGTGGCTTTCAAATCTTAAGAATTGCTTTCAGCAAAAAGGGCCTTTTAATTTCTGAGGGTTTTTTCGGGTAGGAATTAAAAGTGGTAGAATTTAACCTTATTAGCACAATGGAGAAGATCTGTCTGAGGAAATAGAATGGCTTTATTATTGCTTATCTCTCTGAAAGCAAACACCAGTGACATGGATTATATATTGTATCTTAACAGTCTTTTCTGTTAAGTATTTTTAAATCACCTTGATAGTTTAGATTAAGTCTTATGTTTATGGCTTTCGCTTATTTCCTTCTGACAGACATTCAGATTGCATGCCATTTTTGATAAGGCATCCTGTAACTGAAGAGGTGAATGTGTGCAGAGGTGATGTGGCATTTTCACAACTGAGGTTTCTGAACTTAATGAGAGGATGGAAATTGGCCATTGCCACTTGTCTTTTCTTTGCTATCCCCAGAGATTCCTTCAGATCCTAATTTTTCTGAGGTTATTTCTTCCTTAGCTTTTCTGTGCTGCTTTCTAAATTGTGTCAGCTTATAAATAAGTGAGCAAAAAAAAAATATATTATGGCAAGTATCACCCTTATGAACACTTTCTCAGGTAAAGTTCCTTTATAGTTAGAAGTCCCTCCAAAATTTATTTTTCACAGTTTGTGATTACTTTCAGACCCTTTTAGAGCTTGGAGCATCTCCTAACTACAAAGACAGCTGTGGCCTGACACCACTGTACCACACTGCTATTGTGGGAGGGGATCCTTACTGCTGTGAGCTGCTACTTCATGAACACGCTACCGTCAGTTGCAAAGATGAAAATGGATGGCAAGAAATTCATCAGGTAGGAAAGATTCATTTCTGTTTGGAGCTGAATTTGCAGGAGGAAATGTGCCAGGTATATTCTATGGTTAAACACTGTTTTGAAGGACATTGGGGTGTGTTTAGTCTGTGCACATACAGGTGTGGCATTTCTTCCTTTTTCTGTTTGCTTGTTACTTTACATCCTGCTGTGGTGAATTAGAAGTGGAATCTATTCTAGTGGAGTTCTGTAACTTTGAAATCCTATGGTTACTGTGGATTCTCCTGCAGAATTAGCACTAGTCCTATTTCTGTAATGGACTCTTGGGAGTTCAGCTTCCTATTAGAGGCACTTCAATAAAAAAGCATAACTTGGTCTTGTTGGATGCCAATTTTTGTATCCTTGGTAATGCTTCTTGTGTGCTTCTCAGAGGTACTTCCTCCTTTCTGTCTGGTGAACTTTACAGGAAGATTTGTGTTCAGGATCCTGCTGCTCAGATCTGTCAGTGTGTTGCACTGAAGGAAGTTAAACTCTTACATACTCACAGTTTGAGTCACTTTTCCTTCCCTGTGTGTGTGGAAACTGGTATTCTGATGATTTTTCTTTTCCTGATTGTACATGGGTTTTAGTTTTCTCTCCTATTCAGTGTGTGGATGAAGGTGGTAGTTTGCTTTACCAAGAAATATGATTTAGAAAAGTAATAATTTGAGATTCATGGTGCTCACATTGCATGAATCAATGATAGTGCCAGAATTCATCATTGGTTGACTTCACCATAGCTTATAAAGAAGATAGACCTCTTTAAGAGTAATCAATCTCATAGGCCTGCTTAGATTATCTAGGCTCACTTTCTTTTCTGTGCATGGATCTTTTTAATATATAGAACTTCTGATCTTTGAAAGAAGTGGGAGATAGTTTTGGTACCCAGGTTTCTGGGTACCCACATATCTGAGCTGTTTCACTATGTAGGAGTGTTCAGGTTGAGGTTATTTGGATCCATCTCTAGTAGGGGGGGAAAAAAGCACATTAATTTACTACCATCATTTCTGAGGATGTTGAGGAAATGGATTGTCTAGATTGAAGTGTTATCCCATCTGGACTCATGGAAAATATATAGAGAAACTCCCTATATTGAAAACCCAGCTTCATAGACATATGGTTATTATTTCTCCTAATAAAACAGAGCTTTCTGAGCCTGTTGTGTTGGTTGTAAACATTGATTTATCTAGGATTACATCTGGATTATGGGCAATCTGTCTTCAGTAATCAATAATAAAAGTATTCCTCTATCAGCTAAGAAAGATGGTGATAGACAGTCCCGTATGTTTTTGTCTGTGTGGAGAAGGGGAAGTTACCTTGCCTGGCAAGGGAATAATTGATAAGAAGTATATTTTTAGCTTTAGTAACACGATTTTTAACTGTGTAAGTGAAACCTTTAGGCTTAAGGTGGCTCATGCTGTGTTAGGAGAATAATGAAAGGATTTCCTCTGCACATACCTGTCTTTCTCCATTGACTGTACTGGGGAGTCCTGGTGAATAGTTGCTTAGCTAGCCTGCCCCACAGACCCTTACAACAAGGGGAAATGCAGCTTTCTTGCATTGGTGATCTTCTATCACCTCCCCATAAGTGTTACTGTCAGATTGGCAAAGAAGCAGCAAAGTAGAGAAAGGGCCTGGTTTTAGTCCAGTTTATCGTAGTAGGAATAGAAAGTTGAAATTATTTTATGATGTATTTTATGATCTATTTAAATAGTTACATCTGCACATTTATCCCTGGATATTGAGTGACTTTTAGAGACTAGACAGGATTGATAATGTCTGGCTAATTGTGTACTTACTCTAATCTCTCACACAGTCAGAAAGTGTTATGGTTTAGAATCACAGAATCAGCTGGGTTGGAAAAGAACTCTAAGATCATGAAGTCCAACCATTGCCCCAGCACTGCAAAGACCACCACCAAACCATGTCGTGGAGGGCCTTGTCTGCACTGTGTGTGAACACTTCCAGGGACAATGACTCCATCACTGCCCTGGGCAGCCTGTTCCAGTGTCTGAGCACCCTGTCTATGAAAAAAATTGTTTCTAATCTCCAGTCCAAACCTCCCCTGGTGCAGCTTGAGGCCGTTTCTTCTTGTCCTGTCACTTGTTCCTTGGGAGCAGAGTACAGCCCCCTTCTGGCTCCATCCTCCTTTTAGGTAGTGGTAGCCATAATTTCTCCCCTGAGCCTTCTCCAAACTCAAACCCCTCAGTTCAGGTCCTTTTCTGCCTTTGCTCATTGTTGGATGCTCACTTACTATGGCCTATCCTGAAAATGTTCATGTTCCAATAACAGCTAAATATATAAATTGTAAGTGAATAAACTGTTAAATAAACACTGGTTTCCCTTTTCTGTGTGTTAAAACTGAAAATAGAGGAAGAAAAGATGCAGTGGGTAATCTATTAGGCTAGGATTTTGGATGTCACAGGTTTAATGTGTGCATTGAGCAGTACATTTAATTTTTCTCATCCAAATTGCAAGATGTGTCAGTTTGTAACTCCCACTGAAGTCAGTAGTAATTAGGTACCTAAGGCAGACTGAATGGGTTTGTATACCTGTATCTCTTAGCTTAAAATCTGTATTATTATATAGGAATGATACTGATTTGAGATGATATAAAGTTAAAAACATTAGAAACTAGGAAGTACTCAATTGTGGTAGAAGGTAGTGAAGTAAAGGAGACTGATGAATGGAAATGCTGTGTTTTTTCTTCAACTCACATACTAATCAGGAAAGTTTCTCATTTCAGTAGTCTTGTTCATAGAGGTTAATTTCCCAGTATTCAGGGTCTAACATTGATTTGTATGTCTGACAAAATAATGCTTGAAGATTTTCCTTCATTTGGATCAGTGCCATGTGTATAATGTGTGTCTGTTGATATCACAGAATCAAGATGATTGCTTGAATTTTGGCCACATTTCCCCAAACTCTTCACCCCTTCAAAGCAAGCTTTGGAAATCTCATCATCTTCAGTGCCATCTAGTGGACAACTTTCGAAGCTTCACATAATGAAAACCCATTTTTTGTCTGCTTTGACAGATAGGAATATTAGTGGATCAAAAGTACCAAACTTTGTGTTTTCTTAATCCCTTAAACTGCCAGTCCTCAAAACCTCAGATGCTTAAACTTGTGCACAGACTTGCTGGACCTGAAGAGAACACATTGGTGTTTAGGAGCAGGTACGCCTATCTGGGTGTTAATCCTCCCATTTAGTTCAGTGGTGCTTCTAAAAGTTAGACCCTAAGTAAAATAGCATCTTTTCTGCTAGAAGTCTTTACCTGGAGTGCTTGCCTAGATTGCAGAGTGACCAAAATACTGGTGTATCTCTTTCAGGCTTGCCGATACGGACACGTCCAACATCTGGAGCACCTCCTCTTCTACGGTGCTGATATGTGTGCACAGAACGCCTCAGGAAACACAGCGCTGCACATCTGTGCCCTGTACAACCAGGTGAGCTGGTTCATGCTTCCTTTGCCAGTGCTACAGACTCCTGCCATCCTCTTTCAGGTACACAAAGGTCCCTGGCAGAAGCTGAGGGGTTCCCTCTGCCTGGTTAAGTGAGAGGATGTCTTGCTTCAGGGGAAGGGGAGTCCAGTCCCATGGAGATGTGAAACCAGTGCTGTGAGAGAATGACATGTAGCCAGGAGGAAAACCAGGTGTAATTGAGATATTAAATCTATTCAGCCTTTAAAATTTGTTTGTTCAGCCTTGAGACAAGAAGGCTCAGGGGAGACCTTATTGATGTGTTCTGATGCTTAAAGGGTGGCTGCAAACACCATGGAGATTTCCTTTTTACAAGGAGTCCCATGGAGAAGGTGAGGGCTGATGGGCACAAATTACTCACAGGGAGATTGTGAATGGACACAAGGGAGAAATTCTTCACAGTGGGTATGATCAGCCACTGGAATAGTCTCCTCAGGGAAGTGGTGGATTCTGGTGTGTTGGACAGGTTGCTGGGCTATCTAAACTAGGGCATGCTTTGACAAGAAAGGTTGGACCAGCCGATCCTTGAGGTCCCTTCTAGTGTGGGGATTCTGTGATTCTAAATCTTTCATATCCACCCACATAAACAGAGGGTGGTTTAGTTTTCTGTTGAAGAAGTTTACTGGTTTGATGTTAGGTTTTCCTGAGATGTAGTTTCCTTGCTTTTAATGCATTTGAGAGAAGTTTTCCATTATTAATGATCTGTAGAGGCAAGTTACACTGAAGAACAACATAGCTCATTATTTTTCATTTGCTTTATTTAATATACAATGTGACATAGTGTTACAGGTTTACAGGTTTTAAACAGTGGTGTTAGAAATTAGAAAGAACATAATTAAACCCTACCTTTTAGTGTGTTATTCACTGATTACAAATAAGGCTACTCATTGTAGGTAGCGAGTGTATACATATTGATTAGAAAATATAACGTCATGTTCTACCAGCTTTTTCTGTCATATCTAAATATTTGTTTCCTACTCAGAGTTTATTGCTGTTTTGCTAGAGGTTAAATTAGAATGAAATAAGAAATACTTGGAAAATAGTGGGAAAATGTCTCTATAGATGACACAGGAGATAATGGATTCTCTGCTGTTTACAACTTGTGTAGCCGTTTACAGATGGTAGAACCATTTGATTTGATGGCATTTCGTACTTTCTTCGTGTGGAAGAGATAGAGAGGGAATAAGTTTTACAGCTTTGTTAAAACACAGCAAATATAATGTTACATTGAATTAGGAAAACACAAGTCATGAGATGTGACTGAAACATCTGTTACAGCATCTGCTTCTTCATTAATCACCATCTTAGTTCTTGTCAAAAGCCTTGTCAAGACAGATTCCTCAATTAGGTCTAAAATACCCTCAACATTTTAATAAATAGAATTTTGAGAATAATTTGATATTTTTCAAGACTGCTGACTTGCTATGTGTCAGAATTGCTATCAGTTCATAGAATCCAATTGTACAAATCTCATTCATGCTGATTACTCAGAGTGCACAGCACTGCAGGGGAGCAGTGCCACTATAGAGCTGCTTGCTCACTGGCTATACCACTTCTGTTGAAAAAGAAATAAATTAAAAATACTCACTTCAACCTCATTTACTTTTGCAGAGGCAGAATTGGGAAGCCCAGACCATAAATACACATAAAAATGTAAAGCCTTGAATTTGCCTCTTGTTTACTGCAGTGCTTTCATGGCTGTAGTTGTTTAAAAGATCACACACTTGTAGCTTAGTGCATATGATACATACAGTATGATTTATCTTTCATGTATGAAGGTATTTTTCATGTAGAGGTGCATTTACTTCCTGACCTCAGTAGAAAAAGGATTCTGTAGAAGACTTGGAGACTCTCATTGAAATGGCATCTACAAATATGCAAAGAGTTTCATAGTCATTAAGTTTGACTTTGTGACTGGGAGTTTAACATCTCATGACTAAACTGCTAGGCTTCTTTTTTCCTTAATCATAGAATAGTTAAGAGTTGGGAAGGACCCTAAGATCATCTAGTTCCAGTCCCCCTACCATGGGCAGAGAGATGTGTCACCCAAGGCTCTGTCCAACCTGGCCTTGAACACTGCCAGGGGGCTGTGAACCATAACTGTGCTGACCTTTTCCAGTGCCCCTTCTATTGAAATCTGCTGTTAGCTGTTGTGAAAGGAATGGTGTTGGCCTTTTCTGGATGGAGAGGATGAGAGCAGTATCCTTTTTACCTCTTGACTCCTGTAGAGGGAGGCATTACCCACTGGATTTTCCCTTCCAGCCTTCCATGTGGAATTTTCTGACGCTGTTTTCTGTTTTCAAGTGTCAGCTAGATGCTGATCTGAATAAACTCTTGTGTTTTTAACTTATTTCATAGCCCTTCAGTCACTCAGCAGAATCTACACAGATCATATGTCTCTATGTTTTGCAAGTTAAAAAGCCTGGGATAAAGTGTAACTTTCTTCAGTCTGTGAATTGGATTCTGTATGAAAACTTGTAGTATTAAATCAGGTAATTAGATCTCAGACAAGAAATTGAATCTCATCTGCTGACAAGCCCACACTGAAGTCTAAAAAGCTATTGCATATTCAGTTTATGTATGATATAATGAATGAACAATACTAAGCTCTCAATAGAGCTGAAGTTATTAGGTTGTCAGAGCTAAAAGTGGTGCAAACAGGAGTTATAGCATTCGTAGGCAGCACCTTGATGACAGAGAGCTCTGAAACGTGGAATTTCCATTGAATTAACAAAGGAAAAGTAATCAAAATTGTGCCTGGTGGTGAGTTTTTTCCTTGTTCTCCCTGATTTATTCGCCTTAATACTGGAAGGATGGGGAGGAGGCAAAAGGGAGAGAGCTGAGAATGCTTCTGTTTTAAAATAATAAATAAGCAAATGCAGTGTTTAATCCAAACAAGTTTTCTTGAAAATCCTTATGTTGAACAACTCTGATCACTTCTGTCAAACTTCTGCTTATCAAAACCATTGAATAAATAAACCTCTTTGTATTTTGTTACACTGCAGACAGCTTAAAGTTTGTAAATGGGTAATTCTTTTGGTTTTGTAGTGTTGAGTGATTTATCCTGATAAGCAAATGAGTCAGTAAGTGCAGTATGTTTTTTAACATCAGGATTTCTGTTTTCAACTTCTTGATCAGAATTGAGCCTTTTAATGCTGAGGGGCTTTACTAACATTTCCAGTGTGTTTACTAAGCAGTACCTGCAGGAATGGTGGAATAGTTGTTATTATGGGAATATAATAGTGTGCAAACCCAGAATCATTTAGGACTCAGTCAAAAAGCAATTTGTGGAAAAGTAACTCTGAAAATAACTTTACTTTTTTAACCTGGAGGTCTTCCTCTAGATTGCAGCACATTGACTCCTTTTGATACAGAAAACAGGAAAATAAGAGAAACATTTTGACATTGGACACATTGTTCTTGGCCATAGAATCATAAGTGGTTTGGGTTGGAAAGTACCTTAAGATCATCCACTTCCAACCCCTGTCATGGGCAGGGGAACCTCATGCTAGACCATGTTGCCCAAGGTTCTGTCCAGCCTGGCCTTGAACACTGCCAGGGATGGAGCATTCACAGCTTTCCTGGGCAACCCATTCCAGTGCCTCAGCACCCTCACAGTAAAGAACTTCTTCCTTATATCCAGTCTAAACTTCCCTTGTTTAAGTTTGAATCTGTTACCCCTTGTCCTATGACTACAGTCCCTAATGAAGAGTCCCTCCCCAGCATCCTTATAGGCCCCCTTCAGGTACTGGAAGGCTGCTATGAGGTCTCCACGCAGCCTTCTCTTCTCCAGGCTGAACAGCCCCAACTTTCTCAGCCTGTCTTCATACAGGAGGTGCTCCAGTCCCTGATCATCCTTGTGGATTTCTCTGGACTTGTTCCAACAGCTCCATGTCCTTCTAATGTTGAGGACATCAGAACTGCACGTCTTCCTATGTGCAGAGATACTGAGAACACACCTAATGTGCAGATTTAAAACGCAAGCCAATAAGTCTATTCTAATTATATTTTATTAAAGTTACTATTTATGGGATGATTGTTTAATATAGCAACTTGAGATAATGATCTGTTCTGTGGTTTCAGTCTGTGGTGCAGGATAGGGTGTGTGGGAACAGAAGAGTGGGATAGCCTCTTCCCCAGATATATTTATGACAACCCTCTGATGGAGGAGACTAAGTGGGATCAAGAATCCAGTGTGATAAATTAGAAAACATAATGAAGAAAACGATTTTCAGCCCTAATTTCTTTGCATTCACAACTCAGAACCCAGTAAATAAGCTTCATTTCTGTCACTAAAATGGCTGAACTGTGTGATTGTTTTCCCTGGCAGCAAATTTTCTGTTAAAAATGAAAGGTAACACATTGAAATACTGGATTAAGTAAAACTCCATAACACAACGTGACAAGAAATCTGCAAAGCACAACAGAAGTAACAAATATTTCTGATACAGAAACAAAAACATTTCGAAATATGAACTGCTTTGCATAAGGTCCTATGATGAGCATTAAAGATGACAAGTAGGAAATACAGTCTTTATATGGATCATCAGGAATTCCAGTATTCCCAGAACCATGCCAGAACCATGGAGGAGTTCTAGCAGATTATGACCAGTTGTATTTTACAGCAGTGTGGAATCAAAACTTCAGTGATTTGCTGTCTTGGTCCAAAAAAGTTGCTTTTAAGGCATTTTGTTTCCAGATTTCTCAGTTCAGAGGGTTTGAAGCCTACTTTTCTCTTGTAGAATGGCTGTGTTGTGTTTACACTGTAACTATTACTATTTTTCAGGGGAAAAGAGAGGGTAAGACTGGTCAGTGTGGGGTGTATAGCCAGCATGCATAATTGCAGGTATATAAAAAGACATACAAAACCTTAAATGTTTTAAATTAAAGATATGGTGGAAATAAACCGCAAAATAAGCTCATGCAAGTGATAAAGCTGCTTTGTTTCATTTTTAGCAATAGTGGAGGATACAGTTCATCCCAGGTGCTGTTTGCTGCACTGTGAACTGTACTGTTTTCCCTACAAAATAAGCAAAGACCATATAAGAGTCAAGCTGCATTTTGAACCAACATATTTCCTGCAAAATCTGATTTGTCAGGTATGGAATTTCCACAGGACAGCTTCTTAAACATTTAGTAAGATCTTTACCTCTCTCATTCCTCTATATGGACCCACTGTAGGAGGGGATCTGGTTCGAGATCATCTTAAAAATGTGAATGCTCCATATCTGTCAGTGTTCAAGGCCAGATTGGACAGAGCCTTGTGTGGCATGCTTTAGTGTGAGGTATCCCTGCCCATGACAGGGGGGTTGGAAGTGAATGATCTTAAGGTCCTTTCCAATCCTAACTATTCTATGATTCTATGGTTCTGTGTTTTCACACTCACATATTGTTTCTACTCTAACACACTGCAAAACACCTAAAGCCTTGTCAGATTTAAACTAGTATTTTAACAACTTAAGTTCTTAGATTATTAATTTTGCTTCTTACCTAGGAAAACATATACCAAACAGCAACACATCTCGTAGCCATAGTGCCACTTCAGTAACCTAAAGACTGTTACTAACAAGTCTACTCTTCTACTGTTTCCAGGAGAGCTGTGCAAGAGTGCTGCTGTTCCGAGGAGCTGACAAGGAGATTAAGAACTACAACAGCCAGTCTCCATTTCAGGTACAAAAAGAAACACCCCTTCCCTCTGCCACTCAGAAATATTTGGAGGAAAGTCTCACATGAAGTTGGTTTTGTGGAGAAGTTACACTGCACAAGGCTAAAAACAGCTGTAGAGTAAGATAACTATCGGTGTGTGAAAACTGTGGCTTTTGATTAATGCTGTAAGTGAAGATGGTATTGAAATAACTAAGAATGAAAGAAAACCACATTCCCTTAGCTGGTCTGGTGACATTGTCAATGAGTTTGAGAATTATATGAGCTGCTGATGACAAAACATGAAGTCATTGGTGTGCTGCGATCCGATGCTTTGTGATTATCTCCAGTCCCATGTAAGAGACATCCAAGAGGCCATGTAGGAGAGATCCAAGGAGTGACCAGGCAGCTCAGCTTTGCTTGGCCCTAGTTGACCTAGCCAGAAAGAAGGTCTTTCTTCCTTGGATGTGAGGCCAGAGAGCTAGGTTAAGTTTCAGGATTGGTTTGCTATAATGCACTGTCAGTGGTAAAAGTTGAAGCTGTCATTTCCATCTCCAAAAGAAAATAAGTGTTTCTTCAGATTAGTCAAAAGTTCCTATATGATTTTTCACTATTTTCTTAAAGTATTTTTCTGAAAGCTCTATTAAAATCCAAAGGGAAGAAAATTGTTTGTCCAAAGGGTTGTCAGGTATGGCTGACAACTTTAAGCTCTTATTTTGAAGCAGTCTTAATTAGCCTGGATTTTGAAGGAACATTCATAATGCAAACTGACATGTGAGAAGTAAGGATGAAAGCTGCAATGTTGTAAGAAAAAGGAACAGAAAGAATTCTTTTCAAGTTATGGAAACAGGTGTTTCTGGAAGAAGGATGGCACAATGCCACTGAAAGGTACTGGCCTAGTGTGAAATGTGTGGGGCTGTTTCCCAAAATCAAGTAGTCTTTCAATCAAAAGAAATTCTGCTTTACCTTTGCTTGTTGTATCTTTCCCATTACATCCTCAGCCTACTTTGCATAATGCTTGCGTAGAATTCAAGGAGGGTTTTGCTCTTTTTTCATGCTTTGACAAGTGAAATAGTTGAAATACTATGTCCATGTGGGATTCTGAGTTGCCTCCTCAAAAGTTACGTGTAGAAAAAGCTCTGAGTTTCAGGCTTTTAAAACTTAGCCAAATAATTCTATATCAATTTAACCATCTCCATATTTTGAATGTTTTCTGGGTGTAAGTTGTGTATCTCAAGCCTGCAAATCTCAGCCAGTTCATTGTTTACTTCTGGGACCATTTTCCCAAGACTGGGAAAATGGTGCATTAACAGTTTAATTTCAGGCACCATATTTGAACTGCTGATACTTTGCCATCAGCACAAGAGTGCATAATACTTATCACTGCACCTTAGAAGTATGGTGTGGTTAAGAAATGGACTAAGAGGAAACCTTGCTTGTTAGAGGGGTAGGTTCTGGTGTCATCTCTTTGCTCCTATTAATTTATGTCTTTGAGATTAATTTTTCTTTCTGTTCTAGTATTTTATGTGGGGGAAGGTAAATGGCAGGTTGAGTAGTTTGCATTTGTCTTCCTCTTTGTATTGACTCATCTTCCTCTGAGAACACAAAAATACAGGGGGGAAAAGGCAGAGAAGAAAACATTTTAAAGGCTAGAGGTGATGGTTGTAAGGCTTCAAGACATGAAGGATGAGTAACCAAAGCCAAATAAAACTAAGGGAGCACAGGAGACAGATGGAATAATTTTAGGAGAAGGATATAGCTGTGGAAGTGCATTTAGTGACCAGTGAGCTATCTCATGGCCCTATGGAATAAAATCCTTTCTGTTACCATTTATTATATGTTACTAAATAATACTATATTATACAATATTATTGTATATTTTATATGTTATTATATATTATATGATCATCCCACTGTGCTGGGCATTGGTGAGGCTGTACCTTGAATCCTGTGTTGAGCTCTGGGCCTCTCACTACAAGAGAGACATTGAGGAGCTGGAGGAGGGCCAGAGAAGGGCAGTGGAGCTGGTGCAGGGCCTGGAGCACAAGTGTGGTGGGGAATGGCTGAGGGACCTGAGGGGTTCAGTCTAGAGAAGAGAAGGCTCAGGGGGGACCTGAGCGCTCCCTACAAGTGCCTAAAGGGAGGATGGAGCCAGGAGGGTTTGGGCTCTGCTCCCAAGGAACAAGGGATGGGACAAGAGGAAAAGGCCTCAAGCTGCACCAGGGCAGGTTTAGATGGAGCTGAGGAACAATTCCTGCCCCAGAGGGTGCTCAGGCATTGGAACAGGCTTCCCAGGGTAGTGCTGGTGGAGTCATTGTCCCTGGCAGTGTTCACACACCATAGGACCTCAGTGCCATGTGTTAGTGGTGGCCTTGGCAGTGCTGGGGTAATGGTTGGAATTGATGATCTTAAAGGTCTTTTCCAACCTGATTGATTCTATGATTCTGTGTTACACTTCTGGTGGCTGGGCTTTTGACTTTCCCTGGCATGGGCTGGCTCTTAGTTTGGCTTTGTTTTATTCTTTCTAAATCTGCATACTTAAAAAAAGGAAATTACTTTCCATCTTTTTACTTCATGTTGTCTTACTTTAAGAGGCAGGGAATGTTACGAAAAGTTCTAGTTTCTATGGCTGGAGTGACTAGAGAAAACCCTAATGCCAGCACTGCAATAAAGTAGCATTAGAATTAATTCCTGGCCATCTGTTGCTGACCCAGTCGATCAAACACCACAAGTGGAGCTGTTATAAAATTATGCAGAATCCCCTTGAGTTAATAGGATTTAGCATACTAAAAATGTTTACTCATGTAATCAGTAGCAAGGAACATCGAAGCATCTCAGATGTACATAATGAGATTGGTTGTAGCTGCAGCATCTATTCCTTTGGGTAACCTCCATTATGTTCCTTTCTCAGAACTCTAAAAGGGTGATTCTTTTGAATTGCTGCTGAGAAAACTGATGATATGAAAACTGTGCTGTTCTGTAAAACAAAAGCACCCAGACATGGAGAAATTTGTGTGTTGCTTTCAAGGCCTGCCAAAGCTTTATTTATTTGGATGAAAATGAGCAGCCTGAGTTTGTATCTCACATTAGCTTCAATGAACGTAGTGTAATTTTACCACCAGAGAGGATGTGCCCTGTGTTAACTTCTTACCAAATCACAGTGCTTATTAAAACAAGCATGGATTTATTGGATCATATGGAAGGAAAACTAATCTAGGCTGAACTTTGTTGCCGTCTCATTCAGGTGTACTACACTGTGTGAACGTCCCTGCCTGGGATCTTTTCAGTGTCTAGCAGAGTTAGTGTTGGAATGGTCTAGCCAGGTGTTGAGGCCATGAAAAAGCTTGTCTGTATTTCCGAGTGAAGCACTTATGCATGTATTAGCTACCTTTAAAGGAATGTGTTTCGTTCTGACTGGTTACTGGGGTCCATTAAGTTAGTAATCAGTGTTGGGCACGGTTGATGTCACCCGTAGCTGAAAATCTGTCTGCGACTGTCAACTGTGATAGACTGTGCTGATAGACTGTACCCTGCAATCACAGGGTATAGGTCATCAGGAATTTCACAGAATCATAGAATCACAGAATGGTTTGGACTGGAAGTGATCTTAAAGCTCATCTAGTTCCAAATCCTGCCATGGGCAGGGATACCTTCCACTAGACCAGGTTTGCTCAAGTTGGCCAACCTGGCCTTGAACACTGCCAAGGATGGAGCATTTCTCTATATGTCTTTTTGTGGGGTTTCCCCCCCAGTTAGTAGGTATTAATGCTTGTGTGGATGTGGGGTCAATCGCCTCCCTCTGTCCTCCCTATGGATGTTTCAGGTGGATTGGGGCAATTCCTGCATTGCTGTGACCAAGTGAGGAAATTGTGTATACTGTGTGTTTTAGTTAAAGGATGACCAGCAATTACAGGTAAAATGAAACATGTGCCACAGCATTATATTCTATGTCCAGCTCTGTTTATCCATCATTCTCTTATCCATTGCATCCTGGCTGGGTAACGTATCTTACATGCTAATTATTCTGTACTAACAGACGGAAAAAAACCCATTGGCATTACAGATCTGTAAGTGCTACCTAATAATAAACTTATCTACATGGGGCTTGGCCATTTTTCCTTTGAAGTGACTAAAATGGAAGCAGGGATATGCTTTCCTTCATAGGAGTGAAGTTGGATGTGCCCTCAACCATGCCTGCTGTGAGTCCTGCTTTTGCCTCCACAGCAGTTCATTTATACCTTACGATAGAACTTGCCAAAACATGATGTTTGCTGCCAACACACAGTATATGATTTACAGTTCTCATACACTGGCTTACAAATGCTGAAATGTAACTTCTGTTCCAGCTATAGGTTAACTTTAAAGTTTCCAGTTGGTTAGGGGTTTTTTTTTGCCTTTATAGTTTCTGTTTTATTAGTAAACCACAAAATACCTTTCAGAAAAATAGGATATCTGTGGTATCCTATCAACATCCATAGTTTTCCACTCATTACATGTGCTCCTAGAGTAAAATAATTTCTTGCTTCTCCAGCAAATAATAATCTAGTAGCTTGGAAATCTCAGTTTTGCAGTGTTTACAAGCTGTTGTTATTCTGTTGTGTAAGTTAAAATGAACCTTGTTTATCATGTTTTTCCTTTTTCTTTTAGTAGCAGAAGCTCTATGAGTAATTCATGTGATTTCATATGGACTATACAGTGCTTTCAAGCTTAGAGCTCATAGCGCTGATAATTTGTCAGTGTTTTTAAAGCACATGTGTTCAAATATACAGAAGAATGATTTCAAGGTGGCATTTAGTGACACCTTTTAATGGCAGAGTTGTACGTGAGAATGATTTCTCTTAGGTGTACCTTAGTATTGATCATTGTCGCTCCAGACCAGTGTGGGCTCTCGTGCTCATGTTACATAGATGGCAGGAGGAGCATCAGTCTACAAGCTTCACTGCAGGTAGAACTGTTCCTTTCAGTGTGTTGGCTGTACAGCTATTTTCAACTGCTCATATTTTTGCCAGGTTTGAGTCATTTGAAATGAATTTTTTCCATGCCTGGTATCAGGCAGCATTGTTCAGAAAAACAAAATGATTCAGCTGTTTCGGTGGATGGGTGAGGGAAAACATGTGTTGTTTTGCTCATACTGAGAAACTCTGTTGACCCACCTCTCCCTGTCCCATCTCCCCTGTTGTGTTATGCTGTTTTGATCTGTTTTCTTTAATTGCCCTGCATGCTGTTGCTGATCTTCATGTTAATATTATGGCTGTGTAAACTGGTTTGCAGCCTGATTCAAACAGAGGAGCTCCAAAGCCAGAGTGCATGTTTGGGTGCTAAGCTGGCTGGGGGGAATAGAGTCAGGTACAACTGGACATGGGGAAGTGAGTGTTAAGCTTGGAGGTGGGTGAGACATCATGAGACTGGCTGGGATCCTGAAAGAGCTGGAAGAGTGAATGGAGCAAGACCATTGGTTCGGGGTTTGAACTAGATGGTCTTTAAGGTCCCTTCCAACCCAAACCATTCTGTGGTTCTAAGATGGATTAGAGTTTTGGGGACATTTTTAATCGCAAAAGACAAAGACAATGAGATTAGATGGAAAATGGGGAACTAACTGTAGGAGAAGGGAGGCTTGATTGAGCGGTGATGCTGGGGAGGAAGCCTCAGACTGGGGAGATGAAGTTGGGTGGCCAGGGATGATGGGGCTTTCACAAGGTGGACATGCACACAGTGCTCCCAGCCCTGCTAGTGGGCTGAAAAATCAATTTTATTATCCAGAATATGACTAGAATGGCTTCTAAAACCCCAATTTTGATTTAGGTTATTGTAATTCTTAATTTCTATCTTTTTTGATGAAATTTACAGGCAAAGACAAGAAGTTATTCTCAGGTATTGTTTTTGCCTCTGACTTTCGAAAGGGTGAAATTTGGATTTTAAAACTAAAAATCTCTGGGTGGTGCCACAAATACTTAGCAAATATAAATACTGTTTTCTCTCCTGGTGTTAAAATGTGTAACTGTCAATGGAGCAGGTGAATTACACAAGAACACATACTTATTTTCATCCTAATTCCTTTCCTGGAGCACCAGGGTGAAGAATGCATCATTGAATATTGAGTATTACTGGCAAAAAATACAGCTCTCTTCTCATGCTGCATTCTGCCTTTAGTCAGACTTTCAGCTTTTGTCCTGATTTGAGTCAAATAATGGAATTTATTCATACTTGCTTTGGTGGTTTTATTTCTTGCGTGTTGATCAGTTACATTGTGGTTTGTAGTACAGTAATAATAGGTAAAGGACAATCTGCCATGGAAGTGTATGGTCTAATTCACACTTAGTCATTTGTCGTATTTAGATGCTGATAGGAAAAGATTTAAGATTTTAATTATATAAAACCTTCCAAAGTACTAGAATAAATCTAATAATAAATCCTGCAGAATGGCTTTTGAAGACTTGGGCACAGAGGTTTTAGTAACAATTGCATTTACCATTTTCAAATCTACACAAGTGGCCATCCCAGAACAAACTATGGATTTTGCCTTTAAAAATAAGGAACTATGAATGTTTATATGCAGGACTACTCAACATACATTTGTCTTACAACAACATAATTAAAATAAACTAAAAAGGAAGAGTCTTATGGTGATATATCCAGGTGCAAACAAGGATTAGTTGTGATATGTTTTCTCATCACTTACCTTGGAGTGCTATTTATACAGAGGAACACATGTTCTCCTTTGAGAAGCAGGCGTATTTATGCTTTTGTGATGCTGATACGGTATCTGTCAGGGTATTAAGGGAAATGTTGGCAAATAAACATATTCCTGAGAATAGTAGGGATACAGGATGTTGTTCCAAGTAATGCTTCCAATGTGCAAAAAGTGCCTCATAGCAAGTTCGAGGTGACCTCAAGTGTCAGCAGGTTTCCTGCTGTTGTCAGGTTTGAAGTATTGACAAACCATGAGGCAGATGCTTTCCTGACTGGCACATGAAGTGCAATATCCAAGGGCCACTATTTGGTTCATGATCTATCTGGTGACAGGAAGATAAAGCTGAAGTAATATTCCTGCTGAAAACATGAAACAGCAAAGATGCTTCTCCCTCAACTGCTTCTGAAGATACTACAGCTAATTTTGAAGCTAGACCTCAGCCCACAGGGCTTTCATTAATACTCTCGCTTGGCTTAATAAGGGCTGGGTATGACAAGAGAACAGGAGCAGAAAAATACATATGGATAGAGAATGGGTTTGAAATCCAATCACCTTGACACAGAGGTGGTTTGCATAATGCTGGCTGATCACTCCTCACCTTCGTTGTAACCCCTGTCGTTTTTCAGAAGAGAAGACAAATGGAAGTGATACAGGGAAACAGAAAGAAATGAGATGATCTGATTGTCTTTTATTGAGAAAGGCAAAATATTGCCACGCTTGGAGAGGCTAAAAATACTTACTGCAGAATGTGTCTCTTAAAAAAAGCTGTTGTTGCTGCACAGTTGTTCTGTGACTGTAAACTTATGGAGGAGTCTCCATGAGACCATCTCTTGTATTGAGCTTTGTGAAAATGATCCCAGACCTTTTTTCCCCACCTCTTTGTGCTTTCTCTCCCCACCCAGGTAGGGGTGTCCTGCTGAAATGGCTCAGGTGTTCCCACACGCAGCAGGATTTCCCTGTGAAAATCAGTGTTTCTGAGGTAGCTAGGAGCCAGTTTGTTTTCCACCAGCTTCCAAAAGCTTGGAAGCAAGTGAAGCTAGGTTGTAACATGGTGACATGGTTTAGTGTGAGGTGTTCCTGCCCATGGCAGGGGGGTTGGAACTGGATGATCTTAAGGTCCTTTCCAACCCCTAACTATTCTATGATTCTATAAAAGGAGATGAATTCAGCAAATGGAATTGTAAAGCTCACTACCAGTTGTTGCTTCAAAGAAAGAAAGGCTTATGTATGATGCAGACACAATTAGTTGTCATGGGTGAAGTTGCAAGAGGCAATGGAGACTTGTATGATCTTAATTATATTAACTATTAATATATATGTATATAAAACTGGGGGGTTTTTTGTGATATTAATGCCATTTAGTTTATATAATGTGTTACCTTATTACATTTTGTATGCTGCTGTTTTGTGTATGTAATTGCTTTAGTGTCACTGATTGAATTAATCAATACTTAGTGAACCAAAAACAGCAGGGGAATTGAAATCCACCTTTTGTGCTGAGGCTGTTTCTACCATGATGCCTGGGATGCCCTGTGGTGTCCTGCTGTTCTCTGGTCGTCCTCTGTCCACTTGTATCTAAAGGGATTGTCACAACTTCAGACTAGGTATAAGGAGGAACTTTTTTATGGTGAGGGTGGTGAAACATTGGAGCAGGTTGCCCAGAGAGGTGATAGGTGCCCCATCTCTGGACTCATTCAAGACCAGGTTGAACTGGCTTCTGAACAACTTGGTTTAGTGGGAGATGTCCCTGCTCTTTGCAGGGGCATCTTGCTCTTTCCAACCCAAACCCTTCTGTGGTTCTATGAGCTTAACAGTTACATTTCTGGGAAACAGTGATGTTTTTGTGTCCACACAGTGCTGAGCCCAACCTGTGAGTGGGATTAGTGGACACTCACACCTGCAGGTATGGATTAATGATCACAGTAGGGTGATGTGGCTCTTGCTTCTGCACATCTATACAGGCTATTCAGTGTTAATTTCTGGTGATACCTGAGTGAGTACTTGTTGCTTATAAAAATGGAGTTTTTGTCTCTAGGACAGACTTAACATCATCTTGTGTTGACATTTGGGGCGAACATTCATGATAAGCAGTTGGCATATACTGCCATCCGCTGTCTGTCTTAATGACAACATGTTACTGGTATTGACTTCTGTCAGACTCCTGTTTCCAAAGGTTTTATTATAGTTAACCCATGGAATTTGGAGTGAATCCACCAAATGTGTTGGGTAAAATAATCATAGTATTCTATTAACTCAATGCTTTTTTACCCTAAGGGCTTTCAGAAAGCATTTTCAGCCATTCTGATTAGCAGCTTAAGCAACACTGTATTATTAAGTGTTTGCAGAATTGAATCCCATAAACAGGTTTCACTGTGAAATAGTGGGCAGGATCCTACTGCCTGCTGTGAGTAGGAAGACATTTTGCTGTAAGTGTTTGAGGAAGAGGCTGCTCTTGTAGCACATTTTGGTTTTTCCATGAGGTGAAAGGTTTTACCCTAGAGCAGCACAGACCTCTAGACACTTGAGCTGAGTTTTCTGGATAGCCTGACATGTGCTGTAATGTCAAAGAAAGCAAAACCTAGCAGGTAGCACACACTTTCTAAAGGAGTTCAGCTGAAGAAGGCTGCATTTCATGGTGTTTTCATTTAGCAGGTTATGGGGGGTGGTGGTGAAGAGAAAATTAAGTCAATTTTATTACTGGCTATGCCTTAGCTGCTTTCATCTGATGCTGCAACCTGGCTTTAACTGCTTGCAGTAAATACTCCTTAGCGATTGCTGCTTGCCCATGTAGCAGTAATAAGGATTATGTAATAACTGGCTTCTGATGGCTCTTCCCAGCTTGAGCTAGATTTTCTCCTGGAATAAGTCTGTGATTGTAAATGTGTGTGTATCACACTGATGGCTTTTTCTTCTTCATTTCAATTATTAAAACACAGATGTAGAAAGGCGCATCTTCCTGGAGACTGACTTGCGAAGGTGGTGTTTTAGCAGAGAAGCAGAAAGAAGATGAAGTCTTTTTCCCTATTTTTAAAACAGATTTAACATTAAATTTCCCAATGCAGGCAGTGACCATCAAGGAGGCTTAATACAGTCTGTACAAAGTAACCTAGAAATCTTCATCATTTCTCATCTAAAGAAACAGTAGGAAGTAAAAAGCCCACCACAAAGCTGCAGAGCTATACCTGGGATGTTCCTTTGTTGCTCTCTGCCATGTTTTGTGGTCACTTTAAGGGACTACCCCTGTATTCAGTTCTACACTTTCTGACAAGCTGGTTCTTGCATAACAATGGAGCCTTTCCTCCTAAGAGTTAAGTTTGCATTTCAGAGTGAGAGAGTGAGGTGGTTTAGAAGTGATTTGCTCACATGTTGTGAAGAAAGGACTTACAGTTTTTTTTATCTTGGTGTCCATGCTGGCTTAGTTTAATCTGAGGGTATTCAGTCGTGGCTTATTGATGAATAGGAGTAGTTAACTTTTAAGAACGCAGTTATGTATGTTCATGAAAGGCCAGTGTAAAATAAAATACAGGTTCTTGCTTTTAAAATCATAATGAGGTTACTGGAAAATGAACAGGGCTGCTAGAGGCATTTTTAAGTGTCAGTCCTGTGTGGAGTCCTGCAAAGACAGCACTGCAGGACATAAAGAGACTAAAAGGAGGTCATTCCCTTTGATAGCCTTCTCTTAATTTTGACTTGAATTCACTAAGTTAGTCAGCCCTGGCACTGTTTCATGGCTACTGAGCATATTTCAAAGACCCATAGGGACTGTAAAGCCTCTTGCAAGCAAAACCAGCATTTTTAGCAGTAAAAATGTGCCAGCACTGTTATGTTCACAGTATACTTCTTTGATAGTGCTCTGCTAAATTCACATGGTGTATTTGGATGAACATTGTTGTATATTTGCTTATTTTTAAAATACTATTTGCTCAAAAAGGGAAATTCCTTGTTCTTTTGGAGTGCCTGAAATTCTGTTTGATTGCACTGGGGTGGAAGCGTGTACTCACACTTTGGATTGTTTCCAAGCCATGCTACCCTATCTTTCTATATAATGTCTCCTACTGAATGTGGTTACTTGTAATTAACATTGCCTGATTTTAGTAGCATGCTATTCTTTAAAGTTACAGAATTGCACTCTGCACTGCAACGGATAACTTGCATTATACAAAGTCTTTGACACCTAATAGATAATTTGCTATAGCTGAAAACAAGATGCTTTCTCTTCTGAGTGGAAACTTCGGGAGGCAAAAACTGGGAGGTCAGTTGTCATTTTTTTTTTCCTATTCCTTGAGCAGAGTGTGGGGCACTGATGCATTCCCTTCAGCATCCACTGCTGCAGAAGTCTTGGTCAATGTCTCAGCTGGGCAATGGCATCTTTGCACCCATTGTAGGGTACTTTCCATGAGGCTTAGACTCTAAAGGTCTGAAAAATGCTCTAGATCTTACATGCAGCAATGGTAGAAGTTTCTCACCTGGTCTTTGATTAGTATCAAAATATAGCCAAGGGATGAGCAAGAGGTGGTCCTCACCAGGGAAGCTGCTGACACTGCTTGGAGGACTTACATAAGGGACTGCACCAGTGCAGTGGGGTTGCCTACGTGCTGCGCTCTGCCAAGCAGGAATACTTTGACCTTAATACTGAGGCGAAGCGCTGGTGGCAAGCCTTTGTTTAAACAGTGCTAAAATGATCAAGGGAATGATGAAGAGCCTCAAAGAAATATTGGCCCTTTCCCATAATTTATATTTTCAGATGCTAAAACTAGTTGTTGAGCAAATGTAAGGTATCTATTTTAAGATACTGCATGTCAATATCTGACTACAGATGGCTCCATGAATCATAGTTAGAAGAAGGAAAATGTTAGACACTAAGATATTGTTGCTAAGAGATTTTTGTACACAGTATGCTAACATGTGCTGGCAAATTTGGGAACAGTAGCAGCAGCATGCTTTTTGGAGAAAAAAATCTCAGTGGTGAAGAAACTGTCTTCAAAGGACTATTTAAAGGATAGTAACATTATTGTGCTTTGTTGTATCAAGAACTGATGAAGATGAACTTGTCTTTCAAGCAGATAACATACAGAAAACATCCAAAAGGTAAAGCTAATCCTGCTTGCTGATGGAATTAGAAAGTGAAGAATAGAGAGAAAAAGGAAAAAAAGACTTTAGGGGTTAAATTAAGCAAGTTTCAAGAAGATTAAAGGTGATGGTTGCTGATATTTTGCCATCTACTGGACATCAGATATATTAATATACAGCGTTAGTACCTTTCAAAATGCGTAATGTTAACCTTGTGTTACATTATCTAATTAAAATTGCTAAGAATTATTTTCTGTCCAGGAAAGGAGCATGTCCGAAAATGCTGAGTAGGATTTTTTACTTCAGTCTTTGATAGCATTACTCTAGAGTCATTTAGGAGAATTTGCAGTGTTTTATTGTCCTGGTAGAAGATGTGGGTTATCTGTGCACTCCGTATAAATCTTTACTGAGCATCATTTAAAGGAAAGATATTTAAATGTTACTGCTTTTCTTTATTCTGGGTCTGTCTTGTCCCTCCTATTTCAGTGAGTTTTACTGAAACTTGAAGATGTTATATCTGAAGTAAAGCTTCAAAGTGATAAAATGCATTGGTAAAATGGATTTTATGAACTAAAACCTCAGTTCTGGTAGATTTTCAACAAAAAAATATTATTATATGTACAAAATACCACCCTACTATAAACTTCTCAAAATAGTAACTTGCTTTGGATAGATTACTAATAGTTGTATTACAGCTCAGCTTTAAAACAGATTACTTTTAACTAAGTTTTGGAGTGTAAATGTGTGTCTCCGTAATGTAAAGCATATGTATCTTCTTGAGGTCATGTCTCATGTCATCCTTATTATATGTATTCAGGAGTGCTCTTAGAAGGGAGTGGATTAGTGATATTAATAGTGGATTAATCAAGCATTTGGTTTTATTTTAGAATGAGGTGAAAGAAGAAGCTTCCGCCGGCTTTCTGTGCAGTGTTGTAGCCTCCAAGTCAAAAATCAACTGTAATAAATCCAACTATAAAATGTGGGATGATGCTTTGCCTTTTGATTTTGGAAAGTAAAATACGGAGTTCATGAATATTCAGCATTTCTATTTGAGATGATACAGATATTGTATCTGGATGGAATTTTCCAACTAGTTCAGAAAAAAAACCCCATTTTGTTGTATGTATTGAGTTCTTAATGTCTCCCCTAACTGTGAAAATACCTGAAGTCTGTGTTGTGATTTGGACTCTGAACAGTGTTTGCCAAATTGTCACATTTTGCCAAGGTATTACAAGAGAATGTATTTCCAAAGCAAACTGAGTTCTAGATATGTTCTTTAATGTTGTGAACAAGTAAACAAACCTTCATGTACTGGCTCTCTGAAATCATGTACAAAACCAATAGAGTTTGATGGATACATTTTTCTCCCACACCTATGGAAAAGAAATTTGGAACGCAGATTGCTTCTTGCTTTTCCAAACCGAACTCCATCTGTACCACTGAAGAGAGCTTTAACATCTACATGCTGTTCGTGTATGAGAGCAACTAATGCAAACTGATATAAGATCCCTTTTTCGGAGGCTGCAGAATGTGCTGTATGATTTTTTGTTGCTATTTATCAGGGATGGAACCTCGTGGTGCTGTGTGAGAGACGAGTCTGTGCTCTTTACAACCTAAATTTGACTTTGTAATGCCCTTGTGGATGACCACTGCATAACTGATGGTACACTGGGATGGACTTCAAGGTGGCTTTAGACTCCTTTACCTCTTTGTTTTATTAGGAGGAGCTTTTCTTTAGAGAGGACACAGTAGAAATACATTGAAGTTGAATTACTGTGCCTTTTCATTGCCCCACATTGAACATCGTTAGGTTTTCATATCAGATCAGAGAGATGCCTGTCTCCGAAGGTTATGATGATAATGCAATGGTTTAGAGATTGCCTTGCTGATTATCACCTCTTGATATGTCAGCTATTGGGTGAATTGTTGATACCTTTTTTGTCTGGAAAATGATGCTTATTAAAGATGATAACATTTCTTATATTTTTAATAGTAAGAAAACATCCTAATTATGACATGTGGAAGAGCTTTTCTGGCAGCCTTTTGATGAAGAAAGCGATCCCAACCGTTCCTTCTAAATTCACTTGTGTTAATTCCTTACGAGTCTCTGGTGATAGTGGATCCTGTTGTGTAATGGCTTGAATGGTGTTTCTTGTTATAGTAATAGAGTTCTCAGTGTTAAAATAGATAATTTATGATTTTATAAGTCTGTGAGAAAAGTGGAAAGCAGTTTTCGGAGTGTCTTTTGGTTACAGTTTAATTTACAGGGTTGTTTCACCCTATCCTTCCAGTGCCATCTGAAGATGAGAGCATGTAGGGTACCTGTCCTCAGAGTATCCCCTATATCCATGTGCATTTCTGCTCCTTGGCTGAGACTAAGCAAAAACAACACTGAAGTTGCATTTTGTCCTGGAATAGAGCTATCTTTAATGTACAGTGCCATACCTGTACTGTACAGGTATCTGCAATTCCAGGTAACACCGCAGTTCCAAGCTTTCCGGAAAGACCATAAGTTAGTGTGCACTGCTGGGTAGCAGAGACAGTGGATGGGTGAAACTTCAGCCCTGGAGAAAAGAATAATGTAGTGTACTTCCATCAGGAAAGTGAGATTGTGTGGAAGAGAAGGGGGAGAAAAAGCAGGTGAGGGGTGCTGCCTGCCTTACCATGAACTGCTGCTTGTGAACTGCAGCTACAGCTGTGCAGCCCAGCTTCCTCTGCTCTTGGTTTAGGCAGAGCATTCTATAAAGCTTTATGTCTTGTTTGGTCTAAGATTCAAGCATATGCAGAAGGAACCTCAGCAGCCTTGATTGAGAGTGAGACAGAAATGAACTAAATACTCTCCTCACTCCCATGTAGAAAGTTTGTCCAAGATCGTTGGCTGGATTTAAGAGGGGACAACTTCAGTTTCTCTCCTTTTCTATACCGTTTCTCACAGCAGTTTGTTCCAAAGAGCAATAATGTAATTTGGTTTTGGTGCTTGCCTTTCAGGAACTAACCTATAAAGCTCTAAAATTGTATTTGCTAACAGGCTACAAAGATCTTGCTCTAATTTAATAGAACTTCTACCTGTGTTACATTTCAAGAGCGGAAAAAATCAATTGTGAAAGGTTAGTGACAGGTAAAGTGTATATATAATTTCCAATTTCCCGAAAGGAACAAAGCACTGCATTAATCACAACCACAAAATCTAACTACTTGAATGTAAGTAATTGATATAATGAGAACTGCATTTATGAGGCTGAACAGAGACCTTGGTGACTTGGTGCTGCTACTTATATCTGCTCCAGATCTGAAAACGTTAAACTCTGTCTCACTAAAGACAAGAGTGCAACTGTAACCGAACATCTGTCAGGTTGCACTGTTTATACAAAGTACTCTTATTTGTCATTATTTAAACTAAATTTCTTTGGGGAACAAGAATCGGGAAAGCAGAACTAACCAGATGGGTCAAATATTTAATTTCTGAATTGATTTCTGAAAGCCAGCTTAAAAACTGCCTGTATCCAGATGGAACATTTCTGACTGTAAATATCAGAAGACCAGAGGGTGAGAGTAATGATGTGCCAGGAGAAATAAATCCCCTCCTTGAGGTGGCTCACCAGTTAGGAGGGTTTCATTCCTCATCCAGTGCCCTGTTCTGGCCAAGTCATGGTGTGCCCCGTCTGCTGCTGGCTCCCCCCTGTCTCAGGGTCACAGCTGGTTCATTCATTCAGGTGTCTACTTCACTGAGCTGTCACATAGTTACTAACCATAGCAACTAGCCAATGTCAGTTGAACTCCTTCCCTTCCTTTCTCAGTTGATGGCAGAGCATCTGGCATTGCCTTGTGTGGCAAAGAGTAAAGCGCTGTAACTGGTTGCATTGTTTGAAAGGAGCATCTCTCTGTGAGTCAGTGAAACCATGGGCTGAGTGTAAAAGCTTTGCTTCTGCTGAGGCAGAGCAAAGATCCATATAAACACTCAGTTTCTGGTCACACTCTGTGTTAGGTATCCTGACAGTGGCAGCCTGCTCTGCTCCACTGCCTTCCCAGAGTTGTTAACCCTGTGGCTTTGTGTTGACAGCCCTCAGTGTTTCACAGATGTGACCTGTGCCAGTGAATCCATTAGTTTTTTGTTATGATGGCATTATGAAGGCAGCATATTATGGAAATAAGTGATACCACCAATCTACATGGGTTTACCCTACTTCCTTTTTATGTTGTATGAGTAACCTTCTGGTAAGATACATCTTCCTGCTTAGCTTTACTTTCTCCTCACTTCCCTGTTACTAGCATATGTACTTATTCAGACCAGTCATGTATGTTATCAAATCTAATTAGAAAATAATTAGGTGCCCATGTTAACACCCTTAATGGGGTCAGTTAAACTTGAAAGGGAGGGAGCTAATAAATGATTCTCTTTGGTTACTTTTGTTCATCTAAAACCACCTCTAATGATGATTATAAACAAAGGGAACCAAGAGAGTTTCTGTTCTCTGGATTATGCAGTAGAAACATGGCAGAGATCCCAACCAAATGGCAGCACAGCAGAGGAAGATCCTGCTTTGAGTCTGCAGGTGCTGTGCAGGAACTACTTAGTCCTGCTTTTCAGCTGGACTCTGATTGACACCGTGCTGTGTCGCTGCAAGTGCTGTCTGATTCTGGAGCTGATGCAAAGTTAAATACATGCTACAGAAATAGGACAAAGAATCCCCGGTTTTAGTGGAAACTGTTGATGACTGATTTATTGTTATAATTTTTTTAAGGAGATCCATAAACAGAATTTATCAGATTTACAAAATAAGGTGACATGCAGATTTTTGATGTATGATAAGTGTCTTTGTGGCAAAAGGATTAAATGAAAGGCCATTTGTTGCAGGAATAAAACTACCTGGATTACAGTAAGGCTGCTGGATAGGCAGGTTTTAAAAGCTGCAGTTTTTGAAGGCTCAGCATAACAGAGTCTGTAAGTAGCTGGGAGTTGCAAAGTGCTACCTCCAGCCTTTCACGGCAGTATTTCACGTCTGCAGACATGCATGGGATGCGTTTGGATCACTGGAATCCAGTTCCTTCTGGAACTGAAAAAAACCTTGGAGTGTAGTTTTGCTGGCTGTGCTGCTTTTCACTGCTAAGAAGAGATGTGTTGTGATTGGGGAAAAAACCCCAACAAAACCTTCTTTCCTGCCATAACCTCTCAATCAGAAATGTAGCACTTGACTACAAAACATCCTAAAAAGCAAAATACGGCTATTTAAAACCATATAAATTATGAAGTGTGTAGAGAATCAAACTAGTATTTTCTGCAAAGTTACTATGTTAGAATGTTTTTTTTTTCCTAAAGTACAAAGAATTTTAGTGCAAATACAGAGCTTCAGTTGGTTCTGCTTTAGTTTTCATCTTAACTGAGGGGAGATGGAGACCTTGCACCACCTGAATTTGGATCAAGCCCTGGATCTTGTGAAGACCATTCCCTTGTCCTAATGTGTTCACACTTACGGTTTCATTTGGCCACTTTTTCTCTCTAGTTCAGGACACATTTTGCTGGGAAATGGCTGTGGTCTCTGTGCTTTGTGCTTTGCAACTATAAAAACTGAATGAGGATAATTTTGTGTCTTTCTGATTTTGCTCTGCCTTCGCTTTCTCCCACACTCTTTACCCATCAAATTCAAGTGAAGTACCTTGACGTTGTGCCAAGAAATATTTGTACTTTTTAATTTTTCCTTGCCTTCTTTAGATCTTAGCATATTTTTCCTTCCTTTTTGCCGTTAGAATTTTACATGCTGTTTTTAGCCAATTGAAGTAAAGGAAATGGAGAGAAATGGTACCTTGAGCTGCTGAATCGAATGCTTGAATCAGAAACAAGTACAGGAACAATTCCCTGTCAAGCTGTCTCTTAGTTATCCGGCAGTATGGTTTTTTTTTCAAGTAATAGAATGTGTTTGTTACTTAAACAGCATGTTTATACTTAAAATCTACTCTATATCAAAGATTCTTTTATTTGAGTAACATAGCTGCTGTCTAGCAAGCTGCTTGTCACCGATGAGTTCCCTGTTTGAGTTCTCCTTGCTAATTAGGGGTAATGTTGAAGGGAGGTATTACTGCTTCCTTATACTGTAGAGAAAACCCCTCATCTACACACAAAAAAAGCTGGAGAGGGACTTTTGCCAAGAGCATGTAGTGACAGGACAAAGCGGAATGGCTTTAAACTGACAGAGGGGAGATTGAGCAGCCTGCTCTAGGAGAAGTTGTCCCTGCCCATAGCAGGGGTTTGGAACTGAATGAGCTTTAAGGTCCCTTCCAGTTCACACTACTCTGTAATTCTGTGAAGTGTTGCTTTTATGAACCTGAACCAAGCCAGGCTGCAGAATGTGAAATTAGAGAACTTTTCTACAGCTCTAAATTACTTTCATAGCACCATTTGTCAGGACACCAGGGCTGTACAGAGGGGGCTAGAGGCCAGAGCCTGATGCATTATCCATTCGGAGAAGAAGCTTCTTTCAGGAGTCATGCCTGGAATAAGGTTGTCTTACTAGTGGTTAGAATAGTAATTCCCAGTTGGATAATTGTCCGTGTTGGAGGTGAGGTGGCAGTGCACCAATCTACTCCTGTCTCTTGACCTCCCTGGTCTTTGCAGATATTAGTGCTTGCAGAAATCTTATGACATATTTGAGAAGAAAAACTTAGTTTTTCAGCCATGGTCTAAAAGCAGAAGTGGGATTAAGTTTTGAACCAGTGTTATTGGTACATCATAATGCATTTTGCTCCCAAGAATCCATCAGCGTTTGGCGTAACACTACTGAAAAGTACCTTAGAACAATGCATTTCTTTACTGTTAATGTAATGAGAAAATGACAGCATGATTTTCACTAGTAAGTATGGTGATATTATATCCAGGTTAAGGATTAAAGTGATTATACTGCACATGCTACGTTCATGGCTGCCTACTGAGGCTTATTTTAAAACACAAGTGTATGTGTATTGAGTACAACTGCTAGGTGCCACAGAGACCTGGAACAGAATGTCTCCCATGACATAGATAAATTCAAAATGAAAAGAAAACATAATTACTTTATTTAGCTGTTACACTGGATAGGAACTTTTAATGAAACACAAAAGAATTTGCCAAGAGAAGAAAGAACATGAAAAGCATTAAGAAGCAAAATAAAATGGATTTGGAGCATAATTATATAATAGTCAGGGTTTTCTGTCCCTAGCTTGTTGCTTGTGTACAGTCTTCATTTTCAAAGATTTACAAGTTTGTTTTGCTTGCTGTTAAATAAAATTGTCCATCCAGTTTCCTGTGGTGAGTGCACAAAGAAGATCTTATGCGTGTTAAGTTAATAAATACTACTCACATTAACTGTACTTCATGCACCTCCATAAGACTATTTCAGCCCTTTAGTCTTCCTTTGCATGATTTACAATCCCTGAGGTATGTGGAGTGGTACAAACCTGCACATAATCTTCCTTTGTCATCAGCTCAGACTGAGTTTTCATTCATGTCTCATGACTAACATTAGCCCTATATCCAGGAGAGTCCTTAAATAAGACTTTTGAATCCTTTTTTTGGCCTGCACCCTGTATATGCAGAAGCTTCTTTGAGAAAGGTGAGCCCAGTTTATCCCTTTTACCTACTTCAGAAAAGCCACAGTGCCATTAGGGGAACAGTATCTGTCAGAATATAAAGCTGCAAAATTGAGCCAGAAAAGGCAATTGCTCAATATTCAGGGCAAAAATAGAAGAAGAAGGGAGGAGATGGTGATGGCACAACTATATCACTTTCCTTGTATCCGTCAGAGGTGTTTCTCTTTTTAAGTGCATTGAGAGGAGAATTCAGAATAGGTATTACACATCTGTGTTCAACCACCAGGAAATAAATGAAAAAGTGTTATTTTAGAACTATATTTATTAAAACACTGTAAATTCTTTACATATGCATGAACTTTCCCAGTTTCTCTTTTTTAGTCTTTTTCTGTGGCTTAGTGCCTGAATACTTGTAGTTCTCGGTACTTCTTCCCTGGCTATCCTGCATACATTGCATTGTAGCTCCTGCTTTCACTGTTCAGGTAAGTAGTGAGGCAGGAGCAATTAAAGGGAAATATCATCTTCGATGTGTGCTGTTCCTGTGGCATTCTCCACACATCTGCAGAGTTCCCGCAGTTTGGGGATGGTGTGTTTAATGTTCACTGCTGGTTTTGAGTGCTACAACATGAAAAGCTGCAGCTCCTCCAGCAGTCTCCTGAGGCCTCCTCAATCACCGTATGTGGGGGACTGGCAGTGCTGCTTACAGGGAGATTGAGAGATCGTCTCAACGTTGTTTCAGAAATGCATTGTGTGTCGTAATTACAGAATAGAAGTAAGAAACAGTTAACTTTGCTTTGTGAAGTGAAAATGTATTTGTATGATGTTTGTCAGGTATGTAACACACATTTTCCTACTAAATAAGTTTATAACAATATATTAATTGTAACTGTTTTCCAATCCTTTAGGTGGCTATAATAGCGGGAAACTTTGAGCTTGCTGAATATATCAAGAATCACAGGGAAGCTGATATCGGTAAGCAAAATATTTACAGGCACTGAACGTAAATTATACATGTTTAAAGCCGGTTTTTGCAAAGATGTTAAATATGGTCCAGTGTGAGATGTGACTGCAGGGCTGATGACAGTATCATTCCAGGGAGATTTAAAAAGTAACTTCTCTATATAACATGATGGGGGGAAAAGCTGAAATGTTATCAAAATATGCTCTGGAAATGAAAATCAAGAACAGAGTGGTAGATACTTTGTAAGTATAAATCAGTTTGTAACAGATTAAGTACACATCCTCATACCTGGAAGAGCCAAATTGGCTCCTGCAGGCTGTTTTGTCATCAGCTTAAAGCAGCTTTCAATGTGAATAATTGGTCAGAAGAAGAAGATAAAGATTATTCTCTTCTATGAAATGAAAATCTCTATCAGAAGCTGTCTATCCATATCCATAAACCCATTTCCTCTCACTGAGTGTATGGCACTGGATGAAGGCTAGTGACAGGCCTTAAGGGCCCTTGACAGAAAATCTTAAGGCTTTTTACATAGATAGTTTTGCCATTAAAATAAAAACCAGTTTGATAAAAATTATTTCCAATACAGTTTAATTACAATGAATTAAAATGCTTTAATCCACATTAATTAAAGTTCCACAGAAACATCTTGAAGTTGGAAGAAAAAAGGCATTCCTTTTGAAACGGGAGGGGCTCTGTAGTCATCTGCACTGATTTAACTCAGAGATGCAAATCTATGACTTGATACTATTTAATTTCTGTGGAAAACTAGGCCAGCTCCCATCAAACTTAAGACTGGGCAAGAATTGCTCTGGACTAAGGCATCCTTTTCATTTCCCTTCCTGATAGTATATGATCTATATAGTTTAAAACTGTGCAGTAACATGAATTCTCATAGCACTGTGAGGCTTTCAGTTTTGCAGAAAAGCAATAACTTCTGCATGAAAGCTCATAGTGAGTGTGAAAGGTTTTTACCTGAGAAAGTGGGATAGTTCCTTTTCATGTAAAAATTCTTCATCCATCTGTATTTATAAACAGTCTGAGGTAAATAATTAACTACAGTTGAATCAGTGAATAGGTGAGCATCTTGTTATCTATATTTACATATGGCTCATGGTTTTATAACTTCATGAAGATGTTATAATGGAAAGAAATGGTTGCTTAGATTCAAATGATCCTTTTATTTCTGCCATGTTAGTTCTCAATATTTTGGCTTGCGTGTAGAGTCAGTGCACAACAAGTACTGCACGTAGCCAGTGTTATATTTTATGTGTCTTTAAATAGATTTTGTCCTTTTAAGAGTAGTTGTGTACAATAAAAGAACAAAACCCTAGTGAAGGAACAACTTCCTAGTGTTTATTATGCATACACTTACAGTATGAGTAACTGTAAAGTCAAAGTAGCGCTTACAGTACACTTACAAACAGCAGCCTCTAGACTGGCTTGCGGGAAGCAACACTGATGTTACTGTCATCATTTTTTGGACTGACTATTGCAGGTTCCCAGTTATGTCAGTGTGTGGGAGAAGCTGGAATGTAGTTACCAAGTAGATGGATGAGTCTCAGTCCAGGCAACAAGCGATAGCCACGTGGCTGAGGCTTTAGGCAGAACTTATTGCTGACTGTAAAGACTTTCTGTAGGATTTGATGATTTCTAGAAAAATGCTTAGAAGCTATCTTCGATGGGAAAATTATGCAAGTTTTCCTCATTCCTTCCCTTTTCCACTGAAGGATAGAAATAGCAAGGCTTCCATGATTCACTTGTGGGTTTTGGTGGATTGCACATAACTATTTGAATGTGTCTGAAAGAAGATACATTATGTTATGTTGTTTTCTCCCAGCTAATTCAATTTAACAGGGATTTTGTCCCTTAATATTTATTACTTTAAATAAAATAACAAAAATGAAGTCATCAGCATGTCTTTCTCTGGAATGTCTCCCAGTTAAAAAGATAAAAGGGAATAAATCAAAGACCAGTATCCTGAGCAGAGAACCCAAGAGCTGGGATGATGATGAACGTGCAGAATAAGGTCAGCGTTGAAACTTCAACAAGTTGGCTTTTATTTATCTTACTTGTCTGGTTATCTGCTATATTCATATAGTTTTGGATGTACTCCAACATATATCATTTGCGTAATGCACCTTCTTAGAGCCTTGAGGCAACGGAGTGGGAAGGAATAGTAAAGAGCTTGAGAAGTATCTCCATGAATATATGAAGGACAGATCACACTCTGAAGTCTCTTGAGAAACATTTCATCTTTCATCTCTCAGAAAGTGTCTTTTTGGGTATATAGTGAATTTTGGTGTTGAAACGGTTCATTAAACCTTGGTTTTGGTATTTTAGGCTTTTTCAGTAATTATGGTTACTTTGTATTCTGTAATTCTTTTAGACTCAATAGTCATTAAGTTAAAAGTGTGGGAAATGCTTTGGAAAACATGCAGCTTTGGGTGGGTCTCTTTTCTATGGTGGTGTAAGCTGGTAGGTGATGGGCTATTCAGTCATTTAATAGTAAACTTCTCAATGAGACTGATGCTTATTCACAGCAGCATCCATTGGAAGAAGGGGTTGGTGATGTATTGGGAAAAACTCCACTTTGCTCTTGATCCACTGGAAAAAAACCTTCACATCCCTCATGGAAGATCTCTGACCTAATCTTTTAGCTTTTAGTGGTCATCATGCACAGGATCTTTAACTATAGAGACTTAAATACAATCCTAATATGCAGCTAAGTAATATAAATGGCAATAATACTTTTTTCCACAAGAATTTACCTACTTTCCTGGGTACTTCATCCTAAGTATGGGAAGATTTTAATTGGTGGCAGTGTTGGAGGCTGGACCTAATTCAGTTAGTTACAAAACCAGGTTTTATCTGGTGGCAGAAACAAGTTCTTGCATTTCTCAAATCAAAGTATCTGAAAAAGGAAAAATATTTGCTTGAAATCTCTGATCTCATATAGTGAGGAACTACACTACCCGTGTCCATCTGGTTTGACACGTGCTAATTAACATTATTCTTAGATAATTTTGTTGTCCCAAACTATTGCAGTAGGAAGTCACTTGTACTTTGAATGCAGAAGGTATTGTGTGGGTGTCTTCCAGTTTGTTAGTAGTCACAAAGCTGTTTCAAGTAATGTTGCCAAAACTGCAGTGATAAGGCTCTACCAGCAGTAATGCAATGCTTATGATTCATGATCCTGTGCCGTGCGCCGTGGTGAAGGAGCTGCTTTGTGTGGTGGCAGAGCTCAACTTTCCCACAGGAGGAGGGTATTGTACCTGTGGATGGAAGGGATTGAGTCTGCAGTGTGCCAGCATCAACAGCACTACATCTCAATGTACTGCTCCAAAGAGCTCCACTTCTATAAGTACATATGCTTAAGTGCTGGGTATGGAGCGCCTCTTTTATGAAGACAGGCTGAGAAAATTGAGGCTGTTAAGCCTGGAGAAGGCTGCGTGGAGACTTCAGAGCAGCCTCAGAGCAGGGCTACAAGGATACTGGAGAGGGACTCTTTACCAGAGACTGTAGTGAAAGGACAAGGGGTGATGGGTTCTAACTTAAACAAGGGAAGTTCAGGTTAGATATAAAGGAAAAATTTGCTGTGAGGGTGCTGAATCGCTGGCACAGGGTGCCCAGAGAAGCTGTTTCTGCCCCATCCCTGGCAGTGTTCAAGGCCACATTGGACGGGGCTTGGAGCAAGCTGCTCCAGTGGAAGGTGTCCTTGCCCTTGGCAAGGGATTGGAACTGGATGAGCTTTAAAGGTGCATTCCAATCCCAACTATTCTGTAATGTCTTTTTTATGATTCTCTATCACTTATTATCTATCTCACCTTTGCCTGCCAGTTGGCATTTAGATTAGATTCTCTTTTTAAGCTGTCTGTGAAGTCTGGTTTTGTTCAGTTAAGAGGCTGAATTGCATGTCGTAAAGGGAGTCTTATTTAGCTTTTCTTATGTTTATTTACCACCTTGTTCTGTATCTTTGCCATCCTGTAGTGCTAAGACTATCCCTGTTGAAGATGATGGAGAGGCAGCTCAGGTGAAACTTGACTAGAGTATCCTGTAGCAGTAGAAAATTCTAATTTACAGCCACTAAACCTTTGTCCCACAGAGATTGTTCTTCCTTTTTATTTAATTATAGAGCACTTACATTAAACAAATATGTTGAAATGCTGAAAAACGAGGTGTATGTAAAATAAGCTTCTTTGAAAGAATTGTAGGACTTCACACAAAGATAATGACCCATGGAATAGTGTGACATCTGACTGTGAGACAGATGCTCTTCTGAGGTGTGTAGTGTCTGGTTATTTCACTCAGATCTTGCCAGATAAAAGCATGTGCGTAGGGTCAGTGTGAGCAACCATGTTTACTATTTGTTTCATCTCCAGAGAGATGGAGTCTTTTAAAGGCAAAATGGATTAAAGTTTGGATTCAAACCAGAAGAAGTAGGCACCATTGGCAACCTGATTAATCGAAGGAGCCCCTACCTAGTCTTCAAGAAAGAGGAGATTTTGCCAGTAAATTTCTCAGCCAAGTAAAATTGTGCTACAGAGGCCACTCTCTTGGCTATGCTGAGTGTGTTTCAAGAGAGAGAAGGTAATTTAGGGTTTCAGAACCATTAGGAAAGGTCAGAGGGGTTAGATGTACTTGGAGCAGCTCAGCAGCAGCACTTTGGTTGGAGTGTTGTACTGCAGTGATCCTAGCTCCACATAGTTTCTTCAGACTGGAGAAAGCCTAATTTCTTTCACATCCTCATTCTGAATGGCTGCAGCTCCCTATCTCATGGATAATTGCACAGAGGAAGCTTATGATGAAATAAAGAGTGATCTGTGGAAGGGGGAGACCTGGAGTCCCAATTCCTCTGACTGTTCTCATGGCTGACCTACAGTGTGTCAACATTCAGGCAAGGTTGCACTAAGCAGTTATATCCCTTTTTGGTGGTAAGCCCTTGTGTCTCCCATCAAACCAGAGTTTTGTGGAACACTCTTCCATTTAGCCGCAATACCAGCAAAAAAAACCCTGTTAGTTGTTCCATCCTATTAAAAAATGTGACTATACCCTCTGCAAGTTCAGAACTATGTGGATTCTCTCATACATATTCTCCCTTCTTTTATCAGTGAGTGCTTCTTCCTTACCTTGCTCCTCTTCCCACCATCAATTGACAATTAATGTTTCCATCTCAGCTAATACATTAGGTGTCTGGGTGACTGATGTGTCGAAACCGTGGCATGAGAAGTGTTTAGCACTGATAACTATTTGTTTTACTTGATGCTATAATTTTCAGTAGCAAACTAAGAAATGAGAGCCTTGCTGGTGTTTCCTGTGGCTTAGTACAACCAAAGTCAAGTTGCTGTCAGTAGCAGCAAAAGTTTACATGAGTCTTATTTCAGGCAGGGGATGGTGCAGTCCTGTAGGGCCAAATCAAACATACAAGATAAAGATTCAGAGGAGAGGAAAAAAGGATATCAGTCAAGGATTAAAGCCAAGATCCAGATTTCATTGTATGTATTTCTTTTATGAGGTTCGAAACATCAGGGAATCCCTTTTGTTTTCTTGACAGATATTTGAAAGGTGAATAAAAATTGCCATATTATTTAGAAATTAATTCTATTTGGAATAGATTTTTTTTTCCTTCAGCAAGGAAATCTATTACCATAAGTACTTAGCAACTTGTTTTACAAGCAGTCTGAGATGCTTAATAGAGCTTCTTAGATTATTTCAATACATCATGCCCCCAAATTAGGAATAATAACAACATCAAAGTATAATTATCCTTTATTTTGAAAGTCTTTGGAACCCAGAAGTGTATTGCAGCACAGTGCCTGTTGTTCCATCCTTCTTCCTGCTTAGAGGAAGGCATTACGTATACTCCTGATGTGCAGTACAGCAGTTACACATTGTTAAAAAATAATACTAATGTCCCTTTTTAAACAGTTTTTTTTTAACTAGCTATAGCACATTTCTAATGTATTTAACTTTCTGCATTTATTCATTGCAAAATAAGAGAAAGTGATGGATTAAAAGATGTGATGAACAGAAAAGTTAATCCCTGATTGTTTTCATCCAGCCTGCAGCTGTCTGTGGGTAAATGAGCACAGCAGATTTAGGAAGCATTTGCTCTACGGAATTTACTATGGCTTCTGTAGGATGGAGGTACAAACCCCAATCATATCTGTAGGAATATTGAAGCCTTCCTTAGATACAGATATGCAGATATTAAGTACGTTGCAAGATGATAATCCTTTGACTTGGATAACCTATTTTTCACTCTCCCTTTTGCCTTGCTTCTTTGTGATGAGATGAATATTCAGATGGATTAAGTGACATGGGTTGTTCTTCTTCAAGTGAACAAGGTTTGTTTCGATATTGTACATCTTGTTCTTCAGCAGCTCGAAAGCTTGAGGCAATAGGATTCTTTAGTTTTATTTTGTTTGCATTTTTGCCATAGAGAAATGAAACACGTTGAGCTGGTGAGCGAGTTTTTGGTAGTTGATCAGCAGCCTAACTAATACTTGGATACGGTTGCTAGGCTTCGAGTCAGAGTTCCTGTATTCCTCTATAATTATGCAGAGATATGTGTGTATGTGATGGTTTGTCTGTGCTTTCACATGGATTTCTTTCCTTTTTTAATTGAAAATCTGCTAATATGGTAGGCTTATCCTTTATAATATACATATTCCACACTGGGCAATTGCATTGAAATAAAACATTTCTCAAGTATGAATAAAAGTGATTATTTTTATTGGAATTGCGCCTGTAGAAATCTTAAAACCATGATTTTATTGTAGAATAAGCAGAACAGGTCTTTCACAACATAAGGATATTAGTTGCTTTGTGGTAAAATTGCTTTTCTAACCCGTTTTCTTTAATTAGATCAGAGTGATTGAGGTCAGCAATCTTGGTTTTTCAGCTGCAAGTGTTTGTGTTAAATGCTCGCCAACCCCATGACTATTCTATTTCTTATTTATTTGGGCTTGGGGAACTGTTGAGTAATTTCAATTTTCATAAATCAAACCTGTCAAGTTAGGGGAGGTCATATTTAGAAAGATAAAAGCAGAAACAAGAAAAGGCAGGAAATGAGGACTTAAAAATCTACAAACCTGTCAGCAGCATGCGATGCTTGCTCTTGTTTTTGTCGCCTGTTACTTAATAGAAGCCAAAGGATGCAAACACATATTATAGCCTATGCGTTTCTCATGTGAATGTAGATAACATGAACCTGTTTCACAGGCTTGTGGGCATTTTAACATGGAAAAAGGATTATAGTGGTGTAATTGGGGTGGCAAAGACACTGAGTTCTTCATTGCCCAAGTTTTAAATGCACACGGTTTGATAGATTGTTGTAATCCTGTATTCCCTTTTACAGTTTCTTTCAAATGTCTCTTTTATTTTTATTCTTATTATTTAATTTAAATTCTTTAATTTAATTATACGTCTATAGGAGAAAAAACCCCTTATTAATTACACATAAATTGGGTTACAAGCAAAGGAATACTGATTGGTATGAAATAGATTTGTTGCTATTATTTGTCTGTTTTTCTCCAAAGGTTTCAAAGAATAGAATATTGTATCCTCAGTCTTGCTAGGTGGTAGCAAATAAACTGGGAAAACTGGGGGATTGTGAGCTGTTAATGTAATTACATGCCAAAATGTAGGACAGAGCTTAAAAAACTTACAGTAGTTTTCTTTTTCCCTTTGATCACAAGCAATTTTTTTTTCTGTGTATGTATTAGTACAGAATTCTGCAGTAACGAGTTTTAATTCAAAGTTTATTTTCAGAAGTTAATTATTATTGGCTTTTGAACTTTGGGGTATTCTGGGCATATAACAAACTGCATGCAGGACAGCACACATTGCATGGTGTATGGTCATTGCCTGTTAGTTCTTAGGCTTACCCTGAATTTTGAGCATCTTAGTTTTGTGTTCTGCTGGCTTTGAATCCATTTGGTTTACTTGCTCTAGGTTTGATGGCCCCTTAATTAAACAGACGTATCTTGTTTCTAACACCAGTATGTCTGGCTGTAGCAACAGGACACAGAGCATAGATGGATCTTCCCAACGCTGGTACTGTGTCCATGCCCAGGTTTCTCTTCCAAAGCTACTTCCTCCTTAGCGAAAAGGAGCTGATCTGAACTGATAGGAAAGACTCTGAGGAGAGGTAAAACTTGAATCCAAATCTCAATTGAATATAGGAAACGACCTTGGACTTTGCAGGTTTTATTTCTGCTGCTGTTCCATCAGCATTGCCTTAAGCACCTTTCTGCTAGTTTCTCCCAGGTCGCGTAAAATCTCTCTCCCTAAACTTTCTATAATGAGGGCTGGAACTAGATAATCTTTAAGGTCCTTTACAACTCAAACCATTCTAGGATTCTATGATAATTGTGCTTTTTTAAGAGGGTATGCCCTTTGGGACGTATTATGATCATTGCACATGATACATAGGCCAGGTTGGACAGGGCTTGGAGCAACCTGCTCTAGTGGAAAGTGTCTCTTCCCGTGGCAGGGGGTTGGAACTGGCTGAGCTTTAAGGTTCCTTCCAACTCAAACCGTTCAATGATTCTATATGGTCTATAGAGGTCTCTGTATACAGGAGGGTTTGGATGGCAACTCAATATTAGGGTATTAGGGGGTCCACACCTACTAAGGGAAGGCAGGGAGCCTTTGGTGCAGCTCTGAGAGATGAGGCAGCCCAAGCAGGACTACTATAGAAGAAAAATTATTTGAAGTGTCACACAGAGAATTCTGGTATTCCTGAAAAGTTCATGTATTTTCTGTACATCATTTTTTCAACATGAGCCTCAAGAGCTCTCTAAGATTGTGTCAGGCGGTTTTCACATAGTGCAGTGAAGCCAGGTCAAAAATAGAGGTAAGACAAATGGAGAAACAGATGTGTGCAGAACCCTGTGGCTTTCTATTTCCCCCATTCACAATGGTAAGAACACAGGGAAAAGATATGAAAGAACATGAAATAAATGCTAGAGTTTAAAAAAGAATGCAGAATCAAACACAACAGGCAATATAGAGATTGATGAGAATAGTCAGGAATGCTTCCTGAAGAAAGTTCCTTTGTTTCTCACAGTAACTACAGAGGCAGACTAAATAAAACCCCCAGAATAAATCAAAAAGAAACTCTCAATGTAATGTAATTCCTTATGCTGAGCACTTCATCACAAACCTTTTCTTATACCCAATAATTTCCTTTATATATAGGCTTATAGGCTATGAATAGCTTGCGAAGTTAAGACTAAAGGCATAGGGGTGGATTTGTAACTACTGAATATGTGGATTTTTATGTGCCAGTGTGGATCTTAATTATTGTGTTACTGAAAATAATTAGGTTCAGTATAACTCCTATTTGGAAAAAGAAACCACTTCCGTGGTATCATGGAATAACTGGATTTAAATAGGGACAGCCTTCCAAATGCAGAAGCAACTTGGTTACATTGCCAATCATATAAAACAAGTATTTGTATGAAAAAAGACCCTGTATTAGCATAAATCTGAGTATTTGTGAGCTTATTTGTATCTTAGTTATTTCAAGGAGCATGACCAGCAGGTCGAAGGAGGAGATCCTGCCCCTCTACTCTGCTCTTATGTGACCTCACCTTGAGCATTGTGTGCAGTTCTGGTGTCCTCAACATAAAAAGGACATGGAACTGTTGGAACAAATCCAGAGGAGGCCACGTGGATGATCAGGGACTGGAGCACCTCCTGTATGAAGACAGGCTGAGAAAGTTGGGGCTGTTCAGCCTGGAGAAGAGAAGGCTGCGTGGAGACCTCATAGCAGCCTTACAGTATCTGAAGGGGGCTTATAAGGATGCTGGTGAGGGACACTTCGTTAGGGACTGTAGTGACAAGACAAGGGGTAACAGATTCATCCTTATATCCAATCTAAACTTCCCCTGTTTAAGGAAGAAGTTCTCTACTGTGAGGCTGCTAAGGCACTGGAATGGGTTGCCTGGGGAAGCTGTAAATGCTTCATCCCTGGCGCTGTTCAAGGCCAGTTTGGACAGAGCCTTGGGTGCCATGGCTTAGTGTGAGATGCCCCTGCCCATGGCAGGGGGTTGGAACTAGATGATCTTAAGGTCCTTTCCAACCCAAACTGTTCTATAATTCTATGAAGGATAGGATTTTTCTTTTAGATTGGTTCAAATAATATTTTCAGTAATTGCTGATCTGCTCCATTTTAACAGATTTCTTACACTTCATTGACTCCCTTAGCTTGGAACTCCTCTTTGTATTATGCTAAATTTATATTTACATGATTTCTAACAGCTAAACATAACAGTTTTCTTTCAAACTAGTTTATTTATCCAAATAAATTTGTTATGTATTCTATTCAGCATACAATGGTTTGGCAATTTAAGAATCGAGTCTTCTCTGAAGAAATGTGTTTTAATATCATCTGCATAATCTGATCTTTGTAACAAGGTATTAATGTCAGAATGTTCATGAAAATGGATCTGATAATATGAGGTGTCTTGAAAAGGGAATAGTATCCTCATAGAAGACCATTTGTTGTCAAATTATAGATAAGGCTTGATAAAGGGATAAGGTTTCAAGCATACTGCTTTGTAATGTGTAATGTTTCACACTGTAGTTCACACTGTTCACAATATTTCACGCTGTGGCTGTTATTCCATTTATATCTCAGTCTCCTGGGCTGTGCCTGAGTTGACAGTCTTTCCCTTGGATTTCAGGATAAGCTGGATCTTTTGCAGTAAAGGTTAAAAAGGGGAAGTTCAGGTTAGATAGAGGGAAGAAACCTTTTACTGTGAGGGTGGTGAGGCCCTGGCACAGGGTGCCCAGGGAAGCTGTAGCTGCCCTATCCCTGGCAGTGTTCAAGGCGAGGTTGGACACGGGCTTGGAGCAAGCTGCTCTAATGGAAGGTGTCCTTGCCTGTGGCAGTGGTTGGGACTGGATGAGCTTTAAGGTCTTTTCCAACCCAAACCAGTCTGGGATTCTATGATCTTCAGAGTAAATAGTTTCTGAGTATTGAAATCAGATCTCTTTAAGATACTGGAGAGAGTTCTCATGGTGTCCAAGGCAGTTGAAACAGCTTGAGCATTTTCTGTCATTCCCTCTGTACTTTGAACTGGTGTTTGGAGATGTTATTTCTGTTTTTCCTCTTTTGTCTCATTGCCAGATGTCCACTTCACTGACACAGAAAATGTCTTAGAAGATTTTTCTCTATTTTGCAGTGTAAGGGCAGCTGAATCAGGAGGATGTCTTGTTCTCCCCAGTTGCAACTGGCAGTCCCAAAGGATGTATCTGTTGGTTGTGACAGTAACTGGCTTTTAAAGATACTGGAGAAATAGTTACTTTGGAGTTATCTGGCTTGGTTTGCTTTCAGGAATAGTTGAAAATACAAGCATCTCTCTGCTCCTTCCCTGGCATGGATGGGCACATGCACATCTTCCATCTGGGTAGTTGCAAGTACCAGTCTGGATTGTGCATTCCAGTCTCCTGCAGTCTGCCTAGGGCATACCCTGGGAATCCTACTAGTCTGCAACAAGGTGGTTTTCTCAGTGAATCTCTTCTGGGTTGATTTTTTTTCTTCTTATCCTTTCTATGTGTGTCTTGAAGAATTTCCCATCCAGGTTTTGAAGTCCAAACACTGATTTTCCACTCTGTTTTGGATATAATATTGCTGACAGAATTGTTGCGGATTTTTCATAACAAAACAGGATTATGATGCCATCTCGATTCGGAAGAGGTTGCAGAGTAAATATTACCCAGCAGAGTGGCTATAATGGGGTGAAATCCATGCTGAATGAAAAGGACAAAAGATTCATTGAATTGAAGAGGAAGGAAGACTTATGGCATTAAGATGGTATTGCTTACTGTGTGTGTAGGAGTCTCTGGTTGTCTATTAATTTCATATTTCTACCAACTCCAACAGGCTAGGACTTCAGTACCCCAGTAAAGATACCATCCTAAAGCTATCATCCTAGCTGTCTGGCTTTCAGAAATAAGGAAACTATGAACATAAAATGCCCAGATTTTATTCTTCCTCCTACAGGATTCTCTTATGAAAAAACCTAACCCATTACTTGATAAATTTCTGTTCTCTATATATAAACTTTTGTATTATAGCATTTCCTACTTGGGAAACTGCCTCTTACATCTCTTTGGAACATCTGAGATAGCAAAATTTACCATAATTCTGTCATGTGTTTTCAGTTTTAAATGTGCCTTATCAAATCTGCAATTTAACACAAATCATTTATTTATCCTGAAGAAATTATTCGTGTCTCCTGAAAAAGGCCTTTCAAGGGCAAACTGGCAGCTGGCTGCTTGCTTCTCTCTCTTTCCTCTAACAGCCAGTCACTAGTTCCTGTGCCGTTTCTGGGATTGCAGGCTCCAAGGTACAGGTGTATTTTGACCTCAGGGATTTTAGCAACCTGAAATGAATGTTTCATGTGTGTTACTGAAACAGGGGAGATTTAGGGTAGATGTAAGGAAGAAATTTGTTACTGTGAGGGTGCTGAGGCGCTGGCAGAGGGTGCCCAGAGAAGCTGTGGCTGCCCCATCCCTGGCAGTGTTCAAGGCCAGGTCGGACACAGGGGCTTGGAGCAAGCTGCTCTAGTGCAACGTGTCCCTGCCTGTGGCAGGGGTTGGAGCTGGATGAGCTTTAAGGTCCTTTCCAACACAAACCTTTCTGTGAGTGTATTATTCTACTTGTTTTCTTCTGTAGCCCCCATGCCATGGAAACAGGCTTTATCTCATGGTGTATACTCTGGTCCTGTCTCACTCTGCCTTCAGAAGGAAACCCAGTCCTTCCTGTGTGTCCATGTGGCACTTGTCCAGATGCCCAGGGTCACACCTCTCATGAAATCCAAAGAGGCCAGAAGTCCCCAGCAATTTCTATGTTAGTTCAAGTTTATCTTTACCTTCTTTTAAGGGCTAAGCTTTTTATTTTGGGTCAAAGCCTGGCTTATCTTGCTGGCTTCATTAACACTCTTGAGAATGCCAGGTGCTAAAGAGCTCTATTTTTGCTGCACAGATCAAGTGTGTCTAGTTTCTTGTGGCCTATTTTTACATATTTCTTCATTCTATGACTAGGAAAAGCTGTGAAGGGAACAAAGAGATTGCGAATAGCCAGAGCAAACTGCTATGATATCATTACAGGAAAATAAAGGGGAGGATATATCCGTGAGATTTCATTTCTGAGAGGGCATGGAATTAAAATTAAAGGCAAGAAATGATATCTATAAAAACAAATAAAATAAAAAATAGAATGCTACATTCTGTTTGATATATTTCATCTGTCTATTGCCTATTTCCAGATAATCTTATCAAAAATGCTTTTAGGCCTTTAAATAAAGGATTCTTCAGAACCAGTGGCTCAGAAATTTTCTCCCTTATCCACAGGTATTGCAGGGCATTGTGATTTAGCATTCACTGTCAAGCAGTTGTCTGCAGAAAGTGAGAAGGTGCTGAAGGACCTGATGGCTCTTTCTCCCCAGAGGAGGCACATATCCTGCTGGGGTTGTGGGCTTGAATCCTGTGGTTTCCTCTCTTACATGTGGACAAATGGCCAGGCTATGGGGATGTGGTAGGAGAAAAGGAGATGCTCTGGTCCTCAGTGCAGAAGCCACAGGGACTCTTATGCTGACCTGTGGCTGCAGAGAGCAAGTACTGGGGTATTGTTCTGTGGTAACTGATGTACAGTTGGTACTCATGGGATGGAACACAGGAAAGCAGCAGAGAACCATGCATGATGACTTGTAGTGTAGCAATAAGGCAAAAAAAGGTTCCTTAGACTAAGCTAACCAAACCATTTCAGTTCTCCCCATAGATCCTTTGGACTTTTGGATGCTTTCTTTGGCTCCTGAACTCATTTATTCAGACATCTTCATAAGCAATGGGTGCATGTTCTAATATGTGAAGTTAATTAAGAGAGATAAAAGATGGAAGAACTGGTTGGACATTGGTTATTTCAACTAGATGAAAGCAAACTTACATTAATTAGGTTGCTCATGTAGGCATGCTTTGGAGTCTTACTAGAGGACTGTTTTCCTTGTTGTAAACACTTAGTTCATCTTCTGGGATTTTTGGTTGTTTTCATTGCTAGCTTGGTTGTGCATAGTGGGAGGACATCCACTTGTCTTGGTTGGATGGAGAAGGGTTTCCCTTGCATCATCCTTACTGACAAAAGCTAAAGCTTGGAGCCAGTTCGCCTCCAAAGGGGGTGGAGGTTTCTCTCCGTGTGCCTGCACTGCAGGAGTTTTTGGGTGTATTTTTAAGTAAGAGAAGATCTAGTTGAGTCAGAATCCCTGTGGATTAACAGTGCTTCCCACCCTTCTGTGGAGTACAGGTGATGATCTGAGAGAGTACATTTCAGAAGTTACTTACTGGCAGGAGTTTTATGCAATTAAGCATCATTTTTGGCATGTCCGGAGATGTGGAGGAAATAGTCAGCTTTTTCATTGTATGGTGAACTTTATTATATGACATTCCCAAACAGAATTTAGGATTTGTTTGTTGATTTACTTTATTATTTCTAAAAAAAAAACCCAGAAAAAACCCCAAAATAAAATTATGGAATTATCCCAAAGATAATAGGACTTTAGGGTCTCCCCTTTTTAAAGGATCTGTCTCTTTACTGCAAATAACTGGAAGTTAAAAGGATGGAGAGTCTGTTACTAAGTCTAGGGTGTTGCCAGAGATTTATGGAACAGGGTCCCTGTGTGGGTGATGCTTGAGTCGCTATGGTGACGGTGCTTTAACACTGGCACTGCATCCCACGGGCTGGAAATGACCCCTGTGCCTGCTGTGGTACCCGGGAATCACCCTGCCCTGAGGACAGTCAGAGTTTGTTTTCCACCCATGGCTACATCTCAATAATCAGTCACAGTTCATTCTGTGCCAACAGATGAGGGAAGTGTTTCAATTGATGGGGGAAGTTTTCCTGGTGTCTAAACTCTGTTATGCAAGTGACAAATCGTGTTCAGCATTAAAGAAGTGTAAATCTGGATAAAAGCCACATGAATTATTGTGGATTTAGGCTAGTGCCTTATCTTAGGGTGTGTTTGGGTTTCCTCTTGGAGAGGAAAAAAGACAATCTATTAAGTCTTTTTCTGGCAGCTGCTGGACTGTGTCCTGTGCAATCTGAAATATTCTCTGTGATGAAAATATCTGCTTCTCTTCTGGCTCAACTCTTCCAAGTGAAAAAAAAGGAGTAAGGAGTTGTTTAAAACCAAAGATTCCCCATTTAGATAACATTTAGTATTTGGTAACAGCGTGTTCTTCGCATACCATGATAAAGCTGTAATGTGCTTCTGATACCCGAATGTTGATCCTGTGCTATATACAATTAAGACCTGAAATGATTTGATTAATACTGGGTTCATGTACAATAGCAGTTATGCTGGTTTCTGAAACAGTAAGTTACACTGACAGCAGCCTTGAATCTAGCTTTTATAGATTATACCAGCATATGGCTTAGACACTTTGTTACCATCCCTAACACAACAGGCTCTAATTTTAGATTGTCCTTTGCTGGTTACAGCTGAATTGTTTTTGCCATACACTTTTTCTTCTTGAAGAAAAGTAAAGGGTTTTTTTTGTTGTTGTTTGCAGTGTCTTAATAATCATGCTCAAGTCTATTAAGCTTGGTGGAAGCTAGAAAGAAATAGGAAAACAGTGAGTCATTAAAATACATGTTGTGGAGGATGAAATTCTCTCTTCTGCTTGAATTGCTTCCAGGCAATAAGGAAAAGTCAGCCAAGTATCATGTCATGTTAAAGAAGTCTCAGAATTTTGTCAAGTTTTTTACTGGTGGGTAAATAACCTTAAAATAATCTTTGGTACATGAGAAGTGCCTGGAAGGGGTTCAAGAAGTGGGGCAGGAGGGATGCAGGTGGCACTGGTGTAATATCGAGTTATTTGACCCATCAGTGAGCACCAGTGTTTTATAACTCTCATATGAGCCCTTGTCACCCAAGGCTGGCTTTTGACTCAGTTGTTACAGTGAACAGAGCTGTTTAAAGAGGCAAAAGGGTTTGTTTTATGGGATGTCAGGAGAGTACACAGATAGATCATTATCAAATCATTATCATTAGAGATCATGATTGAATAAAGAGCAGCCTATGCCTTACCTTCCTAATAGGCTTCTGTAGATGGAGCATTACAAGAAAGGGGTTTTAGTCATGACAGTTCACATGTTTCTTGATAGAGCCATTACCTTTGTATTAGTCTCATACAAGCTACAGGGTGTCCTTTTCAAACAGCTTTCATATTTCTCTGTTAATAACATTTTATAGGTTGCTTACTTGTGACAGGGCAAGATGTGAATGGATGTGTTTAAAACAATAAAAACCAGATCAGGAGTTAAACTTCCTTTATTATTAGATAAAGAATCTTTTCTGCAAAGCTGAACATCTTTTAATTGCATAAAACTGAACACAGAGAGTCAAGATTTACTTGTGGATAAAATAAAGGCCATACCTGGCCCCATTCAGACATGTAGGAAAATCAGTGCAATTAGCACTGACCCAAAAGAGGCTTGAAATCAAAATCAGGAATCAAATGATACTCAAGATTTTCTCTTTTAGCACATGTGGATTTGGGATAAGGTCAGTATAGTCTATATGTAAAGAGATGCGAATTCTGAAGTAATTGGCACAATGTTTGGATACCTATTTCCTATTCTATTTCCTATATTCTGTTTCCTAGAATGCCACTTCTTTGTAGATGGATCAGCAATAGAAGCACAGGAGATCTCAATTATTCAATCTAAATGAATAATCTTGAGTATGTGCGTTTAATCTCAAGTATGTGTGTACAATGTGTTAGTGATATAAAATAACTTATTGTAAAGGATGTTTTAGATTGCAGTTGATCTTAAATTTAGTGGCTATTTTTGGCAAAGAAATGCTTCCAAACAGTCTTTGAAAGATATAATATAGCTTTACAGGGAAAGCATCATGTTTTAAGTACATAGGATCCTGAAAATCACAGGTGAACATCCTTTGAGGATGTGTTTGGTGCTTGGTCTTCCTAGGGGAATGCTTAGATCTCTCTGTGGAAATCTTCAAGAAGGCACCATGAAAGTGGAGTTTTGGTGTGGATTAGAAGAACATTAAAAATGTCTTGGTAACGTCTATACAGTGAGAGCTGAGCCCTGCTCTTGCTGAGTTGGGGTCCTGTTTCCCTTGACTAAGTGGTGTGTTGACACTACACAATCCCTATAATGTGGTGTAGTTTTAACACTCCAGGTATTACTTCAGCAGATCTAAAGGAGCAAATTTAACTGAAAATCCATGAAAGGAAATGCAGTTGAAGTAGAGCTGCCAGTACAATGTTTTATGTCAGTAGTGTTTCCAACCATTTAACAAATGTACATATCCTAAGTTATTAGCCAGATTCTTACTAAAATGAGATTTCAGCCTGAATTCTAAGTGGAGGTGGATATTGATCTGATTTCTTCATCATCGCCAGCATCTTTTTCTCTTTTTACCTGGAATAACCGACATTTAGGATTTTATGTTGCCTCAGGTTTTTTGACAGTCAAATATATATGTGAAAGGACTGCAGGAAAACATGATCTTAATGGATTTTTTGCCACCTGGAGTGAGGCAAATTTGATGTTCTAATTCCTGATTTTCCACTTTCTAATTTTCCACCTGTGATATAAATGTTTTCTGTTGTAATTTGTCATTCTGTAATTTCATGAAAGCAGGGCTAGGGCTGCCAGCAGAGATTCTGGGTTCAACCAGTTGTTGAAATAAATAACTAGTTGATTATATCTGTATTTTCCATTGGAAACGTCTTGTCTGAAAAACAAACGTGAGTTTCCATTGAATTGAAAACTGTTCTGCTGTTTATAAACTGTGGAGGAAAACCCAAATATAGAGTGAAATGAGAGGGTTAAAGCTATTAAATTCCAATAATGAACATTAATGCACGGAGTTTACAACAGTCCAAGTGTGCATCGATGATAATACATTCAGACACATGGAAATACTTCATAATATGAGATTTATGTAGATTTCATGGAAAATTTGTCGAGAGTCATTTGTGTAGACTTGGAAAAATTGTGCCTCCTCTTCTGTTCTCATTAGCTTGCAAGTAATGGTGTTTAACTCCTTCACACCTAAACTGGCCTGTTTTCACATGTATCTTAATGTTACCTGTTGTGTATTCCTAAAGATAATAGAATGATTGTCATAAATTATGGTTGAAGGTAGTCCCCACTGAAAATAACGATTGTGGCAGCAGCAACTTACTTCCTCATTGGAAATGTTTTGTACATAACTTTAGGTTTATTTTTATGCCTCACTGTTGTATGTGCAAAGCTTCATAGGTAAAGAATGAACATAACTGTAGTCAGTGCTACCGTAAATGCAGACTTTTAATAGGTAAAAATCAGCCTTTCTCAGGTATGTGCTGAAGAACCCACGTTTATTGACAGGGAGTGAAAATCCATTTGAATCCAAATGAAGGCAGTTCCTTCTCAGTTTACAGGCATAGGTCAATGCTTTTCCCAGGGAAAGAGGCTGGATTTCAGGCTAAGTGGTACCAAAGACAGGGGTTGTGATGATTTGTGTGGCTCCCACAGGAGCCTCCAGACTGGTGTCGGGAGTTGTGAATGATCCTCATTCTTAACTGTTTTCCCTTGATTTGCATTTGCTTCTGAGCTGCTTAACCACTGGTAGATTATTTCCATTTTCCTGGTGAATAATGCATGAGGGTATATAAGTGGATGTTCCTTGGCTGAGTGGGCTGCAGATGAAAAGTGTCAGCTCCTTTGCAGCATTAATGTGCATTTTTTTTCTCGGGTTAAAGCTGTAGAGAACCTAGATCTGCTTTTTTTGGATAACTCCTACAAGTGCCAAAATATTGGCAATGTTTGCTTTTGCTTTTCTGTTCCATTTGAATACCTGTTATTACAATGAAAAAGTCAGTTGCCAATTTTCCACTACAAGCTTATTTTCCTTCAGACTCCCCTTCAAGCTTTCCATGTTACATTGTTGTACCTGCTGCTGCAGCTTCAAGAAAACTATCAGGAACGGGATCTTTTGGTTGGCTTTGCTGCCACTAAGGTTATTTGGTTTTACCAACTCTGAACACTGATTCCTTCTTGCACTTTCTTCTTGCTCTAGCATATTCTAGAGGGATAATTGTAGTTATCCTCTGCTGCACAAGCAACCTCAAGACACAGATCCATGCAGTTCTTGTGTATAATCTGTGCAATGTTTCATGTAGTAGATTTACTGGGGGGTAAATGTTTGAGTATCTTATTGTACATTTGTTTCAGTCCCTGGGGTAGGCAGATCTTTTCTCCCTTTTCACCTTACTAAAAAATATCTTTCTATATTCCTTAATACTAGAAAATCAAAGCACAACCATTGCTCCTGTTTGCTTGTGGTTAGGGAAGTTGTAGTTACGGAACATCTATTCAAGATCGTAATTTGATCCCTAAAACAGCAAAACTGACACTTCTGTCATAGGCCATTCTAAACCAAATCTTTAATTGGGATGGTAAAATGTGAAAACTTCCAGGGATGTATCTGACATGTCAAATACTTTGGAAAATGGTGTTTGATATGAAAGTCCTGTGGGAGTGTGGTTAGAGCTTTCTAAAATAGGGAATCGTGCTACTGAACAGAACTGCCTTATAACATCCATCATGGCCAAACTTCCCAACTATAACAATATCCCTTGAATTTATAGACACTCAGACACGAACTGTAGATAATTATAGTGTGAAATAATGCTTTTAAACTAAACTTAGGCTGACATTTCCTAAGATAAAAGATTGAAAGTGTGTGGAATTTGAGGGGTTGTGTAGGAAACACGGCACCAAGTTGCACAAATGATATAACAATAATTTAATAGCTATGAAAAACAGAATTCCATAAATATTCAAAACCAGTCCTAGGAGTGTTTTGTGGACTTTTTATAGTGTTTGATGTAGAGATGCAGAGAAAATATTTGGCAGAAATGCACATTCATAGATGGGCTCCTTTCAGGTTGTACATCAGGAATTCTCAAAATAAAGCCAACGAATAGAGAGGAAGAAGAGAAAAATTGTTTATAGGAGATGGGGCTTAAATTTGAAATAATTACAAAACCTGCTATACAGGGTGTCCAGAAGGATAAGTGATGGTTTTGTGATGGGGATTCTGCTACGGAGGCAGAGAGGGGAGTGTTAGTGGCTTGTTCACCACTACACAAAGTGGTCCCTGACTCTCTGATGTGTCACTCCAAACACTGCACTTAAAGCATTCTTCAGTGTTCCAGTTGTATTGCTAGGATATTCCAGTCTTCCAAAACCTGTGTCACTATCCTCTGCCATCTCTAATCACATTTAACATTGCTCAGTACATTCCATTACCTCATTTTCATTTCCCCCTTTCATGTGCAGCATGGTGGGGACAGCGAGTAGTAGAAACTAAGAGAAATTGGAGTTTGCTTCCTCATCTCCTTTAAAACCTTTCTTTTGTCCATGTTTCCATTTTCAAATCACTCCATCAAAAGAGCTTTGCTTCCATAAACTTCTGCTTTCAAATTTTCGCCTTAAAATCAGATTCTGACACCTAACTTCTTTTTGATGTTGCCTTCATTCCTTGCCCTTCTTAAAGGATCCTGCTTCTCATATCCAAGTAGAAGTCCCTGGAACCCGTTCCTGTCAGGTAAGGGTTAAACCATGGTAATTTTCCTGTTTTGGGGCAATAGTAGAAAGGTCTGATTTTGGTGCTCTGATTCCTGGTGAAGGAAAATGAATGAAACGCAGATGTATTTTAGGAGCATAGCTTTCCCTTAAGGAAACCTTTCGTGGACCCATATTCTGTTGCCTTGAGGTTAAGTTGGCAGTAGATAAAGAGGGTCACTGTTAAAGATTCTGGGCTCTGAATGACTCTGAACTCCACACTGGGGCCTCAGAACATTGAAAAGATGGATGAACTAAAGAAGGTTTTGATTGTAAGATGCTTATTGTTGTGACTAATAGAATAATCTCTTCTTAGTGTGTTTTATGCTGTGACTGAATATATGAAATCATGTATTGAAAGTAGCGATTAAATGTTGTATTATCCTGGTCAGTATGGCAGACAGAGTGATCTTGACATGTTTGAGAGTAACACGCTGTTACTTAATGAGTGTTACTGTAGAGACTACTGGATATTTATATTACCAAGGAAGAACAAGGCAGTTCTGCACCTCATCTCACACTTCTCTTGTGGCTGACATTTCAGCAAGGATTCTGTATCCAGGTATCCTCCTTTACATGGTCCTACCATCCTTTTTTATGGGAAAGCCAGTAACTGTGCAGCAGAAAAAGGACAGCTTTGGTTTGAAAACTGCATTAAAAACAAATGCTTTATGGTATGAACCAAACTAACAATTAAAAATGGTAAGCTTTCAGAGCAATAGATTGAAAAAAGAGATTAATGTATATTAAGATTTATTAAGCTATTTAATTACAGATTAAGATGTACATTGCAATAAGTGGGGTAGTCCCCCATGGATCATTGTCAGTGTAGCTGTCACCCATCCCCTATAAAGTGTCATCTAGTTAATTTTGATGCATTGAATTTGTTTTAAAACACACTGATTTTATTATTTTTCATGTGTAATAATAAGATAGTCATTATGTATGGATACTTCTATGAATACAGATAGTGGGGTTGTTTTAAGAAGTTCTTTATAAAGAATGGTTCTTGCTTAATGCAGACTGATGTGTTAGTATATTGGTATTTCAATGTGGTTTACAATTCAGTTGTGAACAGGAAGATTCTGAATTTCATCAAACAATGTAGACTTTTTCTTAAGTATTAGAAAATAACCGCTTAATTTTTATTCAAAGCCAAGAGAATTTGGGCATAGAGGTCCTTTTGAGCATCCTAACTTTGCAGTTTAATGGAGATAATGGCCCTGATGCTGGCCTGAGATTTGCAAGGTGTCCTCATGAACCATGTAACATTCCAGGGACTTTGCAAAGTAGAGAAGTGGTTGTAGAATACATATTGCATAGGAGGTCTTGGAGGATGCCTACAGCAAGCCTGCTTATCAGTGAATGTGTGCACGTGGAGCTAGGTCTATGCCTATCCATTTCTTATGGTGCAGTGAGTGACAGAAGCCATTTTAGAGTAATTAAGTTCTCAAAACCTGAAATAAAATCCTTCAGATGCTTTAACAAAGGAACAAAAAAATGTTGGATTTTTCAGTCAGTATTATCAGAAGTAAAATGGAAATGTTAAACATACGGTAATGTTACTTGAGGTGTACTTGCTTGCTCTTTTCTGTCACTTCAACTGTACTTCATCTCTTTGTGGATCTGAGTTTCAGAACTGAATGTGACTGAGGGTTTGATGCTGGATCAAAGGAGGTATTTTCAGACCTGAAATACATGTTGGAGCAGCAAAAGCCACATTCCCAATTTACTAAAGCTCAAATAACCTTCTTTTAAAATCATAGGGATGAATTAACCAATACTTTTTTTCAACATGACTAAGATATAATGCATTCAGATGGCTTGTAAATGGTTGCACAGTATGTTTCGGAAGAATCAATTATATGGGATAGCTGTTGTATTATTGTACAATTTGCCTCTATTCTGTATGGAGAATGTCTGAAGATAAGTCAGTTAAACTCCTGGTGAGAGACATTCAGTTAGAGTAAATTTCATTGCTCTCAGTTATCACTTATGTCTCAAAGGAAAACAAAATACTCAGCATGTACTTACACATTACTATGAGAAATCATCAGGATGTAGATTCTGTTAGATTGGCATTTTTGAAGACCAACAGTGCCTGGTAACTGCAATATTGATTGGGTTGACAGCTTTGAAGTTTGCCTATGCAGTGTTGACTCACTTGGAGCTGTTTACAGATTTCCAATAACACTTCTTTGATTTTGGAGAAGAGTTCAAGATCAGCAAAGTCAACACTTAGAGGAGCATGTTTCAGGTTGGGGAACCTCTGAAATACCATGCAGGGGCTACTCTGCTCCTTGTCCTATGTAGGAATTTGTTACCTGTGCCTGGAGACGTGGCAGGGAATCTCCAATCTCCCACCATCGTTTGCTCATAGCTCCCCTTAGTACTCTCTTCTCCATCTTTTCAAGTGCATTTTATGTTAGTTCAGTCAAAGTGATTCTGTGCTGTGGTAGGAATGTTTTTAAGCCTTTCCTTGAGCCCTAGCTAAAATATAGGAAGCTTTGGATGCACTTCCATCAAGTTTTGTTCTGTTGTTCTTGGTATAAAGTTATAATATAGTAGCTTTTACAAGATTCTTTACAAAAATTGATTCAAACTATGGTATAACTGGGATTACAGGTTGTCAGAATGAAATTGTGCTGCGTTTTCTACCATGGTTACAGCCTTTGTAATGAAACGTATGGATGTACCATGCTCTGTTTTTATTAGAAGTTGGAAATTATCTTGAGGACTGCTCAGTTCTGCTTGGTTTTCTGACATTCTCTGTTCTTGTCAGAATCTGCCATAAATTGCTTCACAAGCAATTAAAATCTCATGGGTTTCTAATTCTGATCCATCTTTACCTGATAAGATGTTCAAAAACACACAGCATGAGGCATCGCCTGAGATGCACCGAGAGCTGATCTAATTCCTGAAACTATGAACATGCAACTGAAGAGGAATTTATATGAAGTATTAAAAATGAAAATGCCCAAATGAGTTACAAAATCAATAAGCAATAGTCCTGCTTTATAGATCCGGAAAATGAGTTGGGAGGGACCTTCAAACTCATTCAGTTCCAAGCCCCTGCCACAGGCAGGGACACCTTCCACTAGACCAGGTTGCTCAAAGCCTTGTCCAACCAGGGCTAATTTATATCTGCTAATTTATATTTCTTTGAGCTAGTCCAGGCTCAACTGATGCTTTAGCAGTGCCCCAAGCCCAGCAAGGTCTTGTACCAGTCCTCTCTGCTCAAGAGCCACAGTGAGAGCAAAAACGTGACTGATGTGTCCCCATCTCCCAGGCAGCCCTGTCTGATGGAATGAGAAGCCCCACTGGGGAGCTCTGGTTTAATTAGTGCAGCTTTGAGTCAGCCTCCAAACAAAGAGGCACAAAGCTTGCCTTAAGTCTGTTTTGTCCAGTTCTTTGCGGTGCTTATATGACAGAAATCTTAATAAATTAAAGGAGAAAGATGAGCCTTTCAGAAGCTAATGAAGGCATGGTTTCATAAGTAAGCTTTTGAGCTACTTGGACCACTAAATCCTATTCCATTATGGAAAGCAAGTGACAAGTTACCAGTAACAGCTTCAAAGCTCTTAGCTGCCTTCTGCATTTTCAGAGACATCTCACAGTGTATAAGGGAGGTTACACCGGGACACGTCTTTTGATATCAAATGACATTATGTAGTGCACCCATCACATTGCATCATCATTGAAATAAACACTGGTCAGGTCCTGTCTTTTCCTTACATTAAAGCTTAATGGCAAAAAAATGGAATTGTGCAATGGGAACAAATGGATTCCTACTAGTTTTCTTTCTGTATTTGGTTTCAAAAGCCAGAGTAGAGAGAGATGGGAATGTTTCATCTTCGCTGAAATTAGCAGTCCTAATGAATAGTTATGAAAATTCAAAGCTTCACCCTTTGTAACCTCCTCAATTGGTTTATTTCTCAAAATATAGCTGCAGAAACTGGGCTTGCTGATGAGCTCTTGTTGTACAACAGCTTGCTGGATCTTATTTTTCCATCTTACTTTCTTCCTGCAGCTTTTTGTGTGGGTGGCATGCCATTTAACCTCTGAAATCCCAAGGATTTCCAGTTTCCCCTGGGAAAGTTTTGACAGAATCACAGAATAGTTAGGGCTGGAAACGGCCTTAAGGTCATCCAGTTCCAACCCCCCTGCCATGGGCAGGGACACCTCACACTAAACCATAGCACCCAAGGCTCTGTCCAACCTGGCCTTGAACACTGCCAGGGATGGAGCATTCACAGCTTCTCTGGGCAACCCATTCAGGTGCCTCACCACCCTCACAGTAAAGAACTTCTTCCTTATATCCAATCTAAACCTCTGCTGTTTAAGTTTCAACCCGTTACCCCTTGTCCTATCACTACAGTCCCTAATGAAGAGTCCCTCACCAGCATCCCTGTAGGCCCCCTTCAGATACTGGAAGCTGCTCTGAGGTCTCAACGCAGCCTTTTCTTCTCCAGGCTGAACAGCCCCAACTTTCTCAGCCTGTCTTCATACAGGAGGTGCTCCAGTCCCTGATCATCCTCATGGCCTCTTCTGGACTTGTTCCAACAGTTCCATGTCCTTTTTATGTTGAGGACACCGGAACTGCACACAGTGCTCCAGGTGAGGTCTCACAAGAGCAGAGTAGAGGGGCAGGATCACCTCCTTCACCCTGCTGGTCATGCTCCCTTTGATGCAGCCCAGGATATGGTTGGCTTTCTGGACTGTGGGGGTTTGCATGTTCCAGTGCTCTTAATTGATCAAAATCTAAACCAGTGGCATTTTAATATAATGAAAAGACATTATAGGATTGACAAAAGTATATAAATAAATGTTGGGATTCTTCTTTCATGATAGACCTTGTATGCTTGAATGGAGAAATCATTGAGGTCAGCTCCCAAGCTCTCACCTGGTTACAGTAAGTCACAGGGTAGTACGACATCTGCTTCTATAGCTTTTTGGGGACTTTATTATGGTGGTCTAGTACTACACTGTGTACTTCTCTCTTAACATTGACTTCTGTGTAATGCCAGTAGGGAATTCCAGCAGTGACTTGCACAGTTAAATTGCAGCAGTAAATTATTTAGTCACTTCAGTGTGATTTAATTATTAAAAAACCCTTTTAAGCAAAAGCCAGCTCCACAGAGACCTTTGGTAAAGAACCAAGAACCCTCATTTACTCTGGTCAGCAGCCCTGGAATTTTGGATTACCTGGAATTTTTCAGCTGTAACAGGTACAGGAGGATCCTCTCAAGCTGCTTATAAGCTCTGGTGTCTTTTTTACTTATCACTTAGCAAGTTCCATTGGAATTACTGAATGTTCTGATCATTAAAACTTTACCTCTCTCTTGTTTCCTTTGCTCTCTTTTAGATAATTGTTTAATAATATATATGACTAATAACTTGAATCTATTACTTCAAACAATATTTTATTAACAAAACCAGGCTTTTTATATAAAATGTGAAATGCTCTTGCTGCCTACATGCATACATATATACAGTGAGAAAAGCCTTTGATTTTCCACATTTATAGCTATAAACCTCTGCAAAGCCCAGTGTAAATTGTGATGTTAGCTTTAGATTACAAAGAGCTTCATTTAGGAAACCACACAGCAAAAGGTGTTGTCTAAGGATGGAAAAATATTTCCCTGAGGAAGCAAAGTGGTTGCTATGGGACAGAAAATTACCTAATGATGGCTTTTCACAGATCCATGCTATGGGACAGAATGAGAATATTTAAACCACCGTGGGTGAAAACATTGGATTTTCTAGGATATATCTGTAAAAGATTTCTCTTAGTGTGGATGTAGATACTTGGAAGAAAAAGAAAGCAGCAGGTATTTTTCCATAGGGTACAGTTGAATTGTCTTTTCTTTCCAGTCCCCCTGGAATACTGTACAAGTGAATTATATTTGTTCGGTCAAACTACCTTTTAAATACCTGTGAAGTGCAGCCCTTTTGAATGTAAAGTCATGATTTCTTAAGGTATTTCCCAGTACACGTAATGATTTTTTTGGTGTTGCAATATAATTCTGTAAATTTAATAATAACCCTCTTAAATGGTATTTTTAAATGAGGGCAGCACCGAAATACTGATGTTTGAAATGCTGCTACACCAGTTCTAGAAGAGCCCTTGGGATCATCCTTTAACCAACCAAACAGAACTAGAGACTGAAGTGCAGTTGAGCTGTCCTGGGGGGGGGAGTTTGGCTGTGAAACATGTTACGATCTATTGAAAACCTACTGATCTGGAGCTGGTTGAATGTCTGTGCCCCACTGAAGTGTGTCTCTCAGAATTGAACTAAATGGACCTAGAAAAATACGCTTAGTGGTAAATCTGTCATCCCTTGGCAGTAGTGCATTTGTGGTCACTTTTCACTCTGTGGAGCAATGACGTGCTGCCATACCAAGACACTGTGTAGAGGCTTCTCCAGCGGGTCTACACGAAGTACCTTAAGTAAAGGATGTCTTGCTATGTACAGTATAACCCTCACCTTGCCAGATCCTCTTCAAAAATCACACACGAACCATATTCCCTATTGTTCTTTGGGAATATGCAGCAGAAATGCTCAAGTCCAACAGCGCGTGCTGGATTTTGCTGCACTCTGGTGCTTGTTGAATTACTTAGTACTTGTCATCTTAAAAACTGATTTTAAGGTCCTTCCCACCTTATTATGGACAGTAATTTTTAATGCCTCTAGATTAGTAATGAGTAAGCTTCTTCTTAATGTTTGAGGTATGTTGGTCTGTTCTTGAATGAAACAAAAATTAACGTTGTTTTATAATACCTGTTTTCATTCCTTTCATAACACTATTCCCCTGACAAGCTCAAAGACCTCAGAGGTCTTGGTTCTCCAGAGAAATTTCTGCTGTCATCATGCTTGAAATTCCCACTGGCTGTGCCTGGCTTGCATGAATGCCTACAAAACCTGCTGCTGTAGATCATTCTGCTTTTGGCATCAATAGCTAAGACTATGAGCTTGCATTATGATTAGCATTCCTGTGTCCTCCCAAATTCCCTGAAGTGTTTGTAGCACGTAGCATCAAGCTAGGTAAGGCTTATTTGTGCCATTTAAAACTTTTCCTGCATGTGCTGTAATTGGAGGCATTACTGAAATCCACAGACCATTGAGAGAGACCATTTGCTATTGAAAGCTGTCATGATTTCTCTTTTGCATGTGCCTGTACCTGTTTGCTCATAAATATCCATCTGTAGTTATTGCCATTAGTATTAAATTTTTGTTTTGATTTCCTATCTCCTTTTCCATCTTTTTGTACTGTTTAAAACTATTCCCTAAATTTTGTCTCATTGCAATCCTTAGATTCCTGTTTAGCAGCTTCAGCCATCTTTCAAGTCTCCTTACTCCAGTTCATCCATTGCAGGCATTTTGGGAGCCATGACGTTGTTTTCTGCCAGCCAGTTTCCTGAGCTACCCATCCTTACACAACCTTTCTGTGCTGTTCTGTGCTTATGGGATCAGCTCATCACTGCAGGTCCACTCTCTAGACCTTGGTTTCTTCTCTCTTCTTTTTCCTTTGTGTTTGCATGTCTTTTCTTTACAGCGCTCCTTAACTGAAGATGTTTCTTATCTGTCATTAACAGTTGTGTGTTGGGGGGGTTTGCTCTGTCACTGATTCTAGGAATCACTGCATTAGGTAGGTATTGAAAATGTAGAATATTGACAGATGTGAGTTAGTGATGTTGTAAAAGCCAAGAAAATGTTCATCACCCACAGAACTTTAGCTAGGAGATAGCTTCTTCTCCCCACTCTTTTCCTGTTAAAGAGAGTGACAGAATAGGTAAAAAAGATCAATTAATTTACTGCTGAAGCTTTTCCCAGCTGTAGCAGCGCACAGCAACAATAGCCCTGGCAGTTCTGCCCTTTAAAGAACACAAATGAAGGTTAGAATCGGTCAGTAAGGCTTAATTAGTGAGCTTCTAAAGCGGAATCCACATTGAGACAGTAAGGTGATGATAAAAAGAGAGAACCTGTATTTTATTTATGATGTTGTTTACCACTAGCAATACATCTTTCAGAAAAGGCTGCTCATTCCTGTCAGTTAATGGTCAGTCTCAATCTCTTCTAAAAAACCCAACAAACTTAAATGCTAAGCTGCTTGGGCTTGTAAGCTGGAAAGGGAACTAAGGCAAATAAACCCTGCTCATCCTTTAAGGTAATGGACCAGTGGAACATTGGTTAAAAATGTGTTTCCTACCTGATACTGTGAATTCGTCTGTTGAAATATTGATGGTGTTTGACTAATGAAATGGAAGGCTTCCTGGGTTGTTCTTCTGCTGGAGTTGGACTCTGGAGACTCTGATTCACAGCGATTCCTGTCTGTGGCTGTGACATGTTTCACGTTTGTTCCACAGATGATTCCACTCCTTTAATGGATCAAAGAAGCGCATTGGGTTTTCTTAATTTGTATTGCAAAGTGTAGGTTGCACTAAAAGACAAGGCAATGGTGGAGGTGTAGGGATAAACCATCCTGCTTTAGATTGAAATGTGACTTGTGGTCCTGTGACGGGCTGTGGAAGCTGCCCATCTTCCAGCTTGCCTGACTGCTGGGAACCAGGGCTGCACTCTGTTTACTCTCCCCTGTTGTGGGCTTGGAAAAGTACATGAACTATGTTCAAAGGAATGATCTGGGAAAAGAAGAAATGCCTTTGAGTACCTTCTGTGCTTTTATAGTGTTCTATTCTGGTTGTCCAACACATGTCCATTTCTATTGGTTTTTATCAGTCCTCTGTCTTGCATCATTCAAATGTTTCTTTATTTCTTGATTGAAATTGTAGTCCCCTTAGAGTCCTTAGCAAAAGATACACCACTTTCACTGGGATTAGGGTTTAAACAGCTGTGTCTTCATGTGTATTCGTTACCTGTCAACCTGTGCAGTAAGAGATGCATCTTTTCCAGTGTCACAACTCTGCCGATGGTGGAAGAGCTTGCTCAGAGCATTTACTTTCTGTAGGCCTTCCTGCATAAATGTAAATCACTGATTAGTCACTCATGCATCTTAATTATTTCCTGTATTGCTGTGTGGTTTGATAAATCTTCATGTTAAACTGGTGTCTGGCGTTCGGAAACTGAGTAAGGCTTGACAGGAGGCTGTGGGAATCGCACTTACTCCTTCGTGCAACGAGCAGCGTCCAAATGTACGCTGCTTCCGTGTTTATGTACAACAAGACGTGTGCTTTCCTGAGTCATTGAGTACTGTTCTTCCTAAGCAGTAATCCGTTTTCATTTTCCTCATTGAAAATCTCTTTCAGATTATATCTGCCAGCTTCACTGGGAATCTCTGGAATTTCACTGCATTTTCTTCTTTCTTTCCAGTCCTTCCACTTCCATTTAGACTTTATTTTGTGACCTCAGATGTGTGAGTCCCATTTATTTCTCTTCCTTCTTTTCTGCTGATAATTTCCTTCAATATTCCACGCAGCTTCCTAACAGAAAGGAAAGCATGGTCCTAGCCAGTGGGACTTAGGGTGAGTCATTTCTACATTTCTTGTCAAACTCTCAGCCAGGAAAAATATATTAAGACTTTATGGAGAGTTTACTCCTGCAGTTATTCTATAGAAGTTTGTCCCATATATTAATAAATTCCTATTTATTCTTAGTTTGCTTCCCCAGCCTTCCACCCATCCTCAGCCAGCTGAGGGAATGCTCTCAGGCTCTCCTGACCTCCACTGGGAACATGGCTTGGGGGGGGTGTGAATAATCTTTGACTCTGTTTCTTTCCCCTGTTGCCACAGAGGTATCCCTGGGGGTTGTGGTCACCTGGTTGTTGTCTAGAAGCAGAGGTTCCTCAGTTCCCAAAGCTGCTGGGTGCTGCTTGCAGTATTGCTGCACCACCAGTACCTGGCGAAACTGGGTCTCCAGTGATGGAGCCAAGGGCTGGATCTTCCCTTCAGTTTAGGTCTATTACAGATGTTTGGAAATGAAAGAATATTGCAAGTAATTTAAATTTGCTTCTCAGCTGAAGCTACCTGATGCATTGCCTGAAATACATGGTTTACGTTACCCTGTTGTATCTGTTCTCTTATGTACTGGTGGTGAGGTACAGGAATGGGTTGCCCAGGGATGTTGTGAACGTTCCATCCCTGGCAGTGTTCAAGGCCAGGTTGGATGAAGCCTTGGGTGATATGGTTTAGTGTTAGGTGTCCCTGCCCATGACAGGGGGGTTAGAACTAGATGATCTTAAGGTGCTTTCTAACCCTAACTATTGTATGATTCTATGATACATAGTGTATTCTTCATGAACCTTTTTTGCTTATGAAGATGTACTGTTTATGACTTTAAATTCTCATACCTGAAATTGTGCCCTGGATTATATGAGTACAATCAACTTAGTTTAGATGCTTTTGTAGATGACGACTGGCTAAATTCTAGGTGGTCAGTGTCAAGTGATCCTTTCTGTAATGGAAGTGCTGGTGGACACACATTGTAGTTACACACATGTATAGGTAATACCACAGGAGGATTTCTCTCCTAAACACACAGTCTGCAATGATTCTGAAACACGAAGATCTGCACCTGAAAAGCCATGACTTAGTAGAGAACAACATTTGCCATTTGCTTATTCATACAATTACTCTCCTTTCTGTGATCCCATTCTTTCCTAGGGATGTGCATTGCTGTTTTCTCCTGCCTTTATTTGCATCACTTCTTGTCTGGAAAAAAAACAGAGTTATTTTGAAACTTGAACACGGAAGTCAAATTTCATTGTAGTACTCATGATGTCCGGGGGTGTGACTGCCAAATAATATCCAGAACAGTTCTATTTTCATAGTAATGCTTTGGATGTCAGCCATGCGTTTTCCTCTGAATTAATGAATATCATGGAGTTCTATCACTGCTGCCAGCAACATAGGAATAAATGATAATGTTTCTGAAATAGCATGTACATAAGATTAGGTTTTGATAACAGGTTTTAAGCTTACACCTTCTTTATTCTTTCACTTGGTCTTATTTACCTGCGCTGACTTACTGGCTTTGAGCAGCCTGGTCCAGTGGAAGGTGTCCCTGCCCATGGCAGGGTTGGAACTAGATGAGCTTTAAGGTCCCTTCAACCCAAACCAGTCTGGGATTCTGGGTTATACACAAGAGAGTTCTTTTTCTTATTCTTGTTACATAGACTCTAAACTCAGCTGTGAGTGCAGTATCTCAAAACTTCATCTGTTGGTGACATCAAGGAACAGGCTACACTGAGGTGAAAAAAAGTCTTCCCTCAACACTTACAAACATTGTAAAATGTGAGTGATAATGTCTTGAATCAGAGGTAGGCATAGTATTGTAGTATTACTTTAATTATTGATCCATCCCAAAAGCGCGTCAGTGAGCAAGCTTTCCTTTCTCAATGGGATTAACCACTGAGAACATTACAAATGCAGCAAACACCTACATATTTGTACAAAGATAACCCCCTGTTACAGCGGATACATCCTTTTTTTATCCTTTCTTACTTATACCAGCATGATTCATTAACAGTTATTTTTGAGATGAAGAAATGTAGGCTACTAATATAATTTAAAATACTGTTATTTTAATGAATAAGTCAGCAGTGTTTTAGTTTCTTTTCAACACCAAATGACTAAATGGAACTAAGGATAGTGAGACAATTATCAGCTTAAACTGTTGGGGTTTATCTTGGGTATTTATTGGGGTTTAAGGCCCTGCTTAACAACATAACTTTAGATAGAGCTTGCTCTCCTCTGTTTAGAACAGAAGATATTTTGAGGGTTGAATGGTCGATTGTGTATCTACTACCTATAGCAGAAAAAAAAGACAATTGGAAATTTGCAGTGAGAAACTCTCTCCTCAGGGAACCCAAATGTGCATCACCTCAAAAATAAAGTAGAAATTGGAACTCGCAGTGCTTAGGTCCACTTTGGACCACATAAGATGGGAAAAAACTGTGCAGAGGATCATGTGAGGGGCTATAATCATGGCTCTCACTAACTCCATGTTTGAGAAGCTACATCTACAATCACATACCTGCTTTTTGCTTTCTAGATTGTTATGCCAGTCTGTGGGATATGGAGGTCTTATGGCTTCTTCTGTATTCATGACCCCCAACAGCATTCTCTCCTTCAATTCTCTTACTACTTGCAGATTCATGGGCTTCAGGGAGCCTGCCAGAGTCAACAGTTTAGTCCTCTTCACACTTAGTTTATGGTTTTGTTGGCAATATCTCTGCAGAGTAAAATCGGGCTTCTTTTGCTACTCTACTCAAAGTATGAAAATGGCAATGCAAGTTTTTGCCATTAAATACAGCATAAAGTCATGTGCACATATGGGAAGCCAACCAGCAGAGTGAAAAGCTTTCCCAGTTCTTCCTTTGCTGGCAGTACAAGCCCAGGTATATCTTCTCAGTAAGATACTGTATTCTTTTCTCTGGGAAAATATTACCCTCAAAGTGCAATAAGGTATTAAAAAGATATAATAATGTCATATTAACTGAGTGATTGTTCCCTCCTCCACAATTACACTTCAGTGTTATGAAGACTGGGTAAGTTTTTCCACTACTGTTAGGCATTTATGTGTTGCGACCTCCTATAAATCTTCCTCTTCTAGATGAGCTGCCTTATATACTATTTTCTCCCCACCCATTCTATCGCTATCCATTTGTCTTTGTTAACTTGATGTAACTTTGCCATGATGTGGAGTCTTCTAGCTCTTATCTCTCACTCTTAAATGCCATTTATTTCCTATTGGCTTTGGGTGGTGGGAAGATTGTCCTTAGAGAACTGGTGATGGAAGCAGTGAAAGGCAACTGTAGCCATGAGGAGAAGGGAAAATGAGATTGGAAAATGGTGATAAAGGACACCAAGTTTCAGAGTTGGAGAAGAAGGAGCTAAAGGAAGATATTTCTTTGCTGTTTTCTAATAATTCCTGCTTTAGGCTAATGCATGCATGAACTTAAATGACTTGGTCTTCTGTCATTTGCCCTGCAGTTAATGGGGAGTAACGGTGTGTTTGAGGAAGACTTGAGCTGGAGATGAACTATAAAGCTGATGTTCATTGTAGGTGTACTTCTCTCTCCCTACTTACCCTATATTATCATTTAGACTTCTGCACAGGTACTGTAAGATGTTCTTGGAGCAGAGTGGATGCATTTCATGTCTGATGTGCTGGGGGAGGAGTGCTGAAAGATGCCTGGAGAATTAGTTCCAACTGACTGGCACCAAAAGTAGTACAAATAAATTTGCCCAACACCCTCCACCCTCTCAGTAATTACAGTTTTCTATTTCTATTGTTGCTAGTATAATACATGTGCCTCTGACACATCACTTGACCATCTTGGTTACTAATATATTTTGTACCTTCTACAAGAGTCCAGTCTTTTTTCTTTGCCTCCCATTGAGAGCAATATCCACTTTTCAGTTATGAAAAGGGTGTTATTCTAAATAAAACTGACACGATCCACCAACACTTTTGGAAGCACAGATGCTTTGTCCCACTATTTACTAAAGAGGTTCACACTTAGATTAAAGCAGTGAAATCAAATCACTGAATAAAGCCTGGAACAACATAATGATTTAAGGAATTCGTTGAGAGCTTTTGGTAGGAGGAAAGTTACACAAAGGCAAAATTAGGTTGTTTTCTGTACAACACCAGAACACAGAAACAGCATGCAATCCAATATTGGTACATTTGTTTTTCTAAGCATGTTGTGTGGTTTCATTTGTCTTTGTTCTCCTCTGCAACATCAGACTGCAACCCGTAAATTCATGTACTGCATCCAAGGCCCATTGGCATCAGACATCAGAAGAGGAATTGAGCCTCTTTGTCTGCAGGAGGTACCAGCCATGAAATTCCCCTCTCTGAATGAAACTTATTTCTTTAGCATAAACTACGTGGGTTGGAATATGCACAGGCTCCCTGATGTTAAATAGCATTTTTCCCAACTCAATGTGTGTATATAATGCAAAGAATAAAATAAATTTGTTGTGTAATTCAGTGCTTCTGAGAGGTGCTGCATCAGGATGCTATTTCTCAGTGTATTATTAGGGGAGGAAATTTCACCAGCCTTTCACCAGCTTGTTTAAAGAGTATAATAAGACTTTGTAATGGGATATATATATATATGTTATCTGTATTTTCTGTCTTACTATTGGAAGTAAAAGAATGCAGCTTCAGGGGTTCACACTTGAATGCTTTCAGTTCAGGCTGATGATCTGAGCTAAATAGATCTTTCTGTCCAGATACCATTCAAGTTGAAAATCTCTTGCTTTAACAACACTTCTAGCTAGCTGGTTACCAATAGTCCACTGCTTTATAAAGAGGAACAATTCTGGATGAGTTCACCTTGCTGATGTAAACAGACCTTGAAATCAGCCCAATCCATATTAAAGGAAATCAGTTGCAACAAGTAGTTTTATGTTTTATCTGCTGCAAGTCACCTGTTGCCTTTTTTGAAAGGGTTTACAGTAACTTATCACAGAATCCCAGCCTGGTTTGGGTTGGAAGGGACCTTAAAGCTCATCCAGTTCCAACCCCCTGCCATGGGCAGGGACACCTTCCTTTAGACCAGGTTGCTCGAAGCCCTGTCCAAGCTGGCCTTGAACACTGCCATGGATGGGGCAGATTCTCTTTTTCCTTGTCTTCACAACCAGCAGAACAAATCATTTGTTATCTGGGTGCATGAATGCATTGAAGATGGGTACAAATACTTCCTGTATTTATTTGTACCTATTTATTTATGCAGAGTAAGACTGGATGGTACTTGCAACCCAAACGTGTAAGAGAAATGAGGGTGCTATGGATGCAGGAGACCTTGAGCCTGTGGTCAGGGCTGCCCTCCACCTTCCCCACTGCTGGCTGAGGGAGAGCACTGCAGAAGCAGGACTACAAAAACCACAGGGGTTTATTTGGAGAAGTTGCTTTCTTGCTGTAGCAGTATAGCTGTTAGATTGAGAAGGAGGCACATGTATTTTATTCAGATAAGCTGCTTTCTTCAAGATTGCTGATAGATTTCAGTCATGTTTTAAAATTCTCCTTCGGCTATTGCAGCTCTCTCACTTGCATTTCCTTTGCTCTCTCCTCAAGCTGCTACTTGCAAGACATCTCCCTCGTTATTGTGCATTGTTTCCTCCCCACTTCCAGCCTTTCCTGTGAAATAAGAGGGCTCCATCTCCCCACCTTTTAACCTTCCATTGTTCTGCTTCTTTTTGCACCCCTGACCCTGATTCCTTCTGCAATTGCAGCCTCTCAGCCTTGGGGATGGAGGATTTATTTCAGTTCTGGGGTAAATGCTGTTCTGTATATTTGTATTGCTGCACTCAGAGCTTCAGATATTTGTGGCTATTGACACATTGAATCTGGTAGGTTTATTTTTACTGTTAAGGCAACCTCATGATTTTCAAACTCTTTTGGATCATCATTTCTAAACCTGTTCTCTTCTAACCTATCAAAGAGATTTCAGACACTTGATCTGACGTGTAACAAGTTTTAAGCAATATTTAGCAGTTTCAAAATTCAATCTGAATAGAAGATTCTCTGTGTCCTCTTAATATTGTATAAGCATCTGAAAGTAAAGCTTTAAGGTGAGTGTGTCTGCCTTCTGCAGGTGCATGCAGCTCTTTTACTCTTGCATTACTGCTGTAACCTTATTTGTAATCACTCATATGAGTATGGTAAGGAAGAGTGATTGATTTTCATTTCCTGTGATTTTAAACTTATTTTAGTGCAGCAACTATATATTCATCAGCTTTTAGATTCCTTTGCAGCGTACCCACAGCCACATACCCCTCACATGCTTAGTTCAGAAATACTCATAGAATCATAGACTGGTTAGGGTTGGAAAGGACCTTAAGATAATCCAGTTCCAACCCCCCTGCCATGGGCAGGGACACCTCACACTAAACCATGGCACCCAAAGCTCTGTCCAACCTGGCCTTGAACACTGCCAGGGATGGAGCATTCACAACCACCCTGGGCAACCCATTCCAGTGCCTCACCACCCTCACAGTAAAGAACTTCTTCCTTATATCCAGTCTAAACTTTCTCTGTTTGAGTTTTAACCCATTACCCCTTGAATACTTCTAATAACATGAATTGAGTAAAGTGTTCCCTGCACTACTGGGAAGCCCAGCAGTGGCCAGTTCACCCCACCACACCAAAACCTGTCTCAAGTTGAGCCATCCACACAGTGCTGGGTAGCTGAGAGCCTTTCGAACTCCTTGTTGTGTTTAAGCAAGTGCTGTGAGCACAACTAGGTGCTAGGCATCTCGAGAGAGCAGACTGGCCCCTGAGAGCAGGGTTTGGGGATGGCACTGTAGCAGAAATGCCGGGTGATGGAAGGGCTGTCTGGCACATGGCAGTGTAACTCGCTCTGCTATTTTTTGGTTTTCTGTCTAATTGATAACTCTTGCCATCTGTTCCTGAGCCATCCCTCTGCTTCCCTTTCCTACACACAGGCTCCTGCCCCCATTCTACCCTTCAAACTTGGACTGACTGCCCGGAGACTGCTAATGAGAGCTGACTGATATCACTAGTAGCTGGGTGGGAAGGAGATGCGAACTGTGGTGAGGGAGATGCTGGGTCAGCTGAGGCTGAGCTTCTTGAACATCGTTCAAGTGATGCTTCTCTCTCAGTGCTGGTTTAACTGCTTATTCCTGAGCAAACTGCTCAGATTTCTCCAGAAAACTAATAAAAACACCAACCTTTTTGCTTTATGAAATAGGATTAATTGTACTTCAGAGGTTGATTCCTTCTGAGTCTGTCAGCGCTGTGTTCCTGAGCTCCTCATGGCTTTCTGGAATAAGTAACTAGTCTAGAAGCACTCTACCAGCTTAGGGTTTATCTCTCTTTTTTATTTCCCTAGGAGTCTTTTTGTACTTTCCAATCTATATTTGACTCTGTCTTTTCTTGTCTAACTCTCCATTTGGTGGCTTAGCACACAGGAAGCCTGTTTTATAGTGGAGAGAAATACATTTATACATGCTAAGAACTGTATTTTTTAACAAAGACATCGGTATCTGTCCGAGTTAAAGAGATTTTTTCTGGCAAGAACTCCAAACTGGACAAAGGTTTGAAGCATGGCAATTGTAACTGTGTTCTACCCTTAGTTGAGAAGCTCTTGCTCTTGGAGATGTGCTGATGGGGTGATTAAGTAAGAGTGCAGCTTTGGCCAGGTCTTTTTTATTATGATTTATTATTATTATTTCTTATTATTTGTTATAATTTTTATTGCTACTTGTTTCTTTCTAAAGGACATTTAAGTGTCTAAATATAGATCTTCAAGAGTATGCAAATCACTGATTTTCCATCAATTTCTAATGGGAGCTACGGACTGAGATACCTGCACAATTTGGGAGCTTAATGTTATGAATGTACAAAAAAGTGCTACTCAGAATTAAGATCTCACGTTTGGATTTCTGTTCAAGGTGCCCTTTTCTTCTGAGATACATCCCCATGCAGGGCTTACGTGCATTTTCCTGAGCACCTACCAAAGAAATACGGACTTAGTGCTTAGCTGACCTCTCTCTGTAAGGTTCTTCATGATCGTTAGATCATGGGTGCTAATGGCTTGGGGGTTATGTTATTCCTGTGTGTTCATATACTCAAATTGTTAGGTTTTGTCCAAGCTAATAATGTCAAACCTAGCATTGTGAGGCAGCAAAAGGTGGAAGCTGCTGGAATATTTTCCTTTTTAACTTCCCAACACTGCAGATTTTAGGACTTCAGTTAAAAGGAACAAATTCTACCAAGCTATAAGTGAAAATCAGGAAAAAAAACCCCAAAACTGCAGCTGCAAATAGTTGACTGACTCCTTGACTGTCATATTTTCCAATCGTACAACAGTGTTTATAACACTGGGCTCTGCCATGAGGAAGAAATTGTATTTCCTGCACTGGGGAAAAGACAGACACTTCAATGGGATAAAGCATTCACTCGTCAGGTGATGTCTCCACTGGTGTGGATTGGAAAGAATTCCCACAATTGCCACGAAACTCAGTCATTTCCAGTGACTTTAATATTTTTTATGTTTTTCTAGCACTGATTGGAATCCTCTGGATGATGAAATGCTACGGCTCTGGCAAGAATCTAATAACAATACCCCCTGGGATTGATTTTGATTGACTACACTTGCCTGTCTGCTTTTATTTTGCTGTATATGATCAGACATGAATGAGCACAACTGATTTAACCCTTTCCTCACCTCCCTGCTGTGGTTAGGTGCTTAAACTATCGTTATTTTCAAACACTGACCCCAACATAAAGGAAGGGGCAGTCTGAGGCTTCAACTCCAAGGTTTCTGCACCAGGGTCACCTTCTCAATAAAACAGGATGCTCTGCTTGGAGAAACAGCAGCAGTGCTGGGCTTCCATCTCTTTGTAGATAGTTACTGCTTATAGCCAGTATGTGATTTTCTGTGGATGTGTTCTGGTTACTGAAGCACAGACAAGGAGGCAATGATTTTCTTCCTTCCCTGGGGGCATAACAGGTAATTTTCCTCTTGAAGTATACAGGGATGGACTTTGCTAAAAGTAAAGGACACCAGCAAGCACTTGTCTGACTTTTATAAAGGATTCTCTTAGCCTAATCAATGAGCAGAAATTAAGATGAAAATCACTTTCCTGAACTACCACTGTAAAACCCACTTCTCTCAGTCTCTGTTTGCCTATCGAAGCAAGAGTGCTACCAGGTATTAGACTAGATATTAGGAAAATTAGATAGAATTAGCTACTAGAAAGAAGCTCTTCCCTGGGAGGGTGCTGAGGTGCTGGCACAGGGTGCCCAGAGAAGCTGTGGCTGCCCCATCCCTGGCAGTGTTCAAGGCCAGGTTGAATGGGGCTTGGAGCAACCTGCTCTAGCAGAAGGTGTCCCTGCCTGAGGCAGGGGGTTGGAACCGGATGAGTTTCAAAGCCCCTTCCAAACCAAACCATTCTGTGATCCTATAATACTAAGGTTTTCACACAGAATTCATGAGCCCTTGTGTACCATTGGCTAAGTTTAGTTAGAAAGTACTATGAAAATGCAAAATATTATTTAGAGTTCCTTTGTCATTTGTAGCTCCAAGTATAATCAGAGGATTGAATGGAGACAGTAGGAAAAGCAATACACAGAAGGCAATAATTCAGATTAGCGGCACGTGCTTCTGGCATAGCTGTTCCTCTTCTGGAACCAATCTTGATTCTTCTAAATGCACTAAATGAATTCTAAATGAATTTTAAAGTTAGTGACTGACCGTTTAAAGTTAGTGACTGACCGTTCAAAGTTGTTCTTTGGAAAGATTTGCACCTTTTCAAAGTTAAGAAGGAAATTCTTCCTGTCAAATAAAGATGTTTAGTGATGTACGTGTGCTGCATCCAGCAATTCCTCTGGGAAGATTTCCACCTGCTAAGGATAGATGCTTTTAAAAATAAATTGGATCAAAGCATAAAATTATATTAGTGAAGAGATAGGTTCCTTTCTTGGTAAATTAGTAACTATATAAACACTGCAATGTTAAGTTGAAACTACTAAATTATGTACACTTACTAATCCTTTTCAGTGTTCTGCTAAGTAAGAGATTGTTATGTACAGAGAGGTTAAATCTGTTCAAGTCAATACGTTCAGACCATTTTCTGTCTTTCTTGAAGCAGTTTTCTCAATAAGAAAAAGACCCAATTTTCAAACCGGATTCATTAGTGATCAGTGGAGATGTCTGAAATGGAATAAATGTTTATTAACTGCTCTACAGTTTATCCTGTCTGAAGGCAAGTTTTAAGTGGAGGCTACTCTCTCTTTTTTAAACAGTGAATTTCTCATTCTTTGGAATTTTTCTATCTTACATTTATAACTAGTTATGCTTGAAATTTTGGTGATTGTTAGCACCTCCCCCTGCTTCCTATCAGCCTGTTTCAGTTACTTGCTCTTCCTCTGGGAGCATTTTGCACTGGCTGGCATAGCTATCTATAGACATTTCTCTTCAGAATTAGTACTTTGAAACCTGCAGTGGCTCCATCATTGATTTTCTAGCATCTGCACTGAGTTTAATGAAATGGCTTGGTCAAATTTTTGTACTTTTGCAGAAAAAAAGTGCAATAACAAATTGTGTTTTATTCCAGTGCAGTAGGAGTTGAAAAGAGTTGTATTTCTATCTTGTTTCAGATTGGAATATAGGCCACGTGCAGATCTGCTGTTTAGCGGCAGTTTTGTCTCTGTTCTTAACGTAGTCATTGTGTGAAGCTGGGTGTGATTTGTACTTTTCCTCACATTGGTTCTTTGGAGCATTGCAGTGAGCAAGCTGATAAACAGCAAAACCCCGATAAATAGCAGAAAAACAGGTAGCAAAAGGGAGATAGGTAGCAAAAGGCAGATATGTAGCAAAAGGCAGATAGGTAGCAAAAGGGAGATAGGTAGCAAAAGGGAGATAGGTAGCAAAAGGGAGATAGGTAGCAAAAGGGAGATAGGTAGCAAAAGGGAGATAGGTAGCAAAAGGGAGATAGGTAGCAAAAGGGAGATAGGTAGCAAAAGGCAGATAGGTAGCAAAAGGCAGATAGGTAGCAAAAGGCAGATAGGTAGCAAAAGGGAGATAGGTAGCAAAAGGGAGATAGGTAGCAAAAGGCAGATAGATAGCAAAAGGGAAATAGCAAAAAGGAGATAGAATAGCAAAAGGGCAATAAATAACAAATGGGAAATAAATAGTAAAAGGGAAATAAAGGGGAAAAGAAAATAAATAGCAAAAAAACCAATAAATGAATGGCAGAGAGCAAAAAAAATGGCAAGAAGCCTCTGTGCACTGAGTCAGCTGTGCAAGTTTCAAAGCTAGATGACTTGTGCAGCAGCCCTCGCCTCTGCCCAGGTTTCCTTCCCCTGTTGCACCCTGTGGGGTGCTGCTGCAAACTCCTCTTCACGCCTGGCTCCCCCCTGCCCTTTGCAGAAAGGAATTTGGGGCCCCCCTCAGAGCATCCTCAGCCCGGCACTGGCTCCTGCACAAAGGCAGCACTCGCGGAAGCGCTCGCATCCTCTGCGAGGCTGTGGCGGTCGGTGGTGTTCACATGACTAATGCTGTGAAAGATAGCAGGGTTTTTTGTAAGGTTCTTTCTATTTTTTTTGAGCAGCTCCAGTCTATGCACAGTTGGCTCCCAGCTGACAGACAGAATGTGGGGTGGGCTTTGTCACCAGAACGCTGGGTACCGCATGCCCAGCTATGCTCGCAATTACACAGTGCCCGGAAACCTGCTGCTTATGTCAGGGTGCAGGCAGCCTGAACACATAGAAACTGGGTAGCTTCATTCAGAGATTTTTATTATTTTTTATCTTTTTGTTGTTGGTTTTTCTTTTGCCTCTTTTCTTCCCAGCCAAGGTTATATAATGAGGGGATTGCTGCTAAAGTAAAAAGGGAAAAATGAAGTCTTTGTTAAATGCCTTCACAAAGAAAGAAGGTAAGCAATGAAAGCAGAACACTTTGATGTTTCAGACTGGTGTTTTCTTGTGTACATTGAATATGATGGGCTTAGTGACTCTGTAATTAATCAATTCCTGCAGTTTCTTTATCAGAGTTATTTTATTTAGGCATTTAGGCAACTGATTATTAAGGCTGGATGTGAGTTTATTCATTTAGGTTTTTTTCTCTGAAAATTCAAATAGTTCTAAAAGATGGATTTGTTCCCTAAGAAATGTGTTTGAATACCCAGAAGGAATTTCCTAGGTGAATGTTGTCAGTGAATGGGGCTGAATTGCCCCTTCAGATGTATGAAGTGCCAGGAATAGAATTGTAAGAGCTGGAGGAAGGATTAAATGGTGCTTTTAGGGATGATAATTTTAAACTTTAGGAGCATGAAATGAGTTCAGGCGTTTTCATGTCATTTTATATCAAGTGTTTTTCCCAAACAAGTTTTGTGCCAGTTTATACTTCCAGTTCTGACCAGGGGGAAATATTAGGGGAAGACTGAGTCCAAAGGGGTTAAAGTGTGGACATTTGCATTCCATCATTCTGTGTTGTGGTTCTCTAATTGTGAAAATAATATCAATAATGATTATAAGAAGCAGCTAAAAAAATCCCCACCCACTTACAGTTTGCAGATTGCTGGGGAAAAGAAACAGTTGGGGAGAATATTAATCACTTTAGGCACGGAAATGCTTATTTTTAACTCTTTCTATAAAAGATTTGTGTTAGACACACGTCAATTGGTGTAATTAGTCAGCCCCTTTCCTGGTTATTTTCTGTAGTAAAGGCTAATTTTGCTTGTGGTTCTCTCATTAAGAACAGAACATTAATAGCAAAGGGAAAGATGACTCCTACATAGTGATATAAAATCCTTCTCATGTACATAAGGGAAAAAAGAGTTAATGTGGCACCTGGAGAGTGTGGATACATGCAAAGAGACCCTGTTTTTCTAGTAGGAATGAATGTGCCGGTTTTGTGTGTTCTGAAATGTGTTGGTGTAAAGGTGCTCAGCAGTTCTCTGTCTGTCCTGTCACGGTGCCCCAGCATCATGCCCCGTGTGCTCCCTCCCTCTTCTGATGGAAGTTATCCCTCCAACCTCACCAAAGTCATAGTAAACCCCCCCAAATGTTGGCATTATTTCGTTTTATCAGTCTGTGACTGCACGACTGGGTAATGTGCTTGGAGTGTTACCTGTTCACGTTCATGACAGATTCAAATCCAAGGGTCAGATCCAGTTTTCACTGAAGTCCAAGCCAAACTTTGGTGACCTGAAGAGAGCAGCGTGAGACCCTCAGGTAGCAAAACGATGTGCAGAACATTCCCTCTGTTCAGTTCTATATGCTTTCTCCTTGACTGAAATGACAGTAGCTCTCCTGCCTTCTTGTACCTGGGAAAGATCCCCTATCTTCAGTGAAGTAATTCTGGGAGTCATATTCCGAAAGTCAGAGCTACAGGGATGCACAGATGGCACGTCTGTGACATGTACATCAATGCAGAGGGTCTGTGTATGTTAATTTTGGAAGTAAGTGCTGTGAGTTCTCCTTAAGTTAGTGCTAACCGGGGCTGTCACTGTGACCTGTGGAGCACCAGGGTCCTTTCCGTGACACACTTCACTGCTTTGAAACCTAAATACATAACAAAGAACGTGCAATATCCTGAAAATGATACAGTTTCTGCCAGTTTCTAGCATAAATATTGGACTTTATCCTCTGTAACAGCTTTTAAAGACGACTTCCCTTATTTCAGCCTTGTTTCAAATGAATGGAAATGAATTGAAAGCCTTTTCTCTTTACGCACTCTGTTCTCTTGCTCAGTCGGTCTGATGTTGTTGAGCTATTTACTTGAGAAAGTAAAAAAGCTCATTAGAAATACAAAAGTTGTTAATTTAAAGTATTCAGCATCACAGTTAATCCTAAACGGAAAATGACATGAACCATTCTTCTCCTTGCATTCCCATCTTTATTTTCTGTCATGCATATGCTTTCAGTTTTGCTCTGAAACCTGAAGTGTTGGTGCGTTCTCTCAATTAAAGGCTGTATTTCAAGGCAGGACAGATTGACTCCTATGTATACTCATATTTCTGTGAGTTTATTTACTTGCTCAGTATGTCAGACATTCTTATTGTGTTTTTGTGTGGTTCTGAAAGGTATCGAATGCATAGACATTTCTGGCATATTATAAATGGCACTTCAGACATGTAGGATGATATTTTGTGGGGCTTCTTTCCCAATTGAAATAGGTTGTTTTTTCCCCTGACAATTACAACAGCTCAATGAAGTCCTCAGAATAATGCCAGCCTGCCTTTTGTTAGTTACACAACTGTGGCTGTTCAGATGTAAATATGTGCACTTTGGATCAAATCCTGAAATAACTTAATGGGAGTAGTTGCATGAATGGGGACTGAGGCAAGAATGACTTGTCAGGCTTATCTCCTTTATTTTCTTATAATATGGGTGGGAAATACTATTGCATCTAGGGATAACTGGGTGCCTTTTATAGGGAAATTTGCCTTTGAAGTTGCACTTGGAGCTGGATGACCCATTACAGTGAGAAAAGGGAGAACTGGAGAGCATACTGTCTGCTTGTGATAGTCTTGTGTGACTGCAGCACTGTACCAGTAATGCTGAGGAAAGAATGGGCCCTCTGGTTTGTAGCAGATCCCTATTGCCCTTGCTTTTGTTTTCTGTTATGACTGTTTCATTAACTAGTATATAGCAGTCTGTGGATACAGTCATGTTCTCTTTGGGACATGGCATGTGACAGAGCGAGTGTATTACCCTGGGGTAATATGTTCTATATACAATAGTAATAGAGGCAGTAGAAATGCCTAGATTAGAAAGAACTGGATACCTGGGGATTACAGCAGTGTAATAGAGTTCTGCCAGGAGAAAAATCTCTGTCCTCAATTTTTAACCTGGAGGATGAGGGTAAGGTGACTTAACACTACAGATTTCAGGTTGGGCTAAAAACTAAAGCATCCCTAAACTTGGGGTGGAAAGAAATCCTCCCAGTTTGGGTGCCAATGGGAGAAGGAAGTTAGAAGTTCACACATCAAAAATGCAGTCGTATTCTGTAGTTGTTCCTATTCTGTATCAGGTTTCCTGGCTGAATATGACAACATAGCACAAATATGAACTTTGTGAGACTGAAACTTTGCCATAATGAGGTGTTTCCTCTTTCCTAGGCCATAGTTCAGGCTATTTAGCAGACTTATGCTGCTGGTGTCAACTGACTGTTCATTAAAGCTAGTGAACAGGTTGACATTGCTTAGTTGTTTTGGGGTTTAATGATGTTATAATGAATTCAATTAGCTATGCAGGCAAGGTGGATTTCTGTCTTTGCAGAAGAAACAATGCCATCTGTTGCTAAATCTTTTTATGGGAGGCAAACATACATGAATAGTGAAATCATCTGTGATTACCCTGGGTGTCTTTCTTTACACAGTGCCCTTTAGAGAGGCTCCCACCTACTCAAACAGAAGGCGGAGACCTCCGAGCACCTTAGCAGCACCTCGGATCTTGCTTCGTTCCAACAGTGACAACAATCTGAACATCAACAACCTCCCTGAGTGGTCAGCCTCCTCCTCTGCTTCTTCACACCGCAGCCTTTCACCTCATCTACTTCAACAGATGCAGAATAATCCTAATGGAACTGTAAAAACTGTGGGGAGTTACACTCCATCCTCCCGGAGCCGCTCACCATCCCTGAACAGGCTGGGAGAGGATGCCAAACGGCAGCAGCACAGGCACATCAGGTGTGTTTTGGACTATTTGCACGGCATGACATATCCCTAAGGTCATCACTGCCATGTTCTTTTATGCAGCAAAGCTCAGCAGTGACTTAACACTGAGTTTGCACCTCCAGATCAAGGTGCTGGTTCTCAGGATCTTTTAATAGTTGAAATATTGAGTGTGTTTAACAGCAAAGTAAAGTGTTTCTGAGATACTTGATCCCTTCATGAAACTACTGGTCATGCCAGAAACCTGTGTTGGAGCAGCTCATGGGTGATGAAGCAGAGACAGTTTCTCTCTTTTGTAGATGTGTGCTGAACCAAGGAGTAAAATAGAGGGAATAACTCGGGGGGAATAAGTGAGGCTGTGTAGGAGGCTGGCTCAGAGCAATGGGGGTTTCTTGAGATGCTGCTGCTAGATGTCATGGGCTTCTTTCATGATTATCCTTGCTGCAGGGTTTTGTGTTCCCTGTGACTTAGCTGCTTTTCCTTTCCTCTTGAATTGCAAGTGTGATTCAGCAGGCACTCAGCAAATACCCTGCAGCTATGTCCCACTGGAAAGCAAATCCTGAATAATTAGAGTGCTGTAGGTATTGCAAGCAATATGATAAACCAGAGGATCGTCTCTAAGCTTTCATCACAAATGCGGGCTTCAGCTTTGTGAAGCTAATGCCCTGTGAATAGGCAATTACAGGTTCACTCAGGAACTGCATGTCAAGTGTGCAAGTGATGGAGCTGCACCAGATCAAGGGGTTGAAGCACAGGGCAGAAATAAAAGAAGGCAGAGCCGAGTACTGACAGAGAGAATCAGAGCTTGAATAGTTTGACCAAATACATCTAATTCACTGATCACTTGAAAATATCTAGCCTTGCCTCTCCTGTTCCCTGATATCAAAACCCATCCACTGTTCAGAGGAGAAAAGGACATGAGATTGTTAAGAAAAGCAGGCGTTGGTTTCTGTTTGTCATTTGTAGGTGTACTGGATCTTTAGTTGGGTTCTCAGTTCAGTGAAACAAAACGTCACGAAGCTGAAGCTGTCGCCTATTACCTTGCACATTCTTCTCTCCTTGGCTGCAGGCACCCAAACTGACAAGCACTATTTGTGACAAGAACAATACTGCTGGAGAGTGGAAACATGGTGCTTTGTGAAAAAATAGTTGTCTGAAATGTAAGAATGACTGGGAGGAACAGGAACCAAATTGCTTATGCCAGTGGTGTTGTGCAGTAGAGCAAAATTCAATGCCTTAAGGGGGCCTGCAGGAAATCTGGAGGGGGTCATTTTATAAGGGCCCGCAGGGACAGGACAAGGGGGAATGGCTTTAACCTGCCAGAGGGGAAATACACACGAGATCTTAGGAAACAAATTCTTCCCTGTGAGGGTGCTGAGGCGCTGGCACAGGGTGCCCAGAGAAGCTGTGGCTGCCCCATCCCTGGCAGTGTTCAAGGCCAGGTTGGACACAAGGGCTTGGAGCAACCTGCTCTAGTGGAAGGTGTCCCTGCCCATGGCAGGGGATTGGAGCTGGATGAGGTTTAAGGTCCCTTCCAGCACAAACCGCTGGGTGATTCTTTGAAACTCACCTTACTTTGTTGTATGTATGTTACAATAAGGGCAAAATCTCATTGGGATGTAATTTGGATGACACTTCCTCACAGAGACCTGTATCAGCTTAAAACCAGTTTATAATGAGGCTTTGCTTAGGTGAGGAGGTGGCCCCGGGATGCTTCTCAGAGAATGAGTGCCCTCATATTCCCCTGGATGCTGCTGATGCTACCAGTGGGAGGCTTTACCTTAGAGTCAATGATTATTTTAGCTGGAAGGGATAGAAAGTGCTTTTTCATCAGTATTCCTGGGATAATACACTTGCAGATCCTTGAAGTATAAACAGCCCTTTGAGATGGCAGGAACAATTAAATTACTTTGGAATAAGCAAACATTTATTTGCTTTGACTTTATTCAGCCACTTCCCTGTTCCCTTTCTGAAAGCACATCATTTTGAAAAGTAGCCCAAATGATAGGGGAAACCAGTTTAATGTCTGAAATTTGGTGGAAATAACATTCTGGTCTTTCTCTTAGTGCATCAGTATCACAACTACTTGAAGTGGCACCCAGCTGCAGTTTCGTATGCATCATCAAGACTTGTTTCAGAGCTGTCCAGAGTACATGCAAGTAGTGAGAAGAGAGCTGGAGGCTCTCTAAAGACAACTAAAAGGATTTTATACACCATTTCTCCTGCAAGCAATGCCTTTTCCTGCCCTAGGCCTGTTTTGAAGTCAGGAATGGCACCTTGCAGGGTGCTTTGCTCACAGATTTTGTTTAACTGTATGACCACCTACTTACTGTCAGCTGAATGTGGGAATTGTTGCTGTCTCTGCTTATTATTTGCAAATAACATATTCACTGTGAAGTTGTTGCTCCCCTTAGGGATGAAAAAGCCTTTTCTGACGTAGGAATAAGTGGGTTCTGGAGCAGAAGCAGCCATAAAGTTAAGAGTATGATGAAGGGTTAATGAGGTTTGTAGGGTTGACATTGTGGAAAGGGGCTTGAAAGTGATGCTGAAAGGGGTTCATGTGAGGTTTGCAGCCTCTGTGGCTTGGATATTGAACTTCTTGTACCAAACTGGTGGTGTGGGAAGCTGGCACCCTTCCTGTGGGATTTGTCACTGTGATGAGTGAAAGGAGGTGCCAGCCCAGCCTCAGTCAGGGCTGAGCCATCGAGGACAGCCACCTTCTGGGTGAGAGGGAAGCATCCACACATCTGAAACCTCCACATCCTCCTCCTGCTGCTTCATGGCATGGGACTTGCTGGGCTGGGAGCCCAAGCTGGGGACAAGGTGGGAGAGGAAAGATCTTTTGTTTTGAAGAAGTCATCTATGCCATGGTGCAGCCCTGATTTCCATTAGCAAACTGTCTTACGAGGAATTCTGCCTTCAGTGTGAAAGTTAAATGTGCCGTTTTCCTCTCCCCTTTCACAGAGAGAAAATTGATGTGTCTTCTAGGACAGGAGTTAAAGAAAATGTTGGGACATAACTGTGAATAGCTGCTACCTGGCTGCTGCCAGGCTAGGGAGAAAATAAAGCTTGCTACAAGTGGATATCAGATGTGTAGCAGCAGTTTATAGATCTGGATTCTTTTTGTGGTGATGACTGTTTCTTCACTTAAAAGGAGAAGGGGATGGAGCAAAAGAACTGACACCCAAATGTCATCTTTTCCTGTCTTCCTTTAAACAACTGTGAGAGTCGGCTGAGGTTTCTGATGCAAACTCCATCCCAGGCATGCAACCAGAGCCTACTTTTAAACTCTTTATTAGAACCTGTTCACAGTGTAGAAGAACGGAACACCAAGGTGAAAAGAAGAGGCTATTCCACATGGTAAAGAAGTTACTGCAGGAATATGGAAGTGTTCCTCATATGAAATATCCACTGTGTGTGGGGATTTTTTAACCCTAACTTCTTTACCTATATTGAGAACCTTATTGACTCCTCTTTTGGTAGGAGTTTGGTTAAAAACAAGGGCGAAACCAAGTAAACTCATATTTCATTTTGATTTTTGCTATAAGCAATAAGTTTGAGATGTTTTCTTTCCCCTTACAAGGAAGTAAGTGGAGTATTACAGTGCTAGATCATCATTAAATCATTCTTCTTCCTTTGGTACCCTGTGTTTTTCTTATAAATCTTAATGAATATTCATCTTCCTCATTAATATTTTCTGTTTCTAGGCTTTCTGTGTAAGACCCCGAGTGATATCTCCTATAGGCTTGCACCCTCTTTAATATTTGCCTTTCTCTTTTTGTGTATATTTGATGGTTCATAGAATAGTTAGGATTGGAAAGGACCTCAAGATCATCTCAGTCGTTGTCTGGAGGTCTATTAATGATCTTGTGCATTGCTCACTGGCTTTATACACCATAAGCAGATTGTGTGCTGGTTGATGACCTAGGGCTTCTCTGGGCATACCGTGCTGAAGTCATTGGGAGAGCTATTGATTGCCATCAATAGGGAATGATCTTTTGGAGGATATGTTAAGCCTAAGAACTATTTTTGTGCAGACCTAAAACTGAGCTCTAGGCCTTGGAGTGATGAAGTAACTTGATTATTCAGTCCCTTTAGATAATAATTCAATTGTGTTGATTGCCCAGTTAACATTACAATGTTACAGAGATGGCCATTCCCAAGAGCAACTGTAAATACTAATGTTTTAAAGTCTTTCTGACAAGTTGTGATGCTTCTAATGTATGCTTTACATATCAATTTCAAACTTCATCAGGGTCTGTGAATGTGCAAATTTAATTTACAGAGAAACTAAAAAGTTCAGTGTCATGTGTTTTCTTTACCAGGCTGTCATGGTCAGATAAATATTGATCCTGTTTCCTACTGAAGGATTTCAACCATTAAAAGGATGTGTTTAGGATGAGAAATGTGTGTTTTTCCTGCAGGGTAGATGTCGTACTGGAAGACAATTATGTTATTCACTACTTAATTTAATCCTGCTAATGTGATGGTAAGTTATTGACTTTGCCTGTTTTACATACCCAGTTGATGTATTTTCATTTCCATTTCCAGTGCCGTTTACAGTCCTAGTGCCAACAAGGATACTCTGTCTGCCTTGGATTATCAGGGTCCAAAACGCAAGCTTTACAGTGCTGTACCTGGAAGACTTTTTATTGTCGTTAAGCCATATCAACCTCAAGGGGAAGGGGAAATTCATCTGCACAAAGGAGACAGAGTCAAAGGTGAGTATATAATGAATTTTGAATAACCATTTTCTTCTGCTAGATGCAAATTTTCTCTTAAAATTCTATTTTAGGAGGGAAATCTGTTTCATAAAGTTGCTGTTACACATTTGTTTCTTTGCAGGGTATTTGCTCCTAGATCTATTTTGTAACCAGTGCATACTGTTTCCACTGTAAATGACTTCCAAGTACTACTGAAATTCAGCAATACGTGCAGTAATAGCAGCATTGTCTTTTACACAGAGCACGTAGTTTGCTTCTGTAGTCATTATAGAAAGACAACTCCAGGGCTTTAAAAGGTTGTAAACATGTCAGCTATCTGAGCAGCTCAGGAAGGAAACAGGGATAAGGTCAAGTCTTTTCAAGCCCTTTCCTCAAGGAACAATTTATTAGTTAAGTAGAAAAAGTCCCCTCGTGAGACTTCGGGTAAGTAGGGAGGTAGGACCTACAGTAAATATCTTGAGATAGAAGTGTGGCAGTGCATGTGTAACGTCTGTCCACTGGTGCACTTTCCAACTAAGAATGTGCTAAAAGCAAGGCCAGGCTTTGTGTTATTATTTTGAAGACATTAAGTACATCCAGGAATGGCTGAGAAAGTGGGCGATGTGGTTTATGGGATTCACCTTCCAAGGGTGCATTGCTAAAGCTGTGGTTTTACACATCCAGGTACAACTGGTCAGGGAAGAAAAAGAATTTTCTGCTCAGTTCATACAAAATAAATATCAATTATGCAAATCAAATGAAAGGGAAAAAAGTCAGTGTCCTAAGTAAGTGTTAGGCAGCTGAAAATTTCCTTGCATCACAAACTACTTGTCTTACAAAGTAAAACTTCAAATATAGAATCACAGAATGGTTTGGGTTGGAAAGGACCTTAAGGTCATCCAGTTCCAATCCCCTGCCATGGGCAGGGACACCTCACACTAGACCAGGACTCCCAGTGCTCTGTCCAACCTGGCCTTGAACACTGCCAGGGATGGAGCATTTACCACTTCCTTGGGCAACCCATTCCAGTGCCTCACCACCCTCACAGTAAAGAACTTCTTCCTTATATCCAATCTAAACTTCCCCTGTTTAAGTTTGAGCCCATTACCCCTTGTCCTATCACTGCAGTCCCTAATGAAGAGTCCCTCCCCAGCATCCTTATAAGCCCCCTTCATCTCCTCCCTTGAGCCTGCAAACAGTAGTTGTTAAAAATGGGGAGCCATTAGAAGGTATTTTGTGTTTTTATGTTTGGATGTGGCTGGTTCTGAAGTGCCTGTGGGTTTAATCATTGCTGTTAACTCAAGCTTTGAGGAAGCGTAGGACAGAAATCTGCGCTTAGAGATAAAACATGCACAAGATTCATTTTAAATACAAGGATGAAGGAAGCAGGTTAAACAAAAGAGAGCTGGTGATGTCTGTAGGGCTGAAAAAAACAATTTTACAGGCTGGGAGATTGTGCCCTGATGACCTCTGGAGCAAGGATGATGATCTGAAGAAAATACAGCACAAGAACTTTTGGAAGAGTTCATATGAACACTTCATAAGACATTATAAAAGTTCCCCATTAGTGGAAGTTATCTAAGCTGGAGTAAAGTAGCTAAACAAAGCTTTGAGGTTACAGGTTTTCTTGAGAATGCCAAATACCAATTAAAATTCAAGTCCTAAAATGCAGAAATCATCTTCAGATTCAAACAAAATAGACAGAACTTTTCATGGGACCAGCTTTTGGAACCAGCTTTGCAACCACCCGGGATATCATAGAATCATAGAATGGTTTGGGTTGGAAAGGACCTTAAGATCATCCAGTTCCAACCCCCTGCCATGGGCAGGGACACCTTGCACTAGACCATGTTGTCCCAGTGCTCTGTCCAACCTGTCCTTGAACACTGCCAGGGATGGAGCATTTACCACTTCTTTGGGCAACCCATTCCAGTGCCTCACCACCCTCACAGTAAAGAACTTGCTCCTTATATCTAACCTGAACTTCTCCTGTTTCAGTTTAAAACCATTTCCCTATATGAGAGTAAATGCAAAAGGAGTAACACCTAAGGAGACTTTATAAAAGCCTCCAGGTGTCAAAAGAATGGATGCAGTCTGGAGAGAGGTAAAGCTACTTTAGGAGTAACTGTCATGTAAAAATATAAAACATTAAAACCAAATTAATCTTTTCATACCTTTACAAAAGAATACTGGCTCTTGGGTTAAAATATGAAGGCCCAGGGTGTTCCATGTGGAGTTCTCACTGGAAGGGTGGAGGAACAGAACAGTTAAGAAAGGTGCTTGTTGGTCAGTTGCAAGAAAAAGAAGAAAACTTGCATATAGTGGGGGGAAAAAGGTTTTTAAAGGCCAGCCAGACCTGTGCTCATTTGTGATCCCAGCAAATTCAGCAACCCAGGAAGAGCTGCCAGTGCCTACAAAGGATGAAATGTTGGGGGTTGTGATTGGCACTAAGTCACTTCCTACACTGTGTGTGTTTACCAAGACCTAGGAGGTGCCACCAGATAAAGCAAGAGTGTGGCTGAGAACCATCATCTAGTTTTGTGGGACGTTGTACATGGTTGTGTTCAGTTCACTGGGTGGATTTAAAGATGTAGTGATGGTTTTGTTTGTGGATGTAATATAAACATGGATTCTTGTCCCCACGATAAACCAATGGAGACTCCAGATGGAGTAAGACAAAGCAGAGCATGTGTTCCCTGGCAAAAGAGGAAACAGTGCACCAGGTTGATGCTGAATTTTGTAGAGGCATTTTTTATCTGGCTGCTTGTTTAAATTAGAATTTGAGACTATTACATGCAAAAATATCCCCAGAATAAAGGATTAAAATTTAAATTGTAGAATAGAACCATAGAATGGTTTGGGTTGGAAACGACCGTAAGATTATCAAGTTCCAACCCCCTGCCATGAGCAGGGACACCTCACACTAGATCATGACACCCAATGCTCTGTCCAACCTGGCCTTGAACACTGCCAGGGATGGAGAATTCGCCACTTCTTTGGGCAACACATTGCAGTGCCTCAGCACCCTCACAGTGAAGAACTTCCTTGTATCTAACCTGAACTTCCCTTAGTTTGAACCTATCATCCCTTGTCCTGTCACTACAGTCCCTAATGAATAGTCCTTCCCCAGCATCCCTATAGGCCCCCTTCAGATACTGGAAGGCTGCTATGAGGTCTCCACGCAGCCTTCTCTTCTCCAGGCTGAACAGCCCCAACTTTCTCAGCCTGTCTTCATACAGGAGGTGCTCCAGCCCTTGATCATCCTCGTGGCCTCTTCTGGACTTGCTCTATAATTGACTTGCTCCAATTATGACACTAACTGCAAAACAACAATGCAAGAAGAAATTAATCCACTTCTCAGCCACTTCTCAAATCGTCTTGCAATAGCATGATCTAAATTGAGACCTGTGATTTTCATGAGGGACACTAACCAACGAATGTCAGAAAGCTGAAATAGAAAATGAGGTTCTGTCTGGTCTGGGAGTTTTGAATCTTTATGTGTGGGGAAAATGTATGTTTTGTGACTATAAATTAATTATTATTGTTAGAAAAAGGGGGACATGCCCATCCAACATCAGATCATCCCTGCAGGGATTATCTTTTCAGCTTCAGGGGTGTGATTTGCACATTGAATTCAAGTCTGGCAGAGGTCTGGCATTTGTAGGCACTCCTGGTTTAGAGCATTTCATAGAAGTTTGATGCAGTAAAGTCTGGTGAGATTTCTGCACATGCCACTATGCTTTCAGAAAAAGTCTGGAGAAAGAAGTGTACACAGGGGTTGTCAGTGTTATTACTGGGGATGAAACCTTGTGAAGCGTAATTTAAAGGCTGTTTGCAGGGCAAGGCTGGAACATTGCCAGCCTCCCATTGCTGAACAAAGGCACAACTTTCGGAACAAGATCAAATCCTATTCTGTGTTACCATGTCAATGGTTCCTCAGTTGTCACAAAAAATATGTCAGAAAGAACACGACAAGGTCACATAGGGAACAAAGAGTCCAGGTAAAAAGACAGTGCTGCTTTTAAAAGGTCTCGGTTGTGTAACACTGTTGAGGAAGCCATAGGTGACAAAAACCCAGGTTCAATTAAATCTGGATTCACGTCCCTGTTCCAGTCAAAATCTCATTATTTATAGAGATTAAAAACTTTACTCCAAGGTGAGAAATTGACAAGTTCCCTCTCTATCACCCCAAAGCACAGGCAGTAGAGCTCTTACAAGCCTCAGTACTTGCGTGCTGTGTGAGTGCCAGAACCACTGGCTATAGGGAGGTCCTGCTTTCCTTCTCTTTCTGAGCAGAAATTCCATTAGCTACCTGATACATCATCTGTCTTTTAGAGGTCTGCTTAGCAAGGGCATGAGCCAGTCAGCCCTGGGGTCTTAATGTTCTGGGGGTATACATACCTGTTTGGGGTTTAGCAACTCAGTGTGTGCAGTGCTTGGAGGAACCCCATGTAATTCACTTTGTCCTCACTTTTAGCCTCACATTTGAAAAAGAAAAGCTCTCCTCTGCAAGCTTGGCAGCTGCACTGTTCTGTATAAAACACTGATGCTGAAGTACTGGCTTCTTGAATTGCTTTGGGAGATTCGAACGTGTATTGGCATTTGCAGTGGGATTCTGACCCTGGGGAGATGCTCATCACATGGACATCCCATGAGACTAATCACAGTGAAGATGTAGCGAAGCATTCATTACAGGGATAAAAACCCAGAACAACATATTAGAGAAAGGGATTAGTTGGGAGATGTTTTTATGGATTTTCTTTTTTAACTTGGTAGAATTAGAAGGGTCAGGGAGAGGGATGAATTCCTGAACTCGGGATGAAAAGTTCTTTCATCTGATGAAGATGAAGCAGGGTTATTTCTCTTTCTAAAACCACCAGAAGTGCATGAGTGACAGTGGTTACAGTACTACTTGAAGGAATGTACACATCCAGGGAAACTGCTCAGGGAAAGCTGTCAATGGGCAATGTCCAAAGCAAATGTAAACTAAACAGAATGGTCTTGTGTTAATAGGATGTTACGTAGCCTGTACAAAAATATCTGATTTATTTTTAGTTGTTAGTCATACATCCTGACATCATTTGTGTCTGCCACTCAGAGAGAGGGGCCATGGCTGCTGTAAAAATAAACCTGATAATCTTTATTTGTGCAAGAACAACCCCAATCTTGTCTTTTCACATCAATGAAAAAGAGGTAGCTTCCTTCCTCACTGAAACACTCTAAATATAGGTTGTTTCTTTCTTCATTTTATATCTAAAAGTCAACAGCAATAAATCTGCCACAATCCAAACATGCACACATAGAGAAAATATCTGCAGTATTTATTTTAAACAGCTTTTGTGTTGCTAAATTGAATTCTGGTACTTGAAATCAAGTGGCTCCTTTTTTTGTAAAACTCTCAGGTATATGAAGAGAACGCAATGCTCCAAAGTTCTTTGTGGGTAAAGAATTAGCATTTTTCTATGTCATGAAGCCAAAGCAATATGTAAGTATCTATGCCTCCTTTAGAAGGTTGCTGTGACTCAAACACATAGTAGCTCATCTTGTTGGAAAGGTAACAGATATAGGTACCAACAGCCTGGTGCAGACAATCTCCTGTCACTTAGAAACAAAGCAAATCAAAACTGTTTTCAGAATCTATTAAAACGTACCTGAAAGCATAGAATCATAGAATGGTTTCGGTTGGGCAGGGACACCTCACACTAAACCATGTCACCTAAGGCTCTGTCCAACCTGGCCTTGAACATTGCCAGGGATGGAGCATTTACCATTCCAGTGCCTCACCAGCCTTACAGTAAAGAACTTCCTCCTTAGACGTAACCTGAACTTCCCCTGTTTCAGTTTGAACCCATCACCCCATGTCCTATCACTACAGTCCCTGATGAATGAGTCCCTCTTCAGCATCCTTGTTGCCTTCTTCAGATACTGGTAGGCTGCTATGCGTCTGAATTGACCCTCTCTACAAATTAAAACCCCACATGGTTGCCCAGTCCAAGTACTTAGAACTTTTGAAGACTCACCCTGCTCACAGTTTTGTTTCTCTTCTCTTTCCATGTGTTTTTATTGCAGCATTTCCATTTGCTAGGTTCTAGTTATTTCTTCAATTTTCAGGTCCCAGATCACAGTAGAGCTTGTCTGTGGGTGGCTTCCTACTGTAAAATTTGCCTTTCCTCTCTTTACTTTTGTTGCCTGCCTTGTTATTACACGCTTCTCTCTTTCACCTGGGAAGGGCTCAGTTTCTTTAGCTCTTCCTGTGATTAAACAGATTTTCTAGTGCTTAGTATTTAGAAAAGCAGGGAGTTATTTCAGTATCTCAACAGACTTGTCCATCTGAAGGGGCCCTACAGGGATGCTGGGGAGGGACTATTCATTAGGGACTGTAGTGATAGCACAAGGGGTAACGGGTCGAAACTTCAACAGCAGAGGTTTAGACTGGATATAAGGAAGAAATTCTTTACTGTTAGGGTGGTGAGGTACTGGAATGGGTTGCCCAGGGAAGTAGGGAATGCTCCATACCTGGCAGTGCTCAAGACCAGGTTGGATGAAGCCTTGGGTGATATGGTTTAGTGTGAGGTGTCCCTGCCCATGGCAGGGGGGTTGGAACTAGATGATCTTAAGGTCCTTTCCAACCCTAACTATTCTATGATTCTATGAACCTTCCGAGATGCCTCGTGGGCAGGCACAATGCGCACATGTAAGAGTTTACCCCACCAAAGTCTGTTTCCAGCCACATTCTCCAGGGTCAGACGAACGGTAGTAATTCAGTAGTAATGATTCGAGCATCTGTTCTGGGCAGAAAGTCAGGAGCTGTCAGCATCAGAAATACTGACCCTTGCAGCAGCTTCTCTTATTTCAGTGTGAACTCAGCAGCAGAGCAATCCAAATCTAGCGCTAACATTTTCCTTTCTTATGAAATCTTCTCGTAAGTCATTTTGGAAAGGAAAGATTATTAAACCCCTGCTGTGCTTGAAGATATTGCCAACAGACAGTGCTTGTGGGCAGGAGGGAAAGTTGGTCTCCGGGGCTTTAGCGCTTGTTAGATTAGTAAATAAAGTACTGGAAAGGGAAGAGCCTCCAAAATGCTGTTTTGTTTCTTCAGGAGCATTTTGTACCTTGTGTGAATAAATATGACAGCAATATTTAACCTAAGAGGTTTGCATAAGCATTGCTTTGCTACTCTTTTCTACGAAGGATGAAATTAATGTGCAATGGAATATTAATCTTACCCAGATTCATTGGTCTATTTGGCTTCTTTACTGGCTCCTGACTTGATCAGTTTGATTTAAACTCCCAACATAAATAATTATGTCTCATCACAGCTAATAACCTAACTCATTTCTTCAAGCTGCTGTATCTGAAGAGCTGTGCTTCAAGCTGATATATCAGAGTGTTGTAGCAAAGACATGGCCTTGCTCCCACTCCAGCAGGAGAGCTCGCTTTGCTGTCAAGACTGTGAGAAAGTGTTTAGGATGCAAGAGCATCCACAGATCCTCATCGTCTTCACTCTTGACTACTTAAAAGCAGTCTGCCTTATGTAGTCAGTAACTGGCCTGGAATATCCAGGAGATGGAGAGTACCAGAAGACAAATAGGAGGTGTGAATGGTATTATGAGCACACTAGCACGGTCCCACACAACAGTACAGGCTCCAGATCTAAGTTAGTTTGGGATCTCTTCTTGAATTAATGCTCTCTACTCTGCAGTCCCTTGACCTGTAGTTTCGGTACTGCTGTGGAGAAGAGCAAACTTGACTCCATCTGTACCTTCCTTGGCAGAGATGGTGATCAGCTTCACAAATAGATGCCTTTTTTCAATGCTTGATAGGAGTTTTTGTCCAAAATTCAAATCAGTGCGGAAGATTTGTTTCTTATGCTGTTTTTTTCTCTCTTCTTCACTTTCCCAAAACTGTTTGAGACATTCAAATGAGAGGAAAAAGACGATCTTCGTAGAAAGATGTTGGCAAAGATAAGGGAAGAAACAAAAAATAACAGGGACAAATCTTGAACAGTTCTATTTCAGCTGAACCATATTTCCTCAGATTTAGAGTTATGTGCAGATTGTTGTACATGTAGATTTTGACGTAGTGAGTGGTTGCTCCGTAAATAGTCACTGTCAGCTTCTCATCCCAAGGTCCTTTTCCTGAACATTGTTTTTTCCACAGTTTCTTTCTTGAGGAAGGAGAGGTGCTAAGAGATGAAAGCTGTTTTAACTCAGGATCTAGCCTGACACAGATTGTGGTGAGAGTGGTTTGGATTGGTGACCTACACCTAAAGCCTAAAGCTAAGGCTCTTTAGTCTTACCATCTATCTGCTTGCAGTTTGGTGGCCATAGAGGCACAACCTGCTGCAAGCTGAGGCTGTGGCAGTTGGACTGTTAGGAGGGGGCAGACAATTAAATACTGAATTAAAGGTAGGTAAGGCTCTTTAGCTAAACCAAGAGAGTCACTTGGATTGCAGGAAGCTAAACTCCTTGAAGCCACAATTGGGTATGACAGTTCTGTTTTGGAGGCAAAACTGGAAGTTAAATATATGTTTAACAACTAAGGAATATTTTCTGCCCATGTTGTTTCACTAATTTGGTTTCTCTCTGGGGTTCCATAGCCTAGAATCATAGAATAGTTTGGGTTGGAAGGGGCCTTAAAGATCATCCAGTTCCAACCCCCTGCCTGAGGCAGGGACACCTTCTGCTAGAGCAGCTTGCTCCAAGCCCCATTCAACCTGGCCTTGAACACTGCCAGGGATGGGGCAGCCACAGCTTCTTTGGGAAAAGGTGGGAAAGAACTGCTGAATTTGCTGCCCCACTACAAGAAATATCTGTCGAATCTCACTGCTTAGGTCAATTATACCAAATCATTAGCTGCAGATATACAAGGCTTCCCCTCCAGATTGTACAAGGCTTGCACACGAGCATGTTCTCTGTGGCAGCTGAGCACAGTCACTTGTTTGCATGCTGGAGGCCTGTGTGCGGTTGTCGTCGGGGCGACAGACAATGACTTCCTTTCCAGTCCTGATCTCCAGTTATGTCAGTCTCTCTTGATTAAGTCTTTGAAAGCTGGAAGCGCTCTGCCCGTGAGGCAGAACAGACGGATCCTGTTCCTCATTAATCACAGGGAGGGAGGGATGGATATCTGTCAGGAGCAAACAGCAGTAAAGGAATTGAGTACAGTCTAAACTAAACCCACATTTGAAGAAAAATAGCTATCTTCAGGAGCGAGCAAGATGAAGTTGTGACTTGTGCTCACCTTCATTTATGTCACGTGTAAAGTTTGAGTGTCACAAGGAGTTTACAGATAGAATGCCCCCTTATTTGATGGAAAATATACTCTATTTCTTGATAATGAAGGGAGCTGTTATGTGGAAGGATAAAACTGAAGTGTTGTTTTGATAAAAGTGATTTCTTGGTAGTATATTGAGTAATGAAGCTGTTTGAGGTAGGTCATTAATATTCATTACAATACATACAGTGTCAATAAACTTATAGGAGCTGCAAGAGACAAAACATCCTATGCTTGCTTGGCACTATATGTAGTTTTGTGGTGTTCTCTGGACTTTGGCAAAGCAGAACCAGGCTGATGTGAAGTATAATACTTTAAAGACATTAACATAGAAGGTCATGACTGGCACCTGCCTTAATATTTTTTCCTGTTATTCAGTTGTTTGGTAATTGTCCAGTTTTGGTTTGCAGTTTGGTTCCTGTAAGTGAACGTGGTTCTTGTTTTAGACTATGCGTTGTGAAAAGACATCCCAGGATTCCTGATGTTACTAGAACCTTAAGTTTACTCTTCACCATCACATTCTCTGTGTAATTTATGGTGTGTGTAAAGAGAGTCCGGCCTGCTCTTGCCATAGCAACCACATCTTTTGTTTTTCCTAAAAGCACAGGAAAAAAACAAAATGCTTGAAATGCTAAAGCTTAATTATTAATTTTGGGGAAGTTATCCTTTGATTTACTGTTGTCATGTCCTTCAGAGGGGAAAATGTTGAGGAGAAAATCCCTTGCTGGTACCAAATTATCCATTACAGTGTGTCTCTTAAGTACTGTTGTGAGAGGGAAAAGACAGAAATTATGGCCTCATTCTAAAAAAGCCTTCAGGGGGACAAGAGAGGAATGATATTTTTTGATTTATCCTTCCAGTGCCCAGTTTCCACATTGGAATACACAAAGCCTTGCCAGTTTTTAGAGGGATGTACATTATTACGGCTTTGGCTCCTGCTGCAGAATTTCTTGCTAATGGCACCACTTGAGGTATATTAAAAAGATGAGTTAAAGTGTTTTGGTAGTGTAGAACCCTTTAGACCTCAACTTGTACCTTTTGAGGATGAGGCCATATGTGATTCTCCTCCATCCCACCAGCAATTTGCCTCCATCTCTGCACATCAGCTGCATGCCCGGTACCCCCTATTTACCTCTTGTGTCATCTCTGTGCCTTTGCAGTTCCACCAGGCATTCCCTTCCTTTCTGGGCACCAACAAGGGTGTTCTTACTTGATAATAAACCCAAAGATACTATCACTTTGATTGTGGATGTAATCTCTAGAGAGGCTTGAACCAGAACTGTGAAGGCTGTCTGCAATACGGCAACACCTTGTTTCCTCTTCAGCCTGTTTTCCATAGGCATCATCTGTTCAGGCAGGACTATGCTTATTTTTGCTTTGCTCTTGCTATTAGTAATAGCTAATAATGTAATAATGATCTAAAATGGAACTGGTTTTATTCTGTAGTAATCAATTTTCAACTTGCACTCACAGATAGACTTACAAAGCAAATTTCTTTTCTCATCTTGACTTGAATGTCTTACCTGCCATACCCACATTACTGAATGGGTGTGAAATACCCGACTTCCTTCTTACCCTGCTTACTGGAGATGGAAATATCCATGTAATTTGCAACGGCACAATAGCAGATCTGACAGATTAATAGAACCCGGAATTAGGGATGTCTTTTTCCTTCTCTGTAGTAGTTCCTGTTCACCCTCTCTTGCCAGCTTGTGGAGTGAAATCAGGATTGGGATTCAGTGCTGCAAACTCTCCTCGAAAAACCCCAATTAATTGCAGTAGGAATTTTTCACTGTCTGACATTTTTGAGATTTCTCTTGGCTGGAATCCTACACTCACTTGTATGAGTTAAAGTGAAATCAATGTACAGTAGGATCCTACAGTAATTATCCTGTCCATAGATAGTATTACTTAAATGTTCATGCTTCCTTACATATAAGAAATATATTCTATTCTTCTGTGGACAGGGGTTACATTGTGAGAGGTCTATTGATGTCTATTCATCAGAAGTCTGATGAATACCCAAAATATATTGGATGAATGATGAGGCTTCTGTTTCATGTAACACTGAGTTATCACATTGACTTTGTGTGCTAATGTACCCAGGTTTGAGATGTTTTCAAGAACATCTGGAATTGATCGATGTGTTTTTCATGAATTATGCCCCAAATTTGTATGTATTCATATCTTCATTTATATAATGTTTATTTTAGTGATACAGTAAAAGCACAGATCTGGTTTCTTCATTTTTTGCTGGCATTTAGGTTTAGAGGTGAACTGGTGTCTGCTTATGTTGACAGTATCAATAGGTGTGAGGTAACTGAAAGAAAAAGCTTACCAAAATGGTTTTACTTAGTTTCAGTGGCACTGTGGAGTTGTGGGTGTCTTCCAAGGTCCTCTTCTATCATCCAAGAACTACCTGGGTAGGCATCAGGTTCCTCATGTATGTCAGCAGGAGCTTGATAAACTGTGCATTTGGGACCCATCCAGGTGCAGGATTTTGCCTGACTGGATCTGTTTCCTGGAGCTTAATGTGTACTTCTCATTGACAGGGATGTGTAAATATGTAGCTCATGAAATCTGTATCTCTGAATTTACTACTTTAAAAGACCCAAAATTGACACATTGAAAAACATTTTTCTGTCAAATATCTATGTTAAGTGATCTCCCCTGCTTTGTAAGTAATACCACAAATAGCTTTGAATAGCACTAGGTAAAACATTTGATTTCAAGTGCAGTTTTATAGATCCTGGTGTGTCAAACTAAACTTCTTACAACCTCTCAGGTATTACCTAGATTTTTCTCTTTCCCCCCTTCCCATCACTGATCTCATTTTCATCTTATTCTACAGTTATGCAAATCAAGTTAAAACAGAGTGCCACTGAGTCACAGCAGTTCCACTGACACACAGAGTTCAATTACAGTCAGGGTCAGGGACTGCAATGATGCAAACGTCAGCAGAGAGATGTGCTTGGTCTGGTTAGCCTGGGTTTTCAGCAGGGGCAGTTACTTTGGGTAGCACCCAGCTAATGGAGCTGTGCTGTGACAACTTCCATGGGCTTATTTATTAGACATTAGGAAGGAGTTCTTCACTGTGAGGGTGCTGAGGTGCTGGCACAGGGTGCCCAGAGAAGCTGTGGCTGCCCCATACCTGGCAGTGCTCAAGGCCAGGTTGGACACAGGGGCTTGGAGCAGCCTGCTCTAGTGAAAGGTGTCCCTGCCTGTGGCAGTGGTTGGAACTGGATGAGCTTTAAGGCCCTTTCCAACCCAGACCAGTCTGGGATTCTGCTGTCATTCTCTTCTACCAAGGAAAAAATCACTGAAGCATTTTAAAACCTCTATGTTGTGTATCGCACTGATGGGATATTGAAGTGTTTGTTGTGTACTCAGACCATTAAATGATATTAATCAACCTACATAGCAAATCTCTGGAGCAACCTACTAAACAAAATAGTATGTTTCTTTAGGAAGTAGAAAACATACAAGATACCAAAATATGGATCATGAACCCCCAATTTCAGTGAGGGTTCAGTATTTACAATGGGTTCAGCACTTCAGTGTAATTGAAACAGGCAAGACAACTATTTTTGGTCACAGTACGACCCTGCATTTATCCTTAATAAAAGCAGCAATGAGAAAACTGAATATGGAAAGAATTATGTGAAGGCCAAGGAACCTTGTGACAAAATAAATACAGGAAGAGGTTCCAAAGGCTGATCAGAGAAGGTCTCATTTTACTCTGTGCCCATTTTTGGGGTACCAGCATCTGAGTTATTGTACAATGTTTGCCTTTACAATGTGATACTCAGCTATTACTGAATGTGCTGTGTAACTAATCTTGGTATTCAAGTGAGAAGAGAAAAAAGTTTGATTTCTGCCTTTGTCTGTCTCTCTTCAGTTTTAAGCATTGGAGAAGGTGGATTCTGGGAAGGCAGCACCCGGGGACATATTGGATGGTTTCCTGCAGAATGCGTTGAAGAAGTTCAGTGTAAACCAAATGAAAGCAAACCAGGTAATCAGATCAAGTTCCTGTTGAGTCCTAACAATGACAAATGCAAGGTCCAAGCAGAGAGATGGCCTTGTACAATGTGTTATACAGCAGTGGAGAATTAAATAAAGCTGAGCTGCTGAATTAAAGAATAGAGAGAGGTTTATTGATCAGATTTTACTGGATGCTGTCCAAGCAAACAGTCTTTCTCATGAGGGGCTGTGCTGTGAAGTACTGCAAAAGCTTTTACACAGAACTGCATGCAGACATTTTGTAAAGCATTATGCTGCCTTTCATTTTCTTACAGTATGGGAGAATGGGCAATTAGACAATTAAATAATGGAAGAAGATCTGGTCAGTCATTTCCCAATCTGAGATAGTCCTGCAGTGTACTTAGCTCTTGCTCACAGCAGTGAAGTTACCTCTGTTGACCCTTTACTAGTTTTTGGAGGAGGCATCCATTAGTGGGATTTCTCATATATGTCCTTATTGGTGGAAAAGGAAACAGAATCCCCTTTATCATAGACTTGTCTTGCCATGAATAAGTAAAGCATAAATGATTTTAAGCAAGGAGTCGTTGCAGTTCTGGTATAATAAAAGAAAAAGAAATGTACATTAAAGCATAAGAATTACTTACCAGCTAGTATCTTCTCTGCTTTTAAGATATGAAGACAGGCTCTCTAATTAAGAGCTCATTATAAACAAGCTCTGAGAATATAATTCATGTTTTCCAGGAGTGTATTCAGTTTTAAATTCACTATTTATGTGCTTTGGATATCTGGTGTATTGATTAAGAACTTTGAGCATTGCACAACCAATACACTAAAATTCATGCCTTGTGTCTTTCATTCACAAATGTTACTCTTTATGTATGTCATTATAAACTGCACAGGTTTACTTACCTTCTTTCATATCTACCCACTGCATAAAATGATAGAATGGGGTAGAATGCACTGGACAAGATAATACTTCCAGATTAATAAGGATTTGTGAATATTTGTAATATTTGACAAATATATTTATTTTGGTGGTTGTAATGGAAGCTGAGTTTAAGGGATGAGCAGAAGAGGAGGTAAGAAGTTAGTTTTGGTAATAAGAAAACTTGTGTAAGGGAATGAGGCATCAGGGACATGGCTCTAGGTAACTAAACACTGTGATAAGGTTCTATTTCCTTTTCTATTTCCCTTCCTAAAGAGTGAAAGAGAAGGAGGCAAAGCCAGATCTAATATTTGGAGAGAATGTTTTTAGGCTCTGAGAACAGACAGAGAATAGGTTGTGCAGGGCTTAAGGTTGTGCAGGGCTGCAGAATGTAAAGATGGAGGAGTATTAAACCAGAAGACTAAGGTTTGAATAGGCAAATCTAGGAGCAGTGCAGTTCTCAAATACTAGATGTAAGAAGAGGGTAACAAGTTACAGTTCCAGTATGATTTCATTTGTTGGAAACTTCAAGGAAGATGAATAAATGCATCTGTGGGGAACATGAGAGGGTAAAGAGGCACATGTGAACTGTTCTGAAGATCCTTCAATGAAGCCTTATGGTCACTTGATTGAAAGACTTCAGAAAGGTGTGTTCTAGATAAGAAACTCATCACAACCACCTTTCTTGAGTCTGTCACAGCAACTCTGCATGACATTTGAGCTGTGCGTTTGCCTCCAGATCTGAAGAAAATACTGGGAAGGGGCATGAAGTCAAGTTATAAAGTACAGGAGGAGTTTTGCATCTTTAGTGGTTTTGAAGAGAAGGTAACCAAAGTTCTGTCATAAATCCTTAAAGATCTTTTCAGCAAATATTGTAGGAAGTGGATTCCGTGGCTGGCATGATGGCATGATTGCTTGAATATATGACAGGATTGGGTCTGAGCAAACATTTCTTTGATCATTCAAAGGAAAATGAAGAAAACAATTGGCAAAGAACAGTAAAAAGGATTCCCCAAAAGGGTATGAACAGAAATATCTTACAAATTCTCTGTCAGGAAGTTATGCAAAATTAACACTATGTGTCTGGCAAAACACCAGAGCATTTACTGCAATCTGTACCTATTGCATACTATTGTCTTTCTCATTGTTTTTCCTATTTTCTTATAGTACAGTGTGAATAATAATGTTAAGTAGCTTAAGGCTTTACTTATACCATTCTTCTACTCTATATAAGGTGAAAATATAATCAAATAAGAGCAAAATGGGCACATTTTCTGTACCTTCGAACTTACTTTCTACACCTTTGAACTTAATGCACTCACATATTTTACTGGGCTATCCTGAAAAATGCCCTCCACCCAGAAGGCATAAATGAGGTACAGTGCTTCTCTTTGTAATGCAACACAGGTTGGAGCTCTGAGTATGAACGATATGAAATCAAGAGAATATGCCTTATTATTACTGAAATAGGATATGGACCGAAAGCAGCTGGTCGCTGAGCTCTCTATGCAGTTTAGCTTCGTTCCCTTTGCATAGGAAACAATGGCAATGAAAGAGAAGAGCTTTATAAGCAAAACCCAGCCTGTACTCCCTCCGAGTACAAAATGCAAAAGTAATTTAGAAAACTGTGTTAAGCATGGTGAAATGATTAGAAATTAAATTAGGTCTTCTGGGATGGCTGAAAGAACATCAGCTGAGAAACATCACAAACTGGTGCTGGAGCAGGAATTTGCATCCTGGACTTTGCAAAGCAGCAGAACTTCTTATGGTAATGATTTCGAAAGCTGATCATTTTAATGTGTAGGAAATGAATCTGAAACTCAGCCTTTTTCAGACCAGCACCAAAGTAACTGTTCTTTCCTCTAAATGAGGTTTAGGAACATTTCTTCAAAGAGCTTCCCTTTGCTATTACATTTGAATAATGGTGTTTAATAGCAGCTTGTCATTTGCACGCCATGAATGAAAGAAAGAGGAATAGTTCTTGGAAAAAAACAAACCACAATTAAATGCTATGTGCCCAGTAAAACTGGCAGGCAGGTGTTTCATGTCATGCTGATGTATAATCTCGCTCCTAAGGCAAGTTCCAGTTTCAGGGAACTTCACTGCCATCCCAACTGCTTCCTGGAGGCAGGCAGTACAGAACAGCACCTGGTCCCTGTGATCTCTTCAAAGATATCATGCTAGCTTGGCAAAGTCTGTTTTCTCCCAAAAAATCATGTTGACTGCCATTAATTCTTTATCCCTTCTTTAATCCTTCAGTAATTACAACTTGTAGGAATGATTCCATTATTTTGCCAGGATAGATGCCAGGCTTATTGGCTTTTAATTATCCAGGTTGTCTCATTCGCCCTTTCATAGCACAGGACCTGCTGCCTTTCAGTCTTAAGAAGTTGCCTTGACATTTTGAGATCTAATGAACAAAGAACGCCAAAGGAAATCATTATCAGTGGTCTGCTGAGTTCTTGTGCCTGCTTTGAAAAAATGCTTAGACACAAAACCTTCTGCCACCTCATTTTAAAAGAAGTGCAGCCTTAGGAGCCAGGTTTTAGCATTCTCCAGCATTATATATGAGTGAAGGTATTCCTTCAGATGAGATTGATGCAACATCTTGCTTTATCCCTGTACAAGCACAGAATGCAAGTGTTATACATTTCTTCTTTCTGCATTGACACTTTTCCTGTGTTATTTAGTAATAAACCAGTTCATTACTTAAATTTCTTTGTATTCCTAAATATACAATTTATTTTCTTTTTGCCAAAATGTTCTCTTAGAAGAAAGTTCTGTGCAGGAGAAGCTTGATTTATATAAAATCCAAGTTAACTGAAATCTGTGCAGATGTGAAGCACTACCTTGGGTTAATAGATACAGGTTTTATTAGCTAAGTGCTGTTGGTGCTGCACAGAATCATGGGTTGTCTTGCATCTGTGGCAGCAGTAGTTTGCATCCACTGAGAATACAGTGTGTGACATAGCTTTGTTTAATTTTTCTACCTATAAAAAGAAGCAGGGCTTTTCATTTGACCTGCTTGTTCTCCCCTCAAAACTCATTCTTCTTAAAATAGTAACAATTCCTACCTAATACCTGCCAATGGGAAATGAAGTACAGAAGGATGTGTTGTCCATAAAATCAGCTGCCCCAGCAATGGAAGACAGTTTTCATTCTTCTGCTTAAGTTAGGTATTTCCATTTGCTTTTCTTCCATCATTGGGTCTTACTCTGATTTGAGAGATTTACTACAAAAATGCCATTAGACTTGTGATTTTCTACTCATGTTCTTCAAAATTCACATTATCTGATTGCCCATAACTGAGGTGTAGTGTTTGCTTTCAAGCTGGAATTTATCTTTAATTACACTCTGTCTTCATTTGTTATTCCTTCCTCCTTCATGTGCCTGAAGAACTCTTAGATTTCACAAATGATACTGAAACGAAGGCAGATTCTGCGTGTCTTTTAGTAATTCTTGATGTCTTACACCTCTTGGCCTCCTCAGTGCACCTTTCCCCGAGTTCCATGCTCATCCTTAACATCATATTTGGGGTGACTTTTCATTCAGTGACATCCTCCGTGCATTTTTCTATCCTGCGGCCTTGGCGTACACCTTGCTAATAGTTGTAGTTGCTATTTGAGTCCTGAGAGTTTATTTCAGACTAGATCTAATGGGGGTATGTGTCTTGAACCACTATTTGCAGTTGTTCAGAGCTCGTTTTTCCATAGAAGAATCCAATTTCCAAATCCAGGTCTGTTCCATCCTGTGAGCTGCAGCGGAGGGGGCAGCACTTAACCAATACATTACCAATGCTAATGTAGATGCGCCCATGCTGACCCCTAGTGTCCTTGGTGCTCTGAGCAGACACTATATGGCATCTAAACTGAGGGCTCTCTTTCTGAATGTCTGTACTTAAACGTTTGGTGTAGCTTATTCTTGAGGTTCCAGCACCTTGAAAACATCATGACAGATTATCCAGCAATAGTATAGTTCCCTTGCCCATTTCTTTTTGTGTATATAGTGATACACAAATGCCATAAGCAAAAATTGCAGCATTTTTTTATCCAACATTCCCTCTAGATTTCAGAAATCAGCAAACAAGTCAAAGTTGTGCTAATAAAATGCATACTTTGCTACCCAGACTGCCATTTCTGAGGGTATAGAATGTTCTTTTTTCCACGTGCTTAGTTTTTAACACCTTGTGAAGTCAATAAAACCAGATTTGTGCCTCATTTCCACCATCCCTTTTTATAACTAGCACAATATAGTCAGCCAGGCTGCTAGAAAACTGAGCTGCCTTCTTTCAGAAAGGGAAGTTGCCCTTGCTGTGCATGGAGGAGCCAACATCTGCGTGTCCTCTGTGGACATGGGGCTTGGCACACACTGTATCTGAAGGGTTTCTTCCCCTTCTCAGCTACATCAAGGTTGCTTTCTCCATGCTGCCTTTTGCAAGAGTCACCAGCATTTTTTTGTCCCCAAAAATACACCTGGGTACTGTTTGGAAAGATAATAGTTGGCATAAGAGGATGTTGGGGAAGGGACCCACTAGCACTGGGTGGTTATATGCCAGAGCATACACTGCAGCCTTGACTGTGTCCTGTATGGACATATATAGGCTGCCCACAGTGCTAAAACCTTGTACTTCCCTGGTTTCTGCTCTTAGGTAGCTTAGTGAATTTCAAGCACATCCTGTTTAACCCTGCATGGGAAGGTGGGTGCTATAAAATGAAATTCTGGCATTATCTTTTATAGCTTTTTAAGCAGTGGTGGAATCACCATCCCTACAAACTGTGTAGACAAAGTCCTTAAGTGACATGGTTTAATGGTGGACCTGGTGGTCCTGAGGTAAAGGTTGGACTTGATGATCTTAAAGGTCTTTTCCAGTCTGGCTGATTCTATGATTCTATCTCAGGGTAGTAATATGGTAGGTATATTGCAAAGCAGTGTCTTTACTGGCTGTATTCCACAGAAATTCAGTCTTTGTATGTGTGGGCACCCCACTGCATCCCAGCATAGAACAGGAAGGCCTGGAAGTCCCCAGCCCCAAGGATGTGATGGAGCTTGTGTTCATACATACGGGTTTCTTTCCTGAATAGAAAAGGGGAAAAATGTGTATTTATCTTCAGCCTGACATGCAGAGTACAGCCTGTGTGTGTACATTCAAAGGACCCCAATGAGAGTAGACCTGGCCCTCAGCCAGCCACAATAGAGCACTTGGATACAACCATCACCATTCTGCTTCCTGGAAGTTCAGGGTCACCTGTTTTTGGCAGTCAGGGGCTACATTTACACAGATGAATAGTTTAAGATGTGTTTAAAGTCTCTGATGAGGCTTTGTTCAGCTTTCATCCAGGCAGTAGCTCCTGAGCTCTTGTTAAAGTGCGATTTGTGAGTTATAGCTCTGGTCCTTCTAGAAGGACAGGAGTCTTGTTTTACCAGATTTGCTGTTTGGGCATAATAGATAGCCAGAACATAATCAGCTGTAAAAGCACTCCCTAATCACATGTAATTGTTCATGTAAAGGTCAGCACTGGAAATACAAACCAGAAAGCAAAAATCTTTTCATCCAGCCTTTCCCCTTAACTACCTTTTAGCACTGATCCAGAGTAGAAAAATCCCTTTTAAACAGCTTCTTCTTTTGTTCAGATCAGTTCTGGCTGATGGGAATGGAAAAACATTGTAGAGATTATTAGAAAAATCCTATAAATTAAATAACTTTGAAAACCACTGGCAGGAAGAGGGTTTCAATGAGACAGAAGAGCCTGCACATAAGAGATGCTGTCTGACCAGATAAGCACCTCATAAATGCTCCTTCCACATGATTTCACCTTGAATAGAAGGTACCTGTGCGTCTGTGACAAAATTACTGTGTAACTTAAAGCACTGGCATGAACAGCAGCAGTTTAGGACAGAACATTGCTGCAGCTGGAAGGCCTAAAAGGGAGAAAGTACAAAAGCAATTTAAATATATAAGAAGGGAGAGGTACATTTTTTGTTAGGAAAGGTTATCCATGCCTGTTTGAGGAACATTGCCCAGCTCTCAAACCCTGGTACCCAGAGCTCCAACTGACAGGTCAGACAGTCTGTCCCCCTGCATTGGAGGATACTGCCCAAAATGATGACCTCGGAAATAACTGGTTTTCTGCCTTGCTTCTATATTTTGCACAATGAACAGCATAGCTCATATGATTCTGAAAAGTTTCATCCTTTCAGAAGTGATTTTCTGCCACAAAATATGTTCCACATATACAAATTCATAGTTAAAAACTGTGACTAGGTGACAAAACCCAGCACAGTGATCATTCACAAAGATACTGTGTTCTGTCGTATGGCTTAGAAGGATCAGGAATATGCTATGTAGTATGTTTTGCATTCCCCTCCATCAATCAGTGGGAAAAATACTTTATACTGGAGAAAGAAAGTCAATGCAAAGAATGAGATCTGAGGTGCTGGCAAGCCAGTGCACAAAACCCAGCTGACACAGGAGTTTGGTGCAGTAATATTCAACTAGTTCTGACAGCTCTTTGTATCTGAGGATGTAAATCAACTCCACTTTTTGTTTCAAGTAATGGCAATTTAAGGAATGAACCTCAGCAAATTTCTGCACTTCAGCTTTGCTGAGCAAAGCCTTTGTGTTCTCAGAAATGATAAACAGCAGTTTGGGAAAAGACTTCTAAATGAATTATCACTCAGTAATAATGGTAATTTGGAAACAAAGGTAACTTTGGAACTGTTTTTTACTGCAGTCTGGCCATGGGATGGAGTCGTCTGCTTCACAACAGCCCAGTAATGTGTGTGTTCTCTCTGACCAAGGGTGCCTTGAAAGCCCTTGCAGCCTTTTAGCTTTGGTCTTCTGACCAAGATGCAATGGAGGTTTCTTACTATGATAGTAGTATTTGTAAGAAATACTGTGGAAAACTGAATCTACCAACTCATTTCACTGATCAACTTCTCTCTCTCAAATGATAGTTGTTTTCCTTTGCTAATGGTACGAGTTTTGTTTCAAGAAGAGTAAAATAAAGTGTCCCATGATAATAACTTCAAAATTTATCCAGAAAAACATTAACAAATTATTCCAGAGAAAGAAAATCCAAGCCATGTAGAGCTTGTACAGAGTGTAAGCCTATCCGCATCTTCATCTCTGAATAGGAATTTTTAGTTCATAATATTTTACTGTCTCGGCTCCTTGGCTGATGTGCATTTTGTCCCTTTCGCTCTGATTTTCATGCTTGCTAAGAGCCACTTAGGAATAACTCTGATCAGCTGAAAAGGACCAACACCATTCTCTAAAGTATTGAAACAGGCTAAAAATGAATTGCACAGCAATATAAAAGTAAACTTGAATGTTAGGCAACTCATTTCAAATGCATCTGGGATTGCTGGTGTGTAAAATCAGACATGCAAGTGTGGAGCTTTTCCTTTTCTGATTTGTTCTGCATGTTTTCCTCAGAAATATGTCTATCAAACCATAGAGCATAAAAAAGTGCAGACTTGAAGGAGTGTCTCAAGGAGAATGGAGTGCCCATTATAATGTCTGTCTTTTACTTCCAGCAATGTGTTCACCTTTCCCTTCCAGAATCACAGTCCAAGCCAATTCAAGCCTAAGAGCATACATAGATACCAAAAATGTCTAATGTTACAAATTGCTTTAGAAGTGCAAAAAAGAAAGAGGTATAAAGTTGAATGAATTATAAAGTGATACATCCTCCTGAGGGATTTATGCCCAATTATTGGTTTAAGATGGAACAACTCTGCCTGTGGCAGAATTTGAGCAGCACTGTTCTGCATGTGCTAACAGTCTGGAAATAATACTGAATTCCTAGTTGTCATATGAAGCTCCACATACAACATGGGTTTATTTCAAACCATCAAAGTCTAGGGTCAAATTATTGGAGTTTTAACCCATTTGGCATATCTCAGTAATTATTAATAGTCAAAAATCCTTTGCTTTCACCTTCTGGAGTTTTGGAGCATTTCAAATTTCATAAAGAATATGTATTTTGATAGTAACATCTTCTCCCTGTACTAATAGTTCTTTATATTTATTAGAGATGGTACTTAGTATCTTATGATCCTATGATCGAATGTACTTGATGTTTGCTCTTGCTATAAATATATTAAATTATAGCAGCAATAGCTTTTAGCTGTTATTTTTATTGTCCATCCATTTTTTCCTGGCATTCTCTTTAGTCGGGATTCACTGATGCACCTGGGCAAATATTATTTGCATCAGAATATAACTTCTGTTAAAATCATCCTGGCTATCTACCAGCATTAAAGAAAGTGCCATATTTCATTGAACTCATCTCATTTAGCATGACCTAACACTTTTTAAAGCCATTTACTTAAAATGGCTGACACAAAGCGAGGCAGGTCTCAGCTCTATGCATATGCTGAAAGTGTTGATAAGTCATCTTTTCCTTCTCTAATCTCCCAAATGACACATTTGGGTTTTTTCCCTTCTTATTTTTAATGGTTCAGATAAAAAGGCTTGACAACAGAGCTTGAAACCCCTTTGAAACACTCCCCAGTTATTTGAGATAAAATTCATATTAATTTAAGGAAGATGAGAGGGTATCTACTTACAGTAATGGCAGTGCTGAAGGTGATCAGGAAAATTATACCTAAGTAGCAGCAGCTGTTGGATAATCCATATTCTGGTAGTAAATTAGGTCATTGCTTTTTGCTTCCATACCTGCCTGCAACAAAAGAGAATGGAAATGGGCTTTTTCCAGCTTTCTAAAAGATGAGCCAAGGCCTGATGGTGAGAAAATGACTTGAGAATACACCACTTGATGACAGTAACTGGTCATAGTAAAAGCAATGTGAAAACAGGGATGTTATTTTGATTCATTAAAAACCCCAATCAGTTATTACATTATATGCCACTTGCTGATTGCAGCCTGAACCATGTAAGTGGAATACTTCCCTTGCTGGAGAGCTCTGCTGATCTTGGTATTGGATCAGTATGAAAGGGAAGCTCTGGAGCCTCACCTTGCTTTCTGAACTGTTAACCCAGACTAGTGAGGTAAGGGGTTTAAAGTGTAATTCCTCAAATGCAGATCCATTTTCTCTCCAACATTTCATCTTGGGCTCAATAAGCTCGAGGTAGGAAGCACCAGACCTGACCAGCATCTCAGGTGGCCTTCAGCAAGATCACAAGGGGTTGTTTTTCTGTTAGAGGCCTCACACACTTTTCTCCCTCAAATTCTGTTGCTTCCTGTCTCCAGATGTCTTGTTCTTGGGTATCTGCCACTGTTTTGTGCCTGCTGGGGCAGGGGGGGAGCACAGTCGGATGGGACTGCTCAGCATGGTTGCAGCAGATCTGAGTAGTGGGTTTAGGTGTTATGCCCCCAGTAACATTGAAACTCACTGTGTCAGGGCTGTGCTTACTCAGCCTTGCAAGATCCAGAGTGTGTTTATTTAGCTAAGTGGTAGAGCATCACATCAATATTGATAGCCATATTTTTCATGTCAGGAATAGGTTATTTGTCTTCAGGTGAAACAGACAAACTGGAGTAAATGTTTCTAAGTCTGAACTCACAAAATATATTGAATTTTAAATGGTATTGGAACTTGGCTACATTATTTATAAAAGCGTGTTTGTGTTTGAGACTGAGGTGGGAAATCTGGTTCTGCTTTCTGCTTCGAATGGAAAGATGCCCAGTGACTTTCTTCCCCCTCAATTCAGGCTACAACTCACAAACACAAAACATGCTGCAAAAAGTCAGGATGATTTCATGGATGATTTAGAAGCGAAAAGGACTTCACTGTATTGTTTTGGGGCTTTTCTTGTAGGAAAAAAGGCAACTATAATTGCACAAAAATCACAGGAAGCTGTACTTTGTGCTTACGGATAGGTCATACACGTATCAGGCACTACTTTAATGTTATCCAGAGACATGTAATATAGTTGCAGATTTTGGCTGCTCTCCTGGAAATAATAAAAGGAATTACAGTGAAAATTCCCTGTACAACATACTGGTAGCTTAAGGAAGTTAAATACAATGTAGCCTTGACTCATTTATCTAACAGTTCCATACATGACAGTATGTGAAGTAAAGGTTAACGAGAGTAAAGGAAACCTCTAGAAGCTATAATGTTACCTTTTGGCTGAGCAGTTAAAACCTTGGATTATAAGAGTTAAGAACTGTACTTCTACTTTATTGGACATGTTTGTGTGCAGTAATCCTCTGCAGGAGATGGAAAACTGGTTAGGTAATGCGTAGAAGTCTTTGCAAACATATTATAATGAAACAGTGAGAGTATCGGTGTTTCAGTGTATGCTGAAGTGTTCATAGATGCTATGGGAGCTATACATGAACAAAATCAAAATGGATTGGCAAAACCAGTCTGGTCAGATACCTGCAACACTGATAAGAGAATGGGGCTTGAAAGAAGTGTTGGCAGTGGAAAAGAGGAAGATACGTTGAAGAATGATCTGTGCCATGAGTGTCTTTGCACACAGTATATTTGCAGGAGGGAAGGGAAGGGGTTGGATGCTTGTAGCACATCTGCATTTTGGAAGGTGCCAGGTGGAAAGTACCTAAGCAGAAGAATAACCCATCATTTCTGTAGTTTCAGATTAAGCTGTGTTAATGCAGACATGCTTACAGGTGCTTTTACATGGCTAAGTAAGAGACAGAGGCATCAGTTTATCAGTTGCTAAGTAAACTAAAGCATTTAGAGTAGTATGTCCGTCTTGTACAATGCTGTATAATCACATCCATTTTGGGTGCAAATTTTGTGCATTAGTGTTTTCTTAGTCAATTCCAACTTTTTTCCTCTCCTTATTTCCGCTCCCAGTTTTACTGGCACAAAGCTTTGTGTGGCTGCTCTTAGTGCTTTTAAAGGGAAGGACATAGTGCTTCTAAAAACAGTTATTAGTTTTCAAGGCTGTACTGTAAGGAGACTCCTGTGGAAAACTAATCAGTGATTAATGGAAAGGTCGGGAAATTAATGGAAATGCAGTTGATACTGCATTGAACTATAGCCTGAGTCAGCTGCCAGTAACACAGCAGTTATTGAGGAGCAAAGCTAGCAGGCACTTTCTGCTTTGCAGTGATAAGATGGTGGCAATTATAAAGCACTTAAAAACATTTAATCCTTTCTATGATGCTTTTGTAGAATGAGTAGAGTTTACCTGACTGAACACAGACAACAAAGCTGCAGTAGGGAAAGACTGATACCCTCTAGCTGTATAAATTTCTGTGGTACTAATTTTCCCACCTGAGCTCAACACCTACAGGTACCTTTCTGCCTTTGTAGTATGTCTGTGTGATTCCAACATTTAGCTCACCCATAACTGCAGGAATGCAAGCCAATCCTTTGCTATTCACATTGAACAAATTAAAAGGAGGAAGTGGGAGGAAGGCTGGGAATCCTCATGACATTATTTCATAGAATCATAGAATGGTTTGGGTTGAAGGGACCTTAAAGCTCAGCCAGTTCCAACCCCTGCCACGGGCAGGGACACCTTCCACTGGAGCAGCTTGCTCCAAGCCCCTGTGTCCAACCTGGCCTTGAACAGTGTCAGGGATGGGGCAGCCACAGCTTCTCTGAGCACCCTGTGTCAGTGCCTCAGCACCCTCACAGAGAAGAACTTGTTCCTAATGCCTAATCTCAGTCTGCCCATCAGAATTAAACTCCAGGATAAAATATTTCTAAATAAATAAAAAAAAAGACAAAAACCTTTTTTAATAGCAGCTACTATTTTCATTCTAAATGTTTTGTCTCTCAGATAAGTTATAAAACTAAGGTTTTTATGTTATGTTATATTAACATTTGTTAGTCAACACTTAGAAATGAAACAGTTGTGTTCCTGACTGTAAAACCCTAGAGATTATAGTTCTCCTGTCATTTGCCAGGATAAAATCTGTCCTTTGATTTGGTCTCATATAAGACTTTGAGGCCTTAGTAGGACACTGCTGAAGAGAAAATGAATATATACACAAGAACTACCCAAGGGACTTTCAACTTTCACAAAAATCACACACCTTGCTAAGATTTTATCATCCAAAGACAGGATACAGTTACATGCAGCAAACAGAAAACTGTAAGAAGGAACAATGCCAGGAGTTACTTATTTTTAAGAACAAGAGGATGTTTAAAACATAATAGAAAGAATGATGATTTTTTTGCCAAGTGCTTACCCCAGAAAACAGGAGGGCAAATTGCAAATAAGTGCACTGGTTGGTGCTGCAGGAATTAAAGCTTAGATAAAATCAGAGGAGAGGTAGAAGGCAACGCTGGGGTAGAAATGTAATCCTTCTGATTTTTCTGTTCACTGGTAAGTACCAGTCCTCGATGTAGGCAGTTGGCTGCGGGTGAAGTAATGCTCACAGACAGAAGGAGAATCTGGCTAAAAAGTGAAACAATGAGTCTCAAGATAAGGAACTCCTTTGGCTGGAAAAGGGACTTGTGGTGTTGCTGTAGTGCTTTGGTGATAACAGCTCAGTATCTAGTTTCATTTTGGACACTTCAGACTCTGCATCTTCGGAAACTTCTGTTCAGCTGTATAAAGCTGTGAAAATTAACTAACAAGCCTCCAAGCATGATTATTGTAGGAAAGAGAACACAAAATGATTTATTCTTTCTCCTTTTTTTCTATTTGCTTACTCAAACAAAGAAATAAAGTGAAAAACAGGAGTACCCAAAGCTAAGTTACTGGGAGGAGATTTGACAGGGCATGCTGTGTTTGAAGGGTGCATTGGAAGGCAGTTGAAGGGAACTGAAATTCCTTATTGCTTATCACTTCAGGAAGACAGTTACATCAATGAACCTTTGTTTGGTCTCTAATTTTTGCTTCATTTCTAGGAAACAAGTTTTAAGGTTTTAATTCCTTCATCATAAATGAATGTGATTTTCATGGTGTATGCTGACATGGTGAGGTATTCCCTGTTTTCTGGGCAGCAGGTGGACAGATGAAAGAAGTAGTTTATTTTCTTGCAAGTGTCTGGTTTAATAGGGACAGTGGTAGAATACATAGAAAAACAGGAGAGTGGAAATGATTGCTGGAATTGTTCTTCTCTGCAATTAAGAAGGAGGTAATCCCCCTTTTTGTCTTTTCTGATTTATGCCTGTGGGGTCATCAAACAGAGTGGGGGAAAAGCTATTCCTGCTGAACAGCCTAGCACTCATTGTCTCTCTGCATCATCTCTCAGCCTTCTATGCTGCAGTACAGAAGATATTCTTAGGAATGGATGTCCTCAGGTCCCCACTCCCCCAAAACATATTGCAGTAGTGTTGAAAAGTGCAGATGCTTAGTCGCACATGTAGACACAGTCCCAGACCTTGACACAAGGGCTTAATGACTCTAAGTAGCTTGGGGTGGGAAGTGTTTGTAGGAGTGATAAGTAGAGAACAACAGACACCTGGGAAGCAAAATAGCTGACATGGTTGCAAGTGCTGTTAGTTCTGCATATTTCGGTGCACCACTACCTCCAGCTTCCCTTCAGTTCTCGGTGTGTATTTAACTATGCTTAGTAGTGGCACTAACCTGTGAAATGTATTGGGTTTATGTTAGCTTGTGTGTAAAACTCTATGTAAATTGTTCCTAAAATAATGGCTGGTGTGTCTGAAGTTTAAGTAATCTTGAAACAGAGTTTTGTGCTTAATCATGCTTTGTATGGGATGAGAACTATCTAATGTCACTGAATTTCTTATCCTCATTAAACAGGAGTTGAATTTATTAGCACATATCTTATTAGCACAGATTTCATTAGTTATCTAACAATTATGGGTAATACTGATTATTTAATTAGAAGCTTTACCTCTAACAAGATGGCTTTAAGTATTAATTTGCATCAGTGTCTTAGTTCAGAAAATACGAAATGTGTAAGCATAAAGATGAACTATAGTGACTTTATATGAGCTACACCGTAGCTGCTGGGCTTTGGGATTCAGTGAGATTTCACTATGGAGATAGAGTTGGAAGATTTGAAATGTATTATAAATATTCTTCTTCAAAAAGAAGACATCAGAATTTCTTGCAGTCTTAATCTTACCTTGTAGCATGTTGCAAGTCATGCATCACATCTGAAAGTTAATTGGAAGTATTGAAGTTAATGGGGTTTAAAGCATCAGCCACACTTTTAAGGAAGTTCTTGCAAAGCTGTTTTGATCAATTAGGTAAGAAATTTATCTGATATGGGATTTTTTATAAACAGGACTGAATTTGACTGTTTTCTGTGAAAGGGAGGCCTAGGATGGGTAGTCCTCATGCATATCATTAACATATCACAAACTACTGCATTGTAGTATGAGTTTAATTTCGTTTCTGGTCCTACTTGGTTGGGGAATGGACATTGGCAGTGGTCTTGAATTCTTGCATAGCTGCATTCTGAAATCATAGCAGGACTCAGGTTTAAGGTTGCCAAAGCTGTTTTATCACATCTGAGTAGCTATTTTAGGGGTATTCTATGAAAACCAATAGACTTATAAAAAATAATGTAAAAACAAATAATTGGAAAATCCCTTATTAACTAGTGACTCCAGTGTGACAATCTTCCTGCTGCTTTGGTCTGATTTATTACTGAATCTTTTAGAAGTAAAGAATCAGTAAAGAGTTGATTATCCTTCTTCTAGACTGAACAACAAATAAGGCAGCGTGTAAAAGATGCCATCAAGATTCACTTAGGATCAAAACTGATTTAAGATTTTTCCTTTAAAAACAGTATCCAGCTGCTCAGGTTGTACTATATGTAATCAATGTTGAAGAGCCTAGTTAGTGTCATTAAGTAAAAATACTTTTGGGATTCTCCCAGGGGTTTTCAGTACAAGTATAACATGGGTAAACTTCAAGTTGTCACATTATTTATGAGAGGCAGAAAGCATCTGATATGTATATGAAGGGGCCTATAAGGATGCTGGGGAAGGACTCTTCATTAGGGACTGTAGTGATAGGACAAGGGGTAATGGGTTCAAACTGAAACAGGGGAAGTTTAGATTGGATATAAGGAAGAAGTTCTTTACTGTAAGGGTGGTGAGGCACTGGAATGGGTTGCCCAGGGAAGTTGTGAATGCTCCATCCCTGGTGGTGTTCAAGACCAGGTTGGACAGAGCCTTGGGTGCCATGGTTTAGTGTGAGGTGTTCCTGCCCATGGCAGGGGATTGGAACTGGATGACCTTTAAGGTCCTTTCCAACCCTAACCATTCTATGATTCTATCCTGGCAAATACTACGTAATTGTAAAGGCACACGTAGACATATTTCCTTATATTTTTACTCTGATTCCTGGATTCTTTCCCTTCTAAGCCCTGATGTTTGTAATCTGTCTTTTCTAGTTGCATTGTTGAAGCTTTGTGAGTGCACAAGAGCTGTGTATGGAAAAGTGTAGTTTCTCTTCATCTGCTGCCACTTTCTATCCATTTCTGGTTTTTACATAGGGAATATTCACATCTCTGGAATGTGTGGTGTGTGGAATTTTACTTTTTTAAAAAAACATGATATCTTCATTGCCTTTGGGCTCAAAAATTTTGTTTTAAACGGGCAAAAAAATCCATTTACACTGGAAATTGTAGGCCTTTGAGCTTCTTTTATTGGTAATCTCCTGTAGGTTATACTAATGTGAGAAAGTGATCCATGTTTTTCCTGAGGAAACATTGTACCCTATTTTCACTTTTGGGTATGGGCTCTGTTAGTTGATAAATAAACTGGAAAGCTGAAGGGTGATCAAAGGGTTGATGAATCCCTTGGTATGGTGTGAGGGCCTGTGCTGATGGCGTCTCAGGGAACAGGAGGGGATGCCTGACAGGATCTCAGGCCGCTGCTCCAGCCTCCCTCTTCCCAGGCAGTGTGCTGGAGGAATGTTGGACAAAATGGCTTGAGGAGTATGTGGGCTGAGGATTGCTGCTGCCCTGGGAAGAAGGGATGAGGGTGCTGGGATAAGCAGAGGTGAAGCCGTCACCGGGAGCCTGGAGCAGTGGCACAGCAAGGGTGGGAACTGTGAGGGGCTCGGCTGGCACCGAGGAACCTCTCCACAGCCCTCATCTGAAAGAAAGGAGGCTTTCAGGGCCTGCATGGAGGGGAAGTGGGGAAGCTAGGGAAGAATTGTGCCCTAATGGCCATTGTGGTAACCGGGTGCTTTGTTGTTAACGATGGGGAGATGGACGTCTATCCACAGCCAAACACTGCACCCACAGCTCCACAGCAAGGCTCTGCATCCAGACTGCTGCATCCAAAGGTAATGACTGTGGAAGTGATCTACTGAAGCAATAATACAGGTGAGCAAACAGAATATTCTCCTGAACCATGCAAGGAAGCAGAGTATCTTGAAAAACAGCAGGACAGAGAGGGGCAAACAGTGGCAGTTTGAGAGTGTGCATGCTGTGAACTCATGTGAAGGATGAGCTAACAGCACTATTGAGCAATAGCCCTGATGGGTGCTCCTCAAGCACTCTTAAATGAGCTGATAAGACACTGTCATCTTGTGATGGCACCATCCTAGCTTGAAAACAGGAGGAAGAAATGCAGAGGAAACTTGCATTAACCGAAATTCCCCTCAGTTCTGTGTGTTCTAGGTAAGACTACATACAAGGGGAACAGGGGATCCATGCACAGAAAGCTGATTTCTGGTAATTCGATTCTTTCCTGTTACTTTACACAGTTCAGGGGGACTGGTCTGGGGGACTCTGCCAGCGTTGCTTGTTTGGTTCACACATTTACTTCAGCCTTGCTCAGTGCACAAAATGTATTAAATGTGCTGTGAGATTAACCCCGAGTTCAGCAAACTGTTTCTCATAGTGACAGCAACTGTGCCAATAGTAAGTTTTGAGGAAAGCCACATACAGATTATATAGAATCATAGAATAGTTAGGGCTGGAAAGGACCTTAAGGTCATCCAGTTCCAATGCCCCTGCCATGGGCAGGGACACCTCACACTGAATCATGGCACCCAAGGCTTCGTCCAACCTGGCCTTGAACACTGCCAGAGATGGAGCATTCACAACCTCCCTGGTCAACCCATTCCAGTGCCTCAGCACCCTCACAGTAAAGAACTTCTTCCTTATATCCAGTCTAAACTTTCTCTGTTTGAGTTTTAACCCATTCCCCCTTGTCCTATCACTACAGTCCCTAATGAAGAGTCCCTCACCAGCATCCCTGTAGGCCCACTTCAGACACTGGAAGATGCTCTGAGGTCTCCACGCAGCCTTCTCTTCTCCAGGCTGAACAGCCCCAGCTTTCTCAGCCTGTCTTCATACAGGAGGTGCTCCAGCCCTTGATCATCTTTGTGCCCTCCTCTGGACTTGTTCCAACAGTTCCATGTCCTTTTTATGTTGAGGACACCAGAACTGCACACCACAACAGTGTGTGTATATATATATATATATATGTGTATATATATATATGTATATATATATGTATCTATTTCTATACATATTACCATTTTCTTTGCTACCACTATATGCTTTAATTTAATTCAGTGCAATGTATTTCCCTTACCTAAGGCAGACTGTTTGAACTCCAGTTTAAAAGTCATTGATGAGTTAGTGTCTCAGACTCCTATATGCAGTAGGCTATTAACATCCATTCTTTGGCCAAGGTGATGGTAGAATAGAAACAAAATAGTTACTAGCAGTATCACAGGTAGCTGAGGATCTGGGCTTTCTAATAAGATTTGCCCGACAAGGATTTTCCCTTAATCCTCATTTTGAAAGCTCATACAGATTACTTTGATACTGAAATGGGTAGGATTAAAATCCCATTTATCACTGATTGCTGGAATCTTGTTCCAGGAAGCATTTGAGAGGGCAGTGGTTGTTTTACTTTTAAACCAGAGCTTTCAGATTAACCCTGGGAAAACCTTTTCTGATGCAGACTCTGGATGATACAGTTTGTCACTAAGTGGCAGATTTATGGGTTGACTTTCAGCTACCATTTCAAAGCACAAAGAAAGCCACTAAGCACAGTAGCCTGTTAAGCAGATAATGATTTACATGAAAATAAATAAGCTTATAATAGTTGTTGTATGAATATTACTTCATTTGCAGCCTGGCACGTCCAAAACCACAGTGTGGGACAGCAGCTCTGTCATCAACCCAGATCTGGGGTCATATTAGAAGGCACAGACTAGGATAACAGTATTTGAGTCACAGAAAGGTTGTGGGCATCATGAAAAGTAGTCTTGAACTGCAGGTGGGAATTTAAAGTGCCATAAATCCCTGTCATTATGATTTAAAATAATTTTAATCCATTTTAACTTTATGCCTGTAGATTAAATTAATTTTTCAGAGTCACTTATAGTCAAGCTTTAAGGTAAAGGCTGTAAATATGTCACCTAAACATGAAAATAAGAAATCCCGTTCACCCCACCCTCTGAAACATGAGAGTAGCTTTAATGTTTTCATAAACGTGTATGCATTGTTATGAATTAACATTAATGCTGTTCATAGATGGGAGACACCAATGATTCCCTGAGCTGAACAGCATTTTCCTTGAAATATGACTGATGGTAGTCATTAGGACATTAAAAAATGATATTATTGTTAATAAAAGGTATTTTTAGAGCTGTAATTGTAAAAGCATACTATTGCTCAAGTTGATTAGGGTTTTTTAAGGAAAGGCTTTAGCTTACAAAGCTGCATTTTAAACTTTTTTTCCCCAAACCTGCACAAGATAACATCATGATTTCTTCTCCTATAAAACCTGTGCATATAAATTTAAACCACTTAATTTGATGCCCTAAGTCAGGTTTTACTCATGACTTTGAGGTCCTCATTTGCTTACATGGTCAAACATTTATGTGCATATGAATGCACCACTGATTTGTATTGATTTTTCTCTTCCTTGTTATTAATCAAGGCTGAATGTGGATAAAATTTTGGAGGTTTTCCTCCTAATTTTCTTGGTGAACTCTTCTAGAGTACAAAAAGAAAGAAGTACTACAGACCATTCTATTGAACATACAGAATATATGGCATAGTGATCATTATACTCCTCCATGAGGTTTTCAGGGTTTCAGAAACAATAACGTATTTTCTATTGTTATTATATGGATTTGATGAACATATAAGCCAAGGCTTCTCGAAGTTCAAATCTTATATTGCACAAGCCACCTAACTTTGTTAGTATATTAAAGTCTCAAGTGTCTGTTTAGGAAGTTACTTCTCAGTAAGTCTGACTGCTCTGGTATCTTTATCTGGAATATCAATATTCAAAAGCCTTCCTACATTTTTAACCTGCTGATTGCATCTTTTCCTCATGGAAAATCAATTACTCTTACCTACAGTAGCAGAATTTTAAAAAGATACAATCAGAGCTTGAATTTCATTCTCTAGTGTAACTTCTGGATGCTGTGTTTGTACATCCCTTCTGTACCCCTTGTTTAAATTCCCTTTGGGCTTCAGATAAGGTCACCGTTGTGCTGCGTTATTCCAGAAGGATGGCATGAGAAGGTCCTGCTTTCTCTGAGATCTCTTGTATCAACCCTTATAACTGTTATCCAGAGAGCAGTGCAGCTCTTGTGTTCAGTTTGCTCTATTGATTCACCTGCCCAGCTGTAAAACCACAAACCACAGTATTGTGAATTTCTGTGAATGGTATTGTAGTTTTGTCTGTGAATGTTCTATTGGATCTATGTAACTGTAATGCAGAGCTTTTAATAGTAATTGTCAATTATAAATTGGCATACCTTACAGTTTTTTAATTGATATGGTGCAAAAGCCTTTTGTTTCAGGTGAGGGCTTTTAGAGAGTTTGTCTTTGCTATCGAACTATATGTAGGACACGACCTTACTTAAGTTTTCTAAGCAGATATCCCTATTGAGATTAGGTTTTCCTGTGATAACTGAATATGATTTGATTCTACATTTATTGCTTACAAAGGCTGTGATTAGCATCATTCTAACCCAGACTGTGTTCTGAGTGCTACTGAAGGTAAAGGCAGACATTGCTCTTCTCTGCTCCTGTTTAGCTGCCATCCAAAGGCTAAGTTTGTTTTCAAGTAAAGAAAAAATTAACTTGAGAGCATTGTAAGAATTAGCCTGTTAATCAAAAGCCAAATCTATTATCCAATATCAGTAGAAAAGCAACAGCAAAAAAAAAGGAATATTTTTTAAATAGGAATAATGGAATCACAGGTTGGTTTGTGTTGGAAGGGACCTTAAAGCTCATCCAGTTCCAAGCCCCTGCCACGGACAGGAACACCTTCCACTGGGGCAGCTTGCTCCAAGCCCCATCCAAGCTGGCCTTGAACACTGCCAGGGATGGGGCAGCCACAGCTTCTCTGGGCAGCCTGTGCCAGTGCCTCTCTTACAGTATTTACCAGCACAATGCGTGATTTTGTGTATCACACTTCATTGTATTTTTCTGAGCATTAGCCATGCAGCAGGACATACCGGAGGGAAGTAAAGATCAGTGAGAGAAGTGTCAAACTGCTGCAGTATCACAGTCTTCAGTAACATGTCACAAAATAATGCCCTTACCAGGCAGGAGGTGACTGGATTGCTAATGTGTTTGTTTCAGCTTCGTGTGTGAGACTAAATCTTGCTTAATATTTTATGGTACTCACTACATGGTGTTGAGGGTTTGTTGAGAAGTCTTGCCTTTAGGTTTAGTGTAAAATGTGGTTTGTGTTCAACTGTGTTACATGTTTCTATGCAGGTAAGACATCGTATCATTGGTCTTTTATGGTAAAATGTGCTTTTTAAGAGATACTGTCACAACACAAACCAGCTCAGATAAAGTTCTATATTCTTTTTTATCTATGATTTTTTGAACTGATATGGAAGTTACCTCAATGTTTCTTCTTAAGGAATAAAAGAGAAGCTGGGTAGCAAGAGAAAATGGGATCTTTCCTGTCTAGAAAACGCTGTAAAAACGTAAATGCTTCAGTGTTTAGCAGTTTATAGATGCATATAGAAACAATTGTCCTAATGATGTTCTGTAAGGCAAAAGCCACCTCTTGGATTGAGTAGCTGGAGCACAGAGAAAGTAACAAATTTGCCAAGGGATGTCTGATGTCCTTGAATAAAATAGTGTGGTTAAGAAGTCATCCTTTCTGGTTCTCATCCATAAACATACATGCACAAAAGTGACAAAGTGAACGTGCACATCATAGTTACTGTGCAGTATGTTCACAGCTGAAGCAAGCTGCTGCATTATTGATGCCAATTCTTGTGTTCAGTGGGTGGTCACTAGATGGCATTCTTTGGGTACAGAATTTAAGGGGAAAAGCATCTACAGTGTCTAATCTGTGTTAACTGCATTTCAGTCCACTGTTGTTCCTGCCTGAATATGAAAACTTCATAAAGGATGTGTTAGGGCAGAAGGAGAGAGGGGGAAAGGAAGCATTTTGTTGTATTGTGTTATTTCAGAGGCCACACTTTCTAAGCAGTGTAGTTTATCTTGAGCTCTAATAATATTGTCTAAACATTTTTAGTACTTTTCTGCTTAGTATATATGGAAATACGGGTTTAGATTATAGATTAATGCAGATCTATGAGTCTGTTCTGTGTTTTGCTCACACTCCTTAGAGAAAATAATTTGTCACTGTGAAATGTCCCAGATAAGATCACATCTTGGAAGTGCTCAAAACTGAAAGCAAGTAATCAACAACAGTTTGTGGAATAGAACTGCAGGAAAACCCTGGCAATCAGAGGATGAGTGCAGATACTTACTCATATTGTCTCTTTTAGGGCTGGGGCATGGCATGCATGTATGATAACCTGCCTCTTGGAGTCTGATCAGAAATTCCATTTAGACCCCAGGACCATATCGTGATAAAACGTATCAAAGCTATCACAGTATGCAGTAACTATAAAAATATTGTTCTAGTAAAAGCACTAAGTACTAACTGACTGCATGACTGCTTCCATACCTCCATCAGCGCTATATTTTATGATGAATACAAGCAGTCATCGTTGATTTCTTAGCTGTGTTTCACATCTGACTCATCTATTTTGTTCTAATTCAGAATGAGAGCTGAAGCTTCTCAAGTGGCTATAAACACTGTTCTGTGAGTGCTGCTGAATAGCAGCCATTTATTGCAGACAGCATCCTCTGGGCCTGTTGGCCAGTTGTTTTCATTGCCTCAGTGGCACAGAGGGAGGGTTTGCCAAGGCAGAATGCTCTGGGTTTCATGCTGCCTGTGCTACCTGCATTTTTCAGTATAACTGGGGAGATTTTGGGTATTCAGCCTGTTTCAGGTACAGGATTATCCATTTGCTGGCTTTCTCTGTGTCATTCTCTAACATGCTCTTGTAACAGCTGGGGAACCTTACAGTTTTGAATGAGTTACTAGCACATATTTCCAGTTTAATAACAAAACACCTTGTGCAGCAAAGAAAAATGATGCTCAGCACTCTAATCCTTAGAAATTCACATACCTTCTTGTGTCTATAAATAAGAAAAAGTAAAAGCTGTTATCAAAATCCTCATTATTTGAAGTAATGTTAATCCATTTCCTAACAACATAGAAAGGGGACAGTGACTCAATAGGTGGCAGTCTGCTTAAGCCAAAGAAGAAACAGTGTGAGCATAAAGGACTGGGATTTGGATGGAGTAAACTAGTTATTAAATGTTTCTATTTCTAAATATCATCTAAAGTTGCTATAGCTTGCATCTGTTATTAGAACCCTCCTAGCTATTGGTGGTGTCTTTTCTGCATCTTGAGCTGTTCTGTAAAACTGTGATGATAACCCTCTAAATGAATTTGAGGAGCTCTGCTGTACAAAATGAAAAAGAAATAGGTGATTTCCCATTATATTTTTCCCTACATTTCTCTTCATAATTTGTCAAGATTTGAGATTAATTCCTGGGTATGATTTTATACCCTTCTCTGAAGATGAACTCCTCCAAGACATGATTGCAGCAGTTCGTCAGTACTTGGCATTCTTCTGACCAAGCAGGAGCTCTTTCCACATCTGTGGTTTATGGCTTCCTCTGGCTCAAAGGCACTTGGGCCTTACTGGTTTCCAGTAACAGCTCCCTTTCCTATGTCCTACTGTCTCTTCCTCTCCCATTTAGTCTCTTCAGATATTTAGGCTCTTCTCATAGACTTATTCTCCAAAAAGCTTCTCTGTGTAGCTGTAGCTTCTATTTTTTTCCCCCTGTTTTTGCTTCACACACAAAAAGGAAGCTCTGTCATCACATTCTACCCAGTGTCTTTATCTAAATCTTTTATAGGATAATCCTTAAAACAGGAATTGGTGTTTTTCTCTCCCAGGTAAATGGCCTGAGCTGCTGAACACCTCTTGCGCACTTCCTAGAGGCTAAATCCTTTGTATATGGTCTCATCTCAACAACAGAAATGAATGCTTCTACCCGTTTCACTTTCAGCCTGTGGCAAAGGTGGTCTGTCAGGGGTTTGTATAGGTGATGCTGTAGCATCTATCAAACAAATTGTTTCCTTCAGGCTAGTCTTCATCCTCAGCAGTTTGAGAGACCTCTCTCTCATTCCATCCTCTTGGTTGCTAAGGGGGAGACTAGATACTATTTTTTCTTACCTACGTGATAGATTTGTGTCCCCAGCAGTATATAAACTGTTTGAAAACTAATAACACAAAAATACACTCATTAAAAAAATATAAGCTAAAGCTTTACTGGTATAAAACAGTGTGCATTCTAAACATGTTAAATATAATTCCTATTGCCTTCATCCCACTGTGTGCTTGCTTCACTCCCAGCCCCTTTCAAGTAGGCTACAATCACTCCTCCTCTGCATGAAAGGAGCGCACTCATAAAATACATAGCTTAAAATAAAGCTAAAGGAGTCGCTTATTTTCATGTAACACAGAAGATGTGGGTGTTAGAGGCAAAAAGCTCTGATAACTTGCTTAAGCTGCTAAAACAGTGTTGGTGGAGACATGGGAAGAGCAGGTATGAGCAGGTTGAAGGGAGGTTTTGATAATGTTTGGGAAAGTTTGGAAGTGAACCTGGCTTGGCCTTTCCCTACGTGTTTGGCTGGATGTGGGGGGGGAAAATGTGGCAAAGATACGCATATTGCCTGGAGATCAGGTTCAAACTTAAACAGGGGAAGTTTAGATAGGATCTAAGGAAGAAGTTCTTTACTGTAAGGGTGGTGAGGCACTGGAATGGGTTGTCTGAGGAAGTTGTGAATGCTCCATCCCTGGCAGTGCTCAAGGCCAGGTTGGACAGAGCCTTGGGTGCCATGGTTTAGTGTGAGGTGTCCCTGCCCATGGCAGGGGGGTTGGAACTGGGTGATCTTAAGGTCCTTTCTCACCTTAACTGTTCTACGATTCTATGATTCTGTCACTGGATGTCTGATGGAGCAGAATAAATGTTCAGGGAAGACCATGGGGATGGTATAAAAGTGAAAATTCACATAAACTTTGAGTTCTCGATCCACTGTCTGCCTGCATATAGCTGCAGTTTGTATTCAGTAGCTTGTGTAGGGACATGGGAGGGGGATTGTTTGGTTGGGTTTAGCCAGACATGGATGGTGCATGGGTGATAAATCATGGAAGACATAGTCAGAGAAACTGTTGTGTCCTGTGAAGCCCTCAGTAGGAGTAAATGAACAAAGAGCTGTTCAGTAGGATCCTTCCTAATCCCCCATAGATTGCTATATTGTTTATTTGGGGGGGGGGGGGGGGGTTAAATATGAGCAATACAGCATAATTGTGAGCCTTTCTGTTGGGAGCAGGGAAAAAACTGATCTATAAACCAGAACTGTTTCCTTGCCCAGATTTGGATAGATTTGGAGCGATTGTTGCCTGATTATGAGGTTACAGCTCTTGTATTGCTGGTTCTGCATCAGTAGGGTCTGAATTCCTGCAGGCATCATCTTCTGGAATGAAAAATCCTTTCTTTTTTCATTAATGTAAGTTCCCATTTTTGTAACTCTGTGAGTAGAATCCAGTGTTCCCTATTTTCTTCAGCCACAAGCAGGTACCTAGGAAAAGAATACATGGGTTCTCATTTAAAAAATACTGCAGCTGTTGACAGTACAACTTAAAAATGATTAAGGTATACAGGAAATATTTAGGGAAGGGAAAATGTATATATTAGGGGAATATTTAGTTGAGTTCCTTAAACTTGTGATGGATACCTGTGTATTTCTTCATCAGGCATTGTAGCGATAGGACAAGGAGGAATGGGTTTAAACTTAAACAGGGAAAGTTCAGGTTAGGTATAAGGAAGAAGTTCTTTACTGTGAGGGTGCTGAGGCACTGGAATGAGTTGCCCAGGTGAGTGGTAAATGCTGCATCCCCGGCAGTGTTCAAAGGCAGGTTGGACAGAGCCTTGGGTGACACGGTCTAGTGTGAGGTGTCCCTGCCCATGGCAGGGGGTTGGAACTGAATGATCTTAAGGTTCTTTCCAAACTAAACCATTCTATGGTTCATTTCATTCATTCTATTCATTCATTTTATGTGAGGAAGTTCCCTTAAAGGAAATAAATTCATGTCACATAAAACACTTCTTCAGGATGGCTCTCTTGGGCCTTTTAATCCATCATATAGAATCAGTGTGTGGCAAAGACACTGTGTTGTAGTTGTCTAACATAGTTACATGTTATTTTGTTATAGTCTTGTACACTAATAATAAATATGTTTTTTCTACATAATATCATTTCATGACTTTGCATAATTTCCAGGAAACATAGTTAGTGAATTCGAAATAATTAAATGAAAAGAGTGGTTGATGGTGGTTTAATCTTTCTTTATGCAACATAAATGCCAATGTAAAATACACAATGCTAATAGCTACCTAATACTCACGCGAGATACTGTGCAGTGGAAAAATAACTCTGCAAATGAGTAACTGGTACAGAGAACTTCTGAGAGATGTAAGAAAGTGACACAAGTTTTTACTGTGTGAAACTATAAAATAGATTGGAGTATGATATAGTCTTACCACTACTGGGCTCAGCTGTGCAGAAATAACACAGTTGCCTACTATTATCTTGATGAATGTCTTTGACATCTTTGGTAATCAAAGGCATCATTTTGGGCTTCCCAGTGTCCATAGCCTTGATAAGGGGAAAAATCACATTCTGGGGTTCTTTGTCCCTAGCTGCAAGTACAAACTGCATAGCTGGATAAATGTTCAGAGAAATCCTGTTTCCAAATAGTTGCATGTCTGTGAGAGTAGATAATGTATTCAGACCATGCAAGAAAATTACGCCTATTACTTTAATAGTGGTCACATCTCAAAGGTATGAAGAGTATCAATAGGAAATGTCTATTCTTTTAGACAAGGGTCAATCCTCAGAGGGAAATAAAGGCAATTTTCTCCATCCGTGATGCTGAAGTTTAGGTGTTAGCAATGTATGAATTTGAATTGCCTCCTGGATAACAGGTCAGAAATTCATTTTATTTCTGTTTTGATTTACTGCTACATGTCTACAGCAAAGCACCAAAGTAAACTCCAAAATCTGCAAAACACTGTATACTGTACAACCTCATCTGATTGTCTTTGTTTCTCCTATACAGTGCTTGCAGCACTGAGACACATGTGAATCATAGAATCAACCAGGTTGGAAAAGACCTTTAAGATCATCAAGTCCAACCATTACCCCAGGACTGCAAAGTCCACCCCTAAACCATGAAGCCTAATGAGTAAGTTTCAAAAGGTGGTTTATGTCTTATTAATATACTCAGAACTAGCACTTGGAAGCAATCTCTGAATATGAAAGGGAGCTATAGGAAATCTGGAGAGGGACTACCATGTAGGGATAGGACAAGTGGAAATGGCTTTAATCTGATAGAGGGGAGATTTAGATTAGACATTAGGAGAAAATTCTTCACAGTCCCAGACTGGATTGTGTGAAGGGAGCTTAAAGCTCATCCAATTCCAACCCCCTGCAGTGGGCAGGGACACCTTCCACTAGAGCAGTTTGCTTCAAGCCTCATCCAACCTGACCTTAAACACTGCCAGGGAGGGGGCAGCATCCAAGGATCCTGGCCTTCTTCTCAGGTGCAGAAGCAGCACAGATGTAAAGAAAATCCTCCTCTCACACTATATAAACTGTGACTTTGGGGAGGAGATGTTTCTTTTTTTTCCAGCAGATATTTGGATTTGGTAATAAGCATTCATGAAGTTTCACAAGTAGTTAGACTGTGTCCTGCTATCAGTGTACTCTAACTGCTGATGTGCAGCTTGAGTGGGAAAATCTCACCCTTCATTTTTCTTAGAATTACTTATCTAGAGGTTTTTCTTCTCTATAATTTGTACTTTCCACAAAGCTGAAGTGATCTTTTCTCCCACTAATTTCTACTTCTCCGACTTTCTGGGTGAAGAAGTCCATTTCTTTAGATGTCTAATTGCACATTCAGGAAACTACTCATTCCTCTTTTGGCCAAGTAATGACCATTCTGCTTCACTTTCTCTCAGAGCAAAATGTATGATGGCTTCTATTACTTCAGGAATAAAACTGCTGGTCTTCAACACAACATCTTGGGGGGGGAATCAGATCACTGAAGCTTATTCTGTAAAGGAGCACTGCTAATATGAAATGATAGAATGCTAAGAATATCCCTGCGTTGAGAGTAGGTTGTTTAGTTGCTACCTGTTATGAGAGGTTTGTATCTACAGACAGGATTAGGGCAGTTACCTATAACTAGCATTTCAGTTTTGACGTTTTGTTGAGAAAGAGCTTTGAGAAATAAGTGTTATTAGTACTTTAGTTATGGGAGGAACACCCTGCAGATCAGCCCTGAAAACACCTCAGCAGTCAGGCTAGTGCTGCCAACACCTAACATCTCTCAGCTGGTTTTTGTGATTGCAAATCAAGATAAATAAGGAACTCGGGTTTAAAGAGAAAAGCACTATGAATCTGTGGCAGCTTCCCCAAGAATCCTACAGAGGTGTGAGCATTTGTGGAAATACATGGGGTATTACTAATAACCTGAATGATTGATCAGATAATTTTCTGGTAACAAAATGCGCTTAATGCTGACAGAGCCAGAAATGCTGTACTGTGAAGAGCAAATCTGCCTTCAGCCACCTTATTCCTGCCCCCCATTTCTAGATGAGACTTTTTCTTTCAAACTATTGTCTTAAAAATTTCACATCATCATGTTACTGAGGTGACAAGTTGTCAACTTTAGGCTACGTGATGAGCAAGGAGGTTATTTAAGAGCAGTTACATGTCCTTCCTTTCCTAAAGTGATAGTGATGTTGTTTGTATGACAGTAACTTGTAGTGCCTTAGCAGTCCTGTAAAGAATAATTAGACAGTGATGTATTAAAACATAATTATCTAACCAGTTAGATCATTGTGAGTGTCAAGAAAACTCTTCAAGCTGTGCAAGTCGTTATCCCTGTGAGGTGCTTATACCATGTACTGTGTGTGTGCAGGGTTATGGTCAATAGAATGAAAAGGGGATTTTTTTATGGTACATTTGGAAGATTAGGCATGCATGGTCTCTTTGAAGATTACGTTTGAGTATGCTGAGATGCAATTTATGTGTGAGAAAGAAGGAGAGAGAGTGAGGGAGCACGGTGAGAAGGTGTGAGTGTGATTATCAAGCACAGGGATGGCTAATCCAGGTTGGCTTAATACGCTTAATTACATTTTTAGAAAGGAATAACTACTAAGTACGTACCTCAGTTCTGTGCATCCCCTGTTTGAGACACACCACTGCAATACAAAAGTTCACTAATATAAAATCTCTTCCACCTCAATTTCTTATCCCTGCCTCAGTCAAATTTTAGGTGCCACAAAGTCCACAATATAAAAGTTTCTCTTAGGTCAAGGCTACATTTTCAGTGAGTATTCCAGGTTTTAAAGTGGTTTGTAGAGGTTCAGTATGTCAGCTGGGACATTCACTATGTCAAACCTTTTACATGATTCTTCTTTAAGATGGAGGAAGAAAAATGCCTTCTGATGCTAGTAGCTCTGTCAGTCCTGATGGGTTGATAGGCTGCAGGGTCACCTTTCCATTATCTTCCTCCTCATCTTCTTGGGGAGAAACTCTTCTGGTCTGAAATGCTGTGCAGATCAGAGTAGTAAATGTTCTGGCACCTCCAGCTGCCAGCCAAGGGTTCTGATTTGCCCCATTGCTTTTGAGCCCCGGTAGAAGAGATCTGAAGGACCAGAGAGCTGGAACAGCAGTTCTTGCCCTGTGATCCTGGGCCAATTCCAGTTGCATCTTTTCCCTTTTTGGGGTGGAGCTGACCTACACTTCTCTCTCACTGGGGACCAGACCACCAGCCTGTTATAACACGCTTGAGCAGGTACAACTGAAACCTACAGTTGGTGAGACTTTTTCTGTATATCTGAAATGATGAGGACCTTTCTGTAAAACCTGAAACTTCACTGACATCACTTGTGTTTTTCTGGTGACTCTTTAGCAGGGATTAGGTTAGCAGAGATTATTGTAATCAGTTTTATAAAACAAGGATTGTGCATAGAGGTGCGCTTTTGTTGGGGTAATGGTGCTGTCTACTGAGGTATGATACATAAAAGAGTTGCTAGTAACTGCTGACTACATGTAATGCATCTGGATTCCTGTCTTGTCTCTACCCTTTCTTGTCAGTCAGCCTCCTGGATTTGTTCTTTCACATGAGTAATACACCTCGAGGATTGGATTCCTTCACTTACAGCATGTTACAAATCTCATAACTAAAAGTCTCCTAAGTACAAAGATGCAACATAATTAGTTTTTCCTTGTTAGTTTATAGGCATTAAGCAGGATATGTAATGGAGTTTCAGGAGTATATCAGTCTGAAGAGAATTAATTTCCGTAAGGCTCCTTGCTTCCAAGAATTAGTCATTTAGACTTACAGAAAATGTCTGGAAATAACCTTTTTTTTTTCTTTTTTTGCTATTTCTGCTCTTTTACCCTTTGGTTATCTTAGAAAAATATATTTTGACGTTTCTATTACAATTAAAAATGTACATTTTCGTTGTTAGACTTATACACTGAAAGCTGAAATACTTCTTCAGCAGAACTGCTTTCAGAGAGATAGGTTTATTACCTGTATTATTTCTCTCTTGCTGTAGCCTTTGGCGACTGTTTATACTCCCTAATGCTCTAAATTGCAATGCTGTTCGGAGGAGAAATGCCCTGGAGGTTTAGATAATCATGATGGCTTTATGAATGTTGTAATAAGCTGTTCATAGAGATCATTTCAGTGATGATTTTCACTTAAATTTCCACAATTTCATCCAAATAACATCATTTCAGGTGTAAGATTTTTAATTTCTATAATACTTAATGTATTCCTATACTTACATGCTCAAATATTATTCCAAGTTCCAGATTTGTGTATCACCATACAGTCTTTGCTTTAATCCTCACTCGGATGAGACTGGCTTTTGATGATAACTGGACAAGTCACTATTCAATCAGAGTACAATTTAAAGCCATGTAATGTTCTAGTGATCTCTTCATGGCATTGTATTTCCTAAAGGTTGCACAGTGTGTTACAAAAATCTTCACTTTAAAAAGCATTTAACTGTCACTTTTAAAATACATTTTTAATCTAGATTCAATTAAATGTTAGAAAATGCAACTTGAAAGGGTCTGGCTTCAGGTATAGATAAAAGATTGTCGAATTGGAGAAGGAAGACCTCCTTTCTGCTGCTTTTTTAAAGACTCCCAACAGATGAAGAAAGGGCATTTCAGTACAAGTGTTAGAACCAACAAACTGAAAGTTAACATATAAGGATAATATATAGTCAAGCTGATTTGTAGTATGATCTTTTAGTGTTCTTAATGCATATACCCTCCCTTTTTTTTCCTCAAACTTGAAGTTAGATGAGGAAAACTGGCCTGAGTAGGGTCCACTCCACCAGGGACTTTCATGTCCTGTTTGCTTCACTACCCTTTGCTCCCTTCTGTAGTCCCATTCCTCTCCTAAACAGTTCCTGCTGCTGCACAGTGCTTTCTCTACTAGCATTAGTCTAAGTTATCCCTTTTTTCCCCTCATGCTGGCTTTTACATCCTATGAATTCGAATATAACTAATTAGACTTCATTCCCAGTGGTGCCATGGTACCAGCAAGAAGAACCCCAAGCATGTAAGAAAAAGCAGTCCTCAGCCTCCTGAGCACTTGCTTCACTGATGTATCCGGTACTTCAGGGCAGAGAGTGCTTGTCTGTGGTCTGGAAATAGCGCTCACACAGAACAGAGACTTGACTGCAATTAAGAATGTAAGAGGTCTTTTTCTCCAGAAGTGTGTTTCCTCCATCTCAGATCATACTGCTTGTGCTCTAGCAATGGTTATTGGCTGAAATCATAATAATTACAAGTACGCTTGTCAAGGGGACTGCAGCTTACGTGTTCCTTGCACACATACATAGAGCATAGGTACTAGATCTCAAATCTCTGCTCTGGACTTTGCAACAGCACTATTTATTCAGTAACTTGACTCTTAAATATAATTACAATCATCTGAGAGATGTTTCCTGGAAAGTCTGATGCAGACAATCAGAACTTGACAAAATTGTCATTAGAATGCTGTAACTGTCTTTTCAAGGCTGCCCAGTGTTTTCTCTAATCAGTTGTACTACAGTAGTTTGTTCTTCAAGAGGGAAGGAAGGGGAAAAGTAACTGGGTAGTAATATTAAGTTCATATAGCCTGAAAATGAGTCTGTGAAAAGTCTTGTTTAGCCTGCAGAAGAGAACCTTAGAGCAAGTGAGACCTAATAGCAGCTTCCATTGCCTAAAGGGGCCAACAAGAAAACTGGAGAGGGACACTAACCTATAAGTGTTCAAGGCCAGGTTGGACGGGGCTTGGAGCAACCTGCTCTAGTGGAAGGTGTCCCTGCCCACTGCAGGGAGTTGGAACTGGTTGAGCTTTGAGGCCTCTGCCAAACCAAATCAGTCTGTGATTCTGTGAAATAACTCTCTGCCCTTATGGCCAAACATTTGTTCATATAGAGCAGCAGTCTCAGTTTTATATCATTTGAAATTCTCCTGTGTGACAAGAGGTAGGAACAGGTTGACTGCAGAGCAGCAGGAATACAGGAAAGCAAAGTGATACATCTCCCACACTGCTCATGTACTTGCTACGTGAACCAGATGAGAACTATACACTATGTGACGGAGAACATGTGCTGGAACTTCAGCATGGGGGCTCTGAAGATCTGTGTGTGCCATGGAATAAATCTATGAGCACTTGTGCACATAGGGAGAAGAATGGGTGCTTATACTGCTATATAGTATGTATATTCTGTATACACAAAGATCATATGGATGCTGAATTGCAATGACTTTTATAACTAAAGCTCCCCCCAAAAAACTGAGCAAAACATTAGTCAGATATTATATTTACATAAAATATTTTAAGGCTCATTAGCCCTTTAATGCAGATCAAAGTATTCAGTTCTGTATTGCTCATCAAAATGACTAAAGTGAAGTATCTTTGACCAGTAATTGAAAGACAAGTTTTCACATACAATGGATTTTCATGGGAAAATGAATGTGTGTTATTAACTGCATTTGTGCTTTGCAGCTGATAGAGTCCAACTTCATTGTGTGCTTGTTACGTGAGAGGTATTTTTAATGCTTTTTCCTTTTTTTTCCCCCTCTTACAGGCTGTAAAAGAGTGGGTTTAAAAAATAAAGCAGTTTTGTTTTTAGAACACTACAACAATATATAGAAGTGATAGCTCTGCCACGTTCCTAATAGCTGGGTTGAATCATATTCTTTCCCTCTAATGGCATGCGTAATTGCTCTGGGTTTTCAGGCGTCCTTCACTCGCACTTATTTAGATTAGTGACTGATGCATTTCCATGGAAACCTGCAGTAGGGGGAAAAAAATGTCTCAGTACAGTGTGGAACTGAAAGGATGTGGGCTTTGAGCCTCAGCTGATAACTTGTGTGTGTAAAACAAGACTTGTGTGTGGTCATCTTGCTTTGGGATTTGTGTTGTTGCTGTTCTCTAAAATGTAAGAGTTGTTTCCAGCAGTATCTTGTATAAAGAAGTCAGAACACTTGTCAAATCCTGTGGTTCTTGAGGAGCTTCTAGTTAAAATAATACATTTTGAAGTTAAATGCCTGGGATGTTTTTCTTTGTGAGGATGCAGATGCACGCACAGTTCAAGCTTAAGCTGGTTAGAAACTATGATCTCTATGGCTGAAAAGTCAAGATCTGAGAAGAGAGTTCATTTTGGAGGTATTGTGTGTAGCTTGAATGAAAATGACTGTGTTTTGAAGTGGCAGTGGGGAAATTGAGAGGCTTTGTATGAAGGGAATAGTGAAGTCAGTCAGTGAAATGCTTGGAAAATGGAAAAAAATGTTTGGAAAATACTTTAGAAAACTTTGCACAGTATTGTATTGCTTTTCTCAATAACTCATACGTCCTTAATATGCACTGCCTAGCATATAATATCCCTTTACTAATCTTATCTTTAGTGCTTTCTTAGGAAAACTTTATTCTTGGCATTCTCAGCAATTCTTTCTAATTTCCAGGAACGTTTAAGGTTTCAGCAGGTCACAGATCTTTAGCCGTGTTCTGTTAAAGCAGTTGCTCGTATCTGTCTTCAGTGCTGAAAGGACAAGCACCTTCTCTACTGTTTAAAAAGTAGGAATGTTTTCAGATTGTGGTCCTTTCCAGCTGCAGTCATCCCAAATGCTGGGAATACTGGTGTGGGTTCCATTATATAATGTATATTATTTGTGATATGATATATTATATCTATATACAGCCATATCTATATATTCTGATAAAGTGTCACAAGGTCAGTTTGTACTCCAGTTTCCTTAAAAGCAGCATGGTGTTCCTAAGGGATTTAACTGTTGTGATAGCTCTCTATTTCAGACCCCCTCAGGAACATGGCAAGGAAGGAATTCTTCCTATTGAGCAGGGAACTATACACGCCACACACATCTGCATCTGCCTGTTCCACCCTTATCTTTCTCTCTCCGGTCCTGTGTAAACTCCAGTACAACATTGCTTAGCAACATTCTGCTCTGCCAATCTGAGCTGTTTGTTCTCTCTGACTGAAGTAATAATATTAAATTATAAGTTATTGTGAGGCCCTTACGGTAAAAGCTCCGCAGTATTCCTCTGTATGTCTGTTGGGTTTTGGTAATGGTGTGCTTTATCCCAAGTAACATTCATACTGTAAAGTCCATATGCACAGTCAAAGCAAGAGAAGAGAAAGATACTGAGTGAAGGCTTAAAGTTTTGGCTTTTGCTTGATTTATATTTAGGGTCATCTTGCTCTTAGGAATGATCTTCATTTTATAATCTCCTAAATACCTGTCACACTGTCCTTTTTGGATGCTGGGGTGGCTCACTTTGGTGAGATTTGAGAAGAGGGTTAAGAAGTTCAATCTCTGTATGCAGGACAGAGTCACAGACATTTGCAGACATTTTTACTAATGTTTGAAATATTCCAAGAGAACTGAGTGCTCTGGCTCATAGCCTTCAGTGTCCCCTGGTAAAGGAAAGGGAAATCAGAATGTTCTGCAAAGAACAAATGAGTTCTCCACATGGCTTATCTAGCAGCAAGTATTAAAAGTGCTCTCCTGACATCCCTGTTGGCCTCTCAGAGCAGTCAGGGGCCTGTCTGATGGCAGGAAGAGAACTACGTGTAGTTTGACTTGATAACTAACTGTGAACCTGGCAAAGAGATGCAGGAAACCACTGTGTATGTTAGAGAGTGTTAGGGGGAAAAAGGCTGGGAGGTTCCATGAACTTCTCACCTATCTCCCATGCACAGCAGACGACAGCTTCCTATGTATTCCAAATTTTGCCTGTTCTTGAGAGAATCTGACAGATCATTGATCCTTACCATAGCTGGTGAAGATTTAGACTTGAGTGAGGCTTCGGTAAGGGAAGAAATTGAGGGGAAACTCTTGTTGAAACTTGCTGTATATGAAAATTAATGATTTTTGAAACTCAATAGAAGAATGGCTTTTCAGGGCCTGTTTTCCCTAACCCAGCCCAAAATAGTCCATCTGTTCTTTCCACCTTTGGGTGCAGAATGACCTTCTTCAAAGCAGTCAGTTAATCTTTGTGGGATTGCAAATGTGTCACAGGTAGAAATCACAAAACCATAGAAGCTTTGGGTTGGAAGAGACCTTAAAGATCATCTGGATCCAGCCTCCCTGCTGTGAGCAGGGACACCTCCCGCTAGACCAGGTTGCTCCAAGCCACATCCAACCTGGCCTTGAACACTGCCAAGAGGGGTGTTAACGCAGATTAGACTACAGCTCCTGCATGTGGACAAATACTTCACAAACTTCCAGTGGCATATCCTAAATTTAAGGCAAAGTCAGTGAAAACTGTGACCTGCTTCTGTAATAATATTGAAATGAACAGTTCAATTAGATGACTGTTCAGGTTCTTGAGGCAGATTTATAACCACGTGGAAATGATTGATTAAAACCATTTTGGTTGTGTCATTTTTCATCAGGAAATAAATACCGAAGCTGGCACTCTAATAACCAGAACTGACCAAAATTAGAAGGTTATTCTGGTGTTTGGTTGTTCTGTGAGGTCTGGGGATACCTGCAATAGAGAAAGTGGCACTTAGTGTTGCTTCTTGAGCATTTGTAGGAAACTTTACACGTGGATGTCTCTGGTACTTTCCCAGTGGTCGTCTGCACTGCTCCAGTTTCAGGTAGTTTTGTGCTGGCTTATGCTTCATTCATAGAATATTTGCAGGGAAGATGGAAAATAATGAAATAAGATGTTATTATTACAATAATTTGTACCATGAATCAGTTCCAAAGAACTGGAACATCTCACCATCTGAGGTTTTTAGTGCAAGAAACCATCCTGACCTTCAGGATAGGTAATATTTGCAACAGATTATATATGGCCAGCAGGCAACAAATAGACAAATCTTTGCTCTGCCTAAATTGGAAAACCAGGATGCCTTTATTTATATGTTTAGCTGCAATTTGGGATCAACAATGAGAACTGGTTTTTATAAAGTACACACTGCATATTGCTATATGTAGTAAAGGATTATGCAGTCTATTGCTTCATTTTAGACCTGGTAAAAGCTGTATGTTTCAGCAACGATCAAACTGTGTGCAGATGGACCAAATCCATGCTTGGTTGCTTGTGTGTTACCAGTCCAAGTCAACATCCATCATTTTACAAGCCACGAAGTCTGTAAGTCTTGGGGCAAAGAGGGGGAAAAGTACTTCCTCTTCCAACTGGTTTCTTTTAATGGCATCACCCAGACCTATGTTTGGGTGTGCTCAAGACAATGAGTTTAATCCTCTCTTTCACCTGACACCATGGACCAAAGCTCGCTTGCAGCACCTGCACTGCGCTGATTAACTATTCCCCTGCACATGAATTATAAATGAGAAGAGGGAATGAAGGCCTGCAGAAATCCAACAGAACAAATTCCAAAGGAAAGATCAAGGGATCACTACCATGGTTTGAAATTTGTCTGCAAATGAGAAGAGCCACACAAGAATAAACTTGGTCTATGGTGGCAGGTTAGCAACAGGTTTCTTAACACAGGGAAGACCTAGTTCTGAAACTGAATCTCCCTTAGAGATTTGCTGCATCTTAATGCACCTATAACTTTGCTTCTTTGTAAGACACAAACGCAAGCAAATGAGGTTATGTTTCAAGTCAGAGTTAAAACTTAGCAACAGAGTTGTACAAGTAAGTGGTAAATTCAATAGAATACAGAATATGCCTATTTAGGTCTGTAAGCCTTATTCACTGTAAGAAGCACATGCTTCAACAACTGTTTGCTGTTCTTTTCAGGTATAAGTGAGCTTTTTGATAAATTAAAGAGAAAACTAGTGACATGGGAAACCAGTGTTCTTCCACAACTGTCTCTCCAGTAGATCTAGCGTGAATATTAAGGTTCCTCTTGCAAGCAAACTTCCTGATGCACTACATTGATCAGCCATTTCAGCACCCTTTGTGAGTAAACTAATTCACTCCAGCTTCCTTCTCTAAGGATGCACAGGGGAAATAACATCAATCTTCCTTTCTTTTTTGAATATAGGAGTTATCAGGGAAAAATAAAAGGAAAGGCAGGGGAACATCCAAGAATCTGCTATTCTGGTCAAGGAGTTGTCTTCGAGACATTCTTACACTTATTTTCAAATCTGAGAAGCTTCAAAAACCACTTAAGATCTGCTGTTTATCAGCTTCAACTGAAAGAAAAATGGGCTGAGAGCACTACATGGAACAAAACCTGGGATTTAAAATCATCTACAAGCTTAGAAAGAAGAAAAGTGAATTATGAAGTAAAGCTATTCATTAGTTTACAGCTTGTGATGCTTTCATCATGGAATCATAGAATGGTTTGGGTTTGAAGGGACCTTATGATCATCCAGTTCCAAACACTCTGCCAAGCCTGTCCAACCTGGCCTTGGACACTGCCAGGGATGGGGCAGCCACAGCTTCTCTGGGCACCCTGTGCCAGTGCCTCAGCACCCTCACAATAAAGAACTTCTTCCTAATATCTAAACCTAATTCTCCTCTCATCATATTTCTATTTTCTTGCTGTTCATGGTTTATCCTTTCTAATAAAGCAACATTATTATTAGTTAAGATCTGCAGAGATATGAAAAAGGTAGCTGTAGTTTCTTCAGAATTCTTGGGCAGAAATACCTGCAGATTTCGGTTTTATGGGTTTTAATACCCCTCTAACAGAAGCAGGCTGTACTTGCATGTCTTCCCAGCAATCTTATGAATTCCTAATTCATTCCATCTTCAAAGTGATCCGTACTAATGTTCAGGAGGGAGGGAAAGCCTGGCCCAGATTTTACAGGCAGCACTTAGGAAGAACTAGTGCTCGGATCCCTTCACTGCAACAACTTCTTAAAGAGTAAGGATCCTATGATCAAATAGCTAGAGGCAAATGCCACTTATATTTCTTGATCCCATTGTTGCATTTTTTGCACAGAATCCAAAATCTTACACTGCTTGGTTTGGAGGAGGATCTCTGGGCTTACTATTTTCTATGGCTCAAATGCTTAAAGAGAGAAACATGAAATATTATGTTAGAGAATTGTACCATAGGCCTGAAAACCCTTTTCATGTATTAAAATCTTAATCTACCATTTTTCATGGAAGCTACCAATTTTGATGAATCTCCATTTTCTAGGGAGGAAGGAGAATAAGTAAAATAGCTTATTGAGACTTCACAGTATGTGGTGTGAAGGGGTGTGTGGAGGTTTGTCTTAATTTGGTTCTTTCCTGGAGCAAAGTTCATGAGTTATCACTTATTACTCAAAAGCAGACAGCATACTCACCTAGTAAAGAGTTAAATCAGTAAAAATCTGAAAATCATGAGTAACACACATGGAAAGGAAGGGGCAGGGGAAGGGGTAGAGTGAGTCTTCACTGACAAAATGCTTCTGGCTTCTGAAATGTGACATTTGTTTCCTTAAACATTGTTTCACACATGCTGTAGATCACATTATCATTTAAATCAAAGGTTTTCAAAGCTTTAGTTACGCTGTGATTTGACAGTAACACTGGGGTCAATTTGAATATTGCAATTTTCATCTAAATCAAAGCTTTCCAAAGCTGTATATTACATTATCAGCTAGATCAAAGCTTTCCAAAGCTTTAGTTACGCTGTGATTTGATAGTAACATTGGGTCAATTTGCAGTATGTGGCCTTTGTGGGAAGCAGGCGGGTAAGTGAGTTATGTCTGTCAATCTGGTCACATAAACCAACAGTTTTTGACAAGCATGGAATATAGTATAGGTTATCCCACAACAGCATGGACCTGTGATGAAATGATGGGCTTAGTTTATTCCATAGATGGGAAAAGCAGGTGCTAAACAAATTTTAGGGTGAGAACATCCACTTTAAGTTATGTTTTTTGAGATACGGTTTTTAACAAACCTGCTACTGTTTTTTGCTGTTGCTTCCTCTACAACAGAGATAATTTGGCATCACTTAGTAAGGCAAATATTTTGAATACACATGTACTTAGAATGGGAAAATAAATGTTCTTAGCGATGTTTTCAATTCCATATGTTTTTTCGCTCTCTAAGATTACTTTTAGTCTTATCTTGTTATTCTTCTTCCTTTTATAATCTTTTAAATGTAATTTTACAGGGTAAAGATTTTTTGTGATACTACAGGATCAGCTTTAGGAAAGGCCCACAGAGAGGTGCAGTCTTCTTGCAAAACAAGCAGCTAGGTAATGGCTAGCACAAGTGCAGTTGAGTTGTGAACTTGTGTTAACTTTACGTACTATCTGTAGCTGGTCGTAAAGAAGAATTTGAGACTGCTTTCCTCAGCCTCGAGTGACTTCTGTTCTAACCCTCAACATAAATAGCTGTGTAAGCATTTTTTCCACAGAAAGGAGGAGTTGCGCTGTGAAAGCCTTTAGCCTCTGACAACTGTTGGATATCATTGTGCAGACTTACTTCATGCTGGAAATGGGCTTAGAACAGATGGAAACCATTTGTGCAGCAAGTAGGCTGGAGTAGCAGTGTAACGTGACTTCTACAATCCATGATGTTTGGAAGGAGTCTGCTGCTGTGCATGGTCTCACCAATATCACACATAAATCAGGCTCTTACACTTTTATTGCTTCTGTTCACCCTGTGGATGCATCGATCACTCTAAACCCTACCAAGAGTGCTGGCAAGAGTCTGACAACATCCCCTCTGGCAGAGCAGCCCCTCCAGTTTCCTAGGAAACCCGGCAGCTGAAATGCCCTGCCAGGAGCAGCAGGGAGAATGAAAGGAAGGAAGACAGTTGCTTTGGGATTTTTTCCCCTAGTTCTTTCCTCTTCCAACCAATATCAAATATGTAAGCAATCTACTACAAATAATAGTGTCAGCATGGTAACGGGGCTGTCTGCTGCAGCATGCCTGCGATAGCTCTGTGCTCATCACTGAAGAAATAGAGCCTCATTAGCTGTCTTTGTGGGTTAGAGTCCAAATTTCATTTCTTGCTTTTCATGGCAGTGATTTTTCAGCTTTTGATAATGTCTGCAGGCGCTGCTGGAGCCCTGGGGTCAGTTATAAGACTAACATGGTGAAACCACAGGGAAGCCATATTCATATTTCTCGGTTGAGGGAAGCCATCACTTCTCCTAAGGTGGAAGAAGAAAAAGAGAAAGTGTTTTCCACCTGCATCTTAGTTATAGAACCATAGAATGGTTTGGGTTGGAAAGGACCTTAAGATCATACAGTTCCAACCCCCCTGCCATGGGCAAGGACACCTCACACTAAACCTTGTCACCCAAGGCTCTGTCCAGCCTGGCCTTGAACACTGCAGGGATGAAGCATTTACCACTTCCCTGGGCAACCCATTCCAGTGCCTCAGCACCCTCACAGTAAAGAACTTCTTCCTTATACCTAACCTGAACTTCCCTTGTTTAAGTTTGACCCCATTCCCCCTTGTTCTATAACTGCTCCATGTTCACCTTTCTTCAAACCCTAGAAATCATGTTCTGGAATGGCAGGGTTTGAGTCTGTGCCTTACTCAAACATCTGCACCAACAAAGGTTTCTAATGAAGAACCAGCTAGGGCTTTATAATTTGTATTACCACTGTTGCACAGGGCAACAGTGAGAAAAGACCAAGAAAAGCTTGCCCCATCATTTTGTTTCCACAGATTCTTCTGTGGCTCTCATCATATTAGGACTTACTTTACTCTCAGATGGCCCATTAGCTAATGAGAATAAACCTCATGGATGGTTTGGGTTTGGGGTTTTTAGCAGAAAGTGGGGAGCTTTATGTTGATGATGTGTTCTTATGGAAAATGGCCTTGATAGCTGTAGAAGGAGCCTTCATTTTCCCATAGATGGGTTTTCACCCTGTGCACAGCCATACAGTGCTGTGAAAGCTGAGCTGTTAGTCATGACCTTTATCCTGATGCTTATGACCAGGCATGTCCCATAGCTATAACCTAGAGGTGGATGGGGGTCTGTAGAGAGAAAGTCTTCCAACCAACTATAAATATTAGCTAGCAATACAAGGGAGTAACTGCAGTGAAATACGGGTTTCTCAGGAAATGTAGAAGTTTCCAATGATACACCAATGTTCCCTTTTTCTGTCAGTGTAAAGGAAACTGCACTATTTTTGCAAACACTGGTATTTCATTCTGCCTCTTAGAATAACTTTTGAACTGATCCAATTTGATGCAACGATATTTCATCTATGCTGACAGATGTTCTTCTCAGTAATAATACAGTAATAGATACACTGCTAGATAATGCTTTCCTACACCTTCTAGTCCACATCTTGCAAGTCTTTCTGATTTGTGTGCACCCAAGTTCAAAAAGAAATCCTGACAGGATTCTGCGGGTAAAGACTCCATAAATGATGTAAAGTTTATTAGTTTTACATGGTCCTACCTTGCTGCAAAGCACTCTGATTCAAAGTGCTGGTTTTCAGAAAACCTGTGGATGTAAGAATGGGTAAAATTCAGTAAAATCTGGGACCTTGGTGCTATTTTAATAGTGCTATTATGCTATATATGGCTTGTATTCAGAAAAGCATTTGTTAAACAGATGCCTATGGGTTCTTTGTATTCTTTAGTCAAATTTGAGAAAGGAACCTTTATTTCCCCTTTTTTTCAATATGCAGTTCATTATGATGGCAAATTCCTGATCCTTCCCCCCTTTTTGTATGCCTGTACTTATGCTGCGTAATAGGAGAGCCTGGAATCTGAGTCAGAGGTTAGGAAAAGAGGGTAATTAAAGACCTTCCCCAACAACCTGGGAAACATACCCCTTAGCTAATGATTTCCCAAATAATCCCTGTGAATGCGGTTGCACACAGAGAAGTAGGGAATGTATAGGGAGACAGGGAGCAGATACAAGCTGCAGCTGAAGAATGCTGGCTTGGCAATACCAAGGAGCTGAACAAAGCTATCTGTCTTACTGCGCCTTTCCGTTCCTCCCACCCACTTTGTGTTCCTTAATAGCACTGAAATATCATGCTACAGAAAACACTTGCTGCAGAAGAAACATCTGGCTCCTTAGGGCTCAAGGAGAAGATTTAGGATTTCCGAAATAGTCTTCCTCTTACTTTGTTCTTTTAATTATTGATAAGTGGCTTCTGGAAACAGGCCGGTGGCAAACTCAAAAGTGGAATCCAGGTTTATGGTTTTCTGTGTTTCTTCTAATTATGTCTCTTGATATTAATCTGATTTTTAGGATAGTGTGAAAAAGAACGTTGCTCAACAGGGAAAAGACTGTAATACATGTAGGTCGCTTTATTCCACATCACTGCAGGGCACTGGATTTTGAAATTAAACCTGTCAACTTACTAACAAAGGCATGACCCATAAAATTCACTGAACCCCTTCCAGCACATTAAGAGTTACAGTCATACAGTGAAATACTTCAAAGCCAAATGTCTCTGAGCAGCTGTCATGTAGCCCTGGGTACCACTGATGCTCACTACACTTACAGCTCCTACTCTGTGAAAGGCAGCGTGGTGTCCTCTAGCCTTGCAGCTCATGTGCTGCCTGGCTGAGCTTTGGTTCGGTCTAGGTGGGTCCTGGAGCAGGTTGTGTCCTCCTTGTGTGTTCCAGAAAGGCAGAGGGGTAAGGGCAGAAGGAGCTGGGACTTGGGGTGAAGGTAAGGCCTTTTTGGCAGAAAACATAGCTGTAGATGTGTGGCAAAGGGACAAAATAAGCCTATACAGACCTATGAAAGAGAATTTCCTTGCCCATAGCAGGGGGCTGGAACTAGATGATCCCTTCCAAGGTCCCTTCCAACCCAAACCATTCTACGATTTATATTGTAACAGAGATTTTCTCCCTCTTTGGCCAGCCTGTAGGAAGGCCTGTTAGCCTCCTCAAAACTTATATAAATGCAAATATCTCTGGTTATTCTTAGTACTGCTTCTCTTGTATCTTGCAAACTGGTGCACTACTGTGAAGAAACTTTCAGCCAGCTGCAACTTGCGTATACATTTTTTCAGCCATAATTCCTCTGTATTATGTAGGTATTGGTATTTATGTCTCCAGCTGGCAGCGCTATCCATCTACATGTCAGCTCTCCTGGTTAAGGCAAGGAAAGATGCATTTTGTCAGCTTTTCCAGTGCTGTCTCCTGCAATGTGCTCCTCTATCAGGTTTAAAACCTGTCATCCTGCTGATGTGTTTTTTTTCTCTCTGCAGACCAGCACTAGGTCATCTGACAGCACTACCTCTCACAGTAACTTTTAACATACCTGGCTTGGAGAACTAATAAAATCTCTTTGGATGGAGTCAGGCTGTCCTTCAGTGAAAAATCCCTGTCCTTGAGTGAAAAAACTCCAGCCATGCAGATGGGATTTCCATGGTCACAAGCTAAACCAGAAACTTCTCAATTTTCCTTTTGATGTCTGTTAGCCTAATGTAATGTGATTGCATTTGAGGACCAGGCTGTGGTTAGGCAAGACTTTTTCCTGTCTCAAAACCTGCAGTTTCTGCTAAAGTGTCTTCCCTTGAATGAAGAAGCCATAGAAAAAGGGGCTGCACTAAAGATAGTCGTCTGGAAAAGTGAATACATTAATACAATATTGTTGTGGTTAAGGCTGAGTAAGACTTGGAAAATTGATTTGAGCAAGGATTATTATAATATGTAAAGCAACCAAAAGAGGTTTCTGACTCTCTTTTTTGTTAGTTTCACTTTATTTGAATGACTCTTTGGAAGCAGACTCAGAAGTGTTTTCCTGTCATTCTGAAGAAGGATGTGACAGTGAATTCCCTCCTCTACAATCCTTTTGTCCTTCCCTAGAAGTGTAATTTGCACACACACACACACAGTGACAGCCTTTCAGCAAAAGCCCTTTAGTTTATGCTTTTTCTGCCCAAACTAAAGCAACCCAACAATGGAGTAGCTTCTGCATCTTTCCCACATGCTTGATTTATTGGTGCTCCTGTAGGCAGCAACTGAAAGCAATAAGTGAGGGAGCATCTTCACAGTCCTAAAGCAAGAGATATATTTAGCTCTGTTGTTCTATAGGTACAGTTGTAAACCTGCTTGTGAACATAATGTTCATAGCCCTAGAGGTTGATTTAATGCTGATATGGGAACTGCTTCAGTGGGATGGATGGTTTTTTTTTCTTAGGAAAGGCATAAATGTGAGATTTTAATGTATTTTAGGTTTTAAATTCCTTTCTTAGCAGCTATATTGTTGTATTTCATTCTTTTGTTCTTCATATTTCCCAGATACGGGGTTTCTTTGGTTTCTGCATCACCCTGTATCCCCTAGTTGTTTGGAGTCTTTGTTTTTGCTGTGTAATAATAGTACAAGTTTCATAATACTGTTTCCTGTGATATTAGATTGATGGTGGTGCATGTGGGCAGCTACTTCCCCCCCACCCCTTGATGTGTGCTATATGACAGATAATGTCTCAACTCCAAAGTCAAATGTTTTCAGAACACCTTGAAACCATGTTAATTCACTGTAAGGGAACAAAAGGGAATGTTTTTTATTGTGAGGGTGACTGAGCACTGGAATAGTTTGCTCAGAGAGGTGGTGGAGTCTTCCTCTATAAGGATATTCAGAAGCAATCTGGACATGGTCCAGGGCAGCTGGCTGTGGATGGCCCTGCTTGAGCAGGAGGTTGGACAAGTTGACCTCCAGATTTTGACCTCAACCATTTTCTTCTGTATGTACAGCAGAAACTCCAAGTTGAAGTTGTGAATTAAATCAGCACTTGATAAAACAGCACAGAAATACTATTAAAAGTTCTTTTCTTTGTGCAGAAACACGATCAGATAGAACAAAGAAGCTGTTTAGACACTACACAGTTGGATCCTATGACAGCTTTGATGCTTCCAGGTAAGAATTTCTCTTTTTGGTCACAATCTGTTTACAAAACCTTGCTGAGCTTTATTTAATTGTTACTTTTGGCTTAGACTTTTGAGGGGAAGAGGGAAGCAGATTACTAAACAGAGCTGCTCAAGATATCATTCTACATCTAAATTGGTTTTTCCACAGCTTTTTTCCTATGGGATGGGTCCACAAAAATAGCGAGTAATGAAGGAATGAATATCACTATTTTGTTTTGATGAGTGGTGGAAGAGCAGCATTTCATAGAAGCAGTATGCTCCAGCTGCTGCCACAGTCAAGAACCACTCAAGTTGTTGGATACTTCAAAAGATCAGGCCTTCTATATCTGTTCACAGCATCATAGTTGCTGACAAGAATCTGAATTAAGATTTTGTGATTAGTTGTTCTGAATGGTATCTTTAGATCCTAAGTAAAAATTAGGCCATTAGAAATAAGGAGTTTAGAAATCAGGTTATTTATGTGCAGTTTCTGCTGAGTAGTCATGATTTCTAAGCAGGTTCTTCTCCCACATGCCTATACAGTCAACTTCTGGTGGAAATGATGATTTTTAAAGCACAGAACTTCAGTTAGCTGTTAGTGTCTTCTCTTGGTGGCACACGGTATCATTAACCTTGTCTCCTGACTAATCACAGCTTGGGGTGTTTATGTTTTCAAGAGAAACACCTTTTTCTGTAAGAGAATAATTCTGGGTCATGTCGAGCAATGATGGCAGAGTTTCATGTAGCATGCTATTTAAAAAAGGAAGGAAAATGTGGTAACTGTTGGTTTTATGATGTGGTTTTAATCCTTGTTCTGAGGGTCATGCTTAGTTTCAGTGTCAGTTCATTTGGGGAGGAAGGATAGAGTTCAGGTCAGCTGAAGCAGTTTGGATTCCCAGGATGTCCTTCTGTGTTCCTGATGGTTTATATGTGGAGCTCTGAAGTCAGGGGCCTGCTGGTTGGCCACAGCATACAGTTCATGATTTGTAAAATACAAGTGTGCAGTCCCTTGAGTTGTGATTTGAAAGTGTTGTGATCCTGGATGAAGACAAAAGGTTTGGTGATGCATTGAGAGGAAGCACAGACTTATGGCTGACTACAGCCATCTCATCTTGGAAGCTCTGATCTTCCTCTTACTGTATAGGCTGAGCTATATCAGCTCTTGCTGCTGTGACTTAGGAATAGAGAGCCCCATTTCAACATCTTGGATGTTCCCCTGCTGTGATCAGCCAAGTTATCAGAGCTTGTGCTGTTGGACAGGGGTATGATTCTCTGTTGACAGTGATAAAGCTGTCAGTGGAAGCTGTTAGCCTGTACTATGAAACACGTAACTGTTCCACAGAGCAAGCTCCTTGGTTACATTTCCAGTGAGCACAGTTGGCTTTTTGCAGGGTTCTTTCGGTGATGATTACTCTCTGAAATTCATAGCCTGGTCTCTATTTCAGTGTTAGGGGAGAGGGTTGATTGTGTGAATTAGAAGCTGTGGCCGCAGTGCGTTGACTCAGAGATAACAAATAATCCCTACTGCTACTTTCTAATAATAGATTTTTTTCATTAGAAAAATGTCATTTCCATGAAAACTTTTTTGTTTTTGGGTTTTTTTTTATTCTAAAGCATTTGGATTTATTGTTGTCTTTTTCCTAAGAAAATTCAGGTCACTTCTTGGGAGAGAACAATGCCACTTGCCTTAGATAGCCCTCTATTGTTTAGAGAGGTTACTTTGAAAACAGGAGGCCAAAAGCTGTGTTCAGACTTAAGGGCTTGAAAGTCATCTCAGGTTTGTCTTTTAACCCATGAGCTGTTGGGGATGAATGGATTATACTCTCTGCTTTTGGGAAGTCATGGGAAGTATGTGGGATGTTTGGAGGCTTTGCAGGGAAAAAGGGGAGGTTGATGGTTTACTTTTTGATTGGCTTTTCTCCTCTTAAGGTGTTCGTGCAGTGCAACAGCAAAGCTCTCAAAAAGCTTCCATTACCTCATTCATGTCTGTAGCTGAGCAGGAGAGTTCATCAGATAAACTGATAGGTTTTGTACAGCCTTATTGTTGGGAAATGCGGGTATAAAGCATGTCTGAAACGGTTCCTGATTCTGGCATTGATAGCTGTGAATTGAACAGTAAAAGGGAAAGCAGCAGAGTTCTGGCAGCCGCTGAGTAAAGCAAAGTTTTGCAGAAAGCTCAACTTTCCACAGAGAGTCTGAAACACAGTGAGCCCATTTTGAGGAGTAATAGAAGAAATTGAGAGGGAAAGGTAGGAGAGGGTAGAATTAATGGGAACTTCCAAGAAATGCGGTGGAAAAGTAGACAGCTTAAGACACTTCAGCAGAGAAAAGTGCAGTGATTTTAGAATTTTAGTAAAGTAACCCTAGGTCTAAAAGACTGATTTGGTGTCCAAGTTTCCAAGCCCAGTTAGTTGCTGCAGAAAGTGCCTAAAACTACGGAGGTGCATATAGTGATTTACTGTAATGATGCATTTTTAGGGAACATACTCCATGATGAAAGGGAAACTTCCTTTTCCCTCCTTTATGAACATGACATACAGTGAAACGCTGTTCTGATGCTTCTTTTCCTAAACAAAACACAGTTTGAGGCTTTGCTGTCCTAAAACTGCAACAGCACCCCAAGCTGCATTTCAGATCCTCGACTGGGGCTGCAGATCAGCTTTTTGTACATCTAAATGGTAATTTTTCTGGTGCTTATATATTCCTGCTAAAGCAAAAGAATTTGCATTTGAGAATCTGACTGGAGATTAGTAGATCTTGATAGTATGTGTAGATTTAATTGCCAGGATGGGCTCCATCAGGGAGGGGAATTGTTAAAAGAGGATGTCAAACAGCAATTCTCAGTATTTCCAAATTTGTACTGCCTTTGAATACTGTTTCTGTTATAATTTCCTATCAAAGTAGGGCAAGGTAGAGTAAAACAGATTTAACTGCTTGTTGGAATAAACATTTAGCAGAAGGCAGTTGTGCCTATGTACTAAGAGGAGCTTTGAAACCAAAACATTACCAAAGCCGATGCAGTTCCTTCCTGGAGATGATGTGGGGGAGTGAGAGGAAGTATCAGCTCCCTTCTCCTTTTCTTTCCCCCTTCCAAAAGGGCAGAAATTGCTGAGTAGAAACACTCTGTTCAGAAATCTATATTAATGGGCTTATTCACATGCAGGAAAATACATTGTACATGGCATTTTTCATCTTTAGGAAAATGTGCAGCTTGAGTAATGGGGGTTCATTAAATCCCAGTTCAGCTTCGCATAGGAGATCAGTTATCCATGCATTAATGCTTCAGGAAAATGGGTAGTATACTTAATAATATGTAGAAAGGCAGTGAGATTTGCTTGCCAGCACAAATAGCCATTAAATATCATACAAATATAATATTTGAAACTACCAGGTCTAATGTGTTATCTGCTTTAAACGCTGATGGGATGCATTAATTCTGTTACGCACAAATGACGTTGCCTACTGCGGCTGTCACATGTTGCTGCTGCTGACATTCTTTTAAGGGATTCCTTTACTATTTTATTAAACCCTTTTAAGAATTAATTATTTTTAATCATTTGCCTTTAATCTGATGCACATGGGCAAGTGCTGAAGGGAGGGACAGGCTTTATTGTAATGGCGCACATGTGAGAGAAGATAAAGTTTCTTAGGCTAGCAAGAGCCCTTACTGGACAGACAGGAGGAAATGCCCTAGACATTTGTCCTTGGCTGCAGCTCTAGAGGCTAAGGTGGCAAGTGGGATGGGCAGAGCTTCCTTCTGCCTCCATAGATGGAGCAAGCAGGCAGCACCCACACTGTCAGACCCCAGGAGAAGCATGGCCTGAGGTTCTACTTGCTTGAAATGCCTTGGAGCCCCAGAGAAGAGCAGAAAGCAGGCATGGAAAACTCATAGAATCAAACTATAGAATAGTTTGGGTTGGAAAAGACATTTAGAGGTCATCTGGGCAACCCCTCCTGCAGTGAACAGGGATATCTTCATCTAGAGCAGGTTGCTCAGAGCCCTGTCTAACCTGGCCTTGAGCACTGCCAGGGATGGGGCAGCCACAGCTTCTCTGGGCACCCTGTGCCAGCGCCTTAGTACCCTCACCATAAAAATACTCTTCCTGACATTTAAACTCAGTCTACTCTCTTTTAGTTTAAAACCATTACCCTTTGTCCTGAAAAGATAGTACACCAACGAAGTCACAAGGAGATAACATAAGACTGCTTTGACATGTCTCTGGAATTTTGTGTCATTCCTATATTTACTGTCAGCAGTGGCCAAGAGAACCAGAGGACACTGGATTTGAGAGCTGGAGTGGAGCAGATCCCTTTGACTATGTTAGGAAAAATGTTTGCTTAGGTCAGTCTTAGTCTGGATGGGCAGGATTGTCACCAGCAAAGCAAAAGCTTCCAAAGTACTAGATATACTCTTTAGAAGTTAAAGTTCAGGACAACCTTTAATTCAAAGGAAATTATTCATATGCCTTAAATCGGTTATTTCATCAAGGTTAAACTCCAGGTTAATAACAGAAATTATTGCTAAGGCACAGAATGATGGAATTAAAAAGAAATGTTAATTAAAAATAAGCTTAACCTTTAGAAATGATAATTTTTATCTGCTTTTGAACTGAAGTGAGGGAATTGATTAATTCTCTCAAGGTAGGACAGTGGACTGCTCAGTCAGGAAAAGCAGAGGAAAGACAAGTTATCAAAGTAAAGTATATTAAAGAGTTTAATTTCAAATGTAAAATGTTACTAAATGTGATGTGAGTGATGTTGAAGTGGTAACTTGGTTTTCATACTCCAGAGACATAAATAAGAGGAGCAATTGTGGTACTACGGAAAGGTTATAAACTTGATTTGGTGGAAGACATGATCCAGTTGCTTTCATGGATTTGGAAACTTTAGAATACAACAGTGGAAGCTTTTACTACTGCACTAATTGCATTATCTCCCTCCTATCCCCAGTAGAATACTGAAATAGCAAAAGTCAATGGCATAATTTAATGCCAGCTTCAATTAATTACAAGGCATGTCCTAGAAAGATTTCCTGCCTATTCTATGTCTTCCGTTCTTTTCACAGCCCAATCACCTTTCGTATGTTTTCTTCTTTTCTAACCGTTTTAACTGGTACTAATCACTGCTCGGGAGTTTTCTTGGTGCCTTTCCTTGACATCCTATGGCTACAGCAGTATTATGAAGCTCACAGGAGAGGATGTAATAATAAACAACCTTTTCCAAAGGCTTATTGTCACAAAGTTAATGATGGGACCCAGTTGATTTGCCTTCTGCTTTTAGTTCGGGTTTTTGCTGGATAAAGAGAAAGAGGAAAACTGGAGTCTGACAGGATCGTGTAAGAAAGCTTAATTAAAAGCTCCATTCATTAACCCAATGTCAGGTGGCAGCATCCTCGTCTCATGAGTGCAGAAGCTGACAGAAGCAACTCCTCAAGAGCCAGTTTCCATACAACCACCTAAGAAAAATGAGAGCTTCTTCTCAGCTGTGCTTCCCAGCGGTGCTCTGCTGATGTTGTCATCCGCGCTGTTGGATGGAGCAGCACAAGCTTTAATCCTTGACAGCTCAGAGAGACTCTCTGGCACAGCTGAAGCTGCTGCCCTGGTAGTTCAGCATATGCAGTGTAGTGCTTTTTATGGTTGTATTTTTTAACCTGCAGAGTCTACCTGTTGAATAGCTCAATCATTGTCCCAAAGTTGTGATGTAAACGGTGTTGTCTTCACAGTTTAAGCATTAGGTGTGTTATGCAGCCATTATGCTTTTTTAGGGGAAACTCTCGATCTGATACAGAAATACTTTCATCTTGTTTGATGTCTGATTTCATGTGGATATTTTACATAAGTAGAATCATAGAACTGTAGAAGGGTTTGGGTTGGAAATGACCTTAAAGAGCATAAAACTCTGCTGGAGATGGTGCAGTCACAGCTTCTCTAGGCACCCTGTGCCAGTGCCTCACCATCCTCACAAGGAAAAACTTCTTCCTAATATCTAATCTCAGTCTCCCCTTGGGCAGGTTAAAGCAATTCCCCTTGTCCTGTCCCTACAGGCCCTTGTAAAAAAACCCTCTCCATCTTTCTTGTTGGCCCCTTTAGGCACTGGAGCTGCTCTAGGGTCTCCCCAGAGCCTTCTCTTCTCCAAGCTGAACCAGCCCAGCTCTCTCAGCCTGGCTCCAGAGCAGAGCTGCTCCAGCCTTTGGAGTATCTTCGTGGCCTCCTCTGAACTCATTCTAACAGCTAGATTATTCATGTCTTTTAAGTATGTATTTAAAAAAGGATGGATACCTTTTGTAGAATTCTGGTGACTGCAAATCATCAAGTAGATGACACTAGACCAGGAGCTGAGGGACCTTTCCCTGGTTATGGCTTAGCTGTGATCCCATTGACGTGTTGTAGAGAATCCAGCATATATCCTTGCTGAGAGCTGCACAGCCATCAGCAGCAGTCTGTTAGATCCTGGCAAACAATTTGGAAGGAAGCATCATTCCATAGAGAACAGGTCTTTCTGCAGTGGCATAACTGACTTTTTTGGTTTTGCTGTTGGGTGGCACCAGTTTCACTGTCCTAATATTTTCTGGGTGTTCAGTTGATCTCTTGCAGAAACTGGAGGAAGGATGTTAAAATGGATGCTGTTCATTCTTAACAACAAATCCATGCTTTCTGTCACTTTATTCTGGGATCAATACATTGATAATAAATCGAAAGTGATTTGACTGTTCTTCTTAGCTGCAGGCATAGACTTTAAACATAATCCTTGTTTTCCTGTGGTGGAGAAAAGTAAAAACAATAGTATTTGAAGCTTTTTCATATATACATAGCTTAATTTTAATCTGGGAGATTATAGCAAAAATACCTGAGTATGCCCATGGTTGTAATGAAATACATAGCTATAACCATGTGATGTAGTGATGTGGTTACATCTGAATGCTTGCTGAGGTCTTAATGATACATATCTCTGCAGATGTGATACACTTGGTTCTTTTAGGTGTAGAAAGCAGTCAGCACAAGCCGAATTACAGACCACAAAGTGTGTAAAATGTTTTTTGTGAGTGTATATTGTTGCTTTCTTTCTAAGATATGTTGTTGGGCTCGCCTGATGCCTGCTCTGAATTAATTCATAGTAGTCAGATAGTGCTGAACTGTTCTCAATGTGTGAGGCCCAGAGACAAGTGTGGCTCATTTTAACACCTTCTGCCTCATGCACTTGAATATAATTCAGTATAATTTGTAAGATTTCATGTATGTGTAAGCAATAATTAAGACATTGTAGATTTTTGTGGATCAGGTAAAGATGTAAAATGGGAAGGTTTTCATTTGCTGTTATTTAATTTCCAATGAAAATGATCTTACTTGCAAATCAGCAGCTTTGGACTTTGCCTCCCCTGCTGTCGTGTGCTGCCAGGACTGAGCTTTTTATGTCGGTGACTACAGAAAATATTTAAAGTAATTGCTAAAATAGGAGGTAAAAAGGGTGGATGTGTGTGCATGTATCCGAACTGTAGTATCTCTTCTTTGAAATCTGGAGTGTAATTGCATGAAGATATGATATTAAAGTCTAATACAATTACAGTAAAATGCAGAAGGATGCAGTGAGTTATAAGGGTTTCCGTGAACTTGTAAGTGCATTTTGAAATTGTTTACTGCCTTAGTAGTGAAGCTTGTTTAAAGCACTTCAGTAAGATCCTTCCATTAGCAACTAATGCTTTTGAAAGTAATGATTAAAATTTGTCAGATATTTAGATGTTTGCCTACAGTTTTAGCAGTAAAGAGTTAGCAAAGAAAGACCAGGAGTTTCCAAGACCAAAGTTGGCTTACAGAATGCATAGCCTTTCCCAAATTAAAGCTTAAAATGCTCTTTCTGTTAAACTTTAAGGATCTACCTCTGCTGCTAGTGAAAACTTGACTGTGTGAATATGCGTAAAGAACATCATGTTTGCAAGGGTTCGTTTGGTGTATGTGCCATTTCCGGCACAGCAACTGATACTCTCAAGTTCATTTTTCTCAGTAACTCCTCTGACAAGATGCTGAAGGACAGGATGGATTTAAATGTCAGAACCGAAGCAGCAGCCTGTGTCCTGTGCATGGGGAGGAATAACATTCTGTACATTGCAATAGAGAAAATTAAACAAAACATAGGAAACAGAAGTGGAAATGATGGAAGATGAGGACAGCAAGAAGAGACTGTGAGGGCGTGATAGCAGGTTAGTTAGGTGGATACATAATTCCATGCAAGGGGAGGTAGTGAATGCTCCATCCCTGGCAGTGTTCAAGACCAGGTTGGATGAAGCCTTGGGTGATATGGTTTAGTGTGAGGTGTCCCTGCCTATGGCAGGGGGGTTGGTACTAGATGATCTTAAGGTCCTTTCCAACCCAAACTATTCTATGATTCTAAAATGGATTAAAATATTTGCTTTTCAGCGAACAGGAGAGTGATGAAGTTTCTAACAATTAATGTTTTACATTCCCTTCTTTGAGCCTCCACTGTGATGGTTTAGATTCCTCTAGGTGACCTTTAATTCCCAGCCCCACTGCACCTTTGGCTGCCTTCCTCTCACCTCATCACTAGATGAGCAAAAGCTGACATATGGTGCCTCTGATTGTAAGTGATGCATTTTTATGTCTTGGCAGACCAAAAGGAACAAATAACTGTCGTGCTCACACTGTGGGCATTCCTCCAGTGGGTGCAATGACTTAAACCACTTTGGCTTTTTTCCTCTTTCCTGCCAGATTTTCACAAATATTGGTTGTATTTTCAGAAGTTGATCTACAAGGCAAATTCTGAGGTTGACTGACAGGCAACATATGTCCTTATTTTCATCTTAAAAAGACACTGTCCAGAAGTCAGGAAGGGGTTGACATCCGGAAGTAAATCTGGAAGTAAAGCTGGTCACTTCTGAGCAAAACATAAGGTTGGTGGGAGGAGGATGTTTTGTCTTAGGACAAAATAGATGTGCTGGAGTTGTATTTCTTTGTAAGTTGAGTGGGGTCAGACCCTATAAAAAGGCACCTGCTAAATAGCAAGCTATAGCTTGTGTCAGAGTGTTCCCCTGGAATAAGGATCTGGGCTTGAATCCCATGTATGTTAGACTTCTTCACCTTAAACCTGTACTTTGTGTTACTGATGAATGCCAAGATCCTGGCAGACAGATCGATTCTTCATCCAAGTCTTTTGCAACTATTACTCTTTCCCCGAGCCAAGAGGCAGATGCTAGCTCCAACCTTGGAGCAGGTTGGGGATGATGGGTTGGAATGATTGGCAGATACGCCAATTGAATAACTGTATTGCTCGGGTGCCTGCCCTCTCTGACATAAAATGTCTAGCAAAGGCTTAATTTAGACTAAAATTTATTAACAAAGGATTTACTTTAATGAGCAGGGATTTCACTAAAACTGACTTCACAGCAAAATTTGGAATGGAAGAACAGTGAATGTTAAGTTAAATACGTGCACTAGGAAAGAGTGGCAACTGCATGGTTAGAGAAATGACTGCTACCCATGTGTCTTCTGAATTCTTGATTTTTTGCATTAAAAAAGCATGTTGGGCACAGATAAAAGGTCTCAGAATTATGTTTAATTGAAAATGAAAGCTAGGGCTGATACTGAGTAGACTGTATTATCACTTGAACATGGGATGATGTTCAAGGCCAGGTTGGACAGGGCTTGGAGCAATCTGGTCTAGTGGGAGGTGTCCCTGCCAATGGCAGGGGGTTGGAACTTTAAGGTCTCTTCCAACCCAAACCATTCTATTATTCTATGGTCCTTTAAACTAGCATTACAAAGCCTGACAGCACAGCACTGTCAGAGTTGTACAACAGTTGTAACTAAAGCAGAAGTGGTTCATGCCTCTACTGTAAACACTTGAAACATCATAAATTCTGAAATACACTTGAAATTAAACTCTGTGAATTTTTGTTACTCAATTGAGCTGAAATGATAAACCAAACTCTATCCAGTACTTAGAAAAGCTTCACCTTTCCAGGAATGTCAGTGTGACCAGTGAGCCATGGCTGAATGTCAAAGGAAGGGGGACAATAAGGAGAGATTCCAGTTCAACATTCATTTACTTAATAAAATTAATAGCCAATTTAAATAAAGCAGAGTTCAGTCTCTTCATCAGCTGGTACAGTCAGTGATTTCTTGCTGCTACCAAAGTTGTGGGCTGACCTGGCCATGCATTGAAATAAATGCTGAAAAGGATGATGGTGTTAGACAGGAAAAGCTCCTCAGGGGGACATTTCTGAAGCTGTTTTGCAGATAAGCAAACAAAATTTGGAGTAGGCTTGAAATAACTCAAGGGTTTGGTGTAACAGATAAATGGTGAGAGGAGTGAAGGTATTTCAGAAGAAGTAGAGTTGCCACATCCTTTTGGATGTTAATGAGATTGTAAAATCATACGGTGATTTTTAAAGGGATACGTAAAAATTAAACTCTAATTCAAATCACCTCTTAGTGTCTTTTTAGTAAAATCATAGGAAATCAAAGTTTCTCACTCAATACTTTATTTTTAATGCTATTGGAGAAGAAAAGAGTGGGCAGATGTTTTCAGAACTTTCCTCCTTGTCTGTGGTAATGCCTCATTTGTTTCGAGACAGAACTTGAAACTTGTAACATGCCTTGTACTCAAATGTCATGAAATGGTACAGGATCTTCAACAATGGTGATTAAAGCCCTGTACACTTCAGCACAATGTAGAATTTGAAGTGAAATACATCTGCAAAGCTGAAATGAGCAGTCAGGGTTACTCAGACTTCTTGTGATTAGAGCTGTGTTTCATTTCCAGGGAATGCAGGACAGGGGGGTGGTTATTCCTTCTGCTTATCATAGCAAAGAAGGTGTGATGGAAACCCAGAGGGATTCCTTTAAACTAATTTGAAACTCATGGTTAGCATTCCTGGAATCACCAGACTCTTCCACCTATTTCATAATTGACTTATGTTAGGCTTTAGTATGTTCAGACTTTCTGGCTGAGTGAGCAAATCAAGTTATGATTCTGAAATGTCTAGTGAGTTTAGTAATAGTTACCGAGACCTGCAGTGTCAAACTGCCACCTTAAAGGGCTTGTAACACATTTTGAAAGTGTTAATAAAACACGTCTTTTTCTCCTGCAAGCGTGACTCAAGTGTATTACAGAAACAGAAATTGAGAGATCCCAAGGAAGGCAGATATAATCAATGAAGCATAGACTGCTTGGGTTGAAAGGGACCTTAGATCTCATCCAGTTTCAACACCCTGGCGTGGGCAGGGGCACCTTCCACTAGAGCAGATTGCTCCAACCCGGCCTTGAACACTGCCAGGGATGGGGCAGCCACAGCTTCTCAACCTGTGCCAGGGCCTCACCACCCTCATAGTAAAGAATTTCTTCCTTAGTTTAACCTATTATATGTTCATGTTTTAAAGGATTGATTTTCTAAGAACAGCTGAAGAAAGTGTTTGTTGTTGCATATAGTTACGGTTTTGTACACTCATACCAGTATCTTAGTATCTTACTTCCCTGGATCTACCTTTGTTACTTGTCCTGTTTGCTGACCTTGAACACAGTTTTCCTTGTGTCTGGGGTTGTCTGTGATAACACTGACCATCTTTAGCAAAAACATTTGGCAAATTATTGATTTTGAGAGCCTGTATAGCAAAGGAGTGCTGTTCTTAATAGCTGTTATTGTTCCTTTTGTGTAAATACTCGGTATGTTATGATGCTTAGGGAGAAAACTCCTGTTTCTGTGTTGTTCAATGTCAGCAGCAGAGGCTGGAACTGCAGCGGTTTGGGGTAGAGAAATACAAATTTAAAAACTAACGTGGATAAATATTCTGGTTACCTGAATGTTTGTATGTTTGTACAGTCTGTTCAGAGCTCATAGTACGAGTGATGAATATTAATATCATAATAGTACAGGCTTAGATTGTTCAAACGCTTGATAATTACAACTGAAAATTGCTACTAAGTGTTTAGGTATAAGTGGAGTGTGCTGTAGCCCAAATGCTAATGCGGTTGATGGCACATCTGTATGAAATGTCTGGAAGGTCTCTGCGTTATAAAACTCTCCTGTTCTATACTAGAAGGACGCTTGCCTAAATGTTTCCTGTTTAGTTTTTGCTTTGCGTGCTACTTGAATTGACCCTTATTTTTAAAATGCAAATAAAATTAAGATAATGATGCTTCTTGGTTTTTTTAAGCTCACTTTGCCACTCTCCTCACCCCATCATGCTGGTTTGTGTTCTCCTTACCAGTGCAGAGGCAAGAGAATAACAACATTCTTCTTAAAGAAGAGTGTATATATACTCATTGTATTCTGTGTGTATATATAGTGTGTATATATATATTCATATATGGATATCTGTCCATATACATGGGCACACATGTATCACACACATATATATACACACATGTATATGTTGTATGTGTATGTATACAGCATCATGACCTTACCATTGAGTTTTTTCCTCTTCATATTCAATCCTGAGATTTCTGTATCATATAGAATCAGGCTTTTACTGGATGATTTCTATTTCCAGGAGGTTGTTTGACTTCCTGTTTTGCCATGTCAACACGTTACTTTAGTGGTTGCAGTTCCAGCAGCATAAGGTGAGAACAGGAAAGAGCCTAATAGTAGTACTAGCCAAATCAGTCAATTGAGGTGTTCCTTTAGATCACCTACTCCTACACACCAAAGAATAGGATATTAGGTATCATTAAAGGGTGGATAAAAGAATATGGGCTGATACATATACATAGAGGATGTTTATCCTTAGTTCTACATAAAAAATAGTTTCTTTGCACTTGTGTTACAAAATGTAATGTTTCTCTTTCAAACCTGCATTTCAAACCTGTATTTCTTTGTAATGTTTTATAGCATAAATTCAACAAATTATACAGCATTGTTACCATCTTTACCATGGGCGACTTCTTTGTGTAATTATGGATAATCTTCTGGGCAACTGGCAATTAAGGGCTGGAAAAAGCAGCACAGTCTTTCTGACTTCCTGATTGTTATGGAATCACTTCATGACTGATATTAGTGGTTTTGATAACTTAGTGAAGAACTGTTCATTTTTACCAAGGGCATCAAGTATTCAAAATCCAATTCAAAATTGTTTACTTGTTTGAAAGTGTGAATGAAACACCTTTTTAAGTGGAAGAAGTTAGTACACCCTGCCAGGCTTTACTGTACTCTGTCATTTCCTCTGGGCAATAGAAGAATAAGGGGGTATCTGAATGTCTTTTATGGCATGCTACAGCTTGGCATATACCTCTTTCATCAACAAATGAATTTCAGTTTAAAATATGCAGCCTTGTTTTTCTCATGATGAAAGATCTGTGTGATGTTCACTGAACTCTGTAGAAACAGCACTGATAGAGGAGATCAAAAAGACAACTACATTAATATAAGAAGCAGATAGGAGCATTACTGAAGCATCCTCTTTTCTTTTCCCACTCTTTTACTTGGCCTGAAGGTCCCCAGTTAAGGAAGACATGGCTGTGCTGAGTTAACCATTCATACATGAGGGAAATGTAAAGTTGGCTGAGGAGAAGTTAGGATTCTATTGCAATTTGAATTTATTTGCCACGAATTATAAAGCCAGAGAGAACAACAGTACACAAGATGGTGGTGTTTCCTTCCCTGTGTTCTTCTTTTGTTTTTTGCCTGAGTGCCAGCAAGGCATTGACAGACAACCAACAGTTGGAAGTGCAAGTAAAGATACTGTCGTTAGATGCTTCAGTTTCCTTAAGAGCACCTGTGAAGCTGGAATCCATAGGAAGCACTAAGCATTTTATTCCATGCTTCATGTCCATATGGAGCCCTGATTTTGTAATTGTTTTGGTGAAACAGCAGAATGACTTGGAGTCCTTGTGAATGCTTGATGGAATGATGCTTGTTCTCCGGTGTGTTTTGAAGACACTAAAGACTATTTTGAGAACTGTATTAGCTTTTGTGGATGGGCAGCTTTTTTGACTCCAAATACGACATCTAATTCAGTTTTAACAGTAAATGTTGTGCTAATGGGAGAATTCTGGATCATGATAATAAAATCATTGTTTTGGGAAACAGTTCAACTTCAGCCTAACTCCACTTTAGGTACAATAACTCCATGGAAGAAAATGTAGGCTTGTGCTCCAGTCCCGTATGTGAGGAAGCAAGAAACAATTACATCCATGACTTCCTACAAACAATGCTGATGGGTTTTGGCATAAGAAAGGGAAAAGTCAAATGCTGCAAATGAAGGAAACAATGTTTTTACTTATATATACCCTGTTGTGAAAAAACTCTTGGCCTCAAATATGAAGGAGCAGAAAAGACAACCCTGCATTGGTAGCTCTTCTGTGTGACTGTTTGTCCGTTCTCCATCATATATTACTTAGTGTCCCATCATTATACTCCTTGGATTTCTGTCCTTAGCTACCTAGTAAGAAGTTCAACAGCTTAAAGTTTACTGTTCTGCAGTGTTTCTGTTCTAATGACAGGTTGTGCCTTCCTTGAGTAGAATGTTGAGGTACATATCAACCGTCTATTTAAAGATATTTTCTTATTGCCTTCCTCCCAAACACATCCTGCTGTAAACCTTCAGGAAAACATACTTTCTACAGGAAAATCATTTAGACTTGTCTTACGTGACTGAAATCATATTGGCAAGATTGATCAGTTGTGCAGAGCAAGTCTGCACGTATTTTGACTCAGGGCAGGACAAAATATGAAATTGTATTTTTATAGTGAATATCCTTTGTAAGAGTATATTGTGCTTACAGAAAGTGTTGCTGGAAGGTAAGAATAAGTAGTTGAAAAGGCAAACTATAGAAATATAGGAAGTAAACACACTCATTTGGTTGTAACTCTGGTTGGTTGAATCTCATGTGTGATCTGTTAGATAATTGTGCTGCCATGGAAGGCTGTAGTCCAGTTTGTTAAAGCTGAAAATGTTCGACTTAGGTTATGTTTCTGGTGGATGCACAATTGGGAGAGAATCAGGAAAATAATTCCTATTTAAATTCAATGTTTTCTCTGCCTTAGGGAGAGATTGACAATATGCCAAATAGCCATTTCTGTTTCCAGATGATGATGAGTGGAGCATCCTCTACGTGCTGGTTTTCAGATTCAAGTCAGCACTGGTACACACGATACAAACTGGCCTAAACGTGTTCCATGGTCTTGCCAGCTTCCATCTCTGTTATTTAGTATTTTAACTTTTGGAGTAAGTCATGCTTTACAATAAAGTGTAGTTACTCTAGTTGTGAAATGGCAGCTAGGTTTCCTGGGTTTGCCTCCATCAGAAACCTGTGCTTCAACCTTTATTTTCTTCATACGTATCTTTATGAAGGACTTGACATTTCTGCTTCCTTCCTCAAGTATTGTCTTAGTGGGCTGTTAGCAAAGCAGGAATTCTTGCTGTCTTGACATGCCTACACAAAAGATGGTGGTTTAGTTGAACGTAACAGTGCTGAGTTCAAATCTCAGGTATCTGCCTGAACATGGGTAAATCTCTGTATTTGCCTTTCTCCATTGAGAAGTCTGTAAAAGTATAGAAATTCCAACATTTCTGCACAATTCTTGAGTCCTGAAGTGTTAGGGAAGCCACATGAACTGATGAACATCTATGGTTTCTAATGCTTAGAGGCTGGATAAAGCAAAAGTGATTTTTGATTGACTCATTTTTTAGCCTGAAGTTTTTATATGTAAGGTTGTACTTCATGCAGTGTTCTGCACCTGGAAGGATGTATTTTGCATTTAGCTTTGTGTGCAGTGAATCTTGGACTTGCACAGCTCAAAATCCAAGTAACGTGTGCCCTATTTAAGTAAGGAGCTGTTGACTTTAAAATTACACATTGCCATACTATGGAACTAGTAGCATTCTGAAAACCTGGCTCTGATGCTGTTTGAACAGATTTGGAAAGGATGCTGTTTGATTTCAGTTTGAGATGGGGCAGAAATGAACTTTAAGGATTTTACCTGTTGAAATTTGGTGTGTCACAGGTAGCAGGGAGTGTTGTAGAGTGTGTTGTTTGCCTGTACTCAAAGCATCTGTGAAGAAACGCCTCTTGCTTGAGCTCAGACCTCTGCAAAGTCTCGTAATGTAATGTCACCTTGATTTGTCGCTGGTAGCTATAGCCTATACCCATTCTGTTGCTAAGTATTTACAACACCTTCAGGATCAAAGAACTGCTGCCAAGAAGGCTTGTTGTTATGAGAAATTTTGACCTACTTTTACAGTTGGCACCGCTTTAGCTGCCGGAACCAGGTAGACTGTGAACAGAACTTCAGTATGTCTTCAGTGAAGAGGTCCAGGTTGATGTTGAGATAAGAACCCTGTTCTCAAAGCAAAAGAAAGCATTATAGCAAACAGAGGTTAAACTTCTTTTTCCCTTCTTCTTCCCCCTTCTCTCAGGGGTGCAAAGTTTGCTGGAGAAGGGGTGTAGAGACTGCAGGTTTGGTTTATTTGTGTGCACATGTTTGTTTTCCATCCCTTTCCTGCTCCTAGTTCTGAGTTCTCCAGCACTGGGGGGTGTGTAGAGAATCAGTTTACTTTCTTGTGATTGCTTTAAACAAGTTCAGGCTGCTCACACCATAAGATAATTGCAGGTGCCCTTCTCCTAAAACGTAAAATGGGGAGAAATAGCTACAGATCTGATGTTTTCAGACCTACATTTTTGCTTTCCAGGCTGTGATGGGTTTTTTGTTAATGCAGTATGTGACTGAAACAATGTTTTAAGCTGTATTTGTCAAATAATAGAGATCAGTTTGTACATGATGTTACCAAAAAGTCATGTTGCACTTCTCCTTCCCTTCCCTTTCTCCTTCCCCTTGCTTGTAAACCATGAAACTTTGTGAAATGTTGGCAATTTAGTATTCCCACTTTCAATGTCTAAAGTGAAGTCTAAACCTGGGTAATTTATGCTATAAAGGTGCAGTACATGAAAAGAAAATCATAGTTGGTTTTCCTACTTTTAATCTGAACAATTGTAGACCTCTACATTAGGAAGAAGTGAGCATGACTAGAAGATACCTGTGATTTCATTAGCTGGCTGCGACAGGACTCTGGATGCCTTTTCTTTAAGTGCTTAACATTGATCAGGTGAATTGATCCCAAGTTTCTGAGCACTGCTTTTGGAACTTCATCCTTCAGTGTTTTAAGGAATGATAAAAGGAATTTGTTTGCTTTTGTCAGCAAATGTGAAGGACTCAGAGCCAGGTTTGATGACGTACCCACCTAATGGGCTTCTGAATTCCTTCTATTAATGAAGTGAGATGAGAGTTGGATTTGGGGAGGGAAGAGGAGGAGTTACCTTTGAACCAAACACTTTCTATGATTAGATTCTCAAAAGCAGCCTTCTAATTTCTATTAAGCTATTGATTGTTTGCAAGGAAACTTGAAGGAAATGGGTTTTATTAATTTGACTGTGTATTAAGAAGAAGGCTGAAGACAACTTTACTGTTGACTCTTCAGCAGTATGGGGCCCCATCTTGAAAATGTGAGTGGTGACATGGAAAAACTGAGCCAGTGCACTTGTAGGTTCATTCAGTTTCTATCAGTTTTGGATATTGATGGAGGGTTTCAGTACTACAGCAAGGGCTCTGTGGGTTGCATGTTCCATCACACCCTCATATCCATAAACAGGAGTGTGTTTGGCTTTTAATTGTAAGTACAAGTAATATTTGTTTATATAGTAAATAATCATAGAATCATAGAGTTGTTTGTGTTGGAGTGGATTTAAAGCTCTTGTAGTTCCAATCCCAGCCATGGGCAGGGACACCTTCCACTTGATATGATAATAGTAAGAAAGATAAATAATAGTAAATTGAGAGAGCATTCAAAAGCTGTTGATACTTATGGAGATCATCCGTTGCTCAGAAAGTCACCACTGAGGTAGTATAAATTTGTGTGTGGTGTTTAAATACTCTGGAGTTTGGAAGACACAGCTGCACCATCACATTAGCAGTAAGAAGTCACATCCCTCGGAGCTGGAAAGTCACTGAAAGGATAGCCTGGAATATGCAAAAGATGTGGAGTTTGGAGGCTGTCCACTGGTGTCCTGCTCTCATTGTCTTTGTCTTTGTCCAGAGCTTTAAATGAAAAGGTCACATTGATTTTAATTTCATTACTTTCCTCCTACCATTCTGGATTATTAATGGCACCAGAGTAGATCTGGTCTCTTAGCATATCCAGTGCCTTAGGGACGAGGTTCTGTACGAGACCAGTGGTCACAATAGATGACTGGGAATGAAATAAGAAAGAAAACTTGCTCATACTTCTTTCTCTCTTAACTAGGTTTGTAGGTATGTTAAAGCCAACCTAGCAGCGTGTTTTGCAGCGCTTCCGATTCATGAATACTTAACCCCTGACACTGCCTTTGTTCAGAAGAATGTCTTGCAACTTGTGCTGTGTAATGATTTTATACCTTAAAGAGCATTCAGAATCATTTTTTTACTGTGAGCTTATTTTTAGTAACCCAGCGTTTAATGACAAGCACTAAACAACATGAGGCTTTTGCAGATCATTCCCTGCATGAAAAAGATCCCGTTTTAATGTGGATTTTATGCCTTTTCCTCCTCTACCGTCTACTTTTTCCTTAACCAATGACAGGAAGATTCTTAAGGCTACTTTCTCTTTAAGGACATACTGCTTACATAAATAGCCCTTTACACTGTCTCCTCGTTTTATAATACTAATTGTTTATCGGAAGATGGGAAATATTCCTTAGAAATGTGTTTTCCTGCTTGTGCATGCCTTGTTACTATTTCAATTATGCAGATTCTTGATGCTGTGGAAATTGGTGCCTGATGACGCCAAGGCAGCTGCACGTTGTTAGCATTGTAGGCTGTCAGATGATCATGTGGGATTCTTGCAGCATGCAACATTCAATAGGATTGAAAAAGGGCTTTTGATGCAAGGCATAGCTTTCAGAATATATTTGTGCCTTTTAGTTAGCTAATAGAAAATCATAATTTATTCTCTTTAAATTTAAAATGCTGCCTCATTTTTCTTCTGGTTGGTTTCATTTTGGCTTCACTAGAAGATGCATCTGGTACATCCACGATTGAGGAGTTTTTTAATGATACTGTCGTTCAGTTCACTTACTTTTTTTCCTTTTAGAGTCCTAGCTAGCCAACAGATTACATGATCACATGTTCATTCAGTCATTCATATAGAATACAAACCACCATGCATGATTTCTTCTTCTTTCTTTTTCCTCTCTGCCTTTTTTATTCCTTTTAAGTTGCTTTGTCATGTTCTCTTTTATCATTCAGCTTAGTCTTTGTCTTCCCCTCGCTACTATTTGTTCTTTATTTTCCCATGCTTGGTTACTGCAATATTATTTGATTAACGGGCTGTGATGATGATGAACCTGCACACTGGAGGAGCAGCTACTACAGTGGTGATGAAGGGATGTAATAATGGTCGCTATCCTCGGAATTCTCTCTACAGTGACTGCATAATAGAAGAAAAGGCAGTGGTCCTGCAGAAAAAAGACAATGAAGGATTTGGATTTGTGCTCAGAGGGGCAAAAGGTATGTGCTTCTGTGTGTGTGTTTGTGTGTGTGTGATGTGCACTGGCATGAAGAAATTTATACATCTCGGAATATAAGCAGGAATTATTCTTGGTGCACTTGGTTGCTAGACAACAGGATTCTCTGTATGCTGTACTACTCAGACAGATTTTAGTGGCTTCTGTCTGAAGCAGTTTGCATTTTTACATAGGAGAAGCAGTGTATAATCGTTTGGGGGGGAGAAAGTTTTGTCTGTATTTCTATTGTGTTGGTACATGTAATATTTTGTCCTTAATGTGTTCTGTTGTGCAGTTTACTAACTATGGGAAACCTGCTTTCCTTATAAAACCTGCTTCTTTATTTCAAATGTCAGTCTATTGAAATAGGTCTGCGAGTAGAAATAGACAAGAGAGTGATGTTTTGTTTAAAATAGGTGTGGATCTTCTGCAAGGTGACATTGGTGCAGTTTTAGTATGAAAATATGATCTTTTTTTATATCTACAGAAGCTGCACGTATGTTGCATGGCCTGTAGTGTGCTCATTTTAAAAGCTGTTCGTATGTTAAGCCGCATGTTACTTTTCTGTAGGCTAAAAGCTATAATAATGGCATTCCTAAGAGTTAAAAAAAGCATTCTATTTAATGCTTTGCTTTTTAACTTTCAGTCCAGTTTGCTCCTTTTGTATTTAAAAAACATATATATGATGGTATGTCCCATCTCCTGCTCCCCCTCATTTTACATGGGTTCTCCCTTGCCTTGCTTGAGCATGAGAATTATTCCACATCTTCATTCTTGGGACATCGTTTTTGCTCTCCTCTATTCCCCCCACCCCTAAACCATAGATTTTCAGTGTTGTAAAAGCTTCTCTTATTTTAGTTAAAGAAACATGTTGGGAGTTGTGTTAGGAAGGGCACCTTTCAGCTAACCCACTGGCAGGAGTTGTCTGTGCATTGAGCAGAGGTTACTCCCTCTGTGTAAGCCCAGCAATTTTGCCCAGATTTTCTCTGTAACAGTGAGGGCACCTCAGGTGAAAGACCCAAGGACTTTTTTGCTTGTACGTGTACGTGACAGAGAGAGGGAGAGCTGTAACAGGGCCTTGCCTAAAAAGTGATTCCTTCTGTTATCTTCTTTGTAATACACCCCTAAATCTAGAAGACAAAAATCAGTTTGGGCTTTTGCATCCCTTCCCACTCACCCCATCCCCCCCCCTCCCCACTTTGGCCAGATGCTCTCTCCTGGCTATGGTACCTCATTTATTTTCAGTTGGATGTTGCCAGATTTACAAGCATTTTGCTAGGCATACAAAGGCTTACTTAAAGTAATACTGAATATCCTGGAATACTCAGAATCCAGCTCTTGCCTCATGCAGCTTGATTTGGTTTGTGTCAGTAAAGAAGCATGTCTTTTGCTCTCTGAATGGAAGACCTGTGGATTGCTGTTGCAGAGAGATTGCACTTTATTCCCAGCATCTTGATATCCTCTGAGGCAGAACCCTCTTACTTTGAGCACCCACCATTTTTTAAGCCATAAATTTCAATGGCCAGTCATAGGCCTTTACTCAAGTGGTATTTACAAGCACTCCATAACTTTCTTATTTTAATGTGGTGTTTATTTTTAAAGCTGATACACCAATTGAAGAATTCACCCCAACTCCAGCCTTTCCTGCTTTGCAGTACTTGGAATCGGTGGATGAAGGGGGAGTAGCATGGCAAGCTGGCCTGAGAACTGGAGACTTTTTGATCGAGGTAGGAGATCCTGCAATTTGATTCTCAGTGTTCTGTTGGGGAAATAGTGATGTTTTCCCTTTGTTGGGCAAAAGTGGTGTGATGCTTCTGAAGAGCAAGTGCAGTGGAGTGACACCAATAATGTACTTCACTTGATCTATATTAAAATCTCGTGCAGCATTTAGGAAAGCATTTAGAAAAGAGCCATGTTCAGGTTGGCTGGGAATTTTCAATTTGGTCTTCCTGTTATTTGGGAGCACACTATCAGAGACATTTGGGAGGTTTTATTCTTCTTTGCATGATAGATTTCAATATTTGTCGTAGGCTATCAATTCTGTGGTCTTACACTCACTAGAATAGATGACTTTTTATGCAACTGTTTCTGCAATCAGAAATATCAGTGGTTTAATGCTGGTTTGCAACCATGGAGAATAAAGCAAATCACCTTGGCTTGAAATGAGATATTTCCAACAGTGCACTATAAATACAATCATATAAAAAATAAGCAATGGATGTCAGTGCAATAGAAATTACTTTAGAAAAAGGTTGTATTTAAATACTCTTTTCAGTCACACCACAAATGTCTTCACGTTTTAGGTTTTGGAGGCTTTTGGGTTGGTATTTTAGGATTTGGTGCAATAGTTGGTGCTCCTCTTTGGTGTTACTGGGCAGTTTGCAACAAAATCAGGATTTGGGATTTTCCTCCTCTTCCCTCCACAACCTTTTCATGACCAACACCGTGATGCTGTGATTCTGTGGAACTGTCTGTTTGAAAATAGGCCTTTCAGGATGGATCAACCAAATCTTGTCTCTAAGAGCTTTTGGTTTGATTTTAGTTTTTCTTCTTCAGGTGCATACGTGCTTTGTTAAAGTGTTTACTGGTGCCACAACATTTATTTCTGCAGAGCTGGTCTTTACATTTGGGAGGGGATGTAATCTGCAGCTTTTATTTGTTGTGTGCACTGAACTCCCATGGTGATTGAATTTAAATAGTTGCACAGCTTCTTCATATTGTGACAAGTGAAAGAACAGGCTTTGCAGACTTCTCATGTAAATGGAGGTGCATTTTTAGCTGGGTCTTCTAAGTACATTTTTCTTACTGTTTCTTGAGAGTAAGCATTTAGCTAACTGTTAAGCAACGGCTTACAAATCATGCTGCTATGGACTCTGTGCAGGGATGCTTTCAAACTACAGTTACTGGTGTTAGGTGAGGGTTTGACACAATGCTTTATTTTTAGAAGTTGATTTCTTGTTAAGCTTTTCATCAATAGGAAGTATGAATATTCTGTACTGGCTGATTTTGCAGATGGATTTGATGGTGAATAATGTGTAATTTAATGGAGAGGATTACAGGATGATAACGACGTGTATGGATTTTTTAAAGGTCTCTAAAGGGATGCAAGGGGTCTGGGTAACTGATTTGGCACAAAGCTCTGCTGGTTTGCTGGCAAATGAAAGAAGAATTAGAATTAATTGTATAGACAATTTACTCCAAGCCTTAGCTTAGAAGAGTAGTTAAACATGCCCATGCATTGCTGAATGGGGACATTAATCCATACTCTACACAGTCCAGTATATTTGTAATTAATTCTGAAAGAAGCAATTGTGACATGCAAATCAAATCCATTTCTGTGTCATTTATGTTCATCAGACTTATTCTGTTCTGAATTCTGCAACTGAATTAAGAGGCTACGGTGATCCTGAGGAATCACAACTTTGCTGTGGTTGTAGACTTGTTGGAGAAAGGCAGGGGTTTTCTGCTTTATGAGATACGTGTGCAGTGCACAGGACTGGCTATTGAAAGCCATCTTAGAAGATATTTACTGTGATGCAAAAGATAACTAGTGCTCAAATAGAAATTAGTGATTCACCTGCACTTCTAGGAATGCCAAGCTACGTTATTTCTTGTGTTGAACCAAAGAGAGTTAAATGTACTACACATTGTAGTGAGTGGTTGTCATAACTGGTGGAGTTAGGCTGTCTTACTGTGAAATGATTTCTCCCATGACTCTGAAGTTTCTGCTGCTGTGTGTAAGTGCCACCTCAACCATTTGTAAGTAATATAATGCATTTATCATAAATGTCACATGAATAATAAAAGAGTTAATGGGCAACTAGGATCCTAATTAGCCCCATTTATAACACTTGCAGCAAGCATCGGGCTTTAGGAAAGTGAGAAACCAGTTTGGCAGAGGGCAAAATGCAAGGGAGAGCAGATGTTTTGTTCTTGCTTGAGGAGGTTTGGTGCTTCAGGGGTATGGAGATACAGGGGATCTCACTGTGGAAAGGCAGGTTTGACAGGAAGATATATCCTTTCTTTTGGAAGGACTGATCACGAGGATAGCTGAAGAGAAAGCATCGTTTTTTATGTGTAATTTTGGTGTCTGGATCTTCTGAAGGGGATAAGACTTCACTGTCAGCTACTGAGTGGACTGAAGTAGTTGTACGTTGAAGATGACACGTGTTGAGCAGAACAAATAAAAGATCAATGCAGAAAAGGAAGAAAAGATGTCTTGCTTGAGCAGGTAAACAGAGCAGATGTGAGCTGGAATAGGGTTGGCATGGTATCATTTGACTGAGTTTTTATCAAGCTTGCACTGATTTGTCCAACCCCTACAATGAATTTTAACATGAGATTTCAAAGATTAAACTTAAACTTGCCCCTTGAAATAGCATTCACAGACTCTTCATTGACGTTTCTGACAATACATGGTTTTATTCCTTGCTTCAAACCCAGTCATATAATCTGTGGTTAGAATTCCAGTGTATGTCATGGCTTTTCTGGAGAGAACACAGGAAAACTATATGGAAAAGCGCATGAGTAGTTTTAGAGGTGAAACAGAGACAGCTGTCGTTGAATGTGGGGTTTCATAAGCACTACAGTGGTTGCTAATTCATGTGATTTTCTTCACTTGGATAAGCACTGAGAAATGGAATACAATTATAATTTGGTTGTTATATCTCGGGAGATTATATAGCTCTACCACAGGTGCTATTTTTCACTGTTTTATCTGCCTTTGTAATTGGGCAAATATCAAGATTCAAGTAAACATCAACTAAAAGTAAAGCAACACATTAGGGCAAGTGCTACCCAACCTGAAACTCTCAGTTTCCAGTAGAAGGGGATTTTGAAATCTATAATCCTCACTAATGTAACACCAGTTCTGAAGCCATTGGAGGTAGCTGGTAATTTGTCAGAGTGACTGGATATCTATAGTACAACTTTTGAGTTGGAAACTGCTTAATCAGAACAAATCGAACCATACACTGATTTGATTTGTTACTTGAGGTATTTGCAACAAAGCAATGTAGTAGCTCTGACTCTAAATCCCTTATTTATAAAGAATCTTTATGTGCCTAACCCATTGTCACCTTTGTTTAGATGTAGTACTTGAACTAATAGAAGCATAAATTGAGGAACCACTAACTACTGCTGTTCAGGAGTGCTGCCTTAAAATAGGATGTTAAATTGGGGTTGTGTTTTCTATTGGGATTTCCTTTGATGACCTAATCAAGTATAACCATCTTTGAACAAAGAGATCCATTAAAGTGGAACAGGTTTTTTAACTCAGAATAGTCTTTGGTTTGGTTTAGTATAGTAAGATATAGACTTATAAATTATAAGCCGGTGGATTATTAACTTATTATTGTTATACTCATGAGTGTGTTGTATGATGTAGTACATGGGGAGTTTTCATCTGCCACAGGGCATATCTCATAACAAACAATAATGTTATAATATCAATACTTAGAGAGTGAAACAAATTCTGCAATATTTTACCAGAATAATGCATTTTGCTCTAAATGAGGCATTGCAGTTTACATTATTGTGCCATAAAATCACTTCTTTTTCCAGACAAATGGAAATGTTATTGTTTTCAGAACAGCAGAGCTGCTTATTTACATGTCAGTTGGAATGTAAGCTAGATAAAACCAGTGTGTTACCCATTAATAAAAAAACCAAGGCACAATTCAAGGTTTGATCTGAGGCTTAAACCCAGAGGTAGTAATAGAATAAACCTCATCACTTTGGTGCAGAACAGTTCAGTCAGTGCTTGTACTAGAACATGCAAAGTGGTCTGCAGAATAGCTGCCTGTATTTCTTTATCCTCCAAAGCTAGTAGAATTTACTACATCAAACATGCCTTTAAGCAGTGATACTTAAAGGTGGAAAATAGACATCATAGGTGGAAAATAGACATCACTTTATTACAGCATTATTTTATCATTGTGTTGTCACCGTCCTCTGGCTGTATGTAGGAAGTAGCAATAAGCATTTAGGGAGACATCTAGAATAACTGGAATGGGGATTTTGACATGCACACAGAGGTAACTTCAGATGCATATTTAGCAATAGGTTAGATTTTCATAGTTTTATTCCACTAAATAACTTTCTACAAACTTTAAAACTGATTTACAAAGCAAGTTCTTAACTTATTGCTGTAACTTCAACTATAGGAGTATTAGGAGTCATTAGGAGTATTTTTAGCAAGCACAGCAATGTTACTTTTTACATTTGCATTCAATGGCTGGATGAATTAGTGGCTTTACAAAGCCATCTGTTACTGATTGAAATCCTTTTAAGAAAAGAGAAAACTTCCCATCCTCAATTTTCATTAGTTACCCTGAAACTGGGTTTTCTCCTGTTTCTACTCTGAGGTTCTCTAACTTCTGCCACCACGTATAAATCTAAATCATGTTTCTTTCAGGCAGCTACAAGGGAATCAGGATATTTTTTCTCTCTTGCAAATAAACTGAGGCTTTGTTCGTGTCTTTGTACTAACATGGATTATCACATTTGGTGCCAATTTGGCTCCTGCCCATGCGCTGAGCTTCCCCCTTCGTGTGTCCAGCAGAACGGCTGGGCTCAGTGCAGCACACTCTGAGCTGAGCTGTTCCTAGACAGCATCGAGTTTAGGTTTTGGCTCAACTGAACCAATACTACTCTTGCCTGTTTTAATGATGAGAGAGATTGACCAAAACTGCCACAGTACTGCAGTGTCTCAGCACGTGTATATATTTATTATGTCCTGAAAGGTTGTGTGTGTGTATGTAAGTATGTGGTTATTGGAAGGGTAAAAAGTCTCCCACTGACCTGCAAGTCTGAGGTACAGCAGCTCTTGCACACCTACACTGGGCACTAGTATTTTTCCATCTATATAATAGACACCTAGTTTTATTCAACCAGCCATTAGAGGAAAAAGATGATTTCTGTTTACCACTTGGTCATCATCCTCTTGGTGGCATCTATTCATTAGGGACTGTAGTGATAGGAAAGGGGTAACGGGTTGAAACTTAAACAGCAGAGGTTTGGACTGGATACAAGGAAGAAATTCTTTACTGTGAGGGTGGTGAGGTACTGGAATGGGTTGCCCAGGGAGGTGGTGAATGCTCCATCCCTGGAAGTGTTCAAGACCAGGTTGGATGAAGCCTCGGGTGATATGGTTTAGTGTGAGGTGTCCCTGCCCATGGCAGGGGGTTTGGTACTAAATGATCTTAAGGTCCTTTCCAACCCTAACTATTCTATGATTCTATGATCTATAAATGATGCCTATTGAGCCCAAGCATACCCCTGACTTCTTAAAATGAGAGTTATCAAAGCCCAAAGGAAACTTTCTTCCTGTTTTGGTTTGTAAGCTCTTCTGCTTAGGTGTAGCTACAGATGTATTAGAGAAATGGAGCTTCTGGTGGGACAGTGTTCTCCTGGAAGGGGGACACTCTGGCGTATCTGCACAGTCTCTGACCAAAGAGATTAACTTTTCACTTGATGGAGAAGTATTTTGCTTTCTTTCCACTTTCAGTGAGGGCTTGGGTATGGGTTTTATTTTTTCTTCTTAATTTCTGTTTTTAGTGGATGATGGCAGCTGAATGAAATTATTGTGCCTTCAAACTGCTTTGGATCTGCACAAAAGCGCTGTAGGAAAATGACAACTATTTTGGATTGTTCTTTTTATCTGCTTAAATGCAGGCTCCGAGCTGTAGGAAGTGATGGGATTCCAAATGTGCTCTGTGTGATCATAAAAAAGATGGACCAATCTTGTTTAGTTCTAAAAATACATTAATAAGACTGTTACCTCTCGGCATAGATGGAAATGGGCAAACAAAAAAGAACTTGGTTCTTACAAGAGCTTGGATATTCTCACCTAAGCAAATAATATGCTTTAAAATAAAACTGAAAAGCAGACAAAAATGGAATCACTTTGCTGTTGTCAAACACAAAACCAGGCTGTGAGCAAAATGGGAAGTGTTTGCCTTTAGTCTTGATTCAATGTGAGGTGTACACAGGACTTGTATTCCCAAGCTGCAGGAGAAAATGGTTATTTATCTGGTTTCCCAGAACTGTCACAAGTACCTGTTTGATACTGAGCACTGATTTACATGCTCCTTTGAGAGGAGGATAAGGAAGGAATTTGATGGTGATGGCAGCAGCAGTCAGTTAGCTCTGTGTCCATGCAGTTCTCCATTATGTTTTATGGCAGTCTGACCTAAATGCCACAGTGGTTTTGCCAGCATTTCTGTGCTGAGGGATCCTGCCTAAGCTCACAGGACTGTGTGTGGGACTGTCCATAGGGACCTGTTTGACTTCCTGTGAATATGAAAACCAATATTTCCTACTACATAAATATGTATTTATACATGTAAATTACATCCTACTACAAAATCCTCTAAAACCCAGCAAATTTGCTTAAAGATAAGCTGCTTACTATAAACAGACAGTTCTTGGCCACCTAGAAGCCCTCCAGTGGCATCCAGCCATCTTGGCTATCCAGTGTTTCATGCAGAGCCATGGATGATCTTCACTCTTGCAGAAGTCTGTCTGTCCTCTGTTCAGATAATACAAGATAATATAACTCTTCCGTTTCCAGCTGTTAGCTATTGAGATTGGGTATTAAGACTAATAACACCATAAAAGTAAATGCTGGTTTTAAGGTATAGTTTGAAGATTTCCAGAAAACATTATATTAAAATTAATTTCTCTGAAGCCTGTTAGCTTTTTTTAGTCTCTTGATACTATGGAAACCTGCTTGCTGGAATGGAGCTATATGAAAAGCTGTACTTGTGCCTGGTATTTTGGGGGAGAAAACACAGTTTCTTTGAATTGTGGGATGTTGCTACAAACCTGCAAAATTACAGGTGAAGGGAAACAGAAGAGTTGTTAGAAATGGTGCAGAGTTAACTGCCAGATTCCTGTTGTGGAGTGCTGCAGCAGAACTAATCTGCTACCTGGAATTCTTCCTTTTCCTTTTTTGGGGGAGGTTTAAGCAACTTACAAGCAGGAGGAATGCTATAATATGGAGTTGCGTATGTGTGTACATAGGTTTTTAATGTCTTTATCACTAGTTTTCTTTGTATGATTCTGAGACTGTCAGTCAGTTCGTGTGATGCTGAAAAGCTGAACTCACCTTCTGGTTGTTCTTTATGAACCACAATCTTGTCCACAGGTTAAAAGGAAAGTTGCTTGACAACTGGTGATCACCTTCCCTTCAAAGCCCTTGCTCCTCCACACCCAAACTTTCTTGGGTTTTCAATAAATAGCTTAATCATGGTCAAACACTATGCAAACACATCTTTGGTATCATCTCCAAATGTGAAAAGGCAAATGAAAGCTTTACAGCTGACCAAGTACTCCATTCATTTAGTTCTCTTGGTAGGTTTTAACCCATACTGTGGAATGGGATTCCTAAAGTGGTTTAGACATTTCAGAGGTGTTAGATAAATCACTTCATGGGGTTTACAGGAGAGGCTCCCCACTGCTTTGTATGGATGCTGGAACTGCAGAAGCACTCTTCATGTAGGGAAATTCAGAACTTCTGAATTTTCAGCTCTAGCTGAAGCTCTGCATTTCTTGAATTCTTATTTCTTGTGTGTTCAGTTTCTAGTATGTGTCTCCTATAGGAGAGTGGCTGTGGGCTCAGATTTGATTACTGATTAAAGCAGGAGAAGGCTTCTTTTTCTTATCCTGCTATTACTGTAGATGCAAGGAAAAATCACAGGCTTTTGACTTACCCCTAATTTGGGTCCTTACATGATGACACAGTTAGGGCATTCACAAACAGTATGGGGGTCTATAACAGAAAATAGAGGTGTTCATAAACAGGGCACACAAAGCAACAAGGTTTGATAAATGAACTAGTGAAAAGCTTGCTGAATTTAATAGATGGGAACATTCAGTGTTGGAGGTATCACAGTAAACAGGTGCTCATCCCACTCAGATGCTGCTGTGCTCCTCCAAAGTTACTGTTCAGCTTATGTAGGAGACCAGGGAGGGAAAAGGTGATGACAGAAGGTGGCTTTCCAAGGAATCCCTGCCTTGTTTTGTTCTGCTGCATTCGAAGCAATTCCTATGACATGTGACTGTGGGACTCAGCAAATTTATCTAAAAAAAGGAAATTGAAGTATACTTTAAATCAATCAGATTAGAAATAACGTTTTATATCCTATTGTAAGACTGATACGAATCTATTCAGAGAGTCTTGTATGTAACCATAGAGAATAATAAACCTTTATCTCTATTACTTCATTTTTGCTTCATATGTTCTGGCAGTAATTTAGGGAGCTGGATTTCTGCTTCTCCTCAGCTTTTGGTACAAAGTTTTCACTTGTTAAAAACCCCAACATTATTTCTCTATGGTGAGAGTTTTTGCCTGTGAGTTTTCAATAGAGGGACTCCTGGATAGTCTTCATGGCAAGTGGCAACTCTCATGGAGTGCTGCATGGATGGACTTGAAGGTCTTTGAAGGCTTAGCTGACCAGAGCACTTAAAATTGTCCAAGCAAATACATCAAATGGTTAATGGAGTTTTCCAAGAATGAGTAAATAAATGGGTGATAGGATAAAAGAGGGAGCTAAATGTATCTTTATTTGCTGCTGAGAATTTAGAAGCATGTAAGTACATAAAGAAGTCGTCATGGAAGAGTTTATTTACAACCTGGAGCAAAAACGGTTGATTCTGGGCAATTATAATGGTTGTTTAGGTACTTACTAGAATAAAGGAAGTTAAGAGGGAATCATGAAAACCCTGGGCAGAGTAAGTCCATGAGGAGATAAGCTTCACCATGAAATACCCATGATTTATGAGTTTAATAGTTGCTAAGGAATTGCCATGAAAGATGGCAGAAAAGCCTTTTTATAAGGACTGCTTGGACTTTCACTGATTCCATATAACAAAATGTTGTAATCTTAAATGTATCTGATGCCAGCCCACATGCTAAAATAGGCGAGGGATTGTGAAGCTCATGCTTTGTACTCTAAAAAGCCAGACCACAAGGCAGGAACCAAAGTCCTGCACTAACTGTGTTGTATTTTCTGTTAAAGAAATACAAGCTGTATAATCAAAGACTCCTTTTTTTAATTCACAATATAAATCTCTCTAGTATTACTGCAGTTCCATCTTTTAGAAGTGTTCTTCGAACAACTGTGGTTGGTTTTAATGGGCTCAACCTCTGCCTTGGCTTTTCAGCACTGGATAGGTTTGTGTGAGGCTACAGTCATTGTTGGCAGGCTTGGAAGTTGTTCACAGTGCATTTGATATATTTATTTACACGGGGGGTTATTATGACTCACTTTAACTGCTGAATTGAAGAGAGGACTGGTATTGAATGACCAGCAAAACAGTTATTGTAAGCCTTTCTGAAAGTTTCTGGTCTGTTTTTTGTATCTAAATATGCCTTATTGACTGTGCCTATTAACGGAGCTGGCTTTGACAAAACCCATACAGATTGCAAATTGATTTTAAGATGTGTTTTGACTGTGAGTAGCTATTTGGTTCCCGTAATTCCCTGTGTCATTTTAGAATCTGTTTGAGATACTTCAATAGAAAAATCAAGCATCCACCTAACAAACTGGTTGTTACTCAGAGTTGGGAATGATGTAGGCACCTATTTTCCAAGGATCACAAACAAGGATTATTCATCCCCAAGTCTCATTTGTCTGCTATTTTTCTTCTGTTTCTTGTCCCTATCCCATGCAAACCTCTTCAGAAGTGCTGTTCAGTTCTTTAGGCCTTTTGCTTCTGTCTTACAGTATGGGCCCACCTCTGGGTGCTTGAAGTTGTCCCGTTGGGTCTCCCAAAGGTGAATTGCTGTGATCTGTTGTGATTGGTTACACAGCATATGAATTGAGGTAGTTTTCTCTAGATAGGTCTTCTTCCACCTGTAATAGTGTTAGAACTTCAGTATTGAGATAGAGCTTCTCCTTGGCAGCTCTAAGATAAAGAAACTGCCCATGTCTTACCTGGTAGCCAATAACGTATAATGGGCTCCTGCTGCCATTTTAAAACCTACAATACAATATCCTTACAAAGTAGACAGGATACCTTGCAGTATAAGGGCATGGACCTGTTAGAGTGAGTCCAGAGGAGGCCAAAAGCACCTCTCCTATGAAGACAGGCTAAAAGACTTTGATTTATTGAGCCTGGAGAAGAGAACACTCTGGGGAGACCTTAGGAGTGCTCCCAGTGCCTAAGGGGGCCAAGAAGAAAGCTGGAGGGGGGCTTTTTACAAGAGCCTGTAGAGACAGGACAACAGGGAATGGCCTTAAGCTGTCAGGGGAGATTTAGATTGATGTTAGGAAGAAGTTCTCTGAGGGTGCTGAGGCGCTGGCACAGGGTGCCCAGAGAAGCTGTGGCTGCCCCATCCCTGGCAGTGTTCAAGGCCAGGTTGGACACAGGGGCTTGGAACAAGCTGCTCTAGTGGAAGGTGTCCCTGCTCATGGCAGGGGTTGGAACTGGATGAGCTTTAAGGTCCTTTCCAACCCAAACCCTTCCATGATTCTATGATTTTAGAGTTCTGTGAGACAGAGTTCCAGCTTTCTGTGTTAAGTATATTTGCCTTGTCTATCTGAGTGTTTGGTGTTTGGTTTACTGGAAGTGGAAACATGGGTTTCAAAGCTATGCCAAGATGGGTAAATACTCTGATGGGTGCATATGGGACTGGATCCTCTACGAACTATTCAAATGAACCTAATCTCATACCTTACATGTTGTAATTTAGGCACTGACTTTTATTTCCTTCTTCAAGGGGGATTGAAATGAAAACTAGAGTACTTTCCTGTAGATTAAAATGCATTAATGTTAATGGTGACTGTCACTGGAAAAGAAGGGCTGTTTGGATAGATATTTCCATCTCTGTTTATGTAGTTGATAATTTCATATGTTCAGCAGTGGAAAACAGCAAGGCTTTGGAACATAAAGAACATGAACTGGTACAGTATGTTACACTGCTGTAAAACTCATCAAGGATACCTTTTGCAAACGAGACTGCTGTTGGCTTTCTGTCATGACAGAGGAATTTATAGTGAGTGAAATGCTTCCTTCATAACCCATCTCTAATTGCCAGATTACTATTTAAACATCAGCTTGCCTCTCTGTTTATGAAGAAATATTTGATCTTTTAAGTGGTTTTATATACCGTGTTTTGCTGCTTTTCCTGTACAAATGAATGTCATTAATCCAATGTAATGGTTTTTCTGTTTTCTTTTTTCCAAAGACCTTTTGTTGCAGTGAGGTAGAACAGTTGTTGAATTTTGATTTTGTTTACTGATGATCCTAGATGCAAAACTGATGCTGCTGTGAGCAATTATCCACCAGAGAGCTTTCAACACAGTAACTCACAATAAACACCCGATCGGTGACATGATGACAGCTTTTGGTGGCTCCATGATCCCATGCTAAATATTGACTTTCAAATGGGTGTTATTGTGCAAACCCGTGGTTTAGAAAATGCTGTTTATTCACAGGAGAGAGGTATATAAAGCTGGATAAAGGAATATACTAGAATTAAAGTGAACTCACTTGCAGGGTTACCACTTCTGAAGCTGAGTCAGCAGAACGGAATCAGAGCGTGGTTTTTGATTGCTTTCTCACAGTAAAAGGTGTTATATACTGGAGTTTAAACTGTTGGAGAAGCCAGTCTGAGTTTAACCAGCTGATGTATAAGAAGGTGAAGGAAATTTGTGCTGTCATTCAATCAGCATGATGTGTATTCACACATGGCTCTGCTTTAGAAAATGGGGATTGGAAAAGAGAGAGTAAACTTCAATCCATAGCAGTCGCTTCTGAAGTTAATATAGTCTTACCTCAGAAAGGTGTGTAACTGCAGTTAAACTGCACATAGTAACTGAGGTTTAGGTTATTTAAGCATTTGCTAATGCAGGGTAGGGTTTGGGGTTGATTTCTTTTATTATTTATTATTTTTTCACTAAAATACCGAGCTGAGTTGCAGCTCTCAGTCAGTTTGCTCCATCACTGCATTGCTTAGGTTACTCTGAGGTACAGAGATTGAGCTAACGTGTAGGAGCAGCTTTGTTTAAAATGTCTGGCCTATCACAGAATCAGCCGGGTTGGAAAAGACCTTTAAGACCATCAAGTCCAACCATTCTCCAGCACTGCCAAGGCCACCACTAACCCATGGCACTGAGGCCTCGTCTACGCAGTGTGTGAACGCTTGCAGGGATGGTGACTCCAGCCCTGCCCTGGGCAGCCTGTTCCAATGCCTGAGCACCCTCTGGGGCAGGAATTGTTCCTCAGCTCCATCTAAACCTCCCCTGGTGCAGCTTGAGGCCGTTTCCTCTTGTCCCATCCCTTGTTCCTTGGGAGCAGAGCCCAGCCCCTCCTGGCTCCATCCTCCTGTCAGTCACTTGTAGGTCCCCCCTGAGCCTTCTCTTCTCCAGACTGAACCCCCCAGGTCCCTTAGCTGTTTCCCATCACACTTGCAACATCACACAGCACCAGCTTCATTGCTCTTCTCTGGCCCCACTCTAGCACCTTAATGTCTCTCTTGTAGTGAGGGGCCCAGAACTGAAGAATACAGCCAGAATATTCATTCCAAGTTGATGAATACAGTTTGGATTTTACACACTTCTCCAGTAACTGAGGTGGGACTATTTTTCACACTTTTGGAAGGCACCGAGTTTTCAGAGGCACGTTTGGGTGCCATGAATCACCTTCTGCTCATTCCCAGGGCTGCCTGCTTTTAAACTTCTAATTCTTGCATCTTCGTGTGCATGATTTTGTCATTATTTTAAGGTCCCCAGATTTTTTCTGTCATTACCTTATGAAAATGATACTCATTTCAAAAGAAAACCTCTAATTTTCATCTTTAAATATACTGGTTATAAATCTAAGGAAAAAATACGTAGGTATCTGGGTCTCAACTTTTTATTTCGATCTCATAACTGTCTTTTATTAAATCCTGTTTTTGTTGGGCCCTGGCAACAGAGAGTACTTGATATAGTACTTAACCTAATGCTGAACCGTGTTTCTATTTTGAGCTGACACTGAGCAATGGCTCTGTATTATGCTTTATTTCTTTCAGACACACTTTTGAGTCTGTTACTGTTAGTGGCCAGTTCTCATATTGGCTGCTTTGGCAGCTGTGGGGCATTTCTGTCCTCAAAAGGTCTTGCTAGAAAACATCAGTGGTATGTTGGGTTTTTTGTGTAAGGTTTGGTTTTTCCTTCTGTATTTAAATTTGATCATTTTTTGTATCTATGGAACAGTTTCTTGCCCCCTTTGGACTTTGATTTCTTGTCCTTAGGGTTCTGACCAGAGAATCACTGCCTGCCATAAAACACGCCATGTTAGCATAACACCTTCTTTTATTGTTCTGTAATATCATCATTGGAAGAAGTGTCTCTTTTGAATGATTATTTTAATTAGTTTTGATTCACTTTGATGATTGTTCTCTCCTGGGCATACAGAGAACTGCCTCGCAATGAAGTGTGCTCCAAGAACTGCCCCATTACAATTACAGACGTGAAAGTATTGCCTATCAGGCCCTGATGCTGCTCATTGCAAACAGTGAGATGCTTCGAAGGTTTATCTTATCTTCTACATGCTGCTGTAAAGCTGGAAGGAACCAACTTCAAACCCCAGCTTGCCCTGTAGTTACGTAGTTCCTTCCTGTCTAGGCTTTGGTATCCAAAAGATAGAACGGAATATTTAGTCTGCACCACCTGCAGAATTGTGTGTTTGCTTTATGAGTGGCAACATGGCCTAGTGTGAGATGTCCCTGCCTATGGAGGAGGGTTGGAATTAGATGATCTTAGAGTTCTTTCCAAGCTAAACTGTTCTATGATTCTATGAGGAACTTGAATACATCTGCAGGGCTGACTAAAACCTAAAGTAGGCTCAACAAACCTACTACCAGTGGATCCTCCTGGTCCCTGCAAGCCCCTTCTGTTCCAAGCTCAAGAAGGGTTTGATTTTATTAGATGCCTTCAATATACATAATCTGTATTAATGAGGTTTTATAAGATGCAGCGATGTCTTCCTGCCTTCTACTCATCTTCCATAAATTAAACTTCAAGTGTTGTACTCTGATTTTGAGTGGGATCCACCAAGGGATGAACTACTGTCAGAAAGGCAAGAGACCAAAAATAGCTTAAAATGTAACCTCAGGATACTTCTCTGTTTGTCAGTCTTTTTGCTAAAGAGAAAAAAAAAGTATCAGGAAAAAAACCCTACAAACTTCTAAATGTAATCCCCAAAATTGAACGAAGTGGAGAGAGAACAAGAAAATTGGGGAGTGCTGTTTATGATTTTATGTTTTCAGTGTACTGAGACATTTGGATCCGATGGTTTAACAGGCTGTGATTTATTTTGTGATGCAGAATAAAGCTTGGAGGTATCAATCTGAGGATTAACTTTCTATATGCAAATTAGCAGCTTGACTGAATGGCTCTGTTGGGTTTTTAGGATGTTAGGGGTGGATGAAGAAGGAAGGGGATATGCTTAGATCCAGAACTCACTTAAAATGCAGGATTTATTAAAGGTAGGTAATGTAGAAAATGCATGCTCACTTGTTTCAGGAATCAATAAATACTAAAGAAAGGCTGCTCAGGACTCGAAGAAGGTTTTGGAAGGTGTGTTTTGAACCAGCCTTCATTGCTAAGAGCTACCAAGTCAAAATAAAACAGGTAATTTCGATTCAAAACAGAAAACTGTGGCTTCATAGACAAGATTTCTCTCTTAAGGATTCCAGAGTGCAGCTGGGCTTTAAGTGAGGGCCTCTTGTTCCAGATTAGGGACAAAAATGCTCCAAAGACACTTCAGGCAAGCACAGAAGTTGGGCTGGATAAATCCAGTCCATGTGTTTCTGCATGAATACTAATAGAAAGCCAGTGGCAGTGCATGTTTTGGAAGATTAACCATTGGAACATTGTCAGATTTATGGCTGTATGTCAAGGCTCTGAATCACTTAAGGATTATCAACAGTAAAATATGTCATAAGGCTTGTAACACACTGTTTATATGTGGAAAAGAGCATAAATCCAGCACTGCCTAATTTTTATTATCTAAATTCCTCATTTTCAAAGGATTTCTTACAAAGATAAAAGCACTGATTGTCTGTAGAATCCATACTCGCATCCTCCCATGTCTTGTCATCTTACTGCTAATGCCAACTTGTACCATCTGATTCTTTTATCAGTTACTATAGATAACCCTGTAGTTCAAACAGAGATACCCAACTTGTGTGCCTTAGCTTATTGTCAAAATTAGGCTGCAGATCCCAAATTCACAGAGCTGGTAGTAAAATATGAGAGTCCAACTACGCAGTCCCAACTCCCTGTGAGAAGGGCTGTCACATTTCTTGTGTGGTTGAGGCTCCCAGAGACGTGCAGTCCAGACAGATCCCTTTTCTCTCAGCATTACTAGTGGTAGCATGGGCTGGATGCATCTGCCTCAGCTACCATATGTATCCATCTCTTCAGGCTGTTCATGTTTTATGGCAGGATGCCGGAATGTTTCTGAGTAATGCCAAGTGGTGAGGAATAATAATAATAATAACATTAACTCCTTTATACCTTACCCAACCTGAGTAGGATTTTGTGGAGCAGAGCATGCTTTGGAGCCTCCCCTGCTCACCCCTTCTCTCCTCCTCTGTGGCCCTCAAAATGTGGAGATGGGTGTGTTAGGAAGCCTAAATAGAAAGGTGGATATGGATGAACTTTCTAAGGAGGTGATAGTATGAAAAAGGAAGATGCAGTGATTCTCCTACATATTTTTCCATCAGTTTGAAAAGTTAATGTGTGGTTCTTTCTTTTCCCTGTTCTGTTTCCCTGCCAAGGTCAAATATGAATGGCAACCACTGTGTTAATGCTGACAGCCTTTCTCCGCTCTTGTCTCTCTTCTCGAAGTGAAAGATTTGCAGTAGCAATATAACAGAGCACTGCAGGCTTTTCCTTGCATGAACCAACCTACCTGCCTTCTCCATGGAGTGATTTCCAAATCATGAGAGGTGACTGCTCCTATACTGAGAGCTGGTGGCTAGGGATAGTTGAGTTATGGTAGTGTTATTAAAATATTGACAGCATGTCACTGCCTTAAGGATAAGACAAGTGTATTTCAATAAAGGCAGGAGAAAGAAAGGATATCAGGAGTAAACAGGGAAATGAACACAGGTGAAAAAATTCCAGGAAAAAAAATAACCAGGAAGACCACAAACACATTGATTTTACTCACACTGCTAATCAGCTTTATCACATTATGAGTCTTCATCAGAGATTCTTGGAGATCTCTACACAGGCCCAGCCAACCCTGTGAGATAATCTTTGCTGCTTTTCTTTGCTAAGGTTAGTGCCTTCCTCCTATGCCTGCCTTCTTCCCCCTTTTACTGGAAGATGTTAGTTTTAAGCTGAGCCGCCACTGACTGTATTCAGTGTGGGACAGGAAGGTACGCGTTGTAGTCATGCTGCAACCACACACTGCATGTTCCCATCAGCCCAGCAGACTGCACGTCCTCAGAGTTGGGAATGAGCTTCCCTGGGCTTCCTGCCTGGAGCAAACAATAGCACTTCACTAGTTCTCGAGTTGCCACTAATTGAGGCAGTGTAATTATCAAATGCTTGGACTCATTCCCCATGTGAAATAAAACAGCTGTGTTATAATGTTATGATCAAATCCTTTCACTGTTATATGACCTAATAAATGAGCGGTTTGGGAATCATGCATTTGTGACTCAGTCTGTCACTAAAATACACTAATTCCATCAATGGTCTTTTGGATAAATTTCTCTGAATGGGTACTAGTTTACTCTCCCTGAAACAGAACGGGGCTCTTTACCTCTAAGTGGTCTTTGGTCTGCAGAAGAGTAATGAAGAAACTAGAAAATGAAATAGTTCTGTAAAGAACTGGCTTCACAGGGGATCAGCTGCCTCACCAGTTTAGTGAGAGATGTAGGCCAGCTCCTGAGACCTCTCAGAATGGTCCTGGGTTGCTGCCCAAGGAGCTGCCTGGATACACTTTATGTCGATTGATCACTGTGGAGAAAGAGTAATACAGTGTTTTGCAGACTACCCCTTGCTACAACAGGCTTAAGGGTGAAACGTTTAGCAGTTCCGTTCTTGCTGAGCAAAAGAATAGTATCTGGTGCACAAAATTATAGTTAGGTTGAAGTACAAGCACTCAGACATTCTTCTGAATTCAACTAAACTTCAGTAATACTATTGAAGTCTTTTCATTTGCTTGGGAACTGGTAATTTATCATCCTTCCATACAGGCTGGCCTGCCTTAGACACCTTTCAGAGCAAGAGAGGCCTGCCAGCTTTTCCTCTCTTTCCAGGTTTTTATTTATTAGGAATGCAGCCACCAAAAAGGCAGCACAGTTAAAAGGCTTTGAAACAATGTCATTTAGAATGAGGAAGTCTTACTTCAAAATTGGAAACATGAAGAAAGAAGAGAGAAAAGAAATGAAAGCCTGAAGAGCTAAGTCTGTAGTATGCTTTACTAAAATAGATCTTGAAGAAGAACTAGCTAAAGGCATAATATGTTATGACAGACTTTTCCTTTCACTTGTAGCAGAAGCAGGAAGGTCTGCCAGAGGTCAGCAGACTGGAATGATGATGGACTTTTACAAGGGAGCATGAAAATCTCAGTGAATTGTTAGCTGTGGAATTAACTATGGAGGAACCTGGGATACAGCTGCTTCCTCAGGACACTGAATATAAAGACCAGTGGTGCAATTTTGCATTTAGCTTGGGTCAGACATGGTCTGGCCTGTTGGTCCTGTACCGTACCTGTGCTCTGATGTGCAGGCTCCCACCTTCCCCCTTGGGTTCCACAAGCAATAGTTTGTGAGTCTGGCTGAAAAGTGAAAGAAATCAAAAGCAGAAGGTCAGCAGCCAGCTTTAACCACGTGAACCACCTGGAAAGCCTCTGGACTGTGGGCACAACCACAGGAACAGCAGTTTACTGCTAGATCAATTTAAGCATAAGCTTACCCTGAGGAGCCATGTCTGGTTTCAGAGGCACCAGAGAAAGGTTTCATAACTGACTGACAAAATGAACAGTAACAAATCATCAAGACAAGGCGATACTCTAAAGATAACGCAGATAAAAGATTTCCAGGGAGATACAGTACCTGTTGTTCTTCCCTGTTAGCAGAGGAATGGGACATAACAAAGGTGTCATTGGTCTTAGAGATGTAGAAATAACCCTGAGAACTGATTTAGGAAGCTTGTTGCCACTGCTGGAGAGCTCATGCTAATGTCACAAAGATTAGAATCACTAGAAATGTGGTTAAAAGGAAAAAAGATGAACCTCCAAGAGTTAAAATAGCATGTATAAAGGGAAATCATCTGTCTGGAAGGAGCTGGTGGTTAGGCAGATAACTACCTTGGCTCTTTCAGCTTTGATTTGGATATTCAGACATGCATAAAGACCAGACTATAGTGTACTAAGAGAAAATGACCTCTAGCATAAAGGATATAAATGACCTCTAACATAAAGGAAATAAAGGGGAGACATAAATGGATAATAGTCCAAATATAAGAAAAAGGAGTGGAGTTTGAGAGGGTTCTGTGCTGTGAACTGTACTGTGAGGTCTGCACACAAATTACCAGATTTAGGCATAATACAAAGACAGTGTAGCATTCGGAGCTTACCTTAGGATCTAACAGGATTTCTGAGCATTGTTAGAATAATTTAGAGAATACTAAATCATAGAAAAAGTTGGTTTTTAGCCATCTTAGCCAACATACATTGCCAGGTTTAGCTCTTTGTAAAGGCCACTCATAAAGGAGTTTAAGGATGCACAAGGAATTGAGACTACTTTGCCTGACCCACTGCTGCCCAGCACATCCTTTTGCTTCTTGGGACCCCAGAGGTTTGTGTTCTGTCAGTGCCTTGTGGCATACTAGACACACAAAGGGCAGGGTGGATTAGTGTCTATCCAGAGTAACAGTTTCCAGGAAGCCTGTCTTACTCTCCTTCCCCTCATGATAAAAGGAGATGAGCTGGTGATTTCATCTGCTTTTAGTGATCATCAACACACCCAGCATGCTGGGTGGCTGTGGCTTCAGCCTTAGAGGGTAGAGAAATTCCTGATGCAGATCTCCTTAACTTAGTTGGGATGGTCCTGCAAAAGGTTTAGAAACTCGATATGGTTTGGTCTTGTTGTGGCTCTGTATTATTTCTCTAAGCCTTTTTCCCTTGAAGAAGAGGGAAATAAAGCAGCTCATATTAATTGTCTCACCAAATGCATCTTGTCTTGGCAGAAAAGAAAGGATGCCTTCCAAAAATCACTTTCTGTGTTTCAACAGAACCCCCTAGGATGTTGTGTGGGTACCTCACAGTGTTTGTCAGTAGCTCAGGTACCAGTTAGTGAGCACTTTGGCTGGACACCATGATGGGACATCTAGTCTCGGTCCTGCTTTGACTGGGAAGGTTGGACCACATAATCCTTGATGTCCTTTCCAACCTGGCATTCTGTGATTCTGATGGTACCTAAATCAGTGTCTGATTGCATGAAAACCTATCAGGTTTAGTCAGGAAAGCATACCTTCTCACTCGTGTCTGTGTTCACTTGCATAATTACACCTTCAGGCTGCTTCCTCCTTTATATCTTCTGAACAGGCAATGTAGAGCCCAGTCCTTGTGCAGGTGGGAGCTCCAGTCTCACTTCATGCTGGGTGTGAACAGTAATTTTAGTAGGGCTGGTTTACATATGGGCTTCACCAGGTACTATTCAGTTGACTAAATGCAGGTGTCTAGCACATTTTCCATGCCCTAGGGTAGCCTGCTCAGCTTCTGTCCTTTACTCCAGAAGGCTATAGGTATCCTGGAAGTCCTGTGTGTTATCTGCCAGTCACGGTCTGATCTCTATGATAAAGAGGACATGGAACTGTTGGAACAAGTCCAGAGGAGGCCACGAGGATGATCAGGGACTGGAGCACCTCCTGTATGAAGACAGGCTGAGAAAGTTGGGGCTGTTCAGCCTGGAGAAGAGAAGGCTGCGTGGAGACCTCATAGCAGCCTTCCAGTATCTGAAGGGGGCCTACAGGGATGCTGGTGAAGGACTATTCATTAGGAACTGTAGTGACAGGATAAGGGGTAACAGGCTCAAACTTAAATAAGGGAAGTTTAGACTGGATATAAGGAAGAAGTTCTTTACTGTGAGGGTGATGAGGCACTGGGATAGGCTGCCCAGGGAAGTTGTGAATGCTCCATCCCTGGCTGTGTTCAGTGCCAGGCTGGACAGAGCCTTGGCTGATATGGTTTAGTGTGAGGTGTCCCTGCCCATGGCAGGGGGGTTGGAAGTGGATGATCTTAAGGTCCTTTCCAACCCAAACTCTTCTATGATTCTATGATAACCATAAGTAACTGAAATAGGTTAGATACCTCTGTTGAGTATGTCAAAGGGACCTGCACCTGGGGAGGAATGACATGCTGGGGGCTTTGCAATAGAGACCCCCTTTGCAACCTGGGGTCCTGGTTGACACCAAGTTGAACATGAGCCAGCAATGTGCTGTTGCTGCAGGGAAGGCAAACAGTATCCTGGACTGCATGAGGCAAAGTACTGCCAGCAGGTCAAAGGAGTCTCCATCTTTGGGGATGGATATTCCAAAGCTGGCTTTAAATGGCCCTGCTTGAGCAGGGGTTTGGACCGTAAACCTCCAAAGGTCTCTTCCAGCATCACTCATTCTGTGATTCTAACAACTGAACTGTGACAAGTGGCTGTGAAATTCCAGTGGCCAGCTGCTCAAGATCCATCTGTTTTCAAGCTCTGAACAAAACTGAAGGCTGGTCACTTTTAGTTTGATTTGTTTTCTGTTCTTTAAATGGATTTCTGGCTATATTTCACAGTTGACTTGAAATACATGCATGCAAACTGCAAAACATGGCAGAAATGTGACCACGTTACCAGCTACAAGGGGACAGAAAGTCTATGATGACAGAAGGAGTGGCAGTAAATTAGGTTCTTCATGTTTTACATCAGGTAGTTCTGATATGTGCTGTATTCATAAGAGAAATATTTTTATATCCTAACATTAAGCAACCAAATTCAATTGATAATTTGTCAAACATGCCTTTAATTTATTGAGCAAAGGCATGAAATATTTCTCATGTCTTGTATAGATTCATAGAGTAGTTTGGGTTGAAAGGAACCTTCAAAGGTCATCTGGTCCAACCACTCTGCAAGGGCGGGGACATCTTCAATGAGATCAGGCTGCCCAAATGACAACTTCTACATCTTTTGGTATAACCTAGAAAAATGTATACACTAGATAGATGCTGTGGACCAAATTCAATGCTGAGACATCATCAGTGCAGGTTTGAAAGGTGTGTGAGAACTTTTTAATTCCATATTAAATATGGATTAAAAAATACGTCAGTAAGGGCAGAAAAATCCTAACCATCCTCTCTGAACTACCTAAATGTCTTAATCTGCAAGAGTGAGGAGAGAAAGCCCTGGGCAGTCACTAAGTACAAGAGCTCATCTTGACGGAGTATAACAGATCTGTGCCTGTAGTGCTGTTCTACACAGCGCTCATTGACTTGTAACGCAGCAACTGTCTCCAAGCAACTGTGCGACCAACTGGGAGATACAACCTGGGGTATGAACCCCACAGAGGCAAAGCTGCTCTGCACCCTTTGCACCAAGCCTTCGGGTCATGTCTGTGCTGGAAGGTGGCTCCAACAGCATTCCGGAGGGCCCTTCTCAGCAGGCTGCAGTTATTCCTGCAGGTGGAAAACTGGATTGGGTCATCACTTGCCCACGTCAGTCTTCTTGCCAAAATAACTCGCACGTATTAATCAATTCAGCCCTCGTTGGTACCAGTAGCACTTGTCAAAATGTTATTTTTGCAGCAAGATGAATCTAAACAAGCTCTCCAAACCAAAATAATACCTTTGCAGGCCCAGCTCAAAATAGCTGCTCCTGTAGATTTCATCTGACTAAGCTCAATCAATATAAATCATAGAAAGAAAAATCTATACCTTAAATATGATCTCTCCCCAGCTGCCTCATCTAAATGCAAACCCAGCAATATATGCATGGAGCTTCTTTTAAAAGGTAATAATGTACATTTGTTGTCCTTCTCCTTCTGATAAAACTCATCATTTTGTTACTGCTTGTCTAATGTTTCATTTAGAACCCACTCCAATCAGAGTATATGCTGTAGCAGTCCACTTCTACCTCAGTTTAGTTCCAGAATAACATTTTGAGTCCTTTATGGAAGGCAACTGTAATCGAGGAAATAACTTGCTACAAAAGCTGGTCTCTGAAGATGGGTTTTCCTTTTTATGGTATAATTTGTATAATCATTCATGTGAGTCTTGATTTGGGGGCTCATAATTTTGCAGAAGTGTTTGAGACAAAACACTGGTGGCAGCGCAGAAGATTAAAAGCTTTATCCTTAGGCGGATGAAGAGATGGAAAGAGGGAAGAGGAAATGAAAGAACTATTCCCAGAATGGGAGCAAACATACGCTTGTTTGGATAGCACAGTTCTCTTAGGGCTGATGATAAGCCTATTGCCAAAACTGTTCCAGCAGCAGCACTTGCAGTTCAAGCTGCAGCAGCATAGTCCTGGTTGTATGGACTAGTTCTCATGCACAAAATGGGATCATAAATGTGTCTCAGTGTGCTCCCTACCAGTATACCAGTTAGGGCACTGTGGGAGGCAGTGGTTCACTTTATTCTCACTTCTTTTGGGCAATAGGTTCCCAAAATGTCAGGGTAGAACCACCTTTGTTGCTCTGCTGGCTGTTTCTTTTCCCCCAGCCTAAATTGGTAGGTTTATGGGTGATGCTGAGAATACACTCTAAGGTTTGCCTCACTTTTCCCAGTTTATTCCCTATTCTCTCTTCCTCCCATATTTTAAGAAGTCCACAGTGAATGAGTTCTGATAATGACCGCGCATTAGCAGCAGATAATTATACGCTCATTTTACAGATATTTTCTGTATTGTTTTGACATTCATTAATGCTATTCAATCCAGAAGTACTGGTTTACTGCTCTTAATAGCTCAATCTGAAAAAAAAAGGAACTGAAACATTTTAATATCACAAATTAATATCACTGCAGCCTTCTGCAGCTGTAGTTATTGAAAAGAAAGTAAAAGCTTCTAGGTAAGAGAATGTGGCATTATGCTGCAGAAACACATCAATGTGCTGACAGTCCATCAGGAGTACTAGCTTCTTTGATTAGTCTCTTTCAGGCCATTATTATTGTTATTACTAGTATTATTATTCAGTAAAAAATGAAGTTGTACCTGAATTTGAAGCTTAAACAATGGATTTCCACTTCTTAAACAGGAATGGACTGAAGCATGGTGGCCTGATACTGCAGTCCTGGGGAGTGTAAGGGGTTTGGGATGAGGGGTGGGTGCTGCAGGACAGGCTGTTTGGCAAGCAAACTGTCTGCAATTTGCATGCATTTGATTCCTTTTTATTGGTAGTATAAATGCTGCCCAGTCAGCATTTGGTGTATGCTCATTACGTGACAACTCTCCATGTTCCCAAGGTGGTGCCATCAAATTTCTGTTTTCCCCTTTACAACAGTTATGAAGTAGTTGAGTAGAGCTGGTTACAAGTCAGGTGCCTTCTGCAGGCTGCACTTTTGGCTGCAGTCTTTGGAAAGCTTTAATCCAAGTTGTAAATATTGTCATTAACTTGATAATACAGGTAACATGTTTCTGCCAGTAGGACTTCAGGATATTGTTGCTCTGTATTAACCTCTGAAGGTTGATAGCTGTATGTGTGTATATATATGTAAAATATGTATCTTGCTTTCTGCTTGACAAAGGGTTTAGAGCTGCATCCCACCCATTCCCTGATTAGATCTCCATCCTGAGAATATGAAAGATACATATATATATATTCTCTTTCTGTGAATAAAGATTAAGCTGCTGGTTTTCTCTTTTTCTTCATGTAGAATATTTTCCTGTGGTTTTGGAGGAAATGAGGCAGTTCATTCTCATCAGCTCAAGGTAGCATCAGGAGAGAGAAAGCTGTGGCTCCTGAGATAGGCTGAGGCCTAAGGTGCCAAACTTTCCCATGAGATTGCTAAGGGATTGGGAATGCTTTGTTGGAGGACACTGGGCTCAGGCTGGTGCTGCAGGCAGCAGCTCAGGCATGCACCTCCCTGCCCACCTGCTTCCCATGGAGGTGTAAAATACACTAGTGTCTCCCTAGCCCACTCCTTCCCTTCATCTCTGCCTCCCACTCCATCCCCACATTGGGACTTTAAGATAGCTGTACACAAGTAAGTGAATGTCTTACAAATGAAAAGCTGAGAGAGCTGAGGTTGTTCAGCCTGGAGAAGAAAAGGCTCCAGGGGGAGCTTAGAACAGCTCCAGTGCCTAAAGAAAGAAACCTGGAGAGGCGCTTTTTACAAGGGCCTGTAGTGATAGGACAAGGGGAAATGGCTTTAAACTGACAGAGGGGAGATTCACACTAGATATAAGAAATGTTTTACAGTGGTAAGGAACTTATGAAGTTTGCTTGCATGAGCAGTCTCAGTCTGCTTAGGTTTTTTCAGCAAACAAGCATTAAAATTGGATACATCTTAACTATGAAGCTTTTCTTGTATCAGTTTCCATGTAAAAGGCATCAGGGAAGGAAAGAAAGATGATGTAATTCACTGCATATTTAGTTTGGTAAAGTTGCCAGTATTATTCTTGCAGAGCTTTGAGCTTGTGTTTGTTGGTTGCTTTTGACCTGTGACAATAATAGGATTTGGCATAAAAAGATAGGTATTTGTATATGTGGCCATCAACAGAACTTGTTGGTTGAGTAACCTTTTAGATGAATGTTTAGTTGAACCATACAAACAGTACTAATGACATGTATTGTGGAAATGACTTTCTGTATTTACCTTGTGGTTTACCTTGTGGATGACTTCCTGTGAGATGAACCAGAAGTTATTTAATAGAAGCCACGTGTTCGTGTATGTACCTTTGAGGAGGCAAAGTTCACTAAAGTTTAATGTTGACATAGTCTGAGAGTTTTATTTTATCAAAATACATTTAGATATTTTTAATCTCTCAGTGAACAGCAATTGAAGAGGAAACTGATTGAAATAAGGTCACAGGAGGCCCACAGCCATCAAAGATGAGAAGGGGATTACGTGTCCTGAGTGTGGTATCTTTGACCAAAATGTAATTGCAGCCTGAAGTGAAAGACAAGCTACTGTAAGGCATATGAGAAATATTGTGCCCAAACACAGCTGAAGAAATCAATCTGACATCCTTTATAAGCTTTTTTATGTATATATGTGTATATATATATAAAATAGAATCAACTAAGTTGGAAAAAACCTTTAAGATCATATATATGACATATATAAGTCACTTATAAGCTCTAAAATAAGTTTGTACTGAATGAGTTACTGGGATTTATTCCTAGTTTATAGGTGCAATGTGTTACTTAGTATATAGTATCTTAATGCCATTGGCTGACCTCGGTAGGGTACCCAAGACCTTGCCATGTATCTTCTCTAGAAGGCCCTCATACACACAGTGCTTGGTCATATTGACTGTTAAAAGATAGAAGATGCCATATATTGTAAAATGCTTATTCCATTCTTTGTATGTCTCATAGTGCAAAGCAGTTGTTAGGTATTATTGTGTATCAAATGCTATATAAGGTTTGTGGGGTTATTAGCTATGCCTCATATATGAGATTTGCTTTTTCCACACTGATAAGCATTTTTCTTTTCTTCCCTCGTACTGAATGCAGTCCAGGAGCTTATTCCTAAGCCTTATCCAGAGTCCTTTGCCTCTAAATCTCTTCCTTATTCAGTAAGCATCCATCATATCATAGTAGTATGAAGTAAACTCAGATGAATATTATTTGAATGAGCTTTGACTTTCTGTGGGTTCTGCTAATCTGATCAAATGACTGTAGGTTTAAATATCCAGAGGTTTAATTTCATTCTCCTGAGCAGTAATGCTAATAATCATTTTAGTTGTATCATATTAGTGACTGTTTCAGTCAAAAGGACTCCATATGCTTATCACATTATGTATAGTTATTAGTGAGATGAAGAAAAATAGCTGAGTTAAACAAAAGTCTCATTTGACTGAATTTTTTCCTCGTAGGCATCAAATAATTCTTGTTAGTTTTGAAAATGCAGGAGAAAAAACCTTAAAAAGAGAGAGATTTTGGGGAGGTCAGATGGAGCAGCTGCAAGTCTCACACAACAAACTTCTGCCTCTTACATAAAAGGTCATTGTTGGGAATAGTGTAAGGTATTTTCAATCTGTGATCAATACATACAGCTGTCATGGGCTGCAGGTATTTCCAATTCTACATGAATGTGGGGGCTTTTCCCCCACATAAATATATTGCTGAGCTTTACACACCTGTAATTACCAGTTTGTGACTGCACTGGGTTAAATTGCTTTGTGTTTAAAGACACAAAGCAAGTTCCAGCCTCCTTAGTACTTTTGAAAACTAATTCATCTTTGAAACAGCAAAAAATTCCTTTGTGCAGCTTCCCTCTGTTCGACTGAGCCTGTGACTCCCATATTAAGCTTCTTTTATAGAGCACATGTGTCCTTTTAAAAGGCACATCAAAAGTCTTCTTCCAATGGATCTCAGGTTTTGAATGAGCTGTTTCCCTTCCCAGTGCTGGAAGGTGGGCAAATAACCTGTGTTGAGAGTTGCCAGTACCAAATCAAAACTGCTGCATCCAGGTGACACAGAGCATTGATCCAGCACAAAGCTGACTCTGGGGCTCACATTGTGATGACCTAACTGGTACTGGGAGTGCATGTGCTGGATCAGCTGGCATGGACTTCAGAGAGGTATAAAGCTGCTACAACCTCAAGTCATGTCCTCAGTGATCGTGACCCTGGCCCTGCAGTGTGGCGGTCATCTCATACACTGATGGTGGGGACCTTTGAACCACAGCCTTTGGTGTCAAGGGCTGTGGTTATCAGCAACTGTGGGTGCATAAATCCTACCTGGTGCTGGAATTAGCTGGTTATATTCACTATTACATGCTTCAAACCCCATTCAGCCACCACCTAATCTGTGGCTACTTGGAGTTTCCCAGGTATCACATTCCACCTCCACACAGTCACATACTTCTGGGAATGTATAGGAGCATCAGTCCTTGCACTCTGAGAATTCAAGGACACAACCTATTCCTGACCCACATCTGGATCAACAAAGCAGTATTCTGCTTGGCTTGCCTTAGGAATTTGATCTTCTATGAGAACCTAGAGTGCAGAACCATGTCATCATATTTTCTTTTCAAAACAGACCACTGTCTTACCCAGTAAGTTCTTCATTTGGTTGTAAGGATGCCTGTGATCCCATGCCTGCTCTGTTTGAATGCATTCTGGGTTAAGATTCCTTGAGCTCCCTTCAAATGTGACTCAAGTAATATTCTAAATTGGGTTAAAGAGAAAAACTTGAAGAATACTCTCTAGCTTGTGTCTGTGTCCAGAGAGGATGCTTGGATGCTCACACCTCCGCAGTGCTCAAGCCTGACACCCCCTAAGTGGAAGAAAGTATTTCTGCTTGGCAAAACACAGAGTGTTGGACACACTCTCCTCTTGAGCCTCTCCTGTTCACCAGAGTAACTCCTCATTCACTGTGCTGGAGCGTGGATGTCATCTTGAGGTGTCTTGTTTTTCCTGGCTGTCTGTGCATGAAATACCTGTGTGGTGAGTTTTCCTGGGAGAGCAAAGAGGAAAAGCCTAAAACTGTTCAGGGAGCTTTAACACTGCAGCACCTGACCTGTTTATGGGTACTGGCTGGAAGCTGTGAAGCATGACGGACCAGTGTTCCTTGTTCAAGCACAGAGCTGCTGTGCTGCTCTGTTAAAGCAAGGAGGGGAAGAGGGTGAACAGTGCAGTCAGGTCTGTCTCACATGAGAGGTCCATGTGTCACGAAGGATCCAGGGTCCCTGTTCTTGCCCTAGGGGTGTATGGAGCAGTTGGAGTGTTTCCCTTGAGGCTGTTTGTGAGCCCTATCCCTCCCCGGCCCCATGCCTGAGCTGGTTTTGCTTTGCTCAGTGCTGCTTGCCAGTAGGTTCTCCAGTCTTTGCCATCCTCCACAGATGTAATTAGGCTTTGGTGATATTTGCGCATATTTCTTTCTGTAATTCTTGCCTAACTGTAGTGAGAAGCCAGATGCTCTGGCTGGTCTCCAGCCTGATAACACTCGAAATGCAGTAATGCAAAAAACTCTCTCTCACCATTCAATAAGACAGTTCTTTTTAGTCATTAAATCTGCTGAATTGACGGTTATCTATTTAAATCTGATGCCAAAGTAATTAACCCTGGAATGTAATTCCCCTGCCAAATCAAATGGGTTTTTTCCTGGAATTCTTTCTGAAAGACAGTAATTCCTGCCAGTGTAGAGCAGGGTCTTTAAGAGAACTCCAAAAAGAAAGTTTAGAGGCGTGCCAATTTCCTTCTTTCAGGCTCAGTGGAAGAAACAATCCAGGCTCTTTACCCAGGAAAGATGTCTCCAGGCAGTCATAGTAATAGACTTGCGACAGCAAAGGTGTAGCATGAGAACAGAGCTCTGGTTTCATACAGATTTGAGCTGGTCCCACCCCACACCTCAGCAAGGCACTGATCCAGTGTTTCTGAAAACATAGATATGGAGTAATAAACACAGATGAGGTTGGGTTTTTTTCTCCCCACAAGGCTCATAGATCTGAAGTCAAATCAGTGTAAGGCTGGCATACTGCAATAGGAATCAAAGGGGGAGAGATGAAAAGGCAGGTTGCTGAAGCCAGAATATCCTGGGATAGTTATTGCTGGGTCCTACTTAGGATGTTCTCTGGTGATGTAGATTAAAATACCATTTTGCCAGAATCGTGGCACAGTGGGGGATTTCTGAGTGAGGAAACTACCTGCTGTTTGTTTCTGCTGTGTCCCAGGAAATACAGCTTAACTCCTTCTTTTTGTAAATAAGCAAGATCACAGCAAGTAATTATTCCAAGTAGCAAAGCTGATGGTTGACTGATATAACATAAATATCCTTTGAAGGGCCTAAATCCTGGGTAGCCACTTCAGCTGAGGGACAGTGCTCAGACAGTCTGTGGCACTAATGGGAAGATGCCATGAGACTTCAAGACAGTATTGATGGCCTTTCTGTTTCCCTAGAATACAAAGGTGGAGAACTGGAGGAGTTCTCTAAAATCATAAAGTCCTTGAATTGTTTGGGTTGGAAGGGACCTTAAAGCTCATCCAGTTCCAACCCCTGCCACAGGCAGGGATGCCTTCCACTAGAGCAGGTTGCTCCAAGCCCCTGTGTCCAACCTGGCCTTGAACACTGCCAGGGATGGGGCAGCCACAGCTCCTCTGGGCACCCTGTGCCAGTGCCTTAGCACCCTCACAGGGAAGAGCTTCTGCCTAAGAGCTCATCTCAGTCTCCCCTTGGGCAGGTTAAAGCCATTCCCCCTTGTCCTGTTGCTGCAGGCCCTTGTAAAAAGGGCATTATTTTGTCTTTTAATTAATATTTTAATCAGCAGCATTCACCATCACAATAGAAAGATTCATTACAATGCAGAAGAGTTTTCAGACCTTTCAGGTTTTTTTGGAAGTTGGGAAAATTGGTCTTGTCTAGTTTTCGTGTTTTCCCCTTCTCAGAAGATAAAACTTTAGCTCAGGAGCAGGAAGTCATTTCCAAAGTGAATTTTGTGCTTCTCCTGCGAAACTGCTAAAGGTGTAATTTTTTGATCAGGTGTGCCTTTGGAAGGGCACCAGCGCTCTGTCTTTGTCCTCCAAAAGAGGAGAAAAGGGAGAAATAGCATGCGATTGCTCAGTTACCTTTTTGCTGCTCTTTTTGCTCTTGCCTAGCAAAAGAATTTTCAGTGGCTTGAGACCACTTAAAGAGTATGTAGCTGAAATGTCAGCTCATGCTGACATTTGCACTTACAAGAAGTCTCATGCATCCGTCCAGTGCTGATCTTACTCATAGCAGCTCAGGAAAGTAAAATCTTCAGGTTAAGTTCAGGTTCTCAAGTTAGTACTGAATTCTCCTCCTGGTTTTAATATTGCGAAAGGTTTGATCCTCACTGAACTTTAATTGTGTGTGATCTCGAATGGCTTAAGTAAAAGGTTTGGAATTTAGAGACTTTGTTTCCTTTATCTGGACATTCTTTGTCCAAGGATGTAAGGAACAAAAGTCACTGGGGACATCGTTGTACAGATAGCACAGGTTGGTAGCAACTTCAGACTCAAGAGCGAGGGGAAGACCTTCATAGATGTGCTGAATCTTGGATTCTTTTATGTAAGATGCTGTGTGAATGAGTTACTGGATGCTCTTTGAAAGAGAAAGCTAGGTGAGATGGGCTGGTGATTTGGCTCTTTATGATGATCCCTATAAATCTTGCTAACTCATTTTTAACTTGGATAGGAACACCAGTCTACAGCAAGATGTTGACTTATGTGTGGGTTTTCAAACACTTTCTAACCCCAAAACTGGAATATTTTGTTACTTTTTGCATGGTTTTTACTTACTTTATTAATTTATGTAATGTGACAGCTGGTTAGAATTGTTGTTCAGCTTTTTAGGTCAAGTCCAGAGGGATAGCAATGGCTTTCCAAAATACCCAACCCAACAGTATGACACTGACGTAAACCTAAACAGAGGATTTCAGCTTTTTGTGTGGCTGCTATTGCTATTCCATACAAAAATGTACAAACCTAACACTTGATCCTACCCTCTGCAAAGTTATCAACTCTGACTGTAACATCTTTATGGTTGTGAATCTACAGTGCATAAACATGTAAAAATCAAGTTGTTAAATGATTACAAAGGCTACCCTTTACTGCATACAAATATTCAGACATAATTAAGTGGTTAAGGAAACCTCATTTGTAACTCATTGGTATAAACATTACTGAGAGCTGCCATCCCTGCCTTGAATGAGATTTACTGAAGATCTTGACTTTTATCAAATTACTTATACTGGCCTAAAAACACGTTATTTAACTTGGGGATTTAATGTGCCTTTCTCTATCCCCATCCAATACATAACACAAAGAATAACTTCCCACATTTAGTGTGAATCAAGTTGTTTTGCTGGGTATTGACAGTGACCTTCTGCCAACCTACTGAGAAACAGAAGCAAAAATGAAAGGTGTCACCCTTAGAAAATTACAAATGGAAAAGCAGTTTTAACTTGTCATTTTCATAGTTTTTAGCCCCTGATTTTGACATTATTTCAGATTGGCTTTATTTAACGAATAACAACCCTTCAAAATATGTCACATTTAAAACCCGAGTGACAAAAGGGTTTCTATTTCCAGGGAAAAAAGAAAGTATGTTCTTTAGGTCTCTCTGCACCAAAAACAATCACATAATGTTAAATCTTGTTTGTCACATGCTGTGATTTGGGGGTTGCTCGTTTGTTTTCACTGTCTTGTTTGGAAGAAGGGAAGGTCTTCTGAGTTCTATTTTTACCATTAGAATGGTATTGTAATTCTTGCACTTAATTCACTACTTGGGGGGAAGAACATTGGATTTTTTTGCCATCACTGTAGTATATTCAAGGTTTTAAATGCATTTCTTGTATGCTTTCATGACCAGAGCTGTCTTATAAAATGTTGATGGGTTTATAGACAGATAGACCAAATGATTGATTTGGGTGTATACATAGATACTCTCATATGTACATATATGCATATATACATATATATGAGACAAAGCAACAAATTTTACAGACAGTGGAAGCTGCAGGGTTTATACTCTTCTAGCATTGTAGGAAATCATTTTTGCTTCTTTGATTATGGTTTGACAGAATCCCTGTCTTCAGGATGTCAAGTTATCAAGAGAGAATGTACGTGGTTTTTGAGACAGCTGGTAGAATGTAATAATGTTTGAGGACTAAAATTCTGTGTCTGTTTAACTGTCTTCTCAGTTTATTTCCATTACCATTTACAGGATGTAAATGGCTTTTAAGCATTCTGATACTGATGATAATCTGTGCTCATGTTGCTGGTTTACAGTTATAAAGGTAATAGTTATGTTTTTCTACTCTCATTTTACCTATGAGTTCTGTTCCGAACAGAAATGTCATTGAATGCTTTATTTTTTTTCACTGCTTTATAGAGATCATGGTGTTTAAAGTATGGCCTCAGCTGCATTTCTAAACTAACCATATGTCCATTGAAGAGTTGCATATGTTCACCAAGTTTAGTTGACTTGATTCTTGAACAAGTCGTAACAGCAATTTATAGTAGAGTTTTAAGTGTATTAAATGTGAAGAGATACCGATATGGAATAAAATTGTGGATAGTAACTAACTAGGGATGAAAGAACTGACCCAACAAACCTATTAAATTTTGCTGGAGATTTGAATGTGCAGCTCAACAAAATGAGAAGACACTTAGAATATTACCAGTTTGAAGGAGTAGGAAGATACCTAGTGGAGGTGGTTCTAGACTGCATATATTTTAGCTATAGCAACAGAGATTTTTTTCTTCCTTTACTCCTACTTCTAGTGTTTTCTAAATACTTTCTAAGTAAATGTCCATACAGCAGCAGTGAACCTTTATTAAATACCTGAACACAAATGAAGAAATTAATAGTAACTTAGTATACAAATATCTAACCTAAAGCTGAATAGGAAAAAAAATGGTTTCTGTAACATCAGTATAAATCATTATGATAGTATATTTGTGTATTATAGTCATGGCCTATATATTGTTCTATTTATGGCTTCCTTAAGCTGAAAAACAAAACCTTAGCAATCATGTTTAAAAAGCATAGTTTTAAGTCTGGTGTGCAGTAGAGAGAATGGATGTGGACACTTACAGGGGACAACTTCGTTTTGCCACATACCTTTGCCGAACTTGCTGAAAGGAAGAGTTGTCTTTCTAGCTATTTGGCTTTATTACTGTTGTATCTGACCTGGTGCTTGCTAGAATTAGATAGGATAGGTGGTGGGACTCATCACCTCACAGTCCTGCTCTCTTGTTTTTGAGGAACAGGTTGGTAACTGACCTTTATTCTTTCTCATCCACTTCTTAAACCTCCAGGTGGATTCTATGAAGTTGTCTTCCTCCTGGAATAGTCACATTCCCAGTCCTAGCTAGTGCAGGCCAGCAGCAGCAGAACAGGACTTCTTTATTGGTGGCAGAAAGCTGAAATCAGAGAATGATAAAATGGTTTGGGTTGAGACAATATTTTAACACTGATTTTATAAGTATTGTGCTTCCTATTATTGTTACTGGAGCAAGAACACTTGTCTAAAAAGCTAAACCTTTCCATAGTTACATGTAATTGACTAACAGAACTCTGAAAAATAGATTACACTGTAATTTTATTTCTGATGTGTTATTTGTGAAGCTTTTACGTTCCATTGATGCAGGGAGTATTTTGGATGTGGAGGTATTAGAATGTTTATTTTGTCATTCCCTGTAAAAACTTGTTTCCTAAATGGAATATGTCAAGGCCTTAATTTAGACTAGAAATGCCAAAATCTCTTACCTGGAACACGCAAAAATAACTCTGGCAGCATCTACATTTTACCTCACCTTCACTGCTGGGTGATTATCTTGATACCTGTTTTATATTCAGACCTAAAGGTGTCTCAGTAGACCACGTAGGTTTATATTTCTTACAGTATGTCCTAGGAAGGTCTAGGATACACTGTAGAGGCTGTAAAATTATTTTGGTTTGGGAAGTTTTATTTTACTCATAGTTTAGAAATATCTGTTTTAACAGGGGGGAAGACCAGCCCTTACTTTTGAAGGAAATAAATACATAAGAGCAGTACTGACCAGGAAAGACTGCAGAATAGTCAGGGTATGTATAGGTCTAGTTATTATAAATGTAATGTAATGCACACAAAATGTGCTTTAGTATAGTTTTTGGTATAAAGGTGTTACCCAGTTGGCATGTTTAGATTTCATGCACCACCTGACACAGCAGCAACAGGGAATGTCAAGATACTGCTCTCTCGTTGGTGTTTGGGGCATTGTTCATTTAATTGCTGTATTAAAGTTGTGGAGGTTTGTTTCATTATGGCTTTCAAGTCCTCTATTTTTCAGTAGTGAAAGAGAAAATGGTATTGGAATCTGAATTTGGCAGCCTTTGCTCTCAGGAGCCAGAGGCAGGTTTGAATTTTACTGTTGGATTTTATTGTTTGGTTCAAATGTTCCCTGAGGCAGGCATGGTCTGTGTCCAGTGGTCTTCTCTTTGCTAATACTTTGCCAGGTATATGGAGAAAACAACCTGTTTGTGACAAGCTGCTTCTACCACTATATGAAAGAAATCAGGCTTTCTCTTTCTTTGGAGAATAGCCATTGGGATGAAGGTGGGCTTTGCTTTTTTTACTTTATTGGTAGAAAACAGGCATGGAGCCAAGAGAGATACAAACCATTCCTAAGGCAGGTTCCTAAACTAGGAAACAGAAGCAGGCCTTCCCTCATGTGTTAAGTACTTCAAATTTATCAAAGCTAAAGTTGACAGTAAAATACAGACTTCTAATACAGGACAAGGGGTGATGGGTTCAAACTAAACCAGGGAAAGTTCAGGTTAGATATAAGGAAGAAGTTCTTTACTGTGAGGGTGCTGAGGTGCTGGAACGAGTTGCCTAAAGTAGTAAATGCTGCATCCCTGGCAGTGTTCAAGGCCAGGTTGGACAGAGCTTTGGGTGACACAATCTAGTTGTGAGATGTCCCTGCCCATGGCAGGGGTGGTTGGAACTGGATGATCTTAAGGTCCTTTCCAGCCCACACCATACTCTGATTCTGTGATTCTATGCATACGCATTTCTTGGAACCTGAGCATCAGTGCGTCAGTAGTGCATCAATAGTCCTATTCAGCTGCAAGGTCTCTGTACACCTTTGATTTTGAAGGTAACAGTTCTGTTTCTCCTTTTACTAAGAGGCTGATTTAAATCGTCTTCTAGGGACAGGAAGGTTTTTCTCTGGAGGTATAGCCATGACTCCAAATACATTACTACCCTGATACAAAAGTAAAAAAAAAGAAAACCCAAATTAAACAGGTATTTCCAGGATATTTTTGTATGAAAATACTTTACAGACATTTACTTGACTCCTGTGAATGACATTCAATATTGGTCTACATTTTAAGCTTTTTTCTTGAGCTTTTCATGAGGAGTTTAATATTATTTTATATTTCTTGCAATGATATTGTGTTAGTTTTGTCATTTTATGGGAAATTGAGGGGTTGGAAAAATGGATGGAACGTGCTTTTATTAATGGATTATGTCATTTCTGGGTGGCAGTGGAAAAGGCTGTATTGGATTGCATTTTTTGCTGTAATACAGTGCCTGCCATAGTAGTTTAAAACTTTGGGTTTGGAAATAATAGTATTCACAAGTGGTTGAGGTTTGGGTTGGTCACAGGACCACAGAATCCCAGACTGGTTTGGGTTGGAAGGGACCTTTCAGCTCATCTAGTTCCAACCCTCTGCCCTGCACAGGGACACCTTCCTCTAGACTTGCACTGCATGAACCCTGAATGGAATCTCGTGATGCTAGCAGGAAAGTTGTCCCCATTATGGTGTGTGTTTGTTGCAAATCCAGTCATTTCTCCTTGTACTACAGCATTCTCCTGATGTGGTCACATCACCTTGATGTGAAAAACTCTGCTCCTTGGTTGACTTATACGATGGTAAATTGGCAGCTATGCTACAGCTTTGCTGATGTGAAAGAGCTTTTGTTTGCTTAGCTGGTTTATGCTGTTTGCTCAGAGATGGGGCTCTGATGCCAGCAGAAAAGCTCCTCTTGTCAGCATTTACTGTCTGTCTGCTGAGAGGACTCTGCTGACACAGCACTGGGACTATAAGCACTATAGGATAATACACTCAAAAATTAACTGAAAATCAGAGAATCATGGAAGAAGTCTTAGGGAAAGTACAGCTCACCAGTACAGAAATTGTAGAGTCAAGTCTGCTTTATGCTGCTGTTCCAATAGGTTTTAACAGGCTCATGTTTCTACCTCAGTGAAAAAAGTAATTGAGCTTGAGCTAGAGCCTTCAGGCAGGAAAGGCTTCTCTGGTGGGGAAAAGAAAAGCCTAAAAGTATTAGAATCAAATGGGGAATCTGAGGGTATCACATAAAGCATGTTCATACCATCAACATTATAAATAAATGAAGAAAAGAATTATCTTCAATTCTTCTCATTCTGGACACTGTTGACAGACCAGTTTAAAATGAGGAAATGGCTTATACCTGGATTACTGCTCTCTGCAAACATGTAAAGTTCTCCAGTGATTCATTGGTCATCAGGTACCTCCTGGAACATTTCCAGACGTGGCAGTAGAGAATACTTAACATCAAGATTTAAGATGAAAGGAAAGCAGAGATTTCACTATAAAAGCTAAATTGCCAATCCCAGTGGATGGCAAACCCCATGATTGATACTGAATTGAACTCAACATGTATGCTGGTTGTTTTCTCCTTGTGTGATAAAAATCAAGGGTATTTTGAATACACTTCACACTTCAGATGGGATCTGACTTCTGAGAGTATGTTTCAGATCATGCTACTTTTTCCAAAGCCTATTTCCTTTCTAAGAAATATTTATGCATCGTTCTACGCAGAGATTTGTTAGTAATGTATAATGCAACGTGTTGAGTCTTTGCCTATGTTAACATCTTCCATTTTAGCTAGCAGTAGGCTTGCTAATTCAGATACTTTAATGAATGAGTCACAACCTCTGTATAATAGCACCAAATGATAATTGTCATTTTATTATATCCATTCGTGTATTTTTAGTTTAAAAAAACCGGAGTTTAGGGCAGGAAAAAGCTGTTTGCACACTTCATACAAAACAGCAAACAAAAAAGCTAAACTCTTAGTAGGCTCAGTTAAATACAAGGTGTTAAACAAACAGTTTTGCAGGATTTGGAGATCAGCTATATAGATTTTTATATTACCTTCTCATCAGCAATTTAAGAGCTCTTCTTTCAGTTATCAATTTTAGGCATTCAGCAGAATTTCCTGTAACAGCTGCTTTGTAAACTAGAGCAATTTGCTTTACTAAATGCGGAGGACAGATGTGTTATACCATACTACTGTATTTTCTTTAAATACATCCAATGCTCTACTTACCATTTGAACTTTGGATGGATTTGCAGATTGCTGATTGGTGAGTTTTAAAATACTTTGGTTGCAGATTTAATCCTGAGAATGGCTTTTTCTTTAGAGAATGTCTCTCCCTCTATCACACAGGAGTGAAGGATAATATCTTGTCATTTCCAAACCCAACAATCATCCCTTTCAGTCTTCAGAGACCTAAAGGTGCCACTAGGAAAATTACTGTGCTTGGAGATAGGTACAGCGAAGCCTTGTATTGAACTCCAAAGTATTTTTACAATTTTCTTTTATTTAGGAGTAATGGCAGAAGAAACAATACTTGTCACAGTCATTATGTTAGAGCTGAACACCTGCAAACAAAAGGAAGTAGGACACAGAGGTTAGCAAATACTTTAAAAAGTGACTTCTATTTTGAACCATCACTGTTTGCTAGTTTGAGTTGCTTTATGTGCCATGGCATCCCGAAGACTTTTCAAAAGGTTTGCCTACTTTGTGTTGCACATTGGAACTATCAAGGGTTTTTTTCCAAAGGATACTTTCTGCTTACTTGGTTTCCTTCCATTCTGAGGCAGAATTATTCCCTTGTACCCCAGGTGGTTTTGATGTCTCAGTCACTTTGTGAAGTACCACAGGCACTGCATAAATACAAATAAGTATCCATAAGCGATCTATAAATGCATCTCTACCCTTAGATGGCTGCACAAGATCTGGGTGTCTTGGAATTATTGTTAGGAATCCTGGTCCCAACAATACAGTTGTTTTATGATATAATTATTCTATAAATCAACAAGTATTCCATTGTTGCAACAGATCCTTATGCAATATTGATGAATACAGATAAGACGTTTTTCTGTCTCTTTTTTAATGGGCAGGCAGGAACAGCAGTCACAATCAGGATAGCTTCTCCTTTGGAGACACAGGTCTAGTAGGGACATCATACTTCAATAGCAATATGAATCATGTAAAGGAATCCCAAAGGAGACCAAGAGAAAAAACAGCCTCATGCTATTTATTTATTTATTTTAAGATGGATATTACAGTCTGCTGATGGCTTTATCCAGAGCTTTTCCCTGTCAAAGCCGTGTGCCACTCTGGCTGCAAGCTTCAAAACACCTACATTTCCAGTCAGATTACAGCAGCCAATCTTTCAGGAACTCACTTGTTGGAGAATGGCTGGGGAAGAAGTCAAACAGACTGGTGAAATATTTTTTAGCTACATTCCAGCCCTCAGACTGGTCTGTTTTACCATAGAAGGCTTTCTTAAATAATCCAGTATCTGTTGAGAAAGGCAGAGACTAAAGAGTATATCTTGAAAGAAATCCATGTTTTATTTCATAAGGAAAATTATTTGTAGATTGAAAGATAACTCCAGGTGTTAGAGTGCTCTGCTGGCATGAACAGTAGAATCTTCTTTATTAGAGACTGGTGAGATAAACCACCACCATGTATTATTTAGGTAGAATCGATCCTATTGCAAGAGGAGGCAGATTAAGAGACCTCTTGAAGTTTCTTCCAGGCATTTTTGTGCTTCTCTTACCAAAAAATTCTCTGCAACTTCTGCTCAGATCACTGGAAATATATTTCTTTTTCATGCAGTTTTTACCATGCGGTAACAGGCTTGGTGATTGCAGGGCGTATGTGTTCTGGAAGGCAAGTTTAATTAGTTTCTGAAATGATAATCCCCTTCATAGCCACTTACTTTATTTCTGATGCTAGATGAAGAAAGCCTGTGTCCTTCTTGCCCACCAAAGAACAGCAGCAGTCCACAGGGCATTGCTTTAACAGCCTGATCTGTAAATTGAAGCAGGAAAAGACTTATTAGCAAATGTTTTTTCTGGAGAAGAACTTGTTCCGACTCCTGACATCTGCCAGAGAGAAAAAGTGGAGAGGGGTTCATGTACCAAGACTAGTTCCACGTTTCTGGAAGCAAAGTTTGTAAACCCTCATGAATTGATTGTTTTAGTAGGTTACTGTGTTAGACTATTATGGAGAGGGGGGGAAACAACTGTGTTTGATGGGTCAGAAAAGACCCTGAAGATGACTGGATGGGAGCCTTGACATACTGAAGTGGTTGCTTTGATGTGGGGCTCATTTCTGCAATGAAAAGCTTGTGTTGAAAAACTGCCCAAAGTAGTCTAAGAGCGTGTGTGTTGGATCCTGATTGCAAATAAATATATGCAGTAGTGAGATTGAGACACTGTACCCACCTCTGAATCACAGAATCCTTTATGATCCTTGTCTGGTACTTAATATGAGATTTTAGTTAAGGTCCTATTTGTCCCTATCACTCCTTTAAAGAATTCCTTAGTCACATCTGCGGATTTAACCATTTCTTATGACCAAGTTCACTACATTTCTGTGTTCATTAAGAGATATTTTTAATTACAGGACATATTATTATAGTAGATACACAAAGCTTGGGTCTCATCATAGATATTCACAAACTGAATGTTAAGGTTAAAGATGTTGTGAGGATAGTGGTTAGTATATGAGAGGATTATTATTAGCCTAGCAGGTTAATTAACCTATAGGAAGTATCTGACCAGAGGATTTTCAGTTTCCTCCTACACAGGTCTGCATGTTGTACAACTGATTTCACAGATTATTTCTCTACCATGTGTATCTTCACCCATTCATCAGTAAGAGAAGTAAGGTTAAGAATGTCACTGGACAGACACAGTTTGTGACACAGTACCAAACACATGTGGGAGTGTAGCATTCCTCCTCCTGTTCAAGTACACTTTGCAGCCCCAAATTTGTAATTCAGCAGGGAAAATCACTGGCCAGTGTGGTTATTACTTCATGTACTTACGTGGGTAAAATCAAAGGGTAAGCAAGAAGGGTCTGAAAATTTAAACTACACCCCATTTGCTTGGAGATGGAGTTAGAATGAGAGGGAGGAAAAGGGGAGAAGTAAACCCTTAAGTTCATATTTTAAGTTATGTCTTCTTGCCACTCCTACATGGGTTTCTATGGAAACAGAAGCAGAAACTGGGCCATCAGCAGCCAAGAATCCATTTACACTTTAAATTTACTGCTTGAGCAGCCATGCAGTTTTCTTGTCCAAATTAAATCATGATGGAGTAACACATGCTAAGTAAATTGGGGGTAAGATGAAAACACCAAATATTAAATATCCTTCCATGGGTACACCCTTTTTCTGAGAGACCTGACAAGCTAGGTTGTATGTTAAAAAGAAGGGACCTGTGTATGGCTTTACAAATGTGCATTGAAAGTGTATTAAATAATACTGTTGTATTCTTAAGGTAATTATGTTACCTACTTTAATTAGGGCTGTAGCTAACTCTCTGAGGCAGCTTCGTTGTTTCTCTTCTTCGGATGCAGAAAAGAAACAAGCTGCATTTTCCTTACTGCTCATCTCTTAATAATTTCATGGTGAAATACTCATGCACTAACACAGCTCGATCTTGTCTAATCACTACTGACACTTATTTATGTCTTCTTAGGAAGTAAGGCAGCTTATACTGCTTATGGTAAAATACTGTCAGACCACCTGCCACTATTAGAAACTTTTTTGTTGAAAAAATACCATTTTCTTTTTAATTCCGGTGAGCATTGATTAGAAAAATGGTAGTGCTCTTATGCTTTTGAGAAAGTTTTCTTTTGAAACTGTACCCAAAGTATGCACTGTATTTAGTTCTTTTTGTCAGTTCTTTAACAGCACTTGTTTCCTCAGTTGACCTTTCAAAATCTGTTGGAAATCTCAGACTTTTATCCTCCTGTGCTAATAAAGCTGAACTCAGAGAGCAGTCTCAACTGAACGTTTATAAACAGCTACAGAAGAGATGGGAACTAGAGAGCAGCAGTGATAACCTAGGAACTGTATGTGTGCAGAGGGAAGAAGTTACAGGAAGGAAAGAGGGCAAACTAGGGAAAGAAAAAGAGAAGAATGAAGAGAAAATGGGATGTATGGTGAGGAGTAGAGGGGGTAAAATGCCTAAACAACAAAGAAAAAGGAAGTGGGGATGTGTGTATAAGGCAGGGATCAACTGGGAAGACTGGTGCTGGCAGAAGATGGTACTGGTACTGCTGGCAGAAGAAACTAAACCTGGCTAAAAGTTTTGAGGAATGGAGAATCAGAAAGGAATATTATGCTAGAATAAGAAACTGTTCTGGGATAAAAGCAGATAAGAGTCCCCTTCAGAGCCTGAGATGGCAGCTAAGAGAAAAGCCAGGGAAGTATTTAGCCTGTATTTGTGAACCCTCTTAAGCCTATAGCCATTTTTCCCTGGGTGCTGGACCACACAAGAGCTGGAATCCCAGCATGGCTCTTCACTCAGCACTGGTCTGTGCAAGGGCTGTAAAAGGAAGACCAAGACCATGGATGCCTGCATGGGCCTCAACATTATAGCAAAACACAAGAATTTATTTTGTCTTTGTGAACCTCATTTTCATTCATCCTTATTTTTTTCACGCAGTTGATGGTTGCTTTGAGTATCACTGACACCAATTGAATATGCCAGTCATAGAGCTGGAGTGAGTGCTAGCAGAGTAACTGTTTTGACAGACCATGAGATGTGCAAAGGAAGTGTTCCTCCATTTTCTCCTTCCTCTTGGTCAGGGGTAAACACTTGTGTGAAGGAGAAATTCCTCTGTGTAGGAATTCAGGAGCTGCTGCTGCACACTTTTGGTAGAGGTACCTGGAGTGTATATTTTTTCCCCAAGAGATGATGCTGATTGATAGCAGTTGGTAGTTTGTGTTGTCTTGTGGGATGTTTCATGAGTAAGACCTCACAGACTTATCACAGAATAGATTGATTTGGGTTGGAAATGACCTCAAGATCATCCAGTTCCAACCCCCCTGCCATGGGCAGGGACACCTCACACTAAACCATGGCACCCAAGGCTCTGTCCAACCTGGCCTTGAACACCACCAGGGATGGAGCATTCACAACCACCCTGGGCAACCCATTCCAGTGCCTCAGCACCCGTACAGTAAAGAACTTCTTCCTTATATCCAATCTACACCTTTGCTGTTTAAGTTTCAACCCGTTACCCCTTGTCCTGTCACTACAGTCTCTAATGAAGAGTCCCTCACCAGCATCCCTGTAGGCCCCCTTCAGATACTGGAAGGCTGCTATGAGGTCTCCACGCAGCCTTCTCTTCTCCAGGCTCAACAGCCCCAACTTTCTCAGCCTCTCTTCATACAGGAGGTGCTCCAGCCCCTGATCATCCTCGTGGCCTCCTCTGGACTTGTTCCAACAGTTCCATGTCCTTATGTTGAGGACACCAGAACTGCACACAATGCTCCAAGTGAGGTCTCCTGAGAGCAGAGTAGAGGAGCAGGATCACCTCCTTCGCCCTGCTGGTCACACTCACTTTGATGCAGCCCAGGATACGGTTGCTTTCTGGGCTGGGAGCACACACTGAAGCTGGCTCATGTTCATTTTCTCATTGACCAACACCCCCAAGTCCTTCTCCGCAGGGCTGCTCTGAATCTCTTCTCTTACACAAATTCTTACAGTTGTGAAGATTTAGAGTCTGGTCCCTGCTCCTAACTAAGAAACAGAGATGAGTGATGCAGTAAGTTTTAAAAAGCTAAGCAGAAATTAAAAGTCAGGGAACAGGGTAAAAACAGGGGAGCTTACATGATATTTGCAAAGGAACTGGTGAGGTTTGTTCTTTGTTATCCATTTCCCTTAGAAGGGAAACATGAAAAGTAACGCAGGAAGTGCCAAAATATGCAAGCAATAGAAAAACAGTGCAAGCTGGGGAGTGTTCGTCATTCTTGAGTCACTTCCAGTGAAAGTTATTTGCATGTGGTGTGTAATGTAGCAATTGAATGAAAGGGATCCATGGACCAGAGTGTAACAGAGGTTTAGAATCATAGAATGGTTTGGGTTGGAAAGGACCTTGTCTAGTTCTGACCCCCTGCAGGGACACCTCACACTAAACCATGTCACCCAAGGCTCTGTCCAATCTGGCCTTGGAACACCACCAGGGATGGAGCATTCACAACTTCCCTGGGCAACCCATTCCAGTGCCTCAGCACCCTCACAGTAAAGAACTTCTTCCTTATATCCAGTCTAAACTTCCCGTTTCAGTTTGAACCCGTTACCCCTTGTCCTATCACTACAGTCCCTAATGAATAGTTCATCCCCAGCATCCCTATAGGCCCCCTTCAGATACTGGAAGGCTGCTATGAGGTCTCCACGCAGCATTCTCTTCTCCAGGCTGAACAGCCCAAACTTTCTCAGCCTGTCTTCATACAGGAGGTGCTCCAGTCCCTGATCATCCTCGTGGCCTCCTCTGGCCTTGCTTGTTTATGTGCCAAGCTTTTGGTAGCAGGTATGTGGGGAGCTGCAGGGCCAAGATCAGGAGGTGCCCCCATGTCCCATCAATTTCCAGTCAGGGCTGTCCACAGTTCCTTCAGGAATTATCCAGCTGCTCTGCTGTGGGCTCACTATGGGGTCCTCTCCACAGCTCCCTGCTCTGCTTGGAGCACTCCTCCCCCCTTCCTCCACCTCCTCCTCTGACCTTGCTGCTCCCAGGGCTGGTTCTCTCACTTTATTTCCTCACTCCTCACACATTTTGCCCTTTCTTAAACACATTTTCACAGCGGCACCGCCAGCTTCACGGGCGGGCTCGGCTGTGCCCTGCGGTGGGCTCGCTTGGAACCGGCTGGAACCGGCCGTGTCCAGGCAACGGCTTCCTCCCACAGAGCCCCTGCTGCCGCCGCTGCCACCTCCTGGCCAGAGCCCACAGCTAAAGGTAAAATTTCTTCAATAGAGAGGGAAATTAGCCCTGAGTGAGGCTGCAGTTTAAATTACACAGACTTTTCCTCCAAAACAAGGCAGAAATGGGGGTGGTATCGATCGTTGGAGTGATTTAAACTGCTCTCATGAAGGGCGAAAGAACTGAGGTAAAATGGTGCCGATGTGACTGTTGCTGACCTCTGTGCATGTCAGCATGTATATAGGCGTCAAATAGATGTGGAGTTCTGTAAGATTAAAGAGGAAATAAAACCCCATGGGAAATGGGTGGTTGTAGGAGGCTTCTAAAACCCAAAACTTAGAAGTTTGTGTGCTGAGGGAGAGTCTCAGGGACTGGTCCAACCTGAGCGAGCTCGTGAGCTGCACTGGTTCACGTCGGATTGCAAAGCAGACGCAAGCAGGCTTTAAAAACAAATCCCCAAAGAATTCTAATGGGATAAAAAGTGGTATTTTAGGAAGACAAGCTTTGAAAACTGAAGAAAACGGGATACTACAATTAACTGGTCTGGAGAACTTTGAACACAGGGGAGACAGGCTCGTGTCAAAAGCTTGCATGAAAGACTGCTCCTTTACTTGGATGAATAAGCTCTTTCAGGAGGATACAAGAGGAAGCAGAGAATCTACAAAGATTTGAAAGGAGATAGAAAAGTAAGGGAAAAGAGTGCAAAACAGCCAGAAACCCCCATGGTTTGCATTCTCTAAGGCACATTTAAGCAAATAACAAAAATAGTTCATTCTTATTAATATTTCGGTCACATTAAGTATGTTGATGCCTCTCTCATCACACAGTATTACCTCTTCTTTGCGTATGGAAACAAAAAAGAGTGCTTTGGTTCAGCTTTCACTAAGGCTCATGTTGCGCATGTGGGTGATGAGGTACCTACTGAAAAGGAGCCTGACAAGCAACTGCAGAGCTGGTAAACAGTATTTACGTTGCTTGGGTTTTCTGGGAGTCCAGGTAGACTCCAGTATAAAACATGAATAGTGACCATAACAAACTGTGTTCATCTGTATTTAAAGAGATAAAATGTGAGACACCTGTATGCCAGCTGATGGTCAGTTCTGTAGGAAGTTTTAAACCAGAATTTTAAGAATAGGTAAGTAACTGAAAGTAAATGGGAAGTAAATGGGAAGTGGTATAAATGACTGTGTTTTTTAAAAGTTAGTTTGTAAAGACTAATGAGAGAGAGATTAACTGGTTTCTTAAACAAGGTTAATGCAGGGGAGTCAATCTGTATGGATTTAAACAAAACACTAATATTCCATAGGAAATTATTATTGAAGGTTGAAAAAGGTGGATATGAAGGTGGTTAAGGGGTCGACTACCAGAAGTTGTGAGCAAAATACAGTTTTCAGGATGGATAAACGTTATTGATGATTTTGTACCATGATTAGAAGATATTCTTAAATGTTTGCTCATGTGGCTAATGTGAAACTGAGAGGGCTTGCTGACAGAGGAAAACTTATCCAGGGCAATTGCTAATAAGTTGTCAACTGAATCAGTGGATTATGGAAAAGTGATAGGGCAGTGGTCAAAGTAGTGATAAGAACTGTAAACTGGGGGCAGTGAGGAGGCATGAGAGCCAGAGATACTGGTCTGTGAAGGATGACTGCAGCGGCAGAAATTGTGTGGCATGGAAAGGAAAATGCAGTTCTGTGCAGCACTGTGTGAGAGATGTTCAGTCGAAACTGGAAAGTAGCAATTTCATATAATAACAGCTCAGCACCTGCCCTACCTGATACCCTCTTTTTGTCAGTCTGAAGTCTGCAAAAGTTGTCTTGGTCTGTGCTATAAAAGAAATTATTTTGTTTTTTTTTCTCTGTAACATCAATTTTTACTTTCAGCAGCACTAATACCACAAGTTCTCAGAGCACTACTGCACACTCTAAAGAGCTTTTAGGTCCATCCTGATGACAGCAGGGGCCTTCACATAGTCTAGAACTCAGTAATAGACATATTTCACTTTCGTCATCATCTACCTATCAATCATCAGTAAATGTGTGAACTTTTGTGTATGTTTTCTTTTCATTTAGGAAGACATTCAGGTGTCCTGTCATGTAACGTGTAAACAAAAGCACCTATGCAGTAAAGCAGAAGCCTCTTGTCAGGGCTGAATGTCTTCTGTTCCCATAGGTGACATTTTCCTGGTGTTAAGACTTCCCATTTATTTTCTCCTGTCAGGATCGTTTGGGAAATTTCAGTAAGTTCAAACTCTGAGTAAGAATGGTCTACTAGGATGCTTTGCTTTTTTGCTACTCAGCCTCTTTATAAATTCCATTGTGGAAGTGTGGGCCATTACACTCTCTTTCAAGGCACTCAAAAGTATGACTCATTCCTTCTCCTTTGTTTCCTAAGCAGGTTCTACTTCATGGCATTACCTCCTGCTTTAATAGTCTTTTGCGCAGAGCTTGTCAAAAGGGCTTTGAAAATCTGAGTAAACAGCCAGGGAGTTTCAGCTATCTGCATTTCATTCTCATCCCATGCTCCAGAATTAGAGTAGACACATGGCAGGGTTTTTCTTTGCAGCTTTCTTTTCCCAGTATGTGGTAACCTATAAACCTTTTATAGGTTTAACGTTCTTTATTTTAAGCAGTTTTCCTGTTGCAGGTGAACTGAAGTGGACTGTGTGTTCAGAGTTGCCACAGATAGGTCAAGTCAGAAACAACACTTGCTTTCTCCTTCTGGAGTAGTACTAGATTTCAATAAGTGCATATCTTTATTAGTCATTCTTGCACATCTCAAAAGATATGTAAATGCTATCACAGTGCAGTTAACTTGTTGCTCTCCTAGCTCAAAATGTTCTACACTGTATATACTATAACTGAGGAAATAACAATCATAGAAATTTGTTCCTTGACTCTGAGACAACTTTTGATACTCATCTTCTCATCTTGACAGAAAACAAACAAAAATCTGGTTTTAGATTTATCTGGTTTAGGGTTTTTGTAAGCAAAAAACAAAATAAACACCATTATGTGAACAAGAGACATAAGAACACATTAATTTGATTCCATCTGCTAAATATTTTTTGTGAATTTAATTGCATCCCGGTTCTTCTAAACACATTAAGGCATATGTTCATAAACTAATTGAATATAGCTTCTAGTCTTGGCACTGGCCCAATACCCTGCTAAATCAACAACAGTATGTTAAGAATTAGTTCAGTCGTAGTATGTTAAGTGTTCTCTTCACCATTTCCAATTCTGAAAGTCCTGTGACAAAATGAAATACAGGCTTATAAAAAGCAAGCTAAATATCCCAAATTAAATACTAGTTCCCAGTAAGCTTTGTGATTTCAGTGTTATTGTTTTGCCATTTGTGTATTTTGGCTGTAAGTTTCACATCGTAGCTCCTTTCACATGGTTTTTTTGGATTGCTCTGTGTGGCTGCTGTATCCTCAAATTCTTCCTTGAGTTTCTAATTTACAAATATTTAAATGTCATTTCTCATTGGTGAGAATAGAGCTGATTATCAAGACATGTTGAAAATCTGCATCTAAACCCAGGTCTTGTTATTGTTACTAATGTTGATAGAGTCATAAATCATAGAATGGATAGATTTTACCAGGTCAGTGAATCAGGACATCTCTTGAGAAAAGACTTTACTTCTGGGTTTTTTTTTTTTTTGTAACAGTGTAGCTCCTTACTACTACAAGTGCTGAATTTTCTGGCAGTTGACTCCTGTAGGACCTGTGCAGTCTGTTAAGATTGACAGCGGGTTGAATTGCCTCTAGGAAAACAGAAAAATTGCATATATTTGCATGTAGAGTGGGAATATTAAAGATTTCCCAGCAGGTTAATTACAGAACCTTTTCTTCCTCTCTAATTATTACCATGTAGAATCAAGAGGAGACACTGAGCCCAAACTAGCCTGTATGCTTCCTGTGTCAAAAAGTTTAAATTATCTATCATATAACTGTATTATGCAGATGTGAGTGTATTATTGAGAGAGAAGAAATAGAAGTAATTGCTTCCTGGTTTGGAGAGGAGATGCACATTTGAATGTCAAGGCACGTGTTATGCCTCATGCAGGGAAGTCACAGAAATCTTTCTACAGTGGATGTCATTGCCTTCTCTAAGTTGTAAGTTGTAGAAGTGCTACTGGGTACTTGACATAGCGTGAAATGAATTTTTTACTGTGTACTGAGTAGGTTTCAACTCACTGTTAAGTTAGCTTGAATAAACACAAAAACAAGTGGCATTAAGTGTTGTTGGAGTTGTTTATAGTGCTCGGTCACTTAAAAATGTCTTACCTGCCTAAATACTTACAGGTAGGGTTATTTTCAGAATAGTTTTAAATCATTCATTGAGTATATCTTTTGACCGAAGGATTACTTATGTATTACATTTTGAGTTAATAATCAGTTCCTGCACAGATTCACAATACATGTTAAGAAATTTCCTTCTGAATGCAGGAAAAATGCTTTAAGGGGTTCAACGCTCCTGATAGGGCATACTGTAACTATCTTTTTTTACTTGTAGTTAATAGATACAAAATTAAACCTACTTCTGCTAGTAACTGATTTAATCACCTCAGTTGAAGACTAGAGCAAATATTATTAATTCCAGGATGACAGTTTCTAACCCAAAAGGTAAGAAAGAATTACAGAATAATTTCAAACCTTTTTGTGGGGGAATGTATGTTAAGGAGGTACCAAGTTGTACTCTCTTGCCCCAAGGAGGGAGGTAACTATACCTAATGATGTATGAAATATTAGGCATGAAATTGAACTGAAAGCCTTAAAGAAGGATTTGAAGATCAGGCTCTTAAGTATGACGATGTGTTAACATACTAGAAATAATAGAGCAGAACTTCAAAGTAGCATTTCTGAGGGAAGAGGGAGAATGGGAGAGTAATGTACTAATAATTCTCCTTATTTGAAAGTTAGAAGAATGCTGAAACATCAATTGCCTTGTTCATTGCATGCTGTTAAATGACAGACAATCTCTTCTACGTCCCATTCTTTCTTTAATAACTAACATTTCCTTTCTGTTCCTATTAGAATTGTGTACGTAATTCATACATTGTGGGAGTAGAAGCAAAAGTATATGCCTTTTGCTACAGGTAAAATACTGAATCCAGAGTCCCCTTTTTAACAGTTTCAGGTTTATGGAAGTTTGCACTGATTTTTATTTTTCCTAACATCTGAGCAAGAGGAAGATGCAGAAGGAAGAAATGGAAGCACGCTGTTCTCCTCAGCACTTTAGAATATGCCTTACAGGCATCCTCTTTTTACATTATTGTGCCTCTGTGATACACTGGCAAAGCCACCATCAGCTGACATTATCAGACTGGACTGCAGCAAGGGACTGCTAACAGAGTGTTTGTGTGTAGTCATCAAATCTTGTTAAAAATAAGAAGACTTCACGGTGTGTAACTGCTGTAGCTGTAGTAAGGTTGCAGAAGGAAGGCTGAGAATGCAGCCTTTCATTTGTTGTTGCTATGGGTTTAATCCTAGCAATTGAAGGAAAACGTACTGCTGCAGGGGTTTGATACCCTGCCTCAAAACAGATAGTTTTTAAACCAGATCACTTCAGGGATGCCTTTTAAAGATCCCTGTTGCAGACAGTTGTATCCACAGCACAACCAGGCAGTTGTGTTAACAGGATGCAGTTAACATGGCTATTGCCTGTATACATGTACAATTCCTGAGTGCTTTGGGCCAAGATAATTTCCAAATTAGAAGAAAATTTTGGAATTTTAGCTAAAACATTCCTGTATGCTGTTTATTGAATCAGCAGCAGCTGCAGTCTTTTTGTGCTATGTTGCACAGCATGTGTCCTGTATTAGGACTGCTTTACGTGTGGATTCATTTACTCATTTTAATAACAAAATGACAGTGTTCATTTGGAGAGATATGCATATTCTTCATTCCTATCAGAAGAAATGTTACCTTTCTCTACCACACCAATACCAGTCATTTTTCATGTCACATTCTATGTTAACCCCCCCACTGTTACGATTTAGAAATGCTTTAAACTCATTTTTCAGAGGTTGAAAAACCATTGAAGTTGTATAACAGGAGTGTTAACAGGTTGCGTGTATTTTTATCAAATGTGCATAAAACATATCCAGCTCCAAAAGGCAGATGACAGTGAGCTTGTAGAGATCACTAATAACTTTATCTATATAATACTTCACCATGTTTTCTCAATGGGGTCTAATTATTCTGAGCAGAAGGAGGTTGGGAGTACAACAGCTCTCCTTTGCAAGTCATGATCCTGCCAGGCTAGAATGGAAGTTCCATGCTCAGATTCTACACAGTTGCTTTCAAAGCAGTATCTGTTACCTGGTAATCCATGGGGTAAAGTTTGCTGGCAATATTTATTTTGACTTATTTAGTGCCTCAGGCTTGTTGATTTTACATTATGTATCTTTAATAGACTTGTAGAATAATTACTTATCTGTAATACACAAACAAAACAGTCATATGATTTTTTTTCTTAGGTTTAGATACATGAGAACTAGATAAAGAGGCTATAATTACTACACCATGGCTCCTGTACTTCATACAACCTATTTACTTTTGCTTTGCATTTAAAGAAAAGTAGCATTTAAAATCTTGTTCACATGTAGAATGTTTATTAAACATCTGCAGATTTCTGCATTGGATATGCATTAATAAGTCATAAGAATTAATAATTTACAATGGAATATAGATAAAACATGGTTTGGCTTCTACTTTGCTGCATATTTCAGCACTTCTGTGTTGTATAACGTCCATCTTTGCCCAGAAAATCTAAGTTGATTCATTAGCACAGGCAAAACAGAAAATAAAGAAGCTGCAAAACAAACCTAAGAACTATACACGTGGGTCTTTATACTTTGTGGTTCCTAATAAATAGCAAAGACTTAAATGGGAAAGGCCACTGGGAAAAGATATGAAACTTGCTTGATTTGGGAGGAAAAAAGAGGTGACTTTTCTAGAAAATACTTTTAAATAAGTAATACTGTAGTTATAAGTATACAGAGTCCTAGGTAGATTTTCTGTGCCAGGAAGTTAATGGAATTAAATACATAACTAGATTTTGAAGTGAACTAGATTTAATTTATGACCATTAATATTAGAAAATTTAACTGTCCTAAAGCAGTAACGTGAAAATCTAATCCTTTGAAGATTAATTTAATTTAGACCAACAGTTAATGGATGGTCTATGTAGATAGGGCCAAGTGCTTAATACCATCTACAGATGTGCTATTTTTGGCTACTATTCTGTCAGTACCTTTCGAGTTTCTGGCCCCAAAACACTACTTAAATCACTTTTCCTTGGTAAGAATTGACCACCTTAAGATTTTCTTCCTCAGCCATGGGTAATCAGGTAGCTTCATAATGTATGTTTTGCTTTAGAGTCACTGAGTCAAGTTTCCATCTGTAGGAGTTATAGCCTGAAGTCTTCAGAGGGCCAGGAGCAAGAGTGTCTCCAGACACTGTTTTTCCTTTACTCCCAGGTATTTTCCATTCCCCAGTGTGAGTGCTCTCAGTTAGGGGCACTCTTTACGTGCAGACGTAGCTGGTGAAAATAGTACATAACTTACAGATAGTTGTGCAGAGCCGTATTGGTGTGGGGCGTCTTCAGGCCCTGGGGGCTCTGGAGGTCACTGAATCTTCCTCCTGCTGCACGGTCTCACCCTGGGGCTTCCATCTAAGCACTGCCAGAGGCTCTCTGGGTCTGCAGTTGGGGAATGGTTGTGTGCTTCTGGAAGTGGATTAGGTGTTCAGCTGTGTTTGAGTGAAGCCCCTTCTGCAAACTCACTGCCTGGGTGTGACTTGATTTCCTGTTATTTGTGGTTAAGACCCTTCATACTTTGAATGTGTTATATAGTTGCATATCCATATTTAACTACACATCCAGCCATGTGTTAGTACAGCAACTGAAGTCTCCTTCACAGGATCACTTGTCTTCCCTACCTAAAATTGCTCCAGGCCTTGATTTTAAGGTACAATTTTCATGAGCATATCTAGTATTTTGGTTGAGAAAGTTAACATCATTTAGTCATTCACCCTGCAACAGACCATGGTCTGTGTAAGTTTGAACAAGAAAATTCAGTAGCAATTCCCCCATCCTTCCTTCCTTCACCCATGTGGATTTTATGACCAAATTTTGGGAAGACATTTCTTTAATCCGGAGACTCCCCTTTGAAATTGCGGCTCAAATAGCTGACAAAGCATTCTCTGGTGTTTAGCATTCCCAGCTCAGAAATGTTTGCTTTTTGAGATGGAAAGGGTGGGTTTTAAAAGTAGTAATAATAAAAAAATAATAAACATTTCAGCTGTGTAATCCAAAACCAATTCTCAGACTGATTTTGGATTTGTACTGATAGGGCCCCGTTGTTTGTTTTACCAACCACGTCACATCTTAGCCTATGGGAGAGATTCAGATACGAAGCTGTGTTTCTGGGTGATGGCAAAATCTATTAGATGACAGAATAGTGTGTATTTATACATGGCATTTTGTTAAAAAATTCCATTTGCACAGATTGTGTCTCAGAGGTTCAGAAAAGTCCAGCCAAATCTTCATCTAGTTACTACTTCCAGCAAGGAACACTTTTACTGCTGTGTCTCCTATGGGGGACATGCTCATTAAAACTCCATTTAATTTGGTGCTAACGATGTCATTAGCTCCTCCACATGTTTCATGTGAGTCCTCCCCCACATCTGCATTCTTTTTCCCAGTTTTCCTCCATTCACTTGCTTCCCAGTTTGTCTGTCCCTGAAGTCTCTCCTGTTGTGTTAATAAATGCCAGGCAAGACTGCAGAGCATATTCTGCAGGTTCAGAAGAAGCAGGAAAATGTGTGCACTGAAAAGAATTTTCTTTATGAGTGTTCTGTTGTACTTGTCACCTGTCTTCAGGGATCTCAGAATCCCAAGGGTTGGAAGGGACCTCGAAAGATCATCTAGTCCAACCCCCCTGCAAGAGCAGGGTAACCTAGAGTACATCACACAGGAGCTTGTCCAGGCGGACCTTGAATATCTCCAGCGTAGGAGACTCCACAACCCCCCTGGGCAACCTGTTCCAGTGCTCTGTCACTCTTACAGTAAAGAAGTTCTTCCTGATGTTAATGTGGAACCTCCTATGCTCCAGTTTACACCCATTGTCCCTTGTCCTATCACTGGATATCAGTGAGAAAAACCTAGCTCCATCATCCTGACACCCACCCTTTACATATTCGAGGAAAACTTCCTGACCTTACAGGAGAGTACTTGGATAACTAAGCAGCTGTCAGCTAGGACAAACTGAGTAGAGCCCCTCAGTAGAAGAGAGACACTGAGGTGCTGGAATGGGGCCAGGGAAGGGCAATGGAGCTGGTGCAGGGCCTGGTGCACAAGAGAGATGGGGAACGGCTGAGGGACCTGGGGGTTTAGTTTGGAAAAGAGAAGGCTCAGGGGGGACCTGATCTCTCCCTACAACTGCCTGACAGGAGGATGGAGCCAGGAGGGGTTGGGCTCTGCTCCCAAGGTACAAGAGGAAATGGCCTTGAGCTGCACCAGGGCAGGTTTAGATGGAGCTGAGGAACAATTTCTGCCCCAAAGGGTGCTCAGGCTTTGGAACAGGCTGCCCAGGGCAGTGCTGGAGTCACTGTCTGTGGAATTGTTTACACACTGTGTAGACAAGGCCTCAGTGCCATTGCTTAGTGGTGGCCCTGGCAGTCCTGGGGTAAAGGTTGGACTTCATGATCTTAAAAGTCTTTTCCAACCTGGTTGATTCTATGATTCCAACTTTTAGGTCTCTTTGCAGAAGGTGTCTTGCTGTGCCTCCAATCTACATTTAGGTTGGTTTCTAATGCCTTAGATTCTTCATGCAAAAAGAGAAACTGCTTTTTACTGTGTCTAACTAAAGTTGCCTAATGAGTATTGGTTTAGTCTCTATGCTTTTGCTACTGTGTTTTGCTTTCATTTAAGCATCTAGGTTGGGATTGACTTAGTTTAGATCAAATTTTCGATGAATTTCATACTGTAGCGACTCAGAGAAACTGAATAAATAAAATGCAGTATGAGGGGTAAAATATGTAATTGTTCTACTTGTGCTTGTTTGAGAAAATGTATAGCAGAGTTTGGCAGTAAGTGGAAAGTGTTTTATCATAATCTTACCTTGATGTTGATGTTCTGTTTTTTTCTGTGTTCACATAAACCTAAAAGCACAGCAAATCTGTTTTAGCTGTTTGTAAATACTGCAGTGATTTCACTGGCTAACTGCATTGCATATTTTTGTGTCAATGGAGAGGGCATGTTGACACTTTTCTTGCTATAGAAGATGGTGTTTTCCACACCTGGTGCTACAGTACAGTAGCTCCTTTTACTTGGAAGAGTTTTAGAGCAGGGTGGATGCTGCCTTCCTGTAGCAGCGCTATGCTGGGGTGCCCAGGCCTGATTTGCTTTGATAGCTGATAATTGCAGAGGCTTTGGCAACCAATGTGAGAAAGCTGGCTATGTTAGTCCTGCACCAGCCTCTGACCTTATACAGTCTTTTCTCCCTTACGAGTCCTGTGCCCTGTGTTGCACATGTATTTTTCTGCTGAAGATCCCCTCTCCTTCGAACCACAGATAACCTTCACCTGCCCTCCGAAGTACAATTTAACTGTAACATTTTCTTCAACAAGATTAAATCTTCTATTTCCATCTGCGTCCTACTTCACTGGAGAAAAGATTCCGAATACACAGTGTAATACACTCCCTACAGCGAGGAAGGGTGGAAAGCATCATAAATGCCTAGTTGACTTAACTCCTGCTGGTACAAAACTGCTTTAAATTAAGCCTTGTTTGCAGCACAGAGTTGATTCCTCTTCTGAAGATAAATGGTTGTCAGAGAAATTTAAAATGAATTGATTGTTCACTTAGTTTTTTTATTCTTATTATTATTTTTAGACTGTCTTCCTAAGGGACAGATTTTGCAGTCTCCATGTCTGCCTGTTCAGCCATTTATCACTACCCAACCTCCTTCCCATTTTTCAACATCAGTTCATTTCATGCAAATCTGACAGAGCCAGAAGTCATTAGATCTAATCATTAGTCATAAGATCCAGTCATTATATTTATTAGTCATAAGATCATCGTCGCTACACATTTAATCAAAACTGATGGTTGATTTGATGGGAGAGATCCAAAGTAGTCCTTACACTTTGGGGGAAAGACAGGCAGAGCCTCAGCTTGGCAGCAACCACTTGGCATCCTTGTGTGCATCCTGTTGGGGCTGACACATAGTGAGCGTAAAGGAGAGAGCAGCTCCTCCTCCAGCCACAGAATATTTTGCTTCTTGTACAGCCGTCTTGTTAAAACAAACATGAATTATAAAGTATTTCAGTGGTAGAAGAGCTTTAGTGAATAGAGACATGAAAACATGAAGATCCAGTTTTTTTAAAAAAATAATCAGTATTTTATTGAATTTTATTTCCTGCAACTGCCAAGATCCTTAATTTTCTTAATCTTACTGGTGAGAAGAAAACTATCTCATTTTCCAAGCCCCTTTTGATAGTTGTTTTCAGTGGTTCATCGTTATTCTTCCTAGTAAGTTCCTCAAAGAACAAATTAAGCCAAACTAACCAGGAAGCCTTTAGCAGATTTCAGGAGCAGCAAGTAGTCTTTGGCTAAAATTTTCTTTCCAAGTGCCCAGGTTTTGGTATTCGGTTGGGTTTTACTTCTTTCCCCAGCAAAAAATTATTATAGTTAGGAAAAGGAAGCAAGATAAGACAGTATTGTCAAACCTTGACAAATTGCATAAATTTGGGTATTGCAAATACAGTATAACCTGGTGTTTCTAGCAGCGGGGCTCATCACTGGCCTGATTATCTTTTCATCCATCCATCCCCTTCCATCTCCAACAGCTTTACTGGGTCTGACCGTAGTTACTATAAGATAATCTATTTTGGTACTTCTGTTCCGTCATGATCTGTGATAACCACAATGAGTGTCTAGGTTTACCTTCCTGAAATACTAACCTGCAGTAGAGAGAAAATGTGTTTCTGGTAGTTTGGACTTTTTCACTGTGGCATGGTTTAGTGGTGGCCTCAGCAGTCCTAGGGTAAAGATTGGACTTGATGATCTTGAAGATCTTATTCAACCTGGTCAATTCTGTAATTGTATGTTGGCATACATGCAAGACGTATTTTTGATCATTAAATGTTACCTTGTTACTTAGTATTTTTATAGATTTTCTAGAAACTCTTAGCAGAAAGTTCAGAAACTTACTAATTTTCAGGCTAAAACCTTGAGTCTGGATAACTCCTTTCAGTATATATGGTGCTTTCCTTCAGAAAATGCCTGGTGGCTGTTCCCAGATTAATCAGATGTGTCTTCCTTACATAGCTTTCTGTCCAAATGATCTTTTCCTGACTTCTTTGTTTCTCTTCTCACTGTTAGGGCACAGTGGGTAAGTCTGGGCTGTTTCTCACTGCTGCACAAGCACCCTGTGCTTCTGTGTACAGATACTTTATTGCCCTTTCTTGTCATGCACCTTTCTTTAAGGCTGCTGGGTTTGGCCCAGAAGGACGAATAATACAATCAGTGATGCCTTTGAAGTTGTCATCCAAATTCATTTTTACTTCTTTCTTCATTCTTTTAGTGAATGTACCCTAATTGCATAGACTTGATTATAACCATAAAGGAAATCTTGCTAAAAATCAGTTACTTATTTTAAAATTTGCTTTCCTGTCAGTGAGTGAATGTCACAAAGTGACAAGAAAACTGCCTTTCTCCTTACCATCTGAGCTTAGTTCATCCCTTTTAATGGTTCTTTACCTGAGTAAATCCATGTCTCCTCAGTTAATATCCTGTAGAGGTAGGACAAGAAGTGATGAGTTTAAATTTAAACAGGGGAGATTTAGGTTAGATGTAGGGAAGAAATTCTTTACTGTGGGGGTGCTGAGGCACTGCACAGGTTGGCCAGAGAAGCTGTGGCTGCCCCATCCCTGACAGTGTTCGAGGCCAGGTTGGAATGAGCCTTATGCGACATGTTCTAGTGTGAGGCATCCCAGCCCATGGCAGGGGGTTGGAACTAGGTGGTCTTTCCAATCCAAACCATTCTGTGATTCTATGAATACCTGTCACTGTAAATGTAAAGGTAGGATCCTGGCCTTGCTGAAGTCAGTATGTGAATAACAAAGTAAATTCACATTAGATTTTTTGCTTATTCTTAGGTATTTATGTGGTCATATTTAGATAATCAAAGAAAGAAAATTAACAGCCCTTTTATAATACACTGAACCCCTTATGGCCTTATTTTGCCACAAATCCATAGAGTTATTAGCAGAAAATCAAAAGGTTAGGTTACATCAAAGGAACTGAAGTTGCTCTGTGCATAGATTGGCCACGTCTTTCAGAGACTTCAGGGAGTCTTTCCATTCTTTTTTATGCAATTAACATTACATAAAAATATTAATTTTATTATTAATGTAATAATAATTTTAATATTATTTTTATATAATTGATACTGACATGCCTCTCCAAATTCATAAAACAAACTGTGATGGAAAGTCCACGTGTGAAGAGTTGAAATATGCTTCATTTCTTTCTATATAAAGGAGGAAAATTAACTTTTTGTTTTCTCTCTTCTGCTGGTTCAGCTTCTAGGAGAATTTCAGGGGAAAGCAATAGAGGTAGCTGGGCCACCTACCTAGCTGGTGTAGGAAAAGAGGAATATTCCAGTGGCTCTTTAATGGCATGGAGTAATTGTGCACTATTACTATCCGATCAAGATGTACACTTAAAATAATAGAGGATTATTTCCTTTTGTTAATAATTCTTTTATGTTTTCTGTCTGATTATCCTATGCATTAAGGATCTTCCTCATGCCTTCAGAATGGTACCATTGAGTTCACTCTCTTAGTCTGTAAGAAGTCCAGATCTGAGGGAGAAAAATACAACTCTTAATAACGGAGCTACATCTGGAGAAATTAAGGACTGAATTCTGTGTAGCAGCAGTCAGTCCGCAAAGCTGCAGGGGTGCTCTGCTGTGGGCACGGCATGGATTCTGCCACATGCTTAAATTGCTGGAAGTGCCTCCATCCAGCAAGGGCAAGTCCTGCTACTGCCAGCTCTGCTGCACATCAGCTGGGGCCATGGCCTGTGCCCAGCCATTAAATCAGAGGTTATTCAGCCACAAGACACTTCCTGGAATATGAGCTGGCAAAGATTTGTTCAGACTACCAGCTGTGTTAAACAATGAAATAACTGTGGCTGATTCAATGAGCTGTTGATGTGTATCATATAGCAACAATGTCAGACATATGTCCTGGTTGTAGCACAAAAACAAGCAGAGAAAGTCTTTATGAAAATGTAAATTGCCTTCTGGAAGACAATAATTTGTTATATAATATGAACAAAGTTTATAAACCCTATCAAATGCATGCTTTGGCACCAAAGGTACACAATTTGCAGTGTTGATCTAAGAAAGCCGTATCATAGAATCATAGAATGGTTTTAGTTGGAAAGGGCTTAAGGATCATCTAGATCCAATATCCGCTTAACCTGGGGTTAAGCTTTGGCAATAAGATGTGAGAAGGCATAATATTTGTGGTTTCTATGAGCTTGGAAGGTGGAATGGAATTTAAAACTACAGTTCTCTTATTTGGAACCTGTTGAAGATCTTTAAGGATCCATCAAGGTTTATATCAGTTAAAGCTGATAAATGGTCTAATAGAATATTTTGGCTTTTTCAGTAAATAACAAAAAGACACAAAAAGCTCATACACTGATTCTTTCTTTCTGAGACAAAAGTAGCCCTTTAGAAATTGCTGTGGATTCCAGTGGATTTTCAGATTAAACATTAATTTCATGAGAAGAGTTTGAATTAATGAGCTTGTGCTATTAATAGCAAGGTATGTTTTCCATGGTCAAATAATGAGATGATCAGAGGTAGTTTCCTTATACTGAAATACAGTTTCAAGCTCACATTTCATTTCTTAAATGAACAGTGGTAATACAAATGCTGTTTTTCATTTGTGCTTGTGATTGAAGATCTCAACTGAACTCACTACCGGGTATTTTATCTTTTTGTGGAGGTGAGCTGTTTGATACATCATGTGGTCATGAATTGAAGAGAAATCATACTGTCAGCATGAAAGCCAGACAACATATTTAGTGACAGATGACATGTTGGTATTTGAGAGGAATCCGAGTAACAGCTTAAATCTTTTCATTGGAAGGGAAAATAGAAAAAAAATGCTGAATTCAAGCCAAAGCAAGATTGATTTTGCTGGTGGTTGAAGTTTTCCATCTATTGCATAGGATTTTTCTAACGGGGAGAGAGATGTCTTTGCTGTAAGAGCAATACAGACTGAACAACAACAACAGTGGGGGGGGTTCTAACAGGGCCAACTGTAGAGCTATCATCAGGTCTGGAGTCAGCTGCGTTGTGGATTCAACAGATGCAAGTGAAGTAGCTGACACATATCTGAAATTCCATAAATGCAGGGTACTGGGTGGAAGCCTGTGACATGATTCACTGCTAATGTACGTTTTTATGGGCAGATCAAAGGTATTAAGACTGTTGCTTTGATCGCATTAAAAGATTTGGGGCTTAATAGGCGCAGAAATGAAGATCCCAACCTGTTTGTCCAAGGAATTAAAGGGACAGCGAAAACTAGTGTTGAGACTCAAGGGATAATATTAATTATTCATATTCATTTATCAGAATCTCAAAGCAAGCATGATTGCCGTTTTCATAAGTGGATATGATTGAGACAACAGGGATAAGTTGTTAACTGCCTGTGTGGGCTGCAGAATGATGTAGTTTGTATAATGATTGTCATAGAGATGTAAGGCTGAGGTGGGGAAATAGAAAGCAGCAAAAGAGATGAAACATAACATGAAATATTTTCTTGCTTTTGATCAACATTCAATTGTTCGTCTTTTCTATAGCTGTAAATGAACAGGTTTATTATTTTAATGTGGTTTTGCGTCAGATTTTGGAGGACAAAACTGAGAGAAGAGTTGAAGTGGAATTTCAATGCTACATAACATTGTTAGGATCAGGAAAAGCTCTTGGAATCATGGTAATGTCACATACTTTTTTTTTTTCCAAGTGGTGAATACTTAGGTTTGTGTGAGAGCACTTCATATTTGGGGAAGGCTTACTGGGACGTACAACAGGAAGAAGAAAAAGATACCAGTACTGAAGCTAGTAATCTGCAGTGAGTTTTAGCTCTTTGAGTAACTGCGTTATTCAGTAGCTTTTAGAAGAGGCTAATAATTTGCCCACATTGGTTTAGGCCATTTCTGAAACCTCGCTATTAGCATATCATGTGCTCTTCATATAGTTGAATGTAAAATATTATCTTTACCTTAAAAGAATAATTCCAGCCTTGGTTTGCAACACTGACTTCATATACTTACTAAAAATTCCATTGTATTGCAGTGAAATCATCTCCATGGTGTTTAACATACTATGCCTTAACTGCATTTTTTAGGCATTAAAACAGTAGCACTAAAAAGTAGGAACTTATTTGGTATTAGGCTTTTCTTTGAATCTTGATATATTTATAAAAACCTAATGCCAATGTTAGTATGGGTGCCAGCAGGTTAGATTGAATGTACCTGAAATGTATTTTGAGCCTGTAAACAGGAGGTGCAGTGTAATGAGTTTAATCGTGATCATTACCTGCCTCTCGAAACTGATTTCTGATTGAGCCACTGATAATGGTAGATGCTTGATTGGCTCCTCTGACTTTGTTCATACAAAAGTCCTGCCCTAGATGAGTAATCCCTGGATATGCCTATTTTGCAGTCAGAGCAGTAACTGAAGTATGACATAGCAATACTCGTGCTGGAACAAAATCAGTGAGGCTGTGTGCCGAATGCAGTGTCACCATGGCTTCCTGGGGAGATTTCTCTTCCTGGAGGTCCGTGCTGTTGCAGGTGTTGCTGGCACTTCTGGATCCAGACATCCTAATTAAGATATCAGCAATCAAGCTTGTTTGGAAATCGTAAAATGATATCAAATATGTGGAACAGCATCAAGATTTAGAAATTACACCATGGAGAGCATCAAGAGAAGCAGATCATGCAGTGATTGCTGTCCTCCTTAGACACAGTATTAAGGGAATTGTTTCAGGAGCTCTAGAGCCATTCTTCCCTGTCAGACACAAAGCACATGGGGAAAGCTACTGCTACTGACTGGCTTGCTGGTCTCCTCACTTTCTTAAGCATAGGCCCCCAAGAGCTACATGTAAATAGTGATCTCAGGGTTGATTTTAAGTGGATTAGGTATTTTCATAAAAGGAATATTTGTAAAAATCATTGTTTAAATAGACCACAACATCCATTTTAATCAATAAATAATGGAGGTGGGGGAGTGTTTTTACTGAATACTTCTGGAAAAGTTTATTTGTTGGTAAGAATTGGATTAATGAGGCCAATTTTTCCCCATTATTAAGATCTCTCTGGCTGTGACAAAGAGTGAGGCTTTCTCCATTTCTATAGCAGACTAATGCTCAGCTTCATTTATTAGGGCTTTTTATGGCTTGCATTTCTATGGGTTTTTTTAAGCAATGTAAAAATATTTTACTATGCATAGTTAAGAAAACCTATTAGTACTCCGAAATTTACCTTATGATGAAGAAAATTCATTCTAAAAAAGACCATATCCAATTACCAACTTCTGCCTTGAGAAAGTGGTTGTCACTTATTTTCTTCAATCATATTTAGAGTGATCATCAATTTAGTGATTTCAGGAGTAATGAAGACAATGAAATTTATTTGAACTGTTTCCTGATTACAGCAGATGATTTTAAATGCTCATTGGTGTTCCAGTGTGCTGCTATGGTGACTAAAGAAGTCACCATGGTTTGCTCCTAACGATCAAACTATTCTGAATGGGAGCAAGCTATGGAAAGAAGCAGCTTTAAGAACAGGAGGGAAATGTTTAACCTGTCGACGCTGTTGCTAGAGAGCAGCACAGTGTGGTGTGAGGATCTGTTCCCATTTCTAAAGTTCATTGCTTTGCAGGAAATGAGACCAGGATGTTTTTCATTTGTTCCAAACATCAGATGGGATTTTAAGCATTTGACATAGTCTGGTGGATTAGAGAATCTTCAGTTATCAGAGACAGAAATGTCAACATGAAATAAAATACTTCGATTCCTGTTTTATGTAGATCATACCAGCCACAGGAATATTAACTACTTTTTCTGTAGAAATAATTTGGAAAAGAAAATAGAACCCTGAGTATATTATCATTCAGCCTTTGGAATGGTGCTTTCCAGCTCAAGTGGGCAAGAGGACTCTATAAAAATGAACTTATATTTGTTTGGGTTTTCTTCAAACACAAATTAAGCAAAATTGAAATGTATTGAAGTCTCCATAGGTATAGGTAGTAACAGGAATGATTAAACTCTACATACCTAGATGGAAATATTACTAATGAAAACTGCATCATCCCTTTTGTAGTAAATTGATGTCTGTAAATGAATCTCAGCTAACAGGCGCTAGTGATCAGATACAGTAATGTTATATGCAATTGAGAGGGCTGATCTGAGAGACCTTCAGATCCTGTATATTATATAAATTCTCCTAAAACTGATAAGACTACAAATAGCAGAATCATTACATTCAGGGGACAAAGTTACAGTTTTTAAAATGGAATGCCCATCTCAAAAATTAAAATGGCTTTGATCATTCTGTCTGGATTTGCCTTTCTGGGCAGTAGGAAAGGGAAAGGTTATTAGTTAAAACATCCTGAGGCAAAAGATGTCCAAGGCGGTACAGGGAATAGCAGCACAGGCTGATGTCATAACCTGTGCTTTCCAAATCTCTCTGTAGTGTTATGGATGGAAATCTGTGGCATGCTGGTTTATATCCAAGACATTCTTCTTTAAAAGATGACCACATGGTCAATTGTAAGGTCCAGCATCTACAACAGAGAGCTGCTTAGTTCTGAAGGCAAAATTCCATGTTGCTTACTTTTTATAGTAGTACCATCTTTCTGTTCTGTCCAGCATAATAATCTGAAGTGTTGTTGTCTGCAGATATGTTCCTAACCATAGTAATATACAGAATAAGGATACAGGTTAGCAGAAGGCTGGATTTCCTCATCTTAAATGTGTCTGAATTGGATATAACCTGAGTTCTACTGCTGCTATGAGTGAATTGGTACCTCCTGGAGTGCGTTCTCCAGGGTAATAATGAGTTCCTGCAAAAATATTACTAAATCATTACTTTGCAGCTCAGTGGTATTTTAAATCAACCTATATATTGGAAAAAGAATCTAATTTATTCCATTTAATAATTGAATGCAGTTTCAAATGCATTCCATACACCAGAGTTTGAGAAGCTAATACTGTACCTCTCTTTATTTGACATGGACTTCTTTCACTTAGATTTTAAAGATCATTTTCTTGTGATAAACAGTATTAATCTAATCATATCCAGGGAAAGAATCAATATAAACATAAAAAGAGATTCTTCCTGCTTGAATCCCCTCCATTTCAGTGTGTTATTATGCCAGTGTTCTCAGGTGGTGCTTATTCTCTCCCGTCTCTCAAATAATTCACATTCTGTGGTTACAGACTAGTGTTTAGTTTTATCCTTGTCATTTGTATCAAATCCTCACTTGAGAAGATGGAATAAGCTTCCTGCTGCGAGTTGGTTTGTCTTTTGCCCAGTTTCTTGAAGTAATTCTGTGTGTCCTCAAGATTTTTGTCCTGGTAACTGTTCTTTCAAGTGTTTCACATCCCACCAACCCCCTTCTTTTTAACCTCCAAATGTTCTGAAGTCCCTTTTCCTTCATTTGACTCTCACTTCCTTATTTTCTAGCTCTTGACATCAGTGTCTAGAATTGATAGTTCTTGCTTTAAATTCTTTTCAGAAGTTATCTGTTTTTTTAGATTTCTGTGACCAAGATCCTTTTTGACAATTTAGTGCTGTTCAGGATCTGCACACCGCTGAAATGCTGCATCACTTTAAAGGTTTTCTAGATCTCTTTGTACACTTTCTGCTTTGTTCTTCAAGCAACCTTCAGTTTTTCCATAGTCCTTTTTGATGGTTTTCACTAGTGACCATCTGTATTTTTGCATGGTGTCTCTTTTGCTGACCTTCCCCTTGTTCTGAATGACCTGTTTTCTCTCTCAAATCTGCTACCTTCAGCATTTGTGTTGGCAGCATAACTGCAGTGATGGCACATGGGACTCTTCCTTGGACTGGTTTTATTATCTCAGAAGTCTTTTTATAACACTTCTTGGATAATGGCCATTTTTAAACTATGTCTTATCAAACAGACACACTACTATATATAGCAGCCTTCCAACATCTGAAGGGGGCCTACAAGGATCCTGGAGAGGTACTCTTCATCAGGGACTGCAGCAATAGGACAAAGGATGGTGGATTCAAAATGAAACAGAGTTAAGTTCTGGTTAGATATAAGGAAGAAGTTCATTACTGTGAAGGTGGTGAGGCCCTGGCACAGGGTGCCCAAAGAAATGGTAAATGCTGCATCCCTGGCAGTGTTGAAGGCCAGGTTGGACAGAGCCTTTGGTGGCATGATGTAGTGTGAGGCGTCCCTGCCAATGGCAGGGAGTTGCAACTGGATGATCTTTAAGGTTCTTTCCAACCCAAACCATTCTATGTATGATATAAGGAGTAATTTCAAAGCCTGTGCAGAGGTGTGCAGATGTTTACACCATTAACTATTTATGCATTTAAAATCAAGCTTAATTGTTCTTATCTTTGTAGACATGGGTCATATCTTCCCTAGAGATCATGGGAATAATTGTGGTTTAGGGAATCAGCTGCTGGATATGTATGCTTTGGCCTGCTTAGCATTAGAGGTCTTCCTGGAAAATGAAAAATGATAAATGGTGGGGAGTTGCAGTGTCATTCCCTTTTGATGCTGATTCTGACCAAAAACTGTAGCATGTTGTAACAAAGATGAGCCCTTCTATTTTCCTGTCTGTTTTGCTGCTTGATGTGTTTACTCTAAAATTCAAAAGGATTAAGGCTTCATTCATGCAGTTAGCATTTGTTGTCAGTATTAGTTTTAAGTCATTCCTGACTACTAATTGAATTGCTGAGGTGAGTAGCTACTGATACTACTAACAGGATTGACAAAAGTATAATAGGTAATGCTGCCATCATCTTGGAATGCAAATATGTATTTTCTTAGAATCATAGAATAGGTAGGGTTGGAAAGGACCTTAATATCATCCAGTTCCAACCCCCTTGCCATGGGCAGGGACACCTCACATTAAACCATGTCAACCAAAGCTCTGTCCCACCTGGCCTTGAGCACTGCCAGGGATGATTTTATATATATACATATAAATTCCATATATTTAGATCATATAAGAATTAGTAAAGTTTAGGGGGTTTTATGGAGGTATGAGTACACAGATATCAAATTAGAGTAAGCGAAGCGTATGTTTTCTGCCTAAGGAAGAGAAGATGTGGAGTGAAAATACATAATCAAAATACATCAGCTGGATTATTTCCTCCACTGAAGTACAATGAGTTTACAACAAACCACACTGGAAGTGAACACAGTGCTATATATAGTGGACAATTTATGGCCATACTGTTTTAGCTACTGACCCACAAATATGCTTGCTTTATTTATTGTTTTTCCATATACCTATATCAACATAAAGAGAAATAAGTCATTGCTTGCCTAAGCTTTTACTGTTAGTTTTAGCTTTTATCAACAATTTCTTACCTTCATTCATCCATTTAAGATCAGTTAAAGAACCAGCATTAACAAACTAGCTCACAAGAGCTGGATCAGCTTGTAATGACAACATAACATGTTGTAGAACCAAGCAGCCATGCTGGATTTGCCATGGTAATGGAGGACCAGGGTATTAAATGTTTTACTCTGATTTGAAAGTCTGTAGTTAGCTAACCATTAAAATCCACTAGAAATAATAGAGAAAGAAACACTATTTTAAGATAACTTTTCTTCTGCTACATATTTGCATTTTCAGTTCCTTCTATACTGTGCAGTTTTCATTTCGAAAGAGCCAATATAAGGTGAGGGAGGAAAGTGGTGTTCCAGCCCTCGAAATGAACTTTGGCAAAGGATTTCAATTCTTTGAAATAAAATCAATATCTCTGAGTTTTCTTATTTAAAAAGGAACCATAATTCAGGTGCAGATGCTGAAATTATTGTCTAGTCAGTAAGCTTGAAATTCACATTTTGGTACTTGTACAGGAGGGCTCTTTCAGTGCAAAAACCATGCTGTTCCTTGCATTTCTGTCAATTTATTCATGAGCACATCTCTAACTTTATTTATTATCATGGGAAACTTCCAAGTTTTGATTCCCTCCCCAGAGGAATTTTAGAAATGCAACATTACTTTAGGCCAAGTAGATCAGCAAGACCAGGTTATTTTAATGCTTTTATTTTTAAGAATTCATTATCTGAAAAAAAACAAACCACCAAATCATTTGGTTTTCATCAAGTCAGTTACAACTTATAAATTATTTACCCAATATACTGCAAGAAACTGTGTAATAAATTCATTCTCTTTTCCTGACGTTTTTCTGACCCTGCTTCTTCCATGATACACATTACATCGTGGAATCACAGAATGGTTTGGGTTGGAAAGAACCTTAACGATCATCCAGTTCCAACACCCTGCCATGGGCAGGGATACCTTACATTAGACCAGGTCACCAAAGGCTCTGTCCAGTCTGGCCTTCAACACTGCCAGGGACAGAGTATTTGCCACTTCTTTGGGCACCCTGCACCAGTGCATCACCACCCTCGCAGTAGAGAATTTCTTCCCTATATCTAACCTGAACCTCCTCTGTTTGAGCTTGAACCCATCACCACTTGTCCTGTCACTGCAGTTCCTGTTGAAGAGTCCTACTCCAGCACCCTTGTAGGTCCCCTTCTGACATTGGAAGCTGTTCTGAGGTCTCCACGCAGCCTTCTCTTCTCCAGGCTGAACAGCCCCAACTTTCTCAGCCTGTCTTCATATGGGAGGTGCGTCAGTCCCCTGATCATTCCTGTGACCTCCTCTGGACTTGCTCCAACACCTCCATGTTCTTGCATTTTTGAATTGTTTGCACTCTGATTTAGCTTCTGAAGCATCTGGTCTAGTTATGCCCTAAGTGTCACTTCACGTTAGAAGTCTCTGACATACACAGCTTAACGTTAAGCAAAGTTGTTTCAGAAATAGAATGCACTTGCCCTGATGATCTGGGTTTAGATTATACATTGTACAAACATAGTTTTGCAGATCTTCTTGGTCTTCTTGCTTTTCAACAGTAGATGCCAAAACACTTGAAAAGAGGAATAAGTATGTTCTCACTTTCCAGATGAGTAATTGAGAAAGGTGAAGTTCTGTATGTGGTGCTGCCTTAAGGAGAAGAGGGCAGTGTCTGGATTAGCAGGGTTTTGTTTCCTGCCTGCCAGCCTGATGATGCTCACCACATCACTTTATGCAGTTGATACATTCCTATTAGTTTTATTGACACAGAGAATGGTGTGTTTAAACCAGTAATGCTAAAAAATGGACTTAGGTTCACATTTATGGGAAAGATAACTGAGAAGAGAGGAAATACTTGTTATCTCTCTTAAAATACATCATGTAATATAATCCTCTTGGATCTGCTAAATGGGGTTTTCGTCCATTATTCTTCCCTTCTCCTTCACTTCTTATTCCCATCCTCTTCTTTCTTCTCTTCTTTTTCCTTTCTTTTTTTCTTTCTTCTTCCCTTCTTTTTTCCTTCTTGTCCCCTTCTTCTTCCCTACTCTCTATTTTCGAGAAAGCAACCTCCAGAGTTCAGTCATTTTGAGATAGCTCTTTAAGGAAGAGACATATATACACACATATGTATGTTTGTATGTGTATATTGTCATTCCCTGTACTTGATAATATCAACATCTATCTTTGAAACAGGTGCTTTCTTTAGTTAAGTAATGAAAATAGTAATCAACTTACTGGTTTGAATATTGAACTCACTACTAAAGCGAATTGTGAGCTAAGGCACATTCTTTATAATGTTGGTCTTCAGTATCCATTTCAGAATTCTTGTGATTGGTAAATAGAGAATTATCTGTGAAGTTTAAGTAATACTCTGAAAGGAGATGAAACAAAGCTGGGAATTATTTCAGTTACTTCTTAAATAACCTCAAAAACTTCAGTCTTCTTTTAATTAATTGTGAACGACACCTTAACTTCCTTGTGGGGAAAGGTTGGAGCCACATGGCTGGTGTTGTTATTCATTTTTTATTAGTGTTTTAATAGAAATAAACATGCTCACTAGCGGGAAGCAAATATTGATCTGTAACATTAGTGAAGAAACAGAGCAAGAAATAAATATATATTATTTTATAATTTGTGGACTTGCTTCAACAGTGTAAGTTCTGTATGTGATAGTGCAGCAGTTGATCCCAAAGAGATTTCAGGATGTCCACCCACGCATTCTTCCTTACAGCAACAGCATTTGCTCATAGACACACTTAAACAGTGGCATAGTTTCTTATTCATATTTCCCCTTAACATGATAGCAGTCAAAAATCAAATGAGTAGCTTAGAATTTCAGAGATCCTGTATTTCCATGTAATTGCTATGTTAATGCACAGAAACTGCTGTACATTGCATGAATTACTCTAATTGGATTAACAGATTTTAGTTGTGATTAAGGCATAATGATGCAAATGTGCTGGGCAGGCTTCATCCCTGAAACTTTTCATTACTCCTGTAGGCAGAGATTGCTGTGCTTCTGCTCTCCTCATCCCTTGCTGTACTGAGAAATAACTGGGGTTTTATTCCCACAGTGTACAGGAATGACAGAGATCTAAAGATACCTGGTATCTTCTCTGGCTGCCCAGAGAAGTTGTGGCTGCCCCATCTCTGGCGGTGTTCAAGGCCAGATTGGAAGGGGCTTGGAGCAAGCTGCTCTAGTGGAAGGTGTCCCTGCCTGTGGCAGGGGTTGGAACTGGATGAGCTTTATAGTCTCTAACCCCAACTATTCTGTGATTCTGTTATCTTAAGGGACAGACTTTAAAAAATACACAGATTCTTGACATTGAGAATCAGTAATACATTTGATATCCCCTCTCACCACTTCCACATCAACATGTGGGAACTGAAAACACTCTAAGAAATAAGTCTAAAGAATTTTCAACATTTTGCAGAAAATTGAGAGGTTGAAGTTTTTATCAAACAAAAGTGGGGCCACATTCAGAAGACAAGTCAGATCACAGGGGTGTAAGAGCATATGTGAAATTACATAGGCAAGGGGAATATAGGGATGGCATTATCATCTAGCTATTCATTATCTCAATGCTTCAGATGAAAGGAGTATCATCATTTATGTTATATGGGCAGAGAGGATCACAAATGAAATTAGGTCAGAAATAGCTAAAGGTTGTGATAAGATGATTACACGTGACGCAAAAGTACAAGCAAAGTCTGTAGATAGGAAATGCTAATACATCCTTCTGGAGCTGCAGCTATGTCAGCAGTACCATACGTCAGTAGTAGCCTAGTGTCCTTTAGTAGCTGCAGCTGCGTAAGAAGCTGGTGCCATGCTCTTTTATTTGGACCATGTAATCTGTCCTTTTGTCACTAGACGAGTAGAATCCAGTCTGCAGTTATCTTTGAATTCTCTTCAGACTTACAGAAAGCAAATCTGTACAAACATAGTGGTTATCTACTCACAGCGGTTGGTTTCTTCATCCTTTCTGGTAGTGTTTAAAGTGTGCATGGTTTGCCAGAGTGTGAATGATCAGGACTCATTGATAATAGAGTTTTAGGATCTACTTCGTCACATATCAAGTGAGTCAAGGGAGTGTGTATATATATATATATATGTATATATATACACCTCAGCTTACACCACAAGAAAGCTCTGGGGCCCCCAACACGAGGGGCATGCAGCTGCTTGGCCAAGTCCAGAGGAGGCCATGGAGGTGCTGCGAGGGCTGGAGCAGCTCTGCTCTGGAGCCAGGCTGAGAGAGCTGGGCTGGGTCAGCCTGGAGAAGACTCCTTAAGGGGAGACCTTAGAGCAGCTCCAGTGCCTAAAGAGGCTGACGAGAAACCTGGAGAGGGACTTTGGACAAGGGCCTATAGGAACAAGACAAGGGGAATGACTTTAACCTGCCCGAGGGGAGACTGAGATGAGCTCTTAGGCAGAAGCTCTTCCCTGTGAGGGTGGTGAGGCGCTGGCACAGGGTGCCCAGAGAAGCTGTGGCTGCCCCATCCCTGGCAGTGTTCAAGGTCAGGTTGGACACAGGGGCTTGGAGCAAGCTGCTCTAGTGGAAGGTGTCCCTGCCCATGGCAGGGGTTGGAACTGAATGAGCTTTAAGATCCCTTCCAACACAAACCAGTCTGGAATTCTAAGATTCTATCACATATATATATTTGCATATTGTTATGTATACACATGCAAACACACAGGTGAGGTTGTTAAGATTGTTATGGACAGCTGAGGCACCAGAGTAATGAGGGTACAGCAGCTCAGACTTACACATAAGAGAGTTGCCCAAGTACGAAATAGGACTGCACCTGGTCCAAGCTGCATCCTTCGTTATCATTGATTCTATAATCACAGCTGCTCTGAAGCCAATTCCAGTCTTAACACCCAGATAATAATGTACATGAGACAATATGTTGAAAGCTGAGAGCTGCCTCTTCTGGACTAGCCTTCTCCATATATTTTTTCATCTTTCATAGTCACAGACTAACAAAATTCCGAATAGATTCTTCCGTGGGTAGAGTTTTCTTTATTTTTTCATGGATCTCTTATTAGGTTTTCAGCTACAAAGGCTGCTGATACAGATGCTGTAGAGATGGATATTAGAATGTGATTGTAGATAATCTGTGCCTTCCTTAAATGCCACAATAAAATGTCAGAGCTGTTTATTATTGAGTGAGTGATAAGGAAAAAAAAGGATTTAGGAATGTGTTTGTGGTGGAAGCTGCCTCCGTCAGTTTATCAGTCATGGAGACTGGAGAAAAAGGGGTGTATTTGAGGAAACTTCTAGTAAACAGTCATTGCTAAGAAGAGAAAATGTATCTATTTCTACAGCTTGTTTGTGGTTCTCTGAGAGGCTTAAGACTTTACTATTCCTTTCCATGTTACTCACTTGACTTCCATCTGCTCTTACAGAGAAGAGCTGGAAAAGAGGTGAAATAGCTACAGTGAAATCTTAAATGACAATAGAAGGAGGCAGAAATCGGCATTACAGATTTTACTCTCTTTTTCTGCTATCAACCAATCAAATATTTATGCATGTTGCAAAGAATCTGTACTTTAGCATGCCTTTTCTGAAATGCAACACTCAGTTGATTTTCGTGAGGTACTTCTGTGGTTCATGGGCAATGAGTATCAGCAGAAGCTCTTAACCTTATGGGCACTGCTTTTATGGCAAGTGGAGATAGATGTTTACCTGTTGTTACTGGGTGATGCTTTATTAAAGAACGACAGAGATTCAAAGAGCAATTAACACAATTGCAAAACATTTTTGTGTTTTGGCAACTTTGAGCCTGTGCAGTAACTGTTGTTAGCTCACTCTCTGCTCTGAAGCAGGACTGTGAGGTGATATGAAGATAAAGTATTTATTGTTTTGGAGTACTATATGGCCTCAGTATTCATACTTCCTTTTCTCATTACAAATCTGCCTCTCCTTCACACCCCTCTGTTGTTTAGCTCTTCTGTTTTCTTCCTTCCATTCTCATCTCAGCATTTACCAATTCTTCTTTTCACCATTCCTGGATCTTCTCCATGTTAGTGTCTCTGCATCTTCCCTTGACTTCCTGCTCCAGCAATGGTGCTTTATTCCTTCTAGATTTTCTAGATCTTGCTGGGCTACCCTGCTGGATGACTTGCATCTTGATCTTCTCAAGTCCCATCTTCAAATGCAACAGGATTTGAGCACTCTTCCTGAAGCAGGTGTTTCCAGGGTTGCATTCATCTCTCATCTAATTTTTAACATTATATTATAACATTTGCATACTTCTTTTTCCTGGTTTGCTGCAAATCAAGTGAACTGTATTCTGCATCAGCTAAAGTTCATAGGATTGCATACACTGCTCAATCTGACCCAATACCCAGGGAATGAATTAATATTGGTCATTACAGTAACCTTAAATATAAAAGCTGAATTTTTCCACTTACTAGTCTAACGTAAACCCAATAAATTATCATTCCATTTCTCTCCATCCAGATGCTAGGGTGATGTTTGTACATGTTACTGAGGAGTAGGAACCCAGAGAGAACATCAGAGCTACTGCTGTCCTTCACCAGCCAAACCATTTCTCTGTATGTGTTTCCAGTACAGTGAGACTGCATGTTTTTCATATGTTCCACCTGTTCATAGTCTGTCTGTGGGAGAAGGAGCACAGTCTGCTGGAACTGTCTGTAGTAAACTGCTGGTAGAGGTAGGGTTTGGCCGGGTATTGAGTCAAACCCTGTATCTGACCTTACTTTCTGGAGGGAGAAAGTTTGTTGCCTCACAAACAGAAACAAAACCATAAGGAACCTTCCCAAGTGACCTGTTATTTTTGTTAGTTGAGCTGAGCTCTGTCTAGCAAAGATGGGAAAGGGATTATATACACACCAAACAGCTGAGAATTTGGCTGCTATTAGCTTTGTTTCACTTGTTACTGCAATTAGGAAGGGCTGTATGTTCTTACTATGCTTTCTTCTGGGGCTTTGTGATTTGTTTTTGGTGAATTTAAACCAAACCCATCCAAGTTAACATTCTAAACAGTATCATTACCATCCTGTGGTCGATGATCCTGTCATTACTTGTGTCTTTGCAGTAGATGAGTTCTCAGGGTGGCAAAGTGGACAGTGGTAGAGCAGCAAATGAAGCAAAGAAGGTAAAGATGGGAGTTACTGATGGATTGTTCTGGCTGGGAAGGTTTTCCTCCAAAAATGTTAGTGGGCCATCATTGTAGCTACTATTACAACAAACATAATCTGCAGCAAGACTACAGTGCAAAGTTGCACCTGCTGTCACAAAAGCAAATATGTATTTAAGATGTAATTTGGGTATTGGAAAGTATTTCAGCTGAATTAGTCAATTATTGAGCATTTGATCCAAAGGAAGTAAATTTGAGCTGTTGCTGATTCCTAATGCTTATGAGCATCCCTGCACACACACTTTAACTCCTTTTCCCTCATGTTTTTCTGCCTCTTGCTTCTCCCTTCCTGTTTTACAAAAGTCTGAGTTGCACAGATCCTCAGAAATCTGTGTTTAGGGAATTAATGAGCCCTTTAAGTGTCCATCTGGGATATTCTGTGTGAAACATGCACTGGGGGAGACATTTGGGAAGGCAGAGACAGAAAGTTTCTGTTCTTTTCTGCCATGCAGGTCCCTTCCTGGCATTAGACCTATAGACCTCCATAACAGATCTGTTAGTAGTCTACTGGAATGTAGCCATTCTGGTCTTCAGCTTTCATTCTGCCTCAAGTTTGAAGTGTGAGACGTTTCTAACAACTTATTATAGAATCCCAGACTGGTATGTGTTGGAAGGACTCTTAAAAGCTCATCCAGTTCCAACCCCCTGCCATGGGCAGGGGCACCTTCCACTAGAGCAGGTTGTTCCAAGCTCCATCCAGCCTGGCCTTGATGGGGCAGCCACTATTACCTTAGTTCTTTTACTTAGTTCATGAACTTAGGAGGATATTTCAAATCAGTAGCTATTATGAATACTCAGGGCAGCTGTCTTCCTGTTTGGATGCTGATTCTGGAAGTTTATGTCAGACACTGTTGCTGGATTCTTTACTAAGGAAATTCTCCTTTCAGTTTTACTGTAATCTACTGAAATATTTTGCTTTTGCTTTGGGAGGAAAAATACACCAAGTCATCTTTTCCTATTCACTGAGAGGATGCTTTGGAAGAAACTTCTATAAAACTGTGTTAAAAGTAAGAAAAAGGAATTTGACAACCATGCTTAATCTTAAAGTTTCTGTGAAACAACAGAAAGATGTAAAGATACAAATCCAGCTTTGCAGGTGTGTGGGATGCACAATTCTTCCACTGCTAGAAGATGTGGGTGGATGGATGGATAGATGATAGATAGATAGATAGATAGATAGATAGATAGATAGATAGATAGATAGGGGTTTATTGCATTTAAAGGCTAGGAAATTGTCCTGCTTTTTCTGCCAGGACGATTAATTTTCTGGTCTCAATAAGTATCTTTGAAATAATCAGGATGTGCACAAGAAACAAGAAGAAGTTATGTGGTGTTTCTGCTAAAACACAAATGGCACATGCTCATAATATGATAAGACTCTGAGAGCCATGAAGGAATCTGTTGTTGCTTCGCTTTTCCAAGTTTGGCTACATAATTAAAAGATCTTCGCAGAGGAAATTCAAAGCTAAATTAGAGAAAGCCATTGACAATATTTGTCTAATAACAGCCAGTTTTGGTTGTCAGTTTTGAAGGACAAAATTCAGTGACCTGACGGCAATCCTGTTGGAAGCTTGTAGTGAGAGACCAGTTGCATTGAACCTGCAAGGCATTTTCTTGTTTTTCTACAAAATTGATCTCCCACTGGAAGAATTAAGATATGTTTTAAAAATATGATAATTCTATTACATTAAACTATGTTTAAATAAAACAGGAATGCTGGAGAAGTACTCTTCATCAGGAACTGGAATGATAGGACAAAGGGTGATGTGTTTAAACTGACACAGGGGAAGTTCTTTACTGTGAGGGTGCTGAGGCACTGGCACAGGCTGCCCCGAGAAGCTGTGGCTGCCCCATCCCTGACAGTGTTCTAGGCCAGGTTGGACAGAGGCTGGACAGAGGCTTGGGCAACACGGTCTGGTGGAAGGTGTCCCTGCCCATGGCTGGGGGTTGGAACTAGTTGAGCTTTAAGGTTCTTTCCAACCCTAACCATTCTGCAATTATATGAAAACAGCTTTGGTGTAGAGGTAGGTTCTAACCAGGGTGACTATATAGGAAGCTGTCAAACCCAGAAAAAGGGGTTGATTTTGGATCGGACAATGGAAGGACTGTCTTGAGAATAAGCACCAATATATCAAGTCCCTAGTTCAGCTGTTGTGTTAACTGCTGAGCCGAAGGAACAGGAGGTGATTGTTGTTATGGAGAGGACGGAGAGCTTGACAGCCTCTGAAAACCATGTTTGAATCCAGAGAAACATAAATCCAGTACAGTCCTCTGGTGCACATTCAGGCAGGAAGAGCGTCTCTGCTGGGATAAGCATGAATAGTTTTTCAAGGTCCAGTTGTAGCTCAGGGAAGTTTTCCTTTCACTCTGTTTATGAGCTTTGCTGTGCTGTGAAAGGTTTTGTCCTTAGATAACATTTCCTGTGTAGCATTCTGTGCTCTACATCTACCTACTATTTGAAGTTGATGTAGAGAAACCATGGAGATGGTCATACTCACTCGAACCCAATGACACATGAAAGACATTTAATGGTTTAATAGTTTTCTCAAACATAATGTAATTAATGTGTTATTATTTGATGTGTGTGTTGAACTGTTTGTCAGAAACAGTTCTCACACATTATTTCACTTTTAGGAAAAGGTACTGTTCCTGTTTTCTAGGTTAGCATTGCAGTCAGAAATCCACCTTCACTTTGGTAGTCACACAGGATGAATGGATGTATAAATGTTTCCATGATAGCGCATTTCTAATATTGCTGTGCCCCACTGTGCCATGTGCTCCCCGGCCCCCCCCTCCCCCCCCCCCAAAGGGATCACTGTCCTTCTCAACTGGAGAGGTGAAAGAAAATGGAGAGGGGAAAGAAAGACTCATGGGCTGAGATAAGGACAGGGAGAGATCACTCAGCAGTTACCATCACAGTTAACAGACTCAGCTTGGGGAAATCAGTGTAATTTATTACCAGTCAGATCAGAGTAGGGTAATTAGAAAATAAAAACAAATCTTAAAACACCTTCCCCCCCACCTCTTCCTTCTTCCAAGCTTAACTTTACTCCCTGTTTCCTCTTAATGGTTGTGCTTCCCTCCTCAAGTGGCACAGGGTGATGAGGAATGGGGGTTGTGGCTGGTTCATCACACATTGTCTCTGCCGCTTCTTCCTCCTCAGGGGAGGACTCCTCACACTCTTTCCTTGCTCCAGCATGGCACCCCTCGTGTGGGAGACAGTGCTCCAAGAACTGCTCCAGTGTGAGCCCTTCCCACAGTCTGCAGTTCTGTGTGAGCTGCTCCAGTGTGGGTCCCTTCCATGGGTGCATGCTTCAGAAACAGACTGTTCCAGTCTGGGTTCCCCTTGGGCTTACAAATCCTGCGGCAAACCTGCTCCAGCCTGGTCTCCTCTCTGCGCAGGGGCACAGATCCTGCCAGCAGTATGCTCCAGCATGGGCTGTCCACAAGGTCACAGCCTCCTTGAAGCACTCCCCTGCTCCAGTGTGGGGTCCTCCATAGGCTGCAGGTGGAAGTCTGCTCCCCTGTGGACCTCCAGGGGCTGCAGGTGGATATCTGCTACAGTGTGGACCTCCAGGGGCTGCAGGTGGACAGCCAGCCCACACTACAGGCTGCAGGGGAAAGAATCTCTGCTCTGGTGCCTGGAGCACCTCTCCCCTCCTTCTTCACTGACCTAAGTGTCTGCAGAGCTGTTTCTCACACATATTCTTATTCCTCTCTCTGGGTGCACTTGTGCAATTTGAGGGGTGGGGGAGTCCCTCTTCTTAAACATCTTACCCTAGAGGTGCTACCAGCATTGCTGAGGGGCTCAGCCTTTCAGCAGCAGGTCTGTCTTGGACTGTCTGACGTTGACTCCATCAGACACAGGGGAAGCTTCTAGCAGCTTCTTACAACAGCCACCCCTGTAGCCTCCCCACTAGCCAGACCGTGCCACACAAACCTGATAAAGCTGTCTAGTGTGAAATGTCAGGTTTGATATTGTGAAAACAAACCACTAAGGTAAAACCAGCTGAGGTAAAACTCAGCTGTGAGTGTACTGTGGTCCATACTACTGTTTTAGTCATAGTGTAGTTCCAGGTAGGGAAGACTATAAAGATGTAGCAGCTATTATTAGCAAGACTGCCTCTAAAAAGGTGTTTATTTTAGTCTTGCATGACTCATCCCTATTCTTACATAAAAGAGAAGACAAAGTGCAGTTCACTGACTTTGGCCACTAATCAAAATCCCGACTAAACCTCAGAGCCTGTGCTTTTGCTTTGTCTGTCTTTTTCATCTGTGTCTTGCTGCAAGACAATGGCAAAGAAAATAAGGAACCACAATTGATTGTTTCTGTGACTTAAGTATTATTTAGGAAGCTTTTAACTAACACAGCATCCACAGTTCTGAAACTAGATAATGCTCAGTGAGGTTTTTGTCATTTGCTTCTCTCTACTGGCTGTCGTGGTACTGTATTAAATCATAGCTTTCGGCCACATTAGATTTCCTACATTCTTCAGATGGGCTTCACTTATGTCAAACAAAATTTTTCATCTCTTCTTGATAAATTCTGTGATAAGCCTGGGGTGAGACAAAAAGAAAAGAAATCAATCCAGTTACACGTAGTTATGTCGGGGTGTTCTTTGTTAACCTGAGGGTCAGGGGTGAGAGTGCTGGATAGGAGGCAGCTGGGAGATGCTTCAGTTACAAGAAGATAGTACTCTAAAAGGGAGAGGAGTCCATGGAGCTTTGTAAGCAGGTAGTTTCATTTCTTCATTTCCAAAAGCATGAAGAGGAGAAAAAGTTAAAGTAGCACAATCTCTTCAAGCCAAAATGATTGTAACTCTCGCAGTGGAAACAAGAAGCAAACATAGGAGTGAGGAAGGTAATTGATAAGCCCTCGAGGCCTAGGTGGTAACTATGATTTCCCGAGGGAAAGATTTAATAGGACTTTGCTGATGTTTCAGTTGGAGCTCTGATGAATGCAGTGCTCAAGACTTCAAACAAAAGGGAAAATTATCAACTACCTTTCCTGCTTAGAAGGCAAAGCAATAAGTAAATATGTAAAATACCTGGCTTTCCCCAGACTGCTGGAAAGTAGTGAAGGGGAAAGGGACCTGGGGGTCCTGGTGGGTAGGAGGATGAACATGAGCCAGCAATGTGCGCTTGTGGCCAAGAAGGCAAATGGCATCCTAGGGCGCACTAGAAAGGGTGTGGTTAGTAGGGCAAGAGAGGTTCTCCTCCCCCTCTACTCTGCCTTGGTGAGGCCCCATCTGGAATATTGCATCCAGTTCTGGGCCCCTCAGTTCAAGAAGGAGAGGGAATTGCTTGGAAGAGTCCAGCGCGGAGCCACAAAGATGATGAAGGGAGTGGAAGACCTCCCTTATGAGGAGAGGCTGAGGGAGCTGGGTCTCTTTAGCTTGGAGGAGAGGAGACTGAGGGGTGACCTCATCAGTTTTTACAAATATGTAAAGGGTGGGTGTCAGGATGATGGAGCTAGGCTTTTTTCAGTGATATCCAGTGACAGGACAAGGGGCAATTGGTGTAAACTGGAGCATAGGAGGTTCCACGTTAACATCAAGAAGAACTTCTTTACTGTAAGAGTGACAGAGCACTGGAACAGGTTGCCCAGGGAGGTTGTGGAGTCTTCTATGTTGGAGATATTCAAGGCCTGCGTAGACAAGTTCCTGTGTGATGTAGTCTAGGTTACCCTGCTCTTGCAGGGGGGTTGGACTAGATGATCTTTTGAGGTCCCTTCCAACCCTTGGGATTCTGTGATCCTGTGACTGGTTTAAACAGTGAAAGATTGCTTCATCTTTCCCAGCTGGAGGAAAGAACTCTTTGTTTTTTATCACAAGCTGCACTCCATCCTTCCTTTCTATTTTGGGCTTTTAAAAATTTTCCATTTCATCCTCTTGTTTAGGAATCTATCATCCTGGCTGAAGACAACAAGCTCTGTTCTACTTACCAGTTATGCTTCATTAGCTGGTTAGTGGCTTAACTTCTCAGCGTTAGGAGAAACTTTTCCCATGATTAGACAGAGTTTGATCCAAATTCTTACCTCACCCATTTCCCTAATTGTTTAATTGATACTGGAGTGGGATAAAGATGGTAGAAAATATTTTGTAGTTGCAGTTTTCCTGCCTGGTAAGGAGGATCTAGAATTTGTAATCATAGAACCATAGAATGGTTTGGGTTGGAAAGGACCTTAAGATCATCCAGTTCCAACCCCCCTGCCATGGGCAGAGGCACCTTACACTAATCCATGTCACCCAAGGCTCTGTCCAACCTGGCCTTGAACACTGCCAGGGATGCAGCATTTACCACTTCTTTGGGCAACCAGTGCCAGCGCCTCACCACCCTCACAGTAAAGAACTTCTTCCTTATATTTAACCTGAATTTCCCCTGTTTAAGCTTAAAACCATCACCCCTTTTCCTGTCACTGCAGTCCCTGATGAAGAGTCCCTCTCTAGCATGTGCTGCAGCACAGAGAACTGAGCCAGTCTCAGTGATAATAGTCTTCAATGGCTCCAAAATAAGGCTTTGATTAGAAATACGCTTAGAGATCAGAATTCAGGCAGACTATTTGGGTTTAATATCAAACAAGAATATTTTTCTCATGCATATCCAGAGTCATATAATCAAAATAGGGTAAAGATTTAGTTGATTGAATTGTAACTAATAACATTACAACTATACTGTCAGAATGGAAAGCTTTAAGTTATAAATAATCAGAAAAAGTGACCCTACTCCCAGGCTTTATTCAGGTTCTGAAAGGGAGGAGTTCCTACTGCTAAGCAGCTAACCCCAAGGTCTTCTGTATTTCAGAGTTATTATCAGTCTAATCTTAGTGCAGATAACTAATGACACAGCTCTAATCTTGGCTTGCTACTGAAGTTTCTTTTATATGCAACAAGGATAAATATTTATCTCTGTCCTAATGTAAATGGTCTGGGTTTAAGGGAGAGAAACTGATCTAGTGAAAGATGACCATGCCCATTTGGACTAGGTGATCTCTAAAGGGCTTTTCCAACCCAAACCATTCTATGATGCTGTGATTCTCTGATAAGTGTGTAATTTATTTGGAAGCAATGTTGGAAGCAGAAGGTAAATTGAGATTCTGATGCTTTGAGGAGGCTGCATTATGTTTTTTAGGTCTTTGATCTATAACAAAGTGACTGAATGTCTGTATTTAGAGTTCTTGCATCCACACAACTTCCTACATATGGAAGTTCTGTCTATTCCATAGGCAGAGAACAATTTTCCAGTGAGCTTTTGCTATTTTCTTACATACCCTCAATTTGTGAGTAATACTCTCTGATACACTCACTTCTTTTCTCTTTGAAAATAAAGCCAACCAGGAAAGTATTTATTCAAGATCCTTCTCTTACGACCACAATACCTCAGCTCATCAAGACATCTCAGCAGTCTCTTTCTCCTCACAGTGACCTCTTAATCTGAGTCATCTTTAAGAATGACTGGAAGTTCCTGGCCTTTAGAGCAGGGGTTTGTTGTTGCAGTAAAGAATTACTCTATAACCCAAGTGTGACTTCTTGAAACTTACTTGCTAATGCTGACATGGGAAAGTGATTGTTACCGTCATTCCACTGAACAAAACCAGTGAGCACTCTAAATAATGAGCCATGTAACAAGCAAATAAATTCACATCTTTAGTCTTCCACATGGAAGTCTGTCACTTAGCAAGGACATATGTCTAAAACATTGTAACAGTCTAAAGAACACTGAGAAGACAGAAAAATACTAAGCTATGATGAAGTAGGTACCATGCAGGTAAAATGACATTGTAATGGCCCATCTGTATTACACTTTCTTGTAGCATTCACTGTTTATATAACAGAAACAGCTCAGTATGCATTTGATAGCTACAGTAAAGCCTGGTCTGGGATGTCTCTTTCCAGATTTACAATCTTACATAAAGTCTCTTATAACTCCAAAGTGCAGATTGCATGGGGGGGGGAGGGGAGAAGTAATTTTACCCTGTTCATAACTACGAAATACATGCTTAATGGTATCTTTGACTTCAGTTCTGAAAATGTGACTGTACTGGGGTAGAGTGAGAGCTGATTTTGATGGCTTTCTTTCTGAGCAGTTTGAGATGTAAGGAATAGTGAGGAGTCAGGTTTTAGACTCTATTGGAACTATAAATACTTGTCTCAAAAGTCAAGGAAAAAATCAGGTCACAAACTGTTTGACAGGGTTAAAAACTGCTGCAAAATCAAAACTCTCAGTGGGTAAGAGATAAAATCTTTCCAGTCACATAATCACATTTGTCTGTATCTTTCAGCTGCTGAGGGATAACTACTGAATGCCTTAGCTCTGAGAATACTGGAGTCATACTAACCACACTTAGCACCTTCAACAGCAATCTCCATATGTCACCCCTGACCTGTATATATATACCTGTACATGTAATGTTACCAGTGATGGGTGCACACATTAGTATTATGCATTGTGGAAGGAGCCTTGAGCTGGCATTGAATGCACCAGCTCCAGAAGGAGAAGTGACAGAAAGCTGTTGATGCAGTGCTGATTTAGCTGGAGGGTAGCACAATGCTGGTGTCACTGCATTCCTTCCAGGATTCAAGCTCCTGGACCTGCATGGTATCACACTGCATCCTTGAGGTATGCCAGCTTGCTTTGTGCTAGCTCAGGTGCTCCTCATGCACCTTGGGAATCATTCCCTCTCTGTGTCCTACACGTGGCCTCAGAATAAATTGTGATGAGGTAAAGGATGAAGTGATTTTCAGTATCTTCAGATGAAGAGGAATAGGGACACTCAGTGTGGGTAGGATGGTACATAGGAAGGATACACAGGAGCATTACCACATTAAACAGGGGTGGCAGGGGTTCCCAAAGAGACAGCCATCAAGAGATAGCACAGGAACTCAGGAAACCCTAAGTATGTGCTCTGACTTTGACATACAAACCCAGTGGATTTTACAACTTAGGTTTTTCCAGATTTATATAAAATCAGTTCTGAATTAAGTAATGAGATGCTATCTCTCTGAGCAAGAGCACTGAGAAAGAGCTGCCATGTAAACGTGAGCAAAATTGCTTTAAAGCTTTCTGTTGAGACTATTAAAACTGGAGTCAGGATGTTGTTGAGAAGACTGAATTATTTTCCCAGACCATTGTCCTTTTGTGTTCTTTTTATTGTGCCTGTTGTACCCAGACTGGCACAAGTAAAGACTCTATCAGATTAGAGCTGTTCCTCCCCACTGAGAAAACATTAAGGACAAATGAATGGCGTATTTTATCTTCTTTATTCATTTATTTATTGATCAATTTTTAAATTGCTGCCTCTGACACCACAGGTTTTACTGTTCCCATCCCCATTAGCAGAGTTATTTCTAGCAGATCTATACCTTGTCAAATGCACACCTACATTTTTCTCCATTCCTCTGGACAAAATTGTGCTGCTTCAGTAAGAAATACATTCTTTCTGATAAGCATATATATGTGTGTGAAAGAAACTATATATTATTAGCAATTGATCCCTGAACTATTTCAGACAGCATGTATTTAGAATGTCTAAAAATATACCTAATTTCAGAAGCTGTTGGGGGGGTTGGATCAGGATTTGCTTGCGCTCTGCAGGAAGTCACTATGAAGACTGACAAGGATGCACTAATGAAAGCCCATGACAGAAGCCATTCTGCTTCGGACTGGGGCAATTCCACCACTGCTGCTTCTGCAGGATTTGGGTTACACATTAGGATGAATGAGTAGCACACATTAAGGTTACTTTTTATGGCAAGTTTCTTGGAACTGAAGCTTTTACATTAACATAGTCAGGCTTCAGGATCTAAACCACATCTTTCATGGCTGTCTTCCCAGTAGTCTAAAAAAAACCCACCTGGAAATCAATAAGAAGAGTATTAGGATGCACTGAAATTGTCCCTCTACCACTGCCAGTCTGTCAATGTCAGTAAGTGGAACAAAACTGATTTAGGTCAAGGTATTTGGAGAGGTGCTACTGCAATATGGGCAATGAAGCAAAGAGCTAAGAGGCTGGGAGAAAAAAAGGGTGGCATGCAAGAAGAATCAATTACCACCTAAAAGTCATCTAAAATTTATACATTAGACTTGTGAGTCTACCTCTTTCTCACATTTCTGTCTATGTGAGGGTGTCACCCGGCAAAGCCATGTGAGCAGCATGTCATGAAAGAAATTGTTATTTCTAGCTCTGAAATGAAACCAGTAACTAGTGGGATTGTTTGATGCACGTTTGGCAAAACACAAAGTTCTTTTGCCCAGATATATCTTTAGCATGTAAAATTCACATATGTTAGTAAATTCAAGTATCCAAAGTTTTCTGGCATGGAGCAAGGGACTACCATACAATGAGAATTAGTCTCCGAAACAGGGCAGCTGCATCCATCAGGTCTCCTGGAAACAGTCCTCAGCCCATGCTGATTCCCAAACCCTTCAGTTGGTCTGGCAGCAGTGCCTTTGCAGGTGCTGGCCAAGCAGGATTTAGTAGCCCAGCAGGGAGTTCAGTGCTTAGGAAGGTACGTAACTTGCCATCTGTATTGCTGTCAGGAGCGAGCATCTGACTGGCCCTTCACTCATGATGATTATTTAGGACTAAGCTTTGGCACATGAAGTATTCCCAGGAGTCATACCAACACTCTGTGTAGATGTATCTCCTTTGCAGTGGGATGCAGGTTGTGAAGTACTTGAGGAATTTGAGCTCCTAAGTCTCTCTGAAGCCATCCTGAAGTCTCACTTTCAAGGGCAGAATACAAGCCACAGCTTTTGACAGTTATAATTATATGGGAAATACTGGGTCTTCCTGCAGTGCGTCTAAGTTTTAAACCTTTGCATAAGAACTTGGTTGACATTTAAATTCCATTCTACAACACTTAGATATGAAGCAATTGAATTTAAATTATAAAGGATTTGCATGATATTTGATGTTTAAATCCAGGCTTCTCTTCCTTACTTTTGGAAGCACCTAGCATTTCTGCCCTTCAGTGTATGGCAGCATCACACACTGAGGTGTACATGAAGATACATGGTGATGAAGCATTGGAAAAGGTTGCCCAGAGAAGCTGTGGCTGCCCCATCCCTGGCAGCGTTCAAGGCCAGGCTGGGCAGGGCTTGGAGCAACCTGGTCTTGCGTGGGTATCTGTGCCCCTGGCAGGGGGTTGGAACTGGATGAGCTTTAAGGTCCCTTCCAACACAAACCAGTCTGGGATTCTATGACTGGGATGATCATAGATCATTTCTATCTATCTATGATCATTTCTATTCTTCCTTTTTTGTAAGGCCCTTTTCTCATCTTTTCTTCCTTGATTTGGACTTAATTCACATTCCAAAATATGTAACATAGGATCAAGCTGGGGTTTTGCTGTATATTTGGGTTTGTTGTTTGGGGTTCTTTTTAATTTAATGCACAGCAAATCAAAGTGCACGATAACAAATTTGCAGAATTACTATTATTAGGAATGAGGCTGCTGTTTTCTAATTGAAAACCCTCTTCTGTTATCTTCACTTGGGCTTCATTTGTCTCCCTTTCCTCAGTGTCTGTGTTCAGTTTGTGACATGTTTCTTTGGATAATATGCTTCTGATGAGTCGCTACATTTTTACATGGCCATGTAGCTCTTCAGTGTGTTCCTAAAATGTCAGTGCGTAACAGCACTGATTCATCCAATACATTGCACAGCTGACTTCTGTTTGGGAAGCAGGCAATCTTGTTGCTAACTTTAGGTATGAAAGAAAGGGGAGGGCAGGTTTGGGTTCCTTTTGGCCACTACAAGGAAAGAAGTGCTTCCAAAGCAGCATTTCCAGCTTGTCTTAATACAGGATTTGACTGCAGAGCAGATGTTTCCAAAGGATAGGCTGCATCCCCTCATTGCTACTGCAGGCACCCACAGGCTTGGAGCAATGCATAAGGGAAAGCATTGCTCAGCTGGTTTTGCCTTTTGCTGCAAGGATATTGCCTCAGGACTGTGTTCTGTGTAGGCTACGTGGAGCTGCTTGAAAGGCCAGAAAACTGCCTCGTGCTCCATGAGTCATCAGATCATACGAAAATAGGGTTTTATTTCAAACTATTTACAAATAAAATCAAACTTAATGAAAGGTTTGTTGCTGATTCTTATTCACTATGACAAAATGCTCTGAGGAGTCTGCTGTTATACATCTAAGCTGCAGGGTCACTAAGCAAAAAAAAACATTCCTTTGTGCACTTACACTTTCACTTGAGATGATAAAAAGTCATTTTGTGTGGACAGTAAATAAATTAGAACATTGTTACTTCCAGGTGGTAACGAAAGGACTCATTATGAATTAATGAAGTTGTTCTTATAAACAAGTGTGTTTTCTTTAGAGAGAATTGCAGAAGTTGTGTTTTGCGACTTTTGAGTTGATGTTGTGTAACGCCATGTATCTGTGGCTAGTATCAGGTTTACATGATAACTACAGATACACATATCCAGACATATATATGTATGTATACAGATACACATACAGATACACTCTTTTACTAAGTAGGATGAGTAGGATTTTTGTTTTGTCCTTGTGATACATCTGGTGAATTTTGACATTCGACAGAAAAAGTAGATACTAAAGATATTAGATAGTAGATAGTAGTAATAATATTAGATACTTCTAATCTAGAATCTACTATTTTAGTATCTACTATTTTAGTATCTACTCTTAGATACTTCCACTATCTAATAGTAGATAGTAAAATTATTGGTTTGTACAATGTGTTGTGCTCCTAATCAAATCTGATTTTCACTTCCATTCATTGGGCCTTAGATGTTTGGTCAGGTGCATTACAGTGGATTAGTTCTTTTCCTTTTTCAAGGCTGTCAAACCAAAGCACAGGCTTAAAGGTCCCAAGGTGTCAGCATCTCTTTATGCAACCAAGCTGCTACAGTTATAGAATCATAGAATGGTTTGGGTTGGAAAGGACCTTAAGATCATCCAGTTCCAAACCCCTGCCATGGTCAGGGACACCTCACACTAAACCATGGCACCCAAGGCTCTGTCCAACCTGGCCTTGAACATCACCAGGGATGGAGCATTCACAACTTCCTGGGCAACCCATTCCAGTGCCTCAGCACTCTTACAGTAAAGAATTTCTTCCTTAGATCCAACCTAAACTTCCCTTGTTTAAGTTTTAACCCATTACCCCTTGTCCTGTCACAGTTGGAGTGGATTCTTTTTTTCTACCTTAGTAATTCCAATCTATTCCTTGCTTGTATGTAGTTTAAAATGTGTTTATAATTTAGTTTGGTTATTTTAAACTAAACAGTTGCATATTTGTAATTACAGTGTGCTATGGTCCTATGATGCTGGATGTGCTTAAGCATTCCTTAGGGCTTCATTCTTCATTCAGTCTTGTTCTCAGGCATAGCCATGGCAAAATGGTCATCAGGCATAAACTGGTGACCAGTTTTTTAGTCCCTAGTGCTATATAAGCATAAAGTTAATTGAATCAGGACTTGCTGGATCCAAGGATGTCTTTCAGTAGTATGGGTCAGCTGCGCAGCTCCACTGGGCAAACAGGAGTCAAATGATCCGATGCTCTTAGGTCACCAGATAGTGCAGAACTTGGGCTGCCCACATGCTCCATGGGCCTAGTGGGGGACAAATTTAAACACCTGCCCACAGAGTGTGTAATGTTCTAATAGGTGTTGAAACACAAAACCACACTCCTCCCCAACAGTAATCACTGCAGACACATAACAAGTAAATGTGCTTTACAACAAGGCCCAGTCTGTGTGGTTAAAAAATCAAGCTGTTCCTGTTTGTCTCTCTGGAAGCGCCTCTTTGTGTTCTTCCATAGAGAAAGTGACTGGATTGCATGCTGAATAAGGAATATTATCTTACATTGTCTTTACCTATTTAAAGCTCTCATATGTAGCTCTTATTTCCTTACTTGCTTGTAGCATGTATACCTGAACAAAGTAATTGCCTGCAAGTCTCAGTCTAAAGACATAAATGTTTTATTGTGGTTTCTTTTAGCTTTGTATAGCAAATGCCAACATATACATCCCAACCTAACGGTTCTGTGAGGTTTAACACCATGATACATGGCCTCCAAAAAACCTTATGAGCGATTCCAGGTTTAAGGCAGCGCAGTTAAAACTAACACAGCTTTAAGAAAGAGTTATCTCTGGATGCTGCAAGGCTTTCCTATATAAAGAGAAATACATGAGCAATTCATTTTTTTATTGTTTCTAGTGCAGAGGCATTTTCTGGAAAGTGACTCTATGTGGGAGGAGGAAATATAGATTATCTGTGCTTGATGACAACACATTCTGTCAATATATCTATGTAATCTCTGTAAAGGCTTTAACTAAAAAGTATGAAAATATACAGAACCAGCCAGTTGATCTTGCATCCATAATGTTTCATTTTAAATTGTGTTGCTTGGTTCATGTGTGCTTACCTAATGAGAAAGTCTGTTGGGCTGCAGAATTAGTACTCCTAAAGAGATCTATATTTTGATCCATATCTTAGAATTCTCTGCCTAATGGCCTTTAATGTAGGTATGCACAGTTTTAAAAATAGAAGGGCTTAGCCTGCTATCTTCTACCTACTGTAAATACTTATAAGGTGGTTCATTCAGAATTCAAATAAAGATCTATTGTCTTCTCAGTGCTTGCATAATACCACTGTACTCCTGATTTGAAAAAAAAAAAAGGATTTATTTTTAGGGTTGAGCATAGCCTCATGTTTTTATAAAGTGTTAAACTGGGAATTGTTTCATTGGGGTCTGAAGCATTTAATTGCTTCAAAGGTCAGTTTGGCAGATGAGCACTATTCCAGTGTGCAGTTTCATGGTACTTGCAGCAGGAATGCTTCAGCTTCCTCTGTCCTTCATGCCTGTCCCCACACAGAGGTGATGCTGTTCTATGAGTGAGCTCCAGGGATAGGCCTGGCTTAGCAAAGCAATTTGTCCAAACAGAATCATGTTCTTCAGGCTTCCTTGCAAGGAGCCGTCCCAGAAGAGCTGAGGGATGTACCAGCAATGCGTGGTAGTACCAAAAGGGTGCTTGTCCACAACTTGTCCACCCACTGTGCTGCCCATCACTGGCCCAAGCAGTCAGATCACAATGGTCATTTGTGGAATCATTCAGTAATATCATTTCACCTAAATGATACAGATTAAAATGATCATCCTGGGTTGTTTTTTTTTCCCCTCTGGAGTCAGCTTCTCAGAAGGGCCCCACAAGCATTATTGTCTCTGCTGACTGACTGCCAAGCTAGTGTGTGGGTGGGTGGTCAGCAGGGGAACGCAGAGGGACAAGAGCCTATTAAACTTGCTTTTGCCCTGCAGAACCACTGCTTGAATGTGCAGCTTGGGTTGCGTTGCTTTTCTTTACGTGAGCAAACTGATTTGCTCAGACCTCAGAACAAACCCCAGCAGAGATGGTAACTGGTTACATCAGAGAAATGAGGAGAAACCAGCTTTGCTTGCAGTGGTTGAGCAGTCTTAGGGTTTCATGCATGCTTTCATCTGTGAAGGGCAGATATGCAAGAGAAGTTTTGTTAGTATATGGATGACCTCTAGTTTGCTATTTTTGGTACCTTATTTTTGGTGCTGGTTCTGTACCATAATTTATAGGCTGTAATAGCATCTGAGAACAAATTAAATGCAAGAGACAAGTTCATGAGATGAATGTTAAGATACTCACTGTTGCACTTCAAACTTCATTTTAATTTTACTGAATTTTAAATTAGAACATATATTTTTAAAGCTTTGGAAATTGGTAAAAAAAAAAAAGAAAGGAAATATTTCCTGAGTTTTATTTTAAGGAAAGAAGCAACAAACATACCAGCAAGTGGATGAACTATTTGGTACTAATGGAACTCAGATACACGAAATAAGTTCATCCTCAGAAGACAAAAGGAGTAGCAAATAAACACAGTGCCAACAAAACTAGGGCAAAGGGCGAAGTGAGTGCCAAATCCAACCTCTGTGATTAAATTTTAGGCCACCCTTCTCCCAAGGATCCCTGTGAACCAGCCAGATGACATACTTGGCTCTGGCATGCTCCTGAGTTAGCAGGACAGGGTTAAGGAAGAGAAGATTTGGTAGAGAAAGGAGATGAAATGTTAAACTGTGCCCAGACTTTCTTCCTATCTATTGACCACACCATGCCCAGTCTCTGTGGTTGGAGCACTAGAGCTTGTCCCCAGGTTCTCCTGTCTGATAGCTGCACTGAGTGTGCTGAAATGGAGAGCTGACACCTGCCAGACTTTGTGTCTGGCACATCTTTGTGTCATCTTTGACATCCTCAGACCATTAAATATTCAGTGAATACAAGTCACATTCTTTAAACCAGGCTAAACTATCAAGTGGAAGTCACCACCTCATACTGCCTTGTATCAATAGATACCAGTTTGGTGGAATACTGTTCTGAAGATTCCTCAGAAATTGAAATGTTTGCAGGTGTGCCTATGAGAGAGGAAAACAGATGTGTGCAGTTCACTTGATTTTTTTTTCTTAAGAGAAGTTGGGAGGTAACAAACTGTTACCTCTTGCACCTGAAAGCCATTGGACAGATTCATCCTAAGTGTCATTTAATTGATTGCAGTACACTGCAGTTCAATCAACTGCAATAAAGTTAATTGAACCTCTGATAAGAAATGGGACTTAAACCAAATGATTCAAAATAGAAACAGGTCCTGATTAATGGAGACAATTATTTCTAATAGGAATGGGCCCAAGTAATTGAGTGGTGCTTAAATGTTCTGTTTAAGGTAGTCCTATGAGGACAGTAGTACTGTTACTTTCAATAGCTTTCAGATTAGATACAAGTAGGTAAAATGCAAAATGTTGGAGTAAAATGCTGCTTTAACATGTTTCCACCTTTTAAGCCATGCCATGGGTAAGAGATAAAAGGCAGCCTTCAATTCTGCTGCTTTTCTTACAGTGGATGCTTTCAACTTTGATCCCAAACTTGACCACTGAGTTCTTTACAGAAGCAATGCTGATGTTTGTGTTTCTTGGCAATGTTTTTAATGGGACAAAAGATGTTCTTGGGAAAACATTTTGATACCTAGTTCCATTGCTTTTGTTTTCTAGTAAGGCTGGATTACTACTGAAAGCCATTAAGTAAAATAAGTCGGGGATAAGCAAAGATCCAGTAAAATATCCAGTTGTTTTCTTATTTGCTGTGTTTGTGTGCATATATGTACATATAGATGGACACTTGAGCAAAAATCACAACTTGACTCTTGTGGAAAAAGGTCAGGGCTTTTGCAGTTATTAAGCCAACATTAGGATCAAATATTTTGTTGCTGAACTTAAACTCCCAAACATTTTCCACTGGCTGTGTGTAAGTAACACTCTCAGGTACTCACAAATGGCTCTGCTCGAGGTCAAGGGCTGTGAGGAAGGGGGTAACACCAGTATTCCCCACCTAAGTCTAGTAGGTTATTAGAATAAAGTGCATTTTGTGTTTCTCTTGGGAGGTCAGACATGGGTGCAGTGTAAGTTGGGTGAAATACAGGTGGACATATGACCATCTTTGTAAGCTAGTTTGAAGTCAGACACATTAAAAGAAAGCAAAAACCAAAACCAAACTCTCCTGGCTTTGAAGGGCTCGACAACTGTTGTGCTCCATTTGGGTTTTAGACTCTTTGTCATGGTAGGTTATTAAAATGCTTGTTCAGCCAACACAGGACATTACTCCCATCTGATATGTTTGTAGAATGCATGGAGAGTAGCATGAAACCAGCTACTGAGGCTTCTGGCAGTTTGGCACAGGGAAAAAGGATTAATACAAGCTAGTCACAGCTAGGATGGAAATTAGAGGAAAAGAAGGTCCTTGCCAGAGGTTCTGGGTCTAACAGGAATTACAGGGACAAGAAATCTAAGAAGTTCCAAGATGGAGCTTGGCTAAATGTTAAGAAACAAATTATGTGATGCAGTTGCCATGACAACAAAGGAGTCTGGAGCTTATGAGCTGGGATGCCTCTTCATTCCAATGCTTCTATCAGAAATAGATGTTCCTAAGCACAGCTCAAGATGTGCAGTACTGGTGCTACTCAGAGGGATGAAGAGATGCAGGCTAAAGCCTTCCTCAGCAGTGGGGCTCAGCTATCTCTAGGCAAAGACAAAGTTTTTGCTGCAGTTCAGAAAACGACGGCTTTGTCACTGCTAAATCTACTGCAGGAAAAGTGTTGACTGGCTGGAGCAGCACTTCAGATCCTGGGCTTCACCCGGGAGACTGCTTCAACCTGCCCTTGCAGGGAGCAAGCCCCAGGTAGTTCACAGTTCCTTGTCATGGGAGCTGCTGGAGGAAAGTCACAATGTTCCCCCGTGTGGAAACAGGCAGAAGTGTGGTGACAGGATGAAATAGAAAGCCTCAAGACGTGTTATCTCCACAGGGTCTTTTCCTTAGATATCTTATAGCTTGTTTGTTTACCCCAATGTTTGAGCTTATGCAGAGAAATCTGTGCTGTGGCAGTGCTACCACTGGTTTTGCTACTTCTGTAATTTATATATACCTCTTCTTCTGAAAGGATTCCTTATGATAGGACAAGGGGTGATGGGTTTAAACTTAAACTGGGGAAGTTCAGGTTAGATATAAGGAAGAAGTTCTTTACTGTGAAGGTTGTGAGGCACTGGAACAGGTTGCCCAAAGAAGTGGTAAATAGTCTGTCCCTGGCAGTGTTCAAGGCCAGGCTGGACAGAGCCTTGGGCAACATGGGCTCGTGTGACATGTGTCTGCCCGTGGCAGGGGTTGGAACTGGATGTTCTTAAGGTCCTTTCTAACCCAAACCATCCTATGATTCTGTGATTCTTATTTGAAGAAACCCCATAGGCTCAACTTGTTGAGGTAGAAGTCACCTCTGGTGACCACCTAGTCCAGTTTCCTGCTCCTTTACAGCCTCCCATGCATTAGGGCCACTAATCCAGGCAAATCTATGAACAAGTGGATTACTATTGCAAATTTCCTAATGCCAGATTCCAGATGGAATTCCCTCATGCTGATATCCCTAATTCTGTGTTTGGGTTTGTTGTTCTTTTTTTAATAGTGCCTTTTAAGACACCAGTTCATGAAGTCTTTGAAGCATCTTTTACACTGATTACATGAAATGGGCATTGGTCAAACACTAATCACAATCAGAGGTATTTGTGTTGGAGACCAGAATGTAACCTATCTTCTTACTTGCATAAGCAGGTTTTCAGGAGTTTCCAGAGACTGTTCAAGGCCTGTTTCAGGACCTTTTCAAGTAGATGAAGAGTTGAGGCCCAATGGACTGAAGCCATCTCCTTTTGTCTTTTTGTTTAAGCTTCTGTGGCATTATGTGAATAATGGAGCTTCCAGACAGAAATTTCTGAATAAATTTCCATGATAGGACTCATTTATATATTACATTACTTTCTATTTTAATTTAAGACACAAATCAAATTCGTAGGACAGCTTTTTGAGACAGTGGATCTTGAAATTGTTTGTGGTTAAATGCATTTCATAAGCACATAAAATCTCATATTAATCCAAAACATCTTTTGGATTTGGACCTTTTTGACTTGCCTTCTCATTAGGATTTCCAAACTTTATCAGCAAATGTATTATTCATTCAGTCCTTTCCTGTAATACTCAGGGGAAATATGCTGCCAACAGGATTTGATTGAATTTGCTTTGCACAGAAACCTTTCAAGGTGTACTGTCCACTTTCATGCTGCTTATGAGCCTGTTGATTCTGAATTGCAACAGAAGGCAAGCACTGGTAAAAGCATTTGGCATTTAGAATGAATTTATGGGGTTTAGTAGATCAAACAATAGATCTGAGACACTAAATACACTTGTAGAGTGCAGATTTTGGACCTGAACTAAGTTTGTGCTATAGTCTGCTCCAGCCCATCACAAAGAGTTCAGGGCAACACAATCACAAGACACCATGACCTGATCAAGTTTTGGGACCTAAGTTTGTTCTATAAACTGCTCCAGCTCATCACAAACTGTTCAGGGCAACACAACCTCAGACACCACGATCAATTGCTGGTGTTCAGTGAGGGACAGAGTCTTGCAGCTGACCCCTGGGTTAGCACCACTGATACGACAAGTGAACAAATAACTTCCCAGAGATCGTTTAGGTCACTGTATCTTTGTCTCACATTCTAGTCTCCAAAATAAGAACACTTAACAGATGGGATATTCCTGCTGCTTTGTGACACCCTGACACAGCGTTATGTGCACATCTGTGTAGTTACTTGAAATGCAAAAGTATAATCTGAGCCCACAAAATGACTCCTGTGCTATTTATTGCACTGGTACAAATTGTAATTGGGTTAATGTGTGTTCTTTAAAAACTGATGGATTTTTAAGGAGTGTGTAGGCAGGGGTTGTACGTGTGTGTAACAGGTTTGGGGTTTGTTGTTCTTTCAAGCACTTCAATGGACAGGAAGAGCTTTTGGGAAGCTTATTTTGACATGTGTTCACAACTTCAAGGTGAATTTATTCACCATTGCACCGATCATCATTGTGAGCACAATGATGGAGTTTTGTCTGCTTAATTTCTGTTGAAAATGATTGACTACATTTTCCACTGAGAGAATGTTTAGATAATGAAAGGATTAAGATGCAAGAAATTAAGGCTTTTTTATTATTATTATTAATAGAACAAGCTCTGCAAAGGTCTCTTTCTCTGGTAGTGTATTTTTCTTTTGCACCTTCCTACGGCAAGGCTGCTCTGGTGAATATGTTCCAGCTCATGCATCTGCTGTCCTACCACTTGCAGGTTTGGTTTTGTTTTGTTTTATTTCATTTTCGTAGAATCATATATTCATAGAATGGTTTGGGTTGGAAAGGACCTTAAGATCATCCAGTTCCAACCCTCTGCCATGGGCAGGGACACCTCACACTAGACCATGTTACCAAGGCTCTGTCCAACCTGGCTTTGAACACTGCCTCAGCATCTCTGGGACACTCATTAACACACTCTTTCCTCCAGAAAAATCCACATTTTTCAATAATAGCATTTGGTTTTTCCTCCCCTAAATCTGCCTGTGGAAGTGAACTCAAAGCATGTATTTACACACTGAAGAGTCTGTTTGCAATCACATGTTGCCTGGTGGGGAATGTGGCAAAAGAATGAGGACCTGCCCGAGTGTAGCTTTCTCTGGGGAGTAAATGAGCACTGTAAAGAATACACTCCTTCATTTACTTTAAGATCTGGAAATACTTTTATTTAGGGGGTGGAGGGGTAAGTTTGATCTTCAGGGAACAATTTTAAGGTAATTCTACCCCTGTCCTTGCTCCTGCAGTCAATACCAGATGCCCAGTAGGCAGCATAGTGGTCATTTAGTGGTGTGTCAATGCAATTATACACGAAACAACCAGTTTACGGTTTTCATGCCCCTCAGTAGCATCTGTGTGGATGCACTGCCTCACATCTTGCTATAGTCCTCTCTCTTCCTGCAGCATATTGAAGCTCTTTGTGGCCTCTGAGATTACCTAAAATGTCTTTATGTCTTTGTACAAACAGACCAAGAGAGAAGACACCTGCTTCTGCTTCTCTGTGCTCATAGTAATCACCTCATGTTAAATGCTGCTTCTGCCTTCCTCCTCTTCTTCTGACTTCAGGACTTCTCTTGTGGTACCCTTCCCAGAGCACATCTCTTGAAATCACCCATCAGATGAATTTGCTGCCTTCCATTCATACTTGCTCTAAACCAGTTGCTACCATATCCTATCCCTTTGTAAACTTCTTCCATTTAATGAGCTGTTTTCCTTCTCCATCATGTGCACTTGTGTCTGGGTTGCCTGAACAGGAGCATCTTTTTCTTGGTAAAGTTCAGAAGGAATTTATTGATGTCATGGGTTTTCATGCTTCTTCTGCGTAGAGAAAATAATGTGATTGATATTTGGCTCTTGGAGACCACAGCATTATTTATTCTTGAGTAAAGTTTCATTATTTCTATTGGGTTTTGTGGGGTTCAGATGCTGTGATGTACAAATGCTCAGTAAGATCAAGTCAGAGCAGTGGACCTGGATGTTCAAGAGTGAAGTTTATGACTGTCAGTTTGTCACTGCTTTAGTCCATGCTTTTGAATCATCTCTTGAGAGAATGGTCATGTTGGAGAGAGAACTTTTCATTAGTGATGTTCAAAGCTCTTTATGCAAGAGGAATGTCATTGTTGACCACAGTCTTTGGCTTGGAGCTTTAAGCATGTATAAGTCCCAACTCTGAAGCACACTGAATGCAAGCCCCAAAGCTCTTTCAGTTCTCCAAGAGGGTGTTGGAGAAAGCAGCAATGTGTCTGCTGTGGTCACAGTGGTGGGGGTGGAAAGGAGACACAGCACATTGCTTTTTGTCTTGGAGAACTGACTTTCACACTCTAGTGTATTGCATTGCTGTAGGAAGCTGTGAAATGACAACTACGTCAATAACTGATTCCATCAGCTAGGGGAAAGGAATAAAACCTCTTAACTCTGGGGAGGTGATGGCAAGTATTGTTTGCTGTCATAGAGGAATATTTAGTGTCTTAAATGTTTCCAAAAGTGTCTGGATGGAGCAGCTGCATGTACCTCCACTTATGGCTGCAAACAGGTCCATCCATATCTCGTCCAAATACTGACCAGTCACAGAATCATAGAATCAACTGGGTTGGAAAACACCTTTAAGATCATCAAGTCCAACCAAGACCCATTAAACCATATCACTGGGGGCCTCATAGAGTAGTTAGGGTTGGAAAGAACCTTAACATCATCTAGTTCCAATCCGTCTGCCATGGACAGGGATACCTCCCACTAAACCATGCCACCCAAGCTAAAGGTTATCATCACTACTGCCATCATCATCATCATCATCATGGGGTCATTACTCTTAAACAGTAACACGTTTTTGCCAGCCTTCTAGCACATGAACACTCCCTTGTAATCCACAAGATCTTGTATTTAAACTATGAAAAGCAAGAAAATAAAACCGTTTTGAACTGAATCATAAAATCATACATTTAGACTTTTCTTTTTCCCCCCTTCTTGAGACTAAGAATTTAAAATAATTAATTCCAATTAGGAAATTCCAATCTGACTCCAGACATGTAAAACTGAAGAGCCTAGACAAAAATAATCACTTTAAAAATAGACAGCATTACAAGATAGTTTTACCCATCACACCTGCAAAAATGGCCACCTTTTTACTACCTGCAAAAGAATGACCAATACAACTAGTGTAAACTAAATACTTTAACTTTAGACTGTTCAATTTGTTTGTGAAAAACGTAATTTCCTGTCTTAAAATGCCCACACTGGAAAAGGACAAGCTTCTTTATCACAAACTATAAAGTATTCTGCAGCTTAGTTGTTTCAGCAGTCACCTGCCAACATTTTTTTCCTGGGCTTCCTGAAGTTTCTGAACACTTGCAGGGATGGTGACTCCAGCCCTGGCCTGGGCAGCCTATTCCAATGCCTGAGCACCCTTTGGGGAAGGAATTGTTCATCAACTCCATCTAAACCTGCCCTGGTGCAGCTTGAGGCCGTTTCTTCTTGTCCCATCCCTCATTCCTTGGGAGCAGAGCCCAGCCCCTTCCTGGCTCCATCCTCCTGTCAAGCAGTTGTAGGGAGCAATAAGGTCCCCCCTGAGCCTTCTCTTCTCCAGACTGAACCCCCCAAGTCCCTCAGCCGTTTCCCATCACACTTGTGCTCCAGGCCCTGCACCAGCTCCATTGCCCTTCTATTGCCCCGCTCCAGGACCTCAATGTCTCTCTTGTAGTGAGGGGCCCAGAACTGATGAGTAAAGTGTTGCTCTGCCGTTCTCTTGTGCCAGCTGCCATTAGGTGTAAGCTGACCAGCAGTGGTGTGATCCTGTGGGGTGAAGGCTGGGGAGCAGCTGCCTCTTGCCTGTGGCCTTGGCTCTGTGCATGGTCACTTGATCCTTTCCACCCAGTGGTTCACTCCAGGTTATGTTACATGAAATACATCAAAAACAGTGGTAAAAGCCTTGTGTCTGATAATACTTCAAGATATTGACATGCAACGCATTGCACACTACTAGAAAATTACTTTATATGGAAAAATTGTCTACTATGGATTTTTCTCATTTCTGCCTCCAGCTGCTCTTAAGTCATCACTTTCCTGCCTTGTAAATTGTACTGCTCTAAAAAACTCCGTGTACCTTTATCATACAAGGTAGAAAAAGTGCTGAGACAAAGAGGTGAAAAGATCTTGATCTTCACAAAAGTATTCTTCCTTTTAAAAACTTCAAGAACATTTCATGCCTCCCCAAAGAGAAAGTTCAGCCTGAGATAGCTCAGGCTTCCAGTTGAGGCTAATTTATCAAGGCATTGAGTCTGTAAGTTTGTATTATTTCATGAATTATTTCCCAGTAACTTCCATCCCACTGCCCAGTTTTAACTAAACGATCCTAAAACATGAATTTCAAAGTCCTGGGGCTTTTGCTGAGAGTTGGGAATGGATAGAAGAGAGTTACAGAAAGTGTTGGCTGTCCCAAGGGGCAGTTTTCCTTGCATTTGCATTATTGACTCACCAGTTGCCATTAGTGTCACATGGAACCAGCCACAGCACGTATCTATTTCTGTTCTCTATTTTCACTTATGAAGGCCATGGGAAAGAAAGTTGTGTGCAGGGAAATTTGAGGGAAGAGTCAAAGGAAAAGAACATAAGGTTATGCAGTGAAAGACTACAGAAAATAGTGGGTTGAAGATTGGGTTGAAGAAGAGACACAGATTTGTGCCTGCAAACCAGCTTTGGTAGTTTGGCTGTTTGTAGAATATCCTTCGACACACTTTGCCACTAAAAGCAAAAAGATTTTTTAATGTTTCAAAGAAGGCCAGGTTGGATGAAGCCTTGGGTGCCATGGTTTAGTGTGAGGTGTCCCTGCCCATGGCAGGGGGATTGGAACTGGATGATCTTGTGGTTCTTTCCAACCCTAACTATTCTATGATTCTATGAATGTGATTCACATTTAATATCGATTACAACACAGTACAATTACATAGATACCTGGTTTACTGCTTAGAAAAGTTCACTGGATGAGGTGCAGTAACCGTTCCCCACTGCCAAAGCTTGAGGTGGAAGCAGAGACAGTCTCACCACGTTATTCACACCTGATAAAGTTTTGCTGACTAATATCAAGCTAAAACTATCAAAGCAACCTGCTGAAACTCTGTTGACTTACTCCTTATACTGACCATTTCTGGAGTCATCTGGCTTAGATAGAATATAGTGAAGAAGAAGGGCAAAAGAAACAGAGACTCTGTCACTAAAATTGGAATTGAGAATTCCAATGTTGTGGCTTTTTAATCATGCTGTAGTTTTACTCAGTGAGGTGCTAAAGTGCGGGTAAGATCCTTCTCTACTGAATTCCTGACTCTTTTGTTATCAAATATTTCTATAAACTCTGGCTTAAATAATCTTCAGATCTTCCATCAATATTTTTATGTTTACAATAGAAATCTTTTAGGTCCCAGCTTTTGTAACACTCCTTTTAAACAAAGCTGCTAGGAACAGTCATTTACAGGTGCTGTTTCTGAAGCAGCTTTAAAAAAACGTGTCATATATATTTGCTCTTGCTCTAAATGTTAAATATCACTGCACATAGGGATGTGAACAGATGGCATACTGCAGAAGCTGTTGATCATTGTACACATTTATCACTTTACACTAGTGTACATGTGTTTGATTAATCTTAACTTCTGATTTATTTGGAGGTCTCTATTTTTGACAGCAGTAGGGATTATATTGTAATCCACACTGGCTTCCAGTGGCTTAAAATTTAGATCCAGTAAAGATAGAGTAGATGCCTCCTGTAGTTCTTAATTACATGAACTTTTTTGCTGTGGAATAGAATTACCTGGTTTAGGTCTTGACACTGGAAGGAACTGGGAAGTAAATGGATAATTCCATTTGCTAAAATGCTTTAGGCAGATAAAATTTGCATGCCATTGGTCCAGCTAAATACCAGATCTTGGGATTAAATGCCAGATGCCAAGAAGGTGTAAAATAGAACAGCAAGAGTCTTATTCAAATCAATATTCTTTTATATCCTCAACCTACAGAATGGGAGAACTTCATATTTGCCTGCTCAGCAGGTCTGGATGTTCAGCATGTGTTACACCTACATCACTGCACATGAAACTCAGAAAGCATCTCAAGCTTGTAGCCATAGCACGCAGACATACTTTGAGACTTCTGACTGCAGCATTGTATTTAAATCTGGTTTACCAAGATGTTATTTCAGCATAATGCATTTTGTCTCAGCTAAAGCCTGAAAAAGACAAGGTTTTCTTTTGCTACAATGGATGGGAAAATGATTTTGAGTTGAAATGGTTCTGCTTGTGATTGTTCTGCTGAATGGCAATAATATTTAACGAGAGAATTTGCTCTAAACTGTAAATTCTTCAGTGTGTGAGATGCCCAGACTGTCAGAACAAATAGAGGAGCCTAAAACCACTTTATTTTGAAAATGACTGTTCATTTTGGAAGGCACTGAGCAATCTCAGTAAAATATAACTGAGTCAGTTGAATTTTGGAGAGAGATCAACTTCCCAGCATGGATTCTGGCAGCATCTTTTCTTCACTCATTCCATTCCTCAATATCTTTTATGCTCAAATAGCACATGCAGCACTTATATGCAGCTGTCATTCAGATTTCATATAGCTTTCAGTGACTTCTTCTAGATTGAATGAATAAATCAATTACTTTTATCCATGCTTATACACAGGTTTTATGCCTGTACTTTCTTCTATGTCTATTAATATTATGGAAAGACATATAGAACAAAAAATGATGATGCAGCACTAGGAATTACCCAGAGAATATGTATTTTCAAATTGAATGTTGCAGTGCAGTTTAATTGGCATGACTGCAGTAGCTGGTCAGGGCGTCACACACTTAACTCCACTAAGACTGGTCTGCACTGCTGTGGCCCTCCTGCCTTTGCTTGCAAGACATTAGATCCTTCCAGAAACTTCCGGAAGGAAAATGCTGGGAGATGAGGAGAGTGCATATAATAAAAGAGTGTCTCTTAAACATGAGTTTACTTCAGGAGTGAAAAATCCTTTTTTATGGATGATCTGTAATATTTTCATCAACGATCTGGATGAGGGAACTGAGTGTACCCTCAGCAAGTTTGCTGATGACACTAAACTGGGAGGAGTGGCTGACACACCAGAAGGCTGTGTTGCCATTCAGCGAGACCTGGACAGGCTGGAGAGTTGGGCAGGGAGAAACTTGATGAAATTCAACAAGGGCAAGTGTAGAGTCTTGCATCTGGGGAAGAACAACCCCATGTACCAGTACAGGTTGGGGGTTGACCTGCTGGAAAGTAGTGAAGGGGAAAGGGACCTGGGGGTCCTGGTGGATAGGAGGATGACCATGAGCCAGCAATGTGCCCTTGTGGCCAAGAAGGCAAATGGCATCCTAGGGCGCACTAGAAAGGGTGTGGTTAGCAGGGCAAGAGAGGTTCTCCTCCCCCTCTACTCTGCCTTGGTGAGGCCGCATCTGGAATATTGCGTGCAGTTCTGGGCCCCTCAGTTCAAGAAGGAGAGGGAATTGCTTGGAAGAGTCCAGTGCGGAGCCACAAAGATGATGAAGAGAGTGGAAGACCTCCCTTATGAGGAGAGGCTGAGGGAGCTGGGTCTCTTTAGCTTGGAGGAGACTGAGGAGTGACCTCATCAGTGTTTACAAATATGTAAAGGGTGGGTGTCAGGATGATGGAGCTAGACTTTTTTCAGTGATAACCAGTGATAGGACAAGGAGCAATGGGTGTAAACTGGAGCATAGGAGGTTCCACGTTAACATCAGGAAGAACTTCTTTACTGTAAGAGTGACAGAGCACTGGAACAGGTTGCCCAGGGAGGTTGTGGAGTCTCCTATGTTGGAGATATTCAAGGCCCACCTGGACAAGTTCCTGTGTGATGTACTCTAGGTTACCCTGCTCTTGCAGGGGGGTTGGACTAGATGATCTTTTGAGGTGTCTTCCAACCCTTGGGATTCTGTGATTCAGTGATTCTGTAAAGTAAAAGTTTCTTAATTTCTCATTGGTTATGTTAGAGAGCATGGAATGCATTTAAATGTTTGTGGATAATAGAATCATGAATTACTATCATGTACGAAAATGGTTTTAGTGTATGAAATGCAGAGTTGTAGCACACAAATTGTTGGAAATAAAATACATAAAGGGAAAGATTTGGTTGACCTTTTTTCATTAACTTCTCTTAAAACATGGCAATTATAAGGAAATTAGTTGCATATTTCATGAAGCTTTGTTTTTCTGTTTTCATGTGCTGTTTCTTAAATATGTATTTTTATTAGAAGGCAGTAATTAGAAGATCTCTATCATCCTGTTCTACCTTCTGTTTCTCAAACTGAAAGAACTGATGTTTTCTGCGTGTTCATCTGAAAGACTGTTCTCTTTCTTTGCCAGGTTAACAATGAGAACGTGGTGAAAGTTGGCCACAGGCAGGTGGTGAACATGATTCGACAAGGGGGCAATCACCTAGTTCTTAAGGTTGTCACAGTAACCAGGAATCTTGATCCAGATGACACAGCTAGAAAGAAAGGTACATTTTCCTCTTTTCCTAATGGAGTCTTTTTGGTCTTGCTCCACAGAAAACAGAGCATGGACATAAAATTGCTGGTTTATAAATCCTGATTTATGGACTTCACTGTTAAAATTTGAAATAACCTTCCGTTTAATTTAGAGTAATTTAATTCTGTTGACTTATGCATTAATATATGACAAAAAGGGTAATATTCCCTTTTCATGCTGGCCATAAAATTTCATCTTTATGGATCTTTATACATTCATATGTTTGAAGATCTTGTAGTAAAACTCCTTGCAGTAGTGAGAGAGAAAAAAGCAGAAGGAACAGATTATCTTTTATGTTTTAATTCTATACTGAATTGCCCTTAAAATCATTGAGAGCTACTGATTTTGCAAAACACATATTTTAGGAAGGACCTCTGTAAGAATAAGAAAAGTAAGAAATATGTCTTCTTAATAAGGTTTAATGGAGATGATGGGTTAACCTACATCATAAGGTTGAGCTACTCCCTTAGGAATTTTAATGTGTTTCCCACCCACTCGCCCCAAAAAAAAAACCCACCGAAATTTCACCAAAAGACAAAAAGAAAAAGGATTTTGCACTATTTCCTTCACCTTAGATACCCCTGAGTTTATTCAGGTAACAGCTACTGTGGGAAGTCATTAGGCCCTCATAATTATCATTAAACAGAAAAGATTGCTGCTGCTAACTAGTGTTCAGTACAGCAACAGCACACTTGTGAAGATTCCACTTCCTCCCACCAGTTTCTGAAATTGCCACTCACAGCCACTTGGCTCTCGAGCAGAGGGTGGGCTCCAAACTGCCACTCTTTGTCCTGGCTGAAACTTTGGCTACACTGTGAGTGTTCTTGCCATCTGCTTATTAAAATTAAAGCCCATTTGGGGAAAAAAAGGGCTATATTAAATCATGGTCCTGTGTTATTTTTAGTTGGATGGCATTACTATTCACACGTTTTAAACAAACCTTCCACCTCTGCCTTTTGGGATGTGTCACATTGGCCTGAAAGAAAAGTGCTGTTGTATATAATCCAAAGGGATGTTGCTTCTGTAAAAACAAATACAGATCTTTAATCTTCCCAGAGCCTTCTATTGATAATGTGTCATTTGCCAAAAAACTGTCACTCTTCAATTTTGTCCCTTTTTGATGCCTTTCTTGCTACCTGGCAATTGCCCTTATACCTCAGGAATTGTGTGGAAGGATTTTCTTGCTGTCACTCTCCTTTATGGGCAGGCCAGTGGCAGATACCAAATCCCATTTAACAATACAGTGCCTTGTACAGTTTCGCTCACAGATTTGCTGTCACTTCTCTTGTTGGGCAAGGGCAGACTTCAAACTGGAGTTAATATGTGCAGTACTCACAAAGCCTCAAATCTGGCACTGAACCTGAGCTATAGTTTTGCTTTCTTATGACATACTGTCATTCAGGGCTATGTAAGAAGGTGATAGAACTTAACAGGGAAAAGGTGATGCTGACATAGAGGATAAAGGTGATCCAGGAAGAACATTTTCTCTTTCTTTGCTCCATCACTCCTACCCTCAAACTGCTTTGTCACCTCTTGTCAAAATAGCATAGCCTGATGTATGCTATTGACCAAAACACTTAGGAATTCTGCATTGTTCATGATGTCCCAGAGGCCTTTCTGTTTATTTGAAACCCTACCAACACTGGCATAATATGTTTCTGATGTTAAGCTCTTTTCTGACCTCCAGAAACATTTGTTATCAGGATACTAAAACGCGTGCTGGATTTTAGCTTCTGTGCTAGCTGATTGCCTTGGCATTTGAAGATCTTCTTTATTCTAATGATCACCTGTTTTCCCTAGTCTCACTGTAACTATTAAGATAAATTTCAATCTTCCTTCTTGTATTTCTCAGCTTTAACAGTTTCTTCAAAGATGAAATGAGTCTGGCAGATATTGCCTGGTCTCCAGGAGATATTTAGCTATATGTATTTCTTAAGAGGGGCACAACTGCTGGGAGGCACTTTCTCTAGAAAGTCTTTTTTCCTACTTTAAAATAGAAATGCACAGTTCTTTAGCTTTAAATGTTTCTATGTATCCTGTTACATAAAAGCTTGCTGATGTGTCAAACAACCTACGCTAAAGTAGGAACGGTATAGAAATTCAGTACATGAAAAGCATCTTAGGGTTTTTTTCCTCTCTGTGTATGTATTTATTGTTGCCTTATTTAATGTAGCATATTCTTTTAAATTAATATAAACCTGTGTATTTGAATATAGTGCTTTAGAGATGTGGATTTACTTACACTGTATATCCTTCTGTTTAATGCAAAGCCCCACCACCTCCTAAGCGAGCTCCAACCACTGCACTGACCTTGCGGTCTAAGTCAATGACCTCAGAGCTTGAAGAGCTTGGTAAGAAAGTGTTTTTTCACAAGCATGCTGGCATAATAGAAATGTAAATAAATACAGATAAATCATGTATATACTCTAAAATGCCTATAAGGGACTGCACTGTGTACAGTATATAGAGCAGAAAAGGTTTTAAGAATGCTGCATCTTTGGAGAGTTCAACTTATGCATGATTCGCATGAAGAGTTTTTGTTTAAACTTGTGCCTTTCCTGCTACGCAAGAGAATGTCAATACATTTTTTATGCATCATCAAAGTTTGACACATCTACTAGAAAGTAATGCTGTGTCATATTTTGTTAGCTTTGCTTTCTACCTTTTCAGTTCATCTAATATTGTTTTATTTTAAATTCCTGTGGCCTCTCATTAGTGGATAAAGGTAAGCTGCCAGAAGCTGTTGTTAAAAAGCTGACAGTGTTAAAGCAGCTTCAACTTCAACTTGTTTTTGTTAGACTCTGCTCAGAGAAAGTGCATATTATGATATCACTTTGACTTCTGTGCATGATATAAACGTAATTCTTCTCACTATTGGTAATAAAAAAGTACTGAGTCTTTTATTTGCTAAGTTTAAGAAATGTGATTGTAGATTCCTTCGCTTGATCATCCACATTCTAGATAAGCATAATCCTTTGGGAATTTTGATTTGTTTTCTAGAAGTGAGGAAAGTAGTAGTGCTTTTCTGTTAGGTCATGAAAAAGAAGAATTTCTGTACCTAGGCTAATAAATATGTTATTAATGGACAATATATACAAAGAGAAAAGCCCAGTGCATTTTGTTTATATGGCTATGACACTAAATTTAGCAAGTGGTAATTGGATAGAAAAACAAAGCATGTCCCTCATGACAGAGTAATAAGAGTCTCTCATACATTATTCCATGTAACCTTACATTGATTTAAATCCTCACATTTTATAATCACTTTTTTTTCTGGCATGGACTCATCTCAAGGCTAACTGTAAGGAATCAAAGCCTTGTGGCCACTTTTTCTCCCCTTGGAAGTTAATGTCTTCTGGGGCAGATGGACCCCATCCGTCTTTTAGCGAGTCAAGTCACATAGCTGCAGTGAAAGTTCTTACCAAGAAAGGGGTGCTAAAGTGGTTACTGTCTTCTCTATGGTATAACAAACAAATGAAGACCAAAAGGAACACTCTGATTATTTAGCTCCAACAGATGTCAGGAAATTTGGGTTTTCCATGCCAGGAAGTTAAAGAACTTGACCAGAGGTTTCAGCTGTTTGTGAATGCTCCATAATTTTTCTTCCAGGGTTAAAATGTAAACTATTATTTCTGGAGCCACTTTTTGGGTCTGGGTGTTTTGATTTGTTTTCCTTGCATGGAGTGCTAAGAAGTTGTAAAACTTTGCTGGCTTATCAACAAATTTTCCCAAGGGGCAGAAATACTTTGCACTGATTTTCCCCCTTCATTATCCCCTTCTACAAATCACTTTGGATATTCTTCTATTTCTCTTACTTTTCAGTCTCACATAGTAGATACTGTTCTTAAGGCAGAGAGAGGAAGAACTCTTTTCTAGAGGAAAATAGCTTATTGATTGTAACATCTCCTCTGCAGTGACGACCATCAGATTTTAGCTTTCTCACCCCCTGTTCAGGTTATAGTACTTGATCTGCTATTCTCATCAGCTGGCAGAAAGCACTGCAGCTCTTGTGGCTAGCAGCCATGGGACATACTTGAATCTTTAAGCACATTTCCCTTCTATATCTTTATCCAGATGGGGCAGATATTAGTGGCAAGACTTCACTATTCTGAAGGATAGTCCTGAACCATGTTTCACAAATGTTATGTCCCCTAGTAAAACTGTAGTGATATTAGAGCATGGCAGAAATTTGTCTTCTTCCTGAACAAGCCTGTAAATGCCAGTTGTGCGATACTCTGAACATTTGCCACTCTAGCAAACAATATGACTACTGTTATAAATAACATCTGTGGTCTACCTAGTTTAATACTGGTCCTGTGAAAGAGCTGTTAGCAGAAGGAACAAGAATCCTTAAACTGCACAACATCCGACCAGGCTTCCAAAAAGAAAATGTTCTCACTATCATCAGTTAAAACTTGTCTTCTGACATAAAACACAGATTGTATGTGTGTATTTATATATAATTTATATATCTTTATTTGTATCTGTGTATATATTGGACATCTGTATGAGCTATGAGAACACCCACATTTTTATATCCATTAAACTATCTAATGAACAAGCATTTGTTTCATAACATACATGTGCAGCCTAAATGGGAAGCATGTAAAGATGAACACTGTGGATGTTCTCATCACTATTCATGTGTAATCCTTTTTCTGAACTAAAGAAGCTCATGGTCTCAACAGTGTCTTGTGGCAGAGAATTCCACAGGCTAATAATGTGCTGTGTACAAATGTATTTCTTTTTTATTGGTTTTAAATGTGATTCCTTTAGTTTTAGTGAATGTCCCCTGTTATGTAGCAGAAGAAACAGATAAATAGCATCTCCACTTTTGTTTTCCCTCAGAGTCTATTTTTTTACCTAAGCTAAATAACATCTTTTTCTAAATAGATAGATAGATAGATAGATAGATAGATAGATAGGTAGATCTTGCATTCTTTACAGTCACTTCCTTTGCCTGGCTCTGAACTCTACTTACAGTTTTATTGACATGTATTTAGCCAGACTGTGCTCCATAATACTGAGCAGACCATCTCAGTTGTTCTCTTTCAAATGAGTTAATCCAAAATGTGGCAAATAACATGTGCTTCTGATTCCTTTCCACTTTAGTCTGCATGAAAATCCCCTGTTATCATAGTTGGAAAGCCCTGGTATAAGTAAGTTGCCCCACATACTGTTTTTAATAAACCATTTAGGAAACAATATGTACATGTGTCCCTAATACCTGCAGGGGAGCAGTTTCTTATAGTTGAGGTATAAAGCCTGATAAACTGTGCTTTTGCCAAGCTGTTTATCTATCTGCTGTGGTTTGATAGAGACATGCATAGCAGAAGCTAGCAGGGAGAGACTGACTTCTTAGATGGAAAAATAATGTTTATGCTCAAAATGACAGACAAGGATTTAGCATATAAAAATTACCTTCAGAATTGATTCACAGTTCATTCCCTTTCTATTTCCAAGCTTCAGTACGGAAGAAGAAGGGTAAGGGGAAGCATTTTGTCTCTTGTTTAACCTGTTTCTCACCTTTCCATAGTGAAGGATAATAACATAATGTAAATGTTGGCATATAGTCCAGTTTATTTTATGGTGTCAAATGTACATTAATTATTCTATATGTTTTTAGTTACTTAGTTAATAAATTGCAAACACACTAAGAACTCAAACAGAAGACTACATTTGAAAATAGTCCCCACATTTCTTACTTTTGTCTCCTTTCCTTCATCTTGCCTTTTTTTTCCTTCTTTGTATCCAACTCTTTTCCAAACCCTTTCATATCATCACCCCACAGTTACTGTGCTACCTGGCAGCCTCCGAGTATCCGTGGCCAGTAACGTATCCACAGTGTAGTCCTATGTTAGTGAGTTCACTTGTCTCTTTAATGGCCAAATGTTACTCCCATAACCACACTGTCTCTGTCTCAGAAAATAGGGATCTTGCACACAACACTGGCATTTTTTGACCTGGAGAAATGCTGCTCTGCACTATTTTAAGTTTTCAGTATAACATCTTCCACGCTGTCCCGTATGCATGGAGTGCCCTCCCTGAACTGATTCATAAGGCCACATCCTTCTCCTTGAAATCTCTCCTAATACCCACTTCCCCTATGATCCCTATTAAGCAATCATCTAAGTAACGATGGCTAGGCAGAGGGGCAGGTAGAAATAGTGGTGTTACTTGGATAGCTTTTCTAAATGTAAATGTATATACATGTATGCAAAGTTTGTTTGTGTTGAGCTTTATTTTTCCATACTCCTGTATGTCATTTTGCTCTCCTAGATTGTGAGCTCTCCTGAGCAGGGACTGTGTCATTTCCACGTTTTCATGGCGTCCAACCCAAGGAAGGGTCTAAAACCTCCCCAAGCCCCTGGGTGATAGCTGGTAAAACAGTCTGCATTCTGCTCTTCAGCAAAGTTCAGTGTCATGGAAGGGAAAGTTAGGCTGTAGGCAGTGGCTTCTCTCAACAGGGAAGCTTTTGCTTTTTAACACTAGATGGGACAAAAATCAGGATTATTTTTTTCCACTCTTTACATTTCTGTTCATTCCTGACCTGCTTTCAGCTCACTAACAAAGGTTCCAGGAAGTGATATTTGCCATTCCCCATTCAGAGAATGTGACAGAATAAATCCCATTGCTACTGGTATTTTTCTGAAAAATGTATTTTGGCAGCATGTAAAAAAAAAATCTTTACATTGTTATTGGAGAGTTTTCCTTCAATGGAAAATTCAGTTTTCTGGGTCATAGATGCGGGAGGCATTAAGCTGAAAATAATGGCTTTTGTGCTTCTGTTTGACTGGTTTTGTTGGTTGTCTTCTGAGAGGGGTCATGGCTACTTGGGAAGTTAGGAAGAGGGAAAGACATAGGCTGTGGTTTCTATGTTCAGATAGAAGATAGGAAGTTTGTGTCTGAAGATCCAGGTGACAACCTCTCTGGGTTCACAGCAGTATGGCATGGGCAGTATAAGCATTTGACTGCAGTCACATAGCCAGAGTCACTAAAATGTAACCTGTACTTCATCCCTGTCACTGGTGTTCTGCTTAAAGTGGTTGCCTGAGCTGGAGAAACAGCATCCAACTTCAAACTGTATGTTTGGAGGGATGTGTTTTCAATAGGGAAACCACTTTCTGGATTCTGTGGGATAGTGGGGAGGGAGAAGAGGTGTTCTTTTTTCTTTTGTGTCTTGTACATTCACAGGAATTGTTGGATAAGTACATTATGGCAACATGTAAACTAACAGTTGTAGCAGCAGTTTTTTGGAGGCAGTACTTAAAATACAGTTCCAGGTAATGTGTAGTGAGCCCGTTAATACTGAAGAGCAACCAAAATATTCATGCAGCAAATTAAAAAGAAGATTTGATAATACTCTAAAAACCTTAAAAGAAAAATTTCAGGTTATCATTTTCCTCATCACTGTAGAAAATATCAGTTTCAAGATTAATATTTTAAAATAATAGATTTAACTTCTCATAGAAAAGTTTATGTGGCTTATGAAAAGCTTGTTTTTAAGGGAGTTTCCTTCAGGTTTTTTTCAACTGGTTCATCACTTAACTTCTTGTGGATGGAGAATGTTAAAATTAGTTGTTACTTAAGGAACACATCCATAAACTAAGCTCTGTAAATGTCTAGGTACATGATTTACAAGTTTCATTCTCTTAAAGCTTTTTCACTGCCAGGAAATGGGTTTGATTTAGTGAGCAATTTGGAGTTTCCACTGAAAGCTAAAGTGGACAGTGTTTCATTTTAAAAACCTCATATAAAAATCCTCTAACAGAAAGTACAAAATTAAGACTAGAGCAAGATATATTTTCATAGTGGAATGGGAATGACAGGATAAATTATTCTTCTGCATTAATAAATATCACTTTGACAGTGTCACATGAGTGTCAGTAGTGAGCTGGGGTGGTGGTTGGTTTGTGCATAGATGTGATGTGGTAATCAATATAAGATAATCCCTCTATGTGTATTGATGCTGATCTATGGGGTTTGGTGTGGGCTCTAGTACCAAATACAAATGTAGGATTTTCCTCTTGTGAACAGTTTAGATGTTAGTACCACCTCTCAGGTACAGAGTAACTGTGCTATCATCCACGCAGAATATTGTTACGTGGCATCAAGTCTTTCTATTTGAATAGAAAAATATCAGTTGATGGCATTCAAAAGAAATATTATTAGCTCTGTCTGCAATAAGCATCCACGCTTCATCCCATTCCTGTCGTCCATTGTTTCAAAGGTGGCACATTCAAATGGCATCTGAAACAATGAAATTGCAGAGCAAATACATATCAATGAATGCCAAGCAGTGGATTAGCTTACAGTTTTATGTTGTGTTTGAAGAAAGCACTCACAAAGGCGTCTGGGTTCAAAAATGAGGTTTTTATTTCACTGGGGTGAAGTTGATGATGCAGATTTGTCTGCAGGAAACAACGGAAGTACCATCAAAGCAACTTTCACAGCACTCACAACGTCAACTCCTTTGATAGTTTCCAGCATCTGCAGTGCTTTTATGCAGGAAGAAGTTTTTCTGATCTTCACCAGCCACTGTATTTTAGAAGATGAGAGCAAAAGGCATCAGGCTTAATGAAGAATTCTTGAAGGGTATCCGTGTAAGTAATTGATTTGCATTACATATTTGCAATGCTAATGAGATAGCAATGTAGTAATAAGATAAAGGTTGTCATCAGGTTGTCATTTTTCACCAGCACAAAGCAGTGACTCCTGGGGGAATCTGGGAAGTGTATGTGCGAGAAACTATGTGCCCCAGTTTTTATTGATGTAGCAAGGCTACAGGTTTTAGGAGTTGTATACTCGTGAGGAGTCCATAGCAGCATAAGAAGGTGAAGGATTAAGACTGTGCCTATGACATACGTGCTTTTAAAACACTTTGGAAGAGCAAAGCATTAAAAATCAGTGCATTTCAAGGAGCACAATGCTAACATTATGTTTTCCACTGAAAAAAAAATTGTCTCCTACCTGGTGATATGCTGATTAGCAAATTTAGGCACAGAATTAAGAGGTAACTCTAAGTACTGAACACTTCAAACCAGGGTTTACGTTGGGTGACATGGGCAGCTTTAACTAATAGTATACAAACACCTGGAATCCTGGGCAGAGGTCAGTTGAGTCTCTGTGTGGTGCTAGTATTACTTTGAATTTATCAGCTTATTCTTGAGTATGTAGCACCCTTTTTTTGATATTTGTTTTTCTTTACTACAGGACAGTAAGTGAAAAGGTTTTCAAAACCTTTCAGCATCAACCAAACAAGACAATGGTATAAAAGAAGTTGGAAAAGGAATTGTAAGTGTTAAAGAAAACCTGGGGTTTGTAGCATTTGGAAAGAGAGGAATTAAATACGTTGGCATATGTGAGTGTCACTTGCTATACCCAGATATTACTAATTGAATATCTAACCACATACTGAAAATCACAAGTGCCTGAGGAACAGTAAAACTTGCATGTGTTTTCCAGCCTGGTACAGTTAGGGCAGTGGAAAACTTTTTCAACACTTTTAATGTGTTCTCTCTCTTTTTCAGGAGCCAGGGAGATGAAGGACTTACCTCCCTCATCTCAAAACTCCCTTTGCTGCTATTTCTCTTTTTTTTTCCTTCGAATGTTCACATACCCATGTTAATTAATTTCTAACATAATTAAAAATAAATGGTTTTAGCTAATTCATCATTAGTTTGTTTGGTTTTTCCCCTCGGTGTGGAAGCGTGAGAATTAAGTGTAAGAACAGAGAAGGCTGCAAGTGTCTTAGGTCCTTCACCTTTCTGTTTGGTTTCTTTTGGTTCCTTGTCTTTCTTTTGTGACTAGGCCAAATTTTCAAATGCTGTCTCTTAAACAGAACATCAAATTGCCACTTAAATTCCACCTGGCTTGCAGGGTAGGAGTGGGTATTGACTATATTCTCTGCTTTGTTTTTGTTCTTGAACAGAAACCACTGTTAGACAATGACCATTCCTCTTTCAAGGTAGGCTGAATTATAAGGCTTCAGGATTGCAGGTGCATTTAAAGGCCTGTATAATTCTTTCATTAATTGAACATACTGTTAAAGAGCTGGTACTTGAAAATTGTATCTATAGAAAAAATTTGATCATATCAGTTTTCTGCCTTCCTTAAAATTACTTTTGATGGTGTGATTATCGTATGTATATGTGATTTATATGTACTAATGTGAAAGTATTTTCAGCCCTAGAAGCACAAGACTTTCTTTCCAGAAAGTTTTGCTAGTTCATTATTGTGAATACATACAGATCTTTTTCATAAATCATGTAATGGTATTTGTAGATACTCAATGTTCAATGATTCATTTTAGTCACTAAGCAGTTTTTATGTTTTACTGATTTATCTAAGTTTTCCCTTTTATGGATTTTAATGTGCTTTGTAGAGTTTACAGTATCCTAGAGAATATCCAAGTATTTTTACTCCATTTTTATAGAACAAAAGTGTTTCAAATGGCTTATGGTTTTGACTGTATTGCAAAGCACTTCTGTTATTTCCTCATGATGGTAACTGCTAAAGTAATATTCTCTGCCTATTGTTTGTAGTATGGTAAATGTGTGATTTTGGCATTGTGATTTAAGCACAATCCTGCAAATTGTTCACGTGGGGTGGGACTGAAAGAAGTTAATCCCAGATTAAAATGTGCTCGTATTGGCAGATTTATGAGGATTAGCCTAATTGTCTAAATGAAAACTCATTCCATTCCTGTATATTCTTTAACTCTACATTTACATGACATAATTGGAGGCTGAACTTGTTATTTCTTTCCTCTAAATATGATCATAAACAACAAATTTGGATTTCAGTCTTAACCTTTAATATTCTTACTCTGAAGCAGTGCTTTAGCATTAGGTTAGTCTTTAAATGCTGAGCAGTATGTTGAAGGCCTACTTATACTTTACCTACTTTTGGTCTTTGATGAATTTCTATACATGTATTCTGATTTGAACAGCTAAAAAGAAAGACATCAGTTGTCAGTGGGCATAGCTAATAGCTAAAAAATCCATTTTTAATCATCTGCAAATAGGAGTCACCTGGTTTTCCCCAGAGACAGTAGAAATCACTCCATCAAGCACAACTGCTTCTATGACAGGCAACATTATCATACAAACTTCTGTCGTCTGATCAAGCTTTCTTTTGAAATCAGTTCTCATCGTTCTGCTGCCACCCCCTTAGTACTGGAGTTCATCTGCTTCTTTGAGAGCCTTATTTAGATTCCCATACTCATTGTTTGTCCAAATTGCCCTTCACATAGTTCTCCCATCCACAGACATTCACCCTGAAGTATTTATCAAGTTACTTTCCAGCTATTCTTTCATAAACTAAGCAGGACCAGGTCTTTAGTATAAATATAGGAAGTGACAAAAATCTAAAAGTAATACAGTGTAAATAAGTGCATCTGCTTGGTTTAGATGCTTATTTTCTTTCAGACATGCAAACTTATACACATAATCACTCCTGGTCTTTATACTAAAATGAATCTGCTTGTAGTTAAAAATAGAAGAAATTATAAAATTAATCCATGAGATAAAAGCAACATCATAGCTATGTTTTAATGTAGTTTAAACAAATCTATACACCTAAAGACTACCCCTTTAGTACTTATAGAACTGATTTTTGCAGTTTATTGACAAGGAAATAAATTTTAGCAGCTAATGAAAGGAATTAAACTCAGCTTGCAAACTCATATTTAGGGAAGGCTATGGAGCAAAATATGTGCGTATGCAGAACCTGACATTTAAGGGCTATGTGTCTAGACCTGTTGACACCAAGGAAGAATGAATGTCCTGTGTTCCCATCACTTTTCAAAAGGAAAAATACATGTGCCAAATATTTGACTGTGGTTGACTGCAAATGCTAGAAAAGGTGGGTGATAATACAGCATATAGGAGCAATTGGCATTGTATGAAGTTTTGCATAACTGATTGTGCATGGTACAGTTTTTGTCTGTATCTATCTTAGGTATTTACAAGGCATCTGTCACCTTGGTGTACCTAAGCAGTTTGAAAAATGCACCCACCCCAGGAGGCATGATGCAGATACAGGCAGAGGCCCAGGTCCAGAGCAGCAGAGGCAGGTCCCAGGAAGCTCCGCAACTGTGTTACTGCTGTTGTTGAGCTCCTGGCCACTTGTTGTGGCCAAGGAACATCTCCACCTACCTGTCAGCAGGAAGACGGTACCCCACCCCTCACGTCCAGCTCCACTGGTGGGGAACCTGAAAAGGAAAGATAATGGAAAAGGCAACGATCCAGTAGCAGAGGTGAAACAGAAATGGTGGGATTTCAAAAGGAGGGATTCTTAAAGAGCAGCACATCTCAGGGGAGGGATCAGCTGCCAGTCCAAGTGGCAGGTAAGGCACAACACAGGCATAAGTCTCAAATGTTCTTCAGTGAACAAAAGTTAAAGAAATACCTCTCATGTCTCTGAAGTTTGTTTATATCCAAAGCCCTGCTCTGTTCTTGGCCTCTGTCTCAGTCCTCTATCCCTACAGCTGAATCGACTATTCAGTTCTCTGTGTATCTTAACCCAATAACTGCTACAATCCTAAGTATGTCTAATAACAAATGTAAAAGACTCTTGCTGGTAATGAATGTTGTGATGCAAAGAGACAGCATGGTATAACAATGCTCCAAAATGATGGACATGTTCATGAACCTAAAGGCTAGAATAATCCTGGCTTCTAATCAACATGTTCAGAATAGGATTGGGCAAACCACAGATCACCCCTGCAGGAACAAAAGATGGAGCAGTTCTCTTGTGGCCACCAGGAGGAATTGCTAATTTAACACATCAGACCAGGCTTTATCAGCCCAGTGCAAACACTGGTACAAGCAGTCAGCTATGGGCTTTGCTACAGAAATAGATGGGAAAGGAAGATAGCCAGGACTTTGATGAAGGTTCACTAGTTTCTCCTACATGGACCACTTTAATAACAGATCTCGTTTTTTCTTTAAGCACAACAGGATCAGCAAGGTAAAACGTGAGTCCCATGTAACTTTTGGAAATAGCTGCAGTAGTGCTCACTGTAATCAAACATGAAAGCGGAAGTTCAGTGGATCACTGCCTTCCAGATGTTTATATTTCCTTTAGCCCATATGCATGCTCCTTTCTGAGTCTTCACTTGGTCACTTCAAGACCAAAATGGGAGTCATGCCCTGTCAGAGCAAGGGAGGTGAGGTTAGGAACATGAAGCAAGTCACAGTTTGGAGACTGTCAGTTAGTTGGCTGGTATCATTAGGTATAAAGATGTTTATAAAAGACCTAAGTGATCTGTTTTGCCTGTAAGTCGTATATATCATTGTGAGTAAAATGCTGTGTGTAGGAATGGTATGTAAGGTGGAAGCAATTAGATCAGAGAATCTGACTCTTCCCTTTGCTTTATCCCTAAGGAAGCTAGCCGTACTTCTCTGTACACACTGTGTTTAAAACTTGTTTTTAAATGAGAGATATCTTTTTTAAGGCAGTTAACAACCAAGTAAGATGAACCATGTTGGTATATAGTTTGGTCCATAGCTAATTCTGACTTGACAGTCACTTGGGAGTCACCCCTTTGCCAAGGAAGCCAGGTAAAGGCAGTTAGCTGAGGTAACTCTTTCAGTCAGCTTTAATCCCACTTTCAGCACCTGTTTGAAGTAGTCACCGTCTTTGGCCAATAAGGACAGTTTCTGGCCAAACCAAGTTCTCCAGTGCCCCTACTGTAACTGGCACGCCTTTTCCACAGCACTAACATAGCCACTAGTGCAATCATCTTGCCAAGATCCAGTCTGAATTATAGGGCGACCTTTGGTCATCAAGGAATGGATTTATTGGGCAGAGACTGACACATTCATAAAGGTGGTGACAGCCAGTGACCTTCAGGCAGTTTTCCCAGGAATGCTCTATAGTGTACAAAAGCTTGTGTAAGGCCGTGCCTCGGTTTCCCTATGCCCCATGTCAATGCTTCACAAAGCTTCCCATAACTGGAGTTACTAGAGGTATTGAACACGTTGTTACATATAGTAACAGTTACGAATCTTCCTCTTTTTCATTGCTAGTCAATCCACAAACCTATCCTAAAACCTGTTGAATGTATTCATTATTCATAAGTATTCGCCAGTAGTTTCCACAATTAACTTTCTGCCCAGGGGTTTTCACTGTTTTCTTGTGCTTTGTCATTTGTGTTATTGGTCACCTATGCCAGATGCTGTTCTTTCAGCTCAGAAAGGCTGAACATAGTGATTAGGAGGACAGCAAGTGATACATTTTCATAGAGAATTAGGAACTCTGCAAAAATTTAGTATGTTTTTTCACAGAAGCTTTTCTTTTGAGCCTCTGGCAAACGTGTAAACATGCACAAATAACAAAAGTGTTCTTATGATCCCCCTGAACCTGGACCAACTAAATCCAGTGATACTAATTCCAGAAATACTCATTAGTTAATGTGGGGTTTGGAGGGGTCTTTTGTTCTGTTTTGCTTCAGCTTTTGACTGTCAGTTGAGTTTCGTTCTCTTACTTACCAGTTGCTAGGTGTGTAGAACACTTGTCAGGAAAATAGAGCTTTCAAATACGGACAATTTTCTGATGATTTGTCAAAAGAAATACAAAGACCTTTTGTATGACCAGTGGCTCTACCAGAATGAATATACATGATCCCTTATCTTTCTCCAGTTCTATAGAATTTAACTGAAATGTGTGTTTGCTATGTGTGGTAAAACTAGGTCCCCTGGTTTTTTGTTCTTTTTTTCATGTGTATTGAGATAGGAAAATGCTGAGAAAGAATTTCGTGGTCCTGTTGTTAAGAGAGCTGTTAAGAGAGATTTGTTAATGAAGGATTGTAGTGACAGCTGTATTAGGCATAGGGAGAGAAGAGTTGTGAAGGAAGAAGCAGTTACTATAGTTAGGTAGATATACAGTCCCTTTCAAATCTCCATGGAGTGGAAGAGCCAGTGATTGCATGACAGTTTGTCCCTAAGATTCATTTTCATAAGGAGCTCATGCCTTTTTACAAGTACAATCTCATCCTCACTTTCCATAAAACATGCAACCGGACAGTCCAGGCAGACACAGAGAATGTGAATACTTTGAATGTGAATACTTTGAAGTAGTGAATATCCTAAATGCACAATTAATACCCATTATTTTAGCATTTTTTAAAATCATATTAAGCCACACAGAATCCCATTTAGAGCAGAATAATATTGGAGGCACTTGGGTGAAGAAATAAGGAATACCACATGAGGGTAGACAGGGACTGATATACAGGAGGAGAGATCCTTGGGTCTGTCAGAAGGAGCTTTCATTTAAAACCATATAAACTAGAACAACTAAAAACTCAAACAAAACCAGACTTTTCAGATTCATAAACAGAACCAGAAGTATCATTTAACATGACCTCAGCAGCACCTTCCAGATGTAAGCTTACAGCTTCAAATTGAGTTCTGAAGAGCAGCATCTATATAAGGGTCTTTCACAGAGCAGAAATTACTCCTTAAATGACATTTTTCAAGACTGAGCTGCCAGAGAGCAGTCATGACAGCAGGCTGGTACCCAGAGCACTGTAGTGTGAGCAGCACAGCCAGCCACTACTGTTCAGGTCACGGTCTTCCCCACAGCAGCACTTTTCTCCCATATCCCTTGCCTGAGTATGAGGAATGCAGGCTTTTTTTTTGCTACCATTCTGCAACATCTTAGCCAGACCACCCCAGATTAATCTCTGATGACCAAATTGTCCCCCCAAAAAAACAAAATGAACTCATGGTTATTTTTATATGAAGCATGGAAAGGGTGAGAGTTACAGCCACTGACTCTTGTAACCAAGAATGGTGCTGGGCAGATTGTGCTCTACTGTGAGCCAGTGATCGCTGCGGGTGCAAAAAGCTTTGCCATCTCTAGCCTTTGGGAGTGCATTTTATGTAGGGGAGGATGTAGAGTAAGCATATGCACAATATCCTCCTTGCCAATGTCTGTAACGATGCCTCTTTGCACACTAAGCTGCCACAGGGAAGCAATTGCACCCAGATTTCCACCATGTGCCCTCAGGCAAGGGAAGAGGTAGCCAGGGGAGGGCAAAACTTAAGTTTATTTTCAGAAGACGATGAGATCCTGGCGAGCAATGCCCTCAGGAAGCGTTTCCTGCTGTTTGGAGAAAAGAACAAGGAAAATCTGGCAAATGTTAGGGAGGGCATTGCTCGCGGGATACACGCTGTGGACAGCCACCGTCATGCTGCAGCAGTGATTTGGGAGAGAGCACACTGGGGGTGGGAGTGACGTGAGACGTCGGACAAAAGTGAAGATAGACAGCAGTGCTTCAGAACAACAAAGGGCTGCCCTCAGCCAGTGGTGGAGCACATCTGGCACCCCAGGAAGCTCAATTGGACACTTGGCCCTGAGCTCGTCCCAGGGATTTCTGACTGACACCACTGCAGTGCATAGGTGAGCTTTTTGATAGGTTCACTGACATTTCCTGTCACAGTCACGATGAGGTGAATTGGTAGTTCCTGCCTTGGGATGCAGCATGGCTGTGTGTGTTATGGGTACAGGACAGTGTGCATTTATACCAAAAGCTGTTAATAATGTCAAGTGCCACGTGCCCAGTGCATTCACTAAACTTTAGTCCGCCCTTCCGTTTGCCCAAACACATACACTCTGGCTTCCCAACTGGCTTCTTTCTGTGTGTTGTCCAATGCATGTAGATACCTCCATCTGCCTGGCCTCAGATACAGTGGTTGTTGCTCCTCTATTTGATTGCCAGATGTCACTGGGGAACAAGATGGGGAGGTTCCTGGATCCTCGGGGCAAGCTGGCCATCACCGAGGGAGCTCGCTGTCCACACCGGCTGAAGAACAGGAATCCTCGGTGCCTGCCTCTGACGAAGACTCGCCAGCCAGGACCACAGAGAGCTGGCAGTGGCCGTTGTCCTCGTCTGAAACGCACAGCAACGTTGGGGAGGATTTTGAGGGATTTCAAACGCCAGCGCGGACTCCGGAGTGTACCATGGACATACAGTCTCCCGGGGATCAGTCACTCAGTAGGACTCCTCAGTTTGAAAGTGACTCTCCTGAGGAGGAGGGAAATGATGAAATGAATGAAGAGCGCTGCGGTGTTGAGCCTGTCCCTAGGGATCGGGGTTGGAGAGGGCAGCCCCAGCTAACAGAGGGAGAGAAGCTGTTGATGGAAACCAACAGTAGGATTGTGCAGCTGCTGGAAAATATCAAGAGGGAGCATGCACAGTCCATGGGTCTCATGTCACAGTCCATGGGCCGTATGGAGCTGCAGCTGGGCATTGTGGCTACCTCCACAAGAGCCATCCATAACTACCTGTCAGAGATTTTAGCTTTCCTCAAGCAGCCAAGGACGCAGGTCCTTGAAACACGCATCTCCCAAAGAGCCACCCCCCATGTCGAGTTAACTTGTGCCTCGACATGGACTGGTGAGGACGCAGTGGCATCCTCCACTGTGTGCTTACCAGGGGCCGAAGGGACGAGCGACTCTCGAGAACCACCGCAGGCCACGCTGCCTTGTCGCAGTGGCCGGCTGCAGAGAGCCATAACCGAGAGGGCCTCGTTGCCCATGCCTACACGCCAGGCAAAAGGGGGAGGGAAGAAAAAATAACCACACCATAGGATTTTTAGGGTTTTTTTTAATGTGCCTGTCCTTTTAATTCTTAGCCATAAGGCCATCAGTGGCAGAATTCAACCATTTCCTACATTGGCTAACATTGTATTCTGGCTGACTAGATTAGTCTAACATTTTGTAGTTTATATTTGCACTGTTAACGATGTGTGCTGCTGGTATTTGAAGAACATTTGCCTCTGTTCTTTCACTTTAACTTCATACGAGCATTTTTTTACTCTGTGCCAGGCATTCATTGCTTTTCTTACAAATACAAATCATTTCTTGAGGCAGCTGTTTTTTGAGTTTTCTTTCTCCATTATCCCATCCCCTCTGAGCAAGCGTTCTGGACTTGGTGGTAAGTATACAGGTCTTGGCAATACTCGCCTCCAAAACTGTGTTCGATCAGTCTTTGCCTGGTGTTTCTGGCATGCCAGCCTGAGGTGTTGGGGTTAGCCTGTACCGGATCATGATCATTCTTATCCTCTGTGGGTCTGACAAGCTCACTTTCTAAGACCCTCGGTGGAGCTAATCCACATGTCTTGGCTATGTCGTACAATAAGTAATGTTGCCAGGATCATACCTCATATTTATCTTTTGGGGCCTGTTACAGTGATGTGCCACCAGATCTATCTAGGCACCTGACTCTCATTTTCAAAGTTCCTTTTATGATGGATCTGGTGGTTTGATGGGCAGCATTATAATTTTTCCTCTGAGAGAGTCTGGGGATTGGAAACAGGAGTCACTTAGCAATGAGTTCTGTGGGGATAAGAACCATCTCCTGCAACAAATCTGTGAGGAGGAGACTGTCCCCTGTAATTATCATAGATATTAATTATTAAAGAAAAAGAAAAAAAAACAGATAAAGCAACTTGCCTAGCAGCCAGACCTCTTGAGAATGTAAAAGTCAGGACGTGCTGTTGGGTACTGTGCTACTCTGTCTGTGATTTAAGAGCTTTTCATCAGAGACGACCTACATGTTGATAAAATGCAACTCCTTTCTGTGCCTTTAGGCCGTGTAATTTCCTGAGGGCTGGCACCCTGAGCAGAGCACGGGTCCAGTTTGTAACCCACGGGGCAGATGGAAATGCAGTTTACAATAAATTATTTTATATCTGTTGGTGCTGCCTCTCTCGGGGGAATTTAATCTAGTGGCACTTAAATTGCTATATGCATGCAGAGGCATCAGACTGGCTTATACATGTGGTATCCCTGACAGTTCTCCAAAAGGATGCTGTTACCAGGAGCCCCTTGAGCAGTGGTAACTGATGATCACAGGTGTAGCATGGCTCCTGTGTTTGACTCTCAACATTGCCGTTGTAACTTCTCATAAAGGTTCAGAAGAGTTTATATGGCAAAGCAGTGATAATTCCTCCTCTGGCAAATACTAGAGAATAACTGTAGGCCTAAAACTCCTCTTCTATGATGACAACCGAGCTGCGCTCTCTGTCCAGTGAGCCACAGACTCTTCTTCCCTGTCTTTCTGCGAGACTGAAGTTACTCAGAATAAAGCAACTACTGTTTGGTTCTCCTACCAGCCAGCCATAGATTGCTCCCTTAGAAGTGTGTGTGTGTGCTTGTGGCTCTACTTTGCTAAATGACCGGTATAACCATGAAATGCAGCTGGCATGGCCAACCTCCAGCGTAGGCTTTTTCCACTAAGGAATCTTTTCTTCCCTTCCACCTATGTCCACCTGCGTTCCTTTGAAGAACACCATTGGAGGCGTGCTTCTTTGGCCATGTGGTCCACACACCTCACACCAGATGTAAATTTTTGCACCCATTCTGTGGCTTTTTCATATCTCTTTAGTTTAAACTGTTTGTAAAGAGACTTTCCAACACAAGCTTGTAAGATTCCCCTCTCATTGGTAAGAGGAATGCATGCTGCAGGGTATTGAAGATCACAAGGAGGTTGGGAAACAAGCTGTTTAGTAAGCCTGACAAATTATTCCAGTACGTGCTGCCTTTTGAATGTGTGTTTCTGGTGCATACATGGTTTGCACACTGGTACTGTGGATATGAACAGTGAAAGGCAAAGGCAAGTAAAAGTTTGTCCCAATCTGCTTCCGTCTTATTTCTTTGGGATGAGTTGGAATGCAGCTAAATACAATTCAGCCAGTTCATTCTCTTGGCCTAATGAGCACATTTGATAATGCAGTGAGAATGTTTTTATTTTACATAGTGCTTTCACGTCAGAAGTGTGGTGCAGTTGCGGCCTGATGCTGAGATTCTGACGTATCCTGCAGGACCCGCCATGTAGCTGCTGCCATGTAGAATAAAGCTCGTTCCACGTGCTGGCTGCTTCTGTAGCTTCAGATTTTTTGTGGTAGTTTCAAAGCTACAACCTCCACTCTACCTTTGCTTTCTGATCAAAGGGTAGGTAGAGCTAAAGAAGAAGCTGCACAGATATAGCAGCACTGCCATTGGAAATACTACGTGAGGAACCCCTAAAGAGCTCCTTGCAGAGCAGCTTAAGCTTTAACCTGCTCTCCTCTCCCATATGTAAGTGCTATAGCTAGACTCGGCAAGGCACAAAACACCTTTTGAATGGGAGCAGCTATAGGGACTGAAAACCTGTCTACAGACAAGTAACCTGCAATAAACCGGCACAAACCAAAGATTTTTCCAACTGGGAACAGTAGATGGTATTAAGAATTGGTACCAACTGATATTTTGGTCAGATCCGAAATTAGGATCTGACTTGTAGTATTGTCTAGCAAAATCAGTGCAGTTGGAGGGTATGTATGTTTCATCCCCAAACAAATATTTTCATGCTTTTCAAGTGTCTGTCATAGCCTCATCACTCTCTCCCTGTAGCTTTTTGTTGTCTGAATGGGTATATGGTTACATGTGTCTGTTAAAAATAAAGGGGATCAGTTCATACATGGTATATTTATATTTCTTGTTTACAGATTTTGAGTACCTACTGCTTCAGTTTCCAAAGCTTCCTTCTTTCTGTATCCCAAAGACCAGTTGTTTGGCTTCTGGGATGCTAAAAAGGGTGGGAGAGACTTAACAGGAAATCTCTGCCCAGTTGAAGCTCTTGGTGATAGATCCCCTGAGGATGATTCAAGTCTAGCCATATTTTTGCTGTATAGGTCAAATGTCCATGGTTACGCCATTGCTTTCTGATGCCTTTTGCTGATCAGAAGTGCAGATATTTTTCCTTCAGAAGTTCACAGTTTGTGTTACAAAGTCATGAAATGTGAAGCTTTTGAATACGTGATGATTTTAAGATTTATTTTTTTTTTCCTTTTCTCCTTCCACTGGATGATTTAAACCCCACAAATATAAAGCAGACCAATGAAAAGAATTGAATGCTAACTTCAATTGAAAAGCAACAGCAACACTACTCTTGTGAGACAGTTTTCAACAGTGTTCAGCTTACTGGTTCTGCTCAACCTTTTCCTTTCCTGCCTGCTCCCTGACCCTCTGTGACACTGAAATATCCACTTCTAGGACAACCTTCTTCCTAACCAGAAGGCTAAAAGGTCTTCCCTCTCTTCTTCTCCCATTTAAAATAATCATCCTTGCATCAGCCAGATCTGCTGTTTAGAGGGATCAAAAGCTCTTTTCCTCCTGCCTTATTCCCATCCATATTCATATCCAGGGCCCTGAGTGCGCTGCTCTCCAGTGAGAGGTAAAACTTAACTCCCTAAATCTGATACTTGACATAGTAACACCATCACAAGGCCACCACAACCCTGTGTTGTTTACGTCTGTAGTAGCTTCATGCAGTAGCTATCCTTGTTTGCTAAAGCAGGTATTTGGGAGATGGATCTAATTACTGAAAAATAACGTTGCCCTGACTCGCATTATGGAAGCCTAGGAGCCAGGCTGAGGTATTTCGCTCACATAAATACCACAGGCTATATAACTAATCCTTACTTTGGTGAAACTTCAAAGGAAAAAACCACTAAATTAGCATGATGCAGAAAAGCAAATGCAATGGAAGGCATAGTAAGGAGACATGCTGGTATGATTCAAGTTGGATTTTAGCACAGATTCAAACATTGAACTTTTTTGCTGGCTTAGGCTAGTTATTTAGTTTCTCCATGCCTTAGTTTCGTAATAGTAGAAGTGGCAATAAAGGAGCTGTCAGGCTATAATTAGCTGATAAGATGGTACTTGGAGGTCTTCCGTCTGAGGCAGTAATGTTATGTATTAAATGCTGATGAAACTTGTTTGTGACCAAAGTTGGAGACAGGGCTAAAACTTACACTCAGCTTTGGAAGATCCTGATTAAAGTTTCCCTATATTTTATCGTCACATCATATAATAGATCAGAATCCCAAATCCAAATGTTAAAGTTCTCATTCAGATTTGGACTTTGTCTGTTTGGTCTGTTTCTGACCACAGCTAAATATATTCCTAGACTGTTCAGTTATTAAAGTACAAAATACATATAAAAGATTCATTTAAATGATGCAGTTACTAATGCTAATCTGATAATCCAAGAGTGTGAAGAAATTAGGATGTGATTACTTAAGGAGAATAGGCATAAAAGAGCACTTCTGGAGTACTTGTTATTGTCCAAAATATCACTGAACTTCTGATGGCTAAGTACAGTCTGCTTATCTCTATTTGAAACAGTGCTGTACAGATTCATTATTTCTAAAGGTCTTCTTTCCATTTCTATATAGATATTCTCCCTTCACATTTTGAAGGTTTGAAGAAGAGGATTGTTTTTCGAGTCACACTAAGTAAACATTGAATGCATGCAGGCTTAAAACTAAAGCATGCATGTTCTGTAGCAGCAATAAAAAGTGCTCGGCTTGCACGACTTCTGATGCTCAAGCATTGCCTTGTTAAAATGCCAAAAAAAAAAAAAACCTTTTACTTTGCATTTTTTTGAGAAGTAAATCTCTTCCTTTGACCTTGCAATACTTAAATTTTCAGTTGTGGGACAAATGATATTTATTTTACTGAATACTTTTATATTACAGATAAGGTGGATGAAATAGTACCAGTTTCCAAGCCATCAAGAATTGCAGACAATGCAACTGTGGACTCAAGAGTGGCAACTATTAAACAGCGGCCTTCTAGTAGATGTTTTCCCTCAGCTACAGATATGAATGTGAGTGGTAGCTATGAAGTACTGCTTTCATTTCAGAAACTGTTTGGAGGGGGGGGTTGGCAGTGTACAAGGCATACAACAGAACTGAGTTTGCAAACATTGCTTTACATACTCATTTTGCTTTTATTAACCTGTAACTTTTAAGGCATGGTCTACTCTGCATTGCTAATAATAGCTTTTTAACAGAAGACAGTGTTCCCCTTGTAAAACTTTTCTCATTACAACCTTATTCTTATTCTGAGACTGTCCCATCAACAGCATTGCTACCCCAGAGTTACTCAGACACATGTAAACTTATTCTGCCTTTTATCTGAACTGGTGAGACCCCATAAGTTCTGAACTTGCAGGTGTCAATACAACACTAACCCCAAGCTAAAAAACTTCACTCAAAAGTCAGTTTCAGCACCATAAGTTAGTGCAGCCACACAGTTTTCACTAATGTGAAGGTTTCTTCTAATGCAAGTTTTTATTATTAATAATGGCATATATAATATCTGGATTAAATAATACAGGATTTTTGTAAGGGAAGAATTCACTTTAATACTACAGCATGTATTAAAAACTTAAACTCCAGAACTTTGAAATTGGATTGTTCAGTTGCACAGCTTGCTCTTACAGAGCTTTGCATATGAAAACTAATTGGTTTCATTGCATGTTAAATGTATTTTTCCATTACCCACGCCTCCAAAAGAGCATCAGATCTGGTACAACAAACACTTGGGCTGGAAGGAAATTAAAGCTGTTCTAAGAGGCAGAAAACAAGTAGATTCATGATGATCCACAAGAAGGAGGGACAATGGAGTGTATATTGGGATTCAGGTGATGTTCCTCAGTTCCTAGCTGAGATGCTCACTGCCAGTGTAACCTTGTGCAAAACGCCTCGAGTCTGTGCAAGACTCCAGGGATAGGTCTGTTCTTCAGAAGCAAAGAGAGCATACAGCTTGGTGCAGAGTGAATGCTGACACCTATGCAGGTTTTTGAAGTGAATGACACAAAAGGTAATTGCTCATGCTTCGTGTTTCTTGCTGCACACAAAATGTGCTGGAATCTGAACATATTGCCTTGTAATTTCAACTAACCCCACTTACAGCCATTTTCATTTTATGAACATGGAACTAAAGCCCAGATTTCCCTTTCTCTTCACTTCCTCACCAAAATAATACCAAATCTGTTATTTTCCATAAGAACTCTAAGTAAAAGGGACAGGGGTTTAGCAGATATGACAGCAGAGTTACTTACATGTGAGAGAAAGATTTGCATGCTTTAATGCTTGTGGGGTTTTTTGTTTGCTTTTTTGTAGTCCATGTATGAGAGACAGGGTATTGCTGTGATGACGCCCACTGTACCAGGGAGTCCTCAAGGTCCTTTTCTGGGTATACCTCGGGGTACAATGAGAAGACAAAAATCTATAGGTAAAATGCTTCTGATGTATAGTTTGATTGTGCATTAATCACATAATTTTAGTAGCTTTGCTTCTTTCTTAAAGCATCTTTACCTCAGTGAATGACTTTAATTTTTATGCAAAGTTCATGAGAAAAGAAGTTTGTGTGTAAGATGGTATTTCCACAGGCTGCTTTGATGGCAGTAGGCAAGTATTACAGAGCTTTAATTCCTTTCTTTAGAATGTTACCTCTAACAGGGAAGGGCAGTGAGAAGGGAACAAATTATCAGTACAAGCCCTTTGCAGTGCATTTTTTTTGTTATTGAGGCAAAACCATTGTAATGTTGTGTAGCTTACAAAGGAATCCCTATTGATGAAACAGAACAAAATTCACCTCTTTTCCATTCCAAATTATGACAATAGATGATTTTACAAAAGAGAAAAAAAGCCAAATTTAGGCTTGTTTTGTTCTCTAGGAGTAATCTTAGTAAGGATGTTTTTCAGTTTAGAAACGCATTAAGCTGATGTAAAATCAGCATCTGAATTATCCCAATATTATCCAGTTTATTTATGTAAAAAGCTGTATTTGTCATAATATAATGTCGTCTTCTGAAATGAAACATTGTGATTTTTTTCCCCAATAGAATCTTCGCAGTCGCTTTGCTAAGTTTCAAATGCATCTTAAAAATTCATTAGTTTCAAAGCTACATTATTATGTGCATTTATAGAGTGGGAGAGCAAGATATAAACTACTCTTCTGCACAGAATGTCTTCCCTGTTCAGTAATTTTCAAAGCAAATGTGTTTCTCTACAGCTACCTTGGTGGTACCTAAACCCAAAGCATTTGCCTACACATCAGTGATCAGTTTAATTAAAATTCTGTAGCATCCTTTTTAATTCTGGCATCCAGGTTTCTGGAATTTGAACAGGAATGCTTATGGTAGGAATCAGGCTCTTTCATAACTTTGCATATGCCTCATGTCATGTGAAATGCACCCTGGCACTTTAGATTGGATACAGAAATAATCCAATGTGAGGGATCCCAGTGGAAGACTGTGTTTTAAATATACTTTCTGATTTTTAGGAATAACAGAGGAAGAACGGCAGTTTTTGGCTCCTCCTATGCTGAAGTTTACCAGAAGTCTTTCAATGCCTGACACCTCTGAAGATATCCCACCACCACCACAGTCCTTACCTCCTTCACCACCACCACCTTCTCCCTCTCTGTACAACTCCCCCAAATCCCTGACATCAAGAAGCTATGGAACAATTAAACCTCCATTTAATCAGAATTCAGGTGCAAAAATTACTTTGGTTAGGCCTGAGAGTGTGGGAACAATGATAAGGGACAAGGGGATCTATTTCAGACGAGAACTGGACCGATACTCTCTGGACTCTGAAGACCTGTACAATCGGAGTGCTGCATCTCAGGCAAATTTCAGGAACAAGAGGGGTCAGATGCCAGAAAATCCCTATTCTGAGGTTGGGAAGATTGCAAGCAAAGCAGTTTACGTGCCGGCCAAACCAGCGAGGCGGAAGGGGATGCTGGTGAAACAATCTAATGTTGAAGACAGTCCAGAAAAGACCTGCTCCATTCCAATCCCGACAATTATTGTGAAAGAGCCATCCACCAGCAGCAGTGGGAAAAGCAGTCAAGGGAGCAGCATGGAAATAGATCCTCAGTCTTCAGAGCAACCTGGGCAACTTCGACCCGACGATAGCTTAGGTGTCAGCAGTCCATTTGCAGCAGCCATCGCTGGAGCAGTGAGGGACAGGGAGAAGAGGCTGGAAGCAAGGCGTAATTCTCCAGCCTTCCTCTCCACAGACCTGGGAGATGAGGATGTTGGACTAACACCACCAACACCACGTATGAGGCAATCTAAATTTACTGAGGAAGCAATGTTTAGTAGTGAGGATGGTTTTAGACAGCTTATGTCACCGTCTCCAATTCCCGCACCTAGAGAGCCTGAAAATCTTTTTAATAGCAGTGAACCCAGCAATCAAAGTGATTCAAGGACATTAAATGCTCAGTCCAAAACGAAAGGTACTGAAAACAGTACAGTGGCAGCTAAGGCCGCGAATGCACCCAGCTCAGATAGTTATGTTCACCCAGTCACAGGAAAGCTATTAGATCCAAACTCACCACTAGCCCTCGCTCTCTCTGCCAGGGACAGAGCCATGAAAGAACAAACCCAGCAGATTCCAGGCAAAGGAGACACTGTTAAAGCTGACCTTAATAAACCACTTTACATCGATACAAAGCTGAGACCCAATATGGAAACGACTTTTCCCATTACTGCTCCTGTCGCTAGGCAAAACACTCGTGGCCCATTGAGACGGCAGGAGACCGAGAACAAGTATGAAACAGATGCAGGGAAAGAAAAGAAAGCTGAGGAGAAGAAGAACATGTTAATAAACATTATGGATACTTCACAACAGAAGTCAGCTGGCTTGTTAATGGTTCATACTGTGGACACAGCGAAGTCAGATGAAGCGCCCGAAGATGAAGAGGAAAAGAGCACTGAAGTGGAATCCAACCCTGAAAACTCCCCACCAGAGAGACCAGAGGGGAGTGAGGAAGCGGAAAGCGAGCTGACTGTGCCTGCTGAGCCTGAGCCACCGGCATCTCCCTGCAAAACCATTGTAGCTGCCAGCTCTGTGGACGACCCCGTCATCCTGCCATTCCGCATCCCTCCACCGCCCTTAGCTTCCATTGATATCGATGAAGAGTTCATGTTCACTGAGCCACTACCACCCCCCTTGGAGTTTGCCAACAGCTTTGATATCCCCGACGACCGCGCAGCTCCCGGTTCGGCTCTAACAGAGATGGTTACGCAAAGAAAGAATGGCACACCTTCACCCGCGCCATTTGCCCCCAGCCAGGCAACAAATTCCATAGACAATAAAAAGCAAGTGGCTCTTTCAAACTGTTTGCCTGCCTCCTTTCTGCCACCCCCTGACAGCTTTGATAACGTCACTGACTCTGGGATTGAGGAGGTAGACAGTCGGAGTAGTAGTGACCATCACTTAGAGACAACCAGCACTATCTCAACGGTGTCCAGCATCTCTACCTTGTCCTCAGAAGGTGGGGAGAATGTGGATACTTGTACAGTCTATGCAGATGGGCAAACATTTCTGGTGGACAAACCCCCAGTACCTCCTAAGCCAAAAATGAAGCCCATAATCAACAAAAGCAATGCACTTTACAAGGATACGCTAATTGAAGAAACTGTAGACAGCTTTGTTATCCCTCCTCCCGCTCCGCCCCCCCCTCCGATCAGTGCTCAGCCCAATATGGCTAAAGTTGTTCCCCAAAGGACATCTAAGCTATGGGGTGACATGACGGAGGTGAAAAGCCCAATTCTCTCAGGCCCAAAGGCTAATGTTATTAGTGAATTGAACTCAATACTGCAGCAAATGAACAGAGAGAAATCCTCAAAGCCAGGGGAAGGATTGGAGTCACCTACTGGAACAAAAACTGCAAGTCTCAGTACAAGGTAAACGTAATTAACCAAATCATTTCTAATAAAGGCTGGATGTTTTCCATCCCTTCACTAACTTCTCCTTTAAAGCACATAGATTAAAGAGGAATGTAGTCTCTATTGCACAGGTTTGCTTAATGAATATTCTGTGACAAACAATTTTACATTGCTATGTTATCAACATTTGTGTAGTATACACCATGGGACAGGAGCTTTCCCAGTTTTCTCCAATTTTGAAGACAGTTTCTACAAGCCTTTCAGTTGTTTTGATGTGAGTTACTTAGATTTATTTTTCAGTAGTATTTTTCTCTCTTAAAAAAAAAAATCTTATGAAATGTGGTAATAATTTAATTTTTCATCAGTGCCATAAATTATTTTGACTTCAGACAGGTAAAAAAAGTGGTTTTGCCTTGGCTTAATCCATATTCACTGTGTCATGTCGTTCGATTCATGCTGATACCTCTCCTAATCCGCTTTAGCATGAAGTATAAAGCTGTCTCAGAAAATCACTCCTTGAAATCACTTTGCACTACTCGTGTTCTTACTGAAAAGTAATTTAGCTTCTCTACTGCTTAGTATTACAGGTTTTAAGTTCCTACTTTCTATTGCACACGCTTGTTAGTGAACAGTCTATGATGTTTGCAGGTTCAAGGAGGTGTCCTATTTCTCCCAACAGCAGCATCCCCAGTAGTGCAGTGCAGTACCACTGCATATAAGTGGTTTCTGAAAGATACTTAGGTGATAAGTAACTTTCAGTAGTCAGACACCATTGGGTAAATGTGTAAGTAATTGTGTAGCCACATTTGTGGGGCAAATGGACATAATATCCACAATCATGAAGAAAAAAAGAAAAGGTAATTGTGTTAGTTTTATTGACAGCCTGAGGTATTTCTTTTGTGGTGTGGTTTGGCCTTACATGCAGCACATAAATGTACCTTTTGCTGAAGTACTGCACATTGTTTGTTCCAGACTGCTCCATAGGAATGCATTCTTTGCAGAAAGACAATGCTGACTTTGTTTTTAAAGAAAAGATACCATTTAAGTAAATTTTCTTACAGTTACTCTGCTGGATATGAACTAATTCAGCTAGTTTTCTTTGCATGCATGAAGATAATTTGGTTTTAGTGGAAGGATGGATCTGTTAGTTGCAAATGATTGCTCATTCAGAAATCAGTGTGATCAAAAGCTTCAGCATCAGGTAGTTATATCATCTCCTGGAAGATGGAAGTCATCAAACTGGTGGCAGGGAGGTATTTTGTTTACACACACATATATATATATACACATATATATGATAGATATCATTTGGTTTATAGAATGAAGAGATGGGAAAAAACCTTGAAATTCTGGAATTCCTACCAGGGACACTTGATTAAATGGATTAGAAATTGAATTGTCTGTACAAGAAAAGCTTTAATACATGAAAAAACAATACTGTGAAAACTGTATAAGAAAAACAATATAGAGTGAATGAAGACAGTCCTTAAAGTTATCACAGCTCTACATTTGAGAATACCTTGGGCAAGCATAAAATCAATACTTGTGCACTAAGCTGGAATTTACATAAGTCTTGTCTTGCAGATGACTGACATTTCGTTTCATATTATTTGTTGTGTCTTCAAGAGTACTATTTTTGCTAGCTCTTGATTGTGTTTCTTGTTAAGCCATATGAAGCCCTATGTTAATCCATGTTGGCTCTAGCTTCATATGGACTGTAGAGGTAGGACAAGGGGTGATGGGTTTAAACTGAAACAGGGGAAGTTCAGGTTAGAAAGTTTTTTACTGTGTGGGTGGTGAGGCACTGGAACAGGTTACCCAAAGAAGTGGTAAATGCTCCATCCCTGGCAGTGTTCAAGGCCAGGTTGGACGGTCTAGGGGAAGGTGTCCCTGCCCATGGCAGGGGGGTTGGAACCAGATGATCTTAAGGTCCTTTCCAACCGAAACCATCCCATGATTCTATGTATAACATTATTTATCATCTTTTGTATTTAAACTGATAGTTATTTCCAGGTTACAGAAGAGATCTTTAGCATCCATATACACTAGAAAATAACTGAAGCTAGCAACTACCATGCACTGTGAATATACCAAAGTATTATCACTCCCCAGAGGAAAATGAAAAGTAGTAGCAAACAGAGATACATCTTTTTTGCGAAAAGACATTTAAACAGGTGTAAAAGCTGTTTAAAAGCTACTGTATCACTTCATTGGAGAAAAGCAAACTGTTACATTTTAGAGAAGTATCTGACTTGTGCAATGTTAGAAAGTTATGTTGCTTCTCTGACCTTTAGCTTTTTTAATTCTTACAACTCAGCTCTGGCAAATTATGTTATGGAATACTCAGTTTGGAAACCAAACCACACAGAGCATTATTGTAGTGTGGCTGAAATCCTACTTCTTTCCTGAAAAGTAAACCCAAGCAGGCATCTTTGTAAACTGGAGAGAGATTCTCAGGGTATAACAGTACTGAAAGGACTATAAGGCAATAAAGAGGTGGACAGTGGCTAAAGCAGCAAAACTCTTGGCTGCCCTTTGACTTTGGAAGAAAATGACACCTCCACAGAATTCCCTTTGGGAATGGAAGGTGAGAGGACTGTATGTTGTTTCTGTCTAGTTTTAAAACTAATGTGATTTTTAGTTGAGGCGAATTGAAGATACTAAAATGATTGGCAAAGGTTACTCAGGATTTCTTTTTTAAGCTAAGTAATAAATCAGAGACAGCAGAAGTGAGCCAACTATCCACAGATATTAAAAGTATGTTTTAAAAGGTGCTGCAGGCAATTCTTTTTCATCTTAACAGGAGCGAGGTAGAAAGATGTAAATGGAGAAGTTCACTTGTAGAATCAGAATTCCTACATGTGAACCAGCGGTGGTTTGGAAAGTGGTGCTTGGCTGAGCCTGTGCCCAACTCCCACCTGTCCCTGCAGCAAGGCTGACACTTTCCCCTCTCTCTGAACTTCACCAGCTCATCACCAGGGGTGGATGAGAGAGGATTGACTTCTGAGCTTGATGAAGAGTGTGAAACAGGGAGCAAAAGGCTAATAGCAGAATTTGTCACGGTGGAGAAAACGCTCTGATTTCATTTTGGTGTGTGCTGTATGTTTATGCCCTGAACTGCTGCATTAAATTTCACTTCTGTTCTCAAAGGTGACTGCAGAAAAGTGATGGGTGCATGGTAAATGCTTCCCAGACAAAGGCTGGGGTTTTTACTCCTTTTACTGTTGCTTTATGTTTTAAGAAGTGAAATAAATTACAGCCTTTCTAGCCCAGTTGCACATCTGACATAATTTCTTACAAAGCTGTCAAATATTATGACCAAGGAGTACCATCTTGCCAAAATTCCAAGTATTACAGCTAATATTTAAATTTTAAGCTATAATTCCTAGAGCTTTTTGACTCTTTTATAACCATTAGGTAGCATTAGAAAGGGAGTGAGGAGTTTTAGCAAAGGGAAAGAGGGGATTCTGCTAAATTAAAAGACAACTTATTGGCTCTGCTAAAGGAAGAGTGATAATAAATGAGTATGCCTGTCCATATCCTTCAGCCAAGGAGAAGTACTGGGAGGTGTTATAAATAGGAACATTGTTCACAGGCTCACTTGGATGGTGTGCACAGCACTAGCAGCGTGATGAAATTGCAAATATAGATTTGCTCATTGGGACATACATGAAGTTACAGGAATCCTAATATCACTATAGGATATCACAGGAATTAGATTTGCACAGCCAGTAGACATTTAATTGTAGTTCACTCACGGCAGTTGCCCTGTTAGTGTAGCACTGAGGTGAATTAAATTGTAGGTAGTTGGGTAATGGCTTGCTACAGGAACCCATAAAAATACCTTCTCTCTATGTTTTTGATAAATGAGGATTAGGAAGAGATAGTTCTACAGTACTGAGCAGCATTTCTCTCTCAATTATTACATTAAAAAATGTCCCTAGACTTGCTTTTTTCTCTGCACATTGCTTTAGCAGTAATTTTACACAGTGTATTTATAGTTTTATGTGGTTCTTATGGAGACACTGAGTTTCAGGATTTTTAAATAGAGCGTGGAAACGTTTGGCTGGGAACCATCTGCTGCTCAGCAGCAATGACCAGCCGTGGGATAGGAAAAAGGAGACTGGTAGGGGAAGGAAGAGGAGGAAGAAGCAAAAGGATGTGCTTGCTTACTTTGTACTAATAAAAGCGTAATTAAAGGGTTTGATCAGAAGATGCTGGAACAGAGCTCCAGATCCCACTCCCAATTTATGCCCATCACTTACTTCAAGAAATTTTGGTCATCAGGCCTGGTGGTAGAGTTTTTACTGCTCTGTCCATGTCAGGAAGCCACAACATCCAACCACCACTTCCTCCATTTTTGCCCATCCTTCCTTACAGGAAAGGTTGAGGGTGTTTGGATTCAGGGTTCATTTGACACAGAACTAAAGCTCCAGTGATGAGCTCTGGTTGCAACTCCCTTTCCAGATTTGGATATGCACAGGTACAGAGATGGGAAAACCCAGCCCGGGAGAGCCCTGCAGCTTGGCAGGGGATGCTCTGCCGTCAGTGTGTAATGATAGTATCGACCACAGTGCTATAAATACAGCGGTGCTATAAATTCACTTGAGAGGCTACTGACTTTTATATGGAGCTGATAAAAGAAATGGGGAGAAGACTAATGCAGGGGTGTTTATCAGGTTAGGGGAGGAGTGCTCGCTCTGTCTGTGAACCCAGCAGTCGCTTAGCAACGTAATGATCAAGTGCAAGCCTGCGAGATCCACTGAATAATGTCAGCTTGATTAATGCAGAATAGACCCAGTGGCTGGGAAGGAGAAAAGCCACAGCTCCCAGTGGAAACTACCTCCTTCCCTCCAGCTCCAGTGTGCTAAGAAGGGCTGATGAACAGCAACTGCTGCTGCTGCCTTCCCCACACCACAATGATCAATGGCTTTGCCATAGGGAGAAACAATTTCTGTTTCAAACAGTGCTTATGTTTCTCCATCTGTGTTTGTGTAATGTCCCTGTGGCCTCTGGGGCAGCTTAGGCATCACTCCTGGAAGTGGAGAATGCTCATTATGAATTTGGCAGTTATGGAGGATGCTTCAGCATGCAGAATTAGGTCCTCTGGGAAAAATAACCTGGACTGTGTTGGCATAACAAGGTTAAACAGCGAAACTCCCTATGGCCAGGGGTTTTGTCCATCTCTGATGGGGTTTTTTATGACTACCTGGAAAAGTTCCCATTTTTTCCACAAACAGGTAAGGCATTAATGAGCTTAGCAGCAACTCCTACGTAGAGACTCATCAAACATTTGGTTTATTGTAAAGGATGTCTGGATTTCACAGATTATGAAAAACCTATCTTGTGTGGATAATTCTCAGGCTTTGATTTCCCAGTTTACTGCTGTCCCATTAGATTCATTTCATTTCCTTAACTGTTTGTCAGCCATTTTCACAGGACTGCTTGCTTTGTCAGTAATTTTTGCAGTGTTTCAGTCATTCCATTTTGTCATTTTTATTTGCTGTCATGACTGCTGTTGTCTGAGGAGGGTCATGCTGAAGTGCCATGAAGTAAGTGACGACCATAGAGTATTCTCTGTTATACATTCTGCTTCTTTTTAATTCTCACTCACTGTTACTGCATTTTAGTGATTTTGGTGTTGACTTTGTTACAAAGTGCAGTGTGGATTAGATCATCCTAATCCAGAAATGGTAGCCATTCCAGAACCAGACAAAGGATGTCATCTCAAGCTGAACTGAAAGCTGCTTTCATCAGAGAAGTATTCAAACAAACATGAGCACATAAGCCCAGATTCCTGAACTTCTGTCTGAGCAGCTAAAGAAGGGGTGTGATTTTACAAATATGCCATAATTCCACTGGATTTTTAGAGGTGAGAGGGGTGGGGAGGGATGCTTAGAGCAGTTCTACATACCTGTGTGAGGGGAAGAGTAAAGACAAAGTAGCCCTCAAAAGAATTAAGACCTGCAGCAGTTATCACTGTCCAGTCTTTCATCCTTGGAAGCAGTGGGGTTTCCCCTTTTCTTTCCAGCTTCCTTTGACCATTTTCTCCTGCAGCTCTCCAAGGAGAGAGGGCTGAGGCCATCTCCCTGTCCTCTGCCCCATTAGCAGCATTTCTGTACTGCCGTTTTCGAGACATTTTTGCCACTTGCATGGGAGCTGATGATCTTGAACAGCCTCCCACAGACCGCAGTGATTATTCTTCACTCCTGCTGAAGTGTTACCTGCCACAGACACTAACCATTTCTCAGTTCTTCTCACTAAAATAACACTATTATGAGAAGCTCTGTAACCTGCCAGTCATCACATCAGCCCTTGCTCTTAATCTTCCTCAAAACCACATAATTATTGTCTTGCTTTCCTACCGTTCAATTTTCATTTGACAGCCCAAAACCCAAGTAAAAATGTAAGAGATGAAGGCAAAGTTTTGGGTTGATGTGTTCTCAAAATCTGTAAGATGTTTCTTGCAGTACCACTCTACAGGGACTTGCTTCACTTACTGGTTCTCTTGGTTGTTAAGACTTTTTTCTCTAATACAGTGGAAGAAACAGTGAATCTTTTGGCAAGTTGCAGGACAAAACAGCTCCCATGAGAGCATAATGTTTGGTTGTTTGGTTGCAGTGAGCCATCTTTAACCAATTTGCTTCTGATATTAATTTAACAGTAAATTGGAATCTGAATTTCTGGCATAGAGGCTGTTTTGATGGCTTTTATGCTTTTGTGACATAGGAATTACATATTGTGATTTTAATGTGAAGCAACATAATGGCCATTGCAGACAGTGCAGTCTTACAGCAACAAATGTTTGTAAATTACTACCATATGCTGATTCTAACAGAGTAAATCTTATTTAATATAATTATCAAACTTTTCACCTTTCTAAAATGAAATTTGGGGTTAGACAGGTTTAATATGGATTTAATATGTTTAGTGTAACAGATGATCAAATAAGGCATAAGAAATTGCTCTTACTAAAAATCTGGAGAAGCCACAATACAACAAAACCGTGCCTGCTTTCCAGCTGGAATGTGCCTGTTCCTTATTGACCAGGAAACCAATCAGCCATAACATGCAAGACAGCTGATGGTTTCAGGGCTGTATCTGCTTACCAGATTGTGTTGGAGATGTCATAAACTACAATTTAGGATGCACAGGAGTTACACAAATAGGCATGTAGACTAGACTTTTTTCCTTGGATTACAATGACAGTACAGCAGTCTCTGTTACATGCTGGAGTTGACTTTGCAGGTGAAAGAAGGGAAAAAGAAAGGGGGGGAAATGAATCTTGGAATTAAGGACTTTAAACTGAAAGCCTGGCAATGCAGCTGTGGGCTTCAGCAGCTGTACATGACCTTCATGAGGGCCATATCTGTGTGTGAAGGCTGCAGAGATGAGAGCAGAGCTGGCCGAAGCACAGCAGCTGGAGCCTTGCAGGTTGCTGAGTAGCTCTGGAGGCAGCAGGGACCTCAAGCTGCTGTGGTTAAAACTTGTCCTAAATTGCTGTTGCAGCAGTGAGGCCATGTGCTGACTCACAGACCTGTCTGTGTGCCCACGTGTGTGGTAGAACTAATAACTTTCTTGCAGAATGTGTGTTACTGTAGGATGAAGTCTGTTAATGTTAACAAAGTGCTTTGAGCTTTCTGCCTGGAGAAGCTGTGGCTGCCCCATCCCTGGCAGTGTTCAAGGCCAGGTTGGACAGGGCTTGGAGCAACCTGCTCTAGGGGAAGGTGTCTCTACCCATGGTAGGGGCATGGAGCTAATAAGCTTTAGTTCCCTTCTAGCCCAAACCAGTCTGTGATTCTGGGATAAAAAGGTTAGTATATATGATAGCTTCAGTACTACTGTGACTGGTATTGAAACCTCCTAATCAGGTAAAATAAAACATTTTCTTAGCAGTGCTCCAGAGCTATATTTTTACTAGTCAATAGCCCTGAACCAATGTCTTGAAAAATGCAAGATGCCCACAGATCTTTTAGCATTGCTTGTAACTGTGCACAGCCATTGCTTTGATCCAGGCTGGCAGAAAGCAAAGTACAAGGTTGGTTGTATTGCTTTGCTCACCCACTGTTACTGCCCATGAGTCTGCGGTTAAGTAACACTAGTCCAAGGAATACCTAAAATAAGAGCCTGCAGTTTACTTTTGAGTGTTTTATTTTAGTGGCTTAACATACTTTCTTTAAAGGAACAGTGGCAGTGATTTCCTGAACAAGGATGGGCAGGGAGTCTGTGAAAGGGACAATAGAGAGAAGGAGCAGCAAAAGTGAGTTACAAAGCAGAAGGTGTACACTTTACCTGGAGCTGTCAGTCACGTAACAGAACTGATCTTTCAGCATCTGGCATAATAGAAGATAGATTCCATCATCCATTTGATATTGCCACAATGAGTGTGAGTACAAAAGCATGATTTCTAGTATTTGTAACACAGGAAAGTTAAGTAAAAGGGTAATTGCAGGTAAGGAGATTGGGAATCATTTTCACATTCATATAAGACTCATCCTGCTTTTCTTGCAGTCACTATGGCAGCATTATCTCATCCTTTAGCAGAGCAGGTTTTTTGTTGATTTAAAATCATATCATGCCTTATAAAATATGTGTGACTCCTAATGCAAACTTAAAGTAGGTAGAAATAACTTGCTCCCCTTGTTTAGTAGAATTTAATAGTTTCTTGCCATAGCCTTTTTATTTCTAAGAATGCTTAGTTCCAGTCCTGGAAGACAAGGAGAGCCATTAAGCCACAAAAACCTCACAGGAAACACTCAAAACCCTGCCAAGTGTTTCCTTTCTTTGTTAAATTGCAAAGACATAAGTGCTACAAGTATTGTTCCTACTGTGTTTTAAGTGAAGTACCAATCTCTCAACACTCAAAAAGATCCCCCTGTTCGCATTGAAATATATGGAACAATCTGTGGGAGACTGGTGGGATTGCTTATGTGAATAACATGTACATGCTCCAAACAGCTATTCTTAGTGCTTTCTTAATAACACAGTATTGGAGCTTGATTTGAATGAGTCTCACTGTGATACGAGCATGCTTTGAATCTCAGTGCTGTAGTGCTGCAGGTTACCTGATGTCTGGGTTTGTTAATTATGTGCCAAAACTCCAGAGGTGATACATGGAGTAGGTAGCTCACAGGGCTCACAACAGCCAGCAGCAGACCAAGGAACCGCTGAAGACTGTCTCCAGTTCAGTACAAGCAAGGACTGCAGGAAGGCTCATACCAGAGAAGGGGGTTAATTGTCCATTTACCATCTTTTTAATTGAAATTTTAACCACTCTTCTATTCAGGATGTGGGTGATCAAAGTCAAGTCACTTACTGTGGAGTTCACAATTACACTGCACTGGGAGCAGCCCCAGTGAGACAGGTTAATCCTACACCCCACGTCCTCCTCCCCAGCAGCCACATTACTCTGCAGGAAGGAGCAAAGCCATCACAGTTACCTAGGGCAAAGCAGCACAAGAGGGCCTCTCATTTATGAAGTGGATTTAGTGAAGTGACGTGCCTCAGAGAGAACAAATGTGGGCTTTGACCCCTGCTATGTGGATCAGTTCTGGTACTTGATTTGGTGGCAATGAATACAAAATCTTTAAGCAGTGACTTAGTTTGGCAGTTTCTTCCATAACAGCACTTTAAATCTTCCTTCTTTGGCTCTATATGATCTTTTCTGCACAGTGGTGAATCTGCATCATTAATGAAAGCATCTGTATCTGACATCATGCACTCAAGTCATCTTCAGTTCCATGCAGGTATGACAGGTCAGACCTGTGGGCCATCTGGCATTTGGATGCTGAAGCCTTCAGTCAGGATCTAGGTTAGAAATCTAACAATCCAGATTGTCCTCTGGAGTCCATGGCATCGCTTCAAGGATAAATAAATCCTTCCATTGGTCTGGAAGTGTTTGAAATTCATTGTCTGAAGGATTTCCTGGTTGGCAGGGTATTTTAGAAGAGAAAAACTCTGGAGCTTAAGGTACGCAGTGGTTCTGTGGAAGATCCTGAAGTGCACACTCTGACTGCCAGACTTTTCTCATGAGAACTAAGGGCTCTGGGGTTAAGCATTTTATGTTATGATCAAACCTGAACCCCGATCTTCTGCTTTTAAATTTGTTCTGTAGCCACTAGACAAAAGCAGACTCATCTGCTCTTTCCCCAGCCTGTGAGCCTACCATCAGAGCTGACCTCTTGGCAAGCTTCACGCCCGCTTAGTTTGTAATCTAGAATTTCCTTTAGGCAAGAGATAGGTGCCAGTGACCTCATCACAACCACACCACCTCTGGGCATACACAGGAACAAGATTTTTTTCTCCTTAAGTTATGTAGTATATCTGCCAAGGTACCATTTCTGTATAGAAAGAAATGGAGACAGAAGGCCCTTTATGAACCTTGGAAGGACTGTGTAATTTTTAAAGCACAAAAAGGCCACCTGAACAGAAAAGGAAATATGAGAAGCTTGTACGGCACATTCTATGAACAAATGGGAATACAGACATGCCCTAAAATACAAACATACCATGAAACACACTGAGTAGATGGTCAAAGATCCAAAATCCATTGCATCCTATACTACTGTTGTTAGCTGTGCTAACTGTGTGTAAGACTGGCAGGTTAAAACTGAACTGTAGGATCCCTCCCCTCCATGCAACAAAGGGAAGACCAACTCCTGACGGGACTTCCTGGGGAGCAAAAGGTGCTTGTGTGCTTATTCCACTTGGTGTTTCTCATTTAACTATTAACTAATTTGGTGTAGCCTTATAAAGGAAGAATGTTCTCTGGAAGGTGCTTTCCTGAACTGCTCATGAGCAAAGGTTTTGTTTTTAACTATGGCTTACCATTGATGATTGTTTTATGGCAAAGATTTAATGATACCATCATAGTACTTTTAACCTGATAGTGCTTGTTAAAAAAATGGAAATATTGAAGCATTCCAAACCCGTATTTACCAAGTGTTGATACAGACAACCCTTCAGCTGGTGGCTGATGTATCTAACTCTCCATGTCTGTTTACCATTTCAGGAGCACGGAAGTCATGAGTACTGTCTCAGGTACACGAAGTACAACAATCACTTTTACTGTCCGACCTGGAACCAGCCAGCCGATCACACTGCAGAGCAGGTCCCCAGACTATGACAGTAGGACCTCAGGAGCAAGGCATGCTCCAAGCCCTGTGGTTTCACCAACAGAGATCAATAAAGACATCATGCCTGCTCCTCTGACTGCTTCTGCTTCAGCTTCATCTCCTTCTCCAACTTTGTCCGATGTATTTAGCCTACCCAGCCAGCCCCCTTCAGGGGACTTATTTGGCTTGACCACAGGGCGCAGCAGGTCTCCTTCTCCCTCAATATTACAACAGCCAATCTCAAATAAGCCTTTTACAACTAAGCCTGTCCACCTGTGGACTAAACCAGATGTGGCAGATTGGTTGGAAAGTCTAAACTTAGGTGAACATAAAGAAACATTTATGGACAATGAAATAGATGGCACTCATTTACCAAATCTACAAAAGGAAGATCTGATAGACCTTGGAGTGACTAGAGTTGGGCACAGAATGAACATAGAAAGAGCTTTGAAACAGCTGCTGGACAGATAAGAATAGCTATTTTGCCTCACAAACTTCTGTTGATAACTAGAGATGGGCTGGTACTGAAATACCCCAAATGCCTTGTCTGTCTGCGAGTGCCAGCAAAATTGGGGGGGGAGGGGGAAAACAGTTCAATTTCTGGTACTCAGGTAATGCAGACTGTGTGCTACATGCCCAAGCAGAAATTAAATGTTTTACACGAGTGGGGCCATTTTATTTCAAAGTTGTGGGGAGATACGAGAGAGAGAGAGAGAAAATTGTTAACTTCAAAAATCCTATCTCTTGATACTGCCCTTCTGCTGGAACCGTTACATGCCGCTTTTCTTTCCATTTAGAATTGCAAGCAGTTCACTTTTGTATTGAAAAGCACTATGTTCTCTTCTTGACCTTCAGTCTCCAAGCAGGCTTCCTTCCCCAGCCCTTAGTTCATTTTAAGAGGACAGACTGCTTCATTGCCATTCAGACCCATTTTTATTGGTAGCAGAGGCAAAGACAGGTGCTGGAGTTCATATTACTGTTTTTTACTTAGTTTAGCTCTGACTTGTTGGCAGCAAAGCTGGTTGTTCTGCTGGAATTAGTTCAAAGGTAACCTTGCTCTGTTTTACCTGGTATTTCTTTATTTCTGCAGTTATACGTAGCACTCTTCCAAGGTGGCAGAACAAGTTCAATACACGCTCCATTGACTTGACCTGTAAGACGATGCAGACGTTGCGTAAAATCCGAGGAGGAATGCACACTTAGAGGTACAACAAAATGAAGCTAGTTTGAACCTGAGACCCCCAGTTTTCAACCAGCTAAACTTCTGCTAAGTTGCAATATGAACTCTGCAAGCCAGTAAAAAATTGGGGTTTGGTACAGATGCATCTTTGGACCTCACAGTCAGATAAGTACACCAGGCCCTGAGAGATGCTGGTTTATTCAATGAGTGGTGTTTAGTTAGTTTGAACATCAGGCCAAGAAAGAAGTAAAAGATAGATGAATGTTCCCATTAAAGTCAGTGGGAAGGTTGCCAGTGTTTTAAGTGAAGAGAGGGATTTCAGCCTGTTAGCAGAAATGGGAACGTTTCAACTCATTAGTAAAGCAAAAAAGGGTAAGCAGGTGATGCCAGGATGGAGAGTAGTAAAGAGTAGCACGGCATGCATGTGTTCCAAGGGCCAGGAGAATTGGGTTGGCATCCAACTTCTCATTTTTATCACTGTTAACAGGTATTGGCTTCTTGGCAAGGAGAGCAGGCTGAGCACCTCTGGGGCTCCAGCCATTTCTTTGCATGGCTGTTGGTGCAGTCACAGGATCAATGCACGCACCCTGTGGCCCAGCATGGACTGGGGTGATGGGGAAAAAGCTTGAGGGCTTTCTAGGAGACTTCAGTCAGCAGGGGAGAAATACACAGATTTGGTTAAAAGTCTGACTTTCCTTTTTATTTCCTTTTATTTTTTTCAAGTTAACAAATCTCTCTCTGCATGTTTGAACTCCCCTTGTAATTTACACCTCTTCATAGCTGTGAGTTTTGTAGGTCTTTATTAACGTAATACTCAAGACGTTCAAGGTGGGTAAATTGTGTGTGGACAGCTAGACTGCCTACCTACCATCCTTCCAGGTTCTCTTACATTTTGGAAGGTACCTGAACTTTCTTTCCTTGCTATGGTCCTTGATATGGTCCAGCCTATCTCTAATTTTTTTATTGTGATTATTTTTGCTCACAAACAAGTGTCTAATTAGGTCTGCAACAGCCCTAGTATGAGTACATAAAGTTTAGCATTTTAAATATCTTTCTTTACTGCAAGTTTAAATAGTTGTACAGATAGTTTATAAGCACAATATTTTAAGAAAATAAGTGGCTGGTCTACTGGCAGCCTTTGTGCCACTTCAGTGCTAGGAAGTTAAAAACAAAAAAAAACATAAAAAGACAAAAAAAACACTAAAAAAATAATAAAACTTTTGTGGTTTACTACTATTTCTGTGGAATAATGATAAAGTCTTGACCTTTTTAAAAATCAACCTCATTTGGATGCATCTGAACCAGCAGAGCTATGTTATATTTTCTATCTTTGCTAGAACTTCTACAAAGGAGGATGAATCTTTCTTCAGAAGTGGTTAACAGTTACCAATTCATTGGATACTCATAAAATACAACATACTTACTTAGCCTCCTGCCCCCTTTATGGAACAATAAAGATCTTTTGACTTAAGACCTGTTACTATATTTGTATTTGAAAGTTCCAAGTAACCTTGTAATAAAAACCAAGTGCTGAGGTGTTTTCCTTTGAGGAGTACTGAGTTTTTCCGTAGGCGGTGTAGAAATCGGCAGTGTCATCCAGATAGGCGATACAGGCGACTCAAGGCCATCAAATCCTTTCTAAGAGGTGTAAAAATGGTGATTTAGCCATCATTGTCTTCCATTTGGTGATATGACAGAATTCAGTAAATAAACCACTAATGCCATGCTCTCTTCTTTTTTTGTTTCTTTGGGTACAGTTGATCTTACCCCTGTAACATGTGCCAGAAAATGCGTTAGGAAATACGGTAGTAAAAGCAAATGTAGAAGTTGACTTTTAAGCTGCTTTTTAATCACAACATTCTTGTTGAATTTACGTTGAACACGTGCTGACATACACGGTAAATTACAGGTGACAGTAATCCCTTTCTTACACAGGTGTGTTTCTTGCTCGTGGATCTTTTCAGGTACTGAAAGACTAGGTACAATATACCATTAGTAGAAAAGAGGTTTAAAGAGCTAATGAAATAGTTTATTTTTTACCTTGTGTCTTACAAAGTAAAGGTGAGGAGACCTGGGTGGACCTAATTTCCCCACTAAAATACCCCTCTGCCAAGAGGAATCGGTCTCTAGCTCTGTGCGAGGATCTTGCTCCAGAAAGCAATAGTAACAGATAACGACGTTGCCTCCGAGTATTTTCACCAGTCTGGAAATGTTGGGGGGGAGGAGAAAAGACCCATTTCTTTCATGCTACTCTGATAGTGCAAACCAAGTTGTTAGAGATCTCTGAAATACATTCTGATATTCTGGGTTTTAGGATCAACTTTTGTTTATATACTGTAATTTAAATAAATTGCATTTACATGCCTAGTTTCTGTAATATTTGTGTATACAATACCAAAACCTTACAAGATGTAAATTGTGTATAACTGCACAGACTCCTTGCCCTAGGTGTCTGAGAACATTTTAAGTTGAATTCATATATTATAAAATGACTAGATGTGACTGTTGATTTACAGAATTTACATATCACAAAAGTTAATTCTTTGTGGGACTTAAGTTAAGAAAACTAGTGCTTTTTTTCCTCCGTTCTTAAAGAGCATTACCCAGTTGATCTGGCGATGATTATGTGTATGAGCCACAAGTATTGATGATTTTTTTCCATTACATCTTTTCTTTTCTTTTCTAGATATTACTCTGTTTCTCGCTATAGTTTGTGTAACAACTTGTGTTCACGTTCTCTATGTTGCTGTAATTTTTGTGCTTTAATTCCTCTGATTTCGACTGATTAAACAAATCAAGCTCCTGTAACTTGCACTTTTCCCCAATCCTTAATACTCTTGTATGGCAACCAAAATTACTGTAAGAAATAAATATAATATTGCACTAAGGTTGTGGTTCTGATTGCAAACAGAGAACACTGTCTGGATTTTCATTAAAAAGAAAAGAAAAAGAAGTTGCCAACCCCCTTGCAATCTGTTACTGAAAGTGCATAAAATGCTTTAACAAATTGTAGATAAAGGTGAAATGATTGATTTACCTTTTTATTTCTTCTCTTTTTATTTTGGTTAAAGCATTCCTTATGCCAAACACTAATTCATTTCCTGAATGTCTGATTCATGTTTTGCTATTGGAAAAGTAAAACTTTTCAACAAGAGGGAAAAAAACTCCGTATCTGTTTGCCTTAAGGTGGATTTCAAGTGATGGATGAGTATTCTCTTCCCTGAGCACATGTACGGGAATGCAAGCTCTGCCTCGCGTGCTGCTGGCGGTCGCAGGACGCTGGGGCTGGCTCTGCTCTGCAATTCCATATGGCACTGAAAGGTCTGGGAGGGAGTTCTGGGGAGGTTTTGTAGGGCAGAGCAGTTCCATGGAGAAAAGGATCCGGTTGGTGCTTCTTGTGTGTCTTGTGACTGGAAAAATGTACCGGCGGGGTTTGTTTGTACTGTGAATAAACAAGGCTCAAAATGGGAATTCCAAGGGAACCATTCACATCTTTTGGCTGAATCTAAGCATTTGTTTTTCTATTTTCAAATGGTGATGCAATGAAGAATATTTTTTACTTTTCTTTTCTAAGATATTGGAATAAATGCCTAGAACTGTTGCCATTTGGTTTCATATGTTCCTTAACTACTATTTCCTTCTCATATGTTGCTCTAGTTCATCATTTTTGTAGTTACCTGTTATTTCTCTCATATTTTTCCAACAACAATTCATTTGGCAGCTCTGTTTTGTTGAAAAACATCCTCTTTTAATTTCAGGTATTGTGGTAATGCAGTGATAAATGTGTATCTAGCTGAAGCCTGGTATTGGATAGTGGTGAGGCGCTGGCACAGGGTGCCCAGAGAAGCTGTGGCTGCTCCATCCCTGGCAGTGTTCAAGGCCAGGTTGGACACAGGGGCTTGGAGCAAGCTGCTCTAGTGGAAGGTGTCCCTGCCCATGGCAGGGAGTTGGATCTGGTTGAGCTTTGAGGTCCCTTCCAACCCAAACCAGTCTGGGATTCTATGATTTACAGTGCAGTGGCCAGAAAAATGAGATTTGATCATTGCTGTTGTGCTGTATGTTGTATCCATGTGTTGTAGGGGTTTTTGTTCTTGATTTTCTGTATTTTTCTGCATTTTGTAGTCTTTCATTCCTTTTGTCCAATACCATGAAAAGCCCCAGTAGCTCTGCTGTCTCCGTTGTAACAGTACTGCAGGAAATGGGGGGGGTAAAATTTGTACCTGCCTTAAGAGTTTTCAGCCCAGCTCAACTACATCATATTTAACATGAAAAGCTTTATCTTCAAAGTCTTACAGTACCTGCCAAAAAAAGAGCTTGTTCTGCTGGGTCTGAATTGCAAAGTTCATGTCTCTGCAATAGGAAAACTGGTTAGAGTAACAGATGATTTCCATCTCATTTTGAAACATACTCAGCAACATGAGACTGGTTTGAAGTTCTGTGTTCAAGTAAACAAGGGGAGGAGGAGAATGAAACCAGACTGTTCTTTTTTTGTTCACTTTGCTTCCATAAACCCTTACTTGTTGTAGTTGACATGTGCTGTGTGTCACAGGCAAGGTAACTACAATAAACGAGCCAAGTGGACCTGATGCTTTGACGTCTGAACCAAACTGGTTCTGTAACGCTGACATCTAGTGGAGCTCAACTGACAGTCTCAGAGCAATAGATGGGCTTTGACGATGTGTATTGATTTGAAACTACTGTTGTTCTTCCTACAAGGTGGCATTTTAGCCAATTTTTTATTACTGAGACTTGGCCTGGATATTTAAGTCAGAAAACAAAAGCTGACTGTATCATTACACACATTATACACAGGCTGAGGAATCTTTAAAGATCTATAATTGGTTTCCTAGTTATATGTGGCTGGTTTCTCAGTTTATGTTTTAAGTGTTCATGCCTCCATACACACCTTCATCTGCTTCAAGCACGTGTTGTAATGACAATACGGGTTTGGTCTCCAGTGCTGTGAATCTCGGGTTGTTTTGAGCAATGTCAGACCCTGCAGCCTGGTGACCAGCAGATGCTGCAGAGCCAAACTGCACGAGAGGGACAGGTGTTTGGGTGAGGGATCAGTTGGGAATAGCTGGTGGGTCATTTCCCAGGTGGACTTGCAGATCTGAAGTTTGGTTTCTCAAGGAAGAGTGAAGTTTTCCCTCAGGACTAAAGGTGGAGGGAATATGTGCACGTGTGTGAGTTCCTGTGTGCTTTTGATGTAAAGGTGCTTGAACAGCACGTTGGGAATTCATGTACAACTAGGGCACTGTGTTGCATGTGCTTGTCTGTGTGTTGGGCTCAGTGTTGCAGTGTACCTGTTTGCTTGGAAATTCTGATGAAAATACAATATACAGAAACATGTAGTTCATGTTTGATGGATTATTTTCCATTGATACTTTTACATTATCCAATTGGCTCTCCCAGCTTCCTTAGATACTTCAAAGCAGTTTAAAGCCATTTCTTATAACTTGTACTAGCTGAAACTGAGCTCTGGGGGAGAGCAGATCACTTCCCTGCTGCACAGCCTTCCGAAACCTTTTATTCCTTTTCCTTAAGGATATTCTTCTTCAGCAGAAATCCTGAGGGAAACGTTGCCTCATTACCATGATGTAAAGAATTCACAGCTCCCTACACGGGCACTCTGTTGTCCATAAGGAATTCAGAGTGCTGCCACATGTGGTACTTCCTACCCCCTAGAAAATACTGAGTGAGGAACTGCTGTGACCACTCATCATTTCATTCTGACCTTGGTGTATCTTGAGGTCCCATTTGATGCTGGTGACAGAGCTTTACAATGTGCAGCAGGGGTGAAGTCCAGGGAGCGCTCCAAGACTCTCATTAAAGAAGAGAGAAAAGCAGCTGGGACCAAACTGGAAGTGTCATTGATGTCTTAGTTCATGTGAGGTGCTGAAAAATGAACAAAAATAACTTCTTTTATACCTGGAAATAGTGAAACTTGAGCTCTGTGTCTGACTGTGCAACAGAAATACTCCTCTGATTAGCAGTCTATTTTTTACCTCAAGCCACGCTGTTCTCCAGAGTGCTGTCTCAGCAAGTTCCTTCCTCGCAAGGCAGTGGATGTTAGTTTTAATGTGTCCTACATTCTGTAGGTCTGTTTAATTCACCTGTAAGAGTTTCTAGTGACCCAGGAAGAGACAACGTGCTGTACATGTCACCTCAGGTTATTTGAGATCTCTACTAATGCTCATCTCCTGCATTACAGAGAAGACCTGAAGCGAGGGGGTGACCTCCAGGACACACTTGGCAAGATTAGGAAGACGTTTTCTTTCAAAGGAGAACTCTTCCCATGCTGTAGTCAAAGCAGATCACGTGCACACCTTGCCTTTTAGTCCATCATTGCTGCACATCCTCGCACCAGCGGTGTTCTCACACTGTCAGGCAATCATCAACCCTTCAAAGCGAAGTCACTAGTACTAGACCTAATCTTTGTGCAGTGACTGTGCTGATGGCGAGGCTGCTTTGTTGACAGGGAAGCTCAATATCTCTAATATATTAAACACTTGAAAGACCAGTGCAGTGGAAACAGGGACAATATGCTTGTGGAAAAGCTTCCAGTGAATCCACGGGACTGCTCTGTTGGACGTGACAAAAGGAAAACTTTGAGCAAGACATGACAATAAGTACCCGTGCCAAAGGCAAGGAAGGCATTGTTCTCAATGAAAGGACTTGGCAAGCTGAGTGGGCTGAAGGGTGCTCAAAGGAGCTCAGCAGCAGTGGGTACAAGTGGGATCAGTGGGGACCAGCTACTGGTGAGATGCAGTGAGTGGGGATCCCAGCAGGGTTTTAAATGGCTCAGTCTGTGTAACTGAGCACATCGAGGCTGGAATGAGCTGTGTCTGCTTTTCCCACTCCCAGGAGTGAGTGAAGAGCCAGGAGAGGGATTTTTAGCTAAATGGGATGTCAGTGCTAGCAGAACATGTTACCCATTGGTGATTAATAAATTCCAGCTGGAACCTGGAAGTCCTTCATGTGCACAGAACATGGCTCTGCGTGATCTCCTACAAGGAATAGTGTGGGATTCACAACCCAGGCCTGATTCACCACCCGTCCCTTCACCAGCATCCTGCTAATGAGAGTCAATCAAAACAAGCAGCAGCACCTGAGCACTGTGCACCAGCACCAACACCTCCCCCTGCTAATCAACTGCTACCTCCCAACCAGCTGGTTTAGCCAAGGCCCATAAAAGGGCAGGGCCAGAAGGTCCTTACCTCTCTGGTTGAAAGAACTGGATCAGAGCTCTGGAGCTGGAAGTTTTGTTCCTTTCCTTCCATCACTTGAGGGTAAGGAGTTTTAATTTCAGTCTATTTTACTTGATTATGTGTGTTTGCTTGCTTCTCCTCTAAGCTCTCTAGTGCTGGTTCATGTCACCCCCCCCTTCAGAAACCTATTAGGGTATGTCCCCTAACAGCTTCTGTTCACCTTAGAACATGGAGGGGTTGGATTTCAGTTCAGCTGTATGAAAGGATAGCAGAAAAGTTGCAGCAGATTCTGTAATAACAGAAAGCTTAAATTTTAGCAAAACACATTAATTTTCCTAATTTTTTCAAGCATTAAATAACAGATGAAGGAAACTTTGTAACCAGAGGGTACCCCGTCAGATGGGAAATCTGCTGTCTAGCTCACCACAGTAACAAATCCCATAAAAAATTGTTTTCAGGGATTTAAAAGGCAAAAACAATACAAACAGACTCTAGTGGGTGGCTGTGGATGAGTCACTGTCCCCTCAAGGGCACCAGGCAAACCTATTAGTAAGGACATCAAGGCTCCCAGCCAGCACTACAGTTGCATTGTGTTTGCTCACTTGCAGTACTGAAAGCACAAGTTCTATCCAGTTAGAGACTCTTGGGTTTATTATAACAGGTTTATCCCTGAACTGTAAATAGAGACTCAAAAAACTCATCCCACCAAAATAAACCAGCTTGGTTTGCTTTGTTTGGGCTTTAAGTCCACCTCAATTGTGGAGCATGTGGGGTTGTTCCACTGCCTTACACAGAGCAGAGGAGGAGCAGCCCTGTTGGTCTGGGTGCTGCTCAGAGCTGTGCTGGTTAAGTGGGTTGGGAAGGCCGGCAGCACAGCCCAGGCAGTCCCTCCTCTACTCAACACTTACAGGGGAAACAGAACTGCTATAAGGAGCAGGAGGAAAAGATGGCATGTGGCTATACACATAGTAAATGCTGTGTAGTGATGGCTAAAGGAGTTGTTTAGACTGGGAGTGCTGGAGCTGTAGCCAAGCTCTGAGAGGTGTAAGTCCCTTTTTCCATGTGTGCACATTGCTAAAATCCTCACTTCAGTGTTTGCCTATTTTAATTCCTACCTGGGCTAATAAGTATGTCCCAGCCTGTGTTTTGGTGATGTTAATTTGGTAAGGGTTGAGTACTTGTCCTGACAATATACACCTATTAAATTCACAGACAAATGTTACAACATCTATGCAGTAGGGCTAATAAAGGGCAGGATTTAATGAACCATTTCTAATAGGTTTAGAGTCCTTTAATGTTACCAGTATTTTCCTTATAATAAGAATACTTAAGCTTTAGCATAAGAACATTTGGATCTGCTTGGCTTTTCTGGCTGAAAACTGCAAAGCCCAAACCCAACAGCTCAGGTTTACAGCAGGACAAGGTTATTCAAGTGCAGATGAGCAGTGAAGCAGTCCTAAAAGCACTAGACTCAGGTAGGATGAGCTCCCTGGAGTATTTTGTTTCTGGATTGCAATGGAAATAACACCCAATATTTAGCAGAGAAATGTTATTATAAACATGGAATTCTCCCAGACTGTATTTGAGTTCTTATATTGCTACATTAAGATAGATTTTTATTGCCTTTATCAGTGCTTTATTGGCCATGTTAAGGTTTCTTGCACTGTTGTGACACAAGGGAGCCAGAGCCCTAAGAGTTAATTAGGATTAGACCCTCTTGGTTAATTAGGACATTTTCTAGCTGCCATCAATAGATGAATTCAGGGTAGGATGAGACATGCAGTGGTTTATATCTTACCAGAAATGGTAATAGCACTTTAAGTGCCTGGGAGCAATAATTCATCTTGAACTTGAGCATAAGCTCCTAACATGTAGCAGTTGGGATATGCTGGACACAGTTGGCTGTCGGACACAGATGAACAAGTACGTTTGACAGCAGCATTAATAATAATAATGTTAGAAGTGGTACAAACGTAAGTGAGTGTGTAATTATCTGGTACCATGTAGATTAAATGAATATACATTGCTGAAGAGAATTAGTAAGCAGATGAGGTAGGGCCTGGAATAATGCTCTAGGAGAAATGGCCAACAGACCTGAGAAACATCACCTGTGGACAGAACTACTTTCTCCTGCTGTTTCTCAGCACAGCAGGCAAGGAAACATGTGCTGAGCCTGCATATAAAAGTGCTTACCTTTGCTTTAGTGACAGAGGTTTCTACCATGAAAAATGAGAGCCCTGGCAAATGGTTGCTGGGAGGATGGAGCTCGCCATGAAACAAAGAGCAGCTCCTGGGCTCTGGACCTGGCAGTGAGCAGCTCCAGAGCTTCAGCACACGTTGAGGCCTGTCCAAGATTCAACAAAACACCTAATACAATTCTAAGAATGTCTTTATACAGCAACTGCTTGTCACACATCACTGCAGGTTTAAATATGATCCAGAATAGTCTCTAATGGAGATAGAATCATAGAATGGTTTGGGTTGGAAAGGACCTTAAGATCATCCAGTTCCAACCCCCTGCCACCTCACACTAGACCATGACACCCAAGGCTCTGTCCAACCTGGCCTTGAACACTGCCAGGAATGGAGCATTCACAGCTTCCCTGGGCAGCCCATTCCAGTGCCTCAGCACCCTCACAGTAAAGAATTTCTTCCTTATATCCAATCTAAACTTCCCCTGTTTAAGTTTGAACCCATTACCCCTTGTCCTAGCACTACAGTCCCTAATGAAGAGTCCCTCTCCAGCATCCTTATAGGCTCCTTTCAGATAAACTTCAGATATCAACTACATGGTTGGCCAAAAGTGCTCATGAAGAATCAGAACTATATGAAGAGCTGCAGGCAGAACTGGCTCACCTGCCTTTCCTCTCATAGTGCTATTATCCAGCCATGGGCTCCCTTCCAAACCTTTTCTGCACAGAGGAATGATGTGGGCATGGGTTGGGTGCTGGCATCATCTGTGTTTGACCACTTCCTCGCCTGATCTCTACTCATGGATGCTACTGAAGCAAAATATGCCTTTATCCAGTTAAAAAGTGCTCCTAACTCTTCAATGGCAGCTTTACCAGGCTCAGACAGTGAAGATAATTGCTATTAATAAAAACTATAAAGCTTTTCACCTGACATTTTTACAACTAGGCTTAGCAAAGGTGTTATTATTTAACCTCTTTGGCCTCACTGCCAATGGGTAAGAAAGCAAATTGCATCAGTTCTCTCCAGCTTTTGTAGGCTTAGAACTTGCAAACCTTTAAAGAGAAAATCAATTCAATTAGGTTCTCTTTACTGTCCCAGCTCCTGACTTGGCATTAGCCTGACATTTACTTTCCACTTCAGACTCCTTTTGCATTGGAGCTCGCAGTCCAGCTCACTAATGAATCCTGTTTAGCCTTTTATCTCCAACTCTGTATGTTTGGAATATTCTGCACTGCCAAGACCATCTAGAATCCAAAACCTGGAATTTGACACTGGGAATGCTGACCTGGGAGCTCACGTGAGGTGTCTGAGGATCATCTTTTATGGTGGGAGTTCTGCTAGAAGCTTATGGTCAGCCCAAATGGGTGCAGCCATTCCCTGAGCTTCGAGCTGAGCAGTGAGCACAGGCTGGAGGAGGTCAAGGACACCAAAAGCCACTCTTTGATTCTCCAATTGTGATTTACCCATCAGGAAGACGTGAGGAAGTCTGTGATTTTCTACTCTTTGGGGCCTTCATGGAGCAGACTGGCCCCGTGCCTCATCTGAAGGCTTCCAAGCTGGTGTTTTTAACTCGGCAGTGCCACCATCTCTTTCTCTCTAGGTAAGAGCATAGATAGATGGCTGCTGTGTGCAAAGCGGGCTCAAATGCAAGAGGTAAACATCAGCTCCTGTTCCCTGCAGGCAGAGCTGCCACTTCTCACTTTCAGTGGGCTCAGCTCATGGAAACAGCTGAAACCACAGCCTTTGTTTGCTATTTAAATAACAGGCATTCCTAAATTAATCTTTCCTGGCTCCAAATGGCCATTAAACTCTGTACTAGGCCACCACTCACCCCTTTTTAAGGTTCCCTTGCTGCATGCAAAGCACCTCCCAGGTAGTCCAAGATGCACTGTGCCCTTTTTCCGTCTGAGCTTCCCAGATCCTAGGACAAATTTGCCATGTAAAGCTGTCTGGATCAATCCAGATCCTGTTTTTGGAAGCCATCCAAGGCAGTACTCTGCACACTTAGTGCTGCACAGCTGAGGTTGATTCTGGTTCTATTCCACTTTCCATGGACTAATACATCAATTTCCCTTTCACCAACTAACTTTCTAGCAGTAAATCACAGCACAAGTTGTGGGCTCAGCATGAGGAGAATATGAGGAAGCTTCTTCAAGCTTAGTGAAAATTAAGCACCATGTCATTAGCATCCTGTGGATACTTGGATATGGACAAGCATGCAGTGATGATGACATATTAGTGCAGCCCAAATCTTGAAAGCTTCATATCCCTGTGTAACACAGCCTGCAACAAGGTGAAGGTACTCTAGGTTGCCCTGCTCTTGCAGGGGGTTTGGGCTAGATGATCTTTTGAGGTCCCTTCCAACCCTTGGGATTCTGTGAATACTGACTATGTGAAGTGACAGCAGTTCTTGAACTTATACCAAAAGGAATTAACTTGCTGGTTGGGTATTAAACATCCGTGGGTTGCACTTTGAATAGGCTGAAGTCTCAGAAAATCACAGGTGCCTTTAAGTTTTCATTTGCATAAAGCTCTTGTCTAAAAGTTGGTGCTTCAGCTTCTTGGTAAAGAGCATTGATAGAAAAGGGATTGAAAAACTAGGATATGCTGAGAGGATTGTAGAGGTTGACTTTAAAGGTTCAGAAGAAAACCTGCAGCAGACACACAGACCACATGCCATATGACATCTGTACTGGTATGTGCTTTATCTCAGCCAAACTACTTCTTCCCTGGGCTTCACTTTGTCATTTCCCCTGTCTTGGTTAAAAGTCAAAACCCAGCTAGGCTGAGCCTCACTATTGAACCACCAACAGTCAGCATTAACAACGGCCACCAGGGCCCTGCAGTGGGAGTCTTAATGCAGCTGCAGCTTCTGCCACATGGTTGTGGCAATGCAGGTCAGTGAAGGATATCTCATCTCTGAGACTCTCTCCACCTCCCATGTAATTGCTTTTCAGCCTATGTAGTTCTTATTGTTGCCAGCAGTTATTACAGAAATGGGCAAATGAAACATAAAATACTATAAAATATTTATATAACAATTAGTTTGATTGGTTTTACTATGTGCTTAATTAGAATTAATTTAGAAGAATGACTCTCAAGTGTAAAATCAGTTGATTACACAATGAATAAAATGGGTGCTGCTGCTGCCTTCTGTCACCTGAATCCCAGCATGCTCTGGAGTGATACTGGCATTGCATTAAGCAGCAAGGCGATGAATTCAAGGTGCCAAGAAAGTAAATGGCTCACCCAAAGTCAGACAGCAAATCAGCAAGACATCCATTAACAGAAATTAACAGCTTGCTTGCTGCTCCCATTAGTACTCATAAGGAGCACTGAGCCAGCCCTGCTGATGGTAAATGCAGGTCGTTTGAGATGGCATTTTCCAGCAGCAAGTGTATAGATACCTTGAGCAATTACTGCTGCTGAGTAAGAGTGATCTTAAGGCTTCAAAACTGGACTGCCTCTAATCGCATAGTAGCAACTGCTACCTAAATGTACTTGATATTAAATCAGTCTCGTATAGAACATCTTGCAGCACTGTGATAGTGAAATCAGTACTTCAGAGATGAAACTTTCTGTTACATGAAGCAAGTTCAGACATGGAGCTGCTGCTTCTTCCCCTTTGAGCTTTTCCCTGCTGGGAGCTCCTTTCTTGCCAGGGAGCTGTAGCAACACCCTCCAGCCCTTTGGGCCAGACCTCACAGCCATACCCCACACACCTTCACCCAGCACACATCAAAAGGTCCTTGGCATGGCACCATCCTGCAACCAGGGAGGGTTCAGCCCTCCCCACTGCTGTGCCCATCATCCACACTGACCCCTTCAAATCTGCCTTTAGCAGCACAGAGCTATAATAACCCCACACTCCACCCCTCCCTGTACCTGCACATTTCCTTCTCCCATGATGTGCTTATCTGCTAAGGAATGTCCCTCTCGCTGTACTTTAGGAGTGATGGTGGTGAGCTCTGAAGCTTTGTGTCTCCTGTTGATGTAGTAGCATTAAAGAATAATAAGAAGGATGTTAGGATTTTCTTCCTTAGCATTTCCAGCAGCACATGATCAAGTCTCAGCTTCTCAGTAAAGGTCAGGATTAGAAACTGTAGAACATGGACTTGGGGCACCTTCCTGCAGCCAAGACTCACAGGAGCAAAGCTCAGACCTGAGGATCCCTGTCATGACTGAGAGTAGAACAGCTTTAAAACGATGTCAAAGCTTATTTGACTGTAGCTGATGGCTGTTTCCGAGAGCACTCAATGCCCTGCAGCCATCAGTATTCCCAGAAGCCATAAGCAACTCTTTCACCAAAACCACAGCTCACCTCTTTTGTAGCAGAACTTAAAGGCAATAAAAGACAAAATTTGGCTCTAAATATTTCCACATAAGAGTAGGAGCAAAAGCCAAAGCAAGGGAGTTTCTAAGGGAACTACATGGAAAGCAGCAGCAACTTAGAAGAATGAAGGTGCCCTTCATGCCAGCACCAAGCATCCTGCAGCAGCTTTCCATAGGCAGTGAGGATGCAGACTGGTTCCAGGTAAGCTTGAGACAAGATGGAACCACCTGCAACAAACAGACTGACAAAGCAGTTTAAAAATACCAAAATATTCCATGCAAATGGTTCCAAAAGTTTATTGAATATTTAATTTACAAAAATCATATCCCTATGAGGTGTTCTAGGCAAAATTGGCTAAAATAAACTGCATAGAAAACCCAACCCTATAGTAACGCAAATACAACATGGAAATGAGACCATGAGAAGGAAAAGAAATATATAATCATGACACACACGACATTCATTTTGGATTGTCCCGACCATCCAAGAATTGGTTCAACGTGATGCCTTCTCCCTATTACATTATGCATCTGACCATCTTATACAGGACTTCTAGATTCCCTTGGTCCAAATCTTTGTATTCTTTCTTAGTTACTGCACCAGTTCTGCCATTCCCATTTGGATCAGAAGGTGGAAACAGACACTACATACACTGAACACATGCGCTATTAGATGCAACTTGCTATCTTTGGTAGGGACCCTAAATCTGCAGTGAAGTCACTTTCTAGAAGGACAAGTTTCAGTTTTGGCAAAGAACAGGTTTAATTCTGGTATTCAGTAGAACACTACAGGAAATTTGTGTTGACCACAGGAAAAGTGGAGTTGGCTCTTGTAAGGTTTAATTTATATGGGGTTTAAACCTAATTATTTGTATTAACATTCCTTGACTCAAATATGGTTGCATAAAAAGTCATTACTGCATAGCAGGCTATTGCCTGTAAGAGCAAAGGATGCACTGCACACAGCAATTCCATCCTGCCTTTTTCCCCTGCTTAAAGCAACAAGGCTACTCCTGCAGGTGGTCACACAGATTTGGATGCCAGTTTCCCTCGTTGAGCATCTCAGCACTTGTATAGGAACTTTTCCAAGCCTTCCTGGGAAAGAGGAGGGTGAAACCAAAACACAAAGTGAAGGAATTTGGGGTAACCAGTGCTAGAGTGTTTGCAGCCCTCCTCTGGGATCACAGGAACAGGAGGAGCAGGAACACTAATAATAAAAATCAGTGTAAAAGCCAAGGAACTTCACTTTAAAAGAGAAGGAAAAAGTAACCAGACTGTTTCCTTCCTAACATTAATATTCCATAAATATTGGACAGGTTTTGATTAACTGCCAGTAGCTGCAAATTTCAAGCATTCTCTTTGCTTTGTCAAGCACTATCTGGAAAAGAAAACAATATGCACCTCCTCAGTCCTCCCCACTCCTCCATAGTGGGAAATGCAAATAACCTGCATAGCCATGATCTCCTTAGCTGAAAACATTTAGTGGAAGACTAACTAGACTTAAACACTAAGTAAATCTGCTCACTTATGAGTAAAACATGCACTATTACAACAGACGGCTAGTTGTCCTCCAAAGGCTTTCTATGACAATTGCTAGTTTGGCAGAGAGATGTTTCCAAATGCATGAAAATCATTTTAGAGCCTTAGTGAAGAACATGGTAGTTACAATATATTAGCGATTTCTGTGGCATAAACATCTTAAAAAGCATCAGCAAAGTATTAAATATAAAAGCAATATGTATATACCCCTCCGTCCTCAGAAAAGCATCATGATTTGTAGTGTATTAAGTCAGATTTATTGACTGGGGAATTAAGGCATAACCAGGAGACAGGAGGCTTCATTGTCTCAGCTCCACATAGTTGGCAGGGAACAACCCATAGCGGCCTTTGCAGACCCCCCTCCACCAACCATCGTCGATCATTTCTATGTTGGTGATGATGTCATCTGGGTCAAAGGAGATCTCATCATCACCCGCTGCAGAGAGAGCGGAAGAGGCTCAGTATTCACACAGGGGCAGCTCACGTCCCAACCCACCACTAATCACACCACAGACACCCCTCACCTTCCCCTCTGCCATCAGGCCACCAGGCAATGACTGTCCCCAAAGACACTTCCTCATCCTCTGGCAGGATGGTTCTTACCTACTGCATTTTAAGGGCATTTCTAACTTAGAGCAACAATTCCCACCTAACACACTGAAAACCACTTCACTGTCTTGATCTCTCCCCAAGATCAATCAGGATTTACAGCACCCCTCTCTGCCCAGGGTTTCACTGAGTGCTAACAGTTGGTTTAAAGAGCTTTTGAGAACTCCCACTCTTTCAGAAACAATGGTTAGTAGCTCCCAGAAGTAGCTCAGTGCTATTGCTCAATCACCAAATCTTCACAGCTTTATCTCATGCATTACTACAAGAGTGGGGGTTGGAACTGGATGATCTTAAAGCCCTCTCCAACCCCAACTCTCAAAGGAAAAATCCAGACTTATCTGTGCAGAACAAAGTTTTCAAAGAGGTTAAAACCAAGAGCTTTGCTTACCAGCTTGATAATCATAAAGGGCTATGGCTGTAATCCCAAGTTCATTTTCGTATTCATCATAAGCATTTTCTTCTAGAGAGAGAGATAGGAGAAAAATTAACAGCATGAAGCACACTACCTGTCACCTGTGGTGCTCCTCCTTTAATTCTACTGCCAGCCCCCATAGGAAGGAGGGAACAAATGATGCAGGTTTGAAACGTGCTGATGCTCCTTCTGAAATGGATTTTTTCCCTAAATCACACACAATTAAAGGCTGAAGGAAGTGTTCACAAGTAGGTATTCAATAGGGTATGAAACAGACATGATCAGCCTTATAACACTTTTGTGTGACAGAACAGCCACTGAGCTCAAGGTCACTGAGTAAGAGACTATTTAATACCAGTTAAGTCTGCATGGAGCAGGGGAGAAAGGGGCCTGTTTAAAATTCACAGGTTTGGTACCAGAGCAAGCAGAGTCATTCTTCACACCTCATTTGGTAGCCAGAAGAGGTGAGAAAAACAGGAATTTGAAAGAACCTTTATTCTTCCAGTTTAGATTAGTTTTGGACATCTTTACTCCACTCCATTAAAGGCACAGCGCACATCACATCCGTTTCAGAGTCCAGAAAGTGCTGACAGTGTTGTGCTTGGCAGGCCAGCACACATTTTCTCTCTGTGCTTTCTTCACACACTGCAGAGGGGGGCAATGGTAACCACTTCTGAAGTTCTTTTTGAACTGATACCCTAGGGAGCACCAGAATTACTGCACTGTCATCTCCCAAGTTAAGTCATTTCAACCTTGCTCCAGCTGCAGCTTCATTCCCTAATTAAAGTTTGCTGGTGGAGAATCTAAAGAAGTCTCATCAGACTGAGACTTTAGAGAACTAGGACAGTATCCTGTCAGCAGAATGTTATTAAGTCATTGCACATGGAAGCAATCTTTATCTTTAGAGGTTTAATATCAGAAATAGACACTCTACCTGCTTGGTAATGCTCTCCTGCCCCTGCCACTTCATAGACAGTCTCTGGTTCGTATTCTGCCTCTCGCTTACTCACTGCTTCCTGGTAGTCTGACTCTGCAGCTTTGTAGCTGGGCTCTGGCTCACGTGCAGCTGAATATGTGGTGCTGTTGTAGGCAGGCTCTGCTTCATAGGAAACTGCATCCTGCAGAAGCACAGGTGAGGTTTGTCAAGGGTGTGTAAACAGGTTCCAACACTTAGGATTAAAAAGCAGGTACTGGAAATGATTCTAACCTCATAGACTGGGCTTGAGGGTGCCTTCTGCTCAGCTGGCTGCGTGGCAGGAGATGGTGGTGGAGTTTGTTTTTTGGCTTTAGCTTGTTCCTAAATTGAAGAGAAAGAAAAACTTCATTGCACTTTAATCCCTGATGTCATGGCTCTGAAGAAGAAACAAGCTTCTAGTAAGAAAGATGACAGCCAGCCTATGCTGCAATAAACTGACGCAAACAGGCAGCAGAGAGGGCTGGACTGGCTGGACCATTAGACCTGCCTTAAGGTTTAGTGTTGTTGGACAGTAAAGCCTCAGAAATACAGCAGAGGAGAAAAAAGTGCAGAAACAATCCCTGTGCGGGTACATATGTGCATGTTTAAAAATGCTCTGAGGCACATTTCCATAGGAGCTGCAGGGTTTCTGTGTCCAACATTCATTCTGCTAGGCCTTGTGTCCCATTTTAGCTTAAGTTTAGAGAACTTGAAGTCCGCATGTTCTAATTGTACAACTGATCTATTATCTTTGATGAGAAATGATCCTGCAAGCTCTTGCAGGTCTGCATAACACGTCCAAGGCAAAAGACTGAACAGCTCAGACAAACCCAGGTCCTAAATACTGACAATGAGGGATTCAAACGTTCAGAAAAGTTCTATGCAATAGAAACAAAACCAGTATCACTACTGTATCCTGTAACATGGATCTGAATCAAGCGTTCTCTGGTACTCAGGCTGTTCATGCTGTACCATCCCACCTGTGAGTCAAAGGGCATGTCCACAATCATCATTAGAAAGCCATTCATTAGGAAGCCAGGACCCCATAGCACAAGAAATGCAACAGTGCTTGCATGACTTAGAGGACTTTAAAAAATCAGCTATTTTCTTTTGCCTTTCTTTCTTTACCATAGGGAATAAGAAAACTGTGGATCTAGGGCCCAAGTTTCTTCTTCATTGTAGTAAGAAAGAGAATACACGTTATGAGACACTGTGCACTTCAGTTGTTTCGGTCCATCAAGCTGTAACTCCCCAAAGGACTCTCAGGATAAATTGTGGTCCAGGGATGAAGGGATAGGGCTCTGCTAGAAAACATTTCTTCCTTCCCTCTGTTTGGCACAGCTCAGGAAAAACACAACAAAGAAAGCAAAGTGGGTCTTGAGAACAGAGCCAGCTTTGAAGACAATTCAAAGCCCAGTGCTGTCCTTCATGGAAACAGTTTGGATGCAAACAGTGCTCCCCCCACTTTCAACTCCTGTGCTACAGCACAAAAAGCACCAGCAAAGTGTTTCTTAGAAGTCAAATCTGAGTTTGGGGACAAGCTAAATAGCAGTAATCCATTAACAGTGTCAAGCATGGCAACAGCTCGAGTAATTTGTCCTAGGAAATAGGTCTCTGAAAGCCAGACGACAGCTTAGGATAGGCACAGAATAACTGCCCTGAAACACCTAAAGTGTGTGGTCCCCCTTCAGGCTGGGTTTCTTCCTCACTGAAATGCTCCATGGGAATGAACATCCTGCTTTGTTCCCTAAGGTAGCAGAGGCTGGCTAAACCATGAGGCACCTGTCAATTCAAACCAGCAGCTAAAGAGCTCCCTGAACACCATTGATTGTGTGACATATGTGAAAAGCAAGAGCAAAGGGATCACCAGGAAACAGGGCTCTTGAAGGAACGCAGCCCATATGTACTTTCTCATTGTGGGAGCGTGTATGCCCACACACTTTCTTGAAGTAAGAAAGCTTTCTGTTTCTACAAGGAAGTTCACTTAAGTCAAAGTCCATCCCCACCCTTCACAGTAACTGTGGACAATGTGGCTTACATCCCTCCCCTTTTCCTGCTCAGCTTGTGAGTGAGGGCAGTGCAGCCAGTGCCATCTTAGCTTCTCCTTAAACTCATCCTCCCTCCTTCCCTGCAGTATCACACAATTAAGCATGGAGATGCTCAGGCTGGAAGAACATTATTCATCTGGTTATGGTGGAATTTAAATACCAGTTTTGGGGGAAATATCAATGTGTCCAGGCAACAGAGTTTGATGAAGCACAAGGAAAAGAATCAAGCATAATGGTGTGAATTTAACCCACACTTACAGCAAAAATAACAGTAAAGAAAGTAAGTCATTTCTGAGACAGAACTGGGGGGGGGGAAGACATAACAGTTCAATGACTCATGAGAACCTGTGTTACTACATTTAAACCCTTCTGGAAAACTGTTTCCTCAGCAGGAGGAAAGCTCAATGAAAAAATGAAGCGGGTAACAAAAAAAAGCCTAAATTCACCCAAAATGAATGGCAAGAGAGCTAATGGAGAAGCTAATGGAGAAGCTGAACCTCTTACTCCAGTCAGCCCAGACTGCAAACCCATGCAGTGGAAGGGAATGCTAAGCAGAAAGCCTGGTTACTTACAGTGCCAAAATAGACAGGCCATGCTGGGACAATGAGAGCCAACAGGATGATGCACTGGCACATAGCTGCTACTCATTGTGAAAACACAACTGTGGTGCAATGAAACCACACAGTATTGCAGAATATACTGACAGCCCTACTTGTCGAGACAGAGGGCACATAAAAAGCATGCCCTGGAGACATGGCCATCACACAAAGTACCTCTTTGCATCTTGAGGAACATCAGCCTGCTTGTAGCAAAGGTGCAGAGCAAAAAACAGACATGAAGTACCAAAAAGATGGGTCTGAGGTATCAGAGTTGCCACCTGCCCTAGGAAAGAGACACTTCCATGAAGCAGTAGCCAAGAGGTGAAGCACTGAGTTAAGATAAAGTATCCTGCAACAAAAGAGCTCGTACCACCTGAGACTCGATAATGAGTCCGGTTTTCTACTTCAGAACACTCACTGTAAGACCCAGGTGTTCCAGGATGGACTGGTTATAGGGACTGGTCTTTTGTAGAATCCCCTAGAAACAACCAAATCAAAGCAAGGAAGTAACAGTCCTTGGCTGAGGAATGCTGCCTTATCAACTGCCATCAGCATCCTTAAGGTGACCTGAGAAGCTTCAGAAAGGCTGAGAAGTCCTAAAGACACCAGACACTTGTCTAAGAACAAAGCAGAAGTAGTGATGCTGGAATGGAGCAACTGCCAGGTGAAAATATAAATCTCAGAGAAAATAAATGAAAGAGCAGGGTGAATGAGAAAGCCCATTTCCCCCTGGGCCTGATACTTCTTAGCAAGTCTCAGAAGTAACTGGAAGCAAGAGCAAGAAAAGGATCTCCTGGGTACAGAATAGCCTGATTAACAATGCAATACCTGTGATATCCATCAGCCTGTATCACAGTTCTTCCTTATTTGGAGACCAGTAAAAGTATCTGCTAAATTAAATCCTGCAAAGATAACAGTGCTGCTTGCTGTAAGTTACAAGTCTTAATGCTGTCCATACCCAATGTGCCTACAGAAGAAAGTGAGTGTCAAGAGGAGGGAGATCTGAAGGAGAGGATCTGCACTTTCAAGAGCAATGTGCACCTCAAGGTTGTCTCCAGGTTGTGTCCAAAAAGTTATTTGTTCCCATTTTTCATCACCCCATAGGACAGCCCCCAGAGCTGAGGGACTACAGCTCTTCCATTAGTATTGCAGTCTTGATGGCAAGGACAAGGACTGGAGAGGATGAGGAGTGAAGCAGCACTTTGTGAGGGAAGCAGCTAGGTGCTAGACCTAGATACTGGCAGTGCTGTAATGAAAAGTGGACAATAGTTCAGGAGCAGAGACAGCCTGACAATAGCTAGAAGAGTTAAGGGGCTACCAGCTGAACAGCTACACCAGAAGGAGGTGGTGACACATGCTGATAGCATTTTGCTGTGGTTCTGAGTGAGCAAGTGGTGAAGCATTCGACTGTTCTCATCTGAAAAGCTCCCAGAACAACTGCACAGACTGGATGCATTCCGGCTTTACTGCTCTGAGGAGAGGGGAACCAAGAGATTCTCCTCAAGGCAAAGGATCAGCTTTTCTCTGTGTGCTGGAGGATGGTGCCAAGAGTGACACAGGGCAGTCCCAAGTTGACTAAGGCTCAGAGTAGCACCCCTGAGCAAGCCTGATGACCTTATCCAGTAGAAAAGACTGAATTCTCAACTCCAGCTCTCTCCTCCTCTCCTAGCTTTAAGATGCTGTGTTAAAGGTGTAACAGGACAGTAACAAAACCCAATGGTTAGGGTAAGGTATTAAAATTTCACCAAATCCACAGGGATGAAAGGCAGCATTAGAAGAAATTACTGATATACAAAGATGAACCCCCATTCATCTTGTGATACATGCATGCAGTGAGCATATGGCTTCAAGATGTACTGTGTGAGCTTAAGGCAGAAGAGGTGATAAGCTGAAAATAAAAAAAACCAAAGCAGCTGTCACTTTAGATGGAGAGACTTGATTTATCCTATAAAGCTAGAATGTCCCAGATAAGTTTCAGATCAGAGCTAGGTTACCAGAATCCTACCATGCATTTAGTTCTTGCTACTTGTAAAACAAACTATTTACATAAAGTCTAAACTTGTGATGAATTAGACCATACTGATGGAATGGGATGAACACCAGAACCTTGACATTCAAAGCAGCATCCCACTAAGAGGAAGTATCTGCCACATCTGAGAAACCAGTCATTGGGTCTGTCCCATTTGTGGTCAGGCAAAGGACCAAACGGGTCTGAGAAACCATCTGACAGTCTTTCCTGGATTCCAGACGTCTTATGGAGGATGTTGAGACAAATTCATATGCAAGAAGATGTATCAGTGGGGCCTGCAGTAGGTGGGCTACACTGGGTCTAACAATGAAAGATACTTTAGGTGGAAAATAAAAACAAAGGAGGAGAAAGAAAGAGATAAGAAAGAAGGAAATGGGAAAACTCCCCCACAGCCAACCAGAAAGAGCAATGACAAGAGTCCCAGACAAGCACTCTCCTCGGAAGGGTCTCTTCAGCATAGCAAGTGGCAATGAAGATGTTGATGAGGCATCTTCTTGAGTACTATGTGCTTTCAATAAGGACCTGCTCAATCTCCCTACTGGTTATTCCTGCTTGGAACACTAGTAGCACTAGTTGTAGCATCCTACTTTGGTATCAGTGTTTTAATCAGTTTCAATGCACATGTATGGCTAAGAAGCATTTATTCAGAATTTAAAGGACTGTCTCCTTTTATGTCCTATGCTTACTCTTCTCTAGTATAAACAAATGTATGTAGAACAAGAAAAGAAGAAGGGAAAAAGAGGGACTACTCTTAATGCCAGCATCAATTGCTTCCCATTCCCTGCCATAATATCGATGTTTACTAGTATGAGGCAATGAGATCAGAGTAACAGCACGGGACTGCAAGGGAAACTGCCACAGAGGCTCTGGACAAACACTGCTGCAGCAGCTTGTGGGAAAGGTCACACAGCTGCAGACAGAGGCCTTCAGGATTACTGATAAGGCACCTCAGGCGTTGTGGAACAAATGGACACAAAGGGTGAGTTACTATTAACAAACAAATCCTCCCATCTCAGCAGTGGAGTTTCACCAAATATGCAAATCCTATAAAGCAGCTGAGATGCAGGTTCTGACTAAGCATTTCCTGCAATTATTTTGCTTCTGGTAACACAAAAATCACAAAGCTTTTAACCATGCCAATGCTGAACTAAGATTCTTAATTCCCAAACTAAGATTCAGTTAACACTTGGAAGGTTATTTCCTCTAATCTCATCACATGTGCTATACCAATGGGTGATACCACCTCCATCTTCCACAATACAGGCTCCAAAAAACTAGCATTACCAACCAGAACCATGGTATTAAACTACTTGAACAAGCACTCTCATAGGACCACGTCTCTTCCCCTTATGAGCTCCTCTGTGTCCATGGGAATCTGGTATTACCAAAAGGCACAGCAGGAAAAGGTCAGGCTGCAAATGCTAGTGGTCAAGATGAGCTTACATATTTTGGGATAGGCCTAGTAAAAATATACATACTATTAAGTGTTCCTCTATCACCCTAGCTGATGTCTGGTATACATATGGTGCATGCTGATAGATGGCTGGAGTAGCAAACAAGTAAAGCACAGGTACAAACACAGGAAAAACACAGAACTTTAAGGTCTGGCTGGAAAAAACAAAGTATCTTTCCTTAAAAGATTCTTTTTTCTCCCAGCATTGCATTGAAACACACAAAACACGCTGCTCAAATGGGATTTGAATCCTACTGACCTCCAGTTTCCTTCGAGCCTCTTCCTGTTCTTGTTTTTCTCTAGCCATTCTTTGGGCTCTCTCAGCTTCTGCCTTCCTTCGGTCTTCCTGCTCTTTTTCCTTGGCTAGGTTTTCAAAGTTAGCTCGGATGCTGCTTGTTTTGTTAGCAACTGTAACATTAAATGAAAGTCAAATGTTAAGGTTCTGAATAAAGATAGCCTGGAATGAGCTTTTCGTACAGATTTCTGCTAGGATTGAACATGTTTCTGCTTTTATGCTCTCTGAGCTCACAGCCCATTTGGGAAAGTCCTTTTATCTCTCTTCTATCCATGTGATATTCCAGGCTTTTGAACATTATTAACTCCAAAGAAAGGATTTAGGGCCACTGTCTTACCAGCTTCTATTGGCTTGGTCTTCTGATAAGTTGATGCTGGTTTCTCAATATCTTCAAAAGTTGCTGCATTCTATCAGTAAGGAGAGAAAGAATACATTAAAACACACAAATTCATAAAGACATTCAGACAGCTTCAATCTGTGACATTTTATTGTTATATTGCCCCTGGTTTTCAGAACACAGCTTCAATCTGTGACATTTTATTGTGATATTGCCCCTGGTTTTCAGAACACCGAAATAAAATCAGGAAGAATCAAAACTTGACAAATGGAATAACCCTTTCTGCAAATTGAACTACAGAAGAATTAATCTCCAGGGGCAGGTTTAAACATATTCAAATCCTATTAATTAGAAAACAAATGTAGCTTATGAACAGGTGACTCATCAAAACTGAGTCAATGTCCTAAGCATTTATTGTGTAGCTGTTGCTGTTCTAATCTACATTGTGCAGGATTTTCATCAAGGTAAAACCATCTAGTCTCCATAAAGAAGCAGATATTGTTAAAACAACATTGTGTTTGAGAACAGTGTCAAAACAGGAGAGGTTTTTAAATGAATGGCCTTGAGTCCTGAAGGCACAAATAAGATCCTACAGACTGTCAAACTCCGCTACTTTCTCACTTTAAATGTCCTACATAAAGCTGAGAGTAAACTTATTCAGTAGATAAATCTCAGTAAGGACTTCTTCATGGACAGGCAGAAGGGGAATATCAGCTGCCCTTTACTGTTACAGAATACTAAACCAGAATACCCTAAAGAGAAAGTTCCTGATAATCAAAGTGGGCAAAGTTGGTAGGTAAAAGACACCTATTTTAAGCAGTTCACTAGAAGGATATCCTCAAGATATAAGGCATCAGCTACGTGTTAGAAGACACGACTGAAATTGTGGAATTAATGGATTTTCTCTCATTTCATATAAATTTTACTATTTTTTTAATTTCCATGCTTCAATTTTCACTACTTATCTATATACACTACACCTCTGTACACACAGACGTGTGTATAAACTGGCATCAGTGTTGTCTGTATAAACTGGCTTTTTAAAGATTCTGAAAAGCACAGAACTCTACTATTAGACTGGAGAAGTATCCAGAAATTGTGAGCTGAACACTACAAATCTAACCAGACTATACTGCATCCCCACAGACTATTTGTCATGGCTCTTTTAAGCAACTTACCTTATCCATCCGATCTTTCTGTACTCCATACTTTCCACCAAATCCCTTTGCATAATCTAAAATCAGGATAAAAGGGTTAGAGCAAGGACTTTGTTACCCCTCCCATCTTTCTGCCAAATGCAAATAGCCATTTCAAATGCAAATAAATAGCCATTTCAGCTGCATGCAGAGGTACAGTGACAGCCGCCAAAGAAAATGCAACCTGGTTTTAGATGCAGAAAGGATACACAAGAGCCTTCAGGTACACCAGCAGATGACAGATTGTGGGCCACATGCATTCTCTGAGTAAACATTAAGCTGAGGATTGATAAGGTATCAAGCAAGGAATAAGGGATGAGCCCTTCTAATGCATCACTTCTGTAACACAGCCTTTCACAGCACCAATTCTTAGCCCTCTGCAGTTATATAACCTAAGCAATTCTGCATTGCCCAAAGGAGCGCTATCCAGTCTTCGGTGACCACAGAGGTGGTGTTTTTTTTTCTCTTTAACATGGTAAATTCTATGAATGACAGGCAAATATAATAAATTTCTCATTCTAGTGGATTCAGTTGTGATACCCAACTGATGGATGTTAAAGTAATCGGTAATAACTCCTGCTCTACACATGGAAAGGGGCAATTCCACAAGACAGCACGAGCCTGCAGCAACTCACAACCACAGAAATGGGGTGGCCATGCTATCCATACCACCCTTGAGCTGCACACTCTTCTGCTCACTTGATGCTAACTCCAGCACTTGTAAGACTCCAAAATCAGTGGCATTAAAAACAAAAACAAGTGCCCCAAAAATAGCTTTCTGCTCTTTGTAGGGAGTTAGTACTGAGAGAAACATCTGATGAGCATCAGCACTAGCACAACAGATGCAGAAAGAGTGTGTGGCTGGAAAAACACCTTCCTGGTGGCAGTGAGCTGTAGGAATGTGCCCTTAGACTCTGTAGATGCACAGGCTTTCCTATACATCCCTAAATATAATTACTCCTTCTCCTCTTAGCCCCAAAACCACTTGAGTCCCCTAGCCAGCTATTTTAGCATATTTACTTGGGCTCTGCTAAGGCACATCTGATGGTGTATTTGTGTGCTACAGCACAGGAAAATACTGACTATCAGAATGAACATCCTCATTTTCTTCAGCTTGGTATGTATTTTCAGCCAGAATAAATGTACTAAACTTACATTTTCCTGATCCAGACTTCTCACTTTAAGATAACGGAAAACCAGGAATTCATGGTTTGTACCCCAACTATTTCACAATGAATAAAGAGAGCATGAATAAAGAGCATTTGCTCACCCAAGAACCACAAACATTCCCTCTTTCTTTTAACGACTACAATCATTTTAAAATGCTCTTGCTGTAACTCATTGCTTGTTATTGGTTACATCCATGGCCCTTAGCTGAATATTTTCCCCACCAATTTTTAAAGGCAAAACCTCATATTTACTCTAAAACTGGTCAGCGTGATGCCATGAACATCATGATACTACTAATGTTATTATTGCATTGTATATATAGCTATTAAATAAATGCATATTATAGAGCTTTTAACTAAACATTGGCTATCTCTTTCCTGAAAACAGGCTTGCTTTATGTAACACTGTAAGAGTGAAACGGAAGAACGTTGCCAGATCATGTGGGAATAGAAGCGCAAGAAAGTGGCTGCACATTACTAGCACCAATCTACTCAGAGAACTATTTAGGACTGTGTAAGAAGTGGCTGCACTGTTAAGAGAGTAACAAGTGAAAACGGTGCCTTGTTGAGATTCATGCTTGGCTAGTTTCTCCTTGTAATCAAACCCCAGAGCAGATGGGTCCTGCCTTTCTGTCTGTACACCAAATTTCCCTCCGAAGCCACTCTTATAGTCTGAAAAAGCCACATGACACTCAAAGTTTTGCAGTATTTTCAATTATCAATCATTCTGAATGGTGAAAACATCATCTCAATATACTTTTGTAAGAGGAAATTCAAAAGAAGCTTCCACTTGAGATTAGGAAGAGGTCAACATGATTTATCAGACCCTAGCCAGAACACCATTCTGAAGTCACAGAATAAAGCACTTCTTCACATTTTTCATAGATACTGCATAATGCACTTGTATTTAATCAACATTACAAACACAAATACACACACATAACATGTTCACCAGAACGAAACAACATACAAAAGGATACAAGAGACTAAAATGTGTGGTTATCATCAGTGTGCTTAGTATTTGTACACTAGAGATCTGACTTTTAAAGAGATGTCAAGATAGGGCAGAGAGGCTATCCTCCAGATATTCCTGCACAGCATTGTCTAACAGAAGAGGAACAATCCTGCTTCTGCACAGCTTGAGCTAAGAGTTATGACTATTCCCAAATGCTGCCTTAGAAGAGCCATTATAATATATGGTATAAAATGAAGGCACAAAAAGAGAGGAGGCCTTCAGGCAATCCTTCTGGAATGAATCCGAAGATCACTTTTTATTTCTTTAACTGAAAAACAAACCAATTTATTTTGTTTCTTTAAGTTAAGGGTGGTGATAGGCAGAGGGCTGGGGAGCAACTTCTGCTCTGGGTACCTGTATTCCATAGGAATAGGTACCTCAACTGGCAATGAGAAAGGACATTAGATATTAGATTACCCCTGCACAAAACCAGGGGTACATATAACAGAAACCAGAAAAGGAAGATTAGTTGTACAAAGAAATTGTTAATGTGTGGTTTGAACAACTCCACTGAAAAAGTTAAAAACAATCCAGGCTACCTGCAAACTCATAAAGCTTCTCCAGTGAGAATTTATTACTGAAGTGATAAATCTGGAGAAGTCAGAGCTTCTGGGGGACTCAGATGCGTTAAACCTGCTTTGCAGACACCAGTACACCCAATACACAGCAACCATTCAAACATAGAAGAAGGAGACCCGTGTCAGCTACTGTAAGGCTGTGGCCAAAGATACCCCAGGAGGAGGATTCACACAGGGAAGAGAAATGTCAAAATGAGGGAAGTCAGAAAGAAAGGCAAGGAATTGTGAACTGATATACCTATCTGGGATTCGTGCAGCTGCACTTTCTCCTGGTGATCCCAGCCAAGTGCACATTTGTCTTGTCTGTCTGTCTGCACACCAAACTTGCCTCCAAACCCCTTTACATAATCTGTATGCATGAAGTTTCAGAAAACATTATTGCAGTTTATGACTGTAAAGAGTATTTCATAAAAAACAACACAGTAAAATGTTCTGGGGTAAGTTGCCCTGTCATTAATGATAGTGTATTTCCCTTTTTCCCCTCCCTGCTACACTGTCAGCAGAGGCATAGGATACCCATTCAGTAACTCTGGGATCACGGAGCAAGGAAGCACCACAAATCCAGTGCAGGTTATAGCACGCAGACTCGGTAATATTTAAAGAGTCTGATGCATCTCCTACCTAAAGCCACACGTAGAGCACAGATACAGAAATAATGAAGGACTTGATACCTCCTCTGAATACCACAGATCTGTGCAATTACACATTTATTTCAATAACAACCCTATAGACATGAAGTCCTTTGGAAATGTGCTTGTGAAACACACAGGGACAGTTTACAATGCCTTCCTTTTCATTTAAGGGGAACAAAAATCTGCATAGACAAAGGGCAAACACACATTTACCACAAAAAAAACCCACCCTAACCAAAATATTTATCCCAAGTTTAAAAGGCTGCTTGATTTGAACTAGCATTTTGAAATAAAATAATAATAGACTTTGTGATTCATGTTTTATCTGTTTTGCCTTGATATTTAAAGCCAACAGTACTTTTGTCCACTTTGTCCTTGTCAACACCATATTTACCACCAAAGCCCTTGGAATAATCTAGAGATAACAGTGAATAATTTTGTTTGTAAGTGTTCAATAACAAAGCATTATCTTGAAAAACTGTGATAATCAGACCTGCTAACATTACACCCTGTATTAAATGAAGAAGTGACATCCCTGTTTAATCTTGATTCCAGACATTTAAGTCATAAATACTTCTGAATTCTTTAACTCTTCAGGATGGCACATAAAGCAGCAGCATGTGGAGCTCAACTGCTGGGCAATATCAGCAATTCTGCTATTTGATTCCTTGATACAATTCTTTAGACACTGAGCAAAGTGAACGTCAAAACCAATGTCAGTAACAGCCTGGATGCTCCTACACAAACATCCCCTTGTACTCTTTGGCATTTTAGAGTGTAAATGCTTCTTTGAGATAAAAAGAGATGGCAAAAGTGTCACAATTTTTCAATTAAATGGTCAATTTTTGATCAGACCTGCCTGGCAACCTGAGTAGCAACACAATAATAACTCTAAATCTGATAAACGCTTCCAAAGTAAGAGCAGTTGGCTCATCACTTAAAAGCAGTCAAATCCTGTGGTTTAGGTTTCTTTTTTAGAAGTCAAAGTTTTCAGCAATATCAATTTTATTCAGTGTTAACTTTCAGCAGGGTATAAGTACAACAGATGTAAAAATTCCTAGTATTTTACAACACTGCCTTATCATGACTGCCTCCTACATCAGAGGATGAGCCCACTACTACATGTGTAGACTCACCCTTCTGTGGTTTATGCTTTACCCTGTAATCAAACCCCACTGCACTCTTGTCCACTCTGTCAGCCTGTACTCCATATTTTGCATGAAAACCACTTGAGCAGTCTACACTGAGAGTATTATGAAGCTTTTAATGGAACCATCACAGCAATTGAGGGGGAAAAAGGTCTTTCAAAATGAAATATTGCTCTTTAGCACGCAAAATAAAGTTTAAACACAGAAAATAAGATGGCCAACAGCCCTATAGTTTATGATGGTTCCTCTTAAATGTACTCCTTATTTCCAACAGGGTGCAATACACTAAAGAACAACTCCCAGTCTTCCTAAAATGATCCTTACTTCCTTGATCCTCACTTGTGTAAGACAAATAAGACTCATGATGACAATCATGATGATGCTATTTCCTTGTCTCAAAACCTCAACAACTCAGGAAACAGTTTTGAAACTCAGTTTTTCATCTTGTTTTTCTCCCAACCCCCTCAACATTTGATTCATTGAGAACATTACTAAACAACTGCCTCACTAAACTATCCCAAACAGTAGAAGAGTAGAGGTCTATTCTACTATTTATAAAATGCATGTGTCTACAGAGATGACCACCTCACCACTTTACCTCTTTGGGAGGCATGCTTCTCGGTTTTGCCCTGATATTCAAATCCAACAGCTGACTGGAAGAGAAATAAAATTGCATGACAAAGAGTTAGATACTAGTAGAAAAACTGCATGCACTTAAGTGAGCACAGCACAGGAAGCTCCTGTGTCTTTCCATCCTGCTCTGACCTCCTTGTTCAGGGGCATAAATATCTACTTATCTTCAGGCCATATTCATTTGTATGATCATTTAGTAGATTTTCCTTTCAACTCATCTCAATTTCCCAGTAGGGCCTTCCTCTATCTTGCTTTAAACAGTTATTTATCTCCATAAAAGCCAGTGTTAGTTTACTATAGGAATAGGTATTCTACTATACCTATTTACTATAGGTATAGGAATTTTTCAGCTGTACATATAAAATGAGAAACTTAACTACTGTGAGTAGCTGTATATGAAATGGAATTGCTTACCTGGTCAACTCTGTCAGTTTGCACCCCAAACTTGCCACCAAACCCTTTCACCAAATCCACTTGGGAGCAATGCTTAGAGAGTTTGGCTTGATATTCGTGTCCAACAGCTGACTGAAAACAAATGGAAAGTTCAGAAACAGCCAGCAGTTCTACACAGTTCTGCATGGAAAACACTGCACCATGTAACCTGAGGACAAGCTTTGTTACAAATACACATCACTGCCAGTGTTCTTGTTGAAACTAACTTCCCTGGAAATGGCTACTCTCTTGAGAGGTCTTTGAGACCATCAGCATGCTACCAATACAGCCCAGGCAATGAAGTGTCAAGAAACAGCCTGACAGCAGTGAGTGTATTTCATGTAAAGACTGCTTTACATTATGCATTTTTACTTCAAAAGCACAGGAATGATAAACAAGAAAGATACAGACAGAATCCTGATGGTGTTCATGCAGAATCTGAAGTAAGGATTAGTCCCAGATAGTAGATTGTAACCAAATACAACTACAGGTAGGTTTTCCACTGACATTCTTTTAAGGAAGGGCTCTGATCATAAATCAAATTTAGGCATCTTCTCTGTATACATTCTCTTCACATGCAAAATGGCATCTCAACATGAAGTGGTACTTCCATGTTAAGGCAGAGCTCCCCATGCCAAAGGCATCCCAGCACCACAATCTTCAGTTTGAGCCTGTACCTGGAACTCAAGCTGAACACAGCAAGCTGAGGCACAGTTACATCACACTGTGACTGGCTTCAGGTAAGACACAGGGATGTGTAATTACACACCTGCAAGTACATCCAGATAGCATCTGCTAGTGTTACTTTAATCTAGTGCTAGGACACCCCTGTAGAGCCTGGGATTGATGGTAGAGCCAAGCACCTTGAGGGGTGCATAACAGCAAAAATGCTTTTTCTTGTCCAGTGCCAAAACTGCGTTCTGGTCAGAGCAACTTGCACTTTGTCACTTCAACATTTGAGTCTCAAATACATATAATTACTGTCAAGAGGCAGAAAGAGAAGACTCTAACTTGCCACACACAGCTGTGATCAGATGGAGAGGCTGCACCCTATGACAATCACCTCTCATGACTCAACACCACCACCCGCCCCATTCAAGGCAGTCAGCATCTGCAGCAGGGAGCCGTCCAAGCAGCTGCCCCAAGTTCTGACCTTTGAGGAATGAGAAACTGTCTTCTGCCAGCACCAGACAGCTGGACCAAGGTGAATTCATTTGAGGACACAAGGTGTCTAGTAAGTAACTTGCCTTTTACAGTATTTACAGTGAACATTCCCAGCACTCAGGAAAACAAAACATTACCACACATAATGGGTGAAGTAATTGCCAAGTAAGAGAACAAGGATGACAATAACAGGACACTACCTTAGCTTACAAGCAATATAAAAGCTCCTTTATTTTCCTGACTGAACCAGTCATACTCTTGTTCATTTTGCAGGTGTTCTGTAGCAGAATAACTGTTAAATGTCACGGAAAAGGCTCCTGTTTCCCATTACATTTATGAAAGACACAAAGCTCTGAAAATTCTGGGGTTTATGTGACCTCTCTTTTGCTGTATCAGTTGAGGTGGGTGAGGTTTAAGCATGTTGTTTTCTTTATGTGGTACCAGAACTTTGAATTTCATCAAATACCAACCATTACCACAAACCCCTTTTTAGAAAAGACACGTAAACTATTTTTCTCAGAAATCTGTATTTCAGAGCAATTTGCCCTCAGAATTCCTCAGTACAATACCATGCTATATTTTAAATCAGCTATAGAGGTCTGCCATATAGAATGATGTAACTGTTCATTTTAAGTCAGTACGAAGTTTTTGTCCTAAATACAGCAAAAACCTGTACCATGACAATGCTGCAGTTACATTCATTGACTTATGTGAGTCAAGCCTTAACACCAGCACACCCGCACAGAGGAACAGGTACCTGTGAAGGAGAGACCTCAATGAGGAGGTTTTAGAATTGCAGCTATAAGGAAGAAAGCTTTATTAAAATCATAATTTATGAACATCTCGTGCCACCAGTATCAGTCAGGAGAGGGATAAAGTGCTGATGCTAGGAGCTACACAGGACTAATGATTGAATGTGCTCAGCAATTCCTTTCCCAGATTCAAAGGTTAGGGTAGCCTCTTTCACTGAGAATTATATTGCAATTTACTCCAGAATATGGGAATCCAGCAAAAACTTAAAGCTGCCAAATTACTACAAACCCAGAAAGTAAATAAAGTAAGAAAATCATATCATTCTTGTTCAGGAAACAGTTTGGCTCTTATTTTAAGAGTACCTGAAAGAAACTAGCCAGAAGTTGGTGTGCCTAACTATCACATGGTTAATAGAATTACCTTAAGAATTATCATTTCTTCTGTTAATAGAGTGTAAGTTCAAATGCCATCAAGTCCTTATGTAAAATGTTACCATCAATGACTTTTAAAACACAATGATTAGTTGTCACTGTTGACAATGTACCACTGCTGCCCACCCTTTTCTTCATTCTCTGGCACAGAACTGAAACTAAACTGGATTTATTCATGCATTAAGTACTTTGCTAATTTAAAACTATACATTTAGAAACTTGAATCTTGGCTCCAGGGGAATCCACTCAGGACATAAGCATGCAGACTTGCTCTAAAGACAGAGCAAGCATCAAACAAAAATGTGGGTACCTTGTGCATCCCAGAACTTCTGATCATCCATATACGCCTAATTTGCCACCTGAAATACTTGTTCCTGATGCTTCAAGTGCTTTAGTTCAGTTATTTATGTAAGAGTGCCTTGATATATCTGGGAAACAGAACATGACGGCCTGACAGAACTGGGTAGTAGTGGTTACAAGTGTCCTTGATAGAGCACTGTATGAGTGCTGCTTCTGCCATCAAAATGAGCCACCACTGCCTATAGCTTATGCCATGATCTCAGCTCCTGCATCTCTGAAGCTAGCAATGTTGGAACAATTTTGCACCTTCACCAAGTTTACCTCACATATGTAGTTGTGCTGGCCACAGGCAAAGTGAGGCAAGACTTACAACATATACCCAGGGAAGCATTCATAATACTTACTTTATCCATGCGATCTTGTTCAACACCAAATTTCCCTCCATAGCCATGGGAAGCTTTTGGTCCTGTTTCAAGCTCCTTCTCTTTGAGGTTCTGGTGTTCTTGGAATACATTCTCTCTCAGCTCATGAATACTTTAAAGACAGATAATTAAGCAGGGAGTTTTACTATGAAAGTTTCAGAAGAAAACTTCAAAAGCATGCAAAATAAAAAGATGATAAAAATATCATCTTAACTAAAGTTGGACAACTTGTATTTTTCAAGCCCTTCTTGCTTTATCAGCACACAAAACACTTCATGATATTCTGTGCAACAGAATTTATTCTTGGAATCATAGAATAGTTTGGATTGGAAAGCACCTTAAGATCATCCAGTTCCAACTCCCTTGCCATGGGCAGGGACACCTCACCCTAGACAAGGTTGCCTTTTTGGACAGTTTTTCTACTGCAAAACATTGGGTTTAAGATAGAAGGGTATTTTGCTATTTGAACAACCAACTACTTAGAATTCCTGTGTGCCTGAAACACGTTTTCTTCTAATCTAATTCAAATTCTTTCCAACACTTTTTATTTAGATGGCAACTTTTCAGAATAGGAATCATCTCTTATCAGACAGTCCCTATGGTAACAGGACTCTGATTCTAACTAAGTATTTTGGACACAACTGTAATATAAAAGGACAGAAGGAGACATGATGCACCCAGATGTTCCACTGCAACATGCAGGAGTTGAACTTATAATAGCACAGGCTACATATGAGAAGAAGCAGCCAAGGTAGTAAACTGCACCTTTAAACACTTCCCACCAGTTTAAAGCTTCCTCAGGTGGAATTTGGCCACTAAGCATCCCCACTGTACCCCAAGAAGGGCGGAATAACATCGATCCCTGAAGTAACCCACTTAGTTCAGTCACTTCCCCTTCGCAACACCGATGACATTTATTCTTAGCTTTATAGCATGCGTGTTGCTGCCCCAGAAAGACACAAGCAAACCCAAAATGAACGTCACAACCACAGATTTCCTAAAACTGCTTTAAAGCTGAGTCTCAGACACTTTGCATAAGAAGCACAAGACTCAGAAGATGGATCATTTCTGTCTCACACAGCCCTCCCTGACGCACTCATTTGCTTTTCTGCCAGAGGGCTCCGTTTGTCACTCTGCCAGAATTTTTATGAGTTTGATAGCAGTTTTCTCAACAAAACCTAAGAATTAAGGGACCAAATGTACCCTGAAAGTACCAAACTGGAGCTGCTCACATCACCCAACAGAAACCTCTCTCCTGGCACTATTGGCTCTGGCCCCAAACCAGGACAAAGAACCCTTCCAGACACAAAGAGGCAGGAAAAATAACAATCCAGTTACAAAGAAAGACTTAAGAGTCCTTACACCAAATTCCTGATCTTCATTTCAGATCTGAAGACACTAATACATTTGAAAGACCAGCAATCTGGCAAATAAATCTTCTACAGAGAGTCTTGTTTAATTATGAAGATACAAGTAACTGAGAACATGAGTTGATTAAAAGTCACCTGGGATTGTGACTATTAATAAATTGAAAAAGAGAGCTGCCTTACTTGATGTGCTCTTGATGGCCGGATCCTTTCACAGTTTTAGCCCCCCAGCGCTGTTCTTTCTCACTCACATCGTTCTGCAAAAGACACACATAAAGAAGAGTTAAAACCCCAAAGACACTGCTAAATTATCTGCATTTGAGAGTTCACAACAAAAGCCTTCAACAGTCAGAGACATCAGAAGAGTTAGAAGAGAAGCTACTACCACCCTCACTTCTCTTCTGCCATAAGCCCCATGCTTTGTCCCCTGTTGAAATGGACAGCAGACATTCAAGCCCAAGAGGCTACTGCTTCTTGATGCAAACCTCTTCCATAGAGACTCCCCTGCAGTACCCAGGCAAGACAAGGCAGTTTTAATAACCCACAAACATAAAACGCTAATTTTGTCTTTAGGCATATGTTCTTATTAGTTTAGTTGGCTGAGATATAGCCCCCACCCTGCAGAACTCCTCTTTAATACATCACGTTATGCACTTCTGCTGAATGAATCAGTAACATTCAAAAGCCATACCACAAAATCAGGATCCGTCTCCCAGTCATCAGTTCCGTCAACCTGGTTGATACAAACAGCGAGGCCTGCAGTAGCCTTCCACATCTGCAACACCATCAGAACAAGCTCTGTCACGCTCCAGTCACATGTCAACCCTGTTTACATCACGTATAAGCTGATAGAGAGGCAATCCAAACTTCTCAATGAAGGATGTTATTTAAACACACAAACAAGCTACTTTTGCAGTGAAAGACCACTGGGTCTCAAGCTGGTTTAAAAACCCCTTTTAGTTTTCCTACTGCAAAAAGCTTAGGAGCAATCACTGACAGGATTTCAAAGAGAACAAGGAAGTCTTTCCTCACTCAAATTAATATGTATCTTCATTCACTGCACTGAAAGATTCCTCTTCAAACAGCTCTTCAAACCAACATCCACTTCCAAAGACTGCTGCTAATTCTAGGCCCTATGCATATATTTAAAGTGTAGGAATTGGCTTTTTTCCCCAGCCATTAGCAATGATAAGCATGATATTGTTCATTAGGCAGCATAGCCTACATTATCTTACATTATACCTACCCAAACTCATTGCATAATGAGTTTTAGCATTATGAAAGAAATCCAGAGAACTGTGAGAATTTGCATGCAACCTAGACATTAGTCCACCTGCCTGGAACAACCAAGTTACTGTGTTTATCAGATAATCCCTCGTGAAACACGTACACAACCTCAGCATCTTATCTGACTCTCAGGAGAAATAGAGGGTGAGTGCTGGAGCACTGACAGCAAGAAGCAATTGTAACAAGGGAAGAAATAACATCTAGAAGCAATTCCAGTCTTTTTTACCAAGCTAATTAATAACCTTGAACATCTCACTTTCTGGAAACCTTATCCCCTGTGAAGTATCAAGTTGGACACTTTCAGTTAACGCTTTTGTGACTAGTGAGCAGAAAAGATGATCTGCCAAGAGCTAGTGCTGTATTTTATGGCCTTTATTCTAGGTAAGCCAAAAACAACTGAACTCTAAAAAGCTTTCTGTTTATCCAGCTTTTCAGACACACAAGTTAGAGGAAGGATTTATCTTTTCTGATTACTATTCCACTACAGTTCTTTAACATACCATCATTCTGTCTGCTTACCCTTCTCTCTCTAATTAAAAAGATTATTGTGGATTATTTCATTCATAATATATGGATAATCCAATAGGTAGAATGAAATCTCTCTTTTCAATGCATAGCTAATAATACATAGATAAAGTGCACAGACAAAAATAAAGCAGCCTGACAGAATGAGCTGATGAGCCACTTGTAAGGGGCATTTTAGGACTGGTAACAAGAATGAGAGCAATTGATGGTCAAACACCAAGGTAGCAAGTGACAGAGTAGCCTGGAAGGAGGGTGTAAGAGTAGAGCAGATGATGTCCTGATAAACTTGTAATGCATTTCCCCTTATGCTTCTTCAGGTCTCCCATCTCCAAATTCCTATGGAAATGAAAGTATTAACCTTTGTTACATTAGTTGATATTCTGAAAACTTGTGAGATTGCAAGTTTGTAATACAAATCTTTAGAACACTGGCATTTTACCATTCTCCTCAGAATATTCTGTCTAAAGCCTTCTCATCATATCTCAGGCTCTCTTACCCTTTAGTGTGCCACACGGCCTTCACTAAATCAAATCCCTCACAAAACTAAAGCGCTGGAAAGCAGAACCAAACCAGCTCAACAATGAAACTCAACGTGGGGTGCAAGTTCTACCTCTGTAACCAAACCTAGGAGGGATGGTTTGTATCCTTCCCCCTGTGCTCCACCATGCTGCACGCTCTACAATTCGTTTAGAAGTGATGTTCAGGTGACAAGAGCTGAAGCACAGGTGTGCATGGTTACTCTATATTTGGCATAAAAGACAACCTGGTTCATGCATTTACCTGATTGTTTAAGTTTGCTTTACACATTCAGCTGCGTTCAAGCATTCAAAAGAACAAAAGCTCCATCTTTTAGATCTAGAAATCCAGATTTCTTTGCTTCCCCCTCACACTCTCACAAACAATAAAGAAAGGATTTCACATGCATACCTTTACAGAATCCAGAATCCACCATGTTTCTCCCCTAAATTATGCACATGAACGCCAACATCTTTCCACACCTCAACCCTGCATTCTCATTACTGATGTTAATTACAAAAGGGAGCTAAGCAGCTTAGTAACAAGGAATCCCAGTCAGGACCTCTCTGATTGCTGGTGGGGAGCTAACAGGAATAAGCCTGGTTTCTGCAGCAGCTCACTATTCCAAAGCAACATGGGGAGAAATATGATCTCTTTCTGAGTCACTGACTCACATGGTCATATTTCTGAAGGAAAAGGAAAACACTACGGCTCAAAGTCAGACTAAATATACGCTTTGAGGTTATCTGGCCAGCTCTGCCCCTCACCACTGTTATGACTAACCACCACCCTACCCAGCCCCTTCACCTCGGGAGCTCCGCTCTTCCCCAGGGCCTACAACAAACTCCTGAAGGAACAAAGGGAAATGCCAACGCTTTTAAACCCAGGCATAGCACTGCAGGCCAAGAGAAACCAGCAGCAAAGGCTCCATGGGGCACCTCGCTGTTATCCTGGACCCTTGGCTGCCATTCCCCTTGGACACAGAGGGAGCCTGCCCTCCTTTCCGAGGGCGCAATAACCTCAGACCCGACTTTCGCTGGCCATGGCGTAGCTTCTCCCCCTCACCAAGCCCCCTAAGCCCTCAGCAGACAGCTTTATCCTCTTTCAAAGGGGGATGTGTTATCTCTGAGCAGCTTCATGGAGTTTAAAACAACAAAAGCGCAGTCACCTACCCCCGGCTCGGCCTTTCCTCCTCCGCCGCCTCACAGCCCCTCAGCTCCCCTCAGGACTGCCGGGCCGCACCCCCCCCAGCACCAACCCCACCCTGTCCGCCTCAGCCCTCTCCCGGCCCAACGAAGCCTCCCCGCCGGGTTCCCCGTCGCTCCGCACCCCCAGCACAAGCGGGTGTGCGGGTACAGCCCGGGGCCTCCCCGCTCCACCGGCGGCACAGGAGCCGGGGACCCCCGCGGCCCATCCCCGCCGCGCTTACGCTGCCGCCCGGTGCCACCTCCTCCTGCGGCCGCTGCTGCCCTGGCTCCCAGCTGGTGCTCCCCAGGCTGGCGGCGGCTGCTGCAATTTCCGCTTCTCCCGAGCTCCCACTTCCTCTTCCCGCACACGTTGGGGCGGCTCCAGGTGGGATCCGGACCCGCCCCGGCCTCCCTGTAACACCGCCCCGAGGGGGCCGCTGGGCGGGCGGGGGAGCGGCAGCAGCTACGGCACGGATGAGGGACACAGATGGGAAACGAGAGGGGAATATATATATATTTATATATATATATATAAATGCTTATAATACATATATATATTTATATATATTGTATATTACATTTGTAATGTATAATATCTATAATGTATCTTCTCCCTAGGTTTTAAAAGCCCTTTGTGCAAGCACTACCCCATCAAAAAATGCACCGTCAGGACTCTAAAAATGGCTAGAGCAGATTGAGCACAGCTTGAAACGGGCTTTTTTTGGCTTTCTCTTCTTAAATATTAATACTTACTTTTGCACCGTCATTGCAACTGCAGCATCTTGAGATTTGGATCTGTCAGTGAACAAAAGATTCACATATGACCGTTCCTGGGCTATCGAAATGAAACATGGCAAGAAAGAGAAGCAAACAGGTCTTCAAACGCAGCTGTAACGCTTCAGGAGGGGTTCTCCCACTGTTTTATTCCCAGGGAAAGAGACCCCAAAGCCTGACATTCCTCGTGAAAAACATTACAAGTAAATACACAAATTCAAACAGTAATAATGGGTAAGAAACCCAGGCAAACAGTTCTATCAGTTTTGGAGAGAGGAATACAACTCACTAGTAGTTCCCATTCTTGGTGGGACAGCTGCCTCCAGACCCCTAAAGCCAAGTGGAGTCAGGTCACAGTGTAAATAGGCTCAATTATTGTATTTTTCTGCATTAAGGATAAATTGAGTATGGCACATATAAAGGGTAAGAGTAAACTTAATTCTGCTAGAGGAGAATGCAGGGTCAGAGAAACTCATTCCTTTTGCCATTATTTCTGATACTGGGGAGTCTTCCCCTGTCCTGATTACAGGAAGAAACACCAACCACATTTGTGTCACCTCTCGTCCATGCCATATAAACCCACAAAATGCTGCTACTTACATGAGACTAAACTGCCTTTTTGGCAAAAATGACTTCAAAAATGAACTTGGTAAGATATACAGCCTTAAGGGTAAGCAGTGCACCTAAAGCACAACCATGAAAATGGCATGACCAGGAAGTGAAAATTCATGTCCTTTTTAAAGGCAAAGCAACTCTTTAGTTTCAAGGAAAAGATCGCTCTCAAACATAACTGTGGGTCAGTTCTTATTTACCTGAAAATTAATGCGAGTTTAAGGCCAGTTTAGGTCTACCCAGTTCCAAGCTCACGTTCTGCTTTGAACTACTTCCCATGATCTCTGCTCTGAGTTTTGGCACGATAACACACTACTGTCCATGAAACACTGCAACAGCATCAAGCTTGAAAGATGAATAAGTTATAACATCTGTTTTGAGATTCCCCTGCCCTCTGAACACGCAAAAAATCACAAGTTTAAAGTCGAGATAATTCTACCACCTCCTCATTGCAGTTTGAATACATACTTTGATAGCTCTCTTTCCAACTAAAGACATTTGGCAATTTACAAGAAGTTATATTTAACTAACCTTTATTTAAACATTACTGTAACACACCCATATGCCTTCTACACATGCATTTGCATGTTTCTTTTTCCAGGAGGGAGGGGAGTTTATTAAAACTGGGCCAGAAGTGGTTTTCCACATTTCTCTCAAGATAAAACTTTGCTATATAATTCAGAAGGAAGTCAACACACCATTTTGCCAGTTCGTGAAAGCTTTTCTATTTCACTCATTTATTCTAGCTCTCATATCAATTCCATTGTTCCATAACAGTTAAGGTTTTACAGCCTTAAAATAATAAACATATTTTCTTTTCACATTTTACAAGTCTATTCCGCATCGTTTTCACTCTCGAGAAGCAACAATACATGACTTCGAACACCTACTATCACATCAGAGACCAGAAACGTCAATGCAACCTTTTGCTTAACAGCGAGTCAGGATCTCCTTCTGCAGTTTCATTTTAGCTTTTTCTAGAAAGATAGATTCTCTGAGAATATAAAAAGCGACTGCAAATGATCAGATAGATAGCAACTCATACAGACAAGCTAGACAAACAGAGATGGTTATCGAACAATGTTTAAAGCATCAATCACAATGTTTCTCCATTCCATGCATTCCACATCCTGCTGTTGATCTAGAGGACATGATGAAATATGCTTCTCTACTGCTTCCATTATGCTGTGACTTTATCCTTCTGTCTTCTTTTCTATACAAGAAATGGTTTACAAATATATTAAAATTGACAAAAGCAGCCCTATTGTGACCCAATTTTGTACCGGTTCCCTTGACTCCTATGTTTCTCCCCCAGTATCACTATGGTCATAATCTCATTTTATTAACAAAACAACTGTTGCTCCTATATAGAACAGTACTTTAATCTTCATCATGTGGACCTGAACACACTGAAGTTGTGTGATAGTTTTAATAGTAAATAATAGCTCTAACTACAAGTAGAAGTAGGCAATAGAGCGGTTTTCTTTGGAAAAGTGGTTTTCAAAAAGTGATTAACACACATGAGCTTAAACAATTCCAAAGAAAATGTCACATCTAATGGAATATTTCTCTACTAGAGAGAAACAAGATCTACAGGGCAGCAAACAATCATTAAGATGCTTTATTGACAATATCCACTCACTGAAAAAGTATCTGCCTGCATACAATTAGATCTCAGCTTTTCAATAGTGTTTTATTGGCAGTGGAAAATGCATCAGTACTTTATTGAAAGAAAGCAATAAATAATACTGTGATAAAAATAGTTCAAAAGTAGACTGTACATATTGTTACATAATCTGAAAATACACAAAAGATTAATAGAAAAAACAGAACAGTAACAATGGATTTCAGTTTTACAAGCGAGTTAAAAGTGGAAAACAAACAAGAATAAAAGACATGCTATATATACTGTTGCATAATAAATAATGCACCGTCTGAACAGATTCTTGCTGGCTTTTTAATATGCCATTTACAAGTGTTGGATACATTTTCTACTCAATACAGTCCAAAATGGCTACAGCCATCAACATTAAAGTCCAGACAACTCTTCAGAAGTTTACAAAACACAAATGATGACTTACATAAGAAAAGTAAGGCCTTTATTAGAAGTTGCACTGCTTTAGTTTTCAGCCCCTTGTACCTTCATCTTTCACTACTCATTGACAAGAAACTGCAGTGCTCCAAGGATTGGTCCATTAAAACTAGTGTCAAGAGCATCTTTCCACAAGTGTTTTAAATCAAAAAGATCTAGGACAAAAACTCTCTGTGACCTGTGGATTATGATCAGGAATTATTATAAAGTCTATCTTCCTCAGTTAAGGAAAAATAAAAACAAAGAGTCCTTGGTTTATGGCTTGTCTTCAGTCACCATGAAGATACACTACACAAGTACAGCAGAGAGTGTTATGACCGAGTCAATCACTTCTAAAATGTGTCCCGTAGTGTTAATAGTTCCTCCCAGCTTTTAAAACAAGTTACATTTTAAATAAAGACAAATTTCCACGACTTGACAAATCCTCTTTGTGGAAAGGTACAGTTCTGAAAAGAAGAACCATCATGTACCATACCTCCAACGACAACATAGGCTTACCTGAAAAAAAGCTGGACTTGTTTTCAGAGCTAAGCTAACAGTTCAAAAAGACAAAATATATACTGCTTGGTGTCATGATACTTTTACAAAGGTATTAAAATCCTTTTCACCTTCAGTTTCATTATTAAAAAACAATGATAATTACAGTAACTGCATAATTTACAAAAACCCTATATTACTTATAGGGGCATATACATACAAGCATTACAGTACATTCAGTTGGAAAGACTAAACTTAGAATAAAAAAATCAGCAATGATTTGATTTGTAGACTGAATAGAAACAGAAAAAAGTAAGTAACTATATAAATGAGAAGTCACATAAATATAAGAAACATTTAGATTCTAAAATATTTTCTCTATAGTACTCATGAATTTATTTGCTAATTAAAAACTCTGTAATAAAATATCTCAAAGTGTCCATTTAACAAGTATTAACAGGTTAAGGGTTCCAAATGTTCAAAATGCTGCATATCACCGGTAGAAATAGTGTGGGTAAACTGTAAAAAAGAAACAAAAAACACACAAAAGAAGACAAAATAATCCATTAGCAGGTATTTAAACACATTTCATTCCAAGTTTGTCACAAACAGCTCTGCAGTGAAGCAGACATGCACTGAATTATTGCCATGCCATGATGAATACAGTTTTATTGTCTTCTGATACCTTCAGTTGCAATGCAAAAAGTAAATCACTTGAGATCAAGTATTTCCCCTCCCTAGATTTTTATTCTATGTCATCTGACTATAGAAAACCCTGTAACACTGGGGTGAATTTGGGGGACGGAAAGACTTCCAAACTTCAGTGTCTTGAAACTAAAAGGAATTTAAGATAGCCTCTGAGATGAGATTATGAACTGACAGAGCCACATGATCCCAGTTGCTATGTGCAAGAGTTTCCCTTCTCAACACTTCATACATAAGAGCTCTTTAGAGCTAAACTTGTATATGCAAAAAGGTTCAGAACTTGTGTACTTCAGTACATGAGCTGCTAGAGATATTGCTGGTGAGAGGAAAGGAAAGAAGCTGTAAGCGGAAGAGACAGGCAATTTATAGCTCATGGAAAATACCAGCTAATGAGGGCAAGATTTTAACTTCTTAAAAAATCCAATATAGTTTAAAAATAAAAGGTTTCGTTTCCAGGCTTCTTTGCAAAATGAGAGAAATAATGCTCCATGAGAAAATACAGCAGAGATGCTGCATCAAATCCTGGAGTAATTATATCTTTCATAAGCCAAAATACATGTATCTTGTGCTACCTTGTGTTATCAGGCTCCTTGGTGTCAGCACTGCTCACAGTTACCCAAACTTAGGCTGCAGGTAGCTAAATCCAGCCAGCCAGCCTAAGCAACCATAGTGAATCCAAGAATTGGACAACTATGGAATTACCCCTATAACAATTCAGTATTGAAACATGCTGTAGCGGGGTAACTTTGACCAAGGACTCCAAAAGATCAATAAAATCAACTGCAATGTCACACAATAAATTCTTTCTATGCCTAATTTAGTTCCCTTTCCTCCTCCCCACTTTCACAAGCTGTTCCACCCAACCTTTGGTTTCAACGCTTTCTACATAGCTGTTTATCATGGGTCCTTTCTGAAGCTGTTCAAAAAACCCCTCAAAATAATGTTTACAAAAGTAAATATTTAAACACTCACAGTTCTCCTTGTAGCAAATAAGCTACAAGTTTTCAATGTAACAATCTACGTGGAAAACTTGAAACCAGTTTGAAGTGTGTAAATTCACTGTATTAAAATACCTGACATTTTACTTCATTAACAGCTGGTTTACCATTATACCTATCAACTTTACTCACCAGGAGAAGGCTTTAACAGGAGTAGGTCCTTACTGTAGCAGAATCCAATCTTTGTGTTCCTGATACACTGCCTATTTTCCAGACGCACGGGAAGACATGCAGAACACAGCATGCATGTTAGTTTTCAAAAACAACCCATCACAGCAATGTGATTACAGCTATGGCACTAAGGTTACAAGTTAGAAAAGCAGAATGTATTTTACAGTTCCTATGTTAACCACTTGTAGTTCAGTGGCTAACAAAAGGAATTCTAAGCATGTCTGCCTGCCAGCTAGCACACAAAACCAGGCAAAGGTAATTCTACAAGTGATTTATTTTCTACTTTATATAGTTTATATATTTTTCTGTTTTGCCTTTTTAATATATATATCTCATAGGAAGAAAGGGAGTTCAGACGGTAAATACTTTGCTTCTTTTCATTGACAGCATTTTCCACAAATTCTGGAAAACTTTTTGTGCTATTGATAGTGCTAACTTAAAGCATCTCACATTTTAGAGAGTAACATCAGATGCACAGCTTGCTTCTCTAAGCTTTACTTATAAATAGTTTTCAGAACCTGAAACAAGTCTCAGGTTATGCTGAAGTTCTTACCCTGTCTGTTCCAATTAAACTCATTTTCCACTTATTTTTACTTGTGTTTTGTAAAGCAAGTTCATGTAAAAGTTTATTCATATCATACTAAAGAGACTGGTTTTAAACAGACAAGATAACTCATGTGACCATTGATCAACTTCCACCTCCTGCTGGGTTTTGGGGGGGTTTAATGCATATCTCTGCGCAGGCACATATACAGATCACTAAGTACACAGCAATGAAGGAAGTAGTGGCTTCAAGTATGATCAGTACTTAAGTGTCCACTGCAGGAGGGACTTTTATTCAAGTTTTACTAACCTCAAAGTTATCCAAGGCAGTTTAGTCACATCACTGTTGAATGCATTTTACTGCATTTCAGAAGTGGGACTTACATTGGTCTAATTGCTGCTACTTAGGAAACTACACATCACATGATTAAAAGACTTCTACTAAAACGTCATTTTATTTTCCTAGATTAAAATAAATGTATTTTTAACTATCGTTCTCAATTTATTATTCCAATGAAGTCAAAAAGAAACTCCACATTTAGTAGAACTTCCTGAAATGATAAAGCACCCTGTGGTTAAACACAATGTTATATATACAACCATGCACAAGGCAGATGCTTTTACGCAGCAAAAAGGTAATTTGAACATAATTCCCCTGTAATCTCAAGCAAAACAAACACATCATGCTTAAAATAATACAAAATCAGTACCATCAATCTGCATCTTCTTTGGCTGCATAGAGGGTGAAGACATCGAGGTTGTAACTCTGAAATTTGCAGGAAGAGTCTCTGCTGATCCAGCAGCTAAACCTCTTATGTCCTTTGGTCTGAACTTCTTTCTCCATGAAGGTGCTCTCCTAAAGCTCTTATCATCATCCTGTTACATTGATAAACATCATTAGTGATTCAAAAAAGTAGGATTGTTATTGACATTAAAAGGATTAATGACAACCTTAAGTAAATGTATCACCACTGGATGAGCTAATGTGAAGAACAGTTCAGGTGCAACAGCAGCAGAGGTCTTAATCTGCACCAATTTGTGTTCATTTGCTAGTGTTAGCTCTTCAGCTCAATAACTATGGAAATTCATGGGCCCAGCACACTGAGGAAAACCTTTTGTACTTCAAATGTCTGCATGTCATGATTTGCAGTTATTCCTAAGTGTCACATCACTCATTCTTCGGGGATATGAGGAGTAGAGCAGAGCAGATAGTGTTCCCAAAGCCGCTTTTACTTACAAATAGAGGCCTAATCTGAACAATTACTTTTAACCTTCAGTTCTGACTTACAGGGATAATGATACCACTGTTGTGCTTTCTCATGCCACAGATTGCAGGAAGTGGGGGGGGGAATAAGGAAGTGTAATAAATATTATATTGCTCTGAAGTCTTTTGCTTAAGCACCTGGGTAAACTTAATATGTAATTACCCACATGCATTTTCTGCCCATTAATGCTTCTGCATCTTTGAAGTAATATTCCACATCAAAAATATAATAGAGCAATTATTAAATAGAACACTAAGTCCCACTTCCAAAAAGTGTCTTTGAGAGTAAAGGTATTGTGACAATGCAAATATACCCATCATGCATCTCCATTTGCCAACTTCACCCTTAGAAATAGCTCAATCCTTTAAATGGCATTTTACCCAATTTTATCTCCTTGTAGAACAAGGAGACAAGTATCCACATTATTTAAAGAGATTGCTGTGATCAAACCACCCTGTGATGCTAGAGCAGAGCAAACATCAGTTCCCTCAAAGCTCCTTCTCTTGCAGTTTGAAATC